>NC_080790.1:47567049-48838299 GCF_028018385.1 Neofelis nebulosa | reverse complement strand
CCCTGGGTTCATTTTCAGCCAAGGCGTTATACAGCACCGTGAGGGGAAAAGCAGAGACAAGTAAATAACGGCCAGTGCTAGGCCCCAGGCAGTGTGTACAGCCCGGCTCACAGACAGGGGAAAGATGGCTGCCTGGGTAGTCCCAGTGGGGGATTGTCTCAGACTTTGCAGCCAATCACCGCTGTGACCTTGCGCAAGTTAGGGTGAATTGGGGCCTCTGTTTCCTCACTGAAAAGTGGGAAAGTTTAGTTTATGGAATTTCCGAAGAGCCTCTCAAGTTTCTAGATCATGTCAGGACAGATATATTCTTTTAACTTAGTCATCACAACAAGTGTTCCAAGTGGGCACTGCAGAGATTTTATTATCCTCAGTGTTTTCTGCAACAGGACATGGGGCTGAGAAAGTCTACTCTTGTTGCTGGAAGTGTGACCTGAAGAGTACCAGCTCCACTCAGAATCCAGCAGAAAAAGGAGATTCTCAGGCTGCATCCTGGACCTGGTGAATCAGCGGCAGCATTTTTAACAAGATCTCCAGGTGATTCACCTACACATTAAAGTTTAAGGAGCACCCCAGTCTTCTATGCACTGCCTGAAAAAGTCCCCACTATGACTTCTTTTCTTCCTCTCCGTTATGAGGACACCCTTAAACTTAGGGATGGGAGTGATTTCTTTCTTTGGCAAATCTTTATTTTAAGCACCTACCACGTGTCAGGCACTGTTCCCTTCTGGGGTAGCAGAGAGAGGAGCAGTGTGGGAAGGTCTCCATCCTTGTGGGGAAGGACAGGAATTCCTTATAGGAGTCCTTTCTCAACTTCTCCACTTCCTTAGATGGTGAGATGAGGTCTGTGGTCTCCAGCAGACTTTACCTGGGAGTCTTTTGAGCTTCCAAATATCTAAGACAGGGTTTTTGAACAGCAGCAAATTGATATTTGGGGTTCCAATCCTTCTTTGTTGTGGGGGATTGTCCTGTGTATGTCACACATGTAGCAGTATCTGGGCCTCTATCCATGAGCTTCCAGGAGCAACCCTTAGTCATTACTGTGATAACCAATAATGTCTCCACACATTGCCAGATGTCCCTGAAGACTTTAATCCCTCTGTCTACAGCTTATTATTCCCTAATCTAAGAGGAACTAGGATACAGTCAAGGGGAGATGCAGCCATGAGCCAAGGAGCCTGATTGGGTATAAGGTTTCCAGAAACAGAGGTAAACAGGACCTTGAGCTTGCTTTCACTGTCAACCCCCTTCTTCTTAGTAAGGAAGCAAATATGGGTTATAGAGGCCATGCTCTATTCGGAATTAAGTAGTGTTCGTGTACTTGAAGTTTGTTTAGAATTGCGTCTTAGGGACATGAAGAAAAGTAGAAGAGAAGAACTCTCTCTTACAGTTTCTACACCCAAAGCATGCTCTAAAATTAGAATTGTTTCCTTGAGCAGTCAATTCACCACCCTTCCCCCCAGTTTTCCTAGGTGCCAAGTACAGTGGTTTTGCACATTAGACACTGAGAGAGAGGCTATAGGTAGGCTGGCACTTCACTGTAGGTTCCCAAACAGCGAGATGCCTTTTCCGCCTTTGGAGCCAGTAGGATTTAAATAATATGCCCAGAAGACTCTTTACCCGCTAGTATTGTCAGGTTCCTAGCTAAATTTACAGGTGAGAGTGTATATACTTCTGAAGTAATTTTAGTGCAAATAAATACCACCAAGATGAAATGAGAGCATTTCTCTTGGACAAAAGCCAAAGCAGAACAGAGTCGTACAAACGTCTGCGTACCTGTATCCTGAGTGGAGGGAGACGTAACCTTTCCATAGTTCTGTGTAAATTCCAGAAGGCCAGTCTGTCTTGACTCGATTGTAGCTTGACCTCTGTCCTGTAGGGACTAGAATTGACTTCTTGAAATCCCTTTTCAAACTAAAAATCTGCCCTCTTGCCTCATTTGTTTAACCCCTGTGATATAACATTAAAGCGGCAGACTTGCCAAAGGAGAGCTGAGGGTGGGCTCGGGCAGCGGGGGGAATCTCCATCCCACACACAGCCTTTCTCCCTGCTGGCAATGTGAAGTGTATTATTGAAAAAGGCTGGCAGCTCAAGGCATTGTTTGGCTTTCTTCCTTGGCAACAGCAAGCAGCAAACTGTAGGGAAGTTTTCCCCTCATCTACTGGCACCTTCTACCCTGGTGAAATGCAGTATGTAGTCTGCACACTGATCCTTAAGAAGTGAATAATTCACTTGGAGTAATTTCTCTGCTACCATGTTTTCAGGCGTCTTTGCCTACTGTGGAGTGTACAGGTGCCTTGTTTACAATCAACCAGTTTTCTCTGGGAGCAGTTAGGATAAGGGCCCTGGGGTATTCAGGTGAAGGTGCTAAGTGTAAGTAGAGCCCTCAGGCAAGTCTACTTCCTGTTCCGCAATGAATGGGTTGAGAGCCACATCTCAATCAAGTAGGAGCTGGTTAGGTGCAGACTCCTGGACCCACCCTTGACCTACTAGATCAGGTTCTGCATTTTTTAACAAGATCCCCAGGTGATTCATATACATATTTAAGTGTGAAAAGCAGCACTATTCTAGATCAGTACTGCTCAACTTTGTGGGTTAGAATCATCTGTGGAATTTGGTAATGTCCTGATGCCCAGGCTGAACCCCATAGCGATTCTCAATCAGGGGTGACTCTGCCCCCCAGAAAACATTTAGCAACATTTGGAGATGTTTCTGGTCATCAGTACTGTAAGAATGCTCCTGATATCCAATGGGTAGAGGCCAGGATACTGCTAAGCATCCTGCAATATGGTGACAGCCCCTCAAAACAAAGAATTATCTGGCCCCAAATGTCAAGAGTACCAGTGTAGAGAAGCCATGTGCTAGACCACTAGATGAGGATCTCTGGGGGTGGGAGCCAGACACCATGTATTTTTTAATACTTCCCAAAGGATCCCAATGTGCAGTCAGGGTTGAGAACCACTGGGAGAAGCTTTGTTGGTAGAGAGCCAACAAGACTAGGAGTTCAGATTTAAGAGGTCCAGAAAGATGATTTGGTTTCAGAACATACAGTAGGTTCAGCTATAGTGTATGTCCAGTGGTTTCAGCTGTGGGGGGCGGAAGAGTGTGGGACAGGGAAGTAGATGGGACTAGTTACAAATCAGAAAATTTCTAGACATTAAACAAGCAGTTTCAGAGACTTACTCTAGATCCAGCAGCAAAGAACTAAAAGGGATAAATCAGGACCAAATCCTAATCATAGGGATTCTTCTAGTGACTTACTTCTGCACAAAAAACCACTCCAAAATGTAGTGGCTTCAGTCAATGATTTCTTATTATCTATCACAGTTCTGTGGCTTGACAAGTTTCATCTGGACAGTTCTTGCATAGGGTCTCTCACACAGGTGCTGTCCGATATTGTCTGAGACCGTGGTCTTCCGGCGGCTTGTCTGTGCTGGACATCCGACATGGCTCACTTACATGGCTGGTAGTTGATGCTGACTGTCGCTGAGCACCCAGCTGTAGCCTGGAGTCTGGAGTAGCTGTAGACTGGAGTACCTCTCCATGACTTCCCTCAGTATGGTAGCTAAGTCTCAGAGGAAGCATCCCAAGAGCAAGTATTCCAAGAGACTAGAGCGGGTTTGAGCCCTTGTGAATGAAAATTGATGCTTTCTTAGGAATTTTACTTTCTGAGAACTTAAATAAACATTTATTTAAGTGTTAAATTAACAAATATACAAATATACAAATTAAATTTGTATACTGTTAAATCTCCTTGACATAAGCACCAACAATAAGATTCAGAGATAATTCTATAGGGGATGGAAGAAAATTGATACTGAAGTACTTGTGAAACAAAGGACTGCTAAGAAAATATAAAGTATCAACATGTTTTTTCTCACCCATATCCTTTCTATATTCATACCTTTATATCTCCCAGCTCTGCTGACCAACAGTAACATGTTTTCGTTTTTCATAGTGATACCAGGGATGGTGCTCATGGGTCTATTTACTAAGAAAATAAACTTTAAAATTTTAAACAAAATTGTTTTTAATGCCAAGGAGTGCTGCTCATTGTAAGTTAATTCATTCATTAAACCAACCCTGTAGAAAGATATGGATGGTAGTCCTATTTGTAATGTATTTGAAATAATATCATGGTTAAAGCTATTTTGTATTTAGATATCTTGATAATTCAGACCCATTTCCCCTAAATGATTTTTTTTTCTTTTTGTAATTATAAATCACAGCCATGTCTCTGAGATAGTTCACATTCCGTTTGGACAGGGATAAAGGTTATAAACTTGATGGGAATGCAGATGTGTTGTCTACATTTTCTGAAAAGAGCCAATAAAATGCTCATTCAATAAAATTAAAATCCCCAAGGAATCTTAGGGCATTATTTTTTTTCCCTTTCTTCTTTTGGTTTTCATGAGATTTATTACCATCAAAACAACTATTCTCTGGGTTCTTGCTATTCTATTAACAATATAAGTTCCAAAATTTTTATGAAATAAATGTTTACAATCAAGGAGTAATATTGCTTTTTGGCTAGAACAAATGGATAATCTTTTGCGATAATCAGTTGACTCTCCACTTAGTTTATGAAACACATTTCACCAGTTCCTTAAGACTGTTCCACTTTTCCCATTATACAAGTGGGGACTGTAAGAATTATGAGAATGAACAAATCCTATCTACTTCAGGACTTTTCTTAAGAACAATTTTGCTATGTGCTCTTCACAATTATACCATCCTCAAAGAAGTATCACTCAAAGAAAGGTGGCCTATCAAATTATGGGCTGCATTTCACAGAAAAAAAAACAATCACAAAAGCTCAAAATGTGGACCACAGAGTGTGGGTGAAAGGGAAGATAGTGTGAAAAAGAGAAATTGACAAGGATTTAAAAGCTTCAGATCTAGTTGCAATTCTGTCACTACTTAGAAGCCCTGAGACAAGGATTTGACTTTATACACCATCCAGAATACCTCCTGAACTTAGAGTTGGTCAGAAGGAAGAGGGAGCTCTGATTTGCCTACCCCGGGTGAGATATTATCCACAGATGTTAGGAGGTGAATGAGTGCTGTGTAATGCAGGTGTCACATCCCCTATTCCCTCTGCAGTGATTTTCAGTGATCTCTTCCTGGTGTTGGCAGGAGCAGCTCTCTCCTTGAATTGAATGGGAGGTCTTTGGGCATGCAGTTCTGCCCAAAAGAAGGGCTGTCAGATAACAGTCCTGAGACAGTCTGTTCCACAACAGAAACAGAAAGACATAGAGCATCCCCTGAGCCTGGAGAGAACTAATTAATAATAAAATAAGACTTTACTTCATGCAATGTTTCTTCTTTTCTTAGACTTGAGGCCATGCATGTAGAAGTTAATGGTCCCATGAGGGAAGTAGACAGTGATTATACATAAACTAAAAGAACAAATGACTCTGGGCCCAAACCAATCATTTCATTTCTACTCTCTGCTGCAGATGCATCATCCACCCTTTGCTACCCATAGATTTATTCTAATACGGAAAACGCAAAGTATTTCTGAAGATATTTTTGGTTGTTTATATCAGGAATAACATAAAGTATCCTTGTTCTCCTTATACAACCCAGAGCATCTCTGGTTGCATACTACCAATGCTTTCTCATTCTACGTTTGTATTCTGGATGAGGAAAGCACTGCAAAGGTATCCTTTACCAGTGAAGTATTAACCATAAAAGAGAGCTAATAGACACAATCACTAAGTGGTGACACCTGGCATTTAGTGAGAGCCCAGTAAATAAATTAATTTCATTAATGATCTGTTAAATAAACTAATAGAGTAGAACTATGGGAACAGTTGGAAACAAAAAAGAGGAACAGTTAGACTTGGTTGGAGAGCTTGTGAATTTTATGTTTTTTTTTTTCCTTTTTTCCTATTTAAACAAAGAGTCGTGTTGATTATGCTGTACTTCCGACTTCTCACTAAAATCATGCCATCTTTGCATGAAGATTCAGGATAAAAAAGGAAACCTATCATGTGCTAAACAGTTTCACCTATATTGTCTGACTTGATCTTCCCAATAGCCCTGTAAGGTTAGTGCTGCCATATTGTTACATCTTCCTATTTTGTAGATGAGAAAAATGAGGTTCATTAATTTGCCCAAGGTCATATAACAATCAACAGCAGATCCAGGACTTGAACCCAGATCAAACCTCAAGACGTCGGTCATTTTTGCAACACCAAATCTGTCTTTCACTTTGTCTCCCCTAGGTTGTATGCCTAATGCTTCCAGGATCTGTGCTAGGAACAACACATCAGCATCTCTACCAAAAAACTTATGCAGTTATGCAGTCACTATATTTATATTGGTCTCCATCTAAAAATACACCTGGTCTAAACTTGTCACTGCTAAGAAGATCAGTGATTTAATGAGCCTTATTAAATTATAGCCCTAGACACATATAACAAACTATAAAACGACAGACCTATAAGATGTCTCAAGTTTTATCTTCCAGTTGGAGGTTGTCTTGGGAAGAACTGTAAAGTAAGTAGTTCATGGTCACCCATCCATTCATTTAACAAATGCCTATTGAGCTTTTAATGTGGAAGGTACGGTTCTAGGTGTTGATAATATAGCAGTGAACCAAAAGACAAAGCTCTTTCTCTCATGGAACTCACATCCCAGTGGCAGGTAAGTAGTAGGGGCAGCTACTAAATAAATGCGGAATTGTATAACATGTCTGGTGGTAAGTGCTGTGGAAAGAAATGAAGCAGGGAAAGGAGACAGAGAATTGGAGAGGTTGGAGGGATAGATGATGTCGTGCTGTGTTACACTGGATGGCAAGACAAGACTTCTCTGATGAGGTGAGAGTTGAAAGAGGTAAATCAGAGAATCATGTGGATCTCTGAGTATTCCAGGAAGAGAGAACAGTGAGTGTGAAGGCTTTGAAGGAGCATTCATGGTGTATCAAGTCGCTGCAGGGAGGCCTGAGAGTACAGGAGAGAAAGGAAAGGCAGCAAGGAGATGAGAATGAATGTCATAGGGTTGGTGGACAGATCCTAGGCAACAGTAGGGCTTTGTCCCCTGCCACAGCCAGCACACCTCCACATTTCTTATTTTCAGAATAGTTCCCACTGTTTCTGTTATTTCCACACATCCAGAGAGATCCCTCACACATGTGTCATCCATCCTCCAGAGGCCATGCAGTGCTGTGCTTCCCTTCAGATTCTGTAATTAAGCTCTGAGGGTTCAAATCTCGACTCTTGCATGTGAATTAGGCAAGTTATCCAACCTTTCCATGTTTCACTTTTCTCACCTGAAAAATGGAGATCATGATGATGGTGATAATGGTGATGATGATAATGATATGGTCTACAATCCTAGAGCTATCTTAAGGATCACATGAATTAGTATGTGGAAGGTATTTAGAAGAGTGCTCGACACATAGGAAGCACCATGTAAGAGTGGGCTGGTCTTATTCACAGAAAGGATAAAGATCTGCTTAAGTAAATCATAGTGCCCAGGATGCTATTCTTCCCAAGGATATTTTCCTTCCAAGAGACAATGTTTCCTGAAATTTTTAAATGGTAGAATCTCAGGCAGGAGAGACACCCATGTGGTGGAGAGATTTTTGGTTAGGAAAGCCTTCCCAGCATGCCTTCTACAATACACCATCATAATTTACTTCTGTTGACAAATAGACCAATGCTTCCCTCCACCAGAATTCTACAGGGAGTCCCTGAGTTTTATTTTTTTTGTTGACCCAATATGCTTACGACTTTCAGTATCAAAACCTTCAGTTTTATTTTATGTTAGGTTGTAAATGTTATGCATCCAAGGATCCACACTTGCATAAAAAATAGGGCCATCACTCCACTGTGCACTCAGAAAGGAGAAATTGCTCCAAGCTGCAAGAGAGATGGTTCATCTTACACATCTGAGACTCAGAAGCAGTGGAGGATTGAGCTATAAGGGGAGGGCCATTGTAGCATATGCTCATGAATAATGAATCTGACATTATAGTTATGCAAATGAAGCACAGCAAGCTCTAAGCTAAAACTTGGTTTCATCATTTATTCACGGCCTCTTGTGTTCAGCACCTGGATAGTGCTCAGGATAGTAAAGGAGCAGAGCAATCTGCTTGCTATACTTGGGGTAGAGAAGGCCTGCATGAAGAAGCCAGATATCTGAAACAGTGCAGTTTCCATTGTATGCTCTGCAGGTAAATGAGCAAATTCTTAGAGGAAATGCATGCTCGGTTGCCCAAAGAGTGGACAAAAGTGAGAGCTTATTAAGGCACGAGTGACAATAATTGCGGATGCTCAGGGTAATGGACAAAGACAAGTTAGAGGCTGAATATAATCCAATGCATTTTGTGATCGTTACATTTTAATATTTAAATTTGCATGGAATAGACATAATGATCAATTTTATCCCTCGGAGGGAAGGTCTACATTTTCTGGCAGTCTTGAATTTACCTTTAGAGTAAGCAATGTGTTTTTCAAAATCAAGCATCAATAAAATATTGCAATTATGGAGAGATGAGGAATTTGTACTGCAGAGGTGTCCAGATTTGTTTGCGTATTGTGCACAGGGACAACCCTTCACTTATGCCCCTTCACTAAGAAAGGATTGCCCATGAAGAATTTTTCATGATGGAGGGACTCTTACTATGATTGATTAAGATTACAGTGTAAATCCACAGCACAAGAAAGGACCCGAGCCTGGTAACTGTTCACCCAAAGAGCTGCAGAAAACAAGATGACTCTGGCTTGTTTTTACAAGCTCTGTGGAGGAAGATTTCATATTTTCCTTATGTTACACAGTTATTTCCTAACTCTGACAGTTAGGAGAGTTTCCCTTGTATTGCAGACAAATCTGAATTGATCTCAATATAATAATATGAGAAAAACCCGTGTCAGCACTGAAAAATAGGAAACATTGTCACCCACATGCCAAAGGCCATGAGGAATTTCTGCAAGATGAGACTGAATTGAGCAAAAAATGGAATAGCCTGTGAGTTGCCCTGCACATTAGAATTGCCTGGAGAGCAATGTAAGCCTAGATTTCTGAGCCTCGCTCCCCAGTTGGCTGATTGCAGTTGGTCTGGGGGAGGCCCAGCCATTGGTGTTTACAATGTTCAGTGCTCCTCAGGTGATTGTGAGGTACAGTCAGGATGGGGGTCTACTGCCTTATCCAAGCTCTCCAGTAGGCTCTAGCTTAGAGAAGCAAGAGCTGGGGCTAGAGGCAGTGGCCGGCTGAGGCAGAATGCAGCAGAAATTTTTTGATCAGTCAAATCAAATATTTGCAAAAGGGCCTCAAGTCACCCTGAGTGGTGGTTCCCCAGAGGTGCCCAGAAGCTTCTACTCAGGGTGGACAGCAGCACCCTTCTGTTTAGCTTCCAGTAATGGGATTGGAGGAAGCTGTTCCTGAGTGGAAGGCTTGCAGGCACAACTTCTCAAATCGGCAGGTTCTTTGGGTTCAGGGTGATGGGGGATTGGGGACCTGTGAGGGTGTCTTGAGGCAGCAGAAGAGCCTTTATCACTACGCCTGGCACCTGGAGCTGCAGGTGCACCAAACTGAGTGAAGTTGCCTGAAGCCCTGCTTCCTCCTGCTCCCTTTGCGATGCTGGATCATGAAAAAGGCAACTGGTGCATATCTGAAGATTCAGCGAGAGGTCTCTATTCAGCAAACGAGCGTAACTTGAAGAGATCCACAAGAGAGACACAAATTCTGTGCATTTAAATAAGCAGAACTTGCTGAGATCCAATTACACGGCAACTCTGTGCATGCCTGCTCTGTGGCTTCTTCCACTCGGTCTGTGGTGAGCTACTGGTGGCTGCGGTTATGTTCATTGAAGAGAAATGGCCAGATCACTTAGGGTCCCAAAGCAGTCTCATTTCAGTGCAGAGTAATAATCAAAATCTCAATATAAAGCTTTTCTTCTCTCTTTGCTCTGCTTCTTCCTCAGATTCTACACCCAGACCAGGAGGCAGGGGCAGGAAAGGGCATTCTTGACTGCCATGGCCCTGATCTGGTGCTCTTCTGGCTTGGCAGACATTCAAAGCTGGTACTTTCTTTTCCAGAGACATCCATGTAGATTCCTAGACATTTCTTCCTGAGCACACTCTACTGAATTGCTCTGGATGAGAATGAGGCTGCTCTCTCACCGCCCTCCTAGACCCCCTCCTCATGTAAAACTCTTCAAGGGCTGTCCTCAAAGCCACACTCATTTAGGAGGGGCGTTCTCACAGCACCCTGATACCTCACTCTGGAGAAATCTTTCAAATTCCAACTCACTTGTCAGCTGCTTCAATTCAACCCTCTTACACCTTTTATGTGGGTGAGGGGTTGAGATGTGAAAATCCAGTTTGCATACCCTTCCTTATAAGTCCTACTTGGTGGTCCAGCACCCCACTTTGGATGGTGGGGATCACTGTTCCCAGGGCTGGCTTCGTGGGTGTACGAGCTTTACAGTTACATAGAATCCTTCACTCACAATTAGCCCTGTGCTTGGGTTAATTCTCTGCTATCACCATCTCGAACTTCTTAATAATTTGTATACAAGGGGCTCTGTCTTTTCACTTCAGATCGGGTCCAGAAAATTACATATCTGGTCCTAGTTGCCCCTATTAATGTGGGGGTTTTCACTGATACTGAGAAAGTATCCCGTTTTTAGTATCTCATTGCACCTGTTTCTGGAGGAGATTCCAGGCCTGTGTAGAATTCTCATTTTTGGGTATGGATAAGCTGGAGGGGAAAAAGAAACCCACACATACCAGTTTGGGGCCTATGAAAAGACATTGAAGCATAAATGAAGAACAGGGCTCATAGGAGGCAAAGGAAGGACATACTTGAAAAAAGATTTACCGTAGGAAACAAAAGTAATTTAAGGCAGCATCTGCTTGTACTTTCAATAAAATCCAATTAAGCCTGGGCTCTATGAAACACAAGATTAAAGATGAGATAAGACAATAAATATCAAAAGTAAGCTTGCTTACAGGAAGGCAAAAATCAAAAAAGAAGCCAGACAGCAGCAAGAATGATGGCTTTGAAATAAAAAAATGAGTTGGCAGAACCTTGTAATGTATTAGTAGTACAGTAGGCCCGGAGGATAATTGCAGCGGTAATATGGATGACTAGCTCGAGACCATCTCCAAATGCTAGAAAAGGCGATGAGATGGAAGCAACCTCAGAGAAGAAGGGAGGGGAAGAGGAAGCAGCACGCAGGGTGGCAGAGTTCCTTTAGGAGATAAAAGAACAAATGAGACAGAAGCCATGTTTACAGAGAGCCAAAGATTGCCTAGTTGCCCCTGAGGGGGACAGACTCACAGTGGAAGGAGTAGGGGACCACTAGGTTTTTATATTGAATCAACTTTTCTTACCAATAAAAATACTCACCACAATAAAGAGGGATATATTAATGGCAAAGCGCCCTGGCCTCGTGGACCAATAACTTTTGAGTTTGAGGGTGTTTTGCTAAAAGCCCTGTGAATTGCCTCTCTGGTTCTTTGACCAAGTACCAGTGATACATGCAGTTATAAAACATTCTCATCGTTCCCTATTGAGGGCCTCCGTCAGGAAAGAGAGTGAAAACAGTAATAATACCATTTATGAACATTGAGACCTTACAAATGCTTTCCTTTATACTTTGTGCGAGCCTCCCGACAGTACCACAGGCAGATAGTATTATCAGAAGTTACAGGCCCCCAGATAGAAGTGCCACATGTCAATGGCAGGGCCTGAGTCCACTTGAAGGTGTAAGCGGAGCTGTATTTATGGTAGACAATCAGAAAAGAGATATATATACTCAAGAGCTTGGGGGTGGTTGGGGGGGGATCTTCTATTATTGTGCTATAGAGAACTGGCTGCCATACATCTCTCTGATGACACTTGTAGGGCAGTGGACCCTGATGTAAGAGTCAGGGTGTTGGAACCCTCATTTGGGTATCGCAAATGCTGTAAATATGACATTTGAATCTAGCAAGAAAGGACCAGTAGATCTGACTTGAAAATAATTTCCATCACAGTCTAAAATGCTCTAGACCCTTTTTGGAGCTTTGTGGAGTCAGTAAACAATGCAGTTCTAAATATCTGAAGTCAGTTTTTACAAGCAATGGTTTATTTCCCTAAGTGGTATGGCTATTATAGAAGCCTATTAGAAAGATAAACAGAAAAGAATAAGCCTAGTTTCTGAATAGAACCATAGAGATAGTGATGTTAGATCCATTCAATTCCTTAGTAAAAAAAAAAAAATAATAATGGGTTTTGGACTAAATAAGGGGTAAAAATGGCTACAGAGCATTTTACTGGGCCAAAGTCATAATGTATGACAGGATCATAATGTGTTTAATGAATCACAGAGTGTTCTAATTCAGGAGTTTAGAAATGGTAAACACTAACACTACTATTCTCCTGCCCGTGACAGACAGTGTTGGTCTATTCTAACAGTCTTGCTTGCTAAGCTTAGACACAGCCTCAGAAACATCTTCAGTATGGCATGCTGAGAAGCCTGCATCCATCCATCAGAGCTGGTATTTAGGATGTCATTCCCAATCCAGTACATCTGTCTAATTTCTCAGGTAAGGTTACTGACTATAAGAGGGACAGACTGACACAAAGGTCACATGGCCATTTGGAAGAAGAGCCAGGACTATGCCTTGAATCTTTGATTCTCTACTCATGTAATCTTCCTATTTTATCTTATTAGAACTTTAAATTGGGATAAACTCAAGAACTTTAAAAATTTAGTCCAGGGGCACCTGGATGGCTCAGCTGGTTGAGCGTCCGATTCTTGGTTTTGGTTCAGGTCATGATCTCAAGGTTCGTGGGTTCGATCCCCACATCAGACTCTGTGCTGGCAGCAAGAAGTCTGCTTGAGATCCTCTCTCTTCCTTTCTCTCTGCCCCTCCCCTGCTCATGTGTGCTCTCTCTAAAAATAAATAAATAAACTTAAAAAAATTATAGTGTCAAACTAATTTTGGCATGTGTCTTTGCGTTATCACTATGTGACATAAGTTTGATGCATATGTGTGCATATCACTATATGATAACTGTGTGTGTGTATGCGTGTATATGTGTGTGTATATGTGTGTGTGTATGTGTATGTGTTACAACTATGGATCAAAAGTTATCTCCCAGAGGCCAGACTCCAGCCCCGGAATTTACAAATTCTTTCAAACTCAAATTTCTTCTACATGGAAGTAGAAAATTTGCTCCCATTCCAAAATAGACCACACAAACTAAAGAGATAAAAAAGTCTTCAAACCTCCCATGAACCCTGTCTTCCTCGAACCACTGTCCTGCCTCATTTTTCCCTCTCATCATGTTTGTCTGAAGTGACTAAATTTACTTTCTCTACTTTATTTTTCATTGTTCTTCAAATCTCTTGTAATTTGACTCTGACCCCCAACTCTCAAAAGAGTTACTTAGCAGGTCACCAGCGATCTAATAGCTATATCTAATGAACTTTCGTTATTCCTATTTTGGGGCCCCCCACTTGATGATGTTGACCACCACTGGTTCTTGAAACCCTTCATTCCTTGACAATATTTTCTCTCGACTGTGCTTGTACCTCACTTCATTCCAAACATCCTTCCTTCTCCTCCTTGGCATTTGTCTTTGGCTCATAGACTTCCTCTTCTTATACACTATCCTTGGGAAAGATGATCTATGCTCATCATTTTAATGTCCACCTGTGTTGTGATGACGCTCAAATCTGTCTCCAGCCATGACGTCTCTTCTGAGTTTTGGATTTATATATTCGATTGGTGGTTCTCTGGCCACTTGAAAATCACCATGCCCCAAAGTGAACCAAGCGTCTTTCTCTGTAAGCCCCAGACCAAGTACACTCTAACTTTGGGGTGTGTGTATGTACAGTCTTTTTTCATAGCACTGCTACCTATTGTGTTACCTGAGACCTAAATCAGAGAATCAGCCTATATTCCTCTCTCCACATCTCCCCACTTGCAATCTCCATGTCCTGTTTAAACTTAAATTCTTTTTTTTAAGGTTTATTTATTTTTGAGAGACAGAGAGAACAGAGCGTGAACAGGGGAGGGGCAGAAAGACAGGGAGACACAGAATCTGAAGCAGGCTGAGCCTGATGGGGCACAGAGCCTGACACGGGACTCAAAGTCACTGGCCACGAGATCATGACCTGAGGCGAAGTTGGACACTCAACCGACTGAGCCACCCAGGTGCCCCTAAACTTAAGTTCTTACTGAAATCCCCCTAGTTTAGGTCTGTATCACTTGTTGTCTGGATGACGTAAGAAACCGCTAACTGTCCTGCTGCCCTTAAACCCTCCCTTTGCTCTGTGTCCAGAGTGGACACTCTCAAATCACCTCTTGCCTTGTTACTCTGGGACTCAAAACTTTACATCAGCTCCCTTTGCCCTCAGAATAAAGTTCATGCTCCTCGATGTGATTTCTGTGTCTTGGCATTATCTTTTGTTCACTGTTGTCCACATATGTGCTTACTGTACCATCAGCAGTCCATGCCTGGCACATGGACGGTACGCTCACATCAACTTCTTCCCATAGCCTTTCTCTCAAATAGGTTTCTTTGCCTTGTTGTGATGTATGGAGTCCCAAACATGTTATGTGTATCGTTTGAACATAAGTGCCTGTCTGGGACCCTGAACACTCTTTGTGGGGACAAACCTTCATAAATCCTCAGGTGTTCCCTCACTGCAAGCTTCAGAATCTTCTTACTGATGGGGAAGGAGGTGAGTTGCAAGATAACCACTTAGATTGGCCTAACTAGACCCTGAAAGCCATATGCCAACCAGGGAACTTCCAAGTCTAGAGGGCAAGTCTGGAGGAGAGGGGGCAAGGTATATGGAGCAGAGGCCCTGACTTTGGGACTGAAGTTCTGGCAGTCTAACTCTCATGCTCAACCTGAGTAATTTTCATCCTGGCTTGGTAAATTATATATCATATGAATTCCCAAATCATTCCCTGACTTCATTTCCTCCAGGCGTCCAGGACAGGGGCAGCAGCTTTGGGCAGTGGGGACCTTTTTAAATGTAGCATTAGCAACTAAGAAACCAGATCTTGCCCCAGTTGGCAGGGACAGCCTTGGGTGAGGCCTCCAATGGTCTGAATCCCTTCACATCCTTATTCACCTGGCCAAATCTAAACAGACCTTTGAAACTTCTCTACTTAAAGTGTAGTCTGCAGAGCCTCAACATTGGTACCACTTGGATTCTTGTAAGAAACAGAATCTCAGGCTCCAGAACAGGTCACTTAAGTCAGAATCTGCATGTTACCAATATCCCCAAGTGATTTGGTGTGTATTCAATTGAGAAGCATTGCCGTATTTGTTTGTTTGTTCATTTATTTATTTATTTTTAATTTATTTTAACTTAAACAAAACGAGGGGGCACCTGGATGGCTCTGTTGGTTGAGGTCTGACTCTTGATTTTCGTTCAGGTCATGATCTCATGGTTTGTGGGATTGAGCCCCATGTCCAGCTCCATGCTGACATCATGGAGCCTCCTTGGGAGTCTCTTTCTCTCTCTCTCTCTCTCTCTCTCTCTGCCCCTCCCCCACTTGCATGTGCTGTCTCTCTCTCTAAGTAAATAAATAAATAAACTTAAAAAAAAAAAAAGAAATACCTGGGAGGGAAGGGAAGCATTCTTGGCAGAGGGGACAACAGGAGCAAAGGTCCTGGAGAGGATGCATCTTTGGCAAATTTGAGGAAGACAAAAGAAGGTAGCCGGCTGGAATAAAGTGGGTGAGGGGAGGAGGGGCAGGTTATGAGGTAAACAAAGGACCTGCGGCCCACATTACATTGGGATTTGCTGCTCATGGTAAGTATTTTTGATTTTGAACAATGTGTGATAAAAGCCATCCAGGGATGGGGGGCGGTTTGAATGGGGATGTGACAGGCACAGATATTCATTGCAAAGGGACCACTCTGGCTCTTGGTGAACAGTCTGTGCAGGAGTGTAGCAGGAGCACTAGCTGAAATGCACTTGAGTCAGAATGCATGAAGTCGCTGTCTTTACACGGGTACGACTGAAACTTGTCTCTGCTCTCCCAGAGGAGTTTCCCAGGGCAACCTGTACCCCAGCTCCTGGGTGGTCTTCTGTATTACTCATCGCCACAGCAGGCCCTTTCAGCGTGTCTCAGCTGTGTGCCAGGCAGCCTTTGACAGGTGTTTACCCATTCCTCAAACTTCTTATGTCTCATTGTTGTGCTTGCTGACTGACATGCCACACCGTATAATTTATGCCCGGCTGAGTCCTAGCGCCATGCATTTTTCATCCTTTTAAAATTAAAAACAAGTATATATACACATACCCTTGTTATTTTATGAGGCGTTCGTGCTCAGCAAAGTGTCAGTTTGACAGCTGTGGTGCTTCTCCCACTACCAGAAGCCTGGGGGGTGTTAGGAAGACCCCCTTGGGGGCTGATTAAAATCTCTGCCCGGCGTCACCTGCCTGAAACAAAAGCCTAGTGCCTTCTGCCACCAGGCAAAACACTTCCAGCGCTCAACATGAGGCATAGGGTTTCATCCTTTGGAATGAATTTTAAAACCGCATCTGCTGTAAGGTGTTTGGAACTTAGCCTAGTTGTCAAATTGGATCTAACTTCAAATGTGGCAAAACTGTGAAGTTGGTTAAGTTGGGTTTTGGTGTCTCTGGACTACTTCTACTTACTGCTGCTGTGTCTACAATAAAAGTAACTACTACCACTGCCACTATCACCACCACCATAATGATAGTGAATTTTCACTTCTGCCCGCTGCTGTTGATTCATAATCTCATTTGATTCCCTTGACGATTTTTGAGGTAGGTACTATTATTATCCCCATTGTACAGAGGGGAAAACTGAGACTTAGAGAAATACATAATGTGCCCAGGTAGTTGGAATACTTGAAATCCAAACTTCCCTGAGTCCACATTCTCAACCACTGGGTTATGTTGGTTGCATCCTGTTTTCCCGTTTCGCCCATTTATTCACTCATTCATTCCACTACATCATTAGTCCCTTCATCGTATTTGTGCTCTATAGGAAGTTTTCCAAGGACAAGAATGTTCTGAGAGATCGTGGAGCCGAAGTCAGAGAAGAGCCTCTATTTATCAAGGGCCCGCTCTGTCGTTATTATAGAGCTTTCTCCTTGTTATCCTTTTCATTGTTTTGTAGATAAGGAAGCAGAGGCTCCTTTAGGTTGGGTTCCCCAGAAGCAGATTCCAGGATGAGGATTCCCGTGGAAGGGATATTAGGAAATGTTCCTCACTGGAGTGAGAAAATTGGGGTGGAGGAGAGAAAGAGGCCAAACAAGGGTGCTCAGCTTTGGCTTCTGTAGTTGTTGTGGGTCTTGATTCAGAGATACCTTCATGGGGCCAAAATGACTGGGGCTCTCATACCCTGTCCCCATTAGTTACTGACCAAGGGTTGTTTGCATCCTCAGATACTTTGGGCTCTCTCTCAGCCTGAGGGCATCTCTAGCAAAGAGGTGTGGTTCAGACCTGAGAGAAGGATGAGCATCATAGGCCAATCTGCACAAAAACGGAAAAGGATGAGGGGAGAAATGTGCAGAGGACTAATGAGAGAGGATGTGAGTTTCTCCAAAATGGCAGAGCTGCAATTAAAACCAGGGCCTAATTCACTTCAAAGCCTGTCATTGTCTTTCTTGTTCAGGTAATGCTGAGTTGTCCTGAGCAGTATTTGCAGGTGACAGAGACTTTCCAGACTTTTCCCCTAAAGTCAGAACCCTAGGAAGCTGCTACTATCTACTCTTAAAACCAGTTGTGTCAATGGGACTCAGCAGAAATTCTGCTTTGGGGTTCCTAGGGAGGCTTATACTGTCTTTTTCCTCGCTTCTTCCTTTTATTTTTGGTTGTAAATTTTTTTAACAGCTTATTGAAATGTATAATTCACATACCACACAATTCACCCATTTACATTGTACAATTCAATGACTTTTAATATATTCACCAAGTTTTGGAATCATCAGCAATATTCAATTTTAGAACGTTTTAATCTCTCCAAAAAGAACCTTCCCGTTAGCAGCCACTCCTTATTCCCTTCTCTCAGACCCTGGCACACAACAGTTTACTTTCTGTCTCTATGCCTCTTCTGGACATTTCATATAAATGGAATATATCACATATGGCCTTTTGTGTCTGGCTTGTTTCACTTGACATATTTTCAAGATTCATCCGTATTGTAGCATGTGCTAGTACTTCATGTTTTTATGGCTGACTGATATTACTTCTGAAGGATGCACCACATTTTATTTATCCACTTCATCAGTTGATGGACATTTGGGTTGTTTGTGTTTTTGACTATTCTAGTATGAATGTTCATGTGCAAAGTTTAGTGTGAATACTTATTTTTCATTCTCTTGGATATATACCTAGAGTGGAATTCCTGGAACATATGCTAACTTTATGTATATATATATATATATATACACACACACACACACACGTATATATTATATAAATATATGTGTATATTGTATAAATATATATGTGTATATTATATAAATATATGTATATATTGTATAAATATATATGTATATGTTATATAAATATATGTATATATTATATATGTATATATTACATAAATATGTATACATAGTATATGTATATATTATGTAAATATATATGTGTATATATATAAATATGCATACATAATATATATATCATGTAAAAAAATAGATATACACACACACACACACACACACACACACACACACATACATATAGGAACTGTCAAACAGTTTTCCAAAGCACTGCACAATTTTACATTCCAGCCAGAAATGTATTAGCGTTCCAGTTTCTCCAAATTCTCACCAACACTTGCTATTGTCCATCATTTTGATTATAGACATTCCAGTGGGTGTGAAATGGTGTCTTGCTGTGGTTTTGATTCGCGTTTCCCATTAGGAATGGGATGCTGAGCTTTTTTTCACGTGCTTATTGGCCACTTTATATCTTCCTTGGATAAATGTCTATTAAGATCCTTTGTCAATTTTAAAATTAGATCATTTGTTTTTATATTGTTGAGTTGTAATAGCTGCATATTATGGATATGAGAGCTTTATCAGATATATGATTTAAAAATGTTTTCTCCCAGGGTGCCTAAGTGGGCCAGTCGGTTAATTGATTTTGGCTCAGGTGGTGATCTCAGGGTTGTGGGCTCTGTGCTGGGTGTGGGGTCCGTTTAGATTTCTCTTTTTCTCCCTCTGCCCCTGCCTGTGTCCCCAACATTGAGCATGCTTCTCTCTCTTTCTCCCCCCACAAAAAAAGGAAAGAAAGAAAGAAAAAGAGTGTTTTCTCCCATTCTGTGCATTGTCTTTTCACTATCTTGATTTTTTTCCTTATAAGCATGAAAATTTTTAATTTTCATGAAATCCAGTTTATGTTTTTTCCCCTTTGGTTGCTTGTACTTTATGTCATTTCTAATAAACATTTGCATAATCCAAGGTCACAAAATTTATACTTAATTTTTTTTTCTAAGAGTTTGATAATTTTAGTTCTTACCTTTAGGTCTTTGATTGATTTTAAGTTAGTTTTTGGATATGGTGTGAAGTAAGGGACCAACTTCATTTTTTTGCATGTAGATATCTAGAAGATAGTTGTACTTTGTTGTTTCAGGCACCATCCCCTCCCTCGTCTCATTCTTCCTTATTGGATTGCAGAGGTGATGATTGGGGATGCAGCAGCCAGCTTACGACTACGAGGGAAAAGCCAACAGAATTTTGGAAATTCTGGCACTGAATGGTTGTACTTCTTATCATGTAAAAAACAAAACAAAACGAACCCCCCAAACCTCCTGAACACCCCCAAACCATAATTATGGAAGAGTTTTCTGTTATTTTGTAGCCCAAAGCACTACCTTCTTTGTTGTCCCCTGGAGTAGATATTTCATGTGCTGATTGATGTTCCAATTCACAGTGACTCCATCCTAACCGAAAATTTTCCTAAATAGAAGAGAACACCATATCGATCATGGGTGGTCTGTAAGACCTTCTATTGCTGGCCAAGTATGAATGACCAGGTTGGACTCAAATAAGCTGTGTCAATTAGGGCCCTTCTTTTAGCAATATGGAATGTTGAACTGAGACAACTTTTGAGAGAAAGTTCATTGTTTTCTCTATCTGAGGTCTTTGAAGCCACAGTGGCTTCTGTCTTTCC
Source organism: Neofelis nebulosa (assembly GCF_028018385.1). Lineage (NCBI taxonomy): Eukaryota > Metazoa > Chordata > Mammalia > Carnivora > Felidae > Neofelis > Neofelis nebulosa. The sequence continues at coordinate 48,818,186 of NC_080790.1, read as the reverse complement.
GAGGCATTTGTTTCTTTCTTTCTTGGATTTCTTGGATTCTGTGCGACAATTTCTACTGCTCCCATACTACCTCTATCCTTCATAGCTAATTTGGTTTTGGTCAAGGCTAGACAGAATTGGTTTCTGTTATATGGGGCCAAAGGAACCATAACTGTACATTTTTTATCTGGTCCCATCCTTTATTTACCCAGATGGACATTCATATAGTCACCTGGGTATTATTTCCTCCACATGGAATTAATGTATGAGGTACTAAATCCAAAACTTCCCTCAAGTAGTCTAGGAGCTACATTATTCTTTTTCTTTACAAATACAAAATAAATAGTTTTCTCAAGAAAGTGCTGATAATATTTCCTATTAGGTCATAGGCAATTTAAGAGCAGTAAAGGTAAAATCCAGGGAAGATTAGAATAGTAATATATCTGTACACTCATTATTTTTCTGAAAGAGTTTGTGGTTCACAATATTTGTCATTTTGGTAGACCAATATCAGCAGAACTGTGGATATTAGCCCTTCCTTCACTTGGACATAAAGTAGTGAATGACTCAGACCAAGGTTTACACCTACCCAGACATTTCTTTTCAAAGATCCACGAGAAGGGACTCTGGAAAACTCTAGTTCTAGTGAAAGCAGAGCATCTTCAAATTCCAGTCTGGCCTGGGATGTCTGAGGTTCAATTGTGACTTAACTTTTACTCTGAGTAGGCTGAACCCAACCTTCTGAGGTCATGATGGGGGCTTTTCTGTCAGAAACTTTTGGTCTCACACCGCCATCTTTCAATAATACTTTATTTATTAAATCACTTAATGTCTAATGAGTACCAGACATTGTGCTAAGAGCTACAGATGTAGAAATTAATAAGGCAACCCCTTTGTCTGCAAAGCTTTCAGTATTTATTCCTATTATATGATGGAAGGAGCACTGCCACACATTCTGCAGAAATGGTATCATCTCCTCCAATTATTATTATTTTTTTGGTCATGATAGTTTAGTATGTTTTTGTAAGTATGTATCTATCTATACATCTGTGTTTGTATGTATGTGTATATCCCTTTCTTCTATCAATCCATCCTCATCCATGCATCCACCCTACCCATCGACCCCATCCATCCATCCATCCATCCATCTATAAAGTATAGGCTACGTTATGTTGTGGTAAACAATAACCCTAATATCTCGGTGCTTTATGCAACAGAAATTTGTTTTTTAGTAAAAAGAAACTTCAGGTTTTTTGACTGGGGAGGGCTCTGTTCCATGTTGTCCTCCCTCAAGGATACACCCAGGTTGTTGGAGCCTCCACCACTTGGTCACTGCAATAGTTTGAAAGGAAAAATGAAGGGTATTGCACTGGCAATTAAAGGCTTGGATGTAGAAGTGACACTTGTTCTTACTAAAGTATTCAAATGGCCACATCAAAGTTTAAGAGGCAAGGAAGTGCAAAGGTGTGCCCTCAAGGGGGATGAGCCAGAAATACTGGAGAGTAGCACAAATATCTATCATTCCGCTTCTTTCTCTCTCTGGCAATACCTGCCTCCTTTTCCTCTCCCTCTCTCTCTCCCTTTTCCTTGTCTCCCTCTTTTTTCTTATCTATCTTTACCTGTTTATCTTTCTAAATTTAATTTGTCATTTAATTTAATAAAGTATAGCAGTTAAAAAAACTCCACAAATCTCTTGTAAAACTGTGACGAGTAGGAGGAGATTTCTCCTTATTATCATACAGCCAAATGTGCATGAGCCCAAGTTCTTTTGTATTACCAGAAGGTAAAGGTAAAAACAGACAAACAAAACCATGTATCCTACCAGCAATAAAAAAGCTGAAATTTTGGTAACCAGTTGTATTAGTTGCCTATGGCTGTTGCAACAAATCACCTCAAACTTGGTGGATTATAACAACACGCATTTATTCTTTTGCAGTTCTAGAGGTCAGAATAAAATTGGCATGTAAGGTGTTGGAGGGCCTGGCTCCCTGGGGAGGCTCTAGGGAAGAACCCATTTTTTGCCTTTCCCAGTTTCTAGAACTGCATTTCTTGCTCATGGACCTTTCCTCCATCTTAAAAGCCAGGAGTGTAGCATCTTTGGGTCTCCCTCTGCTTTTCTGTTGTATCACCTTTTCCCGATCTTTTTCCTTAATCAAATATCCCTCTGTCTCTCTCTTATAAGTATACTTGTGGTTACATTTAGGGCTCACCTTGATGATCCAGGGTTCTTTCCACATCTCAAGATCCTTAACTTGGTTAGATCTGCAAAGTCACTATTACCATAAAAGGTAAAAGTCACAGGTTCCAGGAATTAAGACCTGGACATTTTTAGGAGGTATTACTCAGCCTACCTGCTAGTTATACAAAAAATAGTAAAACTGCATGTCTAATGTTGGAGACAAAGATTAAGAATATTGTTTATTGATCCCTCTCTGTACCTAATTTTCATAGTAGTTACCAGAGCAGAACTTACTAGAAAAGAAATGGGACTCAAAATAGTACAATAATTAGTAATTGTAGATCATTTTCTATTGCTGCTCTTACATATTTTTTAATGCTGATTTGGAATTTCTTGCACCCAGAGATTACATTTCATATTCAGAATCTAAATGCATTTTGTTTTATAAGTATAGTGACTGAATCTGCTGCATTTAGCAGAAAATTCATTGCTTATACCGCTAAAATGAAACTCGTTGGAAACATTTTGTACATATGGGGCTATGAATTATGATTTTCCCTTTACAAGATATTTGCAAGTCAGAAAAGCAAAATCATTGCTTTCTCCCTCCCTCCCCCTCCTCCTTTGGGGAGGGAGCAGTGAATCTCATCTTTTGGCAGGTTAGAAACTTTCCCTCATACTCAAGCAAGCTTCTGCAGACACCCAAAATTAAAGACTAGATGCTCACAAATGTCACACGCATCTAAAGAAGATGGAACCTAAATTGAATATTAATGAGTAATGAAAGTTGAAAACAAAATTGCCTGTTGGAAATGTGCTCATGAGTTATGAGAACAAGATCTAAGTCTTCTCTTCCCACTTCATTTTGAAAATAGCTGTCCATGAGGTGGTTAAGTGAGCCCTGGGATTTTGATGTATTTTTCCAGGATGACTGCAGACTCTTGAGCAAATAATTTGTTCCATATTGCTGAATTCTTAAGAAATAAAATTACTCACCCTAAAAAAAGTCTTTTCAGGACTTCAAGGGTAATTTCTGCCTGGTGTGTTCAGTGCCTTTTACCCCCATCTTTTGGCTATTAGACTCTTATGGAGCTAATGCAATAATTCCTTGGCACTTCTCTCTTGCAGCTGCTGACAGGGTGAACTTTCTCCCTCGGCCTGTGGTGTCTGGCTGTCAGGTGGACTGTAACTACCCTCACATTTTTATTCATTAAAGGAACCAAAGTGGGAATACTTCAATGTCTCCTGTGGCTTCCGTTGAATCTTTGAGGTGATACAAACCTGATCTCATCAAAATTAATGGCTTATGGTCATTCACACTATTACTGTTAATAGGGTTGAGCATGCATTATCCCCTGCAAAAACGGTGCTTATTTGGGGCCTATAATACAGCACAGGTTGGGAGTACAGTTGACCGAGACTGCCCACCCTGTACAGTGGGAATTTGCAGCACTTAGCAAAGACAGTTTGCAAGATGAATCTTGTGAACATTGGCTGCAAATTGCTGTTGCTCAAGCAGGCTGTGGTAAAAAAGAGCAATGATGTGTAAGAATATGTTTTAAAAACGTACTGGTGTTAATGAAACAAAAGTTATACTTTAGACTCGGTAATGTAAGGGAAATTGTTTTCTTTTAGCACAGAATCTGGCAAAGATGGCCATTTGGCTGTTTTAGCTTGTGGTTCTCCCTCTCCCCCATACCTCAGCCAGGCTTCTGAAAGAGCAGAAGGGTCTAATACCTTAGACTTACCTGTGTTTAGTTTCATTTCCTTCCATGTGTCCATTCTTCTCAGATAGCCCAGTCAGGTCATGAAGCTTTGTCAAGGCTGGTATGATTCAGCCTCTGATTGAAATAGGATAAGGCTGGATCCTGGGGCATGAACAGATGGAGGTCACCATTTAGTGTGAGGGAAAAAGCAGAACTGGAAGTAAATTTGGATCACATGTGATATTGATATTGCAGGAAGTATCAGTCAAAGTGGGGTCAAGAACCAAAGACAGTAACAAAGGGACAAAGCATGGGAATTTGTTCAGGTATAGAGTAGTCCTCACAAATTTATGACTGCTTTTGTTGCATTAGGGATTATTCTGATGGCTCAAGGTCACGTCTTTGTAATCAGTTGGCACCTAACATCAGTCACTAGTATGAGTTTACCTAACTATACATCTATCCATTCATCTATCCATTCATTCACAAACATGTTCCAAGTAATGCAGTGGTAGCCTTTACTGGGTCTTCTCATATGCCTCCTCTGCCAGTCAGCCCTTATGCCAAAATAATATGGAAGGATGAATGCCCAGGGCATTTCTTGGGCATAGATGTTAGGAAGATTTGGTTTCTTACCAGGCCAGGTTTCTAAAAACCTAGAAACTCTTCACACTTGAATGGAGTCGCCCACTGCAGGAAAGCCGGGGATCTGATACAGACACTCCCTTTCTCTTCCTTTTCTGTGTTTTGTTTTTTTCTTACTCCATGACAGTAAGAGTTAAGGCTGTGGATCTTGGGGGAAAGAGAAAGGCAATCCTAGAGATCCGTCTTTGGCTCAGGCAAATGGCACTAGCCTGCACAGTCCTGCCCAGTTTGCCAGGGGGTTTATCTTGGTGTATGGAGTAAACCTCAGTGTAATAAAGAGTTATTCATTTGTCTGGTCTTGAGCTCTGTGCTCAAGATCCCTTCATGTGGCTCTGAAAGGGTAGGACTTTTGCTATTCAGTTCCATGTTTCTGGCTGTAGCTCTGTCAGTTTCTACATACTACAGAAATGGCAGACTGTCATGGAAGGCAGGTGGTTAAGTCCTGGGCTGGCAAATGGTAAGAAGTTTCTCCAGATAGAGGTTGGGTGGTATGGTGGAAAGAATGACCGGTGAAGAGTTGTTTGAATGGACAGGAATGGGGAGGCACCAGGTTAACAAGTCTGGCTCAGGAAGATGGGTAGTAGGAGAAGAAGTTGTGGTGAAACAAGGCCCCAATCCAATAAACCAGAAGGTTAGACATCTGGGACACCTGGAAAAACAAAGGAAGTGCACTTTAGTTTTTGAACAGAAACTGGTATATCCTTGAGAAAGGAGCAGTAAAGAAAAGTGCAACGAAGTACAGGGAGGTATAATATTAGTTTGAACTGAACGCTGACTTGGGTTATTATTCAGAGGAGAATTTTGGCCACTTTATTTGTAAATAGTTTATATAGGTAGACTGGAACAGGAATATCTTCTTCCCAGACATAAGTTCAGAATCCAGGGTTTATCCTGATGGGGTTGATAAAATTAACTGTTGAATAGCGTTTGTACTATTTATTTATTTATTTGTTTATTTATTTATTTATTTATTTATTTATTTATTTTAAGTGGCCTCTGTGCCCAATGCAGGGTTCAAATTCATCATCTTGAAATCAAAACCTGAGGTAAGATCACAACCGACTGAGCCACCCAGGTGCCTGTCCTAGTTTTTAGTGGCCAAAAGGGTGCCTTCCCTGTGGCTTTTGGCAAAACATAGGGGGGTTGGAATTTAAGACCCTGAAAATTCACACTCCATAGTCTCACAATGTATGGTTGTCTACTTAAAATATTTTCAACAGTCTTTTAATCAGGTTATAAAATAATATGTAATCATTGTGGAAAAAAATTTAATACAGGGAAGCCCCAAAAGTAAAATTAAAATTACTTGTCTGTAGATAATTGTTATTAATAATTTATTAGTATTATTTTCTATTATTTTTTTTCTTTTGAGAGAGAGTGTGTGCTCATGTGTGCACAAGTGAGGGAGAGGCAGAGAGAGAGGGAGAGGCAGAGAGAAAGGGAGACGCAGAGAGAGAGGGAGAGGGAGAGAGAGAATCTTAATCAGGATCCATGCCCAGCCTGGAGCCCAACATGGGGCTCAATCTCACAACCATGAGATCATGACCTGAGTTGAAATCAAGAGTCATATGCTTAACCAACTGAGCCACCCAGGATCCCCTACTTTAGACTATATTCTTTCAACCTTTTTACTGTGCATTAATACACAAACACAGATTTTAGGAAAATATGATCATATTATGTTTATTTTTTCTATAATCTGCTATTTTCACTAATACACAGCCATAGCTTTCCAAAGACAGTATGTATTATTTTTAATATCATTTGTATTTAATTTATCCAAGTAATCTTTTTTTTTAAATTTTTTTTAACGTTTTATTTATTTTTGAGACAGGGAAGGACAGAGCATGAACAGGGGAGGGTCAGAGAGAGGGAGACACAGAATCTGAAACAGGCTCCAGGCTCTGAGCTGTCAGCACAGAGCCCGACGTGGGGCTCGAACTCACGGACCACGAGATCATGACCTGAGCCGAAGTCAGCCGCTTAACCGACTGAGCCACCCAGGCGCCCCCCAAGTAATCTGTTTAATCAATCTCTTATTGTTAAGGAGCCAGCCCTCCTCCACTTAAATTCTTACTGTTATTAACAGTGCTACCATGCACATGATTTGATCAATCTTCAAATATACAGTGGATGCTTAGTACTTATCAAACCTAGTACATAACTGAATATAAATATAACGAACAGACTTAGTTCCTACTCTCATACAGTTTAGTCTGGTGAAAGAGATAATCAACAAATAAACCCACAAGCATAGGTATTTTGTGGCTTCCCATGGATCACCTGTTCCTAAAACTGGGTCAGATGTTGATTGAAACCAATGATGCTCAAAGTGCCAAGAGGGTATGAGAAGGTTTGTTACTCACATAATGGGACATTCTAGAGATAGAAGGGCAGGTGCAAGCTGGTACCGATGGCTTGAGTAAAGTAGAAACAATGTGGGGGGTTAGGCTTTCATAGTGACCGGGGGGTGAGGACTTGTGAGGTTTAAATCTCCCACTGATACAGAACAGGAAGGACAGAGCAGGCAGGGAAGAAGGGTGGGAATCTGAAGCAGTCCAAGGTCAAACTTCAAAAAAGGTGTTAGTCCAAGTGTGCCTAGAATACAAAATGGGGAAAGGGCAATCTCTTCAATAAATGGTGTTGGGAAAAGTGGATATCCACATGCGAAAGAATGAAACTGGACCCTTGTCTTATACCACTAATAAAAATTAACTCAAAATGGATCAAAGACTTAAGTGCAAGACTTGAAACCATAAAATTCCTAGGAGAAAACACAGAGAAAAAGGTCCTTGACATTGGTCTTGGCAATGATTTTTGGATAAGACAACAAAAGCACAGGCAACAAAAATGAAAATAAACAAGTGGGACTACATTAAAGTAATATGTACAGCAATGGAAACAACAAATTGGAAAGGCAATGTACAAAACGGGAGAAAATACTATTTATTGAATAAGGGGTTCATATGTAAAATATATAAAGAACTCATACAACTCAATAGCAAAAAGCAAATAATCCCATTAAAAATGGGCAAAGGGACCTGAATAGACATTTTTCCAAAGAAGACGTACAAATGGCCAGTAGGTTCATGAAAAGATGCTCAACATCACTAATCATCAGGGAAGTGCAAACCAAAACCATCCTGGTGAAAATGGCTGTTATCAGATAGAGAAGATATATAAATATTGGCAAGGATGTGGAGAAAAGAGAACACAAGTGTTCTAAGAGATACACAAAACCAAGATATAGCTTGAGTTCTGATGGCGTTATTCTTTTGGGACACCTTTTGAGAATATTTCTTTTTTATTTCATAGATTTCATGAGAGGCTGTATGGCAGAGTTTAGAAGCTTGGGCCATGAAGCAGACTTCCCAGGTTCAAATCGTGGCTCTTGCGCTTAGTGGGTGTGTGACAATCTTGAATGAGTTACTTAACCTCGATGCCTTAATTACCTCATTTGTAATATGACAGGAATGATAACAGTACCTACCTCATTAAGTTGTTGTGAGGATTAAATGGGTCAATATTTGCAAAGTCCTTAGAATAGAGCTTGGCACATAGTACACACTAAATAGATGTTTGCTAAATAAGTAAATGTGGAATGCTACAAATGATCATAAGTGGAATTTCTAATACATGGGGTATGTACCTTTTAAAGCCTTTAGCAAGACCAAATTGTTTTTCACAAAATATCACATCACCAGTTTGTGTGCTCATGGGCAATGAAGAAGAAAGTTAGTTTTTGGATGTCCTTACCAAGATAGTTTTAAATGTACTGCATTTTGCAAGGCAAAAAAAAAATTGATAGCTCATTATTCTTTAACTACATTAGTTCAATTAATAGAGACTGAACAGTTTTCAAAAGTTTGCTGGCAGTTCAAAAATTCCCTTAAATTAATTGTCTGTTTTCACCTATTTTTTAATTTTTTCCATTGGAGTGTTTCACTTTTCCATATTGTCTTTCATGAACTGTTAGTGTCTCTCACAAAACTTGCAATTAGAGATCCGGGGAAGATGGAGGCATAGGAGGCACTGGTCTCACCTCATCCTGCGGATCACTTAGATTCCACTACACCTGCCTAAATAACACAGAAAACCACCAGAAGACGAGCAGAACAGACTCTCCGGAGCCAAGCATAGACAAGAGGCCCACGGAAGAGGATCCACCCCAGCTAATACGCCAGTTCCCATCAAAGCAGCACCACAAGCCTGGCAGTGTGAAAGTAGTCTGGACAGGGGCCACACCGCTCCACAGTGAGTCCTGCCCCTGGGAGAGGGGAAGATAAGGTACACACCAGTCTGACTGTGGCTGGGGAGAGATATCAGGTCTGACTACGGCCCCGCCCACCAACACAAGTTACTCCAAACAGCACAGGGGAAGTGCCCTGCAGTTCCATGCCACCCAGGGACTACCCAAAATGACAAAATGGAAGAATTCTCCTCAAAAGAAACTCCAGGAAGTAGCGACAGCTAACATATTGATCAAAAACGATTTAAGCAATATAATGGAACAAGAATTTAGAATAATAGTCATAAAATTAATCGCTGGGCTTGGAAAAAGTATAGAGGACAGCAGAGAATCTATTGCTACAGAGATCAAGGGACTAAGAATTAGTCATGAGAGCTAAAAAGTGCTATAAATGAGGTGCAAAATAAAATGGAGGCGACCACATCTCGGATTGAAGAGGCAGAGGAGAGAATAGGTGAATTAGAAGATAAAATTATGGAAAAAGAGGAAGCTGAGAAAAAGGGAGAGAAAAAAATCCAGGAGTATGAGGGGGAGAATTAGAGAACTAAGTGATGCAATCAAATGGAACAATATCCATATCATAGGAATTCCAGAAGAGGAAGAGAGAGAGAAAAGGGCTGAAGGTGTACTTGACCAAATCATAGTTGAGAACTTCCCTGATCTGGGGAAGGAAAAAAGCATTGAAATCCAAGAGGCACGCAGAACTCCCTTCAGACGTAACTTGAATCAATCTTCTGCATGACATATCATAGTGAAACTTGCAAAATACAAGGATAAAGAGAAAATTCTGAAAGCAGCTAGGGATAAACAGGCTATAACTTACAAAGGGAGATCCATGAGACTAGTGGCAGACCTATCTACTGAAACTAGGCAGGCCAGAAAGGAATGGCAGGAAATCTTCAATGTGATGAACAGAAAAAATATGCAGCTGAGAATCCTTTATCCAGCTAGTCATTCAGAACAGGAGAGATAAAGGTCTTCCCAAACAAACAAAAACTAAAGGAATTCATCATCCCTAAACCAGCCCTACAAGACATCCTAAAGGGGATTCTGTGAGTGAAATGTTGCAAGGACCACAAAGTACCAGAGACATCACTACAAGCATGAAACCTACAGACATCACAATGACTCTAAACCCATATCTTTCCTTAATAACACTGAATGTAAATGAACTAAATGCTCCAACCAAAAGACATAGGGTATCAGAATGGATAAAAAAACAAGACCCATCTATTTGCTGTCTACAAGAGACTCATTTGAGACCTGAGGACACCTTCAGATTGAAAGTGAGGGGATTGAGAACTATCTATCATGCTACTAGAAGTCAAAAGAAAGCTGGAGTAGCCATACTTATATCAGACAAACTAGACTTTAAATTAAAGGTTGTAACAAGAGATGAAGAAGGGCATTATATAATAATTACAGGGTCTATCCATCAGGAAGAGCTAACAATTATAAATGTCTATGCGCCGAAATATGTAAAACAATTAATCACAAACATAAGCAACCTTATTGATAAGAATGTGGTAATTGCAGGGGACTTTAATACTCCACTTACAACAATGGATAGATCATCTAGACACAGAATCAATAAAGAAACAAGGGCCCTGAATGATACATTGGATCAGATGGACTTGACAGATATATTTAGAACTCTGCATCCCAAAGCAACAGAATATACTTTCTTCTTGAGTGCACATGGAACCTTCTCCAAGATAGATCACATACTGGGTCACAAAACAGCCCTTCATAAGTATAAAAGAATTGAGATCATACCATGCACACTTTCAGACCACAATGCTATGAAACTTGAAATCAACCACAGGGAAAAGTCTGGAAAACCTCCAAAAGCATGGAGGTTAATGCACACCCTACTAAACAATGAATGGGTCAACCAGGTAATTAGAGAAGAAATTACAAAATATATGGAAACAAATGAATGTGAAAATACAACAATCCAAATGCTTTGGGATGCAGTGAAGGCAGTCCTGAGAGGAAAATACTTTACAATCCAGGTCTATCTCAAGAAACAAGAAAAATCCCAAACACAAAATCTAACAACACACCTAAAGGAAATAGAAGCAGAACAGCAAAGACACCCCAAATCCAGCAGAAGAAGAGAAATAATAAAGATCAGAGCAGAAATAAACAATACAGAATCTAAAAAAACTGTAGAGCAGATCAATGAAACCAAGAGTTGGTTTTTTGAAAAAATAAACAAAATTGACAAACCTCTAGCCAGGCTTCTCAAAAAGAAAAGGGAGATGACCCAAATAGATAAAATCATGAGTTAAAATGGAATTATTACAACCAATCCCTCAGAAATACAAGCAATTACCAGGGAATACTATGAAAAATTATATGCCAACAAACTGGACAACCTGGAAGTATTGGACAAATTCCTAAGCACCCACACACTTCCAAAACTCAAACAGGAAGAAATAGAAAACTTGAACAGACCCATAACCATCAAAGAAATTGAATCAGTTATCAAAAATCTCCCAACAAATAAGAGTCCAGGACCAGAAGGCTTCCCTTGGGGATTCTACCACACATTTAAAGTAGAGATAATACCTATCGTTCTCAAGCTGTTCCAAAAAATAGAAAGGGAAGGAAAACTTCCAGACTCATTCTATGAAGCCAGCATTACTTTGATTCCTAAACCAGACAGAGACCCAGCAAAAAAAAAAGAGAACTACAGGCCAATATCCCTGATGAATATGGATGCAAAAATTCTCAATAAGATACTAGAAAATTGAACCCAACAGCATATAAAAAGAATTATTCACCCTGATCAAGTGGGATTCATTCCTGGGCTGCAGGGCTGGTTCAAGATTTGCAAATCAATCAATGTGATACATCACATTAATAAAAGAAAAGAAAAGAACCATATGATCCTGTCAATGGATGCAGAAAAAGCATTTGACAAAATTCAGCATTCTTTCTTAATAAAAACCCTTGAGAAAGTCGGGATAGAAGGAACATACTTAACGATCATAAAAGCCATTTATGTAAAGCCCACAGCTAATATCATCCTCAATGGGGAAAAACTGAGAGCTTTGCCCCTGAGATCAGGAACACGACAGGGATTTCCACTCTCACCGCTGTTGTTTAACATAGTGTTGGAAGTTCTAGCATCAGCAATCAGACAACAAAAGGAAATCAAAGGCATCAAAATTGACAAAGATGAAGTCAAGCTTTCACTTTTTGCAGATGACATGATATTATACATGGAAAACCCGATAGACTCCACCAAAAGTCTGCTAGAACTGATACATGAATTCAACAAAGTTGCAGGATACAAAGTTAACGTACAGAAATCAGTTGCATTCTTATACACTAACAATGAAGCAACAGAAAGACAAAGAAACTGATCCCATTCACAATTGCACCAAGAAGCATAAAATACCTAGGAATAAACCTAACCAAAGATGTAAAAGATCTGCATGCTGAAAACTATAGAAAGCTTATGAAGGAAATTAAAGAAGATATAAAGAAACGGAAAAACATTCCATGCTCATGGATTGGAAGAATAAATATTGTCAAAATGTCAATACTACCCAAAGCTATCTACACATTCAATGCAATCCCAATCAAAATTGCACCAGCATTCTTCTCGAAGCTAGAACAAGCAATCCTAAAGTTTGTATGGAGCCACAAAAGACCCCGAATAGCCAAAGTAATATTGAAAAGAAGACGAGAGTGGGAGGCATCACAATCCCAGACTTAGCCTCTACTACAAAGCTGTAATCATCAACACAGCATAGTTTATTGGCACAAAAACAGACACATAGACCAATGGAATAGAATAGAAACCCCAGAACCAGACTCACAAACGTATGGCCAACTAATCTTTGACAAAGCAGGAAAGAACATCCAATGGAAAAAAGACGGTCTCTTTAACAAATGGTGCTGGGACAACTGGACAGCAACATGCAGAAGAATGAAACGAGACAACTTTCTTACACCATTCACAAAAATAAACTCAAAATGGATAAAGGACCTGAATGTGAGACAAGAAACCATGAAAACCCTAGAGGAGAAAGCAGGAAAAAACCTCTCTTACCTCAGCCGCAGCAATTTCTTACTTGACACATCTCCAAAGGCAAGGGAGTTAAAAGCAAAAATGAACTATTGGGACCTCATGAAGATAAAAATCTTCTGCACTGCCAAGGAAACAATCAACAAAACTAAAAGGCAACCAACGGAATGGGAAAAGATATTTGCAAATGACATATCAGAAAAAGGGCTACTATCCAAAACCTATAAAGAACTCACCAAACTCCACACCCCAAAAACAAATAATCCAGTGAAGAAATGGGCAGAAAACATGAATAGACACTTTTCTAAAGAAGACATCCAGATGGCCAACAGGCATATGAAAAGAGGCTCAACGTCACTCCTCATCAGGGAAATATAAATCAAAACCACACTCAGATATCACCTCACGCCAGTCAGAGTGGCCAGAATGAACAAATCAGGAGACTATAGATGCTGGAGAGGATGTGGAGAAACGGGAACCCTCTTGCACTCTTGGTGGGAATGCAAACTGGTGCAGCCGTTCTGGAAAACAGTGTGGAGTTTCCTCAAAAAATCAAAAATAGATCTACCCTATGACCCAGCAATAGCACTGCTAGGAATTTACCCAAGGGATACAGGAGTGGTGATGTCTAGGGGCACTTGTGCCCCAATGTTTACAGTAGCACTTTCAACAATAGCCAAGTTATGGAAAGAGCCTAAATATCCATCAACTGATGAATGGATAAAAAAATTGTAGTTTATATACACAATGGAATACTACTTGGCAATGAGAAAGAATGAAATATGGCCTTTTGTAGCAACGTAGATGGAACTGGAGAGTGTTATGCTAAGTGAAATAAGTCATACAGAGAAAGATACCCTATGTTTTCACCCCTATGTGGATCCTGTGAAACTTAACAGAAGACCATGGGGGAGGGGAAGGAAAAAAAAAAAGGTTAGGGAGGGAGGGAGCCAAAACATAAGAGACTCTTAAAAACTGAGAACAGGGGCGCCTGGGTGGCGCAGTCGGTTAAGCGGCCGACTTCAGCCAGGTCACGATCTCGCGTCTGTGAGTTCGAGCCCCGCGTCGGGCTCTGTGCTGACAGCTCGGAGCCTGGAGCCTGTTTCCAATTCTGTGTCTCCCTCTCTCTCTGCCCCTCCCCCGTTCATGCTCTGTGTCTCTCTGTCCCAAAAATAAATAAAAAACATTGAAAAAAAAATTAAAAAAAAAAAAAAAACTGAGAACAAACTGAGGGTTGATGGGGGGTGTTTGAGGGGTATTGAGGAGGGCATCTGTTGGGATGAGCACTGGGTGTTATATGGAAACCAATTTGACAATAAATTTCATGTTAAGTAAAAAAAACCCAAAACCCTGCAATTATTTTCTCCTTTGTTGCTTTCTTGTTAAGTGGTGGTTTGGAAGCCAAAAAAGGTCTTTATTTTTGGTCACATATGTACATTTTTGTATTTCTCTCTTTTTTCACTCAGAAATGAGATATTCATCTATTTTATTTCTTGTAATTTTATTTTTTGAACTATACTTATAATCTAGCTGAACCTTACTTTAGAGGATAGTATGAAGTAGGCATTTAATTTTATTTTTACACAAATATATAGGCAATTTTACTAACATCATTTATTGAATAATCCATCCTTCTCTAACAGATTAGACATAAACCCTTTATCATATATAATCATCCATTAATATTTGGATCTATTTATACTCTTTCTACTCTTTCCATTGTTTTTTCCTGTTGTTCCAATGATCTGTTCCCTTTATTTTTGTCTCAGTGTAACACTTTCAGTTATAATGACTTTGAAATGTAAAATTTAAGTAAAATTTATAATTATAAACATAATATAATTTTATAACTACTTCTGCAAGATCCATTAAATTTTTTCTTTTTAAAAATCCATTGCTTGTTTCTGTCTGCTATTTTTTTAATGTTTTTTTTTTTTTCAAAGTTCTACGTAAACATTCTGGTAGGATTTAGATGAAATCTGCATTATCCTTATGAAATAATCTAAGGCTTCTACGGTATTTTTTCTGTGTTGGCAGGGCCTTGTATGTGAGCAGGCCCTGCAACTATTATGGGATATCATTCCCATGATTAGGTCACTAATCAGTTGACATTTGAGTTATCAAAAGGAATATTATCCAGGTGGGCTGGACCTAACCAGGTGGGCTCTTAAAAAGGCTTATGCCCTCCTTGAAAGGGAGATTTGAAGTTTAATGGGGATTACACATGAGATAGATGTTCCTTTTCTGGTTTTGAAGATGGAGGGGGACCATGTAGCAAGGACCAGTGAATGGCCTCTTGGAGGTAAAGCCCCGCCCCCTGACTGACAGCCAGTGAAGAACTGAATTCTGCCATCAACCTAAATGAGTTTGGAAGAGGACTCAGATCCAGGTGAAAACACATCCTTCCAACACCTTGATTTTGACCTTGTGAGATTCTGAGCTGAGAACACAGTTGTGACACACTTGGACTTCTGAACTACAGAACTGTGAGCTAGTGAATTTAGTGTTGTTTTAAGTTGCTAAATTTGTGGTAATCTGCTACACAGCAAAAGATATCTAATGCAGTTTCCATTTGTTGAAGTCTCCATTTTCAAAACCTTCACTAATGTTTTACAGTATGGATCCTACATGTTAGTTGGTGAAGGTATTCCTGAATGTATCAGTCAGGGCTCTTACATACAGACAACATAATCCTCTAGCAAATGTGAATGTGAGAAGTAAAAAGGTTGTTTATTGAAAAAGAAAACTGAGTAGTTTGCAGAACCTCTGAGAGAGATAGAGAGTCAGGCTTAGATGCCAGATAGCTAGGGACAAAGTAGCCAGGTGGGAGCTGCCTAACACCATGGGGGCCGTTCTACCTAGAGCATGCTGCCATTGTTGTCACTTCCATCAGCATCTCAGACATTCTAGATGCCTAAAAACCTGCCACACATGTTCTGGAAAAACAAAATTTCTTACACATCAAGCTTACCAGAAGATTTGGTTTTTCTATCTACAGTTTCTGCCCCATGAAGTTTGCTTTCTCTCCTACATGGCATGAAGATGCTTCTGCTAGGTAAAAACCAGGTCATGTAACAAACTACCTACAGCAGAGGCTGGAACAGGTACTTTTAATGCTTAAGGAAAGTAACCTAGACGGGGATAGTAATGGCTACCGAATGAGTCAGCTTACAATATCTTTCATTCTCTGCATTCTCTTGCATTCTCATTTCGTATTTTGCTGCTATTGTGAAAATGATCAGTTACTCTTAAATTTTGGAAGTGTTTGCTACAATAAGGGACTTCTTTTTTTAAGTTTATTTATTTATTTTGAGAGAGACAGAGACAGCTTGAGTGGGGGAGGGGCAGAAGAGAGGGGAACAGAGAATCTCAAGCAGGCTCCTCACTAATAGCGTGAAGCCTCATGCAGGGCTCAAACCCACGAAACAACGAGATCATGACCTCAGCCAAAACCTAGTCAGAAAATTAACCAACTGTGCCACCCAGGCACCCCTATTATTTTGTGATCTTGCACCTTGCTAAACTTTAGGTTTTGTTCTTATAAATAGTTCTTGTAAATTTTAAATTCATTCCCTTGTGATTTCAAATCATCACACTGGTAAATAATGATACTTAAAAAAAAATCCCAACATACAGGCATATATCTTGCTTTCCATGGCTTTTGACATGCGTGGATATCAGTTACTATAGTTTAGTTAAACAACACTGGTCCTCCCACAACACAGTTCAAATTTCAGTTACCATGAAATATGAACTGTGAGTAATTGCATAGAGTACAAATTTTTTGCTAGTTCTTCAATGCATAAATCACTACATAATAATTCAGATGATCATCATTATCAGTGGCCTATCACACCACTTCTTTCAAAGTCTTGATTTGTCACCGAGCATCTGTTACTCAGCTCATGGAAAGACAACCAAGTGTGTGCTTGTGCGTCTCCATGTCTCTCAGTGCTAAACCACGTGACCTTTTACAAGCATGAATAATTGAAAGAGGAAATTAACCAACAAGGATGCAGCAAAGAAACAATAACACTGGAAGCAGAATGTGAATCGGGCATAAACAGAGTTATAGAAGAAATGATGGACTGGGAGAATGTAAGCACTGATGTTGTTCCTGTGATTCTAGATGTGCAGCCACAGAAAGTTAGCAAAGACCAACTTTCTGATGTTAAGTGAGGAAAGTGGTGATGACAAAGATGAAGATGTCCTAGAGGAAGGGACTCTGAGAAGAAACTTCCCATTAAAGGAACACTCAGAGCTTGAGTGGGGGAGGGGCAGAGGAGAGGGGCCTAGGTGGTTCAGTCTGTTAAGCGTCAGACTGTGGCTCAGGTCATGATCTCATGGTTCATGGGTTTGAGCCCTGCGTTGGGCTCTGGTGCTGACAGCTCAGAGCCTGGAGCCTGCTTCGGATTCTGTCTATACCCTGCTCTCTCTCCCTCTCTCTCGCTCTCAAATATAAATAAACATTAGAAAAAAATTCAAAGGAACACAGAGAGTTTTTCAAGACATTAAAAGTGTAAAGGATAGGGGCGCCTGGGTGGCTCAGTCGGTTAAGCGTCCGACTTCAGCTCAGGTCACAATCTCGCGGTCGGTGAGTTCGAGCCCCGCGTCAGGCTCTGGGCTGATGGCTCAGAGCCTGGAGCCTGCTTCCGATTCTGTGTCTCCCTCTCTCTCTGCCCCTCCCCCATTCATGCTCTGTCTCTCTCTGTCTCAAAAATAAATAAAACCTTAAAAAAAATTAAAAAAAAAGTGTAAAGGATAAAATGTTGAAAAATGAACCAAATTTAGAAAGGAGCATAATTTACCAAAGCATAGAAGAGATTCTCACTCCACCTGCTAAGTTATATTATGAGAAGAAGACAAGCATTGTTGAAACTACAGAGAAATAAAACACTTGAATTTGTAATGCATCTAATGTCTTAAGTTAGAGTGCATCAAATAAATATTAGTTTTACTATTTTTTCATTCCCATCTAAATTTATAACTGACAGTAAATGAGTTTTTAAAATCTTGACAAAATTTTTAAAGATCATGGAACAAAAGCCACTTCACAGAGTTTCAGCTTGTATGGGCATTTTTTATAATTCTGCACTCTGTGCAAAGCAAGAGTGGCTATATCCCTCATATTTTCACACCACCTGAAACCTTTGGAGGAAAGATGAGTAATGCTTGCGAGAGGGGCCATCACTTAAAGATTGATTAGGCTAGATATGGCAACCTGAGACACAATAATATTTTTCAAAAATAATTCTGGTATTTAGTATTGGGGAGGAGGTGTTCAAGGCTGCTCTTATGTTCTTTCTTTTTATGGGTTTTAATTTTTTTATATTTACATATGTTTTGTAGGAGTGTTTCTGAGCTTCAAGAGGATTGCTCATTTGTCCCATAGCCTGTCCTTACCTCCACATTTGATAGTTTAAAATAAGGCTGTTTGTGGCAATGTGCTGCTAGGATCTTTTCTCTCTTCCTACGAAACACGGATGCTGTATCAGGAAAGGCAGTTGTGAATTGTTCTTGCCTTAGATTGAAACCTCTCCTATATAAAAATGATTGAAGTGTGCTTTGATGAAAATATATGCATATTTTGGGGTGCCTGGGTGGCTCAGCTGGTTAAGTGTTGACTTTGGTTCAGGTCATGATCTCATGGCTTGTGGGTTCAAGCCTGCATCAGGCTCTGTGTAGACAGTTCAGAGCCTGGAGCCTGCTTCAGATTCTGTCTCTCCCTCTCTCTCTACCTCTCTCTCTCTCTCTCTCTCTCAAAAATGAATAAACATTAAAAAAATACATGCATATTTTTTGCTAT
Organism: Neofelis nebulosa; assembly: GCF_028018385.1. Classification (NCBI taxonomy): domain Eukaryota; kingdom Metazoa; phylum Chordata; class Mammalia; order Carnivora; family Felidae; genus Neofelis; species Neofelis nebulosa. The sequence goes on along the minus strand of NC_080790.1, from coordinate 48,799,580 downwards.
TTCAGGCAGCTTCTTAGAAGGAATCAAGGTTATGTTACTGTGATCCAACTACCATTTTCCCCAGAAATTCACAACTGTTTTTCTTAAAATTCTTCTTTGCCATACTGAAATGTTTAATCTTTTTTTTATGAAAAATTTTTTTTTAACGTTTATTCATTTTTGGGAGACAGAGAGAGACAGGGCGTGAGAGGGGGAGGGGCAGAGAGAGAGGGAGACAGAATGTGAAGCAGGTTCCAGGCTCTGAGCTGTCAGCACAGAGACTGTTGCGCGGGGCTTGAACTCAAGGATGGCGAGATCATGACCTGAGCTGAAGTTGGATGCTTAACCAACTGACCCACCCCAAAATGTTTAATCTTTAAAACAAACATAAGAAGAATCTATTGTTCATAAGATTTTTTATTCAATACTTTAGTGTATGATTTCACGATAGACAGGAGGGTTTGGAATTAGGAAGTTCGGCACATGATAATGTGTTTAGAGGGCTGAGTTATCTATATAATTTCCTCTGTTGTGGTCTTTACTTGGTCTAGACCATATCATGTATTGAAGAAAACAAACAGGACAGAAGTGGGAAGAAAAAGTATGACAAATTATATTTCATTTTGATTGACTGTTCTACCTGGCCCAGTATTTAAACTGTTATCATAAGTTATAGGAATCCCGTATCCAGAGCATCTAAATGTGATAAGAAATGGCTCATTAGAGCAATAATGGCTGCTGAAAAATTAATAGTGTTGACTGCAAGTGAAAAAGAATCCACTCCTAGAATAGATCACTGGATTCTTGCTTTATTAACACTGGCTAACCTAGCAATACTGATCCTTAAAATGTCTGATAAAGAGTGGGGATGTGAATTGATTGGTACTTCTAACCTAGAACACTGCTTTACGTAATTTAGATCCTGTTGGAAGATACACAGAGTTTTATCAAATATTGTCTTTTTGGCAAAGATCAGAATGAGGACTCCAGCTTCTTCACTTCAGTCTCCTGCCTTGCTTCTCTCTATGCTTAGTATAATTTTTCATTTTTATCTTTCCTCTGCTCTTGTTTTGTTTATTTTAATATCTTTTCCTCTCCAAAATGATTTGGATAAATTGTCTTCATGAAAATACAATGAAAATCACCTTGTGATTGTTTCTTGGGAAAACGATTTTAATTTGTGATAGAAGGTACTGGGCAGCAAATGCAACCCAGATAATGCCCATGACAGCTGTTGTAATTATATTCGTCATGACAGCTGAACGGGACTACTTTGTCTCTTTCTTCATACAGTCATGACACTCGACATAGATTTATAGACATTTCAGTTTTATGGAGATGGTGCATCAATGTATAAATTGTTAAATATGTGGTGTTCTGAGGTTTAAAATAATTTATGGCAGTCTGTTTTGTTTTAAAAGCACATAGTTTTCTTAGGAAATCAAGTCTTACAGGTAAAACTAAATCTGTACTAAAGGAGAAAAACTCTCGTGATATGCTAAGTATGAATGATATAGCTCACTATGATGGTCATTTTTTTTGAATTCCATAAAACTTTAGAAAAATAAGAACGTACAAAATAAAACAAAGAAAAAGTCTTCTATTCCTGTACTCCTGAGATAATCATTTTTAGCTTTTTGGAACCTACTCTACCAGATGAAGATGTCCCTCTTACTGAAGAAAAATGGGCATAATACCAAATTTTCTCTTTGGAAACTGGTTTGGTGTTTTTTTTACTTCATGCTCTAACAGAGGTATCTACCCACTTCACGACATTTTAATGATTCCATAGCAATCTTATGAATAGATGCATTACTATTTATAGGTTCAATCTATTTCTGTCAGATATTTATGGACTTAATTTTTTTATTGTGATGAATGTGTGGTAAATATCACTATACTTAAAACATTTTTTTGCAGATTCATAGTTATTTCTTTAGTATAAATATCTAAAGTAGCTTTTTATGATTAAAGGGTTTAGAAAATTGCCAAAGTAATAGTCTAGAAGAGCTATACCAATTTGCATTCCCACTCATGGAAATAAGAGAGTCAATGCCTCCAAATATTTGCTGTGGAATTGTGTAATTTTATTTTAATACTTGGTAACTTGAAAAGAAAAAGAATGACATGAAGTTTTGCTTTGCCTTTTTTTTTCACTTGCAAGACTGAACATTTTCTCATTTAAGAACTTTATTTTGTGTTTCTTTCTTTTTTCTTTTCTTTTTCTTGGTTGCTTCCTTTTTTTGTTTGAAAATGGTCTGTTTGTGACTGTTTTGCATTTATCTACCAGAAAAAAGCAGGTAAGTAAAAAGAGGCTTAAAAAAAACAGGTGGATTAGGTACATTAAATACTATTCCAAATACTGGAAACAGTGGAGTCACATCCACAGAGTATGGAGGGCATGGAGGTTATAGACTGCAAAATTATTACTGAATCAGGGTGACCTTTATGTGAAAAGGCTTTAAGAAAGTCATTTCCAGAAATCAGAAGGCTTAGAAAATAGAGTATCTATCAATACTTTAAAAATGTTAATCCGACTAAGATGGAGAAAAGTACATGTCTAATACTTAGTGCTTGGTATGTGTGAGCCATTAGTGCTTTACATATATTAACTCTTTAACGGTGACCACTTCCTGGAATGAGTAATAATTAACAAAAAAGAAAAATTTATCTGAAGGAAATAATCAAAGTATGTATGCAGACATGTAGTGGTCAGTCTTATGATAATAATGTTTTATTTAATAATAATAAAAAGATGTAAACAAACCAAATATCCAACAGTTGGGGTCTTGGCACTATACAGTGGGATAGGATATGAGGCAGGCATCAAAAATGATGTTGAGGTACACCTGGGTGGCTTGGTCGGTTAAGCAACCAACTTCAAAGCAGGTCATGATCTCATAGTCCATGAGTTTGAGCCCCACGGCAGGCTGTGTGCTGACAGCTCAAAGCCTGGAACTGCTTCAGATTCTGTGTCTCCTTCTCTCTCTTTGCCCCTCCCCTGTATGTGCACACGCACGCTCTTTCTCATACAAATAAATAAATAAACATTAAAAAAATTTTTAAATGATGTTGTAAAGTATTGAATGACACCTGAGAGGCACTATGCTAATTGTTTTACATTCATTATCTTCTTAAGTTACAACTTTATGAGGTAGGTACATTTATTAACTCCATTATACAGGTAGTGTAACTGAGGGTTAGAGAAGTTAATTGGCTTAAGGCCATATAGCTAGGACTCAGACTGAGATCTGCCCAATTGTAGTGTCCTCACTCATATCCACTATGACCTCCTCAACCTACAAAGATACATAGATGGCTCCCTGCCTGGATGTGTCATAATGGGAATCTTTAGGATCATTAGTACCAAGGATTTTTTCTTTATCTTTTTGTCTTTTCTACAATTAATATATATTCATTTTGAATTTAGGAAGAAAAGATTAGCAAAAAATAAAATGAATTTAAGAAAAATAGTAAAAGAGAAGTTTTTAAAATAAAGAAGGAGTGAAGAGTTGGAACAGAAAATTCTGGGCACAATTGAAATGGACATTACTTTCTCACAGGGAAAGATGTGGGAGAGAAATAGCCTAGTCCTTATTGGCTTTTTCCACAAGTCTAGAACCTTAAGACCCAAGATCAGGTTACCTGTGAAAAGTATGATGTGTAACTATTAATTTTTTTAAATTTATTTTGAAAGAGGGAGAGAGACAGAATGTGAGTGGGGGAGGGGAAGAGAGAGAGGGAGACACAGAATCCGAAGCAGGCTCCAGGCTCCCAGCTGTCAGCACAGAGCCTGATGTGGGGCTCGAACGCACAAACTGTGAGATCATGACCTGAGCCGAAGCTGGATGTCCAACCGACTGAGCACCCAGGCGCCCCTGTAACGATTAATTTTTAATGTGACACCCAGGTGAGCTGGCAGATTGCTAGAAGCTACACTGGTGTATCAGTTACAGTATAATCAGGAAACCAGAAGCCTCTATAGGTATTTTGAGGTGAGGGCATTTAATACAGAGAACTTACACACACAGGCTGGAACAACTGGAAGAGCCAAACAGAGGAAGAAAGGAGCTGAGGGAGAAAACACAAACTGAAATGATACCCAGAGAGCAGAAGTAGTTAGAATCCACGTGTCTACACACACTGCTTTAGTGTTAGGGACTCTATAGCCATCTGTTTCAAATTTGCTGAAGGTTTCTAGAAACCCTGGTTTCCTCAACCAGAGTTGCAACCTTCATCAATGCCGTCATCATCACTGTGCTGTGGATAGTACCCTTGCTGCCAGAGATGTTGCCAATAATTGGAGACAGAAAGTGTCGCTCCTCCCCCCCCACGCCCCCCGCCATTTCTCTTTCTATTATCTCATTTTGTCTCCCATTGGCAGAATCTAATTGGAGTCCAGTTGGCAATGTGGCAAGAAAATTTAGTTTTCATCTTCCAAGCTTCCTATCATAACTGGCAAAGCAAAGAAGGGTGGGGAGAGGGACTGAGAACAAAGATTCAGGTGACTGACACTTTGGGTCACTTAGCAACCATTCTCATCTTCCAGCCGTATGTAATTTCCATACAACATTCTGTTTCCATCTGATTGAATGCACATACCTCTTTTATAAACAATGACGCTATTTCCTCATCTAATTCACAGAACAATTCCTCCTGAATATTCCACATTTTATAAGCTAAATTATAAAACTATCACTAGTTTTTATTTTTTATTTTTTGAATAAAAAATGGGGGAGGGGCGCCTGGGTGGCTCAGTCGGTTAAGCGGCCGACTTCGGCTCAGGTCATGATCTCGCGGTCCGTGAGTTCGAGCCCCGCGTCGGGCTCTGGCCTGATGGCTCAGAGCCTGGAGCTTGCTTCCGATTCTGTGTCTCCCTCTCTCTCTGCCCCTCCCCCGTTCATGCTGTGTCTCTCTCTGTCTCAAAAATAAATAAATGTTAAAAAAAAATGGGGGAGACAGGAGGGAAGCAAAATTGCTCAATATGTATCTACCTAATTTATATTAATATATCTACATAAAAAAACAAGGAAGAAAAACATTTATAGTTGCTACAAATAACTCTAACTATAATATGACTATAACTTGTCATGAGGCTGTGTTGATATTTATAAAATTCTTCCTCCATTAATGTTTCATTTTTATTTTGCTCTCAGCCAGTCTCTCTTCTTGTTAAAATCTTCATTCCTAAAGAGTCTGAATTACAGATAATTTTTCTTTCTTGGGTTGCTATTGTCTTCTTTTAGCCCTTCTTTTCTTTCCCATTTTCTTTTAGCCCTTCTGATTGGAATTGAAATAATAAGAGAAGCATTAGGAAATCCCTAGGGTTCCAAACACAGTCGTCCTTGTTCTTACTGTGTGATGGCAACACAATTTCCTTTTGATAATTAACTACTCTTTGTGCCATTTGATTTTGTGTCCTTTTGAGAATCCTGAAATATCTAGGTGGCCATCTCAACTTTCAGTTCAGTTGAACAATTGTATTCCTTAATGGAGCTGTTCCTGTCTTAGGAATGGAGGCCTGTAAAATAGCAGAGCCCAATATTATGGGGGCATGACAGAAGTTCTGTGAGTGGGTTATTAAGTGTAATAGAGGATACTGCCAACTCTACCACTTGGTTCCGTGATCCATCTTTTCAGGTGATGGAAGAAAAAATATAACATATTGGTTATCAGTTCAAGGCATATCCCATACCTTGAAGCATTAGTAAGCCACTCTACTATAAACTTCACACCAGCTGCTTTTGGATGCAGGGACACCACTAGTAAGGATAGTGGATCCTCTGAATATGAATACATTATTATACTGTTTTGATGTAAAATGAGCTCCTTGATGAGAAGCAATGTTGTGTAGGATACCATGACAGTACATATGGTACTGTACTGATTTTTTAGGGCTGTTGTAAAAGAGTAATACACAATAGGTCGCTCAAAACAACAGAAATTTAGTTTCTCGCAGTTCTGGAAGCTAAAAGTCTGAAACTGGAGTGTCATCAGGGGCATCCCTCTTCTGAAGGCTCTGAGGAAGAATCCTTTCTTGCTTCTTCCAGCTTCTGGTGGCCCCAGACATTCTTTCACTTATGGCAGGATAACTCCAATCTCCAAACTCCAATAACTATCTTTACATTTCCATTTCTCCCTGTATCTCTCTCCTCTTATAAGGACACCAGTCATTGAATTTAGAGCCTTCCTTAAATCCAGGATAATTTCTTCTAGAGATCCTTAGCTAATTATATCTACAAAGATACTATATTCAAATAAGGTCGCATTATGAGGTTCTGGGTAGATATGATTTGGGGTGGAGGGGGAGACTCTTTTTAATCCATTACAGGTACCATTGTGAATGAGCTATGATGGACAGGACCCTTTGTAATCAATCTGCTACTAGGTGGCTGGATGGTCTCATGTTGAGGGATCCACCTTGTCCTCTGCTGTAGAGTGTTCAGCAGTGGTGGCAGCATGAATAGCCAAAGTGAAGAAAGTCCATGTTGTTGGGTCCTCCTTCCTTATTACTCTATTCACTTTGTATATTGTATAAGCACTTTGGTGGCTGAGAAAAGAGCTTGTTGGCACTGACAGAATGTGTAATCTTGTCCTTATGATTATTGAGAGCCTCTTCTGAAGTGGATACTCCTTAGTGAGTATTAATATGAGACCCAAATTTCCTTTTACTCTTGCCCATTGTGAGCCATATATCCACATGCCTCTTCCTAAGCCATCCTTATCACCAATCAGATTATGTATCTTCCAAGTGCCTGACCACCTGGTTAAACTAGAAGCATTCACTCACTGTCTGTGAGTCAGTGAAGATCTGTCTCTATATAGTGGACAACCAGACAGACTTCTTAAAGTCCTACCCACTAAGATGGTTTGCTGTCCCACAGTCTTTTAAGGACCATAATGCAATAGCAGCACTCATCCAGAATGTACCAACATGTCATGTGGTTCCATCTGTAAAGTAGATCCAAGATTTTCCTTTCTTAGCCAATTGTTAATATGAAACACCCTACAAAGTAGTATTTAAGGATTGAGAGAGAAACAAGAAAGCAGCAGGAGAAGGTTCTAAGAGAATTTTGTCTTCAGGACTTGCTAAGTTTCAGGCTCATTTCCATTTGATGATGAAGTATTACTGTGCATGTACAACTTCATGATTTTGTGGATAAAATAGCACTTGATTCATTATGTATAAGTTAGATCCCTGATCATCTAGTATCCTTTGGTCAGACATTCATCTGTAATAGGGGTCACAGGCAAGCCAGGAGCTGTTCTTTCAAAGGGTAGTTATATGCATAAGGGAACTTGGCTTCACTCCCAAATCCTAGGGATTTCTGCTCTGATTTTCTAATTGGAGCCTTCCTGAGTCTTCACAAAGCATTCCTAATTTGCCACAGAATCTTCCAACATTGTTCAATCTCCTGGGCCATAATGTTCTAGTGCACACAGAATAATTGCCTCCCAAAGCCGTTCACATCCTAATCCCCAGAACCTGTGAATATGTTACCTCTCATAGCAAAAGGGAATCAAGGTAGTGGATGACATAACGGTGATAATCAGTTGACCTTAAAATAAAGGATTATCCTGGATTAACTGGGTAGGCCAATGTCATTGCAAGGGTCCTTAAATGTGGAAGAGGGAGTCAGGAGAGTCTGTCAGGGTGATATATGTGACTCAATAGATCTTTGCTGGTCTCTGTGGTGTTCTGTGGGATGTCAAAATGATAGAGGCTTCTAAGTCCTAGATTATAATAGAAAACTGCAAAGTTAACATAACCTCGAGAGGTAAGTCAGGAAAAGTGTTCTGTTGCTTCTGCCATGTAAACTAAGCTACTTTTAGTGGCCTTTGCTAACTGATACAGATAAAACATTTGCGGTGTTGATTTGCTCCAATAAATAGACCACAACTCTTTTAGGAGCTGAACTTGGAATCATCCCTTGATTATGTTTATGTCATTCTCTAAGACTTGTCTGCCTTCTTCACAGGTCAAATAAGAGAGTTAAATAAGGAAGTAATAACAACCACAAATTCAGTCTTTAAAATCTTTCATGGTGGCATTTATCCCTGTAATTCCCCCATGGAAACAGAATTGCTTTTGGTTTACTCTTCTGATAGTTATGGGCAGTTGAGGGGCTTACCATAGCTCCTTCTTATGATAATTGCCATTGTTTTATTGATCGGAAGCCAGTAGAAGATTTTGTAATTTTTTAAATATGGCTATTGCAATTATGCCATCACATCAAGAAGTAGGAAAATAAACATAAGATGGCCTACAGACCCAATGGGCCCACTGTAAGGCAGGCTAGGGCCACATCTTTTTATCATTTGATGACCATAAGCACCTATTAAGTCAAGTAGCAAATAGAAATGTTTTAAGTATCCAGAGATCGGCACCAATTCAAAGTCTGTGTGTAGTTCATATGATCAGATTATTTTTCCTTCTTCACTGTACAATCATCTTGGTAAACAGCTACCAAACCCTTTGAAGGAAGATTTAGAGGGAAAGTCAAAGAAGATACTTTGCAACAGTTAGCAAGGCCCTTCCTCACCAGGTCCTGTCCTCTCCCTTAATCAAGGGTCTCTCGGTCTTTGACTTGGTTTAAGACTGAGAATAGGCTAAGAAGCCATGATCCCTCAAGGTTTCTACTCATCAGAACTAGATATTTTCTTTCTTTTTATGTAGATTAAATAATATTTAAGTATTTTTCCCATCTATTTAATTCTCAGAAACACCATGATCAGTAAGCCATCCCCAAAGATCCCTATGTGACAAAGCATTCTGATTGCCATTCTGTTCTTGCTGCCAGTTAGGATAATTGTATTCACCTTATCGATGCCAGTTATGCACTCCCACCTGGCTCCTTAAAATCAGGGAGGTGTCTAGTAAAATGGCAGCATCATCCACTTTCATTCATAATATAGCAAAGACAGTTGCTGTAGAACTTCTCATGGATGCCACAGCTCCCCTCATTAATGCAAAACTCTAGGTTAATAACATATTGCTCACTGTCTTAGAGAAGGAGTCTCTTATAGATCCTGTTGGATCTATGAGTGTAAAATCCTTCCTGTAAATTATGTGTGGTAAGATAGAACATATGAAAAAGTTCGAATTCAGGTCATTTTTGACTTCAGATTTTGGTCAGTTATCTAAGAAAATTGTTAGAATTGCTTTTGATATTTCAAGCAAGGTATTGGATGCATATGTATTGGAAGGGCTGTAATAACAAAGGGAAGAGAATGAAGATCAGAAGAGGGAAAAAAAAAAGGAGTAACACTCAGAGATCAGAAGCAGCTATTGCCCTTGAGTGGAAGCCCATGCTCCCATGCCTGCTGCTGCACTGTTGGAGACCTGGCAATTGGTTCTGTACCCATCCAACTACCTTGTTGACCATAGGTGATATATGTCTTTAATAGATTACTGCTACTGCTGGAATGTGGAAATTGCATCTTGAGAAATTTGGGGAACTTCCACTAAAGAGGTGATACATGGACCTGTCTTGACAGATGAATAGGAGTTTTCAGATACTTTTCCAGGTAGGAAAATATTTTCAGAAGCCAATTTTCCTCCATAAGCTACAAATAGCCTTTGGGAATGAGGAGGAGATTAAGAGGATTTTTATAAAACCATGGTCCTGGCGGGGAGAGGAAACATTTTCCTATAACCAAATTTCTTCTAGCTGGTCTTAAAGATTAAATTGATATGAGATAGATTAGCAGAAGAAAAAAACACAAAGTTTAATTGCATGCACATAGAGGACCACTAATAAAATTGAGACCCAAAGAAATGACCAAGGCAGGCCTCTTTTATACTTTTTAGACAAAACACAAATGTGTTAGGAATTGACAGGACAAAGAGAACTTATGTTGGGGAGCTTCAGATAGTAAGGAATTCTAAACAGAATTTGGGCTTGAGTGGTAAATTAGTAAAAGTAATGAGGTTTGTTTATATAGCCTTCTTGGTTCTGAATTCCCTACCTCTGGGGCTAAGGATATCTCTTTACTTCCTAGTACAGGAAGGGTACCTTTCACATGGGAGATTTAGTTCCTGTTTTCTGGAAACAAAGAGGGGGTCAGAATGTTCTTGCATTGGCTATTACCTACATAAATTTTGTTTATTTATTTTTAAAAGTTTTATTTATTTATTTATTTAAGTAATCTCTACACATAATTTGGGGCTTGAACTAACAACCCCGGGATTAAGGGTCCCATGCTCCATTGAGTGAGCCAGCTAGGTGCCCCACCTAAGTAACTTAATTCAAAGTAATCAGTATGCCAAAGTGGCAACTTATGGGGTGGCCTGCCCTGGGCCCCTACAGTTCACATACCACAGTGTTGAGATGTTTCAGGAGAGATGAAATAAATTAGATTTTTCCCAGTACAACCTTGCAATCTGTTTTAACAAGCACATTAGTAATTCTTATATACAATGAAGTTTAAGTCAACTAAAATTTTAGGAACTTCAGCAATTATTCAGTCAACTAATTATGACTAAAGAGGAGTAGAAAACTGCAAGAAGTTTTTCCACCCACAGATGCATTTGGTTTTGGCTTAATATATCTGTGTATGTGTAGATAGCATAGCATTCAACAGTAGAAGATACACAATGAGCTTACTGTGTATATTTGTTTTTTTGAGCATGCTTATGCATATTCAAGTATGTGGGCCATTTTCTGTTGAATTTTAAAAATAATGATAACAACATGGTCTCTATGATTTGGGAAGATAAAATCATCAAGGGCTTCTGTGAAACAGAGATGGAACTTCTTTAAAAACATCCAAAATGTTTTTTTCTTACTATTTTATTTTATGTGTGAAGGGAAAATGTCCAGAATAAGGAACATAAATGGTTCATCATTAAAAAGAAAATATATCTAATTATATTATCTTTTGGAGCTTTTCTTTCTAAACCTCATTTCAAAGTTGGAGTAAAGAGAAATGATCAGTTGCTTGTTATTTTCATCACAAGTTGGGAAATTTTTCTTTGAGGTCTCAGGACAAAAAAGAAATGTAATTTTACTAGCATTTTTCTAGTTAAGGCAGTGAAGAAGAAATTGCAGAGAAAGAGCAAGTTTGTACGTGGGTAATTTTAATTGACTAACAAAATTAAATACTGAATCATAGAGGCCTTGTGACAATCTGTTAATAGCAGAAAGATAAAACAAATCTGAAGTGTGTTGATTTTTCATTGGGATAAGAAAAATGAAATTTTATAACATATCTTGATCTTCTATATGACTCTGATGGATTCTAAGCCTTTAAAGGTTAAGCCTTTAGACAGCAAAAATGTATACAGTATTTTTATCTTATTTAGAGTGGTAGCATCATTTTCCCCTTTAATCTATTTACTTAGATTTAAACTTCCATTAAGCACAAGATTTTAAGTGAGCAATTTGTGGAAGGCTTTTTGGGTTTAATTATCAGTTCATAGAGTGTCTCCTTGAGCTAAATATTTATCCTTAGGCCAGGTATGCTGGATGTGTTGAATTAAGTCTTGTTGTTTAAGAGGGGGAGGAATTAAATTGCCAAAAAAGTTACTCAATTTGTTCCACCTCCAAAGTGCACTGATTTACTTAATCTCACTCTGTCAGTTTTTAAAAGCATGATTATAATTGCAAATTCTAAAGCATCAGTTGTCCAAATGATGAGATCCTCGTTAAAGATGAAAGGAGAGAAAACCCAAGATAGTTAGAAAAGAATCTATTTATTGTTCTGCCTCATTTTGCTTTTTTCAGAGGTACCAAGAAATTTTGTACAGATCAAAGGAAATTAAAAATACATAAACCTGCTGAAAATATCAGAGAATCAAAAGTTTTAGAGAAAAAGAAGGCTGTAAATTACACAAACAAAGAATTGAAATAAATCCAAAATACTTGTTAAAAAGAGTAAGAGAGAAGCAAGTAACCTAGGGAGAGCTCACTCGTTATTTTGATGGGAACTGCAAGATGACTTTGCTAAGGTCAACCTTACTGGTGATGATTGAAAACAAGACAATAGGCCCTAGATGGAGCCACTTAGGCTCGGCCCCACATACCCAAACCAAGACTTAATACTTATCTATAGTTTCAGCTCTCCCAGAAATAGAATCTTAACCCAGTCAGGCACTTGTTTAGGCACCAGTCAGGCACCAGAGGTCAGGCACCAGAGGTCACTTAAACCAGTCAGGCACCAGAGGTCAGCTCTAGCGAGGTAATCTGCTGCCATCCTCTAAAGGTAAGTGACCTTGTTATCACCAATCCACTTTTTGCTAGTATAACTTCCTGTTCCCACTCCTTCCTGCCTATACAAGTCCTTCATTTTGAGCAGCTTCTCAGAAATCCTTTCTATCTGTTAGATGGGATGCTGCTGGCTTGATTCATGAATCATTGAATAAAGCCAATGAGATCTTTATTGCTAATTTTTTTTTTTTTTTTTTTTTTTTTTTTTTTTTTTTTTTACCAGTGAGAGACACAAGTTTAGCTATTGGTTCTTAGGGAGCCTAACACCTTGACATTTTGGAGCATTGGAGTTGGCTTCTTATATAACATAGTAGCACATACCGTCTGTGTGGTGCTGCGTAAGTCACGGAGAAGCTTATCAAACAGGTACTTAAGATTGGCATTTCTGCTAGATTCCTTTGTTAGATTTCCACCACGTACCACAAAAGAATCTCCTGTGATGCCATCTTTGTGGGAGGGAATGGTAAGGCTGTATGTCACCTTGGTTCTTGGTCAAACCTAGGAAATTTCTGGACTTTTTGTGGTTTTAATGAGGAGACCCCTTCTACTCTATACCAGTTTATAGTAGAGGATCTGGAATTCAGTGAGAACTTAAAATATTAAATGAAAGCCTTGGTCTGTTTTGATTTACTGCCAATTGAGACAAAGCAGTAACGGAGTTGAAAAATATGGTATGTATACAGAAGTTGCTATGGAATCAAATGACCTAATGCATATAAAGACACTAAATCCGGGCTTCACAAATAATAAGCACTTGGTATTATTGTTCAAATATACGATGAACTAAATAGGTTTGTATGGGTCAGAGAACTGAATCGTGCTGTTATAGCATTGTTTCAATGGAGGAAAGACAAACAAATGGTTCTTAATAGAAAATGTCAGTGTATGGCAAGGTCATAACTAGGGCCACTGAAGTGACTTAAAGTAGAGTTGACCCATGAACAATGGGTTAAACTACATGGGTCCAGTTATGTGAGGAATACTGTAAATACATGTTCTCTTCCTTATGATTTTCTGAATAACCTTTTCTTCTCTGTAACTTACTTTATTATAAAAATACAGTTTGACACACACACACACACACACACACACACACACATATACAAAATATGTGTTAATCGACTGTTAATGTTATTGGTAACGCTTCCGGTCAACAATAGGCTATTAGTAGTTAAGATTTGGGGAAGTTAAAAGTTACGTGGGATTTTCAGCTGTATTGAGGGTTGGCGCCTCTGACCCATGTTGTTCAAGGGTCAATCATTTTTCATAATTGCTGGAGAAAAAACCTTCAGCGTAGCATTGCTTTGTTTTGGGGAATAGTGTGCTTCAGTAGAAGAGTCCTGTCTTTGGCATTGGAGAGAAAGAAATTAAAATTTCAATTCTGCCACTTATTAGCTGGGTGACCTCGGCCAAGTTCTGTAGATTCTCTCAGCCTCAGTTTTTTAATCTATAAAATATAGATTGTGTTGAGCATGAATTGGGCAAACTTTGCATCATTCCAAGTACACAGTAGGTGTTTTATGTATGTGCATGTCCTCTGGTTCTCATTCTTTTGATACAATCTATTACTTAAGAATATATAGGTCTGCCCAGGGAAAACAAAGTAGCTTATCAACTTAAAAATCAGTGCAGACTAAGGAGATATGTAATTTACCAAGTATAGTGTCTTTCATATCCTTGTGATCAACTCTATTTATGAGATGTCTTAACCAAGTATATTATGCTTTAGAATTCCTTAAAACCAGTCCTTAAAGTCATAGATTTTTTGGCTTTGTCTAGTATTCTTCGTTTTCAAAATGTAACTCTCATTCTTAGATGATAAATGATCAAATCTGAGACCAATAAAAGATTTTTTTCCAATTTAGTTAAAAAATGTTGAAAAAAATTCCAATTATTTTGTATCAATAAGAAAAGCAACATGTGTGCTTCTGTGTTCCTAATTTTAATAGACTCTCCACTGGGTAAACTTCTGGGTCTCTGTGCTTTTGAAAGATTAATCACTGACAGAGGTCTAGACTAAGGCAAAGTCTCTATACTCTTTGTGAAATTAAGTAAACAGAAGCTACTACACTGAGGTAGTTCTAATGCCAACAGCCTAGGTAAGTAAACCAAACCCACATAATCCTATAAATGCCTGGAGGTTAGGAAATTGAAACCTAAGCGCAACTGATCACAAACCGCAGTCAGGCTTTCCTAAATAGGGCAACCTCCGAAGCTATAGTCCATCAAATAATTTCCTTACTTTGCTTCTGTATCTTCTCTATGAAAGTCTTCTGTCCCTCTTAGTTTGGTGGAGTGCTCCTAATCGCTTCTGTTTTAAGCACTGCCTCATTGGAATAGATTTTTGCTCAAACTCTTTAAAGCTTTAATATGCCTCAGTTTGTCTTTTAATACCTTTTACCTTCTAGAGTGGCGGTACAAAAACATTTATGCCCTGCACCAATAAAAAAATTGAGCTTTTACCCATTTGTGTTTATCTATCTATCTGTACATTCTCTATAATATGCATAGTATATTAGCATGCACTGGACTACATACTATACAATGTGCCCCAAAACAGAAACAAGAAAGATTGAGAGGAAGATTAAATAAACTATATTTAAAATATTTTAGTAAGCATGATGGTTCCAGGCTATCATAATTTTCTAATTTTTCATGGCACAATATACATACAGGGTGATTTTTATAAGAAATGACTGAGGATGTAAATTTGTATTTCAAATAGTTTTCTTAAGACTGTTGACTGATCAGAGCTGACTTCTTGTCAAACCTGTTTAGAAACATTGTTTTACTTAGTATCATAGTTGACTAAAAGTTCCTATTTGGAGAAGGAGGTGTAACTCTTTTATTTCCTTGTTAGTTACTTGTGCTTGTAGGATTAGAAGTTTGTGTTTTTTCTGCAGGAACTTTTATTTTTTTAATTAAAAAATTTTTTTAATGTTTACTTATTTTCAAGAGAAAGAGAGAGAGAGACAGAATGCGAGCAGGAAAGGGGCAGAGAGAGAGGGAGACACAGAATTGGAAGCAGGCTCCAGGCTCCCAGCTGTCAGAGCAGAGCCCCATGAGGGGTTTGAACTCATAAGCTGTGAGATCATGACCTGAGCTGAAGTCAGATGCTTAACTGACTGAGCTACCCAGGCACCCCTTTCTGTAGGAACTTTTAAAGTCACATGTCCATTTTGTATAGGTTGATTTGGATAGGTAATAAGATTTTTAAAAGCATTTACTTAGTCACACATAAAATGTACCATGTCACCATGATTTGGAAGTGAACAAGTGAGGAAGGATGTGGGGCTGACCCCTTCCATCTGTGAAATCTTTTCCTTAGTATATCTCAGCCATATTATCTAAATGCAACCATCTGATCCACGGACAAGCTGGGAAATTCCTGGTCAACCTATGTTATCAAATAATTTTAAAGAGTAATTCCTTATTGTTTTGGAGGAAAAAGATAAATACAAATAGAACTGTCAATATTTTATTTCATATTCCAATGGATCACCCCTTCAGCCCCTGGATTCAACTGGAGATACTGACGTCAAGAGCAAGGGTCAGTAACCCTTTTCTGTAAAATGCCAGATAGTAAATATTTTCAGCTTTGTGAGCCATACATGTTGTGCCGCAGCTCCTCAAATCTGCCATTGTTGTGTGAACACAGCCATAGATAAGACATAAGCAGATGGGTATGGCTGTGTTCCAATAAAACTTTATTTACAAAAACAGGCATCTGGTCAGATTTGGAAGGGAGACTATAGTGTGCCAACCCACGATCTAGAGAACTGTGAGCCTGTTCAACATTAATAAAATAATGAATCCCAGGAAACTGCCTGGAGGAAAAGTCTCTCTTAAAAGTGAATGGTTTAGTTTAATTCCAAAGTCCTTTAAAATGTAACCTCTGTCTCTGATTCATTCTCTCTTTCAGCCACACACACACATACATGCATAGTAATGAGGTGGCCACCATGTTTTGAAATTAGTGAGGAGATATAAAGGAAGATTCAGATATGTACTCATTGATGCAGCTGTAACTTTGGGGCATAAGGAATAAAAGAACTTCCCAAACTGGACAGGTAATTTCTTTTAGCGTCTATCAAAAGCTTAAGCAAATCATGAGGGCTTCAAGGAAACCTGGACACGATTGAATGAGGACAAATAAACACCGAAGTAACATGTTGCAATTAAAAGCAATTAATAGACACGGTTTTTTGACAGAGTGATGCAGGAGATCTTTGTCCAATAGATTCTCTGGCATTCTGTTGATGTTTTCCACACTTTCACCTCTACTCTATTTACATCTCATTTCACCTTCTCGGTGGCCTTTTGACCCTTTTCTTCAATTGCTCAGGAACTTCAAGGCATCCAGAATTCCCTATAAGGCGAAACCATCTTGGCCAGCTTTGCCTCCAAATTGCCTCTTCTCACTGTCCTCTTCCCATAATACAACAGTAAGCATGAGGAACAGCAACCATCTTCATTAGCGAGGCTTCATAATTACAGCATGATAGGTGCAAGACTTAGCTAATAAAAATATTAAGAGAAACCAGTGGTACAGAGATTTTTGAAATATTATGCAGAAATTATTGCTTGTATAGACTTTTAAACTCACTCAACTTTCCAGTGGGGTTAGGCAAACATGATAATATGGGACAAGTTGCCTCATCACGTTGGACTTGGGCTCAGGTGACAATTTGTTCATGTGGTATTTTAGTAGAAGTTGTTTCAGAGAAACGAATTTTCCAGATAACTAAAATTGAAGGAAATGACAAAAAGCCACATTATTGTGTGCTGTTTGTGTGTTCGATGTGTAAGAAAGCCGGACTTATTTAGTCTTTCAATAACTATAAGAACTAAGTATTAACATGTGCATTAAAAAATTTACAGGAAAGAAAGTAGAATTCCAAGAAGTTAACTAACTTGTCTAAGACCACATTGGGGGAAAGGCCTGAATCTTCACCTGGATCTGAGTTTGCCTCCATTGTCATATGCAACTTTTCTTAATTTTTGCAATTTTGCATGATCCTATTTATAGGTATTGTCATAAATTCTCTTAATAAAGGATATTAAATATTTTTCAGGCTGTTCTTGTTAACCTAGTGTTGTCATGTGAATCATAGCCCCTCAGGGACATTTAAAGTATGAAGGATATTTGTCCTGGAGCCCCATCTGTAGTGTTTTCTGAGCATTTGTGTCTATTTTTGATCAGTTTTCTGTCTTTGTGCTCATCAACAGGCTCTCAGCTGTCACTTCTTATTCCTCTCTCTGTGACTGTCTCTCTCAAGCTAGCTACTACTACCAAGTTCCAATTTTCTTTTTTCTTTTTTGTTTAATGTTTATTTATTTTTGAGAGAGAGAGACAGAGACAGAGTGCAAGTGGGGGAGGGGCAGAGAGAGAGAAGGAGACACAGAATCTGAAGCAGGCTCCAGGCTCTGAGTTGTCAGCACAGAGCCCTATATGGGGCTCAAACTCATGAGCAGCAAGATCATGACCTGAGCAGAAGTTGATTGCTTAACCAACTGAACTACCCAGGTGCTCCCCACCCCATTAAAAAAAATTTTTTTCCCCGTTCCAACTTTCAAAGTCTAATGTCCTGAATAACTGCAAAACCAGGGGCACCTGGGTGGCTCAGTCGGTTAAGCGTCCAACTTCAGCTCAGGTCATGATCTCATGGTTTGTGAGTTTGAGCCCTGCGTTGGGCTCTGTGCGGACAGCTTGGAGCCTGGAGCCTGCTTCGGACTCTGTCTCTGTCTCTCTGCCCCTCTCCTACTCACTCTCTGTCTCCCTGTCTCTCTCTCAAATATAAAAAATAAAACATAAAATTTTTTTTTTAAAACCAGACAACCAAGCCTGATAGATCTATGTCTAAAAGAGATAGTTTTAGGATCTGAGGAGTATGGACTATGCAGTACAGGTGTATGTCTTCTTTTCCAAAGTTTGTGTTACACCACTTTCCTTTTAGGAAAGACCCACGTTAGTGCCTGTTTTTGTTAACTGAAAGAAACCCAAAGAGGATTTTCTGTCTTAGGAGAATAACATTGAGTTTTTGTTTTGCAGACAGCCTTTATAGAGGCATCGCACTCAGAGCAGCAGGGACAGTGGCCCAGCCAACTCCTTCCTTGGGACCTACACTCAGCCTCAAGTGCCTTATCTTACCGTGAGCATCATTAACAAGACATATCCCCAGGTATCAGGAAAGCCTGAAACAGGTTATTTTTGGGGTCTGGGAATGCTCAAAAACTTTTCCATGTAAATTAATGGCGATGGATTCTTCGCTTTACCAATTCTGCTTACCCAAGTTTTCCTGGCAATGCTCTACTTTTGAATAGTGGGGAAGACCTATAATTATTTCAGTTGGTCAGAGACATTTTTGCTTCCTGTCTATTTCTTTAACTGTATTCTGTAGAACTGAGATACCCAGATGAGGGAACTGCAGAAAATTGAGACTTTATCACTTTTATCTTAGGTGCATTTTAGAAAAATATACCCATAACTAATTTTTCCTCAATATTTTCTTTCTTTCTAGATTTCTAACCTTGTCCCTTTTTCTACTCCCTTGTCTGTCTGTTTCATGTACAAAGATTAAGAATTGAAGAAATGACATCCGTCAATATTTGAGAAATACAGAAAAATACGAGTTGAATAGAATGTTGATTCTGAGGGAGACAAGAGGAGTTCCAGCTCTGGGGCAAATCTGGCCTTAATTTCCTTGGAGCTGTTTCTGTCAGAGTAGAATGTGTGACCTAATATTCTCTCAGAGACTAGAGTTAAAGGGAATACTCATACCTACCTCATGGAAATCTTGTGACAGTTAAGTGAAATTACTTGGGGAAGTATTAGCACTTTATATGATGTGATCAAATGTTACTGAATAGTATTGAATGTCATTTGGGAAAATATTTTGAACATTGATTTGAAATTAGAACTTTCTCAGGGAGGATGGGGGAGTTTCTTCCGGAAATTTTCTTGCATCCACAGATAGCTGTGCATAAGAGAAAAAGGCTATGGAATGAGAATAACCAGGGTCATCGCTTACCCCTTCAACCATGCCTCTGGTAGGTCTTGACGTTTGGTAATGTCTGATTTCTTTCTGTCTTGCCAGTTTTCGGTACAGTGCTCACTACAGAGTTGATACATAATGGTGTTTTTTGAATGGATGAATGGATCGCTGGGAGAATGGAAGTGGTGAAGAAATGGTTGTTGCCAGAAACCAACTGTGCTGATGAGAGCCTGTCTCTTACCTAATAAGCTTTCCTGTGGAGAAGACCTGGCAAGAATGGTGAATTCAGGTGTGTGTCAGTGAGACTGTCAGTGCCACAGTGATGTGCTCTGGGTTGCTTCAGGAACCATGATGCGATCCACCTTTTGTATGCTTTCACTTTTTTTTTTTTTTTTTTTTTTTTTTTTTTTTACAGTTTTGAGATTTTAAAATTTCTTTCAAGGTATTACTTTACTTATTTATTTATTTATTTATTTATTTTTTATTTATTTATATTTTTATTTATTTATAATGTTTTATTTATTTTTTGAGAGAAAGAGAGAGAGAGAGAGAGAGAGAGAGAACATGCACAAGATGGGGAGGGGCAGAGAGAGAGGGAGACATAGAATCCGAAGCAGGCTCCAAGCTCTGAGCTGTCAGCACAGAGCCCAACGCAGGGCTCAAACTCACAAACCATGAGATCATGACCAGAGCCAAAGTCAGATGCTTAACAACTGAGCCACTCAGGTGCCCCTCAAGGTATTACTTTAAAATAAATATGAAGGTAGGGGGATGGGCTAAATGGGTGGTGGGCATTAAGGAGCACACTTGTTGGGATGAGCATGGGTGTTATATGTAAGTGATGAATCACCAAATTCTATTCCTGAAATCATTATTACATACAGGTTAACTGACATGGATTCAAATATAAAAAATAAAATAAATATGAAGTAGAATACTGTGATAAAGCAGACTTATTACATAGATTGAGATACAGAGCTGCCTAGATCCAATCCCTGAAATAGAGCAACCACATGTGATAAAAGCCCAGTAGAACTGCCCTGAAGCCTAGTGTTAGTTTTGTTCCTCAATCCCAGAATTATCATACATTTTTTAAAAGAATTCTCTTTACCAAGAGTAGTCTCTGCAACAGAGGATTTAAGTACCAGTAATAAAGACCGGGGTGCTAGCAGGGATTTCATTTCATCACTGTTACCCTCATTATAAATGAAAAAAATATTTTATTGCTTCTTCCAGATATAGCATTTTACTATATGCCACCCTCTGTCTCATGGTACAACCTTTATAAATGCAATAAACTAATACAAAGTTGAAGTCATTAAAACTGTTTAATGATTCCTAAGACATATATAACTACAATGTTTATAGCATGCACGATGAGATTTAGAAACATCACAGAAGTTCAAGATAATGGTAAACATTTTTATTTGGAGGGAAAAAAAACTCTGTGTTGTTGAGATTTCTAAGTTTCTCCCAGTTTATTTTCTCTGCTATTTTCTATAAGTCTTGCAACATTTTTAGGAATACCATCACTTTTATTAGAGCTAAAGGAAGTCCTAGAACTTTTGCAAACTATGCTGCTTTAGGCAAGTATAACAGACACTGGCAGCTACCTATCCACTATCCATTTCCTTTCTCTCACTTCCTTGCTAGGGTATCCCTAATATTGTTTAAGGTAAAAATGTGCTCCATTAGACATTCACCTTCCCTGCCCTTATACTAAGGCCATATGAACCAATTCTTACCAATGAGACTAAGTAAAATTCTGGGGAGTGTTCCTGGGTAAGCTTTTGTCTTTCCTGACTGTTATGGGCTGAACATTTGTGTTTCCTCCAAAGTTAAGTCCTAGCCCCTAGTGTGATGGTATTTGGAGGTGAGGCCTTTGGAGGGCAATGAGGTTTAGACTAGGTCATGAGGCTGGGATCCTCATGGTAGGATTAGTGACCTTATAAGAAGACAAATAAGATGAAGAAGACGAAGAAGACAAAGATGAAGATAAAGAAGGAGAAGGAGGAGGAGAAGGGGAGAAGGCAGAAGGCAGAAGGGAGAAGGGAGAAGGAGAAGAGACAGACACCCCCTCACTTAACCTGCCCTGGCCTCCTCATGAAGGAGGAGGTCATATGCACCAAAGAAAAGGCCATATGCACACATAAGAGAGAAAGCGGCCATATGAGCCAGGAAAAGAGCTTTCATCTGATGTAGAATCTGCTGACACCTTGATGTTGCACTTCCCAGCCTTCAGAACTGTGAGAAAATAAATATCTGTGTTTAAGTCACATAGTCAATTGTATTTTGTTATAGCAGCCCTAACAGACTAAGACAATGACAAAAGAGGGTAGATGGGGCTGTTGCTCTTCCCGCCTACTTCTTTCAGCTTCAAAGACAGGTGTGATGTCCAAAGCTAAAGCAGACATCATACAATCATGGAGTGACAGGTGCAGAATAAAACCCAACACATCAAGGATGGAAGGAGCAGAAAGAGAGAAAGAACTTGGGTTCTTAATGGCATCCTTGAACAGTTAACATGTTGTAATCATTTGCTTCCAGACTTCTTGTTACCTGGGAAAAAGAAACTGTTATTTATTTAAACTACTGCAGGTGGGTTTGTTTCCTGCTCGTTGCAGCTTAAAACATTCATAAAAGTGAGAAATGGCTATGGTTCATAAATACTCAACTTTTCTGTATCCACATAGAGGATTCCATTCTTGGTTCTTAGCAATTTCACAAAGCTGCCGGATGTAATATCAAATAGAAGTATCTTCATTAGGCCAATCTTCTCAACAAATAAATTTTAAAGGCATAACTAGGTAGACTCTCTCTCAGAAGAAATTGTTGAAGCCCAAAGTATTCTTTAATACATTTTTAAAGGAACTCTTATTATCTCATTGAATTTAGTAACAACCTTTGCAAAAGGATCTCTTTAGCCTTTCATTTCTTTGGCTACTCCTTTGCAGATGATACCAGCATAAAAAATACACTTTTATCAGCACCTGGGAGACTGTATTTTCTGGCAGTCTTCGACTACTATAAAGAGTCAGTCTGTAATGAACCGATAGAATGGGGTTGATTTTGTTGGTTGCTTTGAAAGCTCAGACATTAAAGTATCTGAAAATGCAATTCAAATACTTGCATTTACTTATAAATTATTTTAGCAGTCACTGCGGGGCCGCATTTCACCAACCTCTTACCTGTACCTTTGTCTGTGCATTTACAACACTGATTGTCTTCCTACAGATGACATTTGCAGGACAATTTGTTCATGGAGTCTTTCATTTTTATAACTGGAAATGCTTATTGATATATATTGTTAATTTTAAATGTCATCATAGCGTTTTCTCTAGTTTAGCTCTAATCATCTCACATTGCCCAAATCACCATCTAGTCCTGGGTCCACCAGGGCAACGACTGAAGTACTAGCCTTGGGACAATGGAACAATTGTACTCTTTGAGAATTTAGCTCTTCTCTCCTTTTAGCTCACACCTGAGTTTTTGTTTTTTATGTTGTAACTGCTCAAATTCTTGAACTTTTAGATCAGACACTCCAAATACTTAGTAGAGAGGTCTGGGCTGCACAGAACCAAGCCAACTAACACAAGCCAACCAATCAACCAATCAACCAACCAACCAACTAACCAACCAACCTCTTTGACTTACACAGAGAATCATTTCAAGGAAAAGATGTAATAGGACACATTTCTTGTCAATATCTTCTCCACTGACTTATTCTGCCTCTTGTTCCCTTTTCATAAACCTGCAGAGCCTAGTTGGTTAGTTTTTCATGTCATTTGGGGCTTTATATTCTAAATCCTGTACACATTCTATTCCTGCCCAAGAAAACATATCTTATGTCTCATTTGTTCAGCATTCCTGTCTTGACTAAATGTCATGTTGAAGGGGAATGAGGCATGCCATTTTAAATAATGCCTTAATATATTTATTTTCCAAAATTATTCAAATCATTAAAAAAGTGTGATTCTTTATTCAAAATAATTTATAGCTATTGGGGGTACTAATGTAAGCTATTAATAGATGTTTATAACTTGCAGAAGTATTTGAGGAATGAGGTACATTCTTGTTTTCTAACAAATGTTTGATAGATAGGTTGTTTTGTGAGCCATCTTAAAAATGGTTGAATTTACCTTAATTATTTCACACAGCTCCTGACCAATGGGAGAAATAAAATTATAAATACCAGTTTTTAAGATGATATATTGAGCCATAGAGAGATTTAGCTACTCTCCTCATTTTTTTCAATGTCACACAATGACTTGTTGGTATGGACGGAACTGAATTTACCCCATTTTCAATTCTGTAAATTACTACAGATTTTATGATTCTGTTTCCTTGCCATGACGAATATTTATTGTGAAACAGTCAAGGTCAGATTTTCAATTCTATCAGTGAGCAATTGCATGGAAACCCACTGGATTGGCTAGGAGGTGAGCAATCAGAGTCAGCCCCAAACAGCCAGATTGACCATGCATCAATTTCCTCCTAAATGTGATCATCTATAGCCTAATTCCTTGTAAATATAAATCAATGTTATTTAAATAGCATCCTAAAAGAACACTGTATCACCTTCTAAAGGCATTTGTCTTCAGCTGGATTGATACCTAATGACCATATACTCTGAAAAATAGGGCCATTGGAAGATTTGCTATAGATTTTGGTGTGCAGACTGGAACCATTTGAATTCACATAACATATATTAAAAAAAAACCCTTCTTTTAATTGAAACCCAGATAAAAGAAAATAATTCTAAGTTATAGTGTCAGGAGAGCAGTAGAAGAGTGGGTGGAAGGAGTGGGAGAGCCTTGGGAAATTTGCGTATGTGGCCTGTGCCAACACTCTCATACAGATGTTTCCACTTTTGTTGCTATAAAGAAGAAAACCAAATATGACCATTTGTCAACACCTGGAGAAAACTTTAAAGAGGTGATTGTGCATCACATGAAAGGATTTTCTAAGCAACAGTGTGTCAGGAAAAATCACTCAACTTAAGAAAGGGAAACATTAAATACTCAGTTTAAGAAAGGGAAACATACAGAATTGCTTTGAAGGTTGAAGTAGCCAGTTGGTTAAACTTTTATAATATATAAAACTCCATAATTCCTCTTTTCAAATGTTTCTCCTTTTGAGATGGATTTATTAGGAAAATATATAGGTTATCAGGCTATTGTCAGAGAAGAAAATGCCTTGGAATGGCTGAATCATTCTTCTGAATTTTATGAAGTTATTTTGAAGCTGGAATTCATATACAGAAGAAAGGATCTGAGGATCTCTGCGTTTAACTTTTACTCCTTATGATTGAAAACAAGGGGAAAATCATGTCTAAATTCGTATTGTACTTACCTCTGCTCTTTTCTGTTTAGAAGATCCCATAGAGGATCCATTTTTCACATTGTATTATTTTCACACTTCAGAAATAAGGGGGAAATGGTATTTATTTTCTTTTCTTATTGCTGTAAAATGCAAAAGATACTTTAAGGAGCATTTTATCTGTGTAGGACTTTTCTGTATTCTGGATGCTGTTTGTCTTACACAATTGGGTTTGAGTATGTTATGTGTTTGCTGATTAGTATTTCTGATTAGGACATAGATAATCATCTGAAGTAAGTGCTGCTGGATATTTTTGGACTTCACATAAATATACATGAGTGTGGGTGGCAGGAAAATAGTAAATAACAATGCAACACTGAATGATTAGAGTCTAATACGCTATGTTGTCAGGGAAGAAATGTGGGTTCAATTTCTAGTTGTAGCCTCTTATAACTCACCCAGATTTTAGTGCATCAGGGACTGACCCCATATAAATGTATGTTTGGTGTTTTGTTACCAAACCGGAAAAAGAATTGGATTTCTAATTCCTGAATTATTCTTTCCCCTCAATGTTCATTTGTGTTTTGAAGTATGTGATCAATTATACTGATGCTTTTCTGTTGGGTGTTTCTAAAGGTCTCCCTAAGAAAAAAAGAAAGGAAGACAGAAAAACAATACACAAATAAATAAAAATACATTGTGTTCATTAGACTGAGACATTACTCATGTCATAACTTTGGAAATTAGCAAACATTTTAAAATTTTCACTTCTTTTTTAATCCATCTTTAGTCCAGGTGGCAAACAACCTCCTGTGCACTTGTGATTTTTGTCTATTATTCTGCATGCTAGTGTTGCCTTTGCCGGCCTGGGTGTCCATGTTATTTCATAGACTGCACCCTCCTCTCCCTGTGCACAGCCATTTGCCCGCAAGTGGCATTAGGGACAGGACTGTGCATTCTTCTGTTTACTTTATAGATGGTGAAGCTGAGATGTGGGGATGAAGCCATTGCTCTTAAGTTATGGCTTGACTCAATGCCAAAGACAAGAACTCAGGGCTTTCTAATTCCCAGTACTGTTGAAATACCAGCTTTTATTTTTCTCTTCATCTCAGCTTCATAGTCTCTTCTGTAAATCAGGCCCCGTGGCCTTACCACAATGCTGACTGCCAAACACCTGCACTTATCACCCTGTAAATGGGCTGTCAGGACTCCCTGGACAAGAGTCTAAAATAAATGGTCTGAAGCTTGCTTCAAAGAAGACAAACTGACCCCGTGATTTTTAATTCCTGTTCCCATCCCAAATTCCACCGACATAACCAAAGGAATATAAAAACATGGAAAAATCTGTCTGAGCTTCAAAGCAAGGAGGAATGTCCTCCACCATGTCAGAGAAATCTCAGTAAAACACACTGTAAGTGACAATAAGCTCCAGAATGGGCTGTGACCAAACTGTGAATCACTGTGTAGGAGAGAGTAAAGGCTGCCTTGGGGAATAAGTGGATGCAGTCCTAAATAGAGCGTGTGCTGAGAGCTGTGTAGGGGGAAGGCAGGAGCAAGCCCTAGAGAAGTTAGGGTGGAGAGCAAATCTCAGTTCTTTCAGAAACTGAGGATACATGAGTGTCAACAAAGAGTGGTAGGCATCCATGTGCATTCTCAGCTAACATCTGATACAGAGACAATGAGCTGCAGGGAACTGCCAATGGTGGGAATGTTACCCTCTCAGGGCTAGCTCATATATCTAACACCTTTGGTAGAATTAAGAGTGAACTTTCAGGGTTGCAAAGTCAGAGCCCATCTAACAGTTTCATATACACTAGGATCTCTGACTAAATGCAGTGCCTCCATGATAGTAGACCAATTCCTCTCCTTTTAGTCCTCACCTTAAAGGTGGGAGTCTTTACTTGTCTGAAGGCTCTTTGCCCCAGAGCCACCTGATCCCACGGTGCTAGCAGAGAGTGAGAGTAATGGCAGTGAAGGGCTGTCCAGGCTTATGGCTGAGTCTCAGCAGGCTAGCCTAGGGTTCTCTTCCAGCAAGTTGGAAACATTTGCTCAGGGCACAAAGGGCAAGATTTTAGCTGATGTTGAAATCTGTTTACAGCCTTCGAGTGCTTAATGCCAAAAGACCTCTTTTCAGGTAAAGATCTATTAAAACTGCCTGGTTGGAACCCATTTAATTTCAACAAACTTTAGCTTCCCTCTTGACCCATAAGGAAGTCATCAACGTCTACAAGCTTCCTGATCAAAGATACAGCACAGGATTTGCATACGTAATATATTCTCTCCCAGGACAGCCATGTAGTCTTCTTACAGGAATTTTATGATACCTGGTGTCTAGGAACAATGGTTTTTACATGAAACATAAAAATATTTTACATAAGGGGCACCTGGGTGGCTCAGTTGTCTAAGCATCTGATTCTTGATTTCAGCTCAGGTCATGATCTAATAGTTTGTGAAATCTAGTTCCAGGTCAGGCTCTGTGCTGACAGCAGGGAGGCTGCTTGGGATTCTCTCTCCCTGTCTCTCTGCCCCCTCCCCAGCCTGCGTGTACACTCTCTTTCTCAAAATAAAGAAACATTTAAAAAGTATTTTACATAAAAAAATTTAAAAAAATATTTCTTCATTAAGTGGAAAACTCATTCCATGGATGGTGCCAAGGGGAATTTGGTGTTTGGCACCTTTTGGAGTTTTCCTGGTAACTTTCAAGAAGAGTGAGATGAGTCTAGCAGATGGTCCCGCCCATGTCTTGCTTCTAACAAGAGAATTCAAATCTGTTAAAAAATGGAAGGCAATATCCTCTTGCTCAGTTTGAGACTCAAGGGTAAACTGAAATGCTTTATCACAGCTGTAGAGACCCTGAACTGAGGCTCCCTCTGCCCATCCCCACCTTCTACCTCCTCACAGACAATCTAACTCTGATCTGTGAAAATAGGCACGACAAAGCTGGTCTCCTTCTTTCCCTTATATGGACCACAAAGCATTTACAAAAAGAACAAGACATTCTTTTAAAAAGTCTCCTTTCCTAATTCTGGACAATAGACTTCCTTCCTCGCGTCCAACCACCAAAAGTCTCCCACACTTGAAGGATGAAAAAAGTGGAGGAAAATCAACAGACATACAAAAAAATCTCAGCCCTTCATCAGAAAGGGATTTAAAGAATCACAGCAAAAATCTCCCTATGAAGCAAACTTACTACATGGAACTAGAGATAACTTCTGAAACTTTATGTTGTGTTTTTGAAAGAGCTTAAAAGGCCATTGCATCTATGAAAAGGGAACAGTTTAGGGTAAAGAATGATAAAAAACACAGCTTCATGCTTTATAATATAAAAATACCACAATGGATCTTTTTCTACACTCTGAATTTTATCAAAATAAAAATCCCCCCTCCCTAGCATACAATATCGAACGGATGCAACAATTGTATGCTATGGAAGAAAGGTAAATGTGAACAATAGAACACAGAGGGAGACTTTAACAATGACATAGAGATGTTTACTATGAATTAAAAAAAGAGTTATGATGAACTTACTCAGGAGATTGAATGTAATGTGACTTCCAGAAGGAGAGAAAAGAACTTGTACTGAGGAAACTATAGAGAAAAAAATCAGTTTTCCCAGGCTGAAGATAGGCTTGAATCTTATCAGTTATGCAATTGGGCAAAGTTAGTTAAAACAGTCCATGTTTGGAAGTCTTGTTGAAATTTCTGTATCCAGGCAGAAAATGCCAATGACTGCCAATTAAACTTCTCATTGGAAATAGTCAATTCCAAAAGACAATGAAACAACACTGAGTTTTGCAGCAAAAAATCATTGTGACCCAAGTATTGTATATCTGTCCAAAGATTATTCATGTGTAAGAGCAATAGAAAGGCACTCTGAGAGATGGAAGAAATCAGAAAGCAAATTACCAATGTGCTGTTCTTGAAAATACAAATCAATAAAATATTTGTAACTTACTGAGGAATGCATTGAAATGAAGAACTCATGAATGAGGAAGATGGAGAAATAATAATAATAATAAAAAGGCTCCTAAGTGAATGCTGTACATTCCATCAGTTTCCTGAGTGGATTTCCCCTCAGCTTCTGTGGCATGGTCACTTCATCTTGCTATGGTGGTCTCCATGGCTAGCCTGGTGATTATTAACTTAATGTCCACACCAGTCTGGACTTGAGAGTGGTTTGAGAAGGCCAAGCTTGTGGTAACACCCCTGGTGGGGTTGGAAAGCAGCCTGGGAAGTTGTCTCTGGATTTCTAAGCAAATGTGGGGCAATAGCTCCCCTTTAAACTTCATTATTACCCCAGATTATGTAACGTATCTCCCCCCCTTTTAGCTAGAGCCCAGGAATGGCAAATCAGGCCACTCATCTGGTTATTTTAATCCATGCCTCTTCCTCTTCTCTATCTCCCCTCCTCCCTCACACATTCCTACCAGGAGGGTCAAGTTTCCTTTCATTTTCACTGAGTTGTAGCTTCACTTTTCCAGATTCTTGCTAAGCCTTACCAGAGGTCAGTTAGACCTCCTCTAGATCAGAAAAGAAGTTCTCCAACTTTGGTTGTTACTATGCTAAAAGAGGAAGATGGAGGGATTTGAGAAATACTTAACAATACATTACCCTGACTTGTCTAACTATTCTCTGCTCTACATTTATATTTTTGACAGTAAATTTCATATATTAAAAAATAAATAAATAAATAAATATATTTTGACAAGCTTTACATTTTTGTATCTTTCTTTTTAAACAAGTGTGAATGTTGTCCTAGGCAGATCGACACTTAGGGAGGAAAAAGGCAAGAGTCTTGTATTTGGAAAGGCAAAGTGGAAAGCACATTAAAAATTATATATATACATGTATGTGTGTATTTCTGATTCCATTTTGAGAGTTCCTGCTAATGTATTCTAAAAATGTTTTTCTGTTTTAGAGTCCCTTTTATAGTACGTGAGTATGTCTATTTTTCCATGCTTTTGTCAAACCATGGACATTATGATTTTTTTCTTTTTCTCTTTTGTTTTTCTTTTCACTTTTTCTCAATCTGATAGAGAAAAAATATGTAACTTCTTTTAGTTCTCATTTCTTATCACAAGAAGGATCGTATCATTTTATGTTTTTTTGTTGTTGTTGTTATTTCTATTTCATTCTTCTGTTAATGGCATGTGAGTATCCCTTCCTAATTTCCTACCGGGTTATTTAACTTTTCTCATTGATGTAAATTTCTTACTGATTATATGAGGATGTTAAACATGTAAACACTCAGAGTAGTGCCTAATACAAAACAAGCATGCAATATGGATTGTTTTGGGGAAATATAATAAAACCCCAAATCTCCCAACCGAGAAAACCTCTCCATAAAGGTAGTAGAGAAAGGAAACAGTTTTATTATTGAAGAAGCATAGAGCCGTAATTCAATGCACATCACAGGCAATCCGATAAGAGATTGCATAAACAGAAAGGAATTTCACCCCCTTATACAGCCAAGCAGATACAACCCATTCCATATATGTTATCAAGATAAACAATAACTAGACCTGAGGTTAGTGGACTGAATAGCACCATTTGTCACACACAGTTTATCCTGAATTCACCTGGTAATTGTGATGACCACCAGTGTTAGCTAATTGGCTCTATCCAGAGGAAAAGCAAGGTTGTCAGAGCTTTATGACAAGAGGTAGTTTTGCAACATGGAACAAGGTGCCTCCTAAAATTAGGTGCTAGCCTCCCAAGGAAATAGGGAGACAGGGGTGCTCTCTCCCTTGACGATTACATTTTAAATAGATGGCTCCCAGGTCCTTGAGAAAGACAGTTTTGGATCATAAAGCTATCAGAAGGCCTATCTAGTTTTCAAAAGGATTTATATATATATTTCAAAGAGATGAGAAACTACCTTAGAATTACAAGTGTTCTAAAGTCAATGCTTTAAGAAAAAAGAAGGGAGGAAAATCTTTTATTTTCAACAGGGAGAATTAAGCTCCTTACTTTTAATTTGTATTTGTCCTTACAGTTGCTGATAATATTATTGTTGTTGCTATTTGAATGTGCTTTTTAGATTAGGAATATTACATTTTACTTTACTATATACTCAGTGAAAACAAAGTAAAACAAAACTGAAAGGAAACTAAAAAATGCTGGCCTTTGAGGGCTTTCCCAGCCTGGGCACGTTATCACTCAGATCTCACCTGGATGACACTCCCCAGTTTACTCCCCTCTTGCCACAGGGGAACATACGTCCAGACTCCATTCTGGCTGTTGTCTCTGCTTGGAACACCATCCCCCAGATGTGTGCAGTTTTATTTCTTGTCATTTTTCAAATGACACTTTCTTACCGAAGGTTACCTTGACCACTCTATTTAAAATGATATATTCACCCTGGTCCTAGCACTCCCACCTAGAACTCCTTATTCCTCTCCTTGCTTTATTTTTATCGATAGCACTTATCACCTCTTAATAGACTAGAAACGTTACTATTTATTTTGTTTTTTGTCTTGTCTCCTCCCTCTCATTAGAAGGCAGGGTCAGGGGGACACAAGATTTTGTCTATTTTCTTCACTGCCTTGTCTCCAGGGCTGAGTAAGCTCTCAATAATATTTTGGAATGGATGAAAAAAACGATATATATATATATATATATATACTGACATTTTCATCGACTTTTCATTATGTACATAGGTTGTTTCATATAGAAGTGTTTTCACTGTTATGTAGCCAAATCTATCAATCTTTTCTTTTATGGTGTCTGAGTTTCAAGTCTTCCTTAGAAAAGTTTTTCCAACATCATAAGATTACCCATCATAAGAAAGAAAAAAGGCTGTCATGGAAAACTGATAAAACCTGAATGAAGTCTGATGATTAGTTAACCATTAGTTGGTATTAGCGTACCAATACTTTGGCAATTTGTTTTGACTAATGTACC
This sequence comes from Neofelis nebulosa, assembly GCF_028018385.1. Classification (NCBI taxonomy): domain Eukaryota; kingdom Metazoa; phylum Chordata; class Mammalia; order Carnivora; family Felidae; genus Neofelis; species Neofelis nebulosa. Next base: position 48,768,175 of record NC_080790.1, on the reverse strand, counting down.
ATGGTAATATAAGATGTTAACAGTAGAGGAAATCAGGTTTATAGTTTAGAGGCATCCTCTGTATTGTTTGCATCTTTTCTGTAAATTTAAAAGTATCCTAAACTAAGAAGTTTATTTAAAGATGTTATCTTTTCTCTGATCATGTTTACAGTTTTGATTTCAGTTTTGGATTTTAAGACTCTACTGGAATGGGGGCACGTGGAAGGCTTAGCTCAGTGGGTTGAGTGTCTGACTCTTGATTGTGGGTCAGGTCACAATTCCAGGGTCGTGGGATGGAGCCCTGCATTGGGCCCCATGCTGAGCTTGGAGCCTGTTTAAGATCCTCTCTCTCCTTCTCCTCCTCTGCCCCTCTTCCCTGCTCACATTTTCTCTCAAAATTAAAAATTAAAAAAAAAATAGTTTAATAGACTACACTGGAATGACTTTCTCGTTGTTCTTATACTGTGTGAAGTAGAAGACATTTTTCTTTTTCCCTTTTGGATAGTCAGTTGTTATTGTTTGAAATGCTGTACATAACATGTATTCATTAAGGGAAGTACATTCTTTTTTCTAAAAATATTTGAATTATTCTCATACATTTATTCATTTAGGTTAATTTTATAATTGGGTCAGTCATGAAGTTTTATAGAAATTAATTTACAGAAATCAAAATTGTTATTTTGATTGAGATTATATATGTACAGGATATATATTTTTGGTAAAATCTTACTGCATTAAATTAATACCCTTAACGTCCCTTATATATACAAAGACATTACAATCGACTATAAAAAAGAGTACGCAAAGTACATGAACAGGAAAGTTAACAGATGAGAAATCAAAAGATCAATGGCATACAAAATTTATATAAGAGATTTCAAGCTGAAGAATCATCAATAAAATACAAATTAAAAAAGAGTCAGCACTGTTTTTTTTCTCAGGTGGAAAGATTAAAATGAGCAATAACGCCTGGCTCTTGCAAAGATGTAGTTAAATAGGGTCTCATATACTGTTGGCAAGAAAGTAAATTTTGCAGTCTTTCCGGAAAACAAATTGGTAGTTTCTTTCAAATTCTCAACATTTTGAATACTCATTTATCAAGTATATCTACTTCTAAAGATCCCTCAAAGGAAATAATCAAGCAAAATATAAATTATAAAAACATGTCCTACGATACTGCTTTATATGAGTGAAGATAACCTAGTTTTACATTAGGGCATGGGGAATAAAATTGGTTATATATGTACAGTGGAATCTCTCTCTATATATACAGTTCCTTACCATAATAAGCTGACAAGAATAGGCTTAGTAGGCGTGCCATGAGGTTTATTTGTAAATGAGGGAGAAACATCACATATAGATTTTTAAAGGACTGAAATAAGGATGGATTTTTATTTTTTATTTATTTTTATTTTTAAATTTTTTAAATGTTTACTTTTGAGAGAGAGAGAGACAGAGAGAGATCATGAGTGGGGGAGGGGCAGTGAGAGACAGAGACATGGAATCTGAAGCAGGTTCTGGCTCCTGCTGAGCTATCAGCACAGAGTCCAATGCGGGGCTCAAACTCACAAGTGGTGAGATCATGACCTGAGCCAAAGTCGGAGGCTTAACCAACTGAGCCACCCAGGCACCCCAAGGATAGATTTTTAAAAAGGCAAATTTGCCTGTGCTCTCTAAAACAGAATCTCTTTTCCCCTTTTGGGCAAGCTGAATGACTTAAAGCTATCCAAGAGAGCTATTTGTCTTTGAGCAAACTAACAGTTATCAGGAAGAAAATTTCAATTATTTGTGGCTTTTCTAAGAAACCTTGTGATTCAGACATGGAATATAAATGATCTATTTGGATCTGTCGGTTGTGGGTGTCCTTCCATGGACACCCACACTTCGGCTAGTTCTCCAGGTCTATACCACTCCCTGTTAATGATGTCTCAGTCTCCCCTTTAAGTCAACCTCTGATTCCAGTGATCTTGAGCTGACCCAGAGAACTTCAGTTCTTTTTCAGTGCCCCACTATCAAGGGGAGGTAATGTTGGGATAACAACTACTTAGCAGGTAGTTCACCTGGGTATCAGATAGTAGAGAAGCAAGAAGTATAGGGACAACAAAAGAAGTGTTGGAACCCACTTCATAGCCAGTATTCTAGTTGAGCTAGGCCTAACTGGAGAGTAGTTCCATGGGTTAGTTTGGTCAATCTTAGATGACCAAGTGCCCCCCCCCCCCCTTTTTTTTAGTTGCCTGATTGAGTTCCTTTCCTTGGAGTGTTCACCCAGTCACAACAAAATATATGGTTAATTGTACACAGTCTGTATTGGCTGGCCAATAAGTGGTCACGAACACATCTATTATACAAGACTTCTTTAATCAATGAGTTTATGCTGGTCTGGCCCTTAGAGTTTGAGCCATTTCATTTCCTATCTGGTTGGTAATCAGGAATATACTTCAGCTCATATATTTTTATTCATGAATTCTTATCCATAGTAGAAATTTTTTTGTAATATGGGGAAGTTAAAAATCTCAGAGCCCTTTTTTGAATTAATATATTGGGCTCTTAATGCATGATGAGCAACAGGGGTAGGTGACGGCTGGGTGGCAGTGGTAGTTCAATTGTGTATGCATGAGAGGGCAATCTGTTAATGCAAGAATATTCCTGGCGGTACACACGAAGGGGAATAAAGTATTGTTTATGATAACAGGTGAGTAACAGCTACTTATTGGACTTAATTTAGTCTCATTGTGGAGGACCATTACCTTAGATGAAACTAAATTGATCATGTGCTAATTTAGAAATAACTTTTTTCATAAAATAACTGGAATATAACCATTCTTATCTCTGATGTTTCTTAAGCCCCTTTTGCAGCTCTGGGGGATATCAGTACCAGCAATAAATTGTACAGGACTAAGGTCCAATGAAAATGTATCAGGGTTGGGAGGGGCCAAGATAGCAGAAAGCATGGAAGGTTATTTTTTCATCTCTCATCCCTGAAATGCAGCCAGATCAACACTAAACCATCTTGCACACCTAGAAAACTAATTTGAGGATTAACACGACAATCTGCACAACCTGAGCCACAGAACTCAGCAGGTACGCAGCACAAAGAGGTGAACTGGGGGAGAGAAAAGCTGTCAGAGGGCAAGGAGCTGTTTTTACTCATGGAGAGAGGATGGGGAGAGGATGGAGACGGGTGGGGGAGAGTATGAGAAAGCATTCCCCTCAACCGAAAGCAGCTGGAGAGAAAAGAAAGAGTATGCAAGGGACTGAACAAAAAAGGGAGAAAGGAGAAAGAAGGTTCAAATTCCATTAAGACTCAATAAACAGGGGGAGTGTAGAGTCTGAAACTCTGCAGCTTGATACCTGGAGGTGCTCTGGTGGGAAGGGCAAATCCCCATGAGCAGAGAGTGAGGTCCTCAGGGTCCTTGGGCCACACAAGGAGAGGTGGTTCCACTGCTGGGAGGACATTTGGTAGAGGCTGTGCAACCACGCCACAGGTAAAGATCCCAGCGGACCCTGGAAAACAACCACATTTGCTGGTGTTGGAACAAGGATGTTAAGTGGAAAGCCTGGTGCCAGATGTGTGTGGTGATTTACCCTAATTCTCGAGACACTGCTGCTACATGATCACGTGAACTTTTTCTGGGGCGGGCTGGCACCCAGCCACAGTCTCTGGGCACCGGTAGCAGCACGGTCCTGTGAATGTTCCTGGGGGCTGGCGGGCACCTGGCCATTGCTCGGTGAGAACCCCCCCCCCCCCAGAGGGTCAGAGCGGGTCAGAGCCGCAGTCCCAGAGAAGTGAGGGGTTGGGAAACACAGCTGCATTTGAGATAAAACTCAGGAGGGAGGTGCCACCTGGTAGCCTGACGATTTGGTCACAGACAGTGTAAAAGCGGCGAGTGGACAGAAGCTGGAGACAAAGGAGGGGTGCATGATTGCCAGTAGGGAAGAACACAGAGTTCTGATACTAGAGACTGGGTAGCTGGGTGACACCATTTTCACCCCTCCTGTGCATGTGCATACATGCTCACGTGCACCACAGCAATCCTCTCCATTAAGCTGAGCAGCGCCATCTAGTGGAGAACAGAGCCATTACACTAAGCTCAGCCCAACTGGATCAACGGCACTATTGAGGAGGAACACCACAAGTCTCTCTGCCTGGTTAGCTTACTGACTATAAAGTCCTTCATAGTTTGACTTCTACGGGAAACTGAAGTAATTTCAATTGTATTTCTGTCTGTTTGCTGGTCCATCTATTAATTTTTTTCTTTCTTTTCTTTTCTTATTCTTGAACACAGAAAGAGAAAAAATTTATTTTTATTTTCAATTTTTTATTAAAAATATTTTCTTTAATTTTTTTCTACTATAGTTTTTACTTTTTGTAAATTTTTCAAATTCTAGTTTACTTCTATCATTTCATATTATTCTATTTCATTGCATTCATTTTTTTCAAATTTTCAAACGTTTTCCTTTTTTGTCTTTTCTTTTCTTTTCTTTCCTTTCTTTTCTTATTTATATTTACCTTTTTTCTCTAATCTATCAAGCTCCTTTCAACAACCAGACCAAAACACATCCAGGACCTAGCATCTTTTAGTGATTTTTTTGTGTTTTTACTTTTTTAATTTTAATCGTTTTACCTTATTAATTCCTTTTCTTCCTTCAAAATGATGAAATGGAGGAATTCACCCAAAAAGGAAGAACAAGAAGAAATGACAGCCAGGGACTTAATCAACACAGATACAGCAAGATGTCTGAACCAGAATTTAGAATCATGATAATAAGAATGCTAGCGGGGGTTGAAAATAGATTAGAATTCCTTTATGTGGAGATAAAAGAAGTAAAATCTAGTAATGATGAAATAAAAAATGCTACAACTGAGCTGCAATCTTGAATGAATGCCATGGTGGCAAGGATGGATGTGGCAGAGCCACAAATCAGTGATATAGAGGATAAACTAACTTATGGAGAACAATGAAGTAGGAAAAAAGGAAGGAACCTAAGGCAAAAGAGCACAATTTAAGAATTAGAAAACTCATCAACTCATTAAAAAGAGACAACATCAGAATCACAGGAGTCCCAGAAGATGAAGAGAGAGAAAAAGGGGTAGAAATGTCATGTGAGCAAATCATAGCAGAAAACTTTCCTAACCTGGGGAAAGACACAGACATAAAAATCCAGGAAGCACAGAGGAGTCCCATTCGATTCAACAAAAACTGGCCATCAACAAGGCATATCATAGTCAAGTTCACAAAATACTCAGGCAAGGAAGGAATCATGAAAGCAGCAAGGGAAGAAAAATCCTTAACCTACAAGGGAAGACAGATCATGTTTGTAGCAGATGTATCCACAGAAACTTGGCAGACCACAAAAGAGTGACAGGATATATTCAATGTGCTGAATCAGAAAAATATGCAGCCAGGAATTCTTTATCCAGAAAGGCAGTCATTCAAGATAGGAGGAGAGATAAAAAGTTTCCCAGACCAAAATTAAAAGAATTTGTGACCACTAAACCAGCCCTGCAAGAAAATTTAATGCAGACTCTCTGAGGGGAGAAAACAAAACAAAACAAAAAACAAAAAAACAAAAAACAAAAAAAACCAAAAAAACAAAAAAGACCAAAAGCAACAAAGACTAGAAAGGGCCAGAGAACAACACCAGAAACTCCAACTCTACAAGCAACATAATGGCAATAAATTCATATCTTTCAGTACTCATTCTAAACATCAATGGGCTAAATGCTCCAATCAAAAGACATAGGGTAACGGAATGGATAAGAAAACAAGATCCATCTATATGCTGTTTACAAGAGACCCACTTTAGACCTAAAGACACCTTCAGATTGAAAGTAAAGGGATGGGGAACCATCTATCATGCTAATGATTGCCAAAAGAAAGCTGGAGTGGCCATACTTACATCACACAATCCAGACTTTAAAATAAAGACTATCACAAGAGATGAAGAAGGGCATTATATCATATTTAAGGGGTCTATCCACCAAGAAGGCCTAATAATTGTAAACATTTATACTCCAAATGTGAGAGCACCCAATTATATAAATCAGTTAATCACAAACATAAAGAAACTCATTGATAATAATGCCATAGTAGTAGGGGACTTCAACACCCCACTTACAGCAAGGGACAGATCATCTAAACAGAAAATCAACAAGAAAGCAATGACTTTGAACGACACACTGAATCAGATGGACTTAACAGATATATTCAGAACATTTCATCCTAAAGCAGCGGAATACACATTCTTCTCCAGTGCACATAGAATGTTTTTCAGAATAGATCACATACTGGGACACAATTGGCTCTCAAAAAATACAAAAAGATCGAGATCATACTATGCATATTTTCAGATCACAACACTATGAAACTCGAAATCAACCACAAGAAAAAATGTGGAAAGTTAACAAGTACTTGGAGACTAAAGATCATCCTACTAAAGAATGAATGGGCTAAATAAGAAGTTAAAGAGGAAATTAAAAAGTACATGGAAGGCAATGAAAATGATAACACCACAGCCCCAAGCGTCTGGGGCACAGCAAAGGCAGTCATAAGAGGAAAGTATATAGCAATCCAGGCCTTTCTAAAAAGGAAGAAAAGTCTCAGATATGCAACCTAACCTTACACCTTAAAGAGCAGGAAAAAGAACAGCAAATAAAACCAAAGCCAGCAGAAGGCAGGAAATACTAAAAATTAGAGCAGAAATCATTGCTATCGAAACCAAAACACCAGTAGAACAGATCAATGAAACCAGAAGCTGGTTCTTTGGAAGAATTAACAAAATTGATAAACCCCTAGCCAGTTTTATCAAAAAGAAAAAGGAAAGGACCCAAATAAATAAAATCAAGAATGAAAGAGGAGAGATCACAACCAACACAGCAGAAATACAAATAATAATAAGAGAATATTATGAGCAATTATACATCAATAAAATTGGCAATCTGGAGGAAATGGACAAATTCCTAGAAACACATAAACTACCCAAAACTGAAACAGGAAGAAATAGAAAATTTGAACAGATGCATAACCGTAGAGAAATTGAATTAGTAAACAAAAATCTCCCAAAAAACAACAGTCCATGGCCAGATGGCTTTCCAGGGGAATTCTACCAAACATTTAAAGAAGAGTTAACCCTATTCTCTTGAAGCAGTTCCAAAAAGTAGAAATGGAATGGAAGTAGAAATGGAAAGAAAACTTTCAAACTCTTTTATAAAGCCACCATTACCTTGATTCCAAAACCTGACAAAGACCCCACTAAAAAGGAGAACTACAGAACAATATCCCTGATGAACATGGATGCTAAAATCCTAGGATTTTAGCTAAGAGGATTCAACCTCTGGTTGGATAGCCAGCCAGATCCAATAATACATTAAAAAAAATTATTCACCACGACCAAGTGGGGTTCATATCTGGGATGCAGGGCTGGTTCAATATCCACAAAACAATCAGTGGGATTCATCACATCAATAAAAGAAAGGACAAGAACCACATGATCCTCTCAATAGATGCAGAGTAAGAATTTGACAAAATACAGCATGTTTTCTTGATAAAAACCCTCAAGAAAGTAGGATTAGAAGGATCATACCTCAAGATTATAAAAGCCATATAAGAACGACCCAACACCAATATCATCTTCATTGGGGAAAAACAGTTTCCCCTTAAGGTCAGGAACAAGACAGGGATGTCCACTCTTGCCACTGTTATTCAACATAATATTGGAAGTCTTAGTTTCAGCAATCAGACAACACAAAGGAATAAAAGGCATCCAAATCAACCAGGAAGAGGTCAAACATTCTCTCTTCCCAGATGACATGATACTCTTTATGGAAAACTGAAACAATTCCACCAAAAAACTGCTAGAACTGATCGATGAATTTAGCAAAGTGGCAGGATATAAAATCAATGCACAGAAATCAGTTGTATTCCTATACACCAATAATGAAGAGACAGAAAGAGAAATGAAGGAATTGATCCCATTTACAGTTGTACCAAAAGCCATAAAATACTTAGGAATAAATCTAACCAAAGAGGTGAAAAATCTATACACTGAAAATTATAGAAAGCTTATGAAAGAAATTGAAGAAGACACAAAAAATACAAAAATATTCCATTCTCCTGGATAGGAAGAACATATATTATTAAAATGTCAATACCACCCAAAGTAATTTACATATTCAATGTAATCCCTATCAAAATAACACCAACATTCTTCACAGAGCTAGAACAAACAATCCTAAAGTTTGTATGGAATTAGAAAAGATCCTGATAGCCAAAGCAATCTTGAAAAAGAAAACCAAAGCAGGAGGCATCACAATCCCAGACTTAAAGCTGTATTACAAAGCTGTAATCATCAAGACAGTATGGTACTGGCACAAGAACAGACACTCAGATCAATGGAACAGAATAGAGAACCCAGAAATGCACCCACAAACATATGGCCAACTAGTCTTTGACAAAGCAGGAAAGAATATTCAGTGGAATAAAGACAGTCTCTTCAGCAAATTGTGCTGGGAAAACTGGACAGTGACATGCAGAAGAATGAACCTGGACCACTTTCTTACACCATATACAAAAATAAACTCAAAATGCATGAAAGACCTAAACGTAAGACAGGAAGCCATCAAAATCCTCGAGGAGAAAGTAGGCAAAAATCTCTTTGGCCTTGGCTGCAGCAACTTCTTATTCAACACGTCTCTGGAGGAAAGGGAAACAAAAGCAAACATGAACTATTGGGACCTCATCAAAATACAAAGCTTCTGCACAGCGAAGGAAACAATCAACAAAACTAACAGGCAACCAATGGAATGGGAGAAGATATTTGGAAACGACATATCAGATAAAGGGCTAGTATCCAAAATCTATAAAGAACTTATCAAGCTCAACACCCGAAAAACAAATAATCAGTGAAGAAATAGGCAAAAGACATGCATAGACACTTTTCCAAAGAAGACATCCAGATGGCCAACTGGCACATGAAAAAATGCTCAACATCACTCATCATCAGGGAAAATACAAATCAAAAACACAATGAGATACCCCCTTACACCTGTCAGAATGGCTAACATTAACAACTCAGGCAACAACCTGGCAAGATGTTGGCAAGTATGTGGAAAAAGAGGATCTCTTTTGCACTGTTGGTGGGAATGCAAACTGGTGCAGCCACTCTGGAAAACAGTATCGAGGTTCCTCAAGAAATTAAAAATAGAACTACACTATGACCCAGCAATTTCACTACTGGGTATTTCACTACTAGGTATTTATCCAAGGGATACAGGTATGCTGTTTTTAAGGGGCACATGCATCCCAATAGTTATAGCAGCACTATAAACAATAGTCAAATTATGGAAAGAGCCCAAATGTCCATCGATGGATGAATGGATAAAGAAGATGTGGTATATATACACAATGGAGTATTACTTGGCAACCAAAAAGAAAGAAATCTTGCCATTTGCAACTATGTGGCTGGAACTAGAGGGTATTATGTTAAGCAAAATTAGTCAGAGAAAGACAAATATATGACTTCACTCATATGAAGTCTTTAAGATACAAAACAGATGAACATTAGGGAAGGGATGCAAAAATAATATAAAAACAGGGAAGGGGACAAAACACATGAGACTCAGAAATACAGAGAACAGAGTGTTGCTGGAGGGGTTGTGGGAGGGGGGATGGGCTAAATGGGGAAGGGGCATTAAAGAATCTACTCCTGAAATCATTGTTGCACTATATGCTAACCAACTTGGATGTAAATTTAAAAGGAAATAAATTATAAAAATAAAACAAAATATAGATTATTTGAAAAAAAAATGTATCAGGGTTAATAATATTCCTGTGCTGAATATATAAGGGAATGTGATCATTAGTTTTGGGGTGAAAAGTAGTGCCATTTGGACTTCTGGGTATGGCCAAAAGATCCTTAATAGAAGGATCTGGGGCTGAATGACAAATCCAGCAGGTGGAAAAGTTGTCAACCACTGACTGCAGAAGGCAAATTAAAGAGTTCAAAGTCTTTACAGGAACAAAGACAGTTAAGACAATAGCTGAAAAAAACAGGGGAAGAGAATCATAACATCCTCTCTTGAACCAACATAAAGAAGAGGGGCAGCAGTAAGAGAAGAGAAATTAAATGTAAGTCCTTTGTCCTAAGCATGCACTTTGATTTAAAAGTCTTTGGATGAACCTGTCTATAATCCACTCTTGTAGCAGCTAGTTCTTATTTTAGTGAACCTTGGTGTTGGACCCCTGGAGAGAATAGACACCCAGGTTGTAGAATTCTAAGTGATATTTATATTAGGAAACAAGAATCTGCAATTGAACGACTTGAGTGTAAGCTCAGGATCTGTGGTAAAAATAGAAAAAATACCTGAAGTGGTCCCTTTAAGGCAGACTTTTATTTCTCTTTCAATATATTCTCCCTCCTTATTTGTTATCATTCAGGGGTATGTCTGGGGATACTTAGAAGTACAGCTTGCACCTCTTGGGCATATGACTGTGATATTAATTTTTGTTAGAACCTTGAAAGGTCAGAATTGAGCAAGGTAGAATGTGTCAGAGGTTGAGTCAATATGAGTCTCTTAGTTTTTTTTCCTGTAATAATTACATATGGTGAGAGTTTAAGGGAATTTTTTGGTGTAAATCATGGTTTCTTTAGGGTAGAGTTAGAACTTCAGGCCAAGATAGATTAAACTCTTTGCAGACTTTGACAGTTCTCTTTTATTAAAAAAATTATCACACAGTAAAATTGACTTCTTTTATTTTTGTGCATAGTTCTATGAATTTTGACATATGTATAGACTCATGAAACCATCAGCACCATCAGGATGCAGGACAGTTTTGCCACTCCAAAACATTCCCTCAGGGTCTCTCTTTATAGTCACATCCCTGACCCACCTCACCCCTGGCAACCACTATAGATCTGTCTTTTTGAAAATGTCATATAAATGAAATCATACAATATGTAACCTTTAAAATTGGCTTAACTCAGCATAATGCCTTTGAGATTCATCAAAGTTATGTGTCAATAGTCCATTCCTTTTTCTTGTTAGCCAGCATTTTGTAGTATGGATGTACCAAAGTTTGTTTATCTTTTCACCTATTGAACGACATTTGGATCATGTCCAGTTTGGGGCAATTATGAATAAAGTTGGTATAGAAGTTTATATACAGGTGTTTTTCTTGTTAGAAACTGGAGGAAAGGCTATCCTTGTTATAAAGTGGCAAATAATTCATCTGCATTCTGTTGTATTTTGTGAACAGTAGAACTTGTAAATGATGAACTTGAACATTTAGCCGAGGAAATTTCTAAGCAAAGTGTCAAAAGTATGGTGTGGTTTCTCTTTGCTGGAGAGAGATAAATTGAAGAAGGAATTGTTAAGCAAAAAGAAATAAAGAATATAAAGATTTGGAAAATTCGCAGCCTATCCATGTTGCAAAATGTAAGAAAGTATGCTCTGCAGAGAACATCAAGGGTATGGTAGACACACATTTGCTAAAAAGATAACAGGTATGATGCATAGATTCAATCAACCATCTCAGCAGAAGCTAGGAATAGAGATGAGTTTATCCAGGAAAGATCTGTGGAGGATCCTCTTTTCTGAAGGCTTGGACCCTTGTTGAGTTGGAGACCAACAAGGGTCTTACAAATGTTATAGGAGCAGAAATGCTGCCAGTTTAGATTGAAGGGGACCAAGACAGGATGAAATAAAGGAAGGTGGCTGCTGGATTTCTGGGATTCTACAAGATAGGCCAATAGAGCTATTTGTCTGTGAATATGGGTTATCCATCAAGAAAAGGGAAGAATGACACTGAAGGTGGTTTAGAGGTCAGCAAGGTACACCATGGGTACAGAGGGAACAGACCTGGGTCGGGTGGGGGGAGGATGCTGTCTTCTCTTCAGTTCCTGAGATCTTTATACTTTACTTTACTTTATATATACTTTATTATACTTTATACGAAGAAGTGTATTTTCAGAGTGGCTGTACCATCTTGCTTTCTCAAAAGCAATGCATGAGGTTCCAGTACCTCTGTGCTCTTGCTTCTACTTGGTATGGCCACTATTTTTAAAAATTTAGCCATTCCAGGAAGGGTGCTATGATGTCTCATTATGGTTTTAATTTGCATTTCCCTAACGGCTAATGATGTTGAACATCTTTTCATGTATTTATCCTTATATCTTCCCTAGTAAGTGTTCAGTTTCTTTGCCAATTTTTAAATTGAGTTATTTCTGTATTGTTGGGTTTTGAGAATTATTTATATATTCTACAGAAAAGTCTTTTGTCAGCTATATGAGTTGCAGATATTTTCTCCCAGACCGTAGCTTGTTTTCATGCTCTTAATAGGGTTTAATAGGCTTTTGAAGCACAAAAGTTTTTAATTTTGATGAAGTCCTGAGCTCTTGGAGAGAACTGTTACAATGTCTTTTGGTTGGAATTAGCCAGGAGTAAAATTTAGGGCAACTAATTTCACATTTGATTAGAGAGTTCAGTTCTCAGTTTTACTTGCCCACATAATCTCTGCCTTCTGTCTGACACACAGACACACACACAGACACACACACACACACACACACACACACACACACACACACACACAAAGTTGTTTTAATCTTCCACACTAGGTTGATGCTACAACATAGCATATTGCCAAACTAAATGGTTACTATCTCCTCGGTAACATACATGAAATTGCAATCAAATTTAATTAGTAATATCACCAGCTTTTCCATCCATTTGGCTTCTTATCAGAATAGTTTTTAAATGCCTTTTTTGACAACAGATAATGTTGACTGGGTGTCCTCTTTCCTCAGCTACCACAGTCTATTCTATTTCCAAAGCTGGTGCTCATTTGATTTTGAGGGGGCAAAATCCTGAAGGAATGCTTCCATACTCCAGCACAAAGCAGATGGTTAGCGGCATGCTTGTGGAAGGTGTACACTCACATTTCTTATTCCCTTGTCAAAATTTTTTCCTTTTGGCCTCAGAAATTCCATTTAATATGTTTCTGTGGATTTCCATTCTAATATATTTCACATGTGGCAGACTCCTCCTAGAATGATTCCTGTCCATATTCTCTCTGTTGCACTCGCTGTTATTGATTCTTCTCCCCTAAGCTCACTTAGATATTGTGGTGAGCAATGGCCAAGGTTTTATTACTGAGAGAAAATTTAGTAATTAACATGAGATGAAATCACAGGATCCAAAGTGTTCTTCATTATATAGGAAGTATCTTTCTAGGAGATACATTAAAACAATTTACTCATGTCATTTGTGTAGCATACAGGTGATCACCATATCATTTAAACAGAACTTCATGTTCTACCCAGAACACATCTTAGGATTTGCTCTACTTCCCATGGTGGTTGGACTAAAGGCTATTTTTTTTTAAATGTAAATCCAAGTTAGTTAACATACATTATAATAATGATTTCAGGAATGGAGTTTAGTGATTCATGACTTAGGTATAACACCCAGTGCTCTCCTCAACAAGTGTCCTCCTTAATGTCCATATCCTACTTAGCCCATCCCCCCACCCAACACTCTGCCAGCCAACTCTCAGGTTGTTCTCTGTATTTAAGTCTCTTATGGTTTGTGTCCCTCTCTGTGTTTATCTTATTTTGCTTCTCCAGAGGCTATTGTTGAGACCAAATGGTCAACAATACTTCTTTAATGGATGAAGAATGGTAAATAAACCTCTTAATTTAGGTAACCGTATAATTAATTCCATTAGGTAGCATAATGACAAAGTTGAGGTTTGAGGTTTAGCCCATTTGAGGATCAAAGAGTGTTATTCTCCTGCTATGTGAATAAGCCCCCCCCCCTTCCCCACAAATGGTCTTCATGAGATGGATGGTATTTCACTAACTCCTGTGTTTACAAGAATCTTAGGATGTCAGAACTGGTTGGTTTATTCAAGATTCCCTTATCCTCCTTCCTACATTTTATAGGTAACAAATAGACACTAAATTCCCAAAGGCCCTAAATACTCCCTTGACCAGGGTTTATGCAGCTTGCTCTGCTTGAGCAGTCATGGCACTCAGGTTCCCTGGTTCCTGGTCCCTTTATTCACAGGGTGAGTTGCAAACTGCCACTCTCATGATTTAAGAAAAAATGCTTTATCTTCAGTGCTGAAGAAATTCTACTCTAAGAGACATGACTGTTGTATAAAGTAGAAAAAAATTAAATTTGCCAAATTGTTATTATTTCAGTCCCTCTGCTTGGTCGCTTTAAATAACTCCAATCTCTTTCAGGTAAATATTCAACCTGTCAGATTTCTTCCTCCTCTCCCTGCTTCTCACAGCAAAGCCCCTGGATTTTAGTGGGATTGGAGGAGGGCTTTCCCTAGGCTTAGGTGGCTGGGGCAGGGAGCCCCGGAGTTGTGTGCAGGAACCCTTAGACTGTCATCTTTAGAGTGGAGGCAGGTCTGTTTTTGTTCCTCTTTTGAAGTCTCCTGGGTTCCACTGTTACCAACTGGCCTTTGTGGACACTACTTGGATACCAGCTACTAGAGCTATGGTTCTCAGACATTTGCCTGTTGTCACAGAAACATCTTTGCCCAAATCCCACTGCCCTCTCAGCACCTTTGTGGCTCTGCACTGGGGTTCCTGGGAACTTCTGGATCCACTGCAGACTGCTCCAAAGTCATGGGGAACCACAGCATTGTCTTGGGCCATCAATATAGGCTCCATCCCTCCATCCAAGTCATGGGATGAAGCAACAAACAGCATATGGTGCTTCCCCTGGGGGCTTGAAGCTACTCCCATCTATAGCCAGTGGGCTGCTGGGCCTGATTTCCCCATGCTTATTTGAGCGCTCTTATCATGAACCCCATGAGGGTTTGTAGTTAATCACATTTCCCTGCTGTTTCCCTTTCTCCTTTCCATGTCTCCTGGCCTGGAAGGCTGGGCTAACACCCTTTCATTATAGCAGATGCTTTCCCTTACAGAATATCCTGAGTTTAAAAATAATCCTATTCTATAAGTCAAAACCTGAAAGCTACTTTTTATTTCCTTCAAATTCCTGCTGTGATAATCCTCATCCTCCTGGGGCCTCTGGAATAACAAGGGGAATGTTACAGGCCAGGAAAAGCCAAAGAAAACAATTTAATATATTTATAAAAATAATATTCCCACTTCAATAATTCAGTCAGTTATTTCACTAGTATTTATTGATTTCTTGCCATGTGTCAGATATTAGGAAAGTAGAGAAAAAAAAGACACAGTGTGTGGCAAAAAGGGAGAGGAAACAACTAATGACAATACTAGATACTGCCAAAATAGGATCTTATAGAAAGGACACTGAAGACAGAAAAAGTTTATGTCTATGTGCCTCAAGGGAGTCATAGGAGGCTTCTTGGAGGAGGTGACACTTCTATGAATATGCATTCTTGGATGTTTGCCATTGGTAACAAGAGAATGAGAGAGAGTGTTGTAGATCCATTCAAACTGATCCTTACCAACTGTAGTAATGACAGAACAGTAGACAACAATAGTTTACATTATATAACCTCTACCAGCAACAAAGTGGTACAAAAGTGATTTGCACAGGGGCATCTGGGCGGCTCAGTCAGTTGAGTGCCTGACTCTTGATAGCAGGTCAGGTCATGATCTCTCGGTCATGACATCGAGCCCCCCGTTAGGCTCTGCACTGACAACGCAGAGCCTACTTGGGATTCTTTTTCTCCCTCTCTGTCTGCCCTGCCTCTGCTCATGCTCTCTCTCTCTCTCTCTCTCTCTCAAAATAACTAAATAAACATTAAAACAAGTGATTTGCACAACACAAAGATCAGATCTTAGTGATCTGTAGGACTGCACATATCCTTTAGGTCAGTGTTACCCTAAAAATATAAGGCAAAGAGACATTCATTCATTCATTCATTCCATAACTATTTATTAAGTACCTACTATGTGCTAGGTACAGAAGATACAGAATGAAGAAGAAAGACAAGGTCCCATCTCAGTCTCTGTCAGCTTGCATTCTAGAGAGGGGTAGTGGTAAATAAATCAATGGGAAGGATGGATCTTCATCCATCCTTACGAAGAAGGGAAACAGGACTGTGTGCTACATTGTGTTGGGGGTGGGGAGACATGCATATAACTTAAGCTTGATTTCAGTAATAATAATAATAAACCAACATGACCAGGACCTAGATATGCTATTAAAAAATATGGGGCACCTGGTTGGCTCAGTCAATTAGGCCTCCAACTTTGGCTCAGGTCATGATCTCATGGTTCGTGAGTTTGAGCCCTGCATGGGGCTCCGTGCTGACAGCTTGGAGCCTGAAGCCTGTCTGCTTCAGATTCTGTGTCTCCCTCTCTCTCTCTGCCCCTCCCCGCTCCTACTATGTCTCTCTCTCTCTCTCTCAAAAATAAATAAACATTTAAAACAAAATATATGGGATGGGAAGAGTGAACTCAAGAGGGCCAGAGGATGTTTGCTCAAGGGAAATTTTCACTTTCTGAGATTAGCATTTATCTTGAAACTCTGAGGTTTCTTTCTTTTCATGGATACTGTAGGGAAAACCACTGGCAACTTTAGTAAAACAACAGCCTGAATCTGCAGTTGTGTAATGATGGGAGATGCTCCCCCTGGGAGAGTGCAAACTCTACAGCTGATCCTGATCTGTCTTGGGAAATTTTTTTCTGTGATGTTGATTTCAGGAGGATGCTGATTTCCCTTTCCCCATTCTGAAAGGTGTGGGCATATATAATTCCCTTAATTCCTTTTTGAACAGCTGAGAAGTTCTAGGTTTAGTGTCAATGCAGTCTTTCCTGAAGGTTGGGGGAAGATGAAACAAGAGATTCAACACAGACAGTAGCATGCAATACAAAATTCTGGCTGTCTGGTGTACCTGGCTCCTGAGTCTTTCTGCTGTCCTGTCTCACTCCCAGGTGCCACTCCACCTGCCTCCCAGCCCTCTTCAGTGGGTTAGCAGCAGCTCTCTCGTGCATGCCTCCCAGGTGTGCCTCCCAATTTGCCGAACTTCACGAAGTGCCAGACCCAGACAGCAACAGCAAGACACCTGGAGAAACAGAAATCCCATCTCCCGTCCTAAGTGTGCTTCCCAGATTCTGGTTTTCTCTCCCATGCTTTCTCTCCCACTTCCCAGACAAACTCACTCCGTGAAGGAAATTCCACCCTCTCCCCAACTACCTGCAGAAGTGTTGTCTTATAAGGTTAGAAAAAAAAATCATATGCAAATGACAATTCAACATTTCCCCAAAATATAAGGAAGGGGTAATAAGGTGGATTACAGGATGTGCTTGTAACCATGCCTGAAAAGTACTGTGGACACTCAATTAATTTTTATTTTATTTCTAAAAACTGAGATATAGTTAATATACCATAACCCACTCTTTTTAAAGTGCATGATTCAATATTTTTTAGTAGATTCAAATTGTTGTGCAATCATCACTGCTAATTCCAGAGCATTTCTTCACCTTAAAAAAGGAACTCATTAGCATATGCATTCCGGTCACGCTCTGTGTCCCCCGACCCCCAACCACTAGTCTACCTTCTGTCTTTGCGGATTTATCTATCTTGCACGTTTCACATGCGTGGCTTTTGAAGGAGGTCGCTGAGAGGACGTGACCTCTGGCTGACCCTGCAGCTGGACCCGGGCAATCACGGGCTCCTAATTCTTCCCCTGTCCCTGGAATGTGCATTCAGCCTAGTCTTCCCACACCTGACGGAGCCCATTCTCCTTGAGAGAGTGAAGTGTTGTTGAGACGGACTTCTGGACTGTCCGCTGACTAGTGAGCAGCACCCGGCAACGGCGGGCTTCTCATTGCCCCCTTGGTCCCTGGACAGTGCATTCTACTTGCCTTCCGCACAGAAGATACAAGGATACAGTCCTGAGATGCTAACGTGTTGTTGCGACCATGTCGAGGGTATGCAGGTTTCATCCTGTTAAGGCCTCTCGATAAACTTTAAAGATTCCCCAGGACAAGTGCACAGATCTACTCGTCTTGCCGCTGCTTAACACAAGCCTCAAAAGTAAGTTCCTTTGCTTTATTAACACCCTCCCACCCTGTGGCCTCGTCAGTGTTCTAGGGCTGGTTTCAGATTTCACCCCCCCAAGCTCCTGTGATGGCATCTTACACTCAGTATATGTCCTTTTGTTTCCGGCTTCTTTCACATAGCATAAGTTTTCAGCTCATCCATGATATAGGGTGTTTTCGTGACTTTTTATGGCAGCATAATATTCCAGTGTACGGCAAGGGGTGCGTGGGTGGCTCAGTTGGTTAGGCGTCTGACTTCCCTGACTTCCGCTCAGGTCAGGAGCTCCTGGTTCCAGAGTTGTAGCACCGCCTAGGGCTCTGTGTTGACAGCTCAGAGCCTGGAGTTTGCTTTCGGTTCTGTGTCTCCTTCTCTCTCGGCCCCTCCCCTGCTCGCTCTTTCTCTCTCTCTCACTCAAAATAAATACACATTACATAAAAGAAAATTAAAAAAATTCCATTGTATGACTACACATTTGTTTATACATTTTGAAAAATCCATTCATCTGCTGATGGACATTTGGGTTGTTTACACTGTTTGCAGTTGTGAATAATGTTGCTATGAACAGTCATGTGCAAGTTTGGGTGCACATTTGTTTTCAATTCTCTTGAGTGTACATCTGTACATACGAGTGGAGTTCTTGGGTCATATGCTAACATGTACAACTTTTTTGAGGAACTGCTAAAGAGTTTTCCGATGTGGCTGCACCATGGTACATTCCTATGAGTGGTGTGGATTCTGATTTCTCTACATTCTTACCAACTCAATCCATTCCTATGGATTCTGTGGATTCTGATTTCTCTACATTCTTACCAACTCTTGTGATTATCCATCTTTTTGATTACAACCGTCTTAGTGGATATGAAGTGGTGTCACAATGTGGTTTTGATTTTCATTTTCCATCAGTACTAGAATGTTGAGCATCTTTTCATGTGTTTATTGGCCATTTTTGTATCTTTTTGGAGAAATATCTATTCAGATCAGTTGCCAATTTTTAAATTGGGTTATTTGTCTTTAAATTGCTGAGTTGTAATAATTCTTTGCATATTCTGACTACTAGACCCTTATCGGATACGTGATTTGCAAATATGTCTCTCATTCTGTGGGTTGTCTTTTCCCTTTCTTGATAGTGTCCTTTGAAGCACAAAGATCTTAATTTTGATGAAGTCCAATTTCTGTATTTTTTTTCCCTTGGTTGCTTGTGCTTTAGGTGTCATAACTAAGAAACTACTGCCTAATCCCAGGTCTTAAAGATCTACATTTGTGTTTCCTTCTAAGAGTTTTCAAAGAATAAGGAGTAATTTTTTTGGACAAAAAGTGAGGAAGAAATTTCCATACAGAGGAATGGCAGGTGAAAGTCACAGAATTGTGAGTGGCTTTGATTTTTAGAAGGAAGAGGGAGCTGGGGCACAGCCTACCATTTTCTTATATAGTGTTTAATTTTTGCACAAGTTGTCATTTTTTACTTTCTACCAGCAAAATGTGTATGTTTTATTTCATAATGTGTTTTAAGAGGCCTGGACAGACTGCTTTTTTTGAACACAAAGTGTTATCTATTAGCTTAATGTTGCCTGTACCCTGGTTAGTTCTACCACATACGTTGCCAATAATAATGAGGGAGAAAAAAAACCAGAGGAAGAGTTCATTTAATTTTTATTGATCGTCTTATATCTCAAGAATTTCATCAAGCAAAGTGACAACATACATAGAAAGTCTGTGCTGAAAGTCTTAGCTGAGCGAACAAGAATGAATCAGCACAGTAAATAAAAAAATTTTTTTTCTTGGCCTGATACCTCAAGGTCATTGTTAAAAAACACAAGTACTCTTGTGTAGTGGTTGTTAAATCTGGCTGCATCGTAGAAACATCTGCAGAGATTTTCAAAAATACAGATCCTTAGGCCCCATTCCAGACCTGGTGAATCAGAATGTCAAGTTTTTTGTTTTTTTGTGTGTTTTATTAAAACATGTCCAGTGATTCTCATATTTAGCCAGGTTGGGGGACCATTGCCTTGCTCCACAGCTGCCCAGCTTGTGTTGATGGCGCGTCAAGCCAAATTAATACAAATAAGAATGAATGAAAGAATATTATTTTCTAGAAAAATGCTACACTGTATCAGAAATATTAATTAGCAAAGGTACAGGAGGAGGGAATTTAGAGAGTTAATGAAGCAAATCCATTACATTCACTTGGCTGCAAAGAAAAAAAAGCCACGATCACAACATTATCTACAGAAATCAGTCTCTCAAAGTCCATAAATTTATGATGATTGCAGCTAATGATCATAACTCAATAATGAAATCAGCCATAACACTGAGACCCTTTACAAGATTAACAAAAAATGCATTTGTTTGGACTCTGAGCATATTATCATTTTACTGAATAGGCTAAAGTCAATGGAAGAATAATCAGGAATCAGTTTTATTTTTCTCCCATCACTGTCTTTTAGGCATTCTCTGCTAAATTTTCCTTCTCTACCCCCCAGACAGAAACTGGTAGAAGTCTTAGCTTTTCAATCACTGTTATGGGCATGAAAAAGTCCAGTTCACATCCAGTTCAAATTCTCTCTTCTCAGCCAGGCCTGACCTGTGATGTAGAGGACTTGGGGCGTGCAGGAAGGGAGGTTTGGTCAGTTTTATCCTTAATTACCAATTGTTCCTGCTTCTAGCTTCTCTAAGGTAAGGGTAGGGCGCCAGGGAACTCTAGGTAAATTGATAAATATTTTAATCTTATAGCCATTTATTATAAAATATTTCAGAAAGAAGGCGCGAAGAAAATTTCAACACCTATGTACAACTCTCCAGCTTAAGAAATACAGAATTACCACTCTAGACCCACAAGCCCTTATTTGAAACCTTTGGGGTAACATATGTTTTAAAGTTTGGATTATTTCAAATTATGGAAAGGCGTATACTGTCTAAATACCACATATAATATAACACTTCCAGTGAGGTCTGGGATGTACCCCTGGTTAAATACATTAATATTTCCACCACCTAAATGTTTGCCTATTTAGCCTAAGTGGGATAACTTCAGGCTTTAAATTCTCATGTGAAGTCAGGTCAGGATTTTTTTTTTTCTTCCTCCAAATGAGTTTAGGATTTTGCAATTGCAGCAAAGTCTCTGGATCTATATAATGAAAGCACTCTGTCTATGTATTCCTCTCTGGTCCCCTTTCCTTTCACTGCAATGGGACATGTCTCCCACCCTGAAGTAGAAGTTTATAATTCTCAGGTGTTCCTTTCCAACTTCACTATATATGCTTGTCTCCTCCCTATTGTTTTGTGTTTTAATAATTGGGGAGGCAAGTTTTCATATGACAAGTGTTATTATCTGGAAATGTGGTGGCCTGTCATGCTCAGTGTCCAAATGCAGGCTCTTAGGTTTGTTTGCTTCTTCCCTCTACCCCCTAGTTTTATTGAGATATAATTTCTATATAGCATTGCATCAGTTTTATGTGTACAACATAATGACTTAATATATGTATATATTGAAAAATGAGTACTACACTGTTTACTTAATATCTGTCACTTCACGTGGTTACAATTTTTTTCTTGTGATGAAAACTTTTAAAATTTACTGTCTTAGCAACTTTCAGTCATACAATATGGTATGGTTAACTATAGGATCATGCTGTACATTATATCCTCAACTTATTTGTATTATAACTGAAAGTCTGTACCTTTTGACCACCTTCACTCATTTCCCGTACTCTTCACCCCTCACCTCTGACAACCACCAATCTGTTCTCTGTTTCTATGAGTTTGTTTTTTTTAGTTTCCATGTAAGATATCATACAACATTTGTCTTTCTCTGTCTGACTTATTTCACTTAAATTCATGTCCTCGATTCTTTAGTTTTGTGGGGCATATTTGTGGGGGTTCTTTGGATAACCTCCATGAGGAATTCCCCAGTGTGTTCTTTTCTTTCAAGGGAGATGCATTCTCTGATCTCATGCACTCGCACCTTCTTATCCCTGATCAGGATCATTCTAGATACATGATGTGGTTTTCTTATTTTTAATGATTCCAAGGGGTTAAAATGACAACACTCTTCATCAGCTTATACTGGTAGTGACTTATTTACTTACTAGTATTTATTGAGTGTGATAAGTCAGCTGTTTCCTGTTTGGATGGCTGAAGAAGATAATAACTGTTTGGTTAAATTTAAAATTACCCAGATAATATTCAAAACATTCCATTTTCTTATATAATTTTGATATTATATTTATTGAAGTATAGTTTACATATAACAAAATTTATCCTGTAAAAAATGTAGAGTTATATGAATCTTGGCGATGAATATCATGTAACCACCACCATCATCAAGAAATAGAAATGTCAATCATCTTAAAAAGTTCACTCGTGTCCCTGAATAGTTAATCCCTTCCTACACTCCCAGGCTCTGCCAACCACTGATTTTATTTCTGTCCTTGTAGCTTGTCTTTCCTAGAATGTCATATGAAGAAGATGTAGTCTATGTAGTCTTTGTGGCTGTCTTCTTTCATTTAGCATAATGAGTTTAAGATTCATCCATGTTGATGATATATCATGCTTTTTGTTGTTGTAGCTGTTGTACTACATTTATTCGTTTGCCAGTTGATGGACATTTGGGTTATATCTGGCTTTGGGCAATTGTGAATAAGGATTCTATAGATAGTGGTGTGTACGTATTTGTGTGGAAATATATTTTCATTCTTCTTGAGTAGTACTTAGTAGTATAGAATTCTAATTACTTCATATCTTCACCATTCCTTAGTATTATAAATTTAAAAAATTTTGGGCGCCCGGATGGCTCAGTCGGTTAAGCGGCCAACTTCAGCTCAGGTCATGATCTCGCGGTCCATGAGTTCGAGTCCCGCGTCGGGCTCTGTGCTGACAGCTCAGAGCCTGGAGCCTGTTTCAGATTCTGTGTCTCCCTCTCTCTGACCCTCCCCTGTTCATGCTCTGTCTCTCTCTGTCTCAAAAATAAATAAACGTAAAAAAAAAATTTTAGCCCTTCCTGTAGATTTGTAGTGCTATTTCATTGAGGCTTTCATTTGCATGCCTCTAATGACTACTGAGGTGGAAAATTTTCTTTGGTGACATGTCTTTTCATATCTTTTGTACATTTAAAAAATTGAGCTTTTTACTATCCTAGTTTTGGCGGTCACCTCTTTTCCCTATCTTCTGCCAAAAGTGAAATGCTTCTTTTATTGTATTGGTCCTTGGAAAGACCCTTTGGAAGTTAATTTATTTGGTTGCCTTACAACTTCAGCTTTCTAATGACCTCAAGAAGAGTTATGACTTTGTAGACTATCTGGATTTTTCTCACCATGAGGGTAGGAGTGTTGGACGATTATTGCTTTGTATATCCAAAGTAGAAGTGGCACCCTGTCATGTAATAAGTGTTTTCAATGATCAGATTGGTTTTAAACCTAATTATTATGTTACAGCACCACAAAATACATAGCAAGATATAGATTTTTTAATTTAGCAGGTGTCTTCAAACTGTCAATCAGTGTGTTTTAACAGTCAAATATGGTACTTGCAACATGATACTTGTAAAAGTAATTGTTGACCGTATCAATTAAAAAGTTTAAGCATACCCCCATATGTCAAATTCTGTTCTTAAATAAAGTCTCAGGGCCACAAACTCAAACATCATCAACATAAATTAATAACGTGCAAACTGTAAGAGATTAGAGAGTAGTGGAAAGCATGTCAACTTGTACAGTTCATGCTCTAAGTAAAGGAACTTAAATTATTTAAAAAAAATATTGTATGGCAACAAAACATGCTTGTTAGTCAAATGTGGCATATTGGTCATCAGTTTTCTACTTCTGATCTACACAATATATTTTAAAAGGACTTAAAAATACTATTGCCTCTTTCAATTCATTGAACCACATATTTTTGTTTTCTTATATGAATACAGCACTGAGGTGTTTCCAGATCCTACTAATGAGAAGCAATCTCTTATTTATTTATGTAGTCATTTAATGCATGTTGAGCACCTGCTTTCTACAACATTAAAACTTAGAAATTAAACTACAGAAGTAGGAAAATAATTGATATGGAAAAACTGTTGTAGACCTTCTCATAAGGGAAAAAATATCTTGATGGGCCAGGTATGAAAGAGAGAACATTCTCCTTCTACCTCTGGGCATATGTATTTCTCAATCTTGAGCTTTTATATATACAGTGTTGTAATTCTCTTCTGTTTTTCAGTAAGTAGGACTTCTAATAGACTTCTAGTAGACCAATTTGTGTCCTATGATGGTAACCAATCTCTTTTCTGTGTCTTGTTCCCATTGAGGCTGTCCATGAGACTAGAGCCAGGAATGTGGCAAATATGTTATGGAGAAAGTAGAAAGCCTAAGGCTCACTCATTCTGCCTTCAAAGAGAGGGAAATTGGAGGGAGACAGGCAGCTGTAGAATTAAGGTCAATTTTTAGTTTCCTGGAAAGAGGAACTTAAAACTTTAGAAAAGTTGTGAGAACATTTCTAGTGGGCATAGGCAGAGGCTGTAAACCTCCATGAGAAGCTGGGCTCACAGACATTTCCATCACAATGATGGACAGTAATACCTCATCTTTGGTGGGAGGTGGCTGAGAGTCCTGGTGACTCATCAGAACTTGGCATTAAGATGAGGAGACCATGTGCAGGAACTTTGAGACTTGAAGGCAAATGTTCAGTCACAGACTTCAAACCCTAATTACTGAATGAGTCCAGTTGTCTTTCTGTGGACACTTCTAGAAAGAGTGTCAGTCCATGAGCTTGCTAGCAGAGATTAGGTAGGATACAGGACACTTAGTACATCTGAGCGTTCTTTTTTCCACCATTCTTCCCTCTGCCATGAGAACTTCTTAACTTCCCTCTTATGTTTAGACAACATCTTGGAGAAGTGAAATGGGAAGGGTAAAATCTGGAGTGTTGAACATTTTCAAACATACAAAATAGGACTGAATTTCAGATTATATTAATTAAGAAAAAATGTATGTATTGGGGGTTGCAGGGAAGAGTGGGGAGGGGGGAGAGAGAGAGAAGGTGGTGGGGGAAGGTGTGAATTTAAATCTTCTTTTTTCCAAAGAAGATAAGTAAGAAGAGATATACTATTACTCATTTATTTTTTTTAATTAAAGTGTACAAATGCTCAAAGCTCATTAGATAACAGTTTGGAAAATACAGTGTGGCACAGATTTGAAAGTTATCAGATATTCATCTCTCTGCTTCCTGGATAATGGAAACCCTCTTTTGTCTGTTCTTTGTTTTTAGTTTTCAACAACCTAAAGGACTCATAAGAAACACACAAACACACACACATGTGTATATACTTACATATTCATGAAAAATTGCCAGTGAAGGATACAAAGCAGCAGGTACAAGAAGACATAAGTTTATATTAGAGATGTCCAGAATACCCATATACACACACAGATTCTAGAATCCTCCCTAGGTCTCAAGGTTGTACTTCATCTCTAGCTCACAAACCACTAAAATATTATGATCTCAGAGAAGCCACAGTTTCATTCAAGTAGGAATCTTTTATACTCCTCTGGTTACATAGCTGAAAGTAGGCTATGTGAACATGTTCAATAGCAGAAACTGAGACAGTATAACAGAAGCCAGGTGCAAACCACCCATCTGTACATTTTCTTTCTTCTTTCTTTTACATATTTTTATTTATTTTTGAGACAGACAGAGCATGAGAGGGAGAGGGACAGAGAGGGAGACACAGAATCCAAAGCAGGCTCCAGGCTCGGAACTGTCTACACAGAGCCTGACACAGGGCTTGAACCCGTGAACTGTGAGATCATGAACTGAGCCAATGTTGGATACTTAAACAACTGAGTCACCCAGGCACCCCATTTTCTATATGAGATATTGGCAAGCTGTCACAGACTTCATTCTCATTATATTTTTGATAACTCCATTAGTACAAAATTATGTTAATCTCTATTCAGTTCTATTCTATTCTATTCTATTCTATTCTATTCTATTCTATTCTATTCTATTCTCATCTCACCCATCTTATCTCATCCTATTGATCCCATCCATCCCATCCCATTCAGTCCTATCTCCTCTCATCCAATCCCATCTCATCTAATTCCACGTCATCCCATCCGATCCCATCCCGTCCCTTCCATTCCATCCATCTTATCCCATTCTATTCCAGTTTGACCAAGAATCAGTAGGATGGCTGCAGACATCCCTGGAAATGAACATAGGGTTTTGATAGAGCAGTTGAAAATTACAATGTAATTATACACTGTGGTTAGTATTTTCCATCAAGTTTGGACAATTCTAAACCATTATCTCCTCCCATGATGCTTTTTGCTCATTTTGTCTATTCTCTTTTCTGAGACTTCAATTTTACATGTTAGACCTTTTCACTATGTTCCATATGTCTTTTTTTCTGTATTTTTTTGTACTTTAGCTTGGAGATTTTGTATATATACAATATATATATATATATATATCTTAATACGTAATTATACATATATAATTTATATATATTTTATACATATATAATTTATATATATCTTATAAATATATATACACATATATATCTTACATATGTGTAATTACATATGTAAGATATATATGCTATTAAGTGGCTATTTTCTCATTCATATTTCCTTTCATCTTTTTCTCTGGTGGATATCATCTGCTGTGATACCCATCTATTAAATTTTTAGTTTTATTTTTTCTTATAGAATTTTTGTTTAATTTTCAATATAAATACTTAGTCTTGTCAACTTTTATCCATTATTGAACATATTAATCCCAGGTGCTTTTAAATACTTATCTGTTATGCCAATAATTGAGTCATCTCTGAATCTGATTCTATTGTCCATTTCTTTCTTTCTGTTCTTGTAGTTTTTGGTTGAATGTCATACATTGTGTAGATGTTCCGGATGATATTAACTTCCTCCGACATAGTCACCCTTCCCTCTCATAGGCAGATAGACAAGGGATACATCATATCAGTCTACTCAGGCATTGAGCTGACTCAAGGCTGAGTTGCATCTCTTGCAAGTGTCCATTTATTGCCAGTTTGCTTCTGTTCTTATTCTCTAGTCGTCCAGAAATTTCACTTTAACTCCTCCTCCTCAGTGGGTTCTGAACTCCAAATTTTTATGTCCTCAGATCTGGGATGTGACTTCTGAAAACTTTTTCTCTGCTCTTCAACAGCTTTCTTCTTAGCCTCTTTCCCTGTTCATTTTAAGAATCTGCCAGTGTTGGAAGAGAAAGCCACCAAGTGTCAGGTTGCCTGCTCAGAGATTACTTTTTCATGAAGCTCTTGGCCTCTGAAGTCGTGGCTGTCTTGTCAGCCACGACTCTAATTTTGCTCTTTAGTTCTGTGGAATTGACAAAAGTTCTGAAAGATTCTATGCCTTGTAGCCACAGATATATTTTTGGGTTCTCTTCTGCTTTATGATTATTATGATTATATTATTATTATTATTATTTTCTATTAAACATCCAAAAAACCTAAAGGGTGAGGAGAGTCATACAATGTCTCACCATCTCTAAAGTCTCCTTTTTTTGTGTGTGATTTTGACTTTTTATGGCCTGATTGTCTCAATAGTTCTTTTATAACTTGAAACAGATTTGTTTACTTATTTACTTTTTAGAATTTTATCTAGCTTTTCTCAAGGGAACATAAGTTTGCCTTAAGGAAATCCATTATAGCCAGAAACAGAAATCAATTAAATGTTTTCTTTTTCTTTTTCAAAATTTTTAAAATGTTTTATTTATTTTTGAGAGAGAGAGAGAGAGAGAGAATGAATGAGCAGGGGAGGGGCAGAGAGAGAGGGAGACAGAATCCACTAATCAGGCGCCAGGCTCTGAGCTGTCAGCACAGAGCCCAACATGGGTCTCGAGCCCATGAACCACAAGATCATGACCTGGGCTGAAGCTGGACCAGCTGAGCCACCCAGGCGCCCCTAATGCAATGTTTTCTTTATTTTTTTTCTCATTTACCAGCAAGAGGTTAGAATTTGGGTGGGAAAAATAAAGAAATTGCTAGGTTGAATTTAGACTAAATAAAGAAATTCTATGTTTTCCCTATAGTAAGTATAGTGTTATTTGAATTTATGTGTACTGAACGTAATTGTTATAATGTGGTATGTGCAAATTTCTTATAATACAAGTGATACATACTGTGTAAAAATTGTATAATACCTAAAATTTAAAAAAAATAAAAACATCTCACAGAGCATCCTTATCAGAATTATCAGCTGTTAAGATGTTAGTGTATATCCCTATATTCTTTTTGCTTTGTGTGATGGTCTTACATTGTACAAATTATGTCCTATACAATTAAGTTTTCAATGGAAAAGGACAGGAAATGTTGCTGGGTAAATGTTATTGGTAATATTCCAGTTAAAAAATACCCATAATGAATCAGGCACTCATTAACAACTTTTAAATAGGCAGAAATATTTTTTCTTTCATTAAAAAATAGCCCCTATTCTGTATCTTTTATTTCAGCAACTGTTAGCAACTACTCAGTGATTGAACATGGCCAGAGAGTGTGAATGAACTGTGGGATGATGGCCATGGCTAAAGAAAATTATTGTCTAATATTTTTAAAGGAGAAGAATATAAGTAAGAAAAACACACCTAAGAGAGCAATGGAACCATTTCACCCTTGATTAAAAATTAAGTAAATGAATATATGTTAAAGAACTATTTAAATAAAGCCTTAAAAGTAAATAGTCTTCAAATTGAGATTAGAATTAAAGATGCATATGACATAATTTGCTAAATTATTAGAGAAAATACAGGTAAAATTAAATAAATGAAAGATAAAAAAGAGCAAAAATGTATTAAAATGTCAGAAGTGGGACCAAATATAATGTAACAATAGGTAAAAATAGGAACAACTCATCTATTAAAATAACATCTCTTTGCTCAAAAAACAAAATCTATCTATATCTTCCTCACAGAAGAGAATATATTTACAACAAAATGACACAGACTGTTTATAATAAATGCTTGCCAAAAGTAAGTTTGGTAAATGCAAGTAAACACATTCAAACATGTAAGATAAACTTTGCAGAAAAAGTATTAAACAGGATAGTGAATATTATTTTATAATACAGAGTAAAAATCATAATAAATGAAGCATCATGAAACTTTATTCCCCAGATAAGATCACACTGAAACAGAGAAAGCAAAAAATGTGCATGCAAGGATAATTTGACAGAAATACAGTAACTGGGGATACACTAAAACTTCTTTCTGAGTCATTGCCAAATAGAGTAGACAAAAATTAATCTGGATGTAGAGTATATAAAAAATGTTGGAAGCTAGAACACAATGGAACAAATGCCTTCAAGTCATTTTTAATATATAATTGTCTACCTAGTCATCAAACTACCAGGTAAAATAAGGTCGTTTTCATATACTCAAACACTCAACAAATTTCCCTTTCAGGCTTTTTTTTTTTTTTTTTTTTTTTTTTTTTGGTCAGGAAGCTACTAATGTATGTGCTTCTGCAAAATGACAGGAAAATCCAATAGAGTTGACTTAATGAATACATCAAACTGTGGACTCTATGAGACACATTTTCTGAGTTCTTATGTCATATTTAGAAAAAAGACCCTATTTTTGAGTTACAAAGTGAGTCTTAGTAAGATTTCCAGGTCAGAAATTGTAAAAATCACATTCCCTAAGCATAAAATAATACAATTACAAATACTTAAGGTCACAAATAATTAAAGAAGTGTCAGCTAAAGAATTTTAAAACTTTTGAAATTTAAAATATAAACAGAAAATTTCACAAATAACTCTCAGTTCAAAGAGAAAATCAAAACTTTATTTATAGACTGTTTAGTCTGTATGACACAAATAATACATATAGTCTTAAATGCTTGTATTATTAGAATGAAAATAAATAAACCAGACTTTTTACTAAAGAAGTTATGAAAATGGCAATATAATAACTTTAGGAAAAGTGAAGAAAATAAGTTGATTTAAACTAAAGATAGCTAGGAAATGGAATAAAACAAACAATAAATATTACATGAATTTAATTTAAGACCTAGTTATTTAAAACATCTAATAAAAATATAAACCTCTGCGAGAGCTCATTAAAAATGGGGGATAAATGTACCCTAGGAATATAAAACAGGAATATAATATACAAAAATAGTGGAATTTCAAAAACTGTAACACAAGGCTATATACAGTGCTTATAGTAAATACTCAAAATGGTTGAAGAGATGGAAAGTTTCCTAGGCAAATATTAATGAATAGAATTGAATCAAAAGCATAAAATCTAAACGTAGAAATGAAACAGAGTGAAGGAATTGTTAATGTATCTAGCCACATAAAAGGCATTAGCCTAAATGATATAATGGGCAATTTATAGCAAACATTCAAAGAAAAGTTACTTCTCATAGTATTTAAATGTTTATTTATTTTTGAGAGAGAGAGGGTGGCAGGAGAAGAGGGGCAGAGGGAGAGAGACAGAGGATCGAAGTGAACCCAGTGTGGGGCTCGAACTCACAGACTGTGAAATCATGACCTGAGAGGAAGTTGGCTCCACCAACTGAGCCACCCAGCCGCCCCTCTCATAGTATCAACAGGTTCTGGGAGATTTCAGGCTACTTATTTCTACTGCTCAGTAGATTTCAACTACTTAATTGAACATATGCATTTGTATCTTCTCCCTCTCCACATTCCATCACCATAATGTATAGGGATAATAGTGAAAATAAAAAAGGAGGAGAGGGAATGGAGAAAGGGAATGGCAGAAAGAGCAGTAGCGGAAGGTATGAGAAATGTCAGCCTGTATTTAGAAGATGGAGCATGGCTGCTGAGGGGAAACTGTCTTGGTGGAGCAGAGGAAAGCTGAAATCTCAAGACGCGACAAAAAAGGAGAAGGAAGAGATTTTCCGAGCAGAACTCAGGAAAAGACTCTGCATCCTGCAAAGCAGTAAAAAGTGTAGTGCTGAATACCCACTGATTGGTTGCAAGTCCGTGGAGTAATTACAGTGATTTCATACCCACATAACAGCCAGTAGCTAGCTACTCACTATCTGATTACTTCCTCAAGACAATACATCTTGTTCTAAGAAGAAATAGAAATAGCGGCACTCTGGACTCAGGCACACTGGGAATGGTGAAGCACTAAAGATGGATGGTGCACTAAACACAGGACAGGTGTGCGTTGCTGAGTTCTCCCACCTCCCCTTCCTCTGCTCTCACCCTCTTCCCTCCAGAGTTTCCAGGACGTACACACTCAGGGTCAGAGCTGCTCTTTGCTCTCGACACTGGAGAGTGGAGGATTATCCTTTGGAGACACTGAACAGTCCCAGAGAAAAGGCCTGAGAGTTTCTCAGTGAAAAATCTGGGATGTTACCTCATTGTAACATACCTCCTCAGATATTTGAGGAGTGCTTTTAACCTTAAAGACAGAGTACAAAATAAACAAACAAATGAAAGCCCAGATAAGGAAAATGACCTTAGAAGAAATAAAAAGCAAATCCGGGAGCAGAAGAAAAATGCACTGCTCTCTCAAAATATGAAACAGTCGTTAATATGCGCAGAGAGATAGGAGAAAAAAATTACATGATAAAATATGGCAGATGTTATATGAAAGGGACCATTAGAATGTAGAAATTTCAAATAGAGTAACCCCGTCAATTTATCTGAATGGTTGAAAGATAAGGCCAGGGATTTTCATAAAAATT
Organism: Neofelis nebulosa; assembly: GCF_028018385.1. NCBI lineage: Eukaryota > Metazoa > Chordata > Mammalia > Carnivora > Felidae > Neofelis > Neofelis nebulosa. Next base: position 48,736,519 of record NC_080790.1, on the reverse strand, counting down.
AGAACACAAAGACAAAGAAATTGACCACGGGATGGGAGAAACAAAATTTGTGAATGAATGCATAAAGTCCAACATCCAAATAAAAGGCAGTTTAAGAAGAGACGACTGAGACAACAGAAGAGGAAAGTATCAAAGCAATAATGTGGGGAAACTTCCCTGAAGTGAAGGATCCAAGTCTGCAGATAGTAAGGACCCATCTGTCCAGTTCAGAGAATGAAAAAAGCACATCCTGAGCCATGTCATTGTGACACTTTAAAACACCAGTTGTGAAGAGCAAAATCTTAGGCTCCTCTGAAAAGAAAAACAGTCATCTATAAATAAATGGTTGTCAGATGACACTGGAATTTTCAAGAAAAAGAACTGGATGCTTTAGAATACTGTTAAGCAAAATTTTCACATTTGAGTGAAAATTATTTTTAGTGGATGATTGTACGCACAGCCTACTAATCCATTGGTAAGACATAGTTAAAGAAAAGATCTCTCATGTATTTTTTAAAAGAAGATATTGAGTTCTTTAGCAAAATGATGGGAAAAACAAGACAGAAGAAGAAAATACAAGATAAGAAATTGCGCAGTAATCACAGATGAGTAAAGAAGGAAGTCCACGGATGACACCTGTTCACCAGGCCTACGAACAAATACATCATGGGTCTGGATTTAAGCACTGGGAAAAATTGGTAGGTCAATGGATGCATTTTAAAAAGTTAGTGAAAAACACAGAAAATACTACACAAATGAAAAAAACAGTTAATTGATACCAGGAGAAATTGTATTAGAAAATAAGCATGATCATAGACCACTCTGTGTCAGTTATACATCATATGCAACCATAAACTATTTACATAACCATATGTTACATCGCAGATAATGTTATGTAGCAAAATGGTTGCTCAGAGGACTGCTTTATTTCATTAGAAGACTTTCACTAATTTTCTCTGTATTTTAATTACATTCATGCATTATTTAATAAAGATAAAAAATAACTTGAAAGAGGGAAATGAATACAAAGTGTTTTAGAGCATTGAAGATGTTGGAAAAAATCCTAACTCCTTTTAGGAAATAACCTATCAGTTAAAGACCTAAAGATAATAATACAAAATAGAAGATCTCAGCTATAAATGTAAGAGTCTAACATAAATCTCAGCTATAGATGTAAGAGTCATAGGCAGAATATAAAGAAATAAAATTCACAAAGTAGTAATCAACAATGACCAAGCTGAGTTTAGTCCAGGAAGCAAGGAGGGATTAACATTATGAAAAAAAATGCACACAGGCTCTTCCTAGTAGGCACTGGATAAAATTTAACACTATTGTTGTTTGAAAGGAAAATCTTAGTATACTAGGAAAAGAATATTGCATTGATATGCCAAGAACATCTGAAATAATCACTCAATATCATCCTTAACAATGACACCCTGGAAGAAGTACCTAAAATTAGGCAGAGATGATTATGATTATCTCTATTGTTCTGGACATTTTGAGTAAAACAAGAAGGCAAAGAAAGACATAAATGGTGTAAATATTGAGAAGATAGCAAATTATTTTATGTGCAAATGATATGTTTGTCTACCTGGAAAACACATGAAAATAAATTGTAAGGCTGTTAGAATTTCTAAGAGAGTTTATTTACACGGTTTGTTATAAAATAAATATACAAAGGTAATAACTTTCACACTAATAATAACTAGTTAAAAATTATAATCAATGTAAAATACCTTAAGTACAATAGCAAAATTTAAAAACAGTTAAGAATAAACTTAAAAGAAACATGGAGGAATTATTTAAAGATATCTACCAAATTTTTCTGAAGGGTTATGTCTGGTTGTATGGGACAACAAAGACAACAAAATAACAGTGACTTAAAACACCAGTTCTCACACTTTGGCTTCAGCACCCTTTAGCCGGAAGTCATACAAGGGTTCTGGAATAGATAAATGTGAAGCATACTGTCTTACTTTCCTAGGGCTACAGTTGAAAATTACCACATTTAGGAGTGTCATTTACAGAATAGAAATTGAAAGAAATTTAATAATTCATATCTGGATGATTTCCGAACATTCATCTATTGTACACTTGAGTATTTTTATGCAGTCATCTTATTTCTTTCTTTGAAATGATATCTCAATGCAAGTTTTTAATGTCTCCAGTTCAATATTTTGTTATGACTCCTGAGAAGAAGACACCCATCTGTTGGTCAAGTCTAGGGAAAGGGTGAAATCCAAGATTTTCCTGAGGGGAGACTGGAATGAGGGTGAGTTAGACTTTGTTCCTGGCCTTTCACCTTTCCAGCCCAAACACCTAGAAAGGTCTCCCTTTGACCATTTACCTTCTATAAAGTTGTTTTAGTTTTCACCTGGGTTTTATTTCGTATGAATGTGCAGGGTATAGGAGGAGGGAAGGGAGGTGCTGGGTCTATTGCCTATGAAGGCCCTCTCTTCGCTCTTTGAGCTTGTTCTGCTCCAAAATACACTCCGTCTATGCAGAGTGTATATGCAAAGGACAATATTCCTAGGTAACGGAGGATATTGAGGCGTCTGGACTGGTAACAGAATATGCATAAAGCTTCACATGATCTCCTGCATCAGGTTTCTGTGCCAAACTTCTCCCTAGCTTTGCCTCCCTGGGTGACTGTCCAGCTGCCTGAGTCTTGAAGCCACTTGGTTTTGGCAGGAGTGTGTGACTCCCCCTCAACCCACTCCCCTTCCAAGAAATAAAAATAACACCAGGGCTCTCAGGCTGTCACCAGTTCGCAGTACCCCAGGGAAGCTCCTGTCTGTGATGTCGCATTCATTTCTGAACACTGGCATTGTACTTTGAAATGCCCAAACAAAATGCACAGAGAAACACTTGGTGAATGACAATGAAACCAGCAGCATTTATTTCTGTGCATGGCAGTCTCAGTTACGGTATTTTTAAAAACCTCTTTGCCAAAATTGGTTTAGGTTTCAAGACACGTTTCACCCTTAGTCAAATATAAAGGTCACTCAGTGAACAAAGGGGAGATTGTGTGTTCTTGGTGATCACAGATGAAGCTGGAAAGGCAGCCTCTTTCAAACAAAATGAGGTAGTAAGTGGAAAATGAAGGCGGCAGAATTCTATAGAGCAGCACTCAGCGACAAGGGATGCTGGCATTTTTTTCTTGACATAAACACAATAACACATGGAGAAAAGCCTATCAGATGAGAGTGACCCAGGTGCTGTATAAACAGATTTTCAGACAGGCAGTTGGAGCCCCTTGATATCTTTAGTGTTTCCCACTCCCTGCTACTTTATCCTTTGTCAGATTCAATACAGCCTTCAAGGGCACTGGAGGCAGAAGAAAGAGAAAAATGTCGGGGGAAGGGAAAAGGGGAGGGGAGAAAACAGTTTGCTCTCTTCGCCTTTGTTAAAGAATAAAAGCACGCAACGTGTAAAAATCATTTACTCTCTATCCAACAGCGCCAACATGTTTGACACTGGTTTGCTGAGAGCTTATAGAAAAACTGTGTTACATTTTATTCACATAAGGGTTTTGAATTATATAAGGCTTCTTTGAGATGCACTGTTGGGTATGATCTCAATAGTGAAGCTTGGAGAAAAAAAAATACCCGGCAACTCTTAAATGTTCATATGAACCCTGAAGTGGGAAGAAGAGAAGAAATAGTAAAAACAAAAATATTTGCTTACTCTTACCGATGTAATTCACTTTTGTCAAAGAGAAAATAAATCATATAAAGGTCCAACTTTTTCCCAGTGCTCCCCCTTCACCCCTCTCACCCATTAGGCTAAGGGAAATGGTATCTGACTGTGATAATCAAATATAGCAGGATTCTAGAGATCTGTCCTGCAGATGATATATTTTGAATTATTTTCTCATGGAAAATACACATATATGTTTTTATTTTTAAATTTAATTTTAAAATTTATTATTATTTTTAAAGGTTTAATTCCAGTTTGTTAACATGCAGTGTTATATTAGTTTCAGGTGTACAATACAGTAACATGTATGTTTTTTAAAAATTTGTTTTTAACATTTATTCATTTTGAGAGACACAGAGCATGAGCGTGGGTGGGCAGAGAGAGAGGGAGACACAGAATTCAAAGCAGGCTCCAGGCTCTGAGCTGTTAGCACAGAGCCCAATGCGGGGGCTTGAACCCACAAACCGCTAGATCATGACCTTAGCCCAAGTCAGCCACTTAACCAACTGAGCCACCCGAGCGCCCCACATGTATGCTTTTAATTGACAAATATATGTATTTGATTACAGTGAGATTAGAAAATACAGATTAAAGAAAAAATAAATACACACATATCTAGCTCTAGATAGATGCTTATCTTAGAGATAAGCATGGTTAAAACGTTTCTACATTATTATTATTACATTTTATTGTTTATCTGCATATATATACATAATACATATATTCAAATATCATACGATGAAAATTGTTATTCTATTTATGCTATTTTGCAATCTGCTTTGTAAAATATGTGGTAAACTCATTTTTAGTCATGTATCTACTACATCATTTTTAATAGTTACATAGTATTCCATTTTATGAATGGACCACAATATGTAAGAGAAACACTCTATATTTGATGTTCAATTGGTTTATGACTTTTTGTCATTTTTTAAGTTTCTTTATTTACTTTGAGAGAGAGAGAGAGAGAGAGAGAGAGAGAATCCCAAGCAGGCTTCACACTGTTAGTGCAGAGCCCAATGCAGGGCTTGAACTCACGAACAGTAAGATCATGACCTGAGCCGAAATCCAGAGTTGGATGCTTAGCCTACTGAGTCACCCAGGAATCCCTATCACTGTTAATAAGTCTGCAACAAATAACTTTATTTTCTTATGATAAAATTCCTAGAAGTTAATTGTTGGACGAAAAATAATATCTAATTGTTAGGAACATGTTTACCTATACATTCATAAGATTTAAAGATTTATCTTTATATTTAAAGTTTTACCAGAGTATATCTTTTTTTAAAATTTTTTATTAAAAAATTTTTTTTAATGTTTATTTATTTTTAAGACAGAGACAGAGTGTGAGCAGGGGAGGGGCAGAGATAGAGAGGGAGACACAGAATCTGAAACAGTCTCCAGGCTCTGAGCTGTCAGCACAGAGCCTGATGCAGGGCTCAAACTCACGAACTGTGAGATCATGACCTGAGCCGAAGTCGGACGCTTAACCGACTGAGCCACCCAGGTGCCCCTACCAGAGTATATCTTTGCTATTGACCTCATTTTCTTCTTTTAAAGTCCTAATATATATGCATATATGCACATGTACACATATAACATATATGAAGTCAATAGAAAAAAAGGCAATAATTATATAACTTTTTATAACATGTATACACATATACTACTATATTCCTTCCTCTCTTCCTTTCTTTCTCTCTTTCTTTCTTCTTTCTAGAAAAAAATGTAATTTTATTCAGTATGTCTATCTCTATATCACTTTCAGTCTTTATTTCTCTTATCTCCAATAGAAGAAAAACAATAACTAAGCTATAAGAAAGAGATAAAAATTGAATTTCAAGGATATATTGAAAAATCTCATGAATGTATAAGTAAAAGGAAATAGTTACCAGTGATAAATTAGCATTTTTTACACATCAAATTAACAAAAATCGCTATTGAAGATTCAGGAAAACAAGTACATATGTATGTACGTGTGTGTATATATATATATGTAAATCTATATTTTCTGGATATTTTATCATTTCCGCCATTGTTTCAATCTCTAAAATATCATAATAGCACTTTTCCAGATTCTCAGAGAACTTCTTGCATGTATCCTTATCTTCTAATTTGCTGAGCCAGGTCCTACAACATTCAATTTTCTGTTCACGGCCTCATCTGAAGTATAAAATTCTGTATTCATGTTCTTCATTTCCAAACATTCCTAACTGATATCTAATTTTTTGAGTTCCATGGGTGCTTCCTCTTGTTCCATAGATAGAAAGTTCTTTGGAATGTGTATGAGAATATGAATTTGACATTTTCTAAAATTTCTCCTATTTCTTGCAGCTCTGTTTCTGAGGGAGAACATTCTAATTTCTTGAATTGGTCATTTGCCTTGGAACTGTTGAATCTTATTGTATATCCAATGATTTTCTTTTCCTTTTGCTTATTCTGACATAGTTTAGTATTTGGTTTTCAGTTTGATTACATCCGCAATTGTGTGGGGTGCACTTTGAGGATTGCAGGTGCCGATGAAGGGAGACAGGTGATACTTAGACATAGCTCAGTTAGCCTTAGCCAGATCACATGACCTGGTTAGGAAGAGGGGAGAGGGGCTTGAAGTGCAGAGGGTGGTTGGAGGGACAGAGAACCACTTCTGTGTTGAATTATTACATTTCTGTGAGTGTCACAGACACCTGAAGTAAGTTAGCTGATCCAGTGCTCATGGTTCTCTAATCAGAATGGCTGTCAGCACTTGTGAGGAATCAGCATTGGTGGCTTTGTTACCTCCCTCTGTTTTCTGGGCAAGTTTTAGTCAGAAGCATCAAGGATGGATCCTGACCTTATGTTGTTTTTGGTACCTGTAACTAACGCTTAGATGGGCTCATATGACTTACATTTAAAAAATATATATACTTTTAATTTGGGGATATCTTTGCATTTACAAAAGTTGTAAAAATAGTAGTGAGTTCCTGTATACTCTTCACTTAGCTTCCCTTAATAAGTTTACATAACCACAGTACATTTGTCACAGCCAAGGAAATTGACATTGGCATAAAATATTGTTGACTAAATTATAGATTTTACTTGGATTTCATCAGTTTTCCCACTAATGTCCTTTTTGGGTTTCAGGATCTAATCCAGAATATCACACGACATTTAAATATAATTCAGTCTGACCCCCTAGCAGAGGCCACCAAACATTTTCTGCCTGTCACTCCCTTATGAGAAGTCACTTGAGCTTGATTTCCAAGTAGATGCTTCTGAAGTGAATTGTGGTTTGACCATCCCTTTTTATCACTTTAGTCCCTGCTTCTTTGTTGTAATAGAAATCTAAATTTCTTGAGACTGCGTAGGCCTTTCTCTACTTTCTAAGGATAATACAGGTTATTTTGTTTCTGTTTCTGTTTCTCTCTGTTTTATTTCTTTGAGGATCTTCAACTCAGGACCTGTATCATCATCTTAAGCTAGAGGCACTAGACCTGTCTCTCAAATACTATTTTCATTTATGAGCACAGAATTAGTAATTTTGCAATGTACAAAATGAATCGTGTGCCTCGGAATCTGGAATGCAATCACTAGGTAACTTATTTCTCTTCACATCCAAATGTGCTGAGCTCAAATGAAAAATCATTCTCACAGAGAGACTGCACTACTGCAAAATCCATTCTGAAGGAAGGATTCTGAGGCTTCAAACCAAATCCCACTTTTGTTTGCCCAAATATTCCAAGGCCCTGTCCTTGAAGGCACACATAGAATTCCTAATATTTGATCATAATTCATCTACTCATGTATTACGTTGTAATATTCATGGGTGCCTCAAGTCTGATACCAAATATCTTTCTCCAATATTCATGTGGCTAAGTCTGGTGTTACATCCCTCATGGTGGTTGTAATTCACGGAATTGGAGCAGATATATGTCCCACCATATGTTGCTTTTCACTATGTTTTTAGATAGGCACCTAATGTGGTCATCAATTTCTGCATGCACTCTCAGTGGATGGAATGTCCATTTTGAAATTGGACATGCGTAGTCTGCCACATGCATCTGAATAGAAACCTAGCAAAAACACATGCACCTACAGAACATCATGCTTTTTTGTATGGTCCCACACAAGGTGAGTACACTACCTATCACCTATCTATTCTGCTGTGGTTACAGGGCTTGATTTACGGCCAGCATTGTCCTAATTTTCTTTTCTTTCTCCTATCTGGGAATGCGTACTCTGACTTGTTACAACCCTTTGGACAAGGTCTCTTTATATTAAAAGTCTATTAAATTATAAACACATTAGATTCCCCAATCTGGTTTTTTTTTCCTGCGGGAAAGACTAATGTGGTTTACAAATGAGAATTAATGTACAAATGAATCCCAGGGTACATACTGAACAGGGGTGCTGTCATATGCTGAATATGCTGTCATATTCAGGCGAATATGAATGAATTTTTAATAAACTTGGCAGTGTCTCAGGATTAATTCGATTGGTGTTCATGCAGCATCCAGTAAGCATCATAGTATAAAATAGCAGTCCATAAAAATAAAAGAAAACCTAGCCTTTCCCCAAAGAACACATAAAGTTTCCAAGGATACAAAGAAGCCTCCAGAATATCCCAGAGGAAAATATTAACTTAAGGGAATTGCCAGAATCCTGCTGTCACTCTTCTTTCAGGTGGGCTAAGAGTTGTACAAACTGACAGTTCCACCTGTTGGAACCTTGCATTTACATCCTACTGTTTTGTTTTGTTTTGTTGTTTTGTTTTGTTTTGTTTTGTCTTGGCTGGTGGCATTTCTCACCCCCTGTCATCCAATGTTCTGTTACTGACCCCATTTCTCCTTTGGAGATATTCTTAGAGACTCTTTGAACATTTCTCATTCAATTCTTTTTTTTTAAGCAAATTGCATTTAGTGGAGCAAAGTGATTCCTGGACATGGTATTTTTCCCCCTGTGTAAGCATTATTTTTTTTTTCTGGGTCTCTGGTCCTTTGAAGAAAGGAACCCTGTAAAGTTTAACATCCATATTTCAGAAACATAGACGATTTTCCTCTCTAGAGGTTTTCAGGAATCAAAAGGGTAATAGCCAGAGACCATTCTAAGGATTCTTTGAAATGGAAGAATTCCTCTTTGGAATTCACCAACAGATCAGATGAAAGACAGAAGTCACTGGAGATGCTAAGGGTCTATAGATAAATTACTACCATGATTCCAATTTCTTAGAGGGCTGTGGAGGAAAAAAAACCCTTATCTCAATTTAACACTCTTGTAAATACTTTGAAAGATAAAATGGTAAATACTATAAAATGTAACTTTGGTAGTTTCAAGATGGTTGCAAATTATTTGCTACTCCTTCCATTTGAGAAGTGGAGTCAAATTCTCTTCCACTGTGGGCTGGCCTTAGTGATTTGCTTGATCAATAGAACATGACAGAAATGCTGTTCTGGGATGTCTGAGGCTGGGTCTTGAGAACCCTTGAAGTTCTGCCCAGGTGTCCTGGAAGCCAGGTGTCTTCTATGAAATACCACTCTCCTGAGAGCACTGGGCTGTGAGAAATGGGGAGGCCATGGAACTGTGTGGAGATAGAGTAGCTGGGAGCTCTGAGACTCTAGATATGTGAGTGAAAAACCCAGAGACTGGGCATGCAACTTCCAGCCCTTGTCACCCCAATGAATGCCATGTGGATCAGATGTGTACTGCCCGGATGAATCATTCCTGAATTCCCGAACAAAAAAAAAAATTGCGACCAAAATAAAATGGCTTTGTTAAACTATCATCTACAAGTTTTATCACAGTTATATCTATAGACCATAAACTGAAACAGTTAACCAAACCAAATAAAAAACCCAAAGAAGCTATGAGTAGATATTTAAGGCACTGAACTAAACAGATTAGTTGGACAATTTGTGTGTGTGTGTGTGTGTGTGTGTGTGTATATATATATATATATATATATATATATATATATATATTTTTTTTTTTTTTTAATGCTGTCGCTCAGATCACTAAGGTTAAAAATGCGTAGCCTGGAAATATTGTCCTTCAGAGAAAATCAGAGGTGCATCTTCAATCCATACCTGAGGCAGTATGCTGAGCCCACATATATGTACTCTAGGTCCAAATTCACATTACATTTAGATGTCACCCAAAACTGCAGTGAATAATTCCTAGTCAAGCTTGGCATAGTCCCAGAAACATTGGCCAAGCAAAATCGAACACCAAAATTGCAGCCCAGCCATTGTTAAGCGTTTCTTAATCAAGTTCATTGCAGTTTCTGTGCACGTAGTCATATGGTTAGCATGCTGTGCTGACATCCCAATGTCTAAGGTAGCTGCACACTTTCCTCGGTAACATGTATTTATTGATAAAAAATTATCTACTTCTTAATGAATATCAACAAGGAAATCCCTAAAAAGGACAAAAAAAAGAACTCCCAATTTAATTGCCCAGTTTCTTCTATTGTTTCCTATGTTTCTCTGCAACACAGAGCAGTGCCAGTTTTAAACAGTCACTAAAAATGTATGTAACAATTAGCCTTCAATTTCTTTTTTTTTTTTTTCTTCAACGTTTTTTATTTATTTTTGGGACAGAGAGAGACAGAGCATGAACGGGGGAGGGGCAGAGAAAGAGGGAGACACAGAATCGGAAACAGGCTCCAGGCTCCAAGCCATCAGCCCAGAGCCCGACGCGGGGCTCGAACTCACAGACCGCAAGATCGTGACCTGGCTGAAGTCGGACGCTTAACCGACTGCGCCACCCAGGCGCCCCTAGCCTTCAATTTCTAATATGCAATTTCAGCTTTTACTATGCTTTAAAGAAGCATCCTCCTCCTTGTGACTTTTTAATAGCATTTAGCTACCGCCTTGACTGGCTAGGGAGCAAACACCCACTTACTGGGCAAACAGGTCAAAGAAAGTAGATTGCTATTTTTTGCTCTACACTAAGCACAGGGAAAATCCCAGGAAATAGGTAGGTCTCAAACTACCTATTATGCTCTGACAATTTACTTTAGTTATGGCTTTGGGAAATTTAGATTCCTCCTCCTCCCCAAATCCCCCAATTTAGATCTCTGCTAGGCAACCTCCAGTTCAGCCTTCACACTCATGCAGTTGAGAGATTTATGTCAGTTGAGGATTTGTTCTGATCCCCTTTTGACATTTGCAGGAAGGCTTTTTTTGTCCTTTTGGGTAGGTGAAGGAAAGATCACTTACACCAAATGATGATTATGGATTAAATTGTAGACGTTTGAAAGTCTACTGGTGCCCTACTATCTTTTGGAGGAAATATGTATTGAGACTAATAGAACAAAAAGTGTTTTGAATGCCCATCATAGACATGCCTTGCTAAATGGCTGTGTGAGTGTGTGTGTGTGTGTGTGTGTGTGTGTATGTGTGTGTGTTTGTTCTACTTCTCTATTACTGCAAAACAAACTGCTCCCAAAATTTAGTGGAGTAAAACAAGGCATTTTATTATGCTCATTAATTTATGTGTTAGAAATTTGGGCAGTTCGGAAGGAAGATGGCTTGTCTCTGCTCCATGATGAGCTGAGGAGATTCAAACAGCTGGAGGTGGCTGAGACAGCTCAGTGGGGACCACAAACTGGGACCCTATTCTCTACTTCATGTCTGCTGAGACTGGAATGCCTGAGATGGCTTCCTCATTCACGTTTCTGACACCTGTGCTGAGGTAGCTGGACATCACTCTTTCTTCATATGGCTTCTGCATGTAGTCACATGGACTTCCTTGCAGCATGACAACCTTAGGGTGATTGACCTTCTTATGTGATTGCTGGATTCCCTGAGAGCAAACATTCAAAGGGCCCAGATGGAAGCTGCAAAGCTTTTAATGACCTTGGCTTAGAAGTCCCCAAATATTGCTCTCATCATATTCTTTAACTCAACCAAGTAACTAAGACCAATTAGATATAAGGGAAGGAGGATTAGATTCTATCTCTATGGAAACAATTTGTAGCAAAAAGTTTGTGGTCTTTAAAAATCTGCTGTGATGGGTACATTGTAAAGGCAGGTACCAGTTGCTTTGGGAGACCAGGCATGACCATTTCTTTATGGGTAAATAAATGTAAAGGAGGGTGATGGTCATGGCCTCCTCTTCCTTTGGCTCCTAGACTGGAGGGGGGGCATTCCTCAGACGCTGCAACAAGGGGACATGGGAGGTACACAACACCAACCTGATGAGACAGGAGCATGAACAGTAGAGAATGAACTCTTGGGCAGAGCCAGTCTCTCAGGTTCTCTGGACTTCTCACCATCTGGGCAGGGAATCTTAAGGATGGAAAGAAAAAAAGTTCCCATTTTAGTAAGTTTGACTCTAGAGATTTAAAAAGTATTTTGTAAAGACATATGAAGGTATTGGATAAACCAAGTTGGCGAAGACGGATGGTCACCATTATTTGAATGCCTGTGCGGTTGTTATTTGGTCACACATTTGTATTAGTAGTCAGGAAGTACATTAAATATATATTTATTCTCATGAAGATTGAACTCCTAACAGTATTTGTATTTAAATAGTCACCAAGTTTATCGTTATGTTGAATATTTAGCAAAACATAAGAGACTCAGAAAAACCCATAGAGAAGACAACATTAAATGCTATCTGTATGTTTGAATGTCTGTATGTGTGTGTGCTGTAGTAACACATACATATTTAAAATATTAATGCCAATATCAGTGTGGACACAAAATGAAATTCTTAGAGGTTTTGACAAATGCTCATATTTCTTTAACATTTTTTCACAAATAACGTGTTTTTGTAAACATTAAAATATTATAAAAGGATATACATACAAAATGATGTAGAAGGATATATAGTAACTGATTTCCTATTATGATTCCTCTACCCCCAAATTCCTGACTTTGTTATAAACATTTCTAGATGTTTTCTGGAAATCATTTTGCTCAATCACATGCCTCTCTTACTGGTTTAAGGAAACATCAAAGTCCTTTTATAAATGAACCGTTGAAGTAATGCTTGAGTACAGATGTTTATATCCTGTCAAACACAATCATAAAATTCATTTTTAGTCTTCCTTCAAGGGACAGATTTGTTTACCTGAAATTTTCTAAACCCATTAAAAAATTTTTTTTAGTGTTTATTTCTAAGAGAGAGACAGAGCACAAGTGGGGGAGGCCAGAGAGAGAGAGGAAAACACAGAATCCCAAGCAGGCTCAGGCTCTGTGATGTCAGCACAGATCCTGACATGGGGCTCGAACCCATGGATGGCGAGATCATGACCTGAGAGCCGAAGTCAGACGCTTAACCAACTGAGCCTCCCAGGCACCCCTATAACTCCTTTTAAAAATAGAAAATAAAATTATGTGGACATCTAGAATTTATATTTGTAAAATTCTTGATATTAACCACTCTTCAAAGATTTAGTTTTCACTTTGTACATTACCTTTCACACAGGTAATGTACAACTTTTTGTAATATTTTCCTCCTTCAAGTCCAAGGATGCTTTCTTTATAATTTGAAGGTAATCCTTAAACCAATCACAAGCAGAGCCAGGATTCTACAGAGTGCGTGGGTCTGGTGGAACTTTTTTTTTTTGGGCCACTTGATTTTGTAAATTGAAAGAATCAGATCAAATTTCTAAACTGGATACTGCCTTTTTGATGTGGTGTCAATCAGTTTTACAGTAGTAGACAACATTATTTCTCTGTGGTTAACCTCTTATGTTAAGCCACCATCTTTCTGACGAAATAGGTCTCAGTGGTAACCCACAAGCTCCCAGTGAGGGAGTAGTATCTGTCTCGCTCATTATGGCCAAAGGGATCATTTCTTTCCACTTGGCTTCATGAAATTTGCTTGTACAATTCTCTTTGCCAGATTGTCTGTGAAGATCCCCTCCCTCACCATGAGCCCCCATCCTGGGTACTTCACTGGGACTTAACGTTTCCTTTCTCTAAAGGCATAAAGAAAAGCATTACCCAGTCTGAGAGCCATTTCAAAGTGTTTTCTACTGTTTCCAGATTTGAATCTGTACTCTTCTGTCACCAACTCTAGGTCAATTGGATTGTATTTGAGTACTTTCTCAGGAATCAGTCTCCTAGGGGATGCATTTTAGGGTACTCCCATTGTGTTTGTGAAGTCAAGTCATTAGTTCTGATTTAGAAGTGGCACCTGGACTCAGGATTGGTAAATGATAGCTGGTAATAATTAGAATAGAAAATTGCATAGATTTAGTCCAGAGGAGAAATCATTTTACTCAGGTGTAAGTCTGTATTTATCCTGATGATATCCCCAAGACTCCGGTTCCCATGATGCTTACAGACTTCCTTGAATTTCTCACATCCATTACGTATTAATTATTCAGCAAGCATGGCAGATCATCTAAAAGTTGCTTGTTGCATGACATCTTAATAGAGAATTTCCTTGACTTAAATTTATGGTCATGGAGCAAAAATGAAACCATTCTTCCACTGCCTGCTATTGTGGTTAGCAGTTGCCTGCACAATGTCATTGTCAACCTGCAAACTCAAGCACATATAATACTATTAGTAAATAGAATTGACTGATCCTATAATAATTTTCCTATTGGCTTCATGGATGCCAGAAAGTATTATGGAGTTTTAGAATACTATAAGAATGCTGTTAAGAATGCTGCATCCTTAAAGAACAGTTGGGGAGATTTCTAAGGAGTTAATACATGTAATTGGCAAAGATGAGAGCCTGGAACATAATAACAGCTCAAGAAATATTAATGATTATTGTAGTTGCTACTATCATATTCTCTGATTGGTGCTGGAGGTGGACGCTAATTATCTTTTTCCTTTCTTGTAGCCATTCATTTTAGTTTTTTGTGTGCAAATACTGAAATATAGTTCTCAACAGGAGCAGACGTTAGTAAGCAGAACCAGACTCCAAGTCAAATTTGAACTGTACTCTTTGTTAACACTGTCTGTATGAGAATACATAAAAATCCTGGCGTGGTCTGGGTAAATGATTAATTATGAAATAATATTTCTGTGTGGAAATGGTATACAGGAAATACGAAAGAAAAAATTAAATGTCAGTCTGTATTCAGCGAGCTTAAGAACTTCCTCCTACTCTGAATATCTTTATGTATATGACAAAAACAGAGATTGATTATTCACAGAATTGAAGAAAAATACTAGAGTTGCCAAAAGAAATTTCATGACATATTGTGAATACATCTGTGTTAGCAAACTGTGATTCAAAAATATTTTATGGCTATGTTATTAAGAGGACTTTGCGGGTCAGAAGTTTAAATTTTACTTAAAATTTAGATAATTGGATATGGTCGTTTATTGCACCCACTCAATAATGTGTTAGAATATATATAATATTCCACCAGAAAATATGTACATAAAGTACATGCACATCATCTAATTTCATTTCTTGAAGACTTTATAAAAAACTTTGTGTTATTAGACAAAACCATGAATCTGTTACGTGGCCTGGATAAGCTCTCAGCTGTTTATAGCCGTAAACACTGATGTAAATGACATCTCTAAAGCATTTCTGAATCCTGGGGCTCAAAGGGCAGAGAGCCCTGGAACATTTTCCAAACTTGAAGGTGGGCATTGCTTCACAAGGTGTGCCTTCTTAATGAGAGTGTTCAACCTAGGCTTTTATGAAAATTGTTCCAATTAATAGTCTTGTATGATGGATATGGAATTGTGCTTATGAATTTCCATTCCAGTTCACTTTGTGCAAGAGCAATCATCCTTAAAGGCTCATAATTTCTTTTAATTGGATATTTCATTACCAGGCAAGGGTACAGAGAGCAAAACTAATTTTCCTCTCCTTTTATTTAGCCCACTTGATTTGGGAGTAAGTGCTTATGATGTAGGCCTAAAAAGCACTCATTATTCCTGCTTCTAAAATTAATTTGCTGAACAATGGAGAGCAAATTATTTCTTCTTCGGTACCTCAGTTTCCCTTTTGGCAAAATGGGCTGCTGACAAGTAACTTTCAAAAATAAGAAAAATGAGACATTAAAGTGAACAGGTTTTTCCCCACTTAAAGTCTAAATATATTGTTATTCTCATTTAGAAAACCTGTACACATCTGGCTTCCTTTATCTCCTTTTCCTGTCTGGAGCTGGCTGTATGCACTTCATTTCATAAGTTTAGGATGGCAAGAAAAACAGCAGATTATGATTAAATACTTTCAAATCAATCCCGGTTCCATTTTTATTTACTTGGCCATACAACCTTGGCCTCCTAATAGAGCTGCTTCCAGGCTCGGTTTCCTTACAAAACTATATTCAAAATGGATGAAAGACCTACATGCGAGATAGGAAACCATCACAATCCTATGGGAGAAAACAGGCAGCAACCTCTTTGATCTCGGCCACAGGAGCTTCGAACTTGACATGTCTCTGGAGGCAAAGGAAATAAAAATAAGAAATGAACTATTGGGACCTCATCAAGATAAAAAGCTTCTGCACAGCAAAGGAAACAATCAACAAAACTAAAAGGCAACTGACGGAATGGGAGAAGACATTTACAAATGACATATCAGATAAAGGGTTAGTATCCAAGATCTATAAAGAACTTGCCAAACTCAACACCCAAAAAACAAGTAATACAGTGAAGAAATGGGCAGAAGACAAGAAGAGACACTTTTCCAAAGAAGACATCCAGATGGCAAATAGGCACATGAAAAGATGCTAAACATCACTCACTATCGTGGATATACAAATCAAAACCACAATGAGATACCACCTCACACCAGTCAGAGTGGCTAAAATTAACAACTTAGAAAACAACAGATGTTGGTGAGGATGTGGAGAAAGGAGAACTCTATTGCACTGTTGATGGGAATGCAACCTGGTGCAGCCACTCTGGAAAACAATGTGGAGGTTCCTTAAAAAATTCAAAATAGAACTACTCTATGACCCGGCAATTGCACTACTAGGAATTTATCCAAAGGATACATGAGTGCTGATTCAAAGGAACACATGCACCTCAATGTTTACAGTAGCCCTATCAACAATAGCCAAATTAAGGAAAGAGCCCAAATGTCCATCAACTGATGAAGGATTAAGAAGATGTGGCATATATACAATAGAATACTACTTGGTGATGAAAAAGAATTAAATCTTTGTGTTTGCAATAACATAGATGGAACTCGACGGTATTATTCTAAGCGAAATAAGTCAGTCAGAGAAAGACAAATACCATATGTTTTCACTCATGTGGAATTTGAGAAACTTAACAGATGAGCATAGGGGAAGGGAAGGAAAAATCAGATAAAAACAGAGAGGGAGGCAAACCATAAGAGACTCTTAAATACAGAGAACAAACTGAGGGTTGATGGGGGTGGAGGGATGGTGGGGTGGTTAAATTGGTGGTGGGCATTAAGGAGGACACTTGTTGGAATGAGCACTGGGTGTTATAAGTAAGTGATGAATTACTGGGTTCTGCTCCTGAAGCCAAGACTACACTATATGTCAGCTAACTTGAGAATTAAAACAAACAAACAAACAAAAAACTCCCCCCAAAAAACACTTGGTTTCCTCATTTGCCCTGTGTCCTGTTAGCCCTTACCAGTTGCTGTTTATTATCTGCTGTGCCACCAAAGTAGCATTCTGTCCCTGGCAATACATCTGGTTATGAGGTCTCCTGAAAGAGAAATGAGGACTCACCCTGCCCTGCATTGTATCTGCACTTACCTCCAGCCTAGGCCAGGGCCTAGGCCTCGTCTGTCACCCACCATACTCTGATAATCAATCCTGTGCTGCTCTTTGCCCTCCCCAGTGTCTCTGCTCTGTCCTCCCAAATCTCCCCCTCTATTCCCTCTAAGATCTGCAGGATTTCCAGTCCTTTCGATCATAGCTTTTTTTTGTGATCCACACCTACTCTCCTGGACTCATTTTCTTCCTTGCTCAGATCAAAGTCCACTGTGCCATTAGAATCACTCCCTTGCGAATAATCATAGTTCTCTTATATCGTTCCCCCTCAATTTTTTGTTTTTGAGAAAAACTCGAACCTTGGATGACCATTACTATATATCTTCTTCACGTCTATACCTATGTAAGTTGACCATTGCTGTGGAAAAAATCACATGATTAAAGCTTCACTCTAAAGCAATTATCTCAATTCTCAATTGGGCACCTAATGTAGCTCCCAGATCTGACGATGTTTCTCTAAGTGGCTCACTTCTCTGCTTGCCAAGCAGTATCTATCTGCTGAAACCTTTAACACCTGCGTCCTACTGTCACCTGAAAACCTTGCATCAAACTTTATGGAGAGAGTAGGAGTCATAATAAACAAACTCTTGTATTTTCCCACCAGGAACCCTACAAATCTTCCTAAATTTACTTCCATCTTCTCTTTGCCCCTTCTCCTATTGAAAGCAAATTCTTCCTCTTTTTCTCTACTGGATCATTTAAATCACAACTTTCATACTGCTAAATTCAGCTGACATATTTCTATCCTCATCTTGCTCCATTTCTCCCGGGAGTTAACCATGTTCTTCTTCTTAACACACACTCTTCTCTTGTCCTCTGCCTTCTGGTTTTCTTCTACTTCATTGGCCATTCCTTATCAGGCTCCTTTGTTAGCTCCTCTTTCTCCACTTGACCATATGTGGAAGTAGGTGGAAGTTCCACCCTGGTTTTAATTCCTTAAGTTGTATTTTTTTCATCAGGTGATCTTTTTCTTCCTCTTGGATTTATTAACACTATTTATGCTGAGAAATTAAAAATCGTCAGCAGAGATTCTAGGTTTACACAGTCAGCGTTCCGCTTTTCATCTCAACTTGGATGTCTTAGAGGTATCCTTAAATTAACAGGAACATTAAACTCTAAATATTAGCCAGGAAAATTAAACTCTGGCCTTCCATCTCAACAATCCCGTAACCTTGTAACTTGTCCACCTGGTAGGTGGCAATATTGTCTTCCCCATTGTTCAAACCCAAATCCAGGTATCTTATTTGAATGTAAACTTTCAGTAAATCCATACCATTCTCTCAGTAAAAAATTTTTACTGACTTCCATTGTACCTAAATTAAAGCCTAACTCTTTAAAATTTTGGCCTGCATGGCTCAACGTGACTTAGCTTTTCAAATGAATCTGAGCTTCCCAGAAATTGAAGTTCTCTCTTCAGATCTGGTCATGCTGGTCTGTTTTCACTTCCTGGATTCTGTTAAATTCTTTCCCACCTCAGGACTCTGGTATGTTCTCTTCTGGAATCTCTTTCACTACTCATAGGGTAACCAGTGTTGTTGTTGTTGTTGTTTTCCTCTCTTTGTATCTCAGCTTAAATCTCTTCAAAGGAGTGCTTCTAGCCACCACAATTGAAATAAAATGTACTCCCCATCTTCACTCCATTATTCTCCATCTCAGCATTTCCTCTTTTCTTCATGGGAGTTGCGGTGACTGTTTTATAATTATTTATTGGTCCCTTAACCTATTTTGGGCATCGTTTCCCGTCTAGTATCTCTGTCCCTGAGGTAGGAGCACATTTTTCTTCTTGCTGTTTCCTCCCAAGTGCCTGGCTCATTTCCTGAACATAGTAGTCACTCTATAAATATTCATTAATGAATGAATTAAATAATGAATGAGGAAAGAGGCCTATATAAAGTTAATATAAGGGTCAAATAAAATTATATAGGTCAAATCACCTTTAAAAATATGAAAGTGTTAAAGCAAAGCATTTTTATTCCATTTTTTCTGTAGTGAGTGATAGGCCTAGGCCAATTTCCATCCTCCTATCTTGCACGCCACCTTTTTGCCCTCATTCATAAATCTTCACAAATTCCATCCCATGCAGAAAGCCTGCGCAGATCAGGTGGGTTGGGAGAAAATTCTCACCTCCCTCACATATTTATGCCTAGCAACTGTCTTTCCCATATGTCCAATTATGTCTACAAGACAAGAAAAGTGAAAATTATGTGGAAAGAACCCAAGAACCTTAATTAACTCTAAAAGATGAATGTTAATTCTTTTAATTTGTGTGTGGATGTCAGTGCGAGTGTGCTTCACATTGGTTTGCAGCATGGGGTTGGGGCAGGGTTGAACTTCATGGATTCTAAGTCTTCATCCACGCTATGATCAAGTTCTTTTAGCGTTATGTGGCATATAGTCTTAGCCACAAGACAGGCTTAAATGTTCAATAAGGAAGGACTTTTCTTCCTTGTTCAATAGGTTTATTTAATAACTGTATCTTGCTGGTGGGGTCCTTTCAGTTAATAGATTGGTTAAAATCCTTTTATCAGTGTTCTTTGCTCCTACAAGATAAAGCTTATACCCTTGGCATATCACACACAAGGTCCCTCGTGAACCAGAACCTCACTTTCCATCTATAAACTCTTTCTTTTTTTAAACCTCTTTTCTGCCCATCTCAGACTGCTCTGGATACTTTGAAAAACTCATGGTTTATTGGCTATAAACCTCAGGCTCTCTCATGCCTCCTCCACTTTATTTCGTGCCTTTTTCCTGACAGCTCTTAGTCTTTTTTCCCCTCCACTTTGGAAAGCATCTATTTATCCTCAATCCTGCAAATTTTACCTTCTCTATCAAGCTTTATTTAACCTCACTAGAAAGAGTTAGACACTCCTTCTGAGGTGTCTTATTTTCAGAACAGTCCTATGAAATATCCATATCCACATTCATATACACAACCCCTAGGATGCCACTCACATCTTATTCTATGTGAATTCTACTATTCGGAGCACACAGTACATAGTCTTGGCCAGACATGGTGACTCTCTATGTGATATTTTTATGTTTTTCTATACATGTTATATGTATCTCTTCATAGCCCAGCTGTCAATCCTAATTCTTTTTATTACATTCTCCATATTTACTACTTTTCTTATCATTGTGAGAGGAAGTATTGTTTCCTTTACCTCATGTTTAAGCACGGTAGAATTTCTAGAGCAGCACACCTGACCTCTATACTCGTTGCTCCTTCCATCTCTCAGTTGGTTATAAATTTGGGGATAAAAGACTACTCTTACTTATAGGTCCTTTCAAACCTCAAGACTATTCCACAGATTAGTTTTTCTCTAAAACACAAACATTGCTTTACTGGGTAGAGCCTCATGGATAAGATTTAAGATAGTCAGAGTTAAAGTTAAAATGTGGTACTTTAGCTAATAAAAATGTTTCAGTTTTACATATTGGAAACTCTTAAACCTTTTTAGTGAAGCTTATTCTGCAGTGGTCCAATTCTGTTGCTTTTTCTCACTGAAATGTCATCTATAATTCTTAGCAGTGAGCCAAGATTTAAAATAGAGTAGAGCAAGTCTAAGTCTTGTGATCAAGGTTTGGAGAACATTTGTACTTTATTGGAAATCATGTCACTTCTAATAAAAAGCAGAGTGCCCCTATAAATACAGAAATCAATAGTTTTTTTTTTTTTGCCTCTGCTTATTTGAAAATCCTATCTAATAACAATTGTTCTTCTGCTAGGTTTTGAATATTAACAAGCTAAAGAGGACAAATACTTCCCTTACCTAATTTGTTTTGGGTTTAGCATTGCCAGTGGCTAGAGGGCAGTGATAATGAAGCCAAAAATCACAGGTTTGATGTGAATATCCACCAGTAACTTTGCTCTGGTATATGGCCTCAATTACACTGTTAACCCTGGTTGACTTATGATTGTGAACCAATTATCCCAATAAACACTTAGAGGGAATAAGAATATATAGATGTAAAATCCACTACCACTAATGTGAAAAGAAGTCATGGTTTAACGTAATGTAATTTACTCCGTTTATTAACCGATTAAGTGAACTTTACCAATTTTATGGCATCCAGTATAATTTTTATGTTGATAATGTTCCAATTGATGTCTCTTCTTTTGATTACAATTCCAATGCGTGTTTGTTGATCTCTTCATTTAGTATCTCTTTAGCATCTCAAATTTATAATGACCAACAAATCAAAACAAATAAAACCATCCAAAAACCTCCAAAAAACAACAAACCCTGCTCCTTTCATTTCCTGCCCAACCTATTTTTTCCTCAAGTTGTCGTCGTCGTCTTCTTCTTCTTCTTCTTCTTCTTCTTCTTCTTCTTCTTCGGGGGTGGGGGGAAGTGAGCAAGGGGCAGAGAGAAAGAGAGAGAGAGAATCAGAGCCTACTCAAAGCATGTCTCGTGTTCACCCGATGTGGGACTTGAACTCACCAACCATGAGATTATGACCTGAGCCAAAGTCAGATGCTCAACGACTGAGCCACCCAGGAACCCTCCTCAAGTCTTCTTGATCTCAGCTAATGTCTCTACCACCTACCCAGTTGCTCAAGCTCTAAACCTATAAGTCATTCTCAATTTCTCTATTAATGTCATCCCTCAAACCCATCCATCAACTAGTTCTGTCATCATATTCCCAGTTATACCTAACCCATCTCTGCACATCTCTATTGCCATCACTATAGCCTAAGCCACCTAGATTATTGCTATAAACTTCCAACTAGTATCTGCTTCCACTTTTGTCTCCATTGCAGTCAGTTACCTTTAAAAATAGAAACCTAATTACAGCACTCTCCAGTGACTTCCCTTTGCACTTAGGATAAAATTCAGTTTCCTATACATTGCCTATAAATCCCTAACTAAGCAGATCTTTGCCTACTTTTGTGACCTTACTTCAGTTTATCACTTTCTCTTTCTTGCTCAATGCATTCTAGACACACTGACCTCTTTCTGTTCCTCAGACTCACTGAGTCTTTTCCATGATAGGCCTTGCATCTGCTGCTTTCTTTTCCTTTAACTGCTCTGTCCCCAGATTTGATTTCCCCACGTTTGTTTTCTTCTTATCATTCAGGGCTAAGTTCAATTCGCCATTGCATCACTATTTTTTTTAATTTTACTTTTTATTTTTTAAAATTTATATCCAAATTAGTTAGCATATAGTGAAACAGTGATTTCAGGAGTAGATGCCTTAGTGCCCCTTACCCATTTAGCCCATCCCCCCTCCCACAACCCCTCCAGCAACCCTCAGTTTGTTCTCCATATTTATGAGTCTCTTCTGTTTTGTCCCCCTCCCTGTTTTTATATTATTTTTGTTTCCCTTCCCTTATGTTCATCTGTTTTGTCTCTTAAACCCCTCATATGAGTGAAGTCATATGATTTTTGTCTTTCTCTGACTAATTTCACTTAGCATAATACCCTCCAGTTCCATCCACGTAATTGCAAATGGCAAGATTTCATTCTTTTTGATTGCTGAGTAATACTCCATTGTGTGTGTGTGTGTGTGTGTGTGTGTGTGTATACCACATTTTCTGTATCCATTCATCTATCGATGGACATTTGGGCTCTTTCCGTACTTTGGCTATTGTTGATAGTGCTGCTATAAACGTAGAGGTGTGTGTGTCCTTTTGAAACAGCACACCTGTATCCCATGGATAAATACCTAGTAGTGCAATTGTTGGGTTGTAGGGTAGTTCTATTTTTAGTTTTTTGAGGAACCTCCATACTGTTTTCCAGAGTGGCTGCAGCAGCTTGCATTCCCATGCATCACTATTTTATAGTCTTTGCTAAGACTTATTCTCATCTGAGATTATTTTGTTTATTTCTTTACTTGTTTATTTTCTGACTCCTTAAAAAATTTTTTTAATGTTTATTTATTTTTGAGGAAGAGACAGAGTGTAAACAGGGGAGGGGCAGAGGGAGGGGAGACACGGAATCTGAAACAGACTCCAGGCTCTGACCTGTCAGCACAGAGCCTGACGTGGGACTCGAACCCATGACCTGTGAGATCATGACCTGAGCCAAAGTTGGACGCTTAACCAACTGAGCCACCTAGGTGCCCCATTTTCTGACTCCTTTAATGAGAAGATAAACTCTATGAGAATACAGACTCTGTCTGCCATGGTCATGTCTCTTCTGTATATCCAATCTTCAGAGTAATGTCTTAAATCTTATGGGCCTTTAATAAATATTTTTTTGAAAAAAAATGGTTTGCTGTAGGAAGATTATGGATCATCAGTGACAAATACTGTTCCCCATTTGATGTTCTGGCACATTGCTTAATTAATAGTTCTCTTTACATCTTCAACTATTTAAAATTTTGAGGTTTTATCTTGAGTCTTCTGAAGGGGCACCTAGGTGGCTTAGTTGGTTAGGCATCCAACTCTTGATTTTGGCTCAAGTCATGATCCCAGGGTCATGCTATTGAGCCCCACATAGGGCTCTGCACTGGTAGCATGGAGCCTGTTTGGGATTCTTTCCCTATCCCTCTCTTTCTGCCCCTTCCCTGCTTGTGCTGTCTCTCTCTCTCTCAAAATAAATAAATAAACATTAAAAAAACCCCAGTAGCTATAGATTGAGTCTTCTGAATGAGCATGATGAAAAAAGTTATGTTTTTGAGAAGGTATGTGGTACAAAGTGAGATAACTGTAGCTCATGATGAATTCCATGAGAAATATAAGCTGATGCACCTATAATTGGAAATGAGTAATATTACATATTATCATAAAATTGTAAGAGACATGCTGAAGATATGAGCTCAGAAAAGCTTTGAAAAGCTTGAAGAGATGCTGTGAGTTTGAGTTAGATGAAATTGAATAGGAAAGGGATTAGTTATTTGAATATTATGTGCATTTGTCAGTTTTGAGTGGTAGGGGAAAAAGTTTGGGGCTATACTCCTTTGCAGAGGGATATAGAAAGCAGATAAAAGTGTCGCTTCCTCTGGGACACCACTGCCTCTGGTGGTGTTTCCTTTCTCTAATTTCTTTGGAATATTTGTCTAAAACATGTGTTTCCCTGTTCTTATTATCTGTTTGGTGCTTTGTAACCCTCAGAGAATCCTGAGGGCAGAAACTGTAACTTACACTTGACCTTTGCACCCACTTACCAGAGACTTCAATATTAGGCACGTGATAGGTCTTAAGCCATCTTTCTCATGGGGTAACATAAACATTTTCTGTGATGGTACAAGCATGGGCTTGGCATCAGAACATCTGCCTTCTACTCCTGGTTCTGCCTTAATCAGCACTGTAATCCTTCTAAGATTTCTTCTGCACTAACTTTTACATACAAGTTTGGACTGCGTGGTAGCTACACAATCCCCCTTTGCTCCAGGGAATTTGTAAGCAGAGGCTTGCATCTAAAACAGACATTGGCTGAGTTTGGCTGCAGAAACTCCTAATGTGCCATGGAGCACTATGAACTTGAAGGTCTTCAAATTTCCCCACAGTCTGAAAGTAAGAATTCTTTGTGGAGCAGGACATCAAGTGAACTTTTCCTATTATCTGAAAATTGCAGTGAATGTATTGCGCGGTCAGGGATTAACCTTGCCCAAAGAAAGATTTGGCCTTTCTCCCCAGCTCCTTGGAAGTAACTTCTTAGGCCTTGGTGTATCCTGCCTGATAAGAGTATCTTTATTTACCTGGGAGCCATGAGCCATGCCAGCTAGTCTATGCTAACAATATGACTTATAATGGAAGCTTGACCTCTGGAAGGGTCTAAGAGACTAAAGGAGACTAAGGGAGACTTAGGGAGACTAAGGTAATCTATGTGTATTTGACCAACCCCTAATAAAATATTTGGACACCAAAGCTCAGGTAAGCTTCCCTGGGTGGCACTACTCTGTGCATGCTTCCACACACTGTTGCCGAGAGAAGTAAGCACTGTCTGCACGGTTCTGTGGGAGAGGACAGCTGGAAGCTCATGTCTGGAATTCTCCTAGACCCTGCCCTGGGCACCTTTTCCCATTGTTGATTTTAATCTATGTGCTTTTGCTGTAATAAACCATAAACATGAATAATATAACAGGTTTGCTGGGTTCTTTGTTGGGTGAGTCCTTCTAGTGAATTATTAAACCTGAAGTTTGGGGACCTCCTCTATTATAGGCACAAAGCCCCTAACAAAAGGCACTAATACTTCCCTGCCAAGCTCCAGACACTTCCTCTGTGGGACTTACTGAGAAGTGAGATGTAAGTTCAGTACCATTAGGCACCAGTTCACCTAAGAAGTCTGGGAAGCAGGTGACGTGGGGCTGTGGGACTGAGCAGGCATTGGCCTTACATAGTGTGCAGTGTTGTGGGGAGAGACTTCTCCGTCCCCTCAAGCAAGCAAAGGGGGTTCTAAAGAAAATCAATCATCAAGTTTTAAGGTGGTGCCAGATGCAGAGATTGGCAACTACTTCCGACCAAATGATTCTGTGTGGGTGGTTTATAGCCCACTCGGTGCTGTCTTGGCCTTAGTAGGTGGGAAGGCTCTTGAGAGAGCCTGGCATGAGTCTCTCTAAAGTCTGGGGACACATCTGGTCATAAATATTGGTGCTGATGTCTACTTCTGACCTAAATAGCTTGGCAGGAAAGATCTGCTCTGTGTATCTCATAGAGCAGGACTTAAAAAGATGGTTGTACACTATGCCCAGCCACTGTCGCTCTCTAAGGGTGGTGCAGGGACTCTCAACACCTCTAATGGGTCATGTGAAAGAAACTGGAACTGAGAGAAGGGGCCTGCCACATGGGACAGTCTGGATGGCTGCTCAGGGGAGCATTGGTAGTCTCAATCCCAGCGTTGACTTGTGGGTGAGTACCTCTGGCAGGACTGACGGAAGATGTGGTTGTTCTTCTCTAAAAACATCGCCGAGGAAGGAGGAAGCTGGTTGATAATGGACATCATGCTAAGAAAAACATCCACATCCATTCAGAGGCCATCCTACCACCTTGGACTACCAGCAGATAGTAGATGTAACAACAAAGAGGCCAATACCATCCTGTACTCTCATGTGTGAAAAAGTCAGCCCTGTTCTCTCCCATTTCTGCACACTGCCCCTTTCTACGTCTTAGCCAGGGAATGGAGGGGTGCCACAAGCAGTCACATCCTCTTCCTCACCTCAGCCACATGCCTACCCTGCACTATAGGATGGCAAGCATTTTGGAACAGATAGGAGGCTAAAGTTTTGAAATGAATTGAACATGTTCAATAACTGAATATAACTGGAAGTGTATAGAATCCAAGATGTCATAAAAAATAAGAAGGGGATCCAGCATAGAGTCAGAAAAAATTATGACTTAAATATAATTTATATTTATGTTTCCCCAAATGGAGACTTCTAACTAAATCAGCAATATTTTCCCTTCCTTTCTTTTCACCTCCCTCCCTCCCCCTCTCTCTCTTTCTTTTATCTATCTTCAGATATCTATTTATCCATCTATCTTCTATCTATCTATCTATCTATCTATCTATCTATCTATCTTCTATTATCTCTCATCTCTCTGCCTCATGGCATCCCTGTCTCTAAACACTGATGGCCAGAGGTAGCAAACCACATGCCATACAAGAATTTCCATTTCTCTAGTGACTGAATGACAGAAACGTTGCTTTTCATTTATTATTTTTTATGTAGACATTTGTTGAAGAACAAAAGAAAAAAATGACTATACACTATTCTCATATTGCTTTTTAAAAGATATACTTAAAATTCAAGGAAGCAAATGGTTCTTTGGATACGTTAGCCTCAAATAGCCCCATTGTTAAGTTTGCAATATAGATCTGATTTCAGGATGGATGTTTTTCCGTGTTGCTTCATCATGGTGTTCAGTATGAAAGCTTTCCAAGTGTGTCTTCTTAATGAGACAGCTCAGACAGGTGGCCAAGGCCATGGGTAAAGAACTCTTCTCCCGGATGAAAATGGTAATCTGTGAGGTGGTGTGTAATGTCATGATCCACATGGAATTAAAACCATGAAAGATTACACATAGTTTAGGTTCTTCCTACTACCTTAAAATATAACACTTTATGTAAGAAAGATCCTGCACTTTTTAACAAGCTGCACTCATTAATGACTCAGGTTGCATTGAAATCCCAGGTATCTTTAACCCCTAAATTACGTTTGTCAAATAGAAACAATTTAGTCTTTTAGGGTCTCAGTTTCCTAAATTAAAAAAAAAATGGTGGGATTAGGTCAGATGATCTATCAGAACTTTCGAATTCTAAAGTCTGTGATTATTTGAAACAGCTAGTTATGGGAACGGCGGGGACGTTTCACTTCGGGACCAGCTGCATGATGAGCCTGTTATATCAACAGGATGCCGGCTTAGCTGCAGCAGAGTCCAAAAGACTCACAGGCTGGGTGGTTTCCTTGTAGATTTTGGTCACCAATTCTCAAACAAGGAATCACAGAAAAATCATCTCATCATCTTCACAGTTGGAGAGAATTATTGTACTACCCAAATTAGGCCAAGGACTGAGCCACAGTGGGGACTGAACTGCCTCCTTAAAAGCTGCAGTCTCTCCAAGTCAGGGTAAAGGGCATCATCAAGGGAAACCTGCATCAAGGCTAATGAGGACCTTGCTGAAAGCAGCCATGGGAATACTTTAGAAAAACTGCCTTCCTGCCAGTGCCCGAATCTAAACTCTACCATTCTCCAGGAAAATAGACTTTACTTGTGCCTCCTACCTGCTGCCAACCCACTAACTTAATTCAGAGAGAAGGAGAGCTGGCGCTCGCTGTGTCTGCCCCGCCCTTCATTCCCCTTTCACCTTCAGGGCAGCCCAGTGGGACTCAGTGCAGACCAACAGAGAGCCCGCTGCCTCTAGATGCTATTCCGGACCGGCTGGAGTGCTCAGCTTCTGGCTGACCACTGCCTTCATGTGCATGTAGTTT
Source organism: Neofelis nebulosa (assembly GCF_028018385.1). Taxonomy (NCBI): domain Eukaryota; kingdom Metazoa; phylum Chordata; class Mammalia; order Carnivora; family Felidae; genus Neofelis; species Neofelis nebulosa. The sequence continues at coordinate 48,708,306 of NC_080790.1, read as the reverse complement.
TTGTTTGGTTGTTTGCTCAGTGATTCCAGCCTAAACTAGAGGCCCCATGAGGGTGAAGATCATATTTGCGTTTTTGTTTCTTCCCCACCGTGTACACTCAGTGTCTGGCACTGGCCCCTGAATCATCACTGAAACCCAAGAAGTGTTCGTTGGGTGAATGAATGGTCTTCTCTAGATTATCAAGAAGGATTTTATTAACCTGGAAGATCTTCTCCATATCGTTTTTGTTCATTGAACAAGTATTGACTGAGCACTATTACAGGCCAGGCACTAGCCTGCATGTTGTGTACACGATGATAAGGGAGACTGACAAAGCAATCCATGTCCTGCTTGTATTCTAGTGGTGAGAAAATTGTTTCTCAGCAAATAACAATTGCATATATTGAAGGTATACACTGTGATGTTTTTGATAGTGTGAAATGATTGCCACAATCAAGCTAATATCCATCACCTTGCATAGCTGCTATATGTGTGTGTGGGTGTGTGGGTGTGTGGTGAGAACATTTGAGATTTATTTTCTTAGCAAATCCCAAGTGTATTACATGTAAAAGGGAGCATAAGGGCATTCTAATCATGAGCTAAGATAAGAACATGGGGAAAAGGGTAAATAAATTCTATTGCGGGGCATTGTATAATCAGTTAGCCATTTGAGAATATGCATGATGGGGAGTCGTGGGCGTGGGGGGGGAGCAGACCATTAGGAGTACAACCTTTATACTGTGGGTAGTCAATAGTAGCAAAAGGTCAGTAACAGTGTAAGCGGAAGAGGGGCCTGATCAGTGGTGTATTGACAAAGATTTACTCTGGGATATTACATAGGATGGACTGAGGCTGGAGAAATTGAAGGCGGGGTGTCTTTCAAAGAGGACACTGCAGATGCTTGATGTGACAGTGACCAAGAACTAACCCAAGGTAACATAACTGGGAAGGAGAAGATAGACGTGAAAGCTATTGTGAAGACAGCTGGTTGCATTGGGTGATGGAGGAGGAGATATTCTAGATGGAATGAGGTTTGGATCAGTGTGAATGGCTGGCTCAGGGGACTGGCTGATAAGCTAGTGTTAGGGATTCCAGACACGAGACCTCTAAGTTCAGTTTCAGAGGTGTTGAGTTTGATGTGCCATGGACATCCCCAAATACTGATATCTAGGAGGTAGTTAAAAATGTAGATCTGGAGGTTAAAAAAAAGTGATGGAGGCTACATATATGGCTAAAGGACACAGGGAGGTGACAAAAATAAGTGACAAAGGATGCAAACACGTAACATAGTAATGTATGAACTAGAGACTGTGTTCAATTCGAAAAGTGAAAACTACAAATAGAACATTGTAATTATATCTTTCATAATTTGTTATTTCTTTGATTTGGAACTCAAACCCTTATGGCTTATTTTAATAGGATGAAGATATGAATGTTACTCTTGTATTTTGCATTTCAATGTGCAATAATATTCAACCGTAATGCTTTAAGTAGGGGGAATGTTCAATTTTATTCATTTTCATAATTTAAAAATAAAAGATATGGATAATTCTGAATATGGATAGTATTTAGCACAGTTGTTCTTGTATTTAGTATAACGTCATCTGAGACTCTTGTGGAATTCTTATATTTTAGCAACGTTATATTTGGTTTTTAGTCCTTCGTTGCACTCCACTTTAATATCTTCTGTTTGATTCTTCATTCAAAGAGGAAGGCTAACTGCGAAATGTTAGGTCATTTTTATAAAATGTAAAGTCAGATAATATTTTTGGAATTCAGTCCCCAACTCTACAATTTTGAGAGTGTAGTTGAGGCAATACTTTCATTTCTAGAAACCAATTTCAGGATAGGAAGGTGAATTAGTTATTATTCCTTGCCCAAGACCTTCCCAAAGCCACAGTTTTTCTAGGAACAAGCGAATGGAATCCTACATTTTTATGTAGGTACGTATGCACACCATTCAAAGAAATATTCAGGGTTTGGATGGGTTGTAATGTCAACCCAAAAGATCAAACCTGATCCAGTTTTGACTGGTAAGTGAGCCTGGGGGTTTCTCTTGGATAATACAAACAAGTAAGGTTTTTTTTTTGGATAATTTAAAAAATATCCTCAGCTCCGTGTCACCACCAACCCAGCCAGATACTTTCAAACAGTACGTGTCTAATTCATCAAGCCAACTGCTGGATTGTCTGAGATTCAAGCAGTCTGTGTAGTAATGGTTGCTTTAACAATGAGTTTCATTTTTAACTTTGAGCACAAAGATCTCTCTGGTGAATGATACAGTGTTCTATAACCTAGGAACATGTTGCTATCCCGAATTAAACTTGTATAGCTCTGACTATTATAGGGCCTCTGTCTATAGTCTTGACTACTCATTTTGAATTTGTCCAACATGAACATTTTCCTAACACACACAAAAAATCATTTCCTGATGTTATTCCTATCATGGGCATTCTGCCCAAAAGTCCTTTGGTCACATCAAAATTCCTTTTGACATCATGAATAAATATAGCTAACTGTGTGGTGTTATTTATATCTGTGCTTTCATCAGCTGCAATAGAAAATGCCACAAAAGATTTAACTTTTTCATGCACAGTGTCCTATAAATGCTTAGCCAAATCTACAATACATTGAACTACAGTAGTTCTGGCTAGACATATTTTCGCAATTGATTATTTCTGCTTAATGCACATAATTTCTGATGCATTCCCTAGAGACTTTTTATTTTTTTTTAATAAGCTCACCGCCTGCAAAAGATTTTAAAGCCTGAGGAAATTTTCACTTAACACATAGTGGGTATTGCACTGTAGCAACTCTTATTTTATTTACCTTGAAAAGTTTAGAAACTCCAGTCCTTTCTTTAAAATTCATTTATTTCTCATCACTCACGTTTTCTGTATACTGATCATAGTTTGCATTATGGTTTGTCTAATAATAACATATTAAGTCATATTCTCCTAACACTCTCTTTGCACAGTGAGCAAATTATATACCCATTTTTCTTGAGATAGACCCATTGGCTTCTCTCTCCTTGCCCCGTTTTAGATAGTGACATGAGTATCAAGAAAATCTGTTTACTATTCAAACCAACAGAACTAGTGGCATAATGGTGAATAGCCACAGAATTCTTGCCTCAGATTCTGGCTCAACGGGGAGCAGCAGGGACTGTGGTAGACTGGATGTGGAATTATAGGGGATCCCAAACATATATAATATACCTAGTTGTCTTTCAGTTATCAATTTCTTCATCACTTGCATTTTGGTTAGAGAATGTGGGCTGTGTGATACCAATCCTTTAAAATGTAATGAGACTTGTTATATGTGAGGTGCAAATATTGGGGAAATTTTTGTAAGTATTCCGTATGTGCTTCAAAATAATGTGAATTCTGCAGGTATGGGAGCAGTATTCTATGTAAGCTTACATGTCAAGCTTGCTAATATACACGTTTCCATGTGCTTTATGATTCTTGTCTGGTTGAGCTATCAGTGCCAGAGTGATGTGTTAAAATCTTCATTTCACTGTGAACTTGTCTATTTCTGCTTATGGTTCTGTCAGTTGTTGCTTTGTGTCTTATGTTTTGATGCTGTGCAGTTAGTTGCATAGATAAGTTTAGAACTGATGAATTAAATGTCTTATCACACCCTTCCCTTATTTCTTTGAATATTTCGTACCTAATGCTTCCTTTGTTTCTTGTTCATATACCTGTACCACTTTGTTTCGGTTAGTATTTGCCAGACGTATCTTTGACTTTCAACATTTTTGGGACTTTATATGACTATATATATTAGACATATCACTTGTAAATGGCATGTAGTGGGATAAATATAAAACCTGGTGTTAGTTGTTCGCACTGGGAATTCACATTGCTATTTTATAACGATGCATTTCAGATTGCGTGCTCTTTCAATTTTTACTTTTTAATTTGAAGTCATTTCAAAATCATAGAAAAGTTGCAAGAAGGTACAACACCTGCATACCCTTCACTCAGATTCTACTTTTCTTAGCATTTGACCGTATTTACTTTATTATTCTCTCTGTCTTTGTCTGGCTGGCTGGTTTTCTCTATATTTTCTGTATCATTTAAGAATAAGTTAAGAATAAGTTGCTTCTCTTTTTTCTCTTTCCTTTCTGGTCCAGCATTCAATCCGGGATCCTGTATGGGATTTAGTTGTCAAGTTGCCTTAGTTTCCTTCACTTTGGAACAATTTCTCAGTCTTTCCTTGGCTTTCAGGACTTAATACTTTTTAAATGTAGAGAGCAGTTAATTTCATAACATATTTGTCAAATATTTCCCCATGATCCAATTCAGGCTATGGGGTTTGGGCAGAAATATCCCACACTGGATACTCTGTAGTCAGTAAGAGGTTGATTTGTCCCATTACAGTTAATGTTCACTTTTATCACTTGCTAAAATGGTGCCTGCCAGATGTCATCACTATAAGGTCAATGTAAATTGTTTTTTACTTATTAAGTACCATAATTAATACATATTTCTTAGAGAGCTACTTCCGTATTATGAAAATATGCTGTTCCTTATCAAACTTCACCCACTGGTTTTAGTGTCCATTGATAAGTTTGCTTTTTAATTTATTATTTTCTTGAAGGATTGGTAGTAGAAAAAAATGTAATAACCAGAATCTAAATGAACTTTTTATCATTCTCTTTGAAAAATGGATGGGCATAGAGTTTGTTATTCTCTAGAATATGGTTTCGCCCTGTAGACCACCTGCCTTCGGAGTGACTTCAGCTGTTTCTTAACTCTGTCCTACCTGATCTACTGAGTCAGAATCTGAATGGTGGGAAATGAGAATCTTAATTTTTCAGTTTCCTAGGTGATCCCTAACTACTGAAAATCACTCTAATAAGAGACTCAAGTGACCCTTGGTTAGGAATTTGCCTAATGCTTGCAGATTGTGGACAAAAGATACAGAAGTTTCATTTAATGTAATAGGTTATTAAATATTGCATCAGATATGCCACTGAGACAGGATGGATTTGTTCCATTTAGGATGCCTTAATATGTGAATGTGCAGCAGACCATTTAAGCAGAAGGCTGTTCTCCTCTACATAATCTAACAAGTGAAGTGGAAAAAAAGATACCTTTCTCTGTAGTTTTAAGGTCTCCACCCACAGTCTAAACTTTGTATTTTGCTTGGTGAATATCAAAGCACATGGCATTTCAGTCATATCTGGTTTATTCAAGCCTCCCATCTTCAGCTCCTTATTTCCTCCTCTTTCCAGTAGCAAACACAGTATTATCCATCGAGTTGCTAGGTTCTTTGTCTCTTGAAAGCCTCTGCGGCTGTGAATCATGAAAGAAAATTCTATTTTTGTGTGTAACACCTTTTTAGTGCTGTTTTACCTTGGAAAATTTATCTGAACCATGGTCCCAGACCTGTTACTTCTGGCCACTTTTATTATAGTCGCTGGTATGAATTGGCATCCCATGAACTTTTCACAATTATAGTCCTATTTCAAATCTCCCCCAAGTGCCATAACTTTGCCCAAGTGGATTTATTAAGTACCCTTTAATCAGCTCAAACCTAAATCTTGTGAGTAAAATGCAGTCTTGTGCTTCCTCAGTTAATATTAATGCCTTTTTCATCCAGGCTTTTCTGTAATTCAACCATAGGGTATTTCGTTGCGAGGAAATTGCGTACCAAAAGTGGTCGCTCAAAGTTTTTCCTGCTTTTAGGTAGATTGGCGGTCTTTTTGAGGTACTGTTTATTTACTATGGCAGACACATAGCTTAGAATTATTTTTCACTTGAAGACTATTCTTCATAATTCTGAATAGAAATATTATCATCTTAAATCAAAACATAAAAGATGGAAGTATAAGGGAAACCACCTTAGGATAAGAAATTTGAACACAAAACCGCCCTGCCATTTCTTGAGTTTTAATCAAGAACAGAATGACGAAACAGCAAAAGTAGTTTGGTTAAAACATTTGTATACTGACCTGAATGTTCATTAATACATTAACAGGTTATCTTTTATATGTTTCTCTATTGCTTTCCCAAAACTGACTTTACATATACGTCATGTCATTTTGGCACAGTTGATTTTTACAGATGTAAATGGATATTCTGGAAGGCTAAATAACTTCCCTTAATATTAGAAACAGCCGCTCCAGTCTAACTTTAAAATTATGCATCTTCTTTTCAATCATCTTACTCATTATGATTCCCATCACATTAGAAGCAGAAATTATGGTCCTTGGTGAAGCCAAATATTGGCATAAATCTGAACCCATTGGGTTAAAGCAACAGATAATTTAAATTTTCTTAATTTTGAACAAAAAAGAGTTATTGCTAGATTTTCCTTTGCATAGAAAATGGTGATTCTTTGCAAATGAAATATTTTTCCATTTCTTGCATAGGAAATTATGATTAGGAAATTATATTTGTAAATGTAAAAACTCTATGTGCTTAGAGTTGCACTGGGGAACCTAAGTGCTTATTTGATTTCTTCCTATGAATTAGACCAATGCTAGCAAAACCAAATAAATAAAGGAAAAAAGGTTATAAATGTCCCATTATTTTGAGTCATTGGCAATTTGTACATCCTGGTGATATATATGACTGGGCATATGTGTGCCTACTATCTCTGCACCCAGATGCCTGTTTCTCTTCTCCCCTCCCTTCCCTTCTCCTCCCCTCCCTGATCCCCCTTGTCTACTTCCCTACCATTTACTTCTCTTCTGTCGCTCCCTCTGTGTTGTATTTCTAGTTTTCTCACTTGATACTTGAAAACTCTAGTTTTCTCACTTGATAGGGAAATCAATATCCCCCTATATTCAGTGTGCATTGTGCCTCCTCCAAATACTTCACCTCCTTTCAAGATGTATATATATTTAGTCACTTTGCCAGGCCTTGGCAAATGAAAAATAATCGTTTTCAATTTCAACAAAAATTCTGATTCACTTGACATTTAATTTACTAATTACCTTGGAACTTTCCAAGATAAACTAAAGAAAAAAAATAAAATAAAATCACCTTTTCACTTTGAGGATTGAAGGCCTTTCAAACAAAGTACATTTGTGTTACCGAGAAAGAAGGTATAATATGACAGAAAAACTAGTTTTTAGTTGTTCATTCTTATATGTTATTTTATGATCTGTTCTTTGCTTTTGTAAATTATAAAAGCATTTCAATATATTATTTAAAATGATGAAAAAGTACATTGAATAAAATGAAAATTTACCCGCTATTCCGTTAATGTGAAAATTATACATAAGGGTTATTTCCTTTCAGTTAGTTACCAGTTACCTGTCAGGACTGTCAGCTAAAAATCCAAGGGATTCTTTCTTGTTGCCCTTCCTCATCTCAACTGGATTATGTATCCTGTTGTATGTTATCATAATTCTCTGTGCTTCTCATTCATAGCACATAAACACTTTGGGTGTAGTGGATTATTTATTATCTATCTCTATCTGAGGCACAGACTCTACCTGAGTTGTTTGCTTTGATGGCCTAAATCTTAGCAAAAGGATCACATAAATACAAACATACAAAATTTTGAATGACACTGTATTAGTTTTATAATCTATTTAAAAATTAGCATGTGCAATTTCTCTTGTTTTTAAATACTTTCTAAAACACATATATGTATATACATATATATGTTTCATCTGTATGTAGCAACTATTGGTAGATATACATGTAGAATTTTCCATTTTATATATTCAAATATAGTAATTTTCCCTTGATAGATTCCATCTATATTATTATACATTATAAAGACTTACACATATGTTTACCAACATTTTCTCCAATATTTTACAGGGTTTATATTTATATTTATATTTATATTTATATTTATATTTATATTTCAGCTTTACTCTCCTAGAATTGTTTTTTTAAACTTCTTGTTATGAAAATGTAGAAAAAATAGTGTAAGGAGCTCTCATGTGCATTATAATGAGATTCACACTTATAAATTTATGGTCAATCTTGTTTTATTTATACCCCTACCCACTCCTTTCTTCCTTTTTTTTTTTTTTAAGTTTATTTATCTATTTTGAGAGAGCGAGAATGGGGAGAGGGACTGAGAGAGAGAGAATCCCAAGCAGGCTCCTCACTGTCAGTGCAGAGCCCGTGAACTGTGAGATCATGACCTGAGCCGAAATCAAGAGTTGGTCATTTAACTGACGAAGCTACCCAGGTGTCCTCCCTACTCCTTTCTTCTTGATTACTTTGAGATGAATCTCAGATGTCATCTTATTCATCTGTACATATTTCTTTAGGTATCTCTAAAAGATAAGGCCTCTTTAAAAGGGTATAACCACAACACTCCTGTCGTAGCTAAAACAATGAACAATTAATTCTTATAGTATTAATATTTCATCTACTAAATGAAGTAGGGGTCTCTATTATTTTCCCTCTGGATTTTTACTCTCTGTCTCATCACCAATTTTTGAACAATTCATGCTTTTCAGTGTAGTTCTTTCTCTTTGAGGAGCCTCAGCAGAGAGGACTCCTTTCTTCGTCTTTCTGTCTTTCTGGCCCCTTCGGTTCCTGCATTTGGCTACACTAGTTCTCTGCCTTTTTCCTGCTGATTCCTGCTGTCCTTCAGTTGGAAGCATTAGTTTTAAAAATCTGAGGCCTTTGAGTTGCCTTTAGATATGCTACTAATAAGCTGTTACCTACTTGCTTTATGTAGTGTGGAGTTCATTTCCAGGTTGAGCCATGCCCTCCTCTACCATGGTCAACATTCTTCTCAATGCACAGCCTTCCGAACTGGGAAGGTTGAATTTGGATCTTCCAATTTCCTTGGCAGCTTCCTCCACACTGCACAGCTTTCTCAGGGGGAGGAGCTACAGATTATGCCTCACTGATTTTCTTCAATGTTTCCTCTGCACTGTAACATATATTCTTAACAGTTTCCTGTTTGGGGCTGCATTTTTTCTTTCCTTCTCTATCAGATATAGGCTTTCCCCTGTATTAATGTTCTGCTGTCCATTTTAATAGAAACTTGGCTCGGGAAGCTGGATGTATGAACCTACATGTTGTTATAGGAAGCCCCCATGACCTTTCTTGGGAGAAAATACCTTATGGATTATTTTTACAGAGGCAAAAGCTGGCAATTGTCTCATAATTCAAGAAGCTCCAAGTCTTTACTTATCATGTTAAGAAACACCTTTGGCAACTTAGTAATAACAGCTAAAATAGCACTCTGAGATCAAATAATGACTTACATTAATAAATGAAATACCAGCTCTGTTCAACCCCAAATATTGACTTCTTTTTTTGCTCTTGTTCTGATCCATAAATCTTTTTTTTCACCTGGCTTCAGATTCAGATTCTGTGAAAGTCAAGGTACATCTATATACCCTGACCTCTGACTATACTGAGGATACTGTGACTTGTGAGAAAGAGAACACAATTAGAATTGGAAAGACTTGATTTTACTGTCTTATCCCTTCTGTCCTAGCTGTGTGACTGGAGCATGTCACTTCACATCCTTCAAGTTCGGGGTCATTAACTGTAAGATGGCTTAATAATTGTTTTACTCATGGGATGGTTGTGAAGATTAAGAGATAGAATAAATATAAAAGTTTGAAACATATACTAATATTAGTTCCCATTATGAGTGGGTGTTTTGTAAATTAAGATGGTTGAAAATACTTGGTCATCATTGTGAGATTTAAGATCATTGGAAAGGAGAACATGAATGTCTGCTTTTTTTTTTTTTTTTTCCCTGTGGGAATCACTGGCCTGCTTGGTTTCTGAACCCACTTGCAGGTCACAAATTCTTTGATTCTATAACCACAGAGGTTTGAAAGCTAGTGTATTCTTGTGTAGTTTTCTCAGGTTAATTGTTAGTTACTACAGACACTGTCTGAGACTTGAAATGGGCTCGTTGTATGTTGGGTTTCCTGGGAAATAGACTCTGAGGAGAAATATGCGCGCAGAATGTGTAGAGGCTGCTTTTAGGCAACAGGCTTTAGCAGTGGAAACCAGAGTACGGTGAAAGGGCGGATAGCAACCATCACCACCACCAGATGCAAACAGGCAATGCAAACAGACTCATTAAGCAACCCACCTCGAAATACCCATTGGCTCTAACTGACCAATTACAACAAGACACAGTTCCTAAGATTACCAAAAAGGGAAAATTCCATAGTCCCTCACTCTGCTGTATACCTGTGGCTCCTCACCACTGCCTTGTCACAGATAGTCTCTCCTTTGCTGTCCTGCCCACCCACACACCTTGAGGGGTATCAGTAAACTTCTATCTCTTTTGTTCTGCTTTGGGTGAATTCTTTCACTTCCAGTGCCACCAGCCGCCGCCCAGTTGGCTGCCCCACAGAATGTTTACTGGAGAGTGCTGGTAGTGACAATGTTCTGAGGGGTGAGGAAAGTAGTTTGAATTGGGGGAGAGGTTCAGCTGAGATGTGCTCACAGCAGAGGCTTCAGTCAATCCCACCGGAAGGAACCTTGGAACCTGTGTGGCCCTTCTGAATTGTTCTGCTCTGAAGCAAGGGAGCTTGACCTTAGTATCTTCCCCCCTTCCACCACTAAAGGATGCCTTAGGAGAGAGGGTGTGACCTTAGTGGAGGTGGTGCTCTTTGGCCAAGGGCTGAGCTCTTAGGTTGTCGGCCATCAATACTTCCAGCAGCTGGGGGCTTGGCTACCTCCAACCTCAAGGTAGATCTGTATAGTGAACACCATTTACTATAACTATCTTTATCTTTGAAACACCGGTTGGCTACTGGGGGTGTGTGTGTGTCTCAATTTATCTTCACAAATTGCCTTTTCGTTTGTTTTCTGTAGCTTAATTCCTTAGCATCTAGCATTTACATAAGTTTGGGCAAAGTAAATTCACAGTTCTGAGACTTAGTTTCTACATATAAAGTATATTATTCACACTGTTTTTTTGTGAGGATTAAATGAGATTCCATTCATGTTTTAGATAAGGCAAGTTGCAAATCAAGTGCATCATGGTCTCTGGTGGGAATGGACGTCTTGAGACATGACTTTGGGAGTTATAGGACATGAGAAATTATAATGTCTGATTATAAAACATTCTAATCTGATTGGTAGGTCAGAATGGTAGAAAAGACTCCTTTTTGCTTGGGTTTGAATAATTTCAAAGGAATGCCCAGCTTCCAGAGGACATATTTTAGGGATTAGACTGGATTTAAATTTGAGTAAAAAAAGAAAAAAAATCACCGCATGGCTTAAACAATGTCTTGGTTTAATTGATATTCCTATTCCTGCTTTTTGATCATCAATGAGAAGTGGAGGGGATGCCAGAAATTTAGAGGACAAGATAGGTATTATTTATAATGCTTCAACTCAGTCTCTGATTAAGGTAAACCCTTTGAATTCTTTAAATAATTTTTTAGTTAGTTTGTTTGTTTATTTATTTATTTAGAGCACAAGCAGGGGAGGAGCAGAGAGGGAGAGGGAGAATCCCAAGCAGGCTCTGCACCATCAGCACAGAGCCTGATGTGGGGCTTGAACTCAGAAACCTAGAGATCATGACCTGAGCTGAGATCAAGATTCAGATGCTTAACAGACTGAGCCCCCCGGGCACCCCACCCTTTGAATTCTTTAAAGGAAGGTTAGTGGGTGTTAAAGATTAACACCTAAATAAGGACCTCTTCCTAAGAGTTCAAAGTACCAACTGGCCACAAAGCCTCTAGGTATTGTAGTCATGTAGGCACATGTCAATTGGAAGACACGAAAGCAATACTTGACTGTTGCTTTTATATCTTGACCTTGGTTATAATCTCATGTTCTGTGCGTTGTGTTAATATCCTGTGAGTTAACAAGCATGTTGCTTTGGATAAAAAAAGCAACTAGTTTATACTGAATTAAATATTTTTCTTGAAGAACTTTTTTTGAATTGCTAAGGTTATCCACTGAGGAGTTCTCTTAACTGGGCTGGAGGATCTTCTAAATCCATTCAAATATATTTATAGGGCTCAATTCTTCTCTGAGGTCACAGAGGCCAAGGTCAGCCATATACCTGGGTGCTGCCAATAGATGGCCATGTACCTTCAGCTCTGGCCAGCTATTGGCATCTAAAACACCAAAGTTTTCTGTTGCTTTTTGGGGGGCTAAATAGAGTTGTTTGTTGCAGTGTAACTACCCTAGAGATAAGAGTACAAAAAATGCTTTTCCATTAGTAATCTTGGTAAAATCTGTTAATTTTTTTTCCAATTGGAAACTAGCTTAGAGCAAATTTTATTTATTTATTTATTTATTTATTTATTTATTTATTTATTTATTTATTTATTTATTTATTTTTAAAGTAGTCTTCATGCCCAGTGCGGAGCCCAATGCAGGGCTTGAACTCATAACCCTGAGATTAAGACCTGAGCTATCTGTGATCAAGAGTCATGACGATGCTTAACCAACTGAGCCACCAAGGCACACCAGGCAAGTTTTAAAAATATGGAGAAAACATAGATGACAGCAAAGTACAAGCTGCTTGAGACTGTCCTTTATGAAATATAATTTTTTTTTTTTTTTTTTAAATTTTTTTTTTTCAACATTTTTTATTTATTTTTGGGACAGAGAGAGACAGAGCATGAACGGGGAGGGGCAGAGAGAGAGGGAGACACAGAATCGGAAACAGGCTCCAGGCTCCGAGCCATCAGCCCAGAGCCTGACGCGGGGCTCGAACTCACGGACCGCGAGATCGTGACCTGGCTGAAGTCGGACGCTTAACCGACTGCGCCACCCAGGCGCCCCTGAAATATAATTTTGAAATGTTCAAAAATTTGTGTGTCACTGTGAAAGAACATTGCATTAAAATTTAGAGGCCCAAGTTCTAAAAGAATCTCTGTTCTATGAACTTTGGCAGAAGTACTTATTCTTTCTACGTCTGCACTTTTTGTGTTAAAATTCAGGACTTTGGACCAGATCAGGAGTCAACAAATTTTTTCTGCAAGGGCCAAATAGTAAATATTTTAGGCTTTGGGGGCCAGCCTGTCTCTGATGCAACCACTCAACCCTGCCCTTATAGCAAGAAGGTAGCCATAGACAATAGGTAAATGAATGGGTGTGGCTGTGTTCCAATAAAACTGGATTTACAAAAACCTACTACTGGCTGGATATGGCCCAGGGTTTACAGTATGCTGACCTGTGCACTAGATAATAGTTTCCAAACTTGAGTGATTGTTAGAATTCCTGATTGTATTGGGTATCTGTTGCCTGGCATCACAGTACATTGTGAGTAGAGTCACAACCAAAAATCTCAGTTGTACACAGCAAAAAGCATTTATTTATTCTGTGTCTGTGACTCCCCTGAGTTGGTCCTGCTGGGCGTGGTCACATGTGTTCAGTCAGCCGGGGTTAGCTCTGCCTCCTGCTGCAGATGTATGTATGGGTCAACTGGGACAACAGGGATGGTTCTCTTCCAATATATTCATTCTGCAGGTATTCTGAAGCTACCACAGATGCTCTGCTGTATCAATGGTACAGAAACAAGAGTGTGAGTGTGAATATGGGAGGCTTCTTAAAGGCCTAGGTTTGAAACTGGCACAATGACAATATCATTTCTGTCCACATGCCATGGTCCGAAGCAAGTCATAGGGACTGGTGCAAGTCAAAGGGTGGAAAAGTATATTCTACCCATGATAAGGTCATGGCAAGGGTCATTCAATCAAACTGGGGATTTTGTTATTTTTATTTTTTAAAGCACACTATTGGGCCCCGTGCCAGAAGTTTTGAATCAGCCAGTCCCTGGCTGAGTTTAGAAATATGTAGGTGCTTAACCATCTTGATGATCAGTCACTGCAGAGAACCACTCTATTAGATGCCTTCTCAGGCCACTTGCAACTCCATTTCACTTGATTCTATGAAATGAAGAATTTCTATTTTTTTGAAAGTGCACTTTGTTCTCAAAAGGTTTTTAAATGTGATAGCCAGGCTCTGCAGTCGCTTGGCATTTCAGGGTCACAAAGCAGGCTGACCATGTCCTTGATGGAATCTCTGTTCACCCCCACACAGAGCTCTGACCTGCTTTCTCCTCACCCACTCCTCCACCTCCTCCCCAGAACTCTCCTGGTGGGGACAGCTCATCAGGCACTTCTGGAGGCAAGATGGTGATAGCCATCAGTCGGCACAGCTGGACTAAAACCAACTCATTTCACACTGCAGTGGCTGGTAATCAAACGGTACTACATGCTTTATTAATTTGTAATCACCCCCCCCCCCTTCCCTTTTCTTTTACTCCTAGGTCACTTAAAAATCCCTTGATTGTGCAACAGTGGGGAATAATCCTTCTTTTAAAAAGGTGGCACTTTCATTATACAATTGCTAAACTCAGCATCTTGGGGGCATTTCTCATGAATATTAAATGCTACGTTTTAAAATTTATATTTGGGGTGATTTTTCTTTTCTCGTTTGAAAGAAGCTTTTAATTGTGGCATAATGGCTGGCCTGCCACCATCAATATCCGTGGGTCAATAGTATATTAGCAGGTAGCAATGTTAGGTCTCTGTTAAGTCACAGCTGTGGTTAGGGGGAACATGGATGCCCAGATAAGCTCTTTCGTGAAAGCTGATGTCAGCATGTCATTGCCAACCACAGAAGACTTATATTCATCATTTGGCTTGCTAAAATAACATGAATTTCTTTTAAAAGTCCATACTCTTAAATTGCCAGCATATGATTTATGCAACACTGGAATTTGTCAGCTGGTTTAAGCCTACAGAGACTTATGTAGGCAGTGGGTGGGAAGAAAATGCGCGATGCAGAACCCAGTACTTTTTTTATGTTAGATATTACTCATTTTTATTAATACATTACATTTATATAGAAACGTTCTTTCACATACCATGAAACTTCTTTAAAAACGAATTTAATGAATTCTACTGATATAACCCAGATTAATTGTGCATCACCCCCTAGAGGTGGCTAGAGGTAGCCACCAAACAACCCCAAAACAAGCATTTGTTGTGTTAATGCTATTTTTGAGTGACAAGTAAAACAATATTCATATTGTGTACAATACTTGTGTCAGTTGTTTTGCGAATGTTTCCGATTTGGGGAAAAAGAACCCACAAAGCACCCAAACCCTCAGAAATCATTTAAAAGATAAGAAACAGGTAATAGAAGGCAGTGATCTTGCAACAGTCAGCAGACTTTTTTTTGTAGGGGGCCCAGGTGTAATATTTTCACCTTTGTGGGCTATAGGATCTCTGTTGCGCTATTCAGCTCTACTCAACTCAATTCCACTGTAGCATGAAAGCAGCCACAGACAACACATAAACAAATGATTATGGCTATTGTTTTGTTTCGGGAGGCAAATTAATGCTCAGAGACTGAGTTTGCCTTTGCTGGCAATTTATTTTACACAGGTTCACTGCAGGAATTTCACAGGCCATACAGGAAAATGGTTCTTAATAAGCAAAAAGGAATTACAAACTCCAAGCCAACGATAGATTAATTGCACTGTTGTTCCAGGCAAGGGACTATGGAAGGAGTAAAGTCTAAATTTAGTTGAGGGGTACCTTTATTTGAGTATGTCCTCGGGAGAGATGGCTTAGTCAATTCAGAGCTGACATCCAGCTTCCAGGGCAAAAGTACAAGTCACCTGTTGCTAGAGCACGTTGCTAGGGAACGATGCCACTGGCATTGACAGGCCAGAGGGTCTTTCTTGGGGGTGCTTTTTGGCTTTCACCACTGCCCATAAAAGAGTTGCCTTTACCTCAGCAGGATCTAATTGCCCCAAGGTTTTCAGAGAGCTATTTAGATCAGCAAAGTGTCTTGCCCAGACCGAACACTCTCAGGTATTCCTCACAAACTCTTGGTATTTATAGTCAAAATGTCTCCTTGCCATAGTTGCTTCTTCATATGTTTTTACTGATAAGCCCCAGCAGGTCCCCTCAGCAGCTGAGCTGAATGCTTATCAATGACAACGGATGAGATGACAATATCCTGTCACAGCTTACTTCACTCTTAATCAAAACAACTTTACTCTTAAATACAATTTCATTTTTTGTCGTAAACAAGTGGATTTGGAATCAGGTCAAACCAATATACAATAGCTATAGTCCAATAAAATTTTATTTACAAAAACAGGCAATGCGAACACCAATTAAAAGACGAGATTGCTACAGAACCAATCATATATCATCTATAAGCAACCTACTTTAAATATAAATACACAGCCCTAAAGGGCTAGGGAAAGATATATTGATCTAACACTAATCAAAAGAAAATGGGAGTAGCTATATTAATTTCAAACAAATCAGACTTCAGAACAAGAAATATTATCAGGGATTAGGAGGGCTATTACATAAGTATAAAGAGGCCAGTTCTCCAAGAAGACATAACAATCCTTAATGCATATGTGTCTAACAATAGAGCGTCAAATATATGAGGCAGAAAATGACAGAACTGCAAGGAGAGGTAGACAGATCCACTATTATAGCTGGAGACTTCAACACCCTTCTCTCAGTAATTGACAGATCCAGCAGGCAGAAATTCAGTAAGAACATAGTTGAACTCAACAGCACCATCAGTCAGCTAGATCTAATTGACATTTATAGATTATTTTGTCCAACAAGAGCAGAATGCACATTTTTTTCCCCTCAAGTTCACATGGAATAGTCACCAAGATAGACCACATCCTGGGCCATTAAACACACTTTAATACATTTAAAAGAATAGAAACCATACACTGTGGTTCTCAGACCACAGTGGAATTACACTAGAAATCAAAAACAGATAGATAGTTGGAAAATGCCAAAGTATTTGGAGATTAAACCACACACTTCTAAATAATGGCTCAAAGAAGTCTCAAGAGAAATTTAAAAATATTTTGCATTAAATTAAAATGAAAATACAGTTTGTCAAAATTTGTAAGATGCAGCAAAAGCAATGCTTAGAGGGAAATTTATAGCACTGAATGTACATGTTAGAAAGAAGAAATATCTGGGGCGCCTGGGTGGCGCAGTCGGTTAAGCGTCCGACTTCAGCCAGGTCACGATCTCATGGTCCGTGAGTTCGAGCCCCGCGTCAGGCTCTGGGCTGATGGCTCGGAGCCTGGAGCCTGTTTCCGATTCTGTGTCTCCCTCTCTCTCTGCCCCTCCCCCGTTCATGCTCTGTCTCTCTCTGTCCCAAAATAAATTAAAAATGTTGAAAAAAAAAAAAAAAAAAAAAAAAGAAAGAAGAAATATCTAAAATCAAAAAGAGGTAGTGGACCAATTAAACCCATGACCATAGATTGTTGACTCTTTATCTAAAGAATGATCAATTTGATTATAAAGTAAGCCAAATTATTTCACTCCACTCTATGTTTACAAAACCATGTAGAACCATCCAGAACCACTAGGGCATCTATCAAAATGGAACTGCAAGACAAATTAGACAAAATAAATGCAGACCTAGAATAACGCTCCTCAACATCCATCCATGGATGATTGGCATTAGTACCCTTACCAAGCACCCAGCTCTTACCACTTTATCTGATCCCTCTTTGAACCTATATTTCTTCTTCTTTTAATGTTTATTTATTTGTTTTGAGAGAGAGAGAAAGAGAGGCAGAGAATCTCAAGCAGGCTCTGCGCTGTCAGTACAGAGCCTGACGCAGGGATTGATCTCACGAATGGTGAGATCATGACCTGAGCCCATGTCAAGATTCGGACGCTCAACCAACTGAGCCCCCCAGGAGCCCCTGAACCTACACTTTTAACTGACAGCTCCTTCCCTCCAATAAACTCAAACTGATCTTCCTTCTTGTCCTCATTACAATTTATATTCTTTATGCAAGAGCCCAAGTGATCTTCAAAAAATCATTCATCTTCCTAAAATTCTTTATGTTTTTCCCACTGTCTTTGATAGAAAAATCCTTAATACCTGCAAGACCTGTCATAATCTAGTGCTGTCTTCTCTCCCCAACCCAATCTTATGCTTTTGTTCCCGTTGAGTTATTATTCCTCCAAAATATTGAACACCAAGCATTTTCTTCTGGTGCACTGGGTATCTACAGCTCCCTAGAAGGTACCTTCACATTCCTCTCTGTTCTTCTAGATAATCCCTCCTTGCATTAATTTCCTACAGCTGCTATAACAAATTACCATAGCCTTGGTGGATTAAAATAACAAAATTTAGTGTGGTATAGTTCTGGAGGGCAGAACTCCAAAATCAGTTTTACTAGACTGAGGTCTAGGTTTTAGCAGGGTTAACTGCTTCTGGTGGCTCCGAGAAGAGGATTTGTTTCCTTGCCTTTTTCAGTTTCTTTCTTTCTTTTTTTAATATACATAATTTTATTACAATTTTTTTTAAAAAAACAAAACGCAAAATTCTAAAAAACCCAAATTTACTATTGATACTAATTCCTACAAGTTTGCTGTGCTACAGTACACAAGTCAAGAAATTAAGAAAACCATTAAATATTTAGAAACATTCAACATCAGAAGCTTTAAAATCTAACTGTATGTAGTAGCCCCTCGAAAAGCTACAACCTGCATTCTTAAAAAAGTATTTTCTCTACAAAGAATCTTATCTATGCAAAATACAAAAATCTGTACAGTTTTTATACTGAAGCTAATATTGAGCTGCACTTGAATTCACATTCTTAGCAAAACAATTGCCTGAGCACACGCGCACACTCCACACATATCATTACAGGATAGCCATTTATGCTTCATCTTCCTCCTCTTCCTCATCATCTTCATCTTCCTCCTCCTCCTCCTCTTCCTCCTCTTCCTCCTTATCCTCTGGTTCATTCTTCTTCTTTGAACCTGTAGGCCTACTAGGGCCCTTCTTTCCCGCTTCACTTTTGCCCTTGGCGCGATATGCAGCAATATCCTTTCCATACTTCTCTTTTAGCTTAGCCGCCTTCTGTTCATATGGTTGTTTATCTTTGGCTGACTGTTCAGACCACATTTCACCCAATTTTTTTGCAGCATCCCCAATGGATAAACCAGGGTGTTCACTTTTGATCTTTGAGCGATGTTCAGAACAAAACAGGAAGAATGCAGATGGAGGCCTTTTAGGAGCATTGGGGTCTTTCTTCTTTCCTTTCTTGTCTCCTTTGGGAGGAACATAATTTTTCATCTCCCTGTCATAGCGAGCTTTGTCACTTTTTGCCATATCTTCAAATTTCGACTTTTCCTTCGCAGACATGGTCTTCCATCTCTCGGAACATTTCTTGGAGAATTCAGCGAAATTGACCGAAGAGTCTGGGTGTTTCTTCTTGTGCTCTTCCCGGCAGGTCTGCACGAAGAAGGCGTACGAGGACATCTTGCCCCGTGTCTTGTGGGGGTCTCCTTTACCATGGTGACAGACGGTATCTACCTGGAGGTAGCTTTTCCTCAGAGTCCCGCGGAGGGGCCGGATCCAACAGAGACGCTTCCTTCCCAGGGCTCCGGCGTGAACTGGTTTATCTGCCTTTTTCAGTTTCTAGTGGATAGCTGTACTTCTCTGTTTGTGGCCTCTTCTTCCATCTTCTAAGCACATTGCCTTCTCCTCTGACTGACTGCTCCTGCATCTCTCTTACTTGTGAGGTCATTTAAGGGCCTATCTGTATAACCTAGGGTGTCTCCGCATTTTAAGATCCTTAACTCAATCATGTCTGCAAAGTCCATTCACCACTGAGGGTAACATTCACAGGTTCTGGACATTAAGATGTGGACACTTCTGGAGACCTTATTCAGCCTACAGCCTACCACACTATTCATCTTCCACATTTTGGTTTCTATGTCTTTCCCCCAGAGAGGATGACTTGACCCTCCAATCTCCAGTCTCCAATGTGCTCCCTCACATTGTCTCATTCAGCAAACCCTCTCTTTTTATTTCACCTCAATTACTTTTCAGTTTAACACCTGCTCTTTCACCAGGCTTTAAGCCAAAAAGGTCAGAGAACACGTCTATTTTATCATTGTTGAGTAAATAACCTAGTGATGTGGGGGTGCGTTTTCACTTTTGCCACCAAAGGGCACAACTTGGTTTCCTTAAGCAACTTGAATTTATGATAACGACATTTGAAGTAACATTTTCCTTTTTTACCTTGTTCGATTTTTCCAGCGTACTTTCTTTTACAATAGGCTGAGGGAAAGCATTTTTAGGAAAATTTTCTTTCTGGCAAGAAAAACAAAACAAAACAAAATAAAATACCCCAAATTAAAAGCCCTGTAAGCATGTAAGTTAGTTATCAAGTGTTTTCACATGTAGTGCACTCTGCCCTCTTCTCAAAGAAATAGAAACTATAATATCTGTACAACAACAATCCTTACCAATTATGGGTTTTTTTTTGCATTTGCATTTTTATGGAAGTATATTTAACATACAATAAAATGTGTAAGTATTTACCATTCACATTTTAATTAACAACTGAATGCTTCAAAGCTAACTCTTTGGCAGGTCTATAAAAACAAAATAAATGACCTTCAATTTTTAATTACTTTTTTATGGCCTTAAGCACTATACCTGTTTGTGGTAAAAACTATGGAATAGAAAGAACCCAGATAGGAAAATAAAAATCATGAATAATATCACTACCCAGCAATCATTAGTCTTTATCCTGAGTGGCCAGGCGTCATTTTTGGTCCCTTCTATGAGCTCTCTTCACTTTTCTCAGATAGGTCTATCCAGTCCATCTATAAATACTGTTTATATGTCAGTGACCCCCAAAATCTATTATCTCCTCTTTTACCTCTCTCTGGCCTACAGAGGACTTGGCATCTCTGCTTGAATGTCCAATGGATATCCCAAATATAACATTTGCTGAAATAGAACCTTTGACTTTTGCTCCTTCTCGTTGTCCTTCCCGGTCACATTGGTATTTCATTCCAAAAATTTAGGATGTGACTTTGAAAAGTGACACCAAAAAAATCACAAAAATAACTTAAATTAGTGCAGAATTCTTATTGAACTAGTTAGAACTTGATTTTTAAAAATTTTTTAGGTTATTTATTTATTGTGAGAGACAGAGAGTGAGTGGGGGAGAGGCAGAGAGAGAGAGGGAGAGAGAATTCCAAGCAGGCTCCACACTGTCAGCACAGAGCCCAATGCGGGGCTCAAACTCTCAAACCGCAAATTCATGACCTGAACCAAAACCAAGAGTTGGATGCTTAACTGACTAGCCACACAGGTGCCCCAAACTATTCAGAATTTAACACCCAGGAAAACAACCAAATATTCTATAAGCAAGAAGTTAGTGTTTGGTAAAGGTCAGATGGTAGAGGGAAAGATGACTTTGAAGTGATTGATGGTGGATAAGTCAAGTAACTAAACATTTGAGAGAGGTGTAGGTTCTCTAGCTCTCTGTCTCTCTCTCTTTCTTTGTCTCCCACTCTCTTCCAAGTTTAAATTCTCCAAAACTGTGAATCTGAATGATTCTACCAGTTGTTACTCAATATAGGACATCTAATCAAATAGAATATTCACACCAACCTTTATAGCAACAGGCCAGCCTAGATCTTTGGTCTTTGGGTCAAGTATCTCTGATCAGTTAGTTGTAGCTGGGGCTGGGCTAACTTTGTGGGTATGTGACCTGTGCAGTCACATGTGGTCATGCTTAGAAAGGTTCCATGCTTGGTTTAATGCTCTGTTTTCGCTATCTAGAAATTCTTAATAATTTTTGAACAAGGGACTGTTCCATTTTTATTTTGCACTAAGTGCCACAAATTATGTTGTCAGTCATATTTTACTGAGAATGATCAACAGAGCATTAAGGATCATTTCAGAGAGAGGCTGTGGTGTGCAGGGCTTTGCAGACTTCTAGAAAAGCATAGTGTAACTTGAATATACCTTGCTTGGATTCCCAGAACTCTAGTGCAAAAGTAGAAGCAATAAATTAAAAATTACTAAATCGTCCATGAAATTTATAATCACTCTGCTAGCAAAAATAACTAGCAATACAGTTAAAAGACCAGTGAAAACCGTAGTAGCATATATGTTCTTTCTCTGGTCATCCTGCAATATTTTTAAAATGTGAAACTTACTAACCCATCTAGAAAAAATGGTCAAATGATATAAATGATTAATTTACATAATCATTTCCTTTATTTATATAAAGGAAATTAAAAGGTAGGTAAACACATGAAAACACATTTAGCCTAGTGAGTCATCTAGAGAAGTCTAAATTATATTTTTTTATAAAATTGATAGTGTTTAAAAATAATAGTGTGGTCATCAACAGAAGGAAGAGGACTCTCTTATCTACTAGGGAAAAGGTTAATTGATGGAATCAATTCGGTAATAACTATTTTCTTAAAGCATACATATTCCAGCAGTGCTACTTCTGGATATTTGTCTTAAGAAAATAATTACTTTTGTATGCATGACATAACTATAAAGCTATTTTGAAACATTTTTTTATATTTGTGAAAAGTTGATCTTACATGTATAGAATAATAGAAGTAATATATTTTACATAATATATTTGCATATATATATTCATATATATATATGCATATATATATATATACACACACACCATACACACAGTATGTAGAAGAATATATATTAGAATTTAAATAGTGGTTGGTGAGATTATGAGTGACTTTAACATTTGCATTTAAAAAT
Source organism: Neofelis nebulosa (assembly GCF_028018385.1). Taxonomy (NCBI): domain Eukaryota; kingdom Metazoa; phylum Chordata; class Mammalia; order Carnivora; family Felidae; genus Neofelis; species Neofelis nebulosa. The sequence goes on along the minus strand of NC_080790.1, from coordinate 48,685,831 downwards.
TAGAAGGAGATATTATATGAGCAATAATAGAAGTTATTTCCAGAAAATGTATGCAGTGACAGGGTAAGTCAAGGAACAGTTTTATCAAGGAAAAGGAAGCAGTTTCCTTGAAGGCCTAGTTCCAAGTTTTCTCAAGTGATTTACCTCCAGGAATAAGTTCCATCCACTCCAGCATTCCTGGTCCTCAAAGACCTTCAGATTCCTTCAGTGCATGGAAGAAAGCCACAAATTGTACCAAAAGTCTTAAAAATGTTGTGATCAATAAATCAGTAACTTTACATCAGGGCTTTCTCTAAGCCAATGATTTAAAAATGCACAGAATGATTCACATGTAAGAAGGTTTATCATTCCATGAATTATGATGAAAAGTGGGAAATTTCCTGGAAGCGTAGCAAGAGCATACTGCTAGATAAATTATGGCACATTCAATGCAATTATTTAATATCCCGTATCGAAAGAGTGTTTTAGAATACATACATGAACATGTTAGCCTTTATGAAAATGAAGGAAACCTGATTTAACATGGAGTTGGGCAGGCCTGAAGGGGCGTTCTCACGTAGAACCACTCCTTGCAGCCTGCATCACCAGCAGGAAGAAGGAAAATAAGAATTATTTCGACAAGAGTGGGCACTTTTCACGTAAGAATCTTATCTCCTGCCTTTAATGAAAGAAAGCTCCCCTCCCTGACCCGGCAACAATGCACTAACCACCATTTACAGCCAATGAGAAACCATTACAACTCAAACTCTTCCCCAGCAAACTTTTTGTTCAAAATAACCCTCCCCAATTTCCTTAAAGCATAAAATAAATAAATAAATAAATAAATAAATAAATAAATAAATAAATAAATAAAATATATAAAAAAAGATCTTTCCATTTGTCTCTTTGGACCTGCCTATGGTTCATTGTAGCTTGCTTGTCCCAACTTGCAATTCCTCTGCTATTCCTGAATAAACTCATTTTTACTTAAATAAAATTGCTCTTTTCTCTGTTTCAAGTTAACACCTTCATACATTTATTTTACAAAAAAATAAGCCTGTTAAGAATATCTTGGTAGGTTCTGGTAGGTAGAATATTGGCCTTCTAAAGATGTCCACATCCTAATCCCTAGAACCTGTGAATATGTTACTTTACATGGCATAAGTACTTTGCAGATGTGATTAAGGTTAAGGATTGAAATGGGGAGACTATCCTGGGTTATTTGGGTGGCTAATGAAATCATAAGGGTCCTTTATAATGGAACAACTTTCCCCACTATATTTATGGAGAGATGTTGTTGGCCTTGAAGATGTGTGCTTCACACATGGCCTTGTGGTTCACACATGGTTCATGGCCTTGGCCATAAACCAAGGGAATGTGGGTGGCTTCTAGAATCTGGAAAAAACAAGGAAATGTATTTTCCTCTAGAGTTTCTACAGGGGTCCACAAACCTACTAAACTTTGGTTTAAGCTTGTGTTGGGACTTCTGACGTACAGACCTGTGAGATAAATTAATGTTGTTTCAAACTACTATGTTTTACAGTAATTTGTCACAGCAGTATAGAAAACTAATACAGTTCCTCTATCAGAGAGAGAGAGAGAGAGAGAAAGACAGAAAGACATTATGTTTAGATTGGAAAAATAGTTCCTGAGTTTGGAGAAAACATGAGGCTATGAGAACAGAGAGGGCATAGGTCTGAGAGAAAAAGATGGCAAAGTCCTGAGGGATAAGGGTAGCACCATGAGTCTAGACATAAGGGATCAGGAATGGGTGTGAAGAAGAATATGGGAACAGTGGAAGGCTACAGACTTGAAGGGACCATGCAGAGACAAACAAGGAATGTCATAAGGTGATGCTAATTTTTTATTGATTGCTTCTTTCCTCCAACACCTTGATACTCCATAAACCCAGGAACTCACCTAATCCTAGAGAAGGAACAAAGTGAGGGGCTCTGAAAAGATTGGGGATAAAGATGAAATTTTCTTGCCAAACCAGTGATATGGGGGTACAAATTATATGTTGAATAAAAATAGAAATTAAGGAAGTTATATTTTTGCACAGCTGAGGTTATAGCCTGATAAGATAACACAAGGTATCAGTTTATCAGAGCAGACTTGTAAGAACCAGAAATCTAACCCTGTATCAAACTTTGTTAATAACTTCAAGTCCATAGATCAAGAAACAAAGAGAAAGCAAAGAGAGGTCTGAGACATCAAGTGTGGCTCCCCAGGTTCTTTCTCACATGGATCTCACTCTCTTTCGCTAGAACAGTATATGGGGTTGCCAAGTGAGGTTTTCTGGGTATGTGACACAATAGGCAATTATGTGTGAATTATGAAACATTGCCATTTTATAACCTTGCTATTGTATAGTTAATGCGACCTCCTTAAAGGATCCATGACTCATAGATTTATTTATTGTCTGTAAATGGGTTTATTTATTATAAGAGATCCTTTAACCAAAGACATTTAGTCATTGTTAGATAAGGTCTCTTTCCCTTAAGAAATATAATTAGTCTAATTACCCAAAGGCCTAGTGGATAAGGATACTAGTTATCTGTTTGCTTTTATTTATTTTTTTTCTTTACCTTGGGGGCACCCCTTGGAAAGAGAGTGAATGGATCATAAACTAGTGGCTTTAACTCCTTTCTTTCATCTGATAATTTGTAACAACTATGGTAACTATTATTGACATATCCTTAAAAAGAAAAGGGCTTTAGAAAATAGTAGTGAAGTTGGAAGACAAAAGATAATGTGGAACATACTTTTAAGTACAATTCTCAATTTGTAAGGTGTTCTCAATTTTCATACCAGGTAATGAAGTTATGATAGTGTATAAAGCTTTGATATTTGTGACCAATTTAAAGTCAGGGGACAACCTGGGATTGATTTTGTTGTATAACTGATCCATAGAATTGCATAATGGGTTCCTCAACAGCATAGATTTGAAGTGTCAGATGGAGCAGAAACATTGCTTATGGTCCACTCTTCCACAAAGGGTGTGAGGGTGAAATGGAGAAATAAGTCACCACTATGTCCTCTGTGTCCTAGCCATTCGTGTGGGATTTAGGGGGAGAGAAAGTTATGCAACAAGGCAGAGTAGGGACAGTGAATGCTGTGACATAGACATAGGTCTTTCTTTATTAAGAGATGTGAGTGTGATGCTAAGTGAAATAAGCCATACAGAGAAAGACAGATACCATATGGTTTCACTCTTATGTGGATCCTGAGAAACTTAACAGAAACCCATGGGGGAGGGGAAGGAAAAAAAAAAAAGAGGTTAGAGTGGGAGAGAGCCAAAGCATAAGAGACTGTTAAAAACTGAGAACAAACTGAGGGTTGATGGGGGGTGGGAGGGAGGGCAGGGTGGGTGATGGGTATTGAGGAGGGCACCTTTTTGGATGAGCACTGGGTGTTGTATGGAAACCAATTTGACAGTAAATTTCATATATTAAAAAATAAAAAATAAATAAATTAAAAAAAAAATAAAATTAAATTAAAAAAAAAAAAGATGTGAGCTCCTTTTGAGAGAACAATTGCTATCTCTTAAACAATTTTCTTGACTTTAGGAGTAAAGAGATGTGGTTGAAACCAGAGTAATGGATTATCTCCTCACCCTCCCCAGTTCAACACACACACACACACACACACACACACACACACACACACACACAAACACATACACACAGCACAGCACATTCAATTTTTTCCTTACTCTAGATTCGAGGAGAAGAGGGGCTGGGTTGGGCTTTATGCCAGAGATTCTCTCATGGGTCAGTGGGAGAGAAGCAGAACTCCAACAGGCTTCTAGATAAAATATTGAGGACCATCACTTTAGGGCTCCTTTAATGGCATCAGCCACTCCTGTGTGACAGACATATTCCCTGAACTCCATCTTCCTCGCTACTGAGGACCAGAGTAGTTTATGTACAAACTGATGGTGACTACAAGATCACCTAGAAGTATTTTCCATTCCAGAATATGGATTGAGAAAAAAATACACATATCCATTCTATTTCTTATTTATTTGTAATATCTTTCTATTTTAAATGCAAATCTACAGTCTTTAAGCTACTATTGGTAAAATAGGTTTTTCAGGAGAGTCAGACTTTAAGCTCCATTTGACTGCATTGTTTCTATGCATTTTGAGTTCTCAACCAGTACCAACCGGCCTATGAAGTTTTGGAACATAGCCCATTTGTAGCCTGGAAATGTAAATAAGCACCAATATAATTATCAGACTCACTTATTCATAGTGTCATTCCCTGAACTAATTTACATGTTCATGTTGTTGGCAGCACACCCTTTAATGACCTGGATGCCCCCATTAGATTGGCCTGTTTTGTCCCAGCAGGCCATGACACCCTGAAACATTCAGCTTGGAATTAATAATCTACCATGGTAATTAGCAACCCAGTAGAAATGAAAAGATCACAGCTAAAGTCATAGCTATTTATTCAAGAGAAAATTATTAAGTAGGTGTTCAAGATTGTTTCTACGTGCTCAACCTCAGGGAGTGTTTTTGTAAATTGCAAGTTTGCTCTTTCCAACATAAAAAGACAAAACAGCAGTAATAAATATATTCTCTGGAGGGAAAATATAGACATTTAATTTGGATGGTTGGCTTTATCAAAAAAGTATTATCTCAGTTGTATGTGAAAAACACACACTCACTTGCACACACTCACACAGACTCACACAGATGCATATACACAAAGTAAAAGCAGTGGCCGGTAGTGTTTTTCAATTGGTTCAACTCTATTATATCACTGAAGGTTCAATGGCACAAAAATCCACTCTAGAAAAAGGGAAATTTACAGAAAAAAAATGAGCAGTTCATAGATGAGTACAGTCCTCACTCTTCGATTTATTACTGTATGATTGTGAAAAACATGGCATTTAAATACAAATTATTTTATTATTAGCATGGGTGATGGTCAAAGAATGATATTCCTTAGTCCAACAAAAAAAAGGACAAACATACTTCAATGCCATATTTAACTGGGACCAGGATGTTTGAAACTGTTCTGCTCACAGTAAATACAATCCAAATGTTTTCTTTTAGGAGGGGAATGTCCTCTGCAATGTAGAAACTTGTAGCTAGAACAGGAAATCACATAGTTTAAATCAGATTTATTAAACAAGTAATTTCATTTTCTCAATGTACTAAAGTTTAAGAGAAGTCAGACACTTGGGAATTTTGCTGATCCACTTCTAACTGGTATTCCCCCAAGATTTTATTTCCATTCCTTTCGTAAAGCCTGTCTGTTCAGATGTATATAATGCTCCTTAGATTTCCTTGATCTTGTCCTCCTTGCTGTTCTCGCCATAGCCGCCAGACTCTGAGCATTCCTATGCAGTCCTATCATGCGTAAAGTTGAAACAACTAGCCTTATTAACACAAGTTTGAAAGTGTTTCTTATTGTCAACCTTAACAGTATAATAATATAAGAAAATGGGGGGGGGGGGGAAAGAGGGAAAAACAAAACAAAGCTTCAATCCAGAAGTTATATATTACTTTTAGCCAAGAGATCTCTCCAAGATTTATCCTGTGTTCTATGCTGCAAGATGAGAAGGAAACTACATTTTACTTTTTCTAAATTATTTCCCTCAGAAACAGATCTTTTCCATGGTTTGTTCTAATGGTTTTATAAAATACTACTCATTTATCTTGCTCGTTTCTCTTTTAGTTCATTTTGTTTTGTATTTTTAGGAAGACATCTCCAGGACTGTTAGAACACTTGATAATTGCTGTTTGTTAGAAATAACCTACTCTTTAAGCTAGTGGATGAAGAGGAAAATAATAAGAAACACATACATGATGAGTCTTAAAAACCTTTTGCCTGAAAGGACCAATCTCACAACAGGATATTATTACCCAACACAATGACAGTCTTTTCTGATCCGATTGCACAGAATTATTTCCTTCTGCTCTATTCAAAACCACCCATTGGCTAAAGAACTTCTTATCTTTTGACAGAATAAGCTCTAGAGAAAGTACAGTTGATAAAAGAAGTTCTGTCTAATGGTTAAAGCTGAGAATTAAGTTAGAATTTCCTGGTGTAAGTTGGTCATACAGAGATTTTTGTATTTCTTGCTCTTTTGGTTTAGTTATCACATCTGAAATGTATTGCCAAGCCATGAAATAGGATTACTGATCTTCTTAACTATTAGTGAATTCTTTTTAATCTCCAGAAGAGTATTTTTGCATGGGGATAATACTTTTCCTCACATTTGATGATCTTTTGCAATCCATTATCTATTTAGTTCTGTCTTTTATACTGTTTCTGTATTTATATCAATCTCTCTCTCTCTTGGTTTTCCAACATAAAAACTGAAAATAAGTTACTATAGGGAGGGAATCATATTTATTACATACTTCATCTGTATTTCCTTATGTATCTCAGGAAAAAAATACTGTACAAATTGATAGTTATTTAATAAAAACTTACTGAGTTGGGCTGACCAACTGGGAATATGTTGTATCAGCTGATAAGCCTGTCATTCTCTAAGCTTCCACATGATGTAAAGTGAACAATCCTGTAATACTTTTCACTAATTTACCTCAATGTATTCTTACCTAATATCTTTTGTCTGAATTTTCTCAGTAGTCACTAAAACTTTCTTAATATAGATCTGGTACTTTTGGCATTGGGAAAACTTTTCATTTCCTTCAAATGCAAGCTCAGAATAAAGACAGCTATTGGTGAAGTTGTTTCTCTAAAGAGAAGGCACTTCTGTGTCTTGAATGAACTCCATTTCTGCAGTGATTTACTGGAAAAGGAGTAAGGATATGATATACCAGAAAAGGTGCCTGAGATGAATTTTTAATGAAAACTTAGAAAAAGGAGATAACATACCCTTTTGTGTTTGCTTGCTGGTGTTTTAGGAACAGAGCTGAATTAGTCATATTCCATATTTAATAACACAGTTACAATTGGTGCCTATACAAAGTCTAATGTGTTTGATGCATGTACTAGGATATTTATGCATCCTTGAAAAATACACTGTTATGTAGCAAATATTTTAATTTTCTCAAAATAGTACTCAATTATAATGTCATGCTTTTTTTCACTATTTTAACTCAACATTCCATCTATGTTGCTGTATCATTGCTTAGATCTAAGGCATAGTATTTATAGGCTGCATGCATCACATTTTACTTATTCATTTCCCAGATGATGGACATCTGGGTGCTCTCAAGTCCTTGCTACAACAAACAACACTCTGTAACATCCCTACCTATAGTCTTTTTGGGATGTGTGTGACAGTTTTTCAGTGCAATTGCTGAATCATATAATGTAATTCATATATTACTAACTATTGCTACATTATCCTCCAGAATGATTGTAGCAGGGAGGAGGGAGATTATTGTTTCCTCATATTTCTCTATTACTTGGTATATCTATTTCTGTATAACAAATTACCTCAGAACTTGACTTAAAAAGATTTATTATCCCAGTTTTTGTGGGTGAGAAATCTGAGTGTGGCTTAGCTGGGTGACTCCGGGTCAAGGTCTATTGCAGTGAAGCTGTGAGCTAGGGCTGTGGTCTCATCTGAAGGCTCAATTTGGGGAAGATTCACTCCAAGTTATTTCTGTGGTTGTTGCAGGATTTAGTTCTCTATGAAATATTGGGCTCAGGGCCTCAATTCCTTATTAGCTGTTTGCTGAAGGCCTCCTTTAATTCCTTGCCACATAGACCACTTTCTAGGGCAGCTCACAACATGGCAGCTGGTTTCATAAGAGTAAGCATGTGAGAAGGGAAGAGAGAGCAAATGAGATAGAAGCCACACTCTTTGCAATCTAATCCTTGAGGTGACATCCTCTCACTTTTGCCATATTACATTTGTTAGAGCCAAGCAGTAGATCCAGGCTCTCTGTTTCCTTCCCCAGTTGAACTGTTAGAAAGCAATCATACATAGCACTTAGAAAAGTGGGTTTTGGAATTAGACATCTCTGTATCTGGATCCCAATTCTGCCTCTGCCTATATTTATGATCCTAGGCAAATTGCTTACTTGCATAAAACTCAGTTTTCTCATCAGTACAGTGAAGATAATACTAGAGTCTATTTCATGAAATTATTTTGACAATTTAATAAAATAAAACATTAGAAATCCTTAGCATGATATATATGGCACATATAAATTTTTCAACCAGCATTTCCTACTGTTATTTTAATTAAAACATGTCTTTTATATTGGGATTTATATTGAGAGAATGCTGACAAAAATATGCTTTCTTCGGATGTATATTCTACAAAAATGGGAAAGAATGGAAATAAGAAGACATTGGATATTAAGGAGAATGTTCAACAAAATCCAGGAAGTCATGAAAGAATCTGAGCCTGTCTGGAAGACGGCCAAAATAGACATCTTTCTGTAAGATTTGAATATTTTTAAATGTATCATTTGGAGGAGAAAATCAATAGAGAGACATGTATTTTTTTTTTTCCAACATTTTTAAATTTATTTTTGGGACAGAGAGAGACAGAGCATGAACGGGGGAGGGGCAGAGAGAGAGGGAGACACAGAATCGGAAACAGGCTCCAGGCTCCGAGCCATCAGCCCAGAGCCTGACGCGGGGCTCGAACTCACGGACCGCGAGATCGTGACCTGGCTGAAGTCGGACGCTTAACCGACTGCGCCACCCAGGCGCCCGAGACATGTATTTTTTTAGATGGTTAGAATGGATGGAGGGTTTCAGTTAGAGAAAACAGAATAAAAAAAGAATTAAAAAAGGAAAGAAAAACAGTGAGTAGGAAGTATGAGATAAAACTAGATTTCAAGAAATTAAACAATTGGCAGAAATAATAAATTTTTATGGGTAAGATGATACTAACTTTTAGTTACTTAGGATTATTCTACTTATTTAAACCTCTCTAATATTAAAAAAAATTCCATATGAATGAGTTCAGTCAACTTTTTGGCTATTCAGGCTATTCTTTGCAAATGAGTGACAGAGGCTGCATTTCAGCATGGGGACATGGGAGGTGAAGTAACGTCAAAAGCACTTCACACTTGTGTTTTAGTAAGAACCCAGTGCTGGGGCCAATGGAACTACTCTGACAAGGGATCTCACCACATGTACTGTGTTCACAGGGCTCCTGTCAGTCAAATGTGATCAGTCATCTGCTTTCAACAGTAGTGCTGGCCAACTGGTGTTTTACTGCCATGCATTATTCATCTCAATATAAAGGATAAACTCAGCTCTGTTAACCACTGCCCAAGGGTCCTCAGAATCAAGAAAGGAATATGTGGTTTTGGAATTGTGTTTCTTTGTGGGAAGGGAAAAAGCAGACTAGCCATAAGCACTTGCCAATACAATTCAGTTAATAAAATATGTGTAGTCAAAGTAGTTTTTAGAGGTTGCTTATTATGGTATCAGAAAAATTTCTAGAAACTAAGACCAAAGCAGGCACAATTAGTTTTTATTTCATTTTTATGTAAACTTTGTTTAGATGGATTATGTTTCTGGACAAAGTATATTCAGCTGAGCTGCCTAGCTAATAGATAAGGAAACCATATAAAAAATACTGAACTATGTAAAAAATCTCAAAGCATCCTGTTTGAAATCTCAGCTTTTGACAGGCAATGAATTAAATAGTAATAGTAAGGTAATTAAAATCTCTGAGAATCATATGAAACAAGTTTATTGTGAAAATGGCAAAGATTATCAGTAAATACCTATAAACACGCAGTCATGTGCACACACACACACACACACAGAAAATAAGAGAGAGAGAGAGGGAGAGAGAGAGAGAGAGAGGGAGGGAGGGAGAGTGGGAGGGGAGATAGAGATAGATGAAATGAGGGAGATTGATTTTTCTTAACTGTAAAAATTTAGCTCCCTTTATGTTAAAGTTATGATATAAACCAGCATTTAACAAAATGTTCCTTTTTTAAAAACCAGCTATATTGAGGTATAGTTGATATACAAAGAATCACACATATTTAATGTGTGCAATTTGATGAGTTTGGACATACGTGAACATGCATGACACCATCGCCAGAAATCAAGGTAATATACATATCTAATACCTCTCAGAGTTTTCTCACGTCTCCTCATTTTCTTTTTTTTGTGTTTGTTAAGAACACTTAACATGAAATCTACCCTTTTAACAACTTTCAGTGTGCACAATACATATTATTAACGGTAGGCACTATGTTGTACAGCAGATCTTGAGGATTTATTGATCTAGCATAACTGCACCTTTATACCCATTGAATAATAAATCCTCATTTCCCCAACCCCCAAATCCCTGGAAATTACTATTGTATTATCTGTCTCTATGAGTTTGACTATTTTAGATAACTCATATAAATGGAATCATGTAATATTCATCTTTCTGTACTGGCTTATTTCACTTAGCAGAATGTCCTCAAGTTTATCTATGTTGTCACAAATGGCAGGACTTCCTTCTTTTATAAGGCTGAATTATATTCCATTGTATGTCTATACCTCATGGGCTTTATCTGTGCATCTGTCAATGGACACTTAGGTTGTTTCCATGTCTTGGCTATTGTGAATAATATTGTAATGAATGTTGGAGTTTAGGTATCTCTGAGATCCTGATTTCAATTCTTTTGGATATATGCCCCAAAATGGGATGGTTAGATCATATGGAACTCTATATTTGTTTTTCATAGCTACTGAGCCATTTTACGTTCTCACAAATTCTATACAAGAGTTTCAATTTCTCCACAAAATTATCAACACTTATTTCTTTTTATTGTTGTTGTTGATAGGCATCCTAAAAGGTGTGAGGTGACATCTCATTGTAGTTTGATTTGCATTTTCCTGATAATTCCTGATAATTTCCCAAATACTGTTGGGAATCTTTTAATATACCTGCTGACCCTTTGTACGTCTTCTTTGTAGAAATAGCTGTTGACATCCTTTGCTCAGTTTTTAATTGAGTTACTTATTATTATTATTTGCTATTGAGTTGAAGGAGTTCATGTATTTTGCAAATTAATCCCTTACCAGATACACGATTTACAAACACTTTCTCCCATTCTGTGGATTGCCTTTTCATTATTTTGCTTATTTCTTTTGCTGTGCAGAGCTTTTTAGTTTAGTTTGATGTAGGCTATTTGTCTATTTTTGCTTTTGTTGCCTATAATTTTGGTGTCATATCCAAGAAGTCATTGCCAAGGCCAGTATCAAGGGGATTTTCCTGTCTGTTTTCTTCTAGTTTTACAATTTCAGGTCTTATGTTTAAGTCTTTTATCCATTTTGAGTTGATTTTGTTTAAGATAGGGGTTCAATTTCACAGTTTTGTGGTGTGTGGATATTCAGTTTTTCCAATACTATTCGTTGAAGAGACTATCCACTTGCCAAAATATTCAAAGTATTAGTCCAACAATTACCCTCTCTAGTTTGTTAAATATTTGAAGTAATATGTGTTGCCAAATTTTATATTTTTCTTTGTCATAAAAATAATACGTGTCCATTGGAAAACTTGGAATTTACAAATGAGCAAAAGGAAAGGAAAGGCATCATCCAAAAATAACTAGTGTTAATATTTTTATGTATACTCTTAGTTTTTTATTTGTACCATTATATGAGTTCATACTGTTTTGCGAATATTCCTTTATATTATTATGAAAAAGAAAGTAAACAGAAAACAAAATGAGTTAATATTGTTTATGCATGTTTCTTTGTGATGTTTTAAAAATATAATAAATCAGTATTGGTTACTATGCCATCTTATGTTATTTGGTCGTATGTGGTTTCACAGTCTCAACATGCTCCAGGAAGACAGACTGCTTGAGGTCTTCTTTGCCAGATGCTCCTGCCTGCCCTGAAGCCTTAACCCATGCTCTTACCTCTGCCTAGAACTCCCTTGGCTCCCTGCTGCCCTCAGCAAAGACCTACCATCCTTCAGATCCCAGCTTAAAAAAATACCACCACAACAGTGAGACCTTCTTGAACCCTCCTGTTGGCTGTCTGTACTAAGTCTCTGATAAGGCCCTGGTTAATCTCATGAATTCTGGGGGTAGAATGGGTTCAAACTCTGGATTTACTATTTATGAACCTTCTGACCCTGGGCAAGTTACTTAGCCTGTCTGTGTCTTAGTTTCTTTATTTATAAAATTGGGATAAAAATAGCACCTTCTCCTTGAGATGATTATAAAGATTAAATGAGTTAATACACATAGGAAGAACTTAAAATAGTGCTTTACTCATGTAAATATTTTGTTTTAGACATTACTATTACTGTCATTCTTTCTTTCATGTTCTATAACCTCGTTTACAGCTACACATTTGTGGGCATGCTGGTTCCATTCCTATTTTACCCCACTAGGTTACAAGCTTCATGAAACGGGGTCTGTGTTCATTCATCACTATATACAATTCCCTGGCATAGGGGTGTGGACATATTTGTTGAATGAATGATTATTTAGTACTCCATTTCTTTATGCTCTCATTTCTTTAAATTTTTTTCCTAATGTTTATTTATTGTTGAGACAGAACATGAACAGGGAGGGGCAGAGAGAGAGGGAGACACAGAATCTGAAGTAGGCTCCAGGCTTTGAGCTGTCAGCACAGAGCCCAATGCGGGGCTTGAACTCATCAACCGTGAGATCGTAGACCTGAGCTGAAGTCGGATACTCAACTGACTGAGCCATCCAGGCACCCCTATGTTCTCATTTCTTTAGACTTTTAATACTCTTGTAAACTTTGGTAATGCTTTTCAAGAGACATTTCCCTTTCATTTAATAGGCAAAAATTAAGGCTCTGACAATTTTATCTCTATTTTAATGATACAGTTTAATATCTTCAGCCATTGTTTTCCTCAAGCACTTTTACCAGACACCCAGTTTTATGGTGCAGGGACTGGTTTAATACAACGAAGTGATTTTTATCACACAATTTCCTGCTGCAATACTTTTTTTCCCTTTCTTGTTGGTTCTCATTTTGAATCCTTTTCTTCAACAGAAGATATTGGCTGGATGGGATGGGGAAGATGTGATATCTCACTGCTGACAACATTCAGCATCAAACACTGTAAAATGCTGCAATTTCCAGTGTTGTGGCTTCCCTCATTTTGCCTTCTGGCATCCCCTCATCACCTGGGTGCTTTGGTCATACTGTTGGACACGTCTGTGTTATTTAACCTTTTTAGCACATATAACATTGGTGACACTTTCAGCCTCCAGGAACTCCTATGATACATGCTTGCCACAGTACACTCTGTGAAACATTCAATTGAGCAAATGAAAAATAGCGCATGGGCCAGTGATCCTGCTAGAGCACTGTTTCATAGCTATTGGGGATGACAGCAAGTAGGAGAATGCCCAGGACTGCTGTAAGGGCATGCTGCCCATTGGATAGAAATGGAGTACTGTCCCTGCTAATTTGGGTGCTTCCAGGACAAACATGGAGAAGTTGTCAACAAAAAGGCCATTTTCTGCCTCAGCCCTGTCTGTCTGTAACTACCTCCTCTGTGCTCATCAGGTATCAGCTTCCTTCTCTGGCCAAGTGAAAGCTTACAAATCAAAACTTGTTCCTTTTTCCTTCTTCTGGGTCTAAAGGATGTAATATGAACTCTTACCAACTCTGACAGAGCCTGTCTCAGTTCCCAACATGAGACAAAAATGCTTTATTCTGTAAAGATGAACAAATGAGGGAGAAGAGAAACTGGAGAAGATTTAGCAGTTCAAAAAAGGATGCCCATCAGAGTCAGTGTCTTCCTATGAAGCAGAGTTTCTATGGGAAATTCAATATAACTGGAAAATGTTGAGTTTGTGTCACCAATGACTGCTGCAGGAACTTAGCATCTATGAAAGCATAGAAGGCCATCAGAACAAAGGAAGAAAAATCTGGAAAGATTACTTGGACCCCACAACCTACCTTTGAGTGATGTCATTCCCTTTACTAAGGCCGTGATAATAATTCCATTGGGGTGAAGTATTTAAATGGCAAATCACTGCATTTACTGAAGAAACCACCTTCTTTATCCCTATCCAGATTCTCTGTAATTCTCCTCTTCCTACTTAGTGCAAAGGAGACTTCTTCTCCAAAGTAAGAATAACAGCCTTAGCTCATTTCCAGCAACATTGGTGTCCCAGATACAGATGCTGAGTGGAAAGGTCTGACTTAATTCCCCATGTCACAGAACTAACAATACCACTGGGCCTGCCATAACAAAATACCACAAACTAGGTGGCTTAAAACAACAAAAATTTACTTTCTTAACTTTTAGTCTAGAAGCCTAAAATTAAAGTGTTAGCAGGACCATGCTATCTTTGAAACTGTAGGGAAGATTCTTTTCTTTCCTCTTGGTAGTTTCTGGTGGTTGCTGGCAATCCTTGACATTCCTTGGTTTGTCCAGTCTCTACCTCTCCCATTACATGGCCTTCTGTCTGTCTTTGTGCCCTGTATCTTCACATGGTGTTCTTTCTCTGGGTTGTGTGTCCAAATTTCCTTCTTCTAAGGACACCAGTCATTAGATTAGGGCCCACCCTATTCTGGTATGACCTCATCTTAAATTGATTACATCTTTCAAGACCTTATTTCTCAAATAAGGCCACATTCACTGGTACTGGGGGTTAAGACTTGAACAGATCTTTTTGGGGGACACAATTCTACCCACTACAGCCATCCAGCAACTACATATCTGGTACTTATCCAAAAAGATATTTTCTTGATCCCCAGCTTCTGTTCTGCTGGGTCCGGGAGGCAATTTATCATCCCCAAGTATTCCCTAAACACACCCTATCAAAACACATTTCTAAACTACATGATTAAAATCTCCAAAACTCTCTCTCAGATTTTCAGGGATCTAAGCCACTACCAAACTATCAAATACATTGTACTGGTAAAGACTTACTCCCAGTATTTGCAGTAGTAAATATACAGTAGTAAAATTTGTCTTCCATTTTTTACAAGTCTCAGTATTGCCAAAGTTTAGGTTCTTAGTGGCATAGTTAAAAGAGCCCAAGTGGATTTACCATTATATTTTGATATGATATGCGTTGTGATTTATTCTTGCATCTCCTCAACTTTGACTCATCACAGACTCTGGTACTTACCTATATTCAGCACTTTATGTAACAAATTATCATCTAAGGTAAAGGCAGTTTGACAATAGACAAACATGCATTGTAATATCCGTCTTTCTAATAGATGCAGTAACATTGTTTTTCTGAATTGATTAGAAAGGATTTATTTTTTTTACCCAAGGGCCACCATGTCAACAGCTATGGGACAGTAAATGTTACAATTCTCTTCAATCTTAGAAGCTCTTTTTGATATGCCATTGGAAGTAAATTAAGATCAACTTCCTCTGGTCCTAAAAAAATTGTCATTTTGTGATGTGTTATATTGCTATAGAACAGGTGAAATGCCTTGAGGATATCAGCTGTTCCTAAGATTGAGAAACTGGTGTACCCTTAGGTTGCCTTACAAGTTCTATCATGCTGTCACCAAAATGAGGTTCTTGTCGCTAGCTGTTGTTGGGCAATATATTTGTTTTGAGGCCTGCCTCATATGCCTTGCTCACTATAAATTCATTTGCTCCCTGAAGGATGGGCCTATTGAAATAAGCCAAATATTACAATTTTGTATCATGGTCTCCCTAGTCAATGCTAACCCAAAATTTGGTGGGAATTCTTTCCTATGAAATCCTCGCAATCCCTCTGGGACAGAATAATATCCCTTGTCTTACGGATCCCCTTTGCAGGACATTTTCAGTTGCCTGAAATTCACATAGGTGCAGTTCCCCACTGTGCTAGTTCCTCTGTTCCGAGATGACAGGGAGAATGGTAAAGGGTCCTGAAATACACTAGAGTGGTGTTAAAGGATAATTTTGAATAAAAGGTAAAATTATCACTGTCATATAGACATAAAAAGAACACAAGGCAAAGATTTTATTTAACTCATAATTAATGAGGGTATCAGGCAGATGCTAAAACTGGTTCAAAAAAGAATCCAGAGAACAGACAAATGTATTGAAACAGGGGTATTGAAAAAGCAGTACTGAACTAGGCAAAACAGGATTACCATTGGGGAGCCATGAAAAGATGAACAAATGGAGGATAATAGTGCAGAAGATTTAACATCAAAAAAGGATGCCCATCTGAGTCAGTGTCAGTTGAACTTCTACCAGACAGGATAGAATTTACACATATAGACAGGAAATATATGTTTTAAGTCTTGTTTATTTATTTTGAGAGACAGAGGGGGAGAAATGAGTAGGGGAGGAACAGAGAGAGAGAGGAAGAGAAAGGATCCTAAGCAGACACTACACCAGTAGTGCAGAGCTTGAAGTGGGACTTGAACTCATAAACCATGAGATTGTGACCAGAGCCAAAACCAAGAATCAGACACTTAACCGACTGAGCTACCTAGGCATCCCAGACAAGAAATATCTTTGCATTGCTTTCAATTATCCTTAATTCTCAAAGTTGTAAAATAGCTTCTGTATAATCCAAGAGGTTCTTTGGAGTCTAGACAATGCATACTTTTCCACAGAAGCACGAATTTCCTCCTGATGATATCCAGCTAAGCCCAGATTTGTAAGTCTTTCCACTGTTTTTGGTATATTGGTTTATAACATTACAAACAATATCCTTCCTTCTGGTGTGGAAAAAATATGGAAAATGAGGGAGATGTAGTTCTATATCTCTGAGGTGTGCAGTGGACAGAAAGGGAAGGGAGCACGACTGGTGGGAGGATGGAGAGAGAGGGAAAGAAAGAAGCTGGAGGGACCAGCCACATTTAAAGGTGCTGGTGCTAGATTACAAAGGACCAGACCAAACCATCCCAGAGCACAGATAGGTGGAGACCCACAGATGAGCAAAACTGTCTCAAAGCTCCTGTCTGCACAGCAAGGCTCTGTAAACTTTCCCCTGCATCCAGCTGTCTTCTTGGGAAGGAGGAAGAGAAAAGGAATCCTATTGAAGGAAGACATACAGCACTGATAAGATTAAATTTTGAATTGAATAGTTTCCTCAAAGTGACTAAACTAGAAAACGTATGTCAAATGGACTACAAGAGGCCAAATTTCTGTAAGTTACCAAATTTATTTCTTTTATCATCATTAGGAGTGGCATTTCACACTTAGATGAGATCAGTTATAAATAATATGAGGTGCCATTAAAACACCATTATAGACATGGTGTTTGCTTTTAGATCACCCATTGTACACTCTAGAGACAAATAAGTACATCTCCTTCTGATTTATAATCTTTTTTTTTCCATACTAGCAAATATTTGGAAATTGTAAACAATGTTTTTTTTTTTTCTCTCTGGTATGTTGGAGTTGGTTTGACGGCATAGTTTTATTGGGGCTACACTGGTTAGGGACTAAAAGATTCTGGAATTTTATATGTATCTCATTATTGTTAATAATTATTGACTATTAATATAATTAATATAATTAACTTTTATATAATTTATAAGTGGACACCATCTTGAACACACTTACTGGTTTCCATATTTGTCCAGTGATTCCTGGTTATTCAAGGTAGCTAGTCATATTTGCAAGCAATGATGGTTTTTTTTCTTATCAGTACGTGTACTTATCATTTCTTATCTTAAATTCCAGAAGGACATTGAATAATACAGTTGCATTTAGGTCAACTTCCTTGTTCCTTTTTGACTTCAGTGGAAAAGTCATGGGTTTTGACTCAAGTGTAATGCTTGCTGCTTTTTTGCTATTGATGTTATTCAGTAGATCATAAATGTATTCTTTGACTTGTAGCTATAAAAACTCAGAAGGGAATGTTCAGTTTTTCTACTTGATTATTAAAGTAATGAATTATATTGATAGTGTTTATAATATTGAACCATTCACACTTCTGAAACAAAACCCCTTTGGTCAAAGAGTATTGTTCTTTAAAAGCACGTTGTATTCTTTCTGCTATTTTTATTCGATTTCTTTGCCATTATTTATGTTTTATTGCATTGAGGTCAGCAAATCTAAACTCTCCAATTTTTATCCTTTGGAATGTATTGAGGTTTGCTTTATGGCTGAATATATGGAACTGTTTTTGTAAATGTTCCATTAACATTTGAAGATAATATAATGTGATATGTACAGGATATATAATTTAATGCTAGATAAATCTATTAAATTTCATCACAGTATTAGTATGGGCATCTAATTTTTTATTTTTGGTTTTCTTAATTTGTCAAAGGCTGAGAGCTGTGTGCTACAGTTTCCTTTTATGATGATGACTTTGTCAGTTTCTTTTTGATTACTCACACGTTTACTAAACTCCTATTGCACCTCTAGGCTTTCCTATCCAGTTTAATATGCTGTTTATATTCATTTATGTCTACCTGTCTGGTATTTTTCTTTCCCTAACTGTACCTAGGACATTGCTGTGCTCACTTAAGTTGCTGTATAGATACTCACTGATTTTTTTTATATTCCCTGAGAAATGTTCCAGACAGGAATTAGTTGAACCAATTTCATGTTTAGTATTTCAACCATTACAAGATTGTTCATATGATTTATGCCTCACCCTATTATCACTGAGAATTTATTGCAATATATCACCTCTTATTCCTCCTTAAATAAGCCTTTGTTACTGACTAGTTAATATACTCCAAAGAAAAAGTACCCCCCAAAAGCTGGTTCCTATAAATTCTTTTTGTATTTGCAGTTGGATTCTGCAGAAATTCTGCTGTGGCAGGGACTTCTTCAGCTCCTCTGAAAAGAGAAGCAAACCAATAACGCTGAGAGAATTTAACTTGGGCTTTCTTCATTTAACTAACATTTGCCCTTCCCGCGGTGTCTGTATTCTTTCCCAGAAATTGTACTTTGAAAACCTAATGTGAATGATAAGTGGAGCTATAGTTAAAAATAACTCCCTGGTAACTGTTAATAAGTGTTAGTGTGGCAGAGGCCTGATGCTATAGTGACCTCATTCAGGCGGAATCAAAATGAGCTGTGCTTTAGGGCAGAAGCCTTTAGAATCTTCTTCCACTTCCCCTTTCTTGTGTCTTAATCAGAAATTAGTGTAAAGACTTGCCCTTTTCTCTGAGGCTGACTAGCTTTGCGTGTATTATCACTCCTCTCTTTATTCTAGTCAAAAGCTTTTTATTCAAGAGTGGCTGTTTCCTCAGATTCTATATTTGACTTTATCACCAAGAGAAAGTCTTCATGCATTAAAATTTTGCTTGTGCCTGGTTACAACTACTGTGATAGATAAGGGGGAGGTAAAGGATGCTTGTTTGTCTGTTTTACAAAATCCGTGTAGCTCAGGAGTTTTGTTCATATGTCAACCAACGGGAGGAAAATAAAAGAACTCGAAATTTTATATGATTAAAAAAATTATAAGTTGCCTGAATGGTGGTGGCAGAGATCCTGGGGTATATTTCTAAGGCCCTCACAAGTTTTGAGATAGAAAAGGAAACAATAGGAGGTCTGAGACTATCTTGCAGTATTAGTGTCAAGGTTGTTTTAGGAATTGCCTCAAATCAGGGGTGATACGTTTTCCAGATGAGACTGTATTTTGATTATATAGTTGAAATCTGATAGAAGGCTTAGAACCCCAAGAGGACTGGCAGTGGTCAGAGGTATTCACATGACCTTATATCCTCTAGTAAATGCAACAGCGAACGATGAGTGGTTTTCAACGCTTCTTTCAGACCTGCAGGTGGAGGACGTGACTCTGTTAAAGGGTCTTGTGATCTGATTGCCTTTCTTCCTTGGTTATTTGGGGTGAAAGAGAATAGAGGGACATGATCTACATGGCTCTGAGTTGCAGGGCCTGACAGTGTAGAGACAGTGGAACAATGATAAAATCTAAGTCTTTCCAGGGCTTAACCTCATTATAATTGGGGGTGGTGGGACGTCCTTCCAGGCAATCTTACTAAATCTTTTTTTTTTTTTAATATTTATTTATTTTTAAGACACACACAGAGAGAGACAGTGTGAGCAGGGGAAAGACAGAGAGAGAGAGGGAGATGCAGAATCCAAAGCAGACTGCAGGCTCTCAGCTGTCAGCACAGAGTCTGACTTGGGGCTTGAACTCATGAACCGTGAGATCATGCCCTGAGCCGAAGTCGGACACTTAATTGACTGAGCCACCCAGGTGCCCCAGTCCTACTAAATCTTAAACAAAGCAACACATTTCTCTCTCTGTAATTTCAAGATAGGCACATTTCATAGGTGTGGGGAGTGGAACCCCTAAGTGGGAGAATTTTCTGTCTTTAAAGAAAATTTCCTGAGGATTCCCCAAATTGGACCTTATATAGCAATTCCATATGAATATTGGCTTTTTTGAAGGAGGAATTGAGGCAAGGATTACTCTTATTCCCACAGAGCTAGGAGAAATCATGAGGTTAATAAAATCTCTGTTCTGTAAATTAGACAGGCTCCTAACTTTTGTATAGTATCCTGGTAACCTAAAGCATGTTTACAGGGAAAAGATTGGGCTGGTTAAATAAATACTTAAGAATGGATGGTACTTTTGAAATCCATTGATTCTGTTCATGTGCAGCAACAGAATAAATAATGTCACTACAGAAAGATGAATAAAATATAATATAAAAAGAAAAGTGTCGCACAAATCCAGAAACCTTATTGGGTACCAAGAAGACCGGAATTTTGGAGGAAAAAGTAAAAAAGAAAATTTCACGTAGTTGGTAGTTGGTTGACTACCTAAGGCTAGTAGTGCTTTGTGTTCATTTTTGTGATTCTATATTTACTTTAGCATTTAAAAAATTATTTAAAAAATTATTGTTCAAAATTTGGGTAGTATAAAGAAAATCTGAAATGGATGCTTACCCTCACTCATAATTTCCCAGCAGCAAGTAATTATGACTAACATTTGATATGTTTTATTCTAGTATATTTTTCTATGTAATATAGTATTTTAAATTCAGATGATTTTTTGCCTCTCAAAAGTTATAGCATGGACATTTCCCCTTGTAATTACTAACCTTTTGCAAAAATGATGTTGCATTTCCAATATTAGCATAGTGTCTTTTAAAAAATAAAGTGCTCTCAAAAAGCATCATAACCCAATTTAGAAAAAAGGCCCAGTTACCTAATGCAAAGTAGACATCTGCTGTATGTGAATCCCACCCAGCCTCCCTTCCAATACCTCTCACTGGAGTGCTGTGCATGCAAAAGACAGTCAATAAATGGTTGTTAGATTTAAAGTAGATAGGGCTAGCAGAAGAGGCCTTGCATTTTGGAATAGTATAAGATTGATGACACACCTTTAAAAAATGACAAATGGCCTGGCTGAGCTGTTAAATATGGTGTCATTCTCTTAAAACAGTCATGTCTGGTATTTATGCCTTTGTATCAGGCTCAGTGTATCAGAATAGGATTTTATTATGTGTTAGGCAACATGATTTGACTGGTGGTATTTCTAAGCTGTGTTACAATGAGTTATTTCTCAGGGAACACCAGCTCATCTTTAAAACCCAATTGGTGTTATTGGTAGGTAGTATGGTGCTACTCCATTTTACTCAGTTCATATAATGTTTGTGGTGAAGTCTAATGAGATGATGTTCTCTGAAAAGAGTCTCACTCTTTGCGGTTGGGGTGCACAATCCTGGGAGCAAAGTCCCCACTTGGGGGTTAAACCTTATAGATTGTTCATTTCACTTAGGGAGTTCCTTAACAATGCCCCATTCCCAAAGGCTCTGATTTCGTCACTTTTGGCGGGGGGGACCCAGCACTCTGTAGCCAGTGCCCCAGAGGAGGATTGTGATGAGCCTTGTTAGGGACACACTTTCACGTTTGTCTGTGATGAGTTTAGTATTTGAAATTTTTTTTCATGTTTATTTTTGAGAGACAGAGAGACAGAGTGTGAGTGGGGAAGGGGCAGAGAGAGAGGGAGACACAGAATCCTAAGCAGGCTCCAGGTTCTGAGCTGTCAGCACAGAGCCTGACCTGGGGCTCAAACCCATGAACCATGAGATCATGACCTGAGCTGAAGTTGGACACCTAACTGACTGAGCCACCCAGGTGCCCCCTAAGTTTGGTATTTGAAAAAGAATATTGCTAATTGTAGAAAGTTGGCAAGGGATGAACAGCAAGAGATTTTTCTAAGAAATTTTCATTAAGTCTGTTTTGCAGCTTGGTCTATAGTTCACCTTTTAAATTTATATAATCTTTACGTATATAAAGAAAATGACTTCAGTTCTGCCTCATTTTTGGACCCCTTTACAAAATAGCTCTTAGTTATGCATCTACTTATATGCATTGCCCTGTTAACCAAAATAATTCTAGGAGCAATGGCTTTCAGAGGGTCTCTGAGGCATCCCATCATGGCATGTCATGGTAATAAAAGGTGAGAATGAGTGGATTAAGGTCTACGCATTATCATGTTCCTCTCCCTTTAGTCAGAACAGTGTCACTTATGAGTCTTCTCAGTAAGCTGTCCTTTGAATTACAGGTCCCCTGATCCTACAGATGTTTGAAAACCAGTATTTCAGATGTTGCAAATAATTCTCAGGAAGTTTTTTTTTTAACTGAAGGAGTGATCCATGAGTATATTTTCACTGTAAAGTATTCAAGAAATATATATATGTAATGGATTAAAGAAAGTTCTCATTTTCTTAGGGTGACTGTATAATGTGTCTTTTAAACAAGGACACTTTTGAGAGTGAAAGAGTGGTTGTTAGCAATCACACTTGCATAAACTGAGACTCTACTGGGCAAACCAGGACCTATGGTGATCTTATAGTTTCTCCCCTACACTCATTCTTTTCTACTTTTCCTCTTTTTTCTCCCAACAACACGACCAATTACAATTTGCCACCTGTTCTTTCATAGTTAGGGTGTGATAAAATTTATTTTACCACTCCTTTTACACTTTGTATTTCCCCCTGTTTTTAATTATTACAAACAATGCTGCAATGGCAATGAACAAATCTTAGTGCACACATGTGTGGCATTGCTGGTTGCACATTTTATTATAGTCATTTATGTTCAAGACTTTCTAAATAATTACCATCGTAAAACAGAGACTTCTTTGAACTTTACTTCATGACTTGATATCATGATTATGGATATTGTTTCTTGCATTGTGGGCAAATAAAGAGTCAGGATCTCAGGGACTATTGACCCTTACCCTAAATGGCCCCTTTGGGTTATTGTACATGTTTATATTATTAATAAAGTCATATAAGTAAAAAAAAAAAACTGTACAGGACCTAAGAAATCATCAAATGCAATTCTTTTCCTTTACAGATGAAAACACTGAGGTCCATAAAATTAAACTCACCTATGCAAGGAGAACCAGCAGGTTTGTGACTCTAAGCAAGGTTTTGTGGGTGCCAGGCTAATTCAGTGTTCTTCTTCTCTTTGCTAGCTAAGCTTTCAGCTAAGCTTCACGTAACAACATCTCTCCCTGGACTAATAGGGATCATTCTTTTCTTATTTGCTCTTCTCTATGTGTGTGATGATGCCACAGTTAAGAAAATTTTGGTTTCAAATGACAGAAACCCAAACAAATAGACGGAACCAAAAAAGAAAATATATTCAATGATACAATAGAAATGCTCAATAGTAGGTGTAGGGATTCACGGGTTGAAGGAGCTCCAGGTGCAGTTCTCTGTGACTCTCTAGACCCTACCCTTCTCTTCCTCTCAGGGTTGCCTTCAGGATGATTCATGGAAACTACATGGCTAAAGCTTTCCCAGAACTCCCATTCTCTCTCCAGACTGTCTGGAAGACCGATTGTCTCATGATGGCTCTGACTGGAGCCAGGAGAATTTTATTTTTCTTAAAGGCCCTATCAAGAGTCTACTACTGCATCATTGATGGAAATTGTGACTCATGCCCTCCTGAAGCAGTCATGTGGTCAAGGAGAAGGGATGATATACTGATTGGCTTAAGTTAATTAGAGTCTACTTTGGGACTGGCATTGGGATGAATCTCCCTGAGGCTACAAGGCTGAGAATTTGGAATAGGGGTTTCTCAAAAGAAAACATGGGTGTTCTTGTTAAAGAATTTGGTTATGAATGGTGAGGAGGCAACCCATAAGTGAACGCTATCTAGGAATTCACAAACCAGGTTTACTAGAACTGAGAAGGAAAGGAGAACAAATAGGCAGTGAGTGAAGGTATGACTGTTTCTTCTATGGTTAAATTTGGTGTTAATATTTTATGTGATTCACTTTGCTTATCAGAGAGCTCTTTTTAAGCTTTTTGGGAAGATCATTATTCTACATAGTTGAGTTTTATGAATAAACAACAATTGATAGTAGAGTCCCCCAAACAACTTGAAGATATAGAATGATGGCTTAACCTGGGGGAAGAGGGAACAGTAACAGTGAACAGGAGTGATGGGAATAATATACAAGCTTTAGAGACTCTTTGGTTGTTGTAGAATTTCAGGCCATTGAGTTAATTTGGGCAATAACATTTTGTTGAGAGTTTTTGGCCTCCAACTTCCATTGGGCTTTCTGTTTTTTTTTTTTTTCTTTCATTTAATTCTATTTCATCTCAATTTGAGTTTTATGTGAAATTATTTTCTGAGAGCTAAAGCATGTAAAATGCCAGAATGAACACCAAGAGCAAGCAAGAATCTCAGAGATGTAGTCAATTAATGCTGTTTTTAGTTTTGAGAAAGACTGAGAGACATAGCTTTCAGGTTTTCTTCCAGAGTGAGAGGTTGGGTGTGGCCATGTGACTTGCTTTGGTGAATGAAATGTGGGTAGAAGTGATATGTGCTATTTCCAAAGAAAGCTTTAAGAGTTAGAGTATGATCCAACACATTTTCTTTTACTGCCTTGGTAATTTGGGGGGCATTTGTCAAGATTGAGAATTCAATAGCTTGGTTACCTCTATGACATGAGTGACCTTCTGATCTATGGCTGACATTTAACATGAATGAGAAAAAAAAAAAAAACTACACACACAAGCACAACTTTTGTTGTTGAAAACCAGGGGTCTGAAAACCATGGAAAGAGTTTAACCTGCGTTAAACCACTGGGATCTCGGGTCACTTGTTACTAGAGAGTAATCTAGCCCATTCTGATTGATAAAGATTAAAACAAATACGCCGAAAGTGTTATGATGTAAAATAACAATAGCAAAAACACCTCAGAATGATTTCTTTTGTTATTTATCATAGACAAACACTGAACATGTAATATTGTTAAGCCTCTTGAGTTATGTGATTACTATTGCCTTAGGCAAAGGCCAGGAGGTGTGTGAGAGTTGGATTGTCAGAGATAATGTGCAAAGTAACATCTTACACCTCCTTCTTGGGCAATCTAGCACCCTTGAAATAAAATCAAGAAAAATAAAGAGGAAAAAAATATCACTTTTAATGGAAAGTTTTGTTCTTTTTTTCATTTTTAATACATCCATAATCCTAAAGATTATGACTAAAATGACATGCCTCTTTTCTTCACTACTTTTCTAACTTTTCTGAAGGCCTTTAAGTTGCGATAAATATAAAGAAAACACTAAAAGTGCCAATCACATTGCCTTTTCCAAAAAAGATGTGACCTTTAAATTAAAATCAATGAAGCCCTGGCATCTCTTATTCACACTTTTGGGTGACAAAACAAGATTGATATAAAGAAAAGAGACAGAAATTTAAGAAGATTTTTGGCTTAGGGCTTTAAGCCACCTACTTGAGAATATTCACTCATTTTAGCACTCATTTCTTTAGAGATTTGAAATTTCCATGATTTTCCAGGATCTGGTTGATTTAGATGTATTGATCCATTAATCTAAGACCCTTCTCATTTTAGGGACCAAAGGAGCTAAGATACAGATATGTGATTTGGATTCACTCACATGGGTGTCGACAGAACCAGATGCTAAGCCTATCTGTTCTTCCTACTACACCACATATGCCAATCTTTCTTTGGTGCTTCAAACACTACAACCAAATAAAAGGCCATAGGTACCATACAATCTAACCATCTGCCTTGCATTTTGCTTCCCCTGATCCCCATCTCCTATTAGTCTACCTCTCGCTTGCTTTGATACACTCACAGCGGCCCTCCTGTGTTCTGTCAAGAACCCTGCATAGGGTGTTTGCATGGGCTCTTCCCTCTTCCTCAAGCACTCTTTCTCCAGATGGCTGTATATCTGCATGGCTCATTCCCTTAACTCCTTCAAAATGAGGCCTAACTCTACCTCTTATATTTACTATGAAAAGACTCCTCTTCCATGCAGTCCAAATATCCCTGATCTATAATTTTCTGTACTTTTTTTTGGCATAACGTTTGTCAGTTTCTACCCTGATTATTATGTTCATTATTATCTCTCTTCTTCCTAGAGTGTAACCTTCATGTAATCAGGGGTTTTGTCTGTTCTGTTCATTGATATATCTCACATGCCTGTACCAGTCTTGACACATAGTTGGGATTCAAAAATATTTGTGAAAAGAATGAATGTACAAAGAAATGACAGAAAATAAATAAATCCACATGTGATTAAAGGGGCATAGTTATGTGTTTAACACTGCTTGTGCCTGGCTTTTGTGAATTTTCCATACAGGAGAAAAGAACTAACATTTGTTAAATACTCATGTTACAGGCATGGGCCTATGAGCTTCACATACAATATCTGTTTTGAATTCACATGAATGGCAATCATAGTACCTTTGAAGTAGGGCTATCACTTCCCTTGAAGTTGAGAAACCTCAACTGGAGTTTTAAGCAGTTTACTCAAATTACTACAGCTATGATGTGTAGATTTGAATTCATACCACTTTGGCTATAGTGTCCTTGCTCTTTCCACTGCATTATGGGTAAGGAAAGAAGGTAGAGAATGAAAAGTTTTACTGTTTTTTATACAGAATTACGTATTTTGGACAGACATACCATAGGCTCCTGTGTTATCCTCTTGAACAGAAAGAATTAACTCACTCTTCTTTATCCTCAGAATAGAGCTAATCATTGTATAAGACCCTATATATTATTCTGGCTCATTCTAAGTCAGAACTTTAATTGATTTTACAATATTGGCACTCATATGCAATACTCATCAGTTCATAAATATCGTTAGCTTATGCCTTTGACCTATGGCCCCAGATGAGGGGCTAATATCTCCCAGATATCACACATTTCAAATGCTAGTAAACATGAGGCTGGAGATAAAAAAGGGAAAAAGAAAAACAAAACTCTTTCTCTGGCATAGTTCCTTGAGCAATTTCTGCTGCATATGAAGAAAGTTCCTTTTTTGGGGGAAGTGGGCATGATGAAGGCCTTCATCTGGCATGTATTCAATAAGAGATGTAATACATACATCTGGCATGTATTAAATAAGTAGTAATTGACAGACTGGATGACAGTTGCACAGTGCTTCTAGCTGTCACTTAGGGCTTAGGGCTTTTGCTGTCTCCATGAGGACAGTTAAGGTTTTCCTTCCTGGGTAGGGAAAGCCCTGACTACTGTAGCAATCAGCAGAATGGTTTCTTGGGAAATAACCTGAATGGGGACTCTGAAATGGGTCTGTGTCGGTTCTTCTGATGTTTACATTTGCAAAAATAATGTTTTCCCATTCCTCAGTTTCCTCATTTGCAAAATTAGTGTATTGGATCAGACAATCTGGAATCCACCATTTAGGTCTCAAATTTCGAGAATTTTCCATAACTTTATTTACTGGAAAGGAAAAAGGCTTTAGGCTCATCTCTAATATTAATTTTATTAACCATATTAACAGAGGAAATATTTTTGAAACTGGATGGATGCTACTGCTTTTTTCCCTCATCTGACACATGACATACTACAGATTGTTTTCAAATAGAAAAGGAAAGACTATTTCTTTCTGCGAATAAAATTGATAGCCTTTATAGTATTTCAGAACTGTCATTTTGAAAAGTTGATTATGGTGACCTTTAGAGTACAGAGTTTACCAACAAATTCTGTAGCCTTACTGTGTGTGAAAATGGGCACAACAATGCAAGGCTTTTAGGAAACCTCTAATTTTTGCTTAACTTTTATTCCTGGGAATCTTTAATTTACAGCTTTCAACGGCTACTCAAACACAGAAGCTGCAATCAAACTACAGATGAGGCAATTGGGGGATATTGTGGAGGTGTGAGTTTCAGCGTGGGGGCTTTAGTCTTGGCCCCTCTTACTC
The DNA here is from genome assembly GCF_028018385.1 of Neofelis nebulosa. Classification (NCBI taxonomy): domain Eukaryota; kingdom Metazoa; phylum Chordata; class Mammalia; order Carnivora; family Felidae; genus Neofelis; species Neofelis nebulosa. The sequence continues at coordinate 48,657,827 of NC_080790.1, read as the reverse complement.
CTAGCCCCCAAATAAAAAGTGCTCTATGTAGAGGAGAGGCGGAGGTGGAGATGTGTTCACAGTTTATACCAGGGATTAAGTTTTGTTTTGTTTGTTTTTAAATGTATTTCTTTATTTTGAGAGAGAGAGAGAGAGAGCAAGTGAGAGAGAGAGAGAGCATGAGCAGGGGAGGGGCAGAGAGAGAGGGAGAGAGAATCCCAAGCAGACTCGGCACTATTAGTGAAGAGCCTGACATGGGGTGGAACCCACCAATCGGGAGATCATGACTTGAGACATAACCAAGAGTTAGACGCCTAACTGACTGAGTCACCCAAGAGCCCCAAGTTTTGGTGTTTCTTTTTTTTAAGGTTATTTATTTTTGAGAGAGAGAAAGGGCACAAATAGTGGATGTGCAGAGAGAGAGGAGACAGAGAATCCCAAGCAGGCTCCTTGCTGTCAGCACAGGGCCTGATATGGGGCTCGAAGTCATGAATGGTGAGTTGGTGACCTGAGCCAAAGTCAAGAGTCAGACGTTCTCAGTTTTGTTTTTTTAAAACAACTTTCTAAGTCCCCAGCATCAAGGATCCAGGCCATGAAAACTCCTATAGAGTTTAGCTGGACCAGAGTCTGCTAGAAATTGTGAATTCAGTTTGGAGTGAGCACATCAAGCTTCCAGTCATCTGTGAGCTGAGAAAGATACTGAAATAATCCAAGTGCATATGTGGGGAGGGGAGACAGGCAGTTTACTGGATAGAGCTTTGTTTCATTCAAAGAGAGTGAGTAGAAGCTTCCCCATATGCATGAGGAAGACTACTATAAAACAGAGGAAAGGAAATAATATCCAGGAGCCTCAAAAGATGAGCTTTTTTCTTTTTTTTTTGGAAATAGATCTAGTGAAAGAAAGGTCTAGATGTCATTTTTAGGAAAATCCTTAGCATCTTCAGAGTACACAAAAGCACTGTCTCTATAAAAGAGAAACATACAATCATTAAGAGTGAAGAAAGGGTGCAGCAAAAACAGTAGAATTAGAAGAAAGAGTGACCATAAAACAAAGACTGGCCTCCAAGAAAATAAAAATCTAACGGCAGAAATAAAATCCATATTTTCAGCTATAAAGAATTGAAACTGCAGAAAAATCAGTCAGGGGTGTGGAGGGTAACTTGAGAAAAGCATCAAGAATTTGCAGGGAAAAAGATAAAGAGGAAAATGATGAGCCAAAACAAGTTGAGATGGGTGACATAAAATATAAATAATAGGCATGCCTGATGGAGAGAACGGAACAAATAATTCAATGAATTCAAATGAAAGAAAAATTTAATGACTTTTCCAAAGACTGGTATATGCAGACTAGGAAAGCTCAATATATTCTAGGCAAAGTCGATGAAAAGAAACTTAGGCATAGATATTTTATGGAAAATACGTTTAGACTTTTAAGGATAAAGAAAAGGTAACTTACAAGGATTTAAGCAGAAAACCTTATTTCTTCCCCCCAAATAAATTATCTTCAGGCTTCAATTCTGCAACATCCAGCCCATGCAGTAATACTTACACAATTTTGAGGGGGAAAATCCACTTGCAAGCCAATAATTAAATATATTTGATGTGACAGCTTTTTCATATGCATATTTAATATAATTTTAACTTCTGGAAACATACTGGTAAGTGATGGGTCATAGTTGAGGGGCTGAAGCACGGAAATTGGCATATGAAAGCATGAAGGGAGAGAAAGGAGTGATTAGGAGAATATAGAGATTCAATGAGTGAAGTTTTTGATGGAATAAACTCATATACTGGATTTGAGAATACAGGGTTTGACTTGAGAATGATGGATTAAAAGGAAGGTTTAACCAGAGAACAAGATACTGGCATGTGAACCATTCAGTTTTCAGAAGGACCACCCTAGAGGAATAATAAGATCCAATGAGTGGACATAAGAATTAAGCAAAAATGATAAACCAAAAAGAAAGAAGAGTGGAGAGAAGATATTGGGGTTAAATTCTAAGAAGCCAGTATGTCATTTGGACTGTCCAGAGGTCATTCAAACGTCCAAATACAACAATAGGACCCGGTGAGAAGGGCAAGAACGTGAGATAGAAACCAATGTAATGAAGGAAATGACACGGTTGGTGAATTAATTAGAGCAGTAATGAGTTGATGACTCTGAATGGGACAAGCTTCAAGGAACAGAGGAGCTTTATGAGTGCGTAGGAATAAGGGAGCCTGAGAGCACCTTTAGGAACCAAAGAGAAAGTACAAACCAGCTTTGGAAGGTTGGTAAACCCAGGATATGGAGAAAATATTTTAAGAATATATAAAGTATTTAGAAAATATTATTTACCATGAAAGAGTTATTCTAGAGGGTACAGAGGGTTTGGGGGAGCAGTATAAAGTTAATGAAGAAATGAAAATAAATTCAATCTTACCTAATAGTAAAAAAAATCAAATAGAAGCAACAGATATCATTTTCATTTCCAAATTGGCATGAGTGTTACTCAGTATTATTGATGCCATGGCTAAATTGTCTTACATATTCCCTGTAGCAATTTAAATGGTGGGATCTTTCTGGAAGGCATTTTGGCAATACACACTAAATGTGTTAAAATTGCATATAGTTTTGATGCTGTCGTCTCTTTCCTCTTTATGCCTAAGGTTACAGTTTAGATATTCTATATTATAGATAGAATTTCCTAATTTTCCAAAGCTATGTTGTGTGCCTTTCCTTCGTGCTCACATGATGCCCTGTACTCCCTCTGGCACAGCACTTATCATAAACGATTAGAATCATCTGTTTACTTTTATGTATATTATCTCCCAACTTTAAGTTCTGCCTTGTTTGTCTACTCTGGCCATCACCATTTACCTCTGAATATACAGTGGTTTCTAGAACTTAAGATGTGCTCATGACTATATAAGTGAGTGAATAGGTAAATGTAAGAATGGAGAAAGGAATAGGAAGATGGGATGTACCTATGTTTGCAAAAATATTTTAGAAATGGGAAGAGAATGAGAGTTCAAGAAAGAAAGTGAGGGAGAAAGAGAGAGAGAAAGAGCTTTTAGACCATAAACACCAACATGCTAAGGGTAGTTATTAATAGGGACTGAGTTTTCAACTGTTTTAATTATCATGATTTTACTTGTTTGCATTTAAAGGAAATAGGGGTGCCTCGGTTGCTCAGTTGGTTAAGCGGCCAACTTTGGCTCAGGCCATGATTTTGTGGTTCATGAGTTCAAGCCCCGCGTTGGGCTCTGTGCTGACAGCTCAGAGCCTGGAGACTGCTTCAGATTCTGTGTTTCCATCTCTTTCTGCCCCTGCCCTGCTCATGCTCATGCTCATGCTCATGCTCATGCTCTGTCTCTGTCTCTCTCTCTCTCTCAAAAATAAAAAACATTAAAAAAAGTTACAAGAAAAAATAAAACAACAAAGCCGCCTTGAAAATAAAATAGATCTCAAGCCAACATCATTCTAAATTGTGAGCACAGTCAAATAATTAAGGAAAAATGGCAGTATTTTCATTGGGGGATGAATAATGTAAACAAGAAAAATGGATTTGGTATAAAGCAATAGAGACTGGCCAGCACTGTGGTAAACTGTAGAATAGAAGCCCATATAAAAGATTTAGTTTTAAAATTAAAATATGTGGGCTGGCTCAGGGCACTTGGGTGGCCCAGTTGGTTAAGTGTCTGACTCTTGATTTCGGCTCAGTTCATGATCTTATGGTTTCATGAGTTCAAGCCCTACATCAAGCTCTGTGTTGACTATGCGGAGGCTGCTTGGGATTCTCTGTCTCTGTCTCTGTCTCTCTCTCTGCCCTTCCCCAGCTCACACTCTCTCTGCCTCTCTCAAAATAATAATTAAAAAAACCCCAACAAATGTGGGTAGGCTTTATAAGACATATTTGTGAGCTGAATTTGGCCTTTAGCTCCCCAGAAGGCAGCCTTAAAGCCAGGAGAAAGGCCAGCTTGCCTTCTATCATCATTAGTACTGACTACTGCTTGGCAGGTTCTATCCAGCACACTGACATGGGGGAAAAGGGCTCTACGTATAAGAAACAAGAGAAAAATCATTTTGTTTGTTGTTGGAATGATTATTTCTCAAGAAAATCCAGAGCACTCAGGTGACAAACTGGTAGCATAAGTAAGAGCAAGGTGGCCGCAGCAACTAAACAATGTTAAAAACACTACAACTTTACTACATGCCCCAAATTAGCAATTAGAAAGTATAGTAATTAAGATAGTTGACAAGCATACTCATTGACCTTCCTCCTTACGAAGAAGCTATTAAAAGAGTAACACCATGAAAGTACTTAATAATACATCTTAGTAGAGGAGTTTTGAGAAATTCTTATGAGAAATTTTTTGATGAGAAAAGTAGAACTTGATTGCTAAAGAAAAAAAATCAGCAGAAGTCATTGTAAGCAACATATAGAAGAATGCTGTAGAAGTAATAGGAAATCGTAACTCCCAGAATCACAGAAAATTTCAAGCTTGAAGCCAATATTCATAAGCAGGAGACCATGGGAAAATTCTTGGTTTAATTGATTAAGGAACACGGTCAAATAACTGCTGTTCTCCTAAGACATTCTCAGTGTCTGATAACAGATGGAGCTTCCTCTAGGTTAAAACTCCTAAGACTCTCTTGTAAGCTAAGTGAATGTTCTTCCTGTGGACCCTAGCTGTGGGAATTCTCATGGATTTCAGTGTAAACAGTGGTTCTCATTTGGAGGTAGAGGATTTTGGGTTGTTGAGGTGATTGGGGAATTCTACTGGCATTTGAGAACCAGGTGCTAGGAATGCTAACTATCCTGATGTGTACAGCACAACCCTGCACAAAGCAGTGTGATCTTTCCCTAAATGATCTAGACAGTTACTCTCTGATAGAAATATAATGCAAGCTTTATACATATACAATTTTAATTTTTTGTAGCCATATTAAAGAGAAAAAAGAAACAAGTGAAATTATTCTGATAACATATTTATGTAAGCAAATATCTCCAAAATAATATTACAGTATGTAATCAATATAAATGTTTCATTATATATTTTTTATTGTACTAAATTTTTGAAATTCAATGTGTATTTTGTACTTTTAAAGCACATCTCAAATTGGATAGTAAATTTTCATTGGAAAGACTGATCTATATTCATATTTACATTTCATGAAATTCATAGTTGAAAAAGTAGATTCACATATCATAGTTGTTCCAAGCATACTTACATATATATTTAAACAGCTCCTTTATTTTTCTCTGCTCTAGCAAATTGCGATTGCCACTTACTGTGAGATTTGTGTGTACCCTTTCAATCCGTTTTTTCACTGTCTTGATTGTAGTACCAGTTTTTACATCTCCACTTGATTCTTCATCAGTGTTATGCTAAAAATATTTCAGAGTAAAACATAATTGTCCTTGTTTATTTTTTAAACTAGAAACAAAATTTAATTATGCTATAACTTCAGAAGTATTTCAATTTAATTGCCAGTTACAATTTACATAGGTATCCTTGTGATCATGCAGTCTGCCTAAAATATTGAAACAAATACATTCTATGTTAAATCAGTGCATAGAAAAAGTCATTCCAACTGGACAATTTGTTGACACTGACTAGATTGGTGGTGTATTTATGTGTATTATTAAAAACAACATGTGCAGTTGGTATGCACATTGCATTATAACAACACTATCTTACACAAAGTAAAGGTAACTGTAAAATGTATTCTAAAAACAATAATTTTGTGTTTAACAAAAAATATTTTACATGGACTCAGTTCTTAAATATAAATCCAAATTCATTAAAACACAAGGTCCCGACCATTCTGGCATCGTGTTACCTGTTTGACCTCAGCTCCTGTCACTACTCAGTGGTCACTTTTCTCCAGCTACACTTGTGTCAGCTGTTTCTTCAACATACTAGGCATGCTTCCATCTCACGGATTTTGCCCTTGTTTTCTCTTCTTGAAGGTTCTCCCCCGGAGCTGCATTGGGCCATCTTTGAGAATGCTATTTAAACTGGCTCCACTTCTCCCTCTCCTTGTACCTCTCCCCTGCTTTACTTTATTTCATAGCATATATCACCATCTGACATGCTGTGTGATTTGCATATATCCATTTTATCATGCTTACGAGAATGAAGCATAAAGATAAGAATTTTGTCAGTTTTGTTCACTGGTGGTATATATGCCTCTGGAAGCAAGAACAATGTCTGGCTATAGTTGAAACCCAGTAAGTATTTATTGAATAAATGAACTTATAAAAGGTAATTACCAAAGAATAGATATGAGATAGACAATTTTTAGAGAAGGACAGGGAAAAAAAACCAGAACAAAAGTAATTGATTTGATAAAAGGCAAAAATTAATGAATGAAAAAGAATTTATAGTTAAACATAAAATAAGATGGAAGAACAAATCCAATCAAATTATGAATCATAATAAGAGTGAATGAATTAAACTCCCCTATTAAAAATGGAGCAAAAATCCAATTAAATGATTTCTTAGCTTCATCAAGGAATAAATAAAATGTAGGGGAATTTGTAGAAACTTGAGCCCATAATTATAGTGGAAGAGCTTAACACCTAGTTAAATTTACATATAAAGTAGACCCAATTAAGGATATAAAAGATTTCAATATTCTAGTAATAAGCTCAATATTGTGGATAGATAGTACTCTTTATTCAATCAACAAAAAAGTAGAATAATTTCAAATACCCATGGAACCTGAGACACCATAATGCCATGACTAGAAATTAATCCCCGAAGCAATCATCTAGATTTTATTAGAAGGAATTTGAAAAAACTCACACAATGTACAATTTATAGAACTGTTGATGTTGGTATTCCACATCCCCAATTCTATACTATAGAAATACTTATGGATGAAAAGAAAAGTGTATGTACAGACATGTTAATTGTGGCACCATTTTTATTTTTATTTATTGTTATTTTTTAAGTTTATTTATTTATTTTGAGAGAGAGAGAGAGAGAGAGACAGTCAGGAAGAGCAGGGGAGGGGTAGAGAGAGGGAGAGAGAGACTCCCAAGCAGGCTCCATGCTGTTAGCAAAGACCCGGATGTGGGGCTTGAACTCACCAACCGCGAGATCATGACCTAACCGAAATCAAGTCAGAGGCTAAACTAACTGATCCACCCCGAATAATTGTGGCATCCTTTTTAATAGTGACAAACTAAAAGTAACCTTCAGTTTATCAGAGAAAGAATGATTAAATAAACAAAAGTTAATCTCTATTATGAGACTCTATATACCAATCAAAATATCACCGTTTCTAAAATACATTGCTAAACATGAATGTCAAAGATAAACATGCAGATTCATCACACTTATTGAAGCAATACATGTAAACATGTGAATGAATAGATCTAAAATTGACAGATTTTTTTAAAAGCCATTAACATTTGTTAATTCTGTGAAGAGAAATCTAAAAGGGTAAGATAAAGTAGGAAGCTTTTCACTTTCACATACTTTTTGTGGACTTAAAAAATATTATAATGTGATTTTGATTTCTTCATTATACTTCTATTTTCAACATTTTCTAAAATTCTATAATTCAGAGAAAAATAAACTGAATAAGCTTTATAAATTTAAAGAAAATTCTTTAGTGATATAAAAGAAATTTGAATCTATTCATCATATTTCAAGAAGAGTAAACCACTGAAAAACTACATTTATTGTCTCATATAAAGAGGCTAATTAACAATCATATGAGCAGTCATCTTGACAGTTCAACAACATTTTACATAATGGAGGTCAAAATCATTACAGAAATTCAGGTACTCTTAAAAAACTTGGTGCAATATTCTTAATGATTGTATAATACTTGATGGGAGCTCATGGTCCAGAAAATCTTGCCATTTTAGATCAATTGATAATTCTAATGGATTCTACTTCATTTCTTGACATCCCTTTCAACATATTTCAGAACGGTAAAGGAGTTTTATTGTAAAGTAGAAAAAGTGTTGGAAAAACCTAGAATAGTTGACTAACTTTATCCAGTGTGTTATAACCAACAATCATACTTCTTTGGACACATACCTATTAAATAAAAGAGCAACGACATTCTTTCTTAACTCCCTACTTCTTAAAAAACACAGCTTTCCCTTCAAAATGAACTTACTTTTCTATCAGAGTCTAGTATGGGTTTCTGTAGGTATTTTTCTCTGCACCTCTTTATGAACAATAGATTTTTATAATACTCAATTGACATGGTTGTGAAAATATAACATTACTTGACACATAAGAGCATATTTGCCTCTGGAAGTTGCTGGACAGATACAGTGCTCAATGAAGACAGAAGAAAGAATGGATTAAGGTCTCATGTGCTGTTTTACACATGTTTGCACACATACGAACACACACACACAAACTGAAGCACATAAGAACTATAGAAAAAGAGGTACATGGGTTGGCACAGCAAAGGGAAATGTAAATATTTGGATTGAAAAAGTAATGTGGAACAAAGACAGGTGACTGTATGAGTTCAGCTCTGCCATTTTTTGAGGAAGAATAAATCTCTAATGAAATTCCTCATAGTGGCAGCCTGTGGAGGACTCACTTGGGTGTTTGGACAGCTCATGTTTCTTGTGCAATGGGCTGTTAACTTTAGTGTGTATATTATGCATATCTGCCAGGGCAAGGCAAGGCAGCTTCTGTTTATAAATAATGTAAGTTAATGTAATGTATCAAATGCTAAATTAGATAAAGTTTTACATGAATAATAATATCAGGGCACTGGAGCTTTTTGGTGTCACCCAAACAAATGACATCAAAGTATAGAGCACACAGAATTGCCACCCCAGCATTAGGGATTGCATTTAAGAACCTCACAGATTTTGAATGGTTACTTAGAGTTTCTGTACTATAAAGATGCAGTTTTTATTTAAAAAAAGAAGAATTCTGGAACTAGATTTCTCTTTCTTTTATGATACCTCTCAATCAATATGTGACTTAAATATTTACTTAATGGGGAAAGAATGATCTCTTCAATAAACGGTGCTGGGAAAACTCAATAACCACATTCAGAAAAATGAAATTGGACCCCCATCACATACCACTCACAAAAATTAACTCAGAATGTATTAAAGATATAAACCTAAGACCTGAAACCATAAAACTCCTTGAAGAAAATATAGTGAAAAAACTCCATGAAATTGATCTTGGCAATATTTATTTATTTATTTATTTATTTATTTATTTATTTATTGGCTATGACACCAAAAGCACAAGCAACAAAGGCAAAAATAAATAAAATAAATAAGTGGGACTATACCAAACTAAAATACTTCTGTATAGCAAAAGAAACAATCAACCAAATAAAAAGGCAACCTATGAAATAAGAGAAAATATTTGCAATTTATATGTCTAATATGGTGTTAACATCCAAAATATGTCATGAACTTGTAAAACTCAATGGCAAACAATCTGATTAAAAATGTGCAGAGGAATTGAATTGACATTTTTCCAAAGAAGACACAAATGATCAAAAGGTACACGAAAAGATGCTCAACATCACTAAGCATCAAGGAAATTCAAATCAAAACAACAATGAGATATTACCTTACACTTGTTAGGATGTTTATTATAGATTAAAAAAAAGAGATCATAAGTGTTGGCAAGGATGTGGAGAAAAGGGTATCCTGTGAATTGTTGATGGGAATGTAAATTCGTGCAGCCACTATGGAAAGCAGTATGGAAGTTCTCCCAAAAATAAAAAAAGCGAACACTGTATGATCCAGCAATTCCAAATCTGGGTATACATCCAAAGGAAAGGAAATCACTATCTTGCAGAGATATCTGCATCATCATGTTCACTGCAGCATTATTCGCAATAGCCAAGATATGGGAACAAACTAAGTGTCCTTCAAAGGCTGAATGGATAAAGATGTGGCATATACATACAATTGGATATTATTTAGCCATGATAAAAAGGGAAATCCTGTCTTTTGTGAAAACCTGGATAGACCTTGAGTTCATTAGGCCAAGTGAAATGTCATATTGAGAGACAGATATTGCATGATATCCCTTATAAAGGTGGAATTTAAAAAAGCCAAACTTGTAGAAACAGAGTAGAATTGTGGTTACCAGGGGCTTAGAGGTGGAGGAAATGGGGAGATTGGTCAAAGAGAACAAACTTCTGGCCGGAAGATGAATAATTTCTGGGGAACTAATGCACAACATGGTGATTATAGTTAACAATATTGTGTTATGTACTTAAAAGTTTCTAAAAGAGTAAATCTTAGATGCTCTCACCACAAAAAAGAAATGGTAATTATGTGACATGATGAGGTATTAGCTAATCCTATGGCAGTAATAATTTTTCAATATATAATTATATCAAATCCACATGTTGAACATCTTAAACTTATACAGTGTTATATGTCAATTCTATCTCAATAAAGCTGATAAGAAAAAGTTTTCAAAATGCTTTTCTCACTTGTCTAAGGCTGAAAAAGAAAGTCTAGCATGATATTTCAAACCAGAAAAAGCCAGTCAACTTGAAGAACAGACACAAAACTAAAAATTCTTTAGTTTGGTACAGTATTAGAAGGTTCAGTTAAACTTTTGATAGATTTTGATAGCAATTGCTAGAGAACTCAGGAAATCTTCAATCTTATCAAATCACCCCTTCTAAACATGAAGTTCTCAGGGGTGCTAGATGTATAAGGAGAAAAAGGAAAGAGTAATTGAGATAATTTTTTGTCACCTAGCACCATGCCAGGTCTCTAAGAGCGATGCAACGAGAAAAATGATCCTTCTAAAAAAGTTGTCATCTCCAAATTCCTATGAAATCTTATGCTAAGCTGAGTTGAGCCACATGAAGAGAAAAGACAGATTCCCAAAGGGGCAGATAAGTTTAAGATTTAAAGTAGGAACAAACCATATTCCCTCCCTTGCCCCACTCCTCCACCCTGGGTGCATTGCCAATATATTAATTTATTTGTTTCAATCACACTTTTTCAACATAATGAAAATTCAACCTACAGATAAAACATATCAAGGGAAGGGGGATGTTGTCCTCCAAGATATAGTGTAGAATTTTTCAAAACTGCTCATTCCAATTTTCCTGTCCTGCAGGCCTATAAGACACCTCTTTCTAAAGAGGAGGCAACTCTAGGCTTAGGCCGATGCTAAGACAGATGTTGCATGTGAGAAAAGAGAGTGAGAGAGGAGGACTCCTGAGAAGGAGCCACCTCCCAAGAGCCTCTGTTAGACTGGACTTTGCCAACATCTTAGCAAACAAGGGTTTGCTTTAATGAGGCAGGTGCAGTGAGAGAACAGAATTCTTGAAACTACCGAGAGAATTAATATAACAATAAATAAAATGTGAATATGTATTTTTAAAATGTAAAGATTAGTAAAGACAAATACTATATGATGTCACTTATATGTGGAATTTTAGAAATGAAGCAAACAAAGAGAAAGAAAATGAGAGAGAGAGAGAGAGAGAGAGAGAGAGAGAGAGAGAGAGAAACCAAGAAACAGACTCTTAATTCTAGAGAACAAACTGATGGTTATCAGAAGGGAGGTGGGTGAGGGATTGGGTGAATAGGTGATAGGGATTAAGGAGAGAACTTGTGATGAGCACAGGGTGATTAAAATAAAAATTAAAAAAAAAGTAAAGATGAACATACTGGGCCTAAAACAAAACCAGAAACAAAACCTTAACCCAATTACTTCATACAATCTAAAGCTAGAAAACTAAAGAAGTTAAAATTTTTGGGAAAAAAATATCAAGAAAACAAACCTAGTAGAATGAAGGAAGTACCAAAACTTCTTAGTAGATAAAATGAAATTAAGCCACAAAAAGCACTAAAAACTATGGAGGGTCTTTTTCTTTTTTGTAAGGAGCAATTAAATACAGAAATAAAAATATTCTAAAGTACTTTATATACTTAGATCAAGAAGAAATAGAGAGAAAATAATAATAATAGGGATTTTAAAGCATGTCTTTCAATCTTTAAAACATCGGATAGAAAAAATGAACATATGGAAAATATCAGTAATAGAATTTAATGGCTCATTATTTCAATATCTTTCAGACTTTGTATACTAAAGAAATGACACCTTCTTTTCCAGACCACATGGGACATTTGCACAAATCTTTTTTTCCCCTAGAAAAAAGAACCATGAATTCCAAATAATAGAAAGATCTTTTTAAATCTAATATCAATATCATAATAGAGAAATAATCACAATATAACAAGCTAAAATCATAAGGGCCCAAAGGAAGTGGGAGGAATATGGGTATTAATTTCCTTATATTTTTTTTCCAGGAGTCTATAGGTAATCTATACAGATAGAAAACCAATAAATAGTGATTTAGGTAAATTTAGGTAGATTATTAAAAGCTATCAAAGTAGCCATCAGAAGAACATAATCTGGACAATAAAGCTTCCATGTTACTTAAGGTAACACCTGAATGACACATAAAATAAGGAAAATAGAAACCAAATATCAAGATATAGAAGACAAAGTGAGCTTTAAAACAAAGCAAATATATATATATATATATATATATATTACATGTGAAAGTGGCAAAGTCTCTTATTCAGAGAAAAATTTTCTTAGAGAATTTATTTATTCATTCAGCAAATACTCCAATAATTGAGGCATTTCCAATTGCTTTGGGTAAGGCGTTAGATTAGACAGAGTCCCCTGCTATACTGTGTGTATATTTTAACAGAGAGAGATGAACAGTATGTAATATTATGAAATTAAACAGGAAAGTAGGTTAGAGGATATCTGGGGATGGGGAGGTGGCTGCTTTAGCTATCCTGCTTAGAGAAGGTGTCTTTGGAGAGCTGGAATTTGAACTTGGACCTAACCAATGATAGTATTACAAAAATCTGGGGACAGCGTGTGAGGGAGGGAGAAGAGTGAGTGCAAAAGTAGGAGAGCCTGCAATGAGGTCAGTGTGTTAAGAGCAACAGAAGGCTGGTGTACCTGGAATTGGGGGTGATTGCTGATTAGAGTATCTTGGTGGGAGTTCTAACAGAAGTGAAGACTGAAACTACTTATGTGTGAATAGGTTATTTAGGCAAATGATTCCAGGGAGCAGGTGTGAGGGACGGGATGAAACGGGAAGAGAGGAAGAGCCAATGCAAGAGAGTTTTATGAAACTGGTCACTGCTAGGGCTACTTCATTATGGAATATATCTCAAAGCCATGTGTCCCAGGAAGAAAGGTGATACATTATCCATGGGCTCCAGTCCTAATTGGTGAAGGGTTGCCTCATTGGGTTTTAAATTTCCTGCACTTCCATGTCACCCAATTGTGAATGCTGATTAGAGCTCCAGGGGTGTCGGTGGCATCGGAGAAGACTTGGGGCAGGAGCTGAGAGATGCTACTTAAGGTACCACCGTGTCTTACAGTTGTAGGAAAATGATGTAAGTCTGAATGGAACTGGTCACTGCAGCTGGGGCTGGAATGAGAAAATTTGAAGTGGTGCATGGAACAGGTCTGATGGATAAAGATAGATAGATAAAGAAATGTCCTTAGAAAAGGACACAAAATTAGATGGTATATACCAGAAATGCATGTAAAACGATGTGTTTCAAACATATTGCAAGTAAAAGGGTGTGCAAAACATCTGCTGGCACACACATACACACACACACACACACATAAAAGAAAAGAAATGAGATCAAAATATTAATGTCAGAAAGAGTTGAATTCAAGGCAGGGTGATGATGATGATGATGATGATGATGATGATGATGATGATGATGATTTTGCCAGAGAGAGAGGCAGAGGGAGAGGGAGAGAGAGAATCTTAAGTAGGCTGTATGGCCAGTGTGGAGCCCAATGCGGGGCTCGATCCCACAACTGTGAGATCATGACTTGAGTCAATATCAAGAGTCAGACTTAATCCACTGAGCCATCCAGGTGCCCCAAGGCAGAATTATTTTTTAATGATAAAGAAGTTCTTCATATAATAGCAAAACTTAGAGTTCATTCATTACAAGGTTGTACTATGAATTTTTATGAACCAAACTGTATAGCATAATATTTACATGTATGCATATTATACAGATATATATCCTTAAGATTATAACTTTTCTTTTCTAATTTTTTATTTATTTTTATTTATTTTTAATTTTTTTTTTCAACGTTTATTTATTTTTGGGACAGAGAGAGACAGAGCATGAACGGGGGAGGGACAGAGAGAGAGGGAGACACAGAATCGGAAACAGGCTCCAGGCTCTGAGCCATCAGCCCAGAGCCTGACGCGGGGCTCGAACTCACGGACCGTGAGATCGTGACCTGGCTGAAGTCGGACGCTCAACCGACTGCGCCACCCAGGCGCCCCATCTTTTCTAATTTTTTAAATTTTTAAATATTTTTTTATTTTTTAAGTTTATTTTTTAAAAGGTATTTTTATTTTTTTTAATATGAAATTCACTGGCAAATTGGTCTCCTTACAACACCCAGTGCTCATCCCAACAGGTGCCTTCCTCAATGCCCATCACCCATCCTCCCCTCCCTCCCACTTCCCATCAACCCTCAGTTTATCCTCAGTTTTTAAGAGTCTCTTATGGTTTGGCTCCTTCCCTCTCTGTAACTTTTTTTTCCCCTTCCCCTCCCCCATGGTCTTCTGTTAAGTTTCTCGGGATCCACATAAGAGTGAAAACATATGGTATCTTTCTCTGTATGACTTATTTCACTTAGCATAACACTCTCCAGTTCCATCCATGTTGCTACAAAAGGCCGTATTATATTCTTTCTCATTGCCAAGTAGTATTCCATTGTATATATAAACCACATCTTCTTTATCCATTCGTCAGTTGATGGACATTTAGGTTCTTTCCATAATTTGGCTATTGTTGAAAGTGCTGCTATAAACACTGGGGTACCAGCGCCCCTATGCATGAGCACTCCTGTATCCCTTGGGTAAATTCCTAGCAGTGCTATTGCTGGGTCATAGGGTAGATCTATTTTTAATTTTTTGAGGAACCCCCACACTGTTTTCCAGAGCAGCTGCGCCAGTTTTCATTCCCACCAACAGTGCAAGAGGGTTCCCGTTTCTCCACCTCCTCTCCAGCATCTATAGTCTCCTGATTTGTTTATTTTAGCCACTCTGACTGGCGTGAGGTGATATCTCAGTGTGAGATTATAACTTTTCTTAATTTTTTTTTTTTAACGTTTATTTATTTTTGAGACAGAGAGAGACAGAGCATGAATGGGAGAGGGGCAGAGAGAGCAGAAGCAGGCTCCAGGCCATCAGCCCAGAGCCTGACACGGGGCTTGAACTCACGGACCCCGAGATCGTGACCTGAGCTGAAGCCGGACGTTTAACCGACTGAGCCACCCAGGTGCCCCAAGATTATAACTTTTCTTAAGCACCTATAAAACATTTGCAAAAGTTACAATTGATTATATATCCTGCTACAAAGAAAGTTTAAACAAATTGCAAAAGTATAAATAAAGCCGGCCATAATTTCTAAACACAATTTAATAAAACTAAAGTAAGGAATCAAAATCAAAGTACCAACCGACTGGATGAGCAATAACTCTGTATTAAACAAAGCTGTATTTTCAAAATATCTAGAAAATAATCCAGAAAATAGGAAACATGTATCATACACACATATAGTTAAAGCAAATATCAAATAAAAATTCATGATCTGAAATATATAAATTACTAAGGAATGAAAATTAACAAGTTAAGACAATTCAAAGTTCAGGAATCAACAAAACAGAAGGAAAGAGTCAATAAAAATAAAATAAAATAATAACACAGAAAACAAGAAAAATACCTGAATTCTTAAGAAATCTCTGTATGTGTGTCTGTTTTTGTGCTTTTGGAAAACAGGAGATAGGAACAACCACCCAAGTAAAAAATTAAATAGAGCCTAGATCCTAAAACTCAGGCATGTGGATTCTCAAACCACAGAATCACCTGCAGGTCTTGTAAATATACAGATGGTTGGGACCCACCACCAGAGTTTCTGGTTTAGCAGGTAAGGGGTGGGGTCCAACCAATCATTTCTAAGATTTTTCCAGACAAAGTTGGCTAAGTTGATATAACTGAAGTTGGTATAGAGAAGTTCTGAGACAGAGAAACCAGTTAGCTAGTATAAAGGACAGAAAATGAAAGAGGGGAAAAAAACCACAAAGAGGTAAACAAGATCTGATTAGCTAAATAATCAGAGAAACAGAGGAAATGGAGACATCAATTCAGTGGTTTCCAACATTGACTTTCATGTAGGAACTTTCACAAAAACCTAATACTCAGTCCCCTCCCTGGTGGGGTTGAATTAAAATCTTGGAGGTTGGGATCTAAGCACTAGCTGTTTAAAAGTCCCCGAAGTGATTTTGGTGCTCAGTGTAGTTTGAGAAGCATTAGGATAAGGGAGTAGTTGCGTTCCAGGATATAATTTATAAACTGGGAATCTGGAAAATTCTCAATTTTCCCTAGAATGGAAACTCCAGGTTGCAAGTGGAGGTACATTCCTCTTCATGACTGGTTCTATTACTCAGTCCTTCTGGACTTCTTTTAACTGGGAGTTTAGGGGACAGAACTGAACATGGTGTACTTAGTCTCTTCCATATGTTTGTGTTTTCCTTCTGTCTTCTTGCAGATAAAGTGCTCTCTGGTCAGTCTTCATTCTAGACAGTAAATGTTCTGCCTGTCATTGGAAGTCCAAGATCTTTAGCTATGCCTGAGTTTGAAATAATTTTTAAAAAAATCAGCTTTATTGAGATATAATTCACATACCACAAACTTGACCATTTTGAAATGTACAATTCCGTTGATTTTAGTATATTCTGTAGAATATTTTTATCACCCCCAAAAGAAACTTGGTACTCTCTAGCTATATTCCTCTGCTCTCAGCTCTAGGCAGTGACTAATCCACATTCAGTCTCCATAGATTTTCTTTTTCTGAAGACTAAAAGATTAATTTTAAGTCATATGAATTATGAGAAAGTTCCTGTGTCCTCAAACCACAGACATAACTGATCAAGTTGTTACTCCAGAAAAATCTGATAGTTTGAAACCCATCTGGGGGTCAGTTAGTTCCCAATCAAGAAGGGGTATTCATATTTCCCTAAAGCTCAACCACTGGGTGAAATAATTGTTTCTGGGAAGAACATATGTTACCCAAATGACTCCAAAAGTGATGGAAATATTGACAAACTTGTTACAAAGTTGAGAAGAGCTATCCTGATGCCAAAACAAAAACCATAAAGAGCAAGATGATCTATTAGACTGGCATAAAAACTAAAACTTCTGTATCTCAAGCATCACTGTAAACCAAGTTATGGTAAATATATAATGGGTATGACCAGTAAAGAACTAATTTATAAACAATTTTACAAACCATTAGGAAAAAAGCTACCACCACAGGAAAAAAAAGGTCAAACAACATGTACATCTAGTACAAAATAAAGAAATAACTTTTTTTCAATTATTTTTTAACATTTGTTTTTGAGAGACAGAGAGAGACAGAGCACAAATGGGGGGAGGGACAGAGAGAGAGGGAGACACAGAATCTGAAGCAAACTCCAGGCTCTGTGCTGTCAGCACAAAGCCCTACCTGGGGCTTGAACCCATGAACTGTGAGATCATGACCTGAGCCAAAGTCAGATGCTTAACAGACTGAGCCACCCAGGTGCTCCCCGCCTTGTTAATTTTTTTTTAACATGAAGAAATAACTTTTAAAAAAATCCAGTTAACTTAGGAACAATACTCAACATTATTGGAGTTGAAAAGATGCAAATTTAAACAATGGGTTATTTTTCACAGGTAAGCAAATATTAAAATATTAATATATTCAGTGTTGGTGAAGCTGAAGGGAAATGGAAATGTGCTGTTGAGAGTAAAGGTTATAACTTTTCTAAAAGGCAATTTGTGATATATAACACAATTAAACGTAATCATTGGAACTCTATATTTTGAGTTTTAATCTCAGAAAACAAATAAATAAGAGTGTATTTCTAACTTTGTTAATTACAATGATATTTACAATAAGGAAATTTGGAAAAGCATAAATATAAAACACACATGATTATTTTACTATATTTGGAAACATTCAGGTGTGGATTTTTATACTTCTGTTTATTGGCAGAAACTGAATTAATGAAATATTGAAAAAAACCATTTTATGGAATTCCCTATACGACGACTATCATTCTGTTCACTGAAAAACATTAACAATAGGGGCGCCTGGGTGGCTCAGTCGGTTAAGTGTCAGACTTTGGCTCAGGTCATGATCTCACAGTTTGTGAATTTGAGCCCCACATCAGGCTCTGTGCTGACAGCTGGGAGCCTGGACAGAGCCTGCTTCAGATTCTGTGTCTCCCTCTCTCTCTGCCCTTCCCCCACTCATGCTCTGTCTGTCTGTCTCTCTCTCTCAAAAATCAATAAACATTAAAAAAATTAAAAAAGCATTAAAAATAACAACTATATAACAAACAAAAATTACTAAATGGATTATTTAATAAGACTGGGAGGAAATACATTTTAAAAATCATGACTGGGGTGATTTTTAATTCTTTTTATTTTTCCGAGTTTTCAGATTTTTTTTAACTAGCTTGCCTCTTGTATAATCAGAATTGAATTTTATATCAAAGAGAAAAATAAGTCGAACTTAAGATCATGTATCTGCCAGAGGCCAGCTTGAAAATTTCACAAAATTCATATAATTTGCTGTACTGAATGGTTATCAAGTTCTGTGGAGAAAGAATTGGAGAGGAGGATAAATACATGATTTGAGAAGTAGGGTCAAGTACTGTTGTTATCTGAATACTTCTTCTGTGTTCTGACTTCTGCCATACCTAGTTGCCAGAAATGCAACCTATCATTAAAATAGGGACTGCATATTTAAGGAGGGCACATGCCTCTGATCTTGGTGCTGAATTGTCCTTGTATTATTCTAAGGATTTGGGTGTAAATTTGATGAGCATTAAAATCACTGCAGGCAGATGTCCAATCTTGCACTCAGAGATTCTGATTCAATAGGCTTGGGGTAGAGTCTAGAAATGTGTATTTTTAGCAGATGATGCAGAAAATGTTGCTTATCACCTACTGTAGGGGCCCCATTCCCTAAGGGCACAGATGCTTCTTCAGTCTATTTCAAGAATTCTGAATTAAATAAGAAAAGAAGAGAGGAGGAGAGAGAGACAGAAAGAGAGTGCAGCCATAGAAAGAGAGAGAGAGAGAGACTGAGCTATTGACTGGAGGAAATTAGGAGACTTTTGATCTATTTGGTTTTTAAGTGATTCTGATTACTGAGAATGAAACAGGATGAGAAATGTGTGTACCGAATATGCAAAACTATTTAAGTGTGCTCATGAGAAGAAAAAACTTTTTTTTAAACAGTAGACAAGAAGAAAACCAGCTGGTAAGAAACAACATGAACAAAGTGTTATCCAGTTGGTTCATACAATTCAGCATGCATGATTTTTCATTATTTTTAATATGTATATTGATAGACTTTTCCGATTTTTATAGAACTTTTCCCATCATAATTATATTAATGATTTTATGATACTTCTGTTGAGGTTTTGAAAGTTAAAAAAATAAATTCTTTGGTAGAATTTGTGCAATGTGCTCACCTTCTCTATTCTCACTTTTTCAGCCACTGCTAACATTTTTGAACTGACCAAGTGACACTTCAGATAAACAGCCATGCCAATTATATCACTATAAGCATATTCAGGAAACCATTACAAGAGAATGCCTGAAGGCTTATATGAGGGATTGCAAAGCCCAATAGATAATGTGGCCATAAAGACAGCAAAGGTGGTGGCAGGAGCCTGGTGGAGATTGGCAAAATGCCCTTTGTATAGATGACAGCTGCTAATCAAATCCTTGCTCCGGTCGCCATGCCCATTGTGTCTGGCTCTTCTATATTTTAAGGGCAGCAGACATCTCAATACCTATGTGAATCCCGGAATTTTTATATTTTAGGAACTACCTAAGTATTTACATAAATCACAGTGTGGGCCAAGCAAACACATCAAATGTGTCCCTGGGACAGCCACCTCTGGCTTAGATCAGACTAAATAAAAGACATTCCCTTCACTCTCCAATTTCTTCCCTCCAGAGTTTATGGAGGGAACCACTAATCATTGCAAACAAGCTCTAATTTGGCAGCTTCCGAGAAAGATCAACATTTCCCTGGGCAAGTTATTAAGAGATTTATGGGTTAGAGGACCTTAACATGCTTTAGTTGGAGGAATGGGAGCAAGGAAGATAAATGAATGAAAACCAAAGACATGGATATGTAATCTGTATTTGGGAAATGTCGCTTGACCTCTAAGGTTCTTTCTTTTCTCTATATCAACACCTCCCCCTCCCCCAACTCCCTGCAATTTTGCCAAGCTGTCTGCAATATGTTTTTCCACATCATTTGATGAACATAGCTTGATAGTGTTAGAAAAACTGCACCCTGCTAAGATGCTATATCATATCATTTGAATTGATGAATAAAATGAGAATTCATTATCTTCAAGGCATTGAAATGCAGCCTGAATTACTCAGCTTTGCATCATTTTAATAGGAAGTTTGCAGCATAATCTCCCTTTCAAATGTAAGATTTCTTCAGAGATTGATAAGCAATGCACATGATATGGTTTCATGTGTGTAAATCAGTCAAAAGTAAGCAAACTGCAATATCTGAAGAACTCCATAGATGTGTCAAAAGTGAGAAGAAAGGTATCGGGGAAATACGCATTACAGTTAGTTCCTCTTTTATTACATTCTAGTCTTAAACCAGTTCTGAACTTGTAGGCAGATGGCAATGGGTAATTAAAATGCTAGCAAAATTATGGAAGGTGAAAGTAACTTCTATGTCTCTGTAATGACAGACATGAAAAAAATATGCACACAGTTTGCAATGAAATGATGCAAAGATGAGGACTAAAATCAAATATGTTGCTGGGTTAAATAGCATCCATTAAGGTGTTCTCTTTTCCTTTGTGTTCCACTTGAGAAAGACACTGATTTATATCTGAAGACTAACAGGAGCAAGGCAAAATTTTTCAAAGTAAAATGGATACATATATTTTCCGGATATTATACAAGCAGCTTGGAAACCTAACTGTTGATTGCTTGTTGTTTTTATTACTGGGGATAAAAGGTGACATCCATCAGAATTGAAGGGAAATAATCACAATAACTTTTAGTACAAATTCATTAATGCCAACTTGGGAAATTACACCATCAACTCCCACAAACTAAATTAAATGTTAGAAGAGGAGAAATGAGATACAAGCTTTGCTTTCCACTTAAGACATTGTCCTTGCTATATTATTTTATTTTAATTATTGCAAAGGTAACACATTTTAATGATAAAATTTTGAAGAGCAGATAAGCCAAAAGGAAATTAAAATCCTTTGTAATCTCATCATTCAGAATAACTGGTTAATTTTTGAACTATTATTAAATTCCAAATGGTCTTGCAATATTCTACACTGCTTTATAACTCCATGTTCTTTCTGTTTTCTTTAATTTTTATATAACCATTTAAAATTATAACACTTTCTTCCATTGTGTAGGTACACCACAGTTAAGTAAATACTTGTACTTTAGGTGGCTTCCAATATATATATATATTTTTTTTTTTTGAGAGAGGGCATAAGCAGGGGAGGGGCAGAGAGAGAGAGTGAGAGAGAGAGAATCCCAAGCAGTCAGCACAGAGTCTGATGGGGAGCTCAGTCCCACGAGCTGTGGGATCATGACCTGAGCCCAAAATCAAGAGTTGGGATTCTTAACCAACTGAGCCACCCAGGAGGCCAAAAATGGCTTCCAATTTTGTTATAATCAAATTATTTTGAAATTTAACTTAAACATTTTAACTTTATAGGAAAATGCCAGAAATGATGCTGAAGTACTTCTTTAGGGTAGTATAATAAGTAAAATTGGGTTTTCTGTATTAAAGGGGTTAAGGAACCGTGGATCTCTGGTGGAAAAACCAAGTGGCACTAGGATATCTTGGTGGATTGGAGTTTTATTTTACACCTGCCGGTTCAGAGACCCTTCTCTGGAGATCTGAGTCCCGAGCACAAGCATGGGGGACAATTTATCGTCTGTTACTTCCACATTCCACATTAGTAGTAATTTGGTGCACAGGGCAAGCAGGGCAGGAAGAAGAACCCAGAAGAGGAGGCTCTAAACTAGGAACTAGAGCTTATGTTAGTCCCCTTGGCCATTTTATGCTGCATAACTTTACTTATTTTCCCAACAAAAGATTTGTATGCTATAATGGTTTTTGATACAACACATTGAATTGTCTCCTAGAAATTCTAATTTAAAGTCTCATCCCCAGAGCTAGAGATTACCTAGCCCCCTCCCCCCCATTCTCACTAACTTCAACTATTCTTCTTCTTACTTTTTATTATTTGAAATGTGAGGTATATTTCTATTATTTATTATAGGTTTCTCTGATTAATACCGAGGCTGAACATTTTTCTGTGATTTTTTTCCTGTTCACTAGTCCTTTCTTATCTATACATACTTTTACTCACTTTCTAATGAGGTTTAATTTTTCTTTTTTTAATTGTGGAAAAATACTGAACATGAAACCTACCCAAATTACAAATTTCAATTGTATAGTCCAGTATTAATTATATGCACAAGGTTGTACAACAGATCTCTGGAACATTTCACTTTGCATGACTCAAAACTGTATACCCATTGAACAGTATCTTTCTATTTCACCCTCTTCCAGCTCCTAGCAACCACCATTCAGCTTTCTGCTTCTATGAATTTGACTAATTTAGATGCTTCATATAAGTGGAATCATGGTGGTACTTGTCTTTCTGTGACTGGCTTATTTCTCTTATCGTAAAGTCCCAAGGAGCATCTAGGTTGTCACATATGACTGGATTTCCTTTTTTAAAGGCTTAATAATATTCCGATCCATGTATTTTCTTTATCCATTCATCCATCAATAACTATTTAAGTGTTTCCACCTCTTGGCTATTATGAATAATGCTGCAATGAATATGGGGGTGCAAATATCTCTTTGATATTCTTTCTATAATTCTTTTGAATAAATACCAAGAAATACATTACTGGATCATATAGTAGTTCTATTTTTAATTTTTTGAGGAACCTCCATATTGTTTTTCATAGTGTCTGTACCATTCAACTTTTCCATCACTAGGGCACAAGAGTTTCAGTTTCTCCACATCCTTGACAATATTTGTTATTTATTTATTTTTATAATAGGTGTGAGGTGTGAGGTGATATACTATTATAAAGGTGTGAGGTGATATCTCATTGCAGTTTTGATTTGCATTTCCCTGATGATTCATGATGTTGAATACCTTTCCATGTACTTTTTTGCCATTTATATTTCTTCTTTAGAGAAATATCTGTTAAAGGCTTTTGCCCATTTTTTGATTAGATTGTTGTTGTTGTTGTTGTTGAGTTGTGGGAATGCCAAAAGTGATTGTACCAGCTCCAGTGTGGCTGGTTTCATGCTCACACAGGGTGTACAAACCTCTTAACTGGATTCTGGATTTCTCGGAAATGGAATTGGTCTGTGTATTGTATTTGAATTTGAATTGGTGTCTCCATAGAGAAAGGAGCGTCTGGGCCTTTCTATTTTGCTTTCTTACTGATGTCACCTCGCAATTTTAATTTTGTTTATGTACTGAGTTTAAGTGTTTAAAACTTCATATGCAGTCTTTTTCCCCCACTTACTATATTTTAATTTTGTTTCTACACAAATGGATATTACTTATATAATTTTCATGCAGAAATATGTTAATTTTTCATTTGTGATTTCTGTTGGTGTCATGCATAGAATGACTTTATTCCATTCCAAAGGAAAATGTTTACCCTTATTTTTAAATTGTTGAGAGTATCATTTTTATTTAAACTTTTAATTGATCTGAAATTCATTCACAGGTAAGGAAGATGGTAGACATTGAACCTTGCTTTTCCCAAGTATAATTTAATAATAAACCGATACAGTTTTTGGTAGATTTTTTAAGCCATGTGTACCATGCCCTAAATAATGACATTTTCATGGTATAATTTTAATCTTGAATTTGCTAAGACTTATTTTGTGACCTAATATCTGATGTATCCTGGAGAATGTTCCCTGCATGCTTGAAAGAATGTGTACTCTGCTGCTATTGAACGGAATGTTCTGTAGATAGTGTGTTAGGTCAATCTGATCTAACACGTATTTTATGTTCAATGTTTCCTTGCTGATTTTTCTGTCTGGATGATATATCCATTGTTGAGGGTGGGATATTGAAGTACCCTACTTGTACTGTATTGCTATCTATTTCTACTTTCATTTCTGTTCATATTCCTTAATACATCTAGGTGCTCCAGTGTTATGTGCATAAATATTTAAAAATGTTGGGCGCCTGGGTGGCGCAGTCGGTTAAGCGTCCGACTTCAGCCAGGTCACGATCTCGCGGTCCGTGAGTTCGAGCCCCGCGTCGGGCTCTGGGCTGATGGCTCGGAGCCTGGAGCCTGTTTCCGATTCTGTGTCTCCCTCTCTCTCTGCCCCTCCCCCGTTCATGCTCTGTCTCTCTCTGTCCCACCCCCCCCGCCAAAAAAAAAAAAAAAGTTGAAAAAAAAAATAAAAATGTTATGTCCACTTGATGGGCTGACTCCTTTATCATTATATAATGTATATAATGACCTTTTTTTTTTTTTTGGTCTCATGTCACAGTCTGTGGCTTAAAGTTCATATAGCTACCATTGCTTGCTTTGGCTTCCCTTTATATGGGATATCTTTTTCCATCCCCTCACTTTTAGTCTGTGTGTATTTTTTTTCTAATGCACTTAACCATTCTATATCTTTTGATTGGTGAATTTATTCCATTTATATTTAAAGCCATTATTGACATGTAAGAGCTTACTAATGCTATATTAATTAACTTCTGACTCTTTTCTAATTCTGTTTTGTGTTGGTCTCAGCCTATTGATAGAGATGTCTAGGAATGCCTGGATCACTTATATGGGCCTGTGGTACTTATGACAAACCCCCATACACATTTGCCTAAGTGGAGTCAGTGTTGTGGCTGGACCAGCTGTTGTGGTTCTTGCTATGATTGCAAGATGCACCTCAGCAACAACTGTTGGGAACTTTGAAAAAACATTTCTTGTTCACAGGTCCTGAAGGGTACATGGCATGCCTGGGGCCACACAATTTGCAGGTAGAGAGAAAGGGAGCACAGACGGGGTTCAGCATTTATTAGGGTTGAGGGCGAGTGTCTAGGATTTTGCAGCTTCACTCTTTATTGGTGAACTTAAAAATATCTATACACACACACATATAGACACCTTTTTAATTTCAGTATTTTTTCCAATAAACAAAAATAATAAAATAAAAAAATTACCCGTGTCTTTTTAATCACTGTCAATCTTTTCATACAGATCTTATCATATTTTTAATCTACAAATATATATATGTTTATGCTTTAATCTATGAATATCCATGTTTATGCATGTATGCAAATATATACATTATTTTAAAAATAAAATTAAACTATTACTTTGGGGATAGTCTGTTATGTCATCCAAAGTTTTATTTAAGTGATATTAACATATTAATAGTTGCTTAAACAAATAAAAAGATGTTTTCTTTCACATAAAGTATTCCAGAGGTGGATAGTTCATGTCTGGAATGATTGATGTCACCACAGACTCAGAAATCCAGACTTCCTCTATCTTTTTGCTTTGTCATGTTTACATATGCCTTCCATTCTATAGGTCACAAGAAAGCTTCTAGAACTCAGTAATAAAGTCTGTTTTACAGGCTACAATTAGAGGAAAAGCAAGGAAACAAAAGAAACTTCAGATGGAAGATATATCAGTCTTTAGGTAGCTCTCCTGGAAGGTCTTCAAACAACATTCACTTACACATCATTGGTCAGTCCTTTTAGTTTTTAGCTGGCCTTCAAGCCTCTCCAGATAAAATCAGGGTTTTATTTACGGAGAGCAAGGGATTATGGATACTGACAATTAGTCTATGCTATTTCCATTTACCATTGAATATTTTTCTACAACCACAGATTTTTTGGCTGTATATTATCCAGTCATATGGACACTATCATGTAACCAAGACTTTGTGTTGGACATTAGTTGTTTCAGATTCATTTCTATGAAGAAAGCTGTGATGAATATCCCCATAGTTGTATTTCTGTATATCTGGGTTTATATTCTTAGAATATATTTCTAAGAGTGGAATTGCTTGATGAAAGGATATGCATCATTTTAAGCCTTTTGATAGGAATTGCCAAAAATCAGGCTTCCAATCTTTGTACATTTATCATTTCTTGACTTGTAATTTTGGACAAAATCCCATGATATAGGATGGTGTTTCTCAAATTTTGTCTATTGCATCTATTTCCTCCTTCCATTAACAAAATTCTTGTCAAAGTTAATGGGAAGACCAGCACAGTTTGTGATGAAATCCCATTGAGGTAGTCTAGTTTTGATTAAACATTATGAGTAAATTATTAAATCCTACAAAGAAAAGACATCTGTGTTGCCATGTACATTGGCTTGGAACATAAACAAGGCTGCAGATAAGCTAGGGAATTGTTAGTGCTCCGTGGAACACACTCAATCACTACTGTAAGAAAGGAAGAGATTGTTTTTTACAGCCACTAAAATAAATTTCTTGTAAATTTTAGGAATTCATTCTATGATGTACTGAGATTTGTTTTAAAAGTGTAAACATAAACATTTAGCCTTTACCATCCCCTCCCCCCTCCACACAGATGCATACACAGACATGCATAAAGAGCCGTTAAATTTGTAAGTTCAGTTCAATGCCCATAAAACATTCCCAGGGGAGCATTTTGGAAATGTAGAGCGTAAGGCTTTACAGAAAATTACATCACACCAAGATGTGACTCTGATATGAAATTCTATTAAGATGAAATCCAAAGAGAAGAATTATTCCTGTTCTGT
This sequence comes from Neofelis nebulosa, assembly GCF_028018385.1. Taxonomy (NCBI): domain Eukaryota; kingdom Metazoa; phylum Chordata; class Mammalia; order Carnivora; family Felidae; genus Neofelis; species Neofelis nebulosa. Next base: position 48,630,949 of record NC_080790.1, on the reverse strand, counting down.
TCTTTGAAATTAATTTTGCCTAGGCTTCCAGGGCAAGAGGGAGAACGGAAATTTTTGGTATGCCAATAATAGTGAAGACAGGTGAAAGCAGATGTTAGAATGAGGAATCATCAAGAAAAATACAGGTCACCATGTAATTAAGTTAAAATTAACAAATCCTTAATTTTGAAGCAAGTTGAGGAAGCAAAGCAAAGTAAAACAATAATCAGAGAAATAATGACTGAAATCACATGCACCATATTATACTCCCAACAAGTGATAAACAGATAAATATATCAGCTAGACAGATCCAAATCCAGTGGGAGCATTGTTAAATCTTCTCTTGATCATCTTTATCACTCTTGGCCTATTTCCTTCCCTCTCTCTTTTGCTATTAAAGTTACTTGGCTTGAAAGTTTAAAAATATATTTATTGGATCTGGTAAATTTAATCATATAAAGAACCTTTCTATATATAAGTGGCATTTTATAATCTTATGAATATCATTTAAATTTTAGTATTTTATTACTGCATTTGCTTTTTTCTTTATTTTTAAAGAAATCCTCAATAAATGTCAACTTAACAATATTAAGTATTTTTCTAATGGACAAATGTATATGAAACTAAAGCTTACCTAAATTGAAAAAGAAGGAAAAGTAGAACTAGCTTAAAAAGTATTCAGTTTTATGTATGAGTCAGTGTAGGCCTTTGAAGGTATTTGGTTTATTTTCAGTTTTGATTACTTGGCCTCCTGTGCTCCCTTCCCTGCCTCTGTTACCTGAGATCAAGCTTCACCCCATCTCAGCTCCAAAGATGTCAGGACATTATGGCAGAGTTTTAAAGGAATATCTCCCAAGATAAACCAGAGAAATCTGAAGTGACTCTACATGGTTGCATAGTATATGATTTTGTCTGTATAGAACACTGAGTGAAACCAGACATTGGATAACTTATTTTTTTCTTTTAGCTTAAATTTTTCCCCCTAATTTTACTGAGATATGATTGAGATACAACACTGTGTAAGTTTAAGGTGTGCAGCATGGAAACACCACTTACAAAGAGGTGTAATGAATAATACAGTTAACACCTGTACACACAACCAGGTGTTGAGAAGTAAAACATTAACAATACAGTTGAAATCCTCCTGTGGTATATTCACATAACGGAATAGTTAGTAGCAGTAACAGTAAATGAATCATGGCACATATATTAACAAGAATGAATTTTTAAAGTATAATGTTGAATTAAAAAAGCCAAGTTGCAGAAGTAATACTACAGTAGGATATGATGTATGTATAGCATCCTATCGTAATATATATCACATGTGATATACTGTATATAATGTTTCATATATCATATAGTATATACATTTATATACATTATTTACTGCATATACATTACATGTCTACATTTCATTCAAATATGTATTATAATATGTATCCTTATATAGTATATAGTACATATATTTGTAGTTTAAAACATGAGAAGCAAAGTACTGTATATTGCTTAACAGATGTATATAAGTAGGTAAATATGAAGAAATGTGTCTTGCTTATGGAAATATCCTTATCACTAAAGGAAAAGTAATTTTAACAGTACTAGCTAAATATGTAATGGAATAACAATATTTGACTGCTTTAGGCTTTAAAAGTGAATATCAGGACTGATCATTAAATTCTTATGAATGTATTGAGAGCTATCTAACATTATTGCTTGCTTAACCAAAACATTGAAATAACAATGTTTTCCCATTGATCCTCATAATCACCGTAAGAGGCAGGTATTATTCAGAAATCACAATCTTGTTACTTTGTACTCTTTCCCATTTCACCTCCCCATCCACACTCATTCCTTTCACTTTCACCCATGACTCCTTCCTGCTCTCTCTCTTTGCATTCCAACCTCACCATTTGCCTGAAGGGTCCACACAGCCTTGGAATCTATTTTCCAACTTCTTATTTTCTTAAGCATGTCCAAGTGCCTTGTTATTTTCATCGCCTTCATCACCTCATCGTCATGAACAGAGAACCTTATTCTCTCCTTTGGGTTAACTCATAGGTTCCTCTGTTTTCACCCTTATTACAGTGGTAGATTATTTATGTCATGGTATCTCCTCCTGGACAGTCTTATTCTTGAGTGAATAGACTCTGTCCTTATCTCTGGACTTCTGGCAGTTAGGATTATGTTTAAATTTATAATATAGATTTGTTAAATTGAATTGAACTCTTTTCCCAAGAAGGCTGGTTGGTTGGTAAGAAATATTTTTCTGGGGCAAAATAGTAAAGGAAGGAATTCTTTTGGGGACATAGCTTGCAATTTTTAATAACTCGGAGTACAGGGATTTGGCTCTCAGGCTACACCCACTCTCTGCTTAGATCTGAGGAGAGGGAGGGTTGGAAGGAAGGGCGAACTGGAAGGGAATCAAGAAGTGTATATGCCATAAGCTCACCTAAAATTATCCAGTCAGAAGCTGAGAGAATGCAAAAAATTGGGAAACACTGTTGGGTGAGTTGTGATTAACAAGGCTACAAGAAAAGCAAAGAAATAGGAGGAAAGTTGTTGAGATACAGTTAGATGAACACAAATTTTTTTTACATTGTGACTCACATTTTCATTTGCTTCATCTTGTTTTTTTTTCTTAATTGATGGATGTGGAGGAAACCCACAAATAAGTTAGAAAATCAGAGTAAGTTGCCTTATAAGATAGGAATAATTGCAATTAGAATAAAATTCACTATTGAAAAACACTAAAGATAGAAGTTAGGTGATAAATTATCATTAATTACTTATTTAATGTTTAAATTAAACACTAATTTTTGCATTTTTAAAAACAATTTTTAGTGTTTATTTATTTTTGAGAGAGAGTGTGAGCGGGTGAGGGGCAGAGAGGGAGGGAGACAGAATCTGGAGCGGCCTCCAGGCTCTGAGCAAGCTGTCAGCACAGAGCCTGACACAGGACTTGAACTCACAAACTGTGAGATCATAACCTGAGCCAAAGTCAGACGCTTAACCAACTGAGCCACCCAGGCACGCCTTAATGTTTATTACTGATTTTAAGGTTGCAAATGATTTAAGACATGTAAGCCCAGTCCTTCTTCTCAAGGTGTCACCACTTTGTTAGGAAGAGATTTATTTGCATGAAATAACTAGAAAATAGCATGGAATGTTATGGTGACAACTCTGTGTGCTCTAGCAATCAAGAAAGAAGAAAGCCACTGCCAAGTGTTAGACATTGCCCTTGGAATGTGTGTGAATTATTTGTTTGCTCCTTTCAAGAACTGAAAAGTATAGGCTGTTTCTTGTTAACAGATGAAGAGCCTGAGTCTCCAGGAGGTTAACAAACAGTAAGTAATAAAGGAAAGCCATATAAACAGTCAATCATAAGTGTCTATCACTTGCTTAAAAATACCATTTGGCATCATGTTTCCTACCAGGACGAGTCTACACTGCTTAGCCGGGTAATCAAGGCTCTGTTGCTGGATGTTACACTTCTATATTTTCAGGTGATCCAAGTTCTATCCATGGATCTGTTGTAACTAGCCCTGTCCTTGCACCTTATTTTTTAATTTTTTATTGTTGTTGTAAATTGTGGTAAAATTCACATAACCTAAAATTAACCATTTATTTTAAAAGTGAACAATTCTGTGGCATTGACTAAATTCTCAATGTTGTATAACCACCTCCTCTATCCAGTTCCAAAACATTTTGATCATTGCAAAATAATATTCCATACCAATTAAATTTCTTCCTCTCCCCTGCCTCTTCTTCTCCCCTGCCCCTAAGCATCACCAATTTGCTTTCTGTTTTCATGGATTTACTTACTTTGAGCATTTCATATAAATGGAATTATATAAGATGTGATCCTTTGTGTCTGGCTTCTTTCGTTTGGCGCAATGTTTTGCAAGTTTCATCCATGTTGTAGTATGTATCACTTTGCTCTTTTTCATGGCTGAGTACTATTTAATTGTATGTATCTACCATATTTTGTTCATCCATTCATCAGTTGATGGATAGTTGGGTTGTTTCCACCTCTTGGCCATGGTGAATATTGCTGTGCATCTAAGTTTTAACAGCAACAAAATGAGTGTATCAGGCTAAATAGTGTCTGTCATCACTTCCATCTCCAATAATGGTTCTGTGAACATATTTTAGGCTTGAAAACTTCCTTTTACCCCACTTCATACTAAGTAGACTAGACCTTGAAATGCACATTGATCTTCCTTCCTCCCAACCTTTACTCATTTTCTTCCTCAATATGAAGTAATTCTTTCATTAAAAAATGTTTATCAAAACTCCTGCTCAATATTTAAGATTAAAGCCAAATTTTGCCTCTCACCATCAGGCTTTCTTGATGTCCTAGCTGTAAGTGACCTCTTCCTCTTTATACTCAGAATAAATTTTGATTTTTACTGATTTCCCCTAATATCATTTTATGTCTTATTCACTTTCAAATACCTATATTTGTTGCTAGAATATTGTTATAGAATTGTTTGGAAACCTGTATAAATTAAAATTTAAGCATTCCATTTAGTTTTTACATCTCTTTAGATTTTTTTCACCTTTTTAAAAAAAATGATGCTGACTTTTTGATGAGTTCAAGCCAGTGGTTGTTTTGTTTTGTTGCAGAATGTTCCACATTCTGGATTTGTTTATTTTTCTCTGTGAAGTCTAAGTTAAATCTTAAAGAGACTTGCTCATATTCAAGTTAAATATTTCAGACGGGAATATTTCATAAGTGATGTGCACTTTGTATTAGCACATAACATCAGGTTGCTCCACTGTTAATGATGCCAGGTGTTATCATTTGGTTAAAGGAGTGGCCACTGGATCTCCCCATTGCATAAGAACGTTACCTAGTTTGTAATTAGTAATGTGGGACAAAATGTTGGCACTGTGCCTGTTTTAATAATGGAACATTATTAAAGTAGCACCAAATGATGATACTTGCCTGAATCAACATCCTTTTCTATTTTCCCCATGATAAAAATCACCAGATGTCTATAAAGATACACAAAACACTATAGGAAATGCAAATCAAGGCCAGCACAGTCTCTTTAAATTTTTCCTAGTCTCCTGATAGAACAACTATAAAGATAAAGAAGAGAATAAATTCAGTCAATAATCATTGTGAAAGGAAAATTCAAACCAATAGCCCAACTAATGTCAGAATCTGAGAAGAATTTCTGTTGACTATACAATGAATTAAACTGAACTGAGAAATATCTATCCAGGTATATAAGGCAAGACTTAATTATTGTAAGTGACAGGAACTAGACTTAGAATTAACATATGAAAAAAAAATAAAAAGAATTGTTCTATATGATCAGCCATAACTGGCTTCCCTTATAGTTCCTTGGATACATTTGCACACATTTTCTAAATAAAGGGTATTCACTCTGAACAAGACTCATATTATTCACCTTAGCACTGGTAGAAGAAAATAAACTTCTGTCTCTAATATATCCAAGACCCACAAGACTCAGATTAACCTTATTGGGTCACCTGATTACTCTTGAACCAATCATTTTCTTGGTATGTTGGAGTACTATGATTAGTCCAGTGGAGGCTCCATGTCAATCTCCAAGATGGAGAAGACACTATGGAGACGTGGAGAAGACACTATGATTGACAGTTACATTGGGAGCAACATGAAATGGGGTGGATGGAGAACGGAATTACCAGATAGACAAAGTCAACAGTTGTACACTACTCTAAACTTCACCTCCTGTTTCATCGAGAATCAGATCCTGCTTAGTTCCAGAGATGTTGATTACAGAGATGTGTATCATTTCCCTTCTTTGCTATGTGGCTGCTATTATCAGAGGTAGAATTTACCAGAAAATAATTCTAAAGTATAGAGGACTAAAGAGATAAAGACAACATTCTTGCTTCAGATGACTTCAGAGTAGTTAACAAAGGAGACATATGACTTAAGGGAATGATGATTAACCCATAAGTAAATTGTGGAGATGTTAAATAAGATAAACTCAGGAAGAAATCTTTTTTCTTATCCCAACCTTAAACTTATGCACTGAAACGAGACTTCCGCGCAAATACTGCATCTCTCTACCCTGAACTCTGTGGTTGACAGCTGCAAAGCTGCAAGTTTTGGAGTTTTTGGAGTCCTTCCTGCCCCTCTCCCCCAGATGCTCAGGAGATTCCTTCTTTAATAACAAAGTTGAAATGTTTTATGTAGATATATCCAGGTGTTTCTATTGTTATTTCCCTAAGTTATTATTTATGTAAGAAGAACTTATTTCTGGACCTGAATTGTAGCTCATTTTCTTCCAGTGGAACAGAGTTTCATCACCTGAGGTCTGTAAATTAAATTTGTTGTTGTTGTTGTCATTTTTTTTCTAATCCCTGAACTTTGAAACTTTATGCAAAATTGTAAGTACTGTGGTCTTTCCAAGAAAGAGGTTTATACTTTTCATTAGATTCTAAAATGGGTTCTTTGTCCTATTCATTTGCATTATGGGAAAATTTTGACTCTTCTTACCAATAGCAGAAACATTTTCCAGCACTGTTGCTAGGACTTTTTATGATATTGTGGTGGCATTTTAAACTTATTTAAAACATTTTCTATCTCAACCATCCTGCTTTTTTTATTCCTGCCTACATTACTTCAAGCTCCTTTTCATCTCCACTGGCTTTCTTATCTCATCTGTCATCTCTTATTTTATATTTTAAGTTTTATTGAGAACAAAGGCAAAAGTAGATCCTGTTTAAAATGTACTTTTGTTTTCTAGAATAAATCTCACTCCTTCCAATTCTTCCTCATCCTTTTGAGCACTATATTAATAAGGTCTTATTTTTTCCAATCTTTTTCCAGAGACTTCATGTTGATTTTTATCTGCTTCTGGATCTGATTTTTGTTCCATATAATGTGGATAATTTTCCTGGAATCCTTTTATTTTTCACCTGCATGCAGCTAGATTTCTTCTCTTCAGTTGTAAGCATAGTTATAACACAGTTAACTTGGCACTGTCCATTCAGAAGAGTGTGTGTGGGTCTGTGGCTGAGGGCAGTCACGATACGAGTGTGTAAATTCTCTATTTGGATTTAAGCCCTGGGGTAGGTAGAATAATGGCCCTCGAAGATGTTCACATCCTAATCCCTGGAATCTGTGAATAGTTAGGCTATCTGGCAAAGGAGAATCAAGATTGCCGATGGAATTATGTTGCTAATTAGCCTACTTTAAAAAAGGGAGATTATCTGGGATTATCTCAGGTAGGTCCCTTGCAGGCTTTGAAGATAGAACAAAGAGGCCATGAACTACCAAATGCAGGTCACTACTAGAAGCTAGGAAAGTCAAGGGACAGATTCTCCTCTTGTGCCTCCACAAGGAATGTAGCTTTGCTAACCTGGTGGTTTTAGCCTGAGAAGTTCTGTGTCAGACTTTTAACCTGTAGAACTATGAGATGATAAATTTGTGCTGTTTTAAGTTACTGAATTTAAGGCAGTTTGTTACACCAAAAGTATTTTGACCTGGCCTTTACTCCAGGTATATTTTGTAGCTGTGTCCAGACTTCATCCTGGTGTTACTCCTACCACATGGCAGAGGATCCCTCTCTAGGAAGGTAGAAACTCATCTTGCCATTTTATTTGACATGATTACAGAAATGACCTGATCCTCCAGCACAGTTGCTTCAGAACAGTGTTATTACACAGCAAAGAAAATATACATGTGATACTGTTGTAATCTCATCTGTCCTAGAGGCCAGGCTCATTCTTCAGCTTTCCCTCTAAATAAGGTGGCAATGACTTTTGCCAATTTCTTCTCTCTGAATTATCTTTGACATATATATGGATATATATATATATATATATAATATACATATATATTATATATTATATATTATATATTATATATTATATATTATATATTATATATTATATATTATATATTATATATGTATATACATATATAATATATTATACATATATATACATGTATATATATTATATATGTATTATATTATATATGTATTATATTATATATGTATTATATTATATTATATTATATATGTATTATGTATGTATATATGTATATTATATATGTATATGTATATTATATATATATATATGGAATTGAGAATTTGCATTGTGGTTTTTCTTTATTTTGTCCCCACTTGCCCTGTACTAAAATTCTTCTATGTTTCAAGGAAGAAAATGGCCCTAGTTATTTCTCCTCTCCTCCCTTTTTGTTTGATTCTGTCAATTTTAATGATCAAATGGGGACTTTAGACATCTCTGCTCAAGTAACCAACTTACTTTGAAGCCCCTTTTATTATAGAAATAAGCTTTTATTTTAATTAGTGATATTAGTTTTATGTGGAAGATTCCTTTATAAGGTCTTACCTGCATGGCAGTTCTGCTTCTTACAGGATCATATTAATAAAAATCAGTGCCTGGATAAATAAATTCTGGTACTACTTTGGATGGAATTTTGCCTCATACCCCCAAATTTATATGTCGAAACACTAACCCCCAATGTCACTGTGTTTGTAGATAGGGCCATTAGGAGGTAAGTAAGGTTAAATGAGGTTATAAGAGTGGGGCTCTAATCTGGTAGGATTGGTGGCCTTATAAAAAGAGGATGAAATCTCTCTGTGTACCAAGAAGGTGTCATGTGAGCACATAGTGAGAAGATGACTGCCTATAAGCCAAGGGAAGGAGCCTCGGAATAAAACCTACCTTGCTGGTGCCTTGATCTTGACTTCTCAGGCTCCAGAACTGTGAGAAATAAATTTCCATTGTTTAAGGCAGCTAGTCTGTGGCATTTTGTTATGGCAGCCTGAGCTGATTAAGACAGGAAAACGTGAGATTCAGGGGATTATATTCTCCAGGCACAGTCTGCCGGGTAGAGGTATGACTGGCCTCTGTATAAGCAAGAAAAAAGATTATTTCAAGAGATTTCTTTCTGGAGATCCAAGAGGCATCAGCAAGGTGGGTTCTTTAGGTTTCTGTCTTTTGGATGACATATTTATTCCCCAGGGAAGAATTCTTCCCAAAGACTAGACATCGTTTAGGGTTTTCTACCTGTGGCACTTCTGTCAACATAACTCGGTATTCTATAAGATTGCAACTTTAAGGGTGCTGTTGATGATAATATTTGAAATTCTTCCATGTTTCAGGTAATTGACTTCAGCCTTCATAGAAAATGCTAAGAAAGTATTTGTCATGATACTTCTTCTTGCCAATATTTTTGCAATGTAGCAAGATTGATGAGAGCAGGTTTGGAGTGAGGTGGACTTTGGCTTTGAAGCCAGGGCTCCATTGCTTGCCAGTTTTACAAAATTGATAAAGTTATTTAACTTTTCTGGGCTTTATATTTATCATTGGTAAAATGAGAATAACTTTAAGTTAGCATGAAGGCTAACTGCATGCTAAATGCATGATAATGCATTTTAAATAATTTAGCGTAGTTACAGGTACATATTTAGTGCTCAATAAATGATGGCCATATTATCTTATCTAAAAGAAGCAGTTGGTATATATTTCACTACTCCCTGCATCCAAATATGTCCCTCTCAGGTACAACCTCTTTTTTTCCCCTCATCTTGGATTCATAAACAGTCTCTTTTCAGCAAGTGCATAATTTGGCTAGGTTTAGTTCTTCTCACTCACACTTTCCTTCTTTCTTTGAGACAAATATCATTTTTTTTTGCCAGTTTTAGGGAAATATAGAACTAAAGAAAGTTGTTAGATAATAATAAGTATATATTGGTCTCTGCCCCCAGTTCCTGACGCAGGGCTCTGTTTTACAACCCTTGTAAATTTCTAAGTGATAAGATCACAGAAGCATATCTGTCTGGGCTCTAAATGGCTCCAGGATGAGACTGGTCAGCAGAAAGACCAAGCCATGGTTTGAAGCATTCTCCAGAGAGAGAAGGGGGGCTGGAAATGGAGTTAATGATTGATCATGCCTACATGAAGAAGTCTCCATAAAAATCCAGTAGTGTGTTTGGAGGGCTTCCAGGTGGGTGAGCACATCCACATACCAAGAGAATGACAGACACCAACTCCATCTGAAAGGAAGCTCTTGTGCTTGGGACTCTCCCAGATCTTGCCCTATGTATCTCTTTAGCTGACTGTTCATCTCTATTCTTTATCATGTCCATTAATGAACTGGCAGACTTCAGTCAGTGTTTCTTAGAGTTCTATGAGCTGTTCTAGCAAAAAGTTGAATCCAAGGTGGAGATCATGGCAACTTCTGATTCGTATTCAAGCTGAATAGAAGTTGTGGATAACCTGGGGACCTACTACTTGTGACTGGCAGTCTTATGGGACTGAACCCTTCACCTGTGGGATCTGATGCTGTATCTGAGTGGATAGTGTCAGAATTGAGTTAAACTGTAGGATACAGAGCTGGTGTCACAGTAAATTATTTAGTGGGGAACCCCCCATTCATTTGATCTCAGAAGGCTGTGAGTGTGGGACTTGTGTGAGAGTGAAGGAGACACATGGGAGCAAAGATTGTTTTCCCTGTATGAAGTAGAAGCAACAGGAACACATTAATGTTTTCTCTCAGCCTGATGAAGATTGGCTGTGCTACTGTGAAAGTTTCTTGCTTTTCATTTGGTTTTCACTTTTTTCCACAAAAAGACACTTAAATTTTTTTTTAATGTTTATTTTATTACTTATTGTTGAGAGAGAGACAGAGCATGCATGGGGGAGGAGCAGAGAGAGAGGGAGACACAGAATCTGAAGCAGGCTCCAGGCTCTGAGGTGTCAGCACAGAATCTGATGCAGGGCTCGAATTCATGAACCGTGAGATCATGACCTGAGCTGAAGCTGGACCCTCAACCAACTAAGCCACCCAGGCACCCCAAAAAGACACTTTTTGACTCAGACTTTTCTTAGCTCTCTGTCTGCAGTTTCTTAATTAAGAAAGCCTCCATCTTGATCTCATGTGTGGATTTTCTTAATTATCCATTTTGTTAATGTGATTAAAACTAACAGTAATTTGAGATTGTCTGTGGCAATTGATTTTGAAGGGTATATATAAATCTTGTATTTATTTAATTTTTTTTACATTATTTATCTGTCATGACCAGGAATTGAAATATTCCATATATCCACAAACACATATTTCCAAATGCTCAAAATGTTTTCTTTATTTTTTAGTTATTTTTGGGGAAATATTTTCAAAGTTTAATTCATCCTAACCTGCCCTCTTAAACAGAGCACATTTTATTGAATTTAATACTTTCCTCATGACTGTAATTCTTTGTTTTAATAAAATATTTTGATGATGTAAAGCCCTCATGGTCACTTCAGAAGGCAGTACTCTTTATCCATTCCCTGCCAAAATTCTTTTTCTTCTTCTCTCTTTAATTTTATTTCTGATTCGTTAGAGGCAGATGATATGGAAAGTAAGCCTCACTGAGAGCCTTTGTAAAAGAAGTTTCCTCCCTCTTAAGAGAAATTCAAAGGAGAAGGGAGTCTCTTTTTTTCAAATGTTGTTTGGTAGCTGGTAAACATGGAGCCTTGGTGAAGTATGGCTGAGAAAGGTAGATCCCGGGGAACTTCAAGGAAATAGAACCTGAGCTAAAACCTGCCCTAGTTGTATAGTTTACTCATTTCCTTGATTATTAATGAATCTGATTTGAATTAGGCTTTCTCCCACTTTACATCAAAGATTTCTAATATATATTATAGGATATGGAATTTATGTCATATGTTTTAGCTTTTTGAAAATGTCACTTTTTCATGATCATAAGGAAAACTGAATGTTTTTTAAGGGCTTTGTTGCCATAATACATATGATATTTCTTCCATTATTTATTTTTTAAAAGAATTTTTTTTGATGTTTTTAAATTTATTTTTGAGACAGAGAGAGACAGGGCATGAGCAGGGGAGGGGAAGAGAGAGAGGGAGACAGAATCTGAAGCAGCCTCCAGGCTCTGAGCTGTCAGCACAGAGCCCAACACGGGGCTGGAACTCACAGACCATGAGATCATGACCTGAGCTGAAGTCAGATGCTTAACTGACTGAGCCAACCAGGCACCCCTCCATTATTTATTTTTGTACACCCAGACCTTTTCTGGAATTTCAAATGTCAGCCATCCATGTCACTATCCATCACAGTCAAACATATTGGACCAATTACTGCCTATATATTTTAAAATTTTCTGTTTATTTTGTTTTATTTTATTTTGTTTATCATCAGAGAGAGATGGAGATAGAGCGTAAGCCGGGGAGGGACACTCATCTAAAATCATGATATGTCTAAAATTATCCCCTAAATTTAGATCACTCTTAGTTTCAGCTCAGGTCATGATCTCATGGTTCATGAGTTCAGGGCCCATATCAGGCTCTGTGCTAACAGTTTGGAGCCTGCTTGAGTCAGACGCTTACCCAAATGAGCCACTCAGGTGCCCCTTAATTACCATGTATATTAATAAGTTCTAAGGAAGTACTAAAATAGGAATATCTATTCATCTAAAATCATGATATGTCTAAAATTAACCCCTAAATTTCAACTTTTGGGAAGTTAGTGTATGTGAAAACAAGGTAAATAAATAAATAAATTTAGATATACTTTGGATATAAGTGGGCACAAGAAAAAGTTCTATGAGGAAACAAATAGGACAATGCTTCTATAGACTGTTTCATCCTGACTTGGTACAACTTCAATTTTGAATATTTCAAGAAACCCTATAAAATGTTAATTTCACCCAAAATTAACTTTAAATCTCATCTCAGAACAGTAAAAGGCCATTGAAAAAAAGGAATTGATGCATAAGGCTTTCTGAAATATTCATTGGGAAAAAAATGTGTTGCTTTTTCTAATAGGGAGCACTTTTCCCAACTGTAAGTCTACCAGTGTTCAAAATTTTATTTTAAGCACTTAAACTTATGACTTTGCTCTTTTCTTCCTCGGGAGGATTAATGTACTATGGTGTGCAAAAATGTTTCAAGATATTTTACTGATTTCAGTTGATTTGGTGGAAAGAAAAAAAAAATGAAGCACTGATCCCCGTTGAGAAGGAAGGAGTTAAAGAGTAAAGGTGCTGGAAATCAAAGATAAATCCTATCTACTCTCTTATTTTTGAACAACAATGGTTATAAGTTTCTGGCAGCTACTATGTACAAATTTGAAAGGCTGTGAAATTTTGCCCAAGATTGTAGATTGCCAATGGAGTGAGAAATTGGAAAAGCCAGTTGGGGTTTCCTTCACAAAAGTATAAAAAAAAATTGAAATAGTACTTGTGACTTTAGGAAGACCTCCCATATCTCACTTTGCCATTTACTTGCTTGTGAATTAAAGGTTTTGGTAGGTTTTGGTGAAATCACTCCTCAGTAGCATATTAAAAGTCATTTAGATTAAAAATGAAGATCTGAATGATAGACTGATATTCCACAAAGAGCAGATCCAGCTCACTCCTGGTTCAAGGGAGAAAGAGCTCACTTTTCCAGGATCTGAATAGGCTTGAGAAATGGCTTAAAGAATGATTACTTCCATAACTTTGCTATTATTTATAACCTTCTTAAGAACATGCTTGCTGACATTTTTTAGCATACATGTCCAGTTCTTTAAATATCTACATGACAGTTTATTGGGTCAAAGAAATGAAAGACTTAATGTTTTGACACATGGTCAAATTGGCCTCGGTATTTTCACTCACCAGCAATGCTCCTGGCAACATTTTTTTTGTAGGCACTGTGAAGGGTTTCACTTTCTAGAGCATGAATTTTATGAACATCTACTGGTAGATCACTAGTCATTCTGAAAGTGTGACAAGCATTGACAACCAATTGACATAAGTTTAAATTATCCTGGTGTTCACTGTTGTAAGTTCTTGTTAAATCATAAAAAGTCTCACTGGCACTCTCAACAGAAACTTGAGCCAATGTAGGATCTACCCTTGGATATAGTTGTGCCTGGGATAATAGAGTATTGGCCTTGCTTCACTGAGCATATCGCATTGGAAGTGAATGTGCATAGCTCAGCAACACAAAGCATTAAGTATCATTATTAACAATTTTGTCAGTTTTACTGCCTAAACATTTTTTGGATCTCTCTCTCTCCATCCTCCCTGTAGCATGCATTTAGGTTACCACCTTCTCTTACCTGTACCAGAGTAGGTCTCGTAACTCATTCTGAATGTACTTTTGCCCTTCCAAATCTGTTTTCAATCCTGAGGCTAGGGTGATATTTTAAAAATGTAAATCTGATTGTGTCAACCATCTGCTTAACTAAAACCCTCAATGAAATCTTATCACTCTTTAAAGAAAATAATAATGAATAAACATTAAAAAACCCAAAGTGCCTTGTTAATACCAACTTACACAAGAGTCTAAATTACATAGTAACAACTATTTCATCATGTTTTCTGCCTTGCTTATCTCACCATGATTCAGTAAGTGGCTCAAGTTTACCCCCTCTTTAAGTTATGTTTCCATTGTTTAAGCAGAGATTATATATGTGTGTTTCTGAGAATGACACCCTTCACTCTAAATAGTGAATTCTAAATGAGATCTCAAGATTGAGCTTTCTTAAAGACAGAATATCTTGCAACTCAAGAATGTGATTATGACAGGTAGATAGATGTAGGCAGGTAAAGAAAAGGAATATAAAAAGGCAGGACAAAATCATAATAGAGGAGTTCTTTTCATTATAGAAAATAGGAGAACATGATAATATTTTGAATCAACTAGTGCAGGACAGGGAGATCAAAGAAGAATGTGGAGATAGTAACAGGAATAGCACTGAACATGAGTCCAGGATAAGGATTGTCTTAAAATGCAGACATAACAAAAAGGTATTACACATTTAAGAGAAAAGTGTTAGAATGGCCTGAAGGTGGTAAGCTGGGTCATAAAAAGATAAACTACATAAGGGAAGAAAGAGGTGGAAGAGAAGAGGGGCAAGCATGGTTGACTCTTGCCCCTGTTTGTTTGAGCAGATTAGCTAGTTGACTCCATGGGTTTGCCTTTGCTGCCTCAGGATCAAATTTAAATAAGGGCTGGGGTCAGTTCATTGAACAGAGATCCCTTCTCTGGGGGCTTAATCCTGATTGTCTCAGGGTGAATTCCCTACTTACAGGGAAACTCTACTGGGCCAAAGGGAACATTTAAAGGTTACACCAAAAAAATCACATCATCCTTACCTTTTAATTTTTATTTCTTACGATAATACATAAGCCTATTATAAAAACCGTAAGAACAAATCAGAGCAACAAATAGCATTCATCTGCCTAGCCTCCTCATCCCTGAGTTCATCACCTCAGACATAAGCACTTTCAACTTATCAACTCTTTCTCCTTGTATTTAAGTCCATATTTCTATTTTTGTGTTTATATTCCTATTTCTTAACTTTTCTATTTTAAACATCACCTATACTTCTTACTTTGGAAGATAGTTTTGCCTTTTATATTACCCTCTACTTCCCAATTTCATTACCCCACATTTTTGGTTAAATCCATGTTCAATGTGTAGTTTGTCATTAATAGGTAAATATTATTTATGGCTGAACCAAATATTATTATGTAGTATATTATTATAATCATACTTTGTTTTTTGTATAATTTATTTTTTTTAATTTTGAGTATTGTTGACACACAATGTTATATTAGTCTCAGGTGTACAGCATAGTGATTCAGTTTCTCTCTATGTTATGCTATGCTCACCACCAATGTAGCTACCATCTGTCACCGTACAATGCTGTTACAATACCTCTGATTCTCTACACTGTGCCTTTTATTTGTGTGACTTATTCATTCCATAATTGGAAGCCTGTATCTCCCAATTCCCTTAACTCATCTTTCCCATTCCCTCACATCCCTCTCCTCTAGCAACCATTATTTTGTTCTCTGTATTTATAGGTCTGATTCTGCTTTTTGTATGTTTATTAATTTTTTTTAGATTCTACTTATGACTGAACTTATATGGTATTTGTCTTCCTCAGCAGATTTATTTTACTTAGCCTAATACTCTAGATTCATCCATGTTGTCACAGATGGCACAATCTCATCCTTTTTAATAGCTGTGAAATATTCTTGCATGTGTATATGTGTATGTGTGTATCACATCTTCCTCATCCATTTGTCTATCAATGAACACAGGGATTTTTAAAATCAATTAATAGTAGTGTTATTTTATTACTTATTAAGCTTAATTTGAATCTCCAGTTAAACAAAGGCTGTGTGAAAATATATAATAAATACATGTATGTGTGTGTGTGTGTGTATATATATATATATATATATATATATGTGTGTCAATGTGTGTGTATATATATACATATATATATATAGGTATATGTGTGTAAGTGTGTGTGTGTGTGTGTATATATATATATATATATATATATATATATATATATATATAATGTAATTTTCTACATTGTCAACCTGTCAGATAATATTAATAGATTCCATTTTTCCCTTGGAGACACCTGTTTTATAATACCTAATCCTTTGCTGTGATCTGGGCTCCAATCTTTTCTCCTTAGGTCAGGTTCCTCCTGGGATATCCATTTGCTGTCATTTTTGCATACCATGAACTCTTCCATTGCATTGGCTCCATTCCTGAATGATATTCTGTTTTTACTCCTCTGATTTGTTGGAACACATCCTCTAGGAGATTCCTGAGAATGGAGGTGTAAGAAGTGGGTTTTTGGGAATTTGCTTATCTAAAAATGACTTTATTGTATCATCACAATTGAATGATAATTTGAGTTTACATAGAATTTTAGGTCAAATGAAATTTTTATTCATAATTTGAAGTCATTGTTCCATTTTTATCAAGGATCTCAAGTTACTCTTGAGATGTCTTGCATCTCTCATTACTCTTGAGAAGTCTTATGATATTAAGATTCATATTCCTTTTAAGACCTGTTGTTTATCCCAGGACTTCTCAACTTATGATGAACACTTAAAAAAATAACTTTGCTAAACATTCAGTGAGTCTTTGACTTGGGAGACACCTAACTATTAACTGTGGAAAACTTTAACTTTAAAAATAATTTTTCTCAATATTTTTTTCTGTTCTTCCTTTCTGTACACATCATTTTGCTGTTGGATCCTGGATAGATGTTTTAGTTTTATTATTTCCATCTCTCAGTTTTTAATTCTACTTTCTTGTGACTTTGTCTTCATTTTCAATGCTTTAATTAATGTTTCTCAATTTTCTACTATGATTTCCTTTTTAAAATAACATCTGTTTTTATTTAATTATTTCCTTTCATTCCATTGAAGTTACTAATTATAGGATCTGTGATAATATAAACATAACTATTAATGATATGTTTTCTTCTCATTTCAGCTTTATGTCTGTTTTCTATGAGCTCTTTGCCATGTTGTTTGTTTTAATCTCTTCTTTCATGGTAGAAGGTTTCTTAGATGTCTGGTGATTGTTGGCTATAGACACACATAGAGGTCTGAGGCAACTCAAAAGCCTACTAGAAGTTGTGTGCATGGGTGGACTTGTCAGTGGTGTATTTACATGTGTGTCTCCTTTGTATGACAAAGTGCTAAGGAAAGTATACCCGCCACCCACCACCTTCTGTGCTGGGGCTGGGATGGTACAGTCACTGGTCTGCAAGGGACAGGGGACCTGAAATTCTCACTACTGCTTATAAAAGCTTTGAAACGTCTTATTTTTAGTCGTTTACCAAATCCTTCATGCCAAATGGCATGAATCCATTTGGTATTTTTCATGTGGCTTCTAGTTGTCTTACCTGGCCCCTGTCTGCCACAAGGTTAGGTTCCTGCTTTCAGCTACCTACAAAGTTAACCACTTTTACATCTGCTTTCCAATTTTCTTGGTTCCTCTCATCTGCTGTTATTTGGTATCTCATTGTCTTTGTCCTTGTACATTTAAATTTTTTGTCTATTTTTTTCTCAGTATGTTACTAGAAGGGTTTTCCCCCCACAGATAAACATCAGTGTTCAATCTTAATTTTGTTGATAATAAATAAGATAAATGCACAGGTACCTCTATAATATGCTAAAGTGAGGTGAAATTTAACCACATTCAAATTACACATATTTAGTTATATTGGATACATACAGGTTCCTTGCATCCCACACCTGCATTAAAGAGATTTTGTTGGTGGAAATATAAATTGGTACAGCCACTATGGAAAATATGGAGGTTTCTCAAAAACTTAAAACTATAACTACTTTATGATTCAGCAGTTCCACTCCTGGATATGTATCTGAAAGAAATGAAGTCAGGATCTTTTTCCAGAGTGGCTGCACCAGCTTGCATTCCCACCAACAGTGCAAAAGAGATCCTCTTTCTCTGCATCCTTGCCAACATCTATTGTTGCCTGAGTTATAAATGTTAGCCATTCTGACAGGGGTGAGGTGGTATCTCATTGTGGTTTTGATTTGTATTTCCCTGATGATGACTGATGTTGAGCATTTTTTCATGTGTCGGGTGGCCATCTCAATGTTGTCTTTGGAGAAGTGTCTATTCATGTCTTTTGCCCATTTCTTCACTGGGTTATTTGGTTTTTGGGTGTTGAGTTTGATAAGTTCTTTATAGAGTTTGGATACTAACCCTTTATCTGATATGTCATTTGCAAATATCTTCTCCCATTCTGTCATTTGCCTTTTAGTTTTGCTGATTGTTTCCTTCACTGTGCAGAAGGTTTTTATTTTGATGAGGTCCCAGTAGTTCATGTTTGCTTTTGTTTCTCTTGCCTCCAGAGAGGTGTTGAGTAAGAAGTTGCTGTGGCCAAGATCAAAGAAGTTTTTGCCTGCTTTCTCCTTGAGGATTTTGATAGCTTCCTGTCTTACATTCAGGTCTTTCATCCCTTTTGAGTTTATTTTTGTGTCTGGTGTAAGAAAGTGGTCCAGGTTCATTCTTCTGCATGTCGCTGTCCAGTTTTCCTAGCACCACTTGCTGAAAGACTGTCTTTATTCCATTGGATATTCTTTCCTGCTTTGTCAAAGATTAGTTGGCCATACATTTGTGAGTCCATTTCTGGGCTCTCTATTCTGTCCCATTGATCTGAGTGTCTGTCCTTGTGCCAGTACCATACTGTCTTGATGATTACAGCTTTGTAGTATAGCTTGAAGTCTGGGATTGTGATGCTTCCTTCTTTGGTTTTCTTTTTCAAGATTGCTTTGGCTATTCGGGTTTTTTTCTGGTTCCATACAAATTTTAGGATTATTTGTTCTAGCTCTGTGAAGAATGCTGGTGTTGTTTTGATAGGGATTGCACTGGATATGTAGATTGCTTTGGGTAGTATTGACATTTTAACAATATTTGTTCTTCCTACCCAGGAACATGGAATCTTTTTCCATTTTTTTGTGTCTTCTTCAATTTCTTTCATAATGTTTCTATAGTTTTCAGTGTGTATATTTTTTGCCTCTTTGATTAGATTTATTCCTAGGTTTTTTATGGTTTTTGTGCAACTGTAAATGGGATCCATTCCTTGATTTCTCTTTCTGTTGCTTCATTATTGGTGTATAGGAATGCAACTGATTTCTGTGCATTGATTTTTGTATCCTGCCACTTTTCTGAATTCATGGATCAGTTCTAGCAGTTTTTTGGTGGGATCTTTTGGGTTTCCATATAGAGTATCATGTCATCTGCAAAGAGTGAAAATTTGACCTCCCGGCTGATTTGGATGCCTTTTATTTCTTTGTGTTGTCTGATTGCTGAGGCTAAGACTTCCAATACTATGAATAACAGTGGTGAGATTGGACATCCCTGTCTTGTTCCTGACCTTAGGGGGAAAGCTCTCAGTTTTTCCCCATTGAGGATGATATTAGCATTGGGTCTTTCATATTTGGCTTTTATGATCTCAAGGTATTATTCTTCTATCCCTACTTTCTTGAGGGTTATTATCAAGAAAGGATGCTGTATTTTGTCAAATGCTTTCTCTTCATCTATTGAGAGGATCATGTGGTTCTTGTCCTTTCTTTTATTGATGTGATGAATCATATTGACTGTTTTGCAGATACTGAACCAGCTCTGCATCCCAGATATAAATCTCACTTGGTTGCGGTGAATAATTTAAAAAGATTTTTTTTAATGTTTTATTTATTTTTGAGACAGAGAGACAGAGCATGATCAGGGGAGGGACAGAGAGAGAGGGAGACACAAAATCTGAAGCAGGTTTCAGGCTTCCAGTTGTCAGCACAGAGCCTGACAGGGGGTCTGATGCAGGGCTCGAACTCACAAACCGTGAGATCATGACCTGAGCTGAAGTTGTATGCTTAAGTGACTGAGCCACCCAGGAACCCCAATAATGTTTTTAATGTATTGTTGGATCCAGTTAGCTAATATCTTGTTGAGGATTTTTTCATCCATGTTCATCAGGGAAATTGATCTATAGTTCTTTTCAGTGGAGTTTCTGTCTGGTTTTGGAACCAAGTTAATGCTGGCTTCATAGAAAGAGTTTCAAAATTTTCCTTCCATTTCTATTTTTTGGGAAAACTTCAAAAGAATAGGTGTTAACTTCTTTAAATGTTTGATAGAATTCCCCTGGAAAGCCATCTGGCCCTGGACTCTTGTTTTTTGGGAGATTTTTGATTAATAATTTGATTTCTTTACTGGTTATGGATCTGTTCAAGTTTTCTATTTCTTCCTGTTTCAGTTTTAGTAGTTTGTATGTTTCTAGGAATTTGTCCATTTCTTCCAGATCGCCCAATTTATTGCCATATAATTGCTCATAATATTCTCTTATTATTGTTTTTATTTCTGCTGTGTTGGTTGTGATCTCTCCTCTTTCATTCTTGATTTTATTTATTTGGGTCCTCTCCTTTTTCTTTTTGGTCAAACTGTCTAGTGGTTTATCAATTTTGTTAACTCTTTCAAAGAACCACTTTCAGGTTTCGTTGATCTCTTCTACTGTTTTTTTTGGTTTGGATAGTATTGATTTCTGCTCTAATCTTTATTATTTCCTGATGCTTTGGGGTTTTATTTGCTGCTCTTTTTCCCACTCTTTAAGGTGTAAGTTTAGGTTGTGTATCTGAGACCTTTCTTCCTTCTTAAGGAAGGCCTGGATTGCTATATACTTTCCTCTTATGACTGCCTTTGTTATGTCCCAGAAGTTTTGGGCTGTGGTGTTATCATTTTCATTGGCTTCCATGTACTGTTTAACTTCCTCTTTAACTTCTTGGTTAGCCCATTCATTTTTTAGTAGGATCGTCTTCAGTCTCCAAGTATTTGTTATCTTTCCAAATTTTTTTCTTGTGGCTGATTTTGAGTTTCATAGTGTTTTTTTCTGAAAATATGCACAGTATGATCTCGATCTTTTTGTACGTATGGCTGATTTGTGTCCAAGTATATAATCTGTTCTGGAGAACATTCCATGTCCACTGGAGAAGAATGTGTATTCTGCTGCTCTAGGACGAAATATTCTGAATATATCTGTTAAGTCCATCCAGTCCAGTGTGTCATTGAAAGTCAGTGTTTCCTTGTTGATTTTTTGATTAGATGATCTGTCCAATGTTGTGCTTGGGGTGTTGAAGTCCCTTACTATTATGGTATTATTATCAATGAGTTTCTTTGTTTGTGATTAATTGATTTATATATTTGGGTGCTCACACATTTGGAGCATAAATGCTTACAATTGTTAGGTCTTCTTGGTGGATAGACCCCTTAATTATGATATAATTCACCTTTTCATCTCTTGTTTCAGTCTTTATTTTAAAGTCTAGTTGTCTGATATAAGTATCGCTACTCTGGCTTTCTTTTGGTGATCATTAGCATGATAGATGGTTCTCCATTCCCTTACTTTCAATCTGAAGGTGTCTTTAGGTCTAAAGTGGGTCTCTTGTAAACAGCATATAGATGGATGTTGTTTTCTTATCCATTCTGTTACCCTATGTCTTTTGACTGGGGCATTTAGTCCATTGGCATTTAGAGTGAGTACTTAAAGATACGAGTTTATTGCCATTATGTTTCTTGTAGAATTGGAGTTTCTAGTGGTGTTCTCTGGTCCTTTCTAGTCTTTGTTGCTTTTGGTCTTTTTTTTCCCCATGTTTTCTATTCTCATAGAGTCCCCCTTAATATTTATTGCAGGGCTGGTTTAGTGGTCACAGACTCCTTTAATTTTTGTTTGTCTGGGAAAATTTTTATCTCTCCTATAATTTTGAATGACTGCCTTTCTGGATAAAGAATTCTTGGCTGCATATTTTTCCGATTCAGCACATTGAATATATCCTGCCACTCCTTTCTGCCCTTCCCTGTTTCTGTGGATAGGTCTGCTGCAAACATGATCTGTCTTCCCTTGTAGGTTAAGCACTTTTTCCCTTGCTGCTCTCATGTTTCTTTCTTTGCCTGGGTGTCTTGTGAATTTGATGATGATATGCCTTGTTGATGTCTGGTTTTTGTTGAATCTAATGGGAGTCCTCTGTGCTTCCTGGATTTTGATGTCTGTGTCTTTTCTCATGTTAGGAGAGTTTTCCACTATGATTAGCTCACATAAACCTTCTACCCCTTTTTCTCTCTCTCCATCTTCTGGAACCCCTATGATTCTGATGTTGTTCCTTTTTATTGAGTCACTGATTTCTCTAATTCTTAAATAGTGCTCTTTTGCCTTAGTATTTGTCTTTTTTTCTGCTTCATTATTCTCCATAAGGTTGTCCTCTATATCACTGATTTGCTGTCCTGCCTCATGCATCCTTGCTGCCATGGCATCCTTTTGAGATTGCAGCTCAGTTATAATTTTTTTTATTTCATCCTGACTAGCTTTTACTTCTTTTGTCTCCACAGAAAGGAATTATAACCTATTTTCAACCCCAGCTAGTATTCATATTATCATGATTCTAAATTCTGGTTCAGACATATTGCTTATATGTATGTTGATTAAGTCCCTGGCTATCATGTCTTCCTGCTCTTTCTTTTGGGGTGAATTCCTTCATTTCATAATTTGAAAGAAGAAAAGGAATTAATAAGGTAAAAAAAGTTAAAATTAAAAATTAAAAACAAAACACACACACACACAAATCAAGTAAATGATGCTAGATCCTAAGTGTGTTTTGGTCTGGTTGTTGAAAGGAGTTATACATTAGAAAAATAAAGGTGGGGGTAAGAAAAAAAGAAAAGAATAAAAATGAGAACATTTGAAAATTTGAAAAAATGATTACAATGAAGTAGCATAAAATTAAATGATGGAAGTAAAATAGAATTTGAAAATTTACAATAAAGTAAAAAATATAGTAAAAATTTAAAGAAAAATATTTCTAATAAAAATTGAAAATAAAAATAATTTTTCCTGTTTCTGTATTCAAGAAAAAGGAAAGAAATGAAAAAGAAAATTGAATAGATTGACCAGCGAAAAGACTGAAATACGATTGAAATTACATTGTTTTTTTCCTGAAAGTCAAACCATGAAGCACTTTATAGTCTGTGAACTAAGCAGGCAGAGAGACTTGTGGTGTTCCTGAAGAGTGAGGTTGGCCCAGTTGCACGGGGCTTAATGTAATGGCTCTGTTCTCCACCAGATGGCACTGCTTAGCTTACTGGGGCGGATTGTTGTGGCGTTTATAGGTGTGTATGCGCCTGCCTGTGTGGGAGGGGTGAAAATGGCGTCACCAAGCTACCCAGTCTGTAGTATCAGAACTGTGTTCTCCTCAATCAACAATTGTGCACCCATTGTTTGTCTCTGGCCTCCATCTACTTCCTGCCTTTACACTGTCCTTGATCAAGTCTTCAGGTTGCCAGGCAGCACCTCCCTCTTGAGTTTGGTCTCTGATGTGGCTGTGTTTCCCAACTCCTCACTTATGAGGGATTGTGGCTTTGACCCACTCAGACTTTCTGGGGGAGAGTCTCACCGAGCAATGGCCGGGTGCTGGCTGCACCTAGGAATGTTCGGGGGACCGTGCTCTGTGCTGCTGCCAATGTCCAGAGACTGCAGCTGGGTGCCAGCCTGCCCCAGAAAAAGTTCATGTGGTTGTGTAGCAGCAGCATTTCAGGGATTATGGAAAATTGCAACGCATATCTGGTGCCAGGCTTCACCCTTAATGTCCTTGCTCCAACACCAGTGGATGTGACCATTCTCTGGGGTCTGCTGGGACTTTTTCCCGTGGGGAGGCCGCACTGCCTCTATGAAATGTTCTCCCAGTAGGGGAACCACCTCTCCCTCTGTGGCCCAAGGACGCCCTGGTTACTGCTGTTTATAGAGTCTTAATGGAATTTAAAATCTCTCCTTTCTTCTTTCTGCCTTTTTAGTTCAGTCCCCATGGCTGTTTCCCCTTTTCCACTTTCTCTCCAGCTGATTTTGGCAGGGATGCTTTTCCCATAGTCTCCCCCTGTCTCCATCATCTCTCTGCAAACAAAAACAGCTCCAGACCTCTGTGGATTCTCTCTCCCCCAGTTTACCTCTCCGCATCAGGTACCTGTTGAGTTCTGTGGTTCAGGTGTGCAGATTGTTGTGTTAATCCTCAAATCAGTTTTCTAGGTGGGCAGGATGCTTTAGTGTTGATGTGGCTGTATTTCATGGATGCAAGATGCAAAAAAACTTCCATGCTGTTCTGCCATCTTGGCTCCTCCTCTATTGGCTATTTTTTAAGGTTAAACTCAATGAAATTGACATTTAAAATTTTTGGTGTTTTTTTAAAATTGATGTATAGTTGGCACATAATGTTAGAAAGTGGCATTTTGTAGGTCAAAACTATTAAAAAGCAATTTCATATAGCTCTCCTTGTATATGGCACAAAATTTTGATCTGATCTGTATAGTAAGATCTTTGTCTGTCCCCAAGAAGTTCTAAGAAGGTTTCTTTTATTGTATCTTTAAGTATTGCTACCTTCAGTCAGTTATTTGTAGATTGGATTTACTATCTTCTGTAACAAAAATCCTCCTGTCTTCAATTGCTGTCTTGGATTTTGCCCATTTCTCTTACCTTTAAAGAAAAAATATTTGTAAGGTATATTCAAATTTCTGTTTCAGTTAGTTTCCCTGCCCTTTTTTGTTGTTATTAACTTTTACAGGACTATTTTCATTACAGTTTATAACCTTGTGATCACTTGCTTTATAGAGTATATGTTTATTTAACATCTGGAGTGCAGAATGTAGATGCTGTCTAAAATTTAGTCATATTTCCTATGGTAATTTACTTCCCAAAATATATTCTGATTTTATTTCTTGTATATAGTGCTGTTACAAAATATTTTAGCTTAAATTATCGAGTTCTTTCCCACTCCCCATTTACTCTCTTACAAATTGAGGCAGGTCTATCCTAGCATATGAGGCCATTTTTCTGTTCACTGTAGGGTGGGAAAGATTTAGAATCCTTCTTCTTAGGCTGGATGCATGGATAATTCAGGTTTATATCTCTAGGTTTCCAGCACACTGAATTTTAAGAGCAGGAAGCTAAGCAATGTCAAGTTCTAGCAGGGAAGCTGTCTCTTTGCAACTTTGTTTGTTGCCTGGTAAAAATTATATGCCAGAGATGAAAACATATCCGGTTTCTTGTTTGAGTTGGACTTTGCTCTGGCATTTGATAGCCAACTGCAATTTCTTTCTCCATATCACTGTTGGCTGAGTTGGAAAATATCTTGTCTCATTAGAGGAATGACCCTTCGTTTAATTCATCACACCATGTCTCAGCACAATGTTTCAGGCCAATATGTTAGGGAGAAATTGGGTAGAGAAATATTCCTGTGACTTGTAGACTTTTATTTGGGTGTTCCCAGTCTTGGCAGAGCTGTCACAAATACCATTGACCTAACGGAAAGTACCCTGTTTGACTGGTCTTATCTCTCCCACTGCCTATCCTTGGAGTCAGACTCAGTCAGAGGTATTGCTTAGGGTAAAAATGACTTCTTTTAATTTTTTTTTCTGAAACACTGCACTGCTATGATATGGTGCAGAGTTATTTCCTTCAGTTCTGCTTCATGTGCACCATGTATGATAGAATTCCCTAAAATGTGTGGGGTGAGTTGGCCCCAGATTCAAGTTTCAGGACTTTCTACCCCCATACTCTACATTTTTGTCTTTATAGGGCTAATCGGGGGGTTAGCAGGGCAGTAGAAGGTAGCATATACCAATTCCTCTACCATGTTGCTCCTGGAGCTATCTCTTTGATACCTTTGAATTGGGTATTCTATATCTCTGAAGGGTGAATGGCAACATTCCTAAGCATTTGTAGTGGAAATGGTTTGCTGAAAGTGGAAATCACAGTGATGTGACAGATGAGACCACCTCAATCTTGACACATAGAGATAGCTTTTCGGACACTGAGGTTTTATTATGAAATAATGATTCAGTCACCATTGCATGCATATTTTTGCAATCCATGAAATGACCATGAAATATGTCAAAAATTTCCAGGAAGTCACCATGAAATCAGCACAAAATTTCCATCAAAAATTGGACCACTGTTGAGATTAGAGCTAGAATTGCTGGAGGCATTATATCTGTGCTGCTCTAATTAAATGTTTCTTGTAAGAAGAAAAAGCTTTTATTACTTTTTTAGAGCTAGTTTCATGACTGTATGGCCTAGGCATATGAGATTTGCTTGAGATGAGATGGGGAATACAGTCTTGTGGGGTCTTGTTGCACTTTGAGTTAGGATCTTGTGACTCTAAGTAAAGAGACCTTTAATAAACTTTAATTTAAAGGACAGAATTTGCCTTATGTATTTATAATCCAATATGACTTGTCTCTTTTTACATCCCCCACACAATCTGTTTTATCCAATATGGGCTTCCTTTAACATTCCCACACTTGAAACCTACTACTCCTGTGGTTAGGTGTTTGAAGTCCCCATAGTGAGCCAAGACAGACACTTAAAGTTAAGAAAGGGGTAGAGTCACTGGTCCAGCCAGTCATGCTAAGCAATCCACATGTCAAAGCGTTCACTCATCCTTAAATTCAGCTAGAATCACAAATCCCAAATTACGTTAGTCTTAAGCATTAGAGACTACCCAGGAGCTATTTACATTTAAGTTTTTATGCTATTTATATTCACATTTTGTTAGAAAAATGTTCATTTGAAATGGGTGGTAGTAACCTTTACATGTAAATAAAAAGTATCGAGTACTTTAAATTTTTTTAATAATATAAAAATCATCATCAATACAAATAAAATATACATATTCAATATCTAGGGGAAAATATTTTATGGGAGAAAATATTTGCTTTGTACTTTGAAGTAAAAACAAACTGATTTAAAAAACTCATGTAAAGGATTTTTGTAAATCTATTCTTACACATTCTTGCATATTAATTGATAAAATCTGAGAGAATACTTACTAGTGAGTTAACAATGCTTTCCATTGTGAGGTGAAATTATAGGTGATTTTAATGCCTTTCTTCTTTCTATTTATTTGTATTTCCAATTTTTTTCTACGTAAACATGCATTACCTGTGTTGCAAGTATAAACAGAAGAGAAAATTACGTATAATATATATATTTTAAAGCATTTCTAATTTAACTCTACTTGCTGCTAGCAATTTCATATCATTTGGCTTGGCTCACTGAGCTTCTCAAATGATACCAGGCTGTTTATATTAGAGAGTACTACAAATTGGGTAACCAACAATCTCCTAGAGAGAGCTCATAAAATGACATGGTTGGATGGAAACCTGAACAGATGGGCTAACTCTACCATGTGCTATATTAACCCTGCTGTTCTCAGACTCGTGGCCAATAGCACATTGAAAAAGTACAACGCTAAAAATAAGTTGGTGAAATAGAAGACGGTTAAGCATTTTAATCTATGAGTTGGGACTTAGTGGACAGGCACTTGTTGAAACGTTTCACTCTTATTAAGGCCATTTTTTTTTATGACTATGAAAATACTTGTGCTTCAGAGGAGTTCTGGAAGGATGAACTCTAATGGGGGCTTAGGGAACGGTAACCCAGCATGTTTCCAAGCAGTTTGACTGGAGTCAGTATATTACACTGAAACCAGTGTAAGTGGTGTCTCATTATGTATATGATGATGATAAGCAAAGGGAGAGTGAGGTTGTAATTGGCTAAATAAAAAGAATAGGATGTTTCCTGATCTTCTGCATGTTCCAATCACTGGATGGAAATCAGTGGCAAAAATGCACACAGTACTGTAAAAAAAAAAAATTCTGTTGCCTCTAGAGAGGTCAGAGTCTACTCTCAAATTATCTACCTGAATTATATGTGGAAAAAAAAGAGTTTAAAGACATGCATTGTCAGAATTTAAACATAAAACTGTAAGTAAGAACAGAAATCTACAACTTTTGTAAATATTCTTATTATATAACTCGGTGGTGGTCTAATCAATGTCAACAAGGTCCTAAAGGGTCATTTAGTAGCATAGTAACAATAGAAGAAAGGACAGTAATTTCATTTTGAGCAGGGAGTGAGTATAGAGACTGTGTTGTCAGAATGTCTGGTTTCTTGTCACAAATATGTCATGAGGAAGATTTATAACCTTGAAAAAATACTGCTTATGTTCTATGAGATAGTGTCCTTTTATTAAAAAAAAAGCTAAATAGATGAAATTCAAAATCCTTCCCAATGTTATGATTCTACAAAAAAAACATACATGTTAGAAGTAGTGACTTCAAATTGAAATTGTCTAGAAGGAGCTTATCTCCCAGAAGATGATACTGTGATGATATGATGTCCACAAGCTGGTTTCTTAAAGGCATTCTGCAAATTTTATGTTTAGTCCAATAAAATAAAGTGAGTTGGCAGGTTGGGCTAGAGAACCTCTTATTTGAAGTGTAGCTAAAGAATGGTCTTCTTTTAGTCACACTTTGTGGTTAGTCATGGCTGAAGACCTGTGTGGGCTTCAAGTCCCAAACTCTGGTTAATGATTCAGCTCTATCCAACTCACTTCTGCTTTTCCCTACCAGAAACCAGACTATCTTCAAATGACTAATCTGACATTGCCATTGGTGAGAAACCAGTGAGTGTTATCCGGAATGTATTGAAAGACTAAATTCTTTATTTAACCCCAAATCAAAACCATAAGCACAGCCACATTAGGATAAAACAATACCAGAAACTAATTCAAGTTTTCTTAGAAGAGTTGAGCTGAAAACCAGAGGTTTCCAGATTGTTCTTGGGAACTAGTTTTAGATGAGCTTCCAAACATGAAGTCTATTATTCTAGAGAATTTCAAAACCGCTATTTTATGACTATAAGTATTTAGTTGGTAACTGGAAAACTGATTGAGTTGCCTAAAGAAACTCCGTGGGTTGATATACAAAAACAACACCATATAAAATAGTTATAATAATGTTTAAATATTAGCTGTTAATAACAAATTAATACCATCCTCATGAATGCTTGATATGAAGGATGTAATAGAATAGAGAAATAACTATGAGAAATACTAGAGAATAAAAAAATGATCTTTGGAAATAAAATTAAAAGTATTTATTGGTATTAAAAATAACAGAGATGGCATCATTGAGCCTAAGGTATACACAAAAGGAGATCTTTGAAGGCTAGAGAAAGCAGACTCAGTGATATGGTAAGGAAGGAAATTCTGTTTTTATTACATATTCCAATGTGATAGAGAATGCCATTGATTTATAAGGTGGATTGGATGGGGGGTGGCCAAGAAATGAGAACCTCCCCTGGAAGGTGTTGGTGATGTTAGTGAGAGATGAAAAGAGGTTTACAGATCACAGAAGAAGAGGGTTTTGCTTGAATATATCTCTAGCAGAGGAGTGACACATCTTTTCAGAAAGGAATGAACCAGCTGCTGATAATAGAGCAATGTTAAGAATTTTCCTTAAATTATATATCTTTAAGAGATCAAAAGAAGGAAAAGCTAGCAAAATCTATCACTGGACATTTCACAATGAAAAGACAGAAGATAATGACTGAGTGGGGAAATCATAAAACACTGAGAGATGAATTAACACTTGAATCTAGAATAGGCCAATAGATTCTACAAATTCTTATCAGCAAGATGAACACTGTGAAGGACACAGTTAGGAGGAAACATCCTAAATTTAATAGGGGAACATATCTAAATCTCCAATTATACTATTCATTTGATGACACCAAATGACATTTTCCCCATTCTCTGTTAACTGGAAGTTTTAAGTAAAAGTCCTCGATAAAGTCATTATCTAGACATATCTTTATTTCAAGAAATTCATCCAACTATTAGTTGCTTCAGCAGTAACTATGAGCGTGAGACTGACACTAATTCCTTTGACTGATAGGAATACTAGGATTATACTTTTACTGTCAAATATTTAACGGACAGTGACATTTCTAAAATCTTTTCCATTCAACCAAATCTTGTCTGGTACTCCTGACAATTACTTATCATTTCCTGAACACTTTGTCTGTGCTAAGCAGTTTGCATATGGCTGTCAAATCCTACAATTATTTACAAATTAAATAATTAAACAGTAGGGAGGTTAAATGACTTCTTTGAGCCATACAGATAGAAAATTCAAAACAGAGATTCAAACTCAGCTTGATACTGAAGCACCTGTTCTGTCCACTTCACCTGGTTCTATTGCCATGCCCAAGCTGTGTAAAGGATTGATAGCAGATATGGGACGCCTTCCCCAATCTTCTACTTAAGTTTTAGTAGGGAGACAAAGCAACCCAAATTTCTACTTCCAAGGGTTTTAACAGTCTTGCACTTGAAGAGACCTGAGGTAAGATAGTGAAAAATGTTTAGGTCCTTACTTTCCTTCTTAGAGTTTTGTTTCCTCCTTCCAATCCTATGTCTCAGTTATCCCCAAGGACTTGCTCCCTCCAGTAACTGCTTCGCTGGAAAGTAACCAGGAATTTGGATTTTATGCTGCTAAACACAGTGTGTTTTACTTTACAGAATTTCTGAAGTCCTAAATCATTCCAAACAACAAAGGGGAGGGGTACCTGGGTGGCATAGTGGGTTAAACGTCTGACTTTGGCTAAGGTCATGATCTCAGTGTTTGTGAGTTCAAGCCTCACATCAGACTCTGTGCTGGCAGTCAGAAGCCTGCTTCAAATTCTCTGTCTCCCTCTCTCTCTGTCCCTACCTTGCTCGCATTCTCTCTCTCTCTCTTTCTCAAAAATAAATAAATAAACATTAAAAATGTTTAATTTGGGGACACCTGGGTGGCTTAGTAGGCTGAGCATCTGGCTTTGGCTCAGGTCATGATCTCATGGTTTGTGAGTTCGAGCACCTCATCAAGTTCACTACTGTTGGTGCAGAGCCCACTTCAGATCCTCTGTCCCCCTGTCTCTCTGCTCCTCCTCCACACTGTCTCTCTCTCTTAAAAATAAAAATAAACACTTAAAAAAAACATGAAAAAAAAACTCCAAAGGGGAAACCCAAGGGTAAAAGTCCTGGTTTCGGAGGAAGGGGTACTTTGAGGCAGAGGAATTTTCCCAGAACTCTTTAAATAACACCATGGAAGTCATCAGTTGGGTAAATACAACATTGACTCAGTTCTTAGATTATATACAAGGCATCTTTTTTTCACCCTTGAAAACCCTTCAAACCTTGTGATTGTTTGTTTTTTCCCAGAGCACATCCTCTTTATAACTTAAAAAAATGACTTGCTGTGTTGTGTGTCTATGTCCTCTTTGAAGGTATTTTCAGTTGATGTACTGACCCAGGAGAAGAGGTAGAAGCTTTTATCCTCTACATCAATTAAACTAGGAAAACGGAAGGTTTTTGAAGCAAGACAATTTCTAGAGAGGTCCCTTAGCAATTAAAGGATGACCAAAGAAAGACAATTTTAAAACAGAAGTTACTTGTTCTCCATCTGTATCCCATGAAACTCCATACCTTAAAAATCCTTGCAAACAGTCCAGTTTATATAAAGGTGCACAACAAAAACACAATTTCAAAATTATTTAAACCTTCACCCAGAATTTTTGTCCTCATTATGAGTACTTTTGTCTTTCCGAATAACTAGATTGGCTACACATCTTTGTTTGGAATAAATATGGATGGAATGGAGACAGATTCTGGAATTTTTAAAAATTTAGTTTTTATGCTTTGATTCACTTATAAACGTTTATAGTTTTTCCAATATACATGTTCATGTTTCACTATCTTGCCAAGAACTCCATAAGAAAAAATTGGAGGCTTAAATGCTAAACAAAGAATACCAATGGGAAATTACTAAAGAAATTTATTTTCATCTTTCTGTATCTTTTCAGTCTCCCCAAATCCTGCACCTGTGAGAGAGATTTTGGACAAAGTGTTTGGAGCCATTTGGGGATTTCCTCAGATCTAACATTTTGTTGGCTGTGATTTGTACCCCATTATGTGCTACAGTGCACTTTATTTCCCACATTTGGCACTTTTAGTGATAATTCCTCCAAACAGACACAGGGAGCCATGCTTGATATTCTTTAAAGGGAACAAATAGATGAGCTAATTGTTTTAAATGCCTCCAATGAGATAAGTGGCAGGATGTTGGAATTGATCATCTAATTACCTATTTGCTATTGCAGAGAGGAGGAAAATCCAGCCATAATTAATGTTTAGGGAATGCAAAAGTTGTCATCTTAAATCAAGGTAAAATATAATAATCACATTGAGGTCTTATTACAGAAAAAGACAAACAATTTGTTAGATGGTAGGGGATTGGCTGCTTAGTTTTGCAGCTAATTGAGTGCTGGCATCTGTGGTATGGTATTACCAAAGAATTAGTCTGGAATTTAGTTCTGATTTATCTGCGTTTGCATTTACAGAACTTTGGGCGCCATTTCACCTGATGTCTAGAGTGGAATGGCTATAGATCCTCAGTCCAGGGCCAGCCACTCATCCATCAAGCATGCCCTTTTATTTGCCAGAAAGGGGCAATGGCAAAGTAAACAATCTATGACTTTAGTAATAAGAAACGTATGAACATATCTTATGGGTTATACATGAGGGAAGTATCTTTGAGATATACACAGGCCTGCAGAACAACATACCTTCATTTCTAGTGTATATGTTATTTGTTCCAGGAATAGCCATACTCTGCTCAATTCAGGGGAAAGATAAAGTTGTCACCGACCAGGGAGAAGTTTAGAAAGTAAATGGTTTCTTCAATTTCTTACTTTTTTTTTTTTGCCAATTATCCTGACAAATACGGTGAATCAGCTGGCTCATGTGCTAGGCACATGCTAAGTAAGAAGGCTATTACTATACACTTGTAATACTCACTGCTCTTTTGTCTTGGAAAAAACTCTTTATTTCCCAACCCAGCACTAAACTACTAAAGTGGAAGTACTTTCCCTCAGGCACACCTTTGCTCACTCCTAGAATGATCTGGATGTGGTATAGAAAGCAAGTAGCCAAAGGGTATCTCTGACATGTAAGTTTCTGTACACAGGCAAAGTTGACGTATTTGAATGTGGATCCACGCAACCTATGAAAGCAGGGAGACCATGTAATATAGCATCAAGATCTCAACACTCTGAAAGCTAAAGAAGTACAGATTTATTAATTCCCAAGGATAAGGGCAGTCTCTGGTACACTGGAATGTATGACCACATTAGATAGGACATTACATTAGAATTGAGAGCAATGATGAAGTATTTATTTGTCCTTCCCTGTCTTCTTTCTTGCACATAACTCCCTAGGATGAACTTGAGAACCTTGAAGAGGATGGATATGGTAGAATGGAGTTTGAATTTTAGAGATCTTTGGTTCTAGCCATCTGTCAATCTCTTAACTTGGATATGTTTGGCATACCAAGGCTTGGAGATATATACTAGGGAATGGAAAGGGATGGGGAGAGCAGGACTTAGGTGATGGGACAAACCTCTTGTAGTTATATGACAACTGTAAATGCATCCGTAGGACAGCTAAATTGGGTCATATTTTGTCAGCAGGTTATGACATTTGTGGGGATAAGTTTCTACAGACAGAGACAGTTCATTCAGCAACTTCATCTGTGGGAGCATCTGGCTTATGTTCTCCAAAATCTTGCAAAGTGGCAAAACTCTCAAAATGTGGTTTTGGCTATAGCAGATGGAATCTGGTATTAGTGGGGGTTTAGGTTTATTATGAGAGCAGGATAGGTTTATCCAGAACTTCAAATTGCAATAAGGCTGCAAATCAAGTTGAAAACATCTCTTGTGAAGTGACTAGGAATTGGTAGAGGCAAAGATTGAGATTCATTTCTAATGCTAAGATAGGCTATAAAATCTTGTAGCTTTTCCAATTTGATAGTGGGACCTGTTCATGGTTTTTAAAAAATGTTGAAGATGTGGGAAATATATGATATGATTAGGTGTCCCATTGACATTCTAGAAAGACATGTCATGTGTTTACTCTGGGACTTTAATTTCTATCTTTTTAAAGTTAAAATAAGTACCATTGAAATACAATACATTTAATGATTTTCCTAAGGAAAATAATAAGATGCTTTTAAATAGTTGTAAAATCAATCGCAGATGCCAAGTGATTATCAATAAGTTGGCTAATGGTTTGAATATTTATTTTTTCCCAATTTGCCTTCAGAAAAATCATATAAAGTCAGAGAAATAATTTTGTTTATTATGTGGTCACAAACATGTGGTTGAACAAGAAGAGCAGGCCCATTAGGTTAAAAATAATTAGAAAATAAAATTCTGAAAAATACACATTAATGCTGAAAAGTTTTGAAATATGCTGTCACTTAAAGTTCATAAAAGTTACTTCCCCAAAGGTGAATATTTGAAAAATCTATAAATTAAAACTTAACAATTTCTAAAATTCTACAAAGTCACCATTGAGAGATGTGGAAGATTGTTCTTGGCCCCACCTCTAATTCCAAAGGGTAAAAAGCCAATAAAAGGACATGAAAAGCCATATAGCTGTCATTCTGTGCAATTTTAAAATATTATTTAATTAAGGCAAGAACACAACATGAGATCTACTCTGTGTACAAATTTTTAAGTGTATTATACATTATGGGCTTTAGGTACAAGTTGTATGGCAGATCCCTAGAACTTATTTATCTTAACTAAAATTTTATGCCCATTGTTTAATAATTCTTCATTTCCTCCTCCTCCCAGCCTCTGGAAACCACCATTCCACTCTTTAATTTTATGAATTTGCCTATTTTAGATAGCTCATATAAGTGGAATAATGTAGTATCTGTCTTTCCTTGAATGGCTTATTTCACTTGGTATGATGACCTCTAGGTTCATACATGTTGTTGCTTATAACAGAATTTCCTTCTTTTTTAGGGCCCAGTAGTATTCCATTTCATATATTTACCACATTTTCTTCACTCATTCAGCTGTTGATGAATTTTTTAGGTTATTTCCACATCTTGACTAATTTGCAATGAACATGGGAGTGCTAATATCTCTTCCAGATCCTGATTTTAATTCTTTTGTATATATACCCAGAAGTAGGATTGCTAACCATATGAGAATTGTATTTATTTTTTATTTTTTTAATGTTTATTTATTTTTAAGAGACAGAGAGAGAGAGAGACAGAGAGAGAGAGAGAGCACAAGCAGGGGAGGGGTAGAGAGAGAGGGAGACACAGAATCTGAAGCAGGCTCCAGGCTCTGAGCTGTCAGGACAGAGCCTGATGTGGGGTTTGAACTCACGGACTGTGAGATCATGATCTGAGCTGAAGTCGGACGTTCAACCGACTGAGCCACCCAGGCGCCCTGAGAATTGTATTTTTTAATTTTTTGAGTACACTTTCCATAGTGAATGTACCATTTTGCATTTCCACAAACAGTGTCAAAGGGTTCCAATTTCTCTTTATCTCACCAACACTTGTTACCTCTTGTCTTTAAAAATATCCTAACAGATAGGAAGTGATACCTCACTGTGATTGTGATTAGCATTTCCCTGATGATTGGCAATGTCTTCTGACAGAGGAGTTTAATCCATTTACATTTAAAGTAATTACTGATAGAGAAGGATTTGCTCTTGTTATTTTGCAGTTGTGTTCTGTTAGTTTTGTAATTCTTTTGTCTGTCTTTTCTTCTCTTTCTGCCTTCTTTTGTATTTTGTTGATCTTTTGTACTGATATGCTTGGATTCTTTTCTCTATTTGTTCTGTGTAATTTCTATAGGTACTAAAATGTCTATGGATACTAAAATGAGCTAGCTGTAATCATAGTGGGGATTTGAAACATCTGTGAATAAATGGAAGATTTGGTAAATCCATGGGGCTATATGGGGTATTTGTGGTCAAAACAACTACGTAAAGTGCCGACCTCCTCTCTAGGGCTCAGGAAAAATTGCTCTTGAGGTCTGCAGGTTTTGAGCATTGAGAAGGTCACCTCAGATTGCCAGATATGATGAATTACTGAGGAAATGCTTTTTACCTTGAGATCATTATAATTAAGGACATAAAAAATGAAGATAATAAAAAAATCCTTGTATTAATATTTTCTCTTAACCTTAGGTATATATTCAGTACTTAAAATGTAACAATTAAGAACATTTTGGTATATTAGACTACCTACAAGATTAACTTTTTGATACCAATCTAAAATAGATACTTGAGTAGTTGATTTAGACCAGAGATTTTAAATCGAAAGGTATATGGCACTTTTACTAATGCAAATAATGTTGAACTGTTAAGAGAAATGAAGTCATTATATTTATAAGCTTAACTGGCAAGATTTATAAAAATTACTTGAGTATGTGGGGAAGCTCTTCTTTGGTAGATAGACAATTTGAAATGTTTAAAGGAACTTAATTAAGTTTAAAGCATTCTAAAAGGTGACTTTCAAAATTTAGTAGATTTATGGAAAGAATAAGTGTTTTTTTCTTTAATTTTATTTTTTATTTTTTTAAATTTACATCCAAATTATTTATCATATTGTGCAATAATGATTTCGGGACTAGATTCCTTAATGCCCCTTATAACCATTTAGCCCATCCCCCCTCCCACAACCCCTCCAGTAACCTTCAGTTTGTTCTTCATATCTATAAATCTCTTCTGTTTTGTCCCCTTCCCTGTTTTTATGTTATTTTTGTTTCCCTTCCCTTATGTTCATCTGTTTTGTGTCTAAAAGTCCTCATATGAGTGAAGTCATATGATTTTTGTCTTCTCTGACTAATTTCACTTAGCATAATACCCTCCAGTTCTATCCATGTAGTTGCAAATGGCAAGATTTCATTCTTTTTGATTGCTGAGTACCATTTCTTCTTTATCCATTCATCCATCAGTGGACATTTGGGCTCTTTCCATACTTTGGCTATTGTTGATAGTGCTGCTATAAACATGTGGGTGCATGTGCCCCTTTGGAACAGCACACCTGTATCCCTTGGATAAATGCCTCGTAATGCAATTGCTGGGTCATAGGTAGTTCTATTTTTAGTTTTTTGAGGAACCTCCATACTGTTTTCCAGAGTGGCTGCACCAGCTTGCATTCCCACCAACAATGCAAAAGAGATCCTCTTTCTCTGCATCCTCGCCAACATCTATTGTTGCCTGAGTTATAAATGTTAGCCATTCTGACAGGGGTGAGGTAGTATCTCATTGTGGTTTTGATTTGTATTTCCCTGATGATGACTGATGTTGAGCATTTTTTCATGTGTCGGGTGGCCATCTCGATGTTGTCTTTGGAAAAGTGTCTATTCATGTCTTTTGCCCATTTCTTCACTGGGTTGTTTTTTGGGTGTTGAATTTGATAAGTTCTTTATAGAGTTTGGATACTAACCCTTTATCTGATATTTGCAAATATCTTCTCCCATTCTGTCGTTTGCCTTTTAGTTTTGCTGATTGTTTCCTTCACTGTGCAGAAGGTTTTTATTTTGATGAGGTCCCAATAGTTCATGTTTGCTTTTGTTTCCCTTGCCTCCAGAGAAGTGTTGAGTAAGAAATTGCTGTGGCCAAGATCAAAGAGGTTGTTGCCTGCTTTCTCCTTGAGGATTTTGATGGCTTCCTGTTTTACATTCAGGTCTTTCATCCCTTTTGAGTTTATTTTTGTGTCTGGTGTAAGAAAGTGGTCCAGGTTCATTCTTCTGCATGTCGCTGTCCAGTTTTCCTAACACCACTTGCTGAAAGACTGTCTTTATTCCATTGGATATTCTTTCCTGCTTTGTCAAAGATTAGTTGGCCATACATTTGTGAGTCCATTTCTGGGCTCTCTATTCTGTTCCATTGATCTGAGTGTCTGTCCTTGTGCCAGTACCATACTGTCTTGATGATTACAACTTTTTAGTATAGCTTCAAGTCCGGGATTGTGATGCTTCCTTCTTTGTTTTTTTTTTTGTTTTTTTTTTTTTTTTTTTTTCAAGATTGTTTTGGCTATTTGGGTTTTTTCTGATTCCATACAAATTTTAGGATTATTTGTTCTAGCTCTGTGAAGAATGCTGGTATTATTTTGACAGGGATTGCATTGGATATATAGATTGCTTTGGGTAGTATCGACATTTTAACAATATTTGTTCTTCCTATCCAGAAACATGGAATCTTTTTCCATTTTTTTGTGTCTTCAACTTCTTTCATAAGCTTTCTATAGTTCTGTTTTTTGTTTTGGTTTTTTTTTGTGGTAGATTTTTTATTATTAATTAGAAATCTTTAATTTTTTTAAATTTTTTTTCAATATATGAAATTTATTGTCAAATTGGTTTCCATACAACACTCAGTGCTCATCCCAAAAGGTGCCCTCCTCAATACCCATCACCTACCCTCCCCTCCCTCCCACCCCCCATCAACTCTCAGCTTTCTATAGTTTTCAGTGTATAGATTTTTCACCTCTTTGGTTGGATTTATTCCTAGGTATTTTATGGTTTTTTTGTGCAACTGTAAATTGGATCAATTCCTTGATCTCTCTTTCTGTCGCTTCATTGTTGGTGTAGAGGAATGCAACTGATTTCTGTGCATTGATTTTATATCCTGCAACTTTGCTGAATTCATGAATCAGTTCTAGCAGTTTTTTGGTGGAATCTTTTGGGTTTTCCATATAGAGTATCATGTCATCTGCGAAGAGTAAAGTTTGATCTCCTCCTGGCCAATTTGGATACCTTTAATTTCTTTGTGATGTCTGCAGAGGCTAAAACTTCCAATACTATGTTGAATAACAGTTGCAAGAGTGGACACCTCTGTCTTGTTCCTGACCTTAGGGGGAAAGCTCTCAGTTTTTCTTCATTGGGAATGGTATTAGCACTGGGTAGTTCATAATGGCTTTTATGATCTCGAGGTATGCTCCTTCTATCCCTACTTTCTTGAGGGTTTTTATCAAGAAAGGATGCTGTATTTTGTCAAATGCTTTCTCTTCATCTATTGAGAGGATCATATGGTTCTTGTCCTTTCTTTTATTGATGTGATGAATCACGTGAATTGTTTTGCAGATATTAAACCAGCCCTGCATCCCAGGTAGAAATCCCACTTGGTCGTGGTGAATAATTTTTTTAATGTATTCTTGGATCTGGTTGGCTCATATCTTGTTGAGGACTTTTGCATCCATGTTCATCAGGGAAATGGGTCTATAGTTCTCCTTTTTAGTGGGTCTCTGTCTGGTTTTGGAATCAAGGTAATGCTGGCTTCATAGAAAGAGTTTGGAAGTTTTCCTTCCATTTCTATTTTTTGGAACAGCTTCAAGGGAATAGGTGTTAACTCTTCCTTAAATGTTTGGTAGAATTCCCCTGGAAAGCCATCTGGCCCTGGACTCTTGTTTTTTGGCAGATGTTTGGTTACTAATTCGATTTCCTTACTGGTTATGGGTCTGTTCAAATTTTCTATTTCTTCCTGTTTCAGTTTTGGTAATGTATATTCTTCTAGGAATTTGTCCATTTCTTCCAGATGGACCATTTTATTGGCGTATAATTGCTCATAATATTCTCTTATTATTGTTTTTATTTCTGCTGTGTTGGTTGTGATCTCTCCTCTTTCATTCTTGATTTTATTTATTTGGGTCCTTTCCTTTTTCCTCATAAAACTGGCTAGTGGTTTATCAATTTTGTTAATTCTTTCAAAGAACCACTTTCTGGTTTCATTGATCTGTTCTACTGGTTTGTTTTTTTTTTTGGTGTCAATAACATTAATTTCTGCTCTAATCATTATTATTTCCTGTCTTCTGCTGGTTTTGGGTTTTATTTGCTGTTCTTTTTCCAGCTCCTTAAGGTGTAAGGTTAGGTTGTGTATTTGAGATCATTCTTCCTTCTTTAGGAAGGCCTGGATTGCTATATACTTTCCTTTTATGACCACCTTTGTTGTGTCCCAGAGGTTTTGGGTTGTGGTGTTATCATTTTCATTGTCTTACATGTACTTTTTAATTTCTTCTTTAACTTCTTGGTTAGCCCATTCATTCGTTAGTAGGATGTTCTTCAGTCTCCAAGTATTTGTTACCTTTCCAAATTTTTTCTTGTGTTTGATTTCGAGTTTCATAGCATTGTGGTCTGAAAATATGCACGGTATGATCTCGATCGTTTTGTACTTACTTAGGGCTGATTTGTGTCCCAGTATATGGTCTATTTTGGAGAACATTCCATGTGCTTCAGGATGAAATGTTCTGAATATAACTGTTAAGTCCATCTGGTCCAGTGTGTCATTCAAAGCCATTGTTTCCTTGTTGATTTTTTGATTAGATGATCTGTCATTGCTGTGAGTGAGGTGTTGAAGTCTCCTACTATTATGGTATTACTATCGATGAGTTTCTTTATGTTTGTGATTAATTGATTTATATATTTGGGTACTTCCACATTTGGTGAATAAGTGTTTACAATTGTTAGGTCTTCTTGGTGGATAGACCCTTGATTATGATATAATGCCCTTCTGCATCTCTTGATACAGTCTTTATTTTAAATTCTAGATTGTCTGATATAAGTATGGCTACTCTGGCTTTCTTTTGTTGACCATTAGCATGATAGATGGTTCTCCATCCCCTTATTTTCAATCTGAAGTGTCTTTAGGTCTAAAGTAGGTCTCTTGTAAACAGAATATAGATGGATCTTGTTTTCTTATCCATTCTGTTACTTTATCTTTTGATTGGAGCATTGAGTCCATTGACGTTTAGAGTGAGTACTAAAAGATATTAATTTATTGCCATTATGATGCTTGTAGGTTGGAGTTTCTGGTGGTGTTCTCTGGTCCTTTCTAATCTTTGTTGCTTTTGGTATTTATTATATACCAAAATTTTAATAGTGTCCCCTTAAAATTTCTTGCAGGGCTAGTTTAGTGGTCACAAACTCCTTTAATATTTGTGTGTCTGGGAAATTTTTATCTCTCCTTCTATTTTGAATGACAGCCTTGCTGGATAAAGAATTCTTGGCTGCATATTTTTCTGATGCAGCACATTGAATATACCCTGCCACTCCCTCTGGCCTGCCAAGTTTCTGTGGATACATCTGCTGCAAACCTGATCTGTCTTCCCTTGTAGGTTAGGAACTTTTTTTCCCTTGCTGCTTTCATGGTTCTCTCTTTGCCTGAGCATTTTGTGAATTTGACTATGATATGCCTTGTTGATGGTCAGGCTTGTTGAATCTAATGGGAATCCTCTGTACTTCCTGGATTTTGATATCTGTGTCTTTCCCCAGGTTAGGAAAGTTTTCCACTATGATTTGCTCACATAACCCTTCCACCCCTATTTCTCTCTCTTCCTCTTCCAGGACCCTATG
This sequence comes from Neofelis nebulosa, assembly GCF_028018385.1. NCBI lineage: Eukaryota > Metazoa > Chordata > Mammalia > Carnivora > Felidae > Neofelis > Neofelis nebulosa. The sequence continues at coordinate 48,589,590 of NC_080790.1, read as the reverse complement.
ATTCTGATGTTGTTCCTTTTTAATGAGTCACTGATTTCTTTAATTCTTAAATCGTGCTCTTTTGCCTTAGTATTTGTCTTTTTTTCTTCTTCATTATTCTCTATAAGTTTGTCTTCTATATCACTGATTCTATGTTCCACCTCATCCATCCTTGCCACTGTGGCATCCATCCGTGATTGCAGCTCAGTTATAGCATTTTTAATTTAATTCTATTTTTTGCTTCTTTTATCTCTGCAGAAAGGGATTCTAATCTATTTTTGACTTCAGCTAGTATTCTTATTATCGTGATTCTAAATTCTGGTTCAGATATCTTGTTTGTATCTGTGTTGGTTAAATCCTTGGCTGTCGTTTCTTTGTGCTCTTTCTTTTGGGGTGAATTCCTTCGTTTTGTCATTTTGAACGGAGAAAAGGAATTAATGAGGTAGAAAAAATTAAAGTTAAAAAATATTAAAATTAAAAATACACACACGTGAAAAAATTGGATAAATGATGCTATATCCTAGGTGTGTTTTGATCTGGGTGTTGAAAGTCGTTTGACAGATGAGAGAAAAAAGGGGGGGGGGAAAGGAAATCATTTGAGAATTTGAAAAAATGAATACAGTGATGTATACTAAAATGAGATGATGGGAGTAAAATAGAATTTGAAAAAATTTACACAAAAGTAAAGAATATGGTAGAAAAAGTTAAAGAAAAATATATTTAATAAAAATTAAATATACAAATTAAGTTTTTCTCTTTATTCAAGAAAAAGCAAAGAAACAAAAAAGAGAAAAAAAAGGAAATCGTTTGAAAATTTGAAAAAGTGAATACACTGTAGTAGACTAAAAGAAAATGATAGATCTAAAATAGAATTTGAAAAAATTTACATAAAAGCAAAAAAATATAGTAAAAAAATTAAAGAATATTTTAATAAAAATTGAAAGTAAAAATGAAGTTTTTCTCTTTCTGCATTCAAGAAAAAGAAAAGAAATGAAAAAGAGAAAAAAAGACTAAAACACAAAAACTTTTGAAAATTTGAAAAAGTGAATATGCTGAAGTAGACTAAAATAAAATGATGGAAGTAAAATAGAATTTGAAAAGAAATTACACAAGTAAAAAATATAGTAAAAAATTAAGAAAAATATTTTTAAGAAAAATTGGAAATAAAAATGAATTTTTTCTCTTTCTGTTCAAGAAAAGATAAGATGTGAAAAAGAGGAAAAAAAAAGAAAGAAAATTGAATAATGGACCTGCTAACAAATTGACATAGGACTGAAATTACTTCGTTTTCCCTTAGAAGTCAGACTATGAAGCGCTTTATAGTCCATAAACTAGATAGGCAGTGAGACTTGTGTTCTTGAAGAGAGAGGTTGGCCCAGCTGGGTGGGGCTCAGTGCAATGTCTCTGTTCTCCACTAGATGGCGCTGCTAGCCTCCTGGGGTGGAGTATTGTGGAGCTCGTAGCTGCGTATGCGCATGTGCGGGAGTGGTGAAAATGGAGTCACATAGCTACCCAGACTCTAGTATCAGAACTCTGTTCTCCCCAATCAGCAACTGTGCACCCATCCTCTGTCTTCAGTTTTCGTCCACTGGCCACTTTTTCACTCTCCATGACCAAACCCCAGGCAGTACCTCTGTCCTGAGTTTTGTCTCAGATGCGGCTGTTTTCCCCGGCCCCTTACTTCTGAAGGACTGTGGCTTTGACCCGTTCTGCCCCTCTGTGGGAGGGTCTCACGGAGCAATGGTCGAATGTCGGCTGCACCCAGCAGCGCTTGCTGGACCCTGCTGCTGTTGGTACCCCGAGACTGCAGCCATGTGCCAGCCCACCCCAGAAAAAGTTCTCGAGATAGTGTAGCAGCAGCTTTTCAGGGATTATGGAAAATCACAATATACATCTTGCACCGGGCTTCACCCTTAACGACCTTGCCCCAGCATCAGCAAATGTGGCCGCCTTCTGGGGTCTGCTGGGACCAGGTGGCTTCAACAGTCTCTACCAAATGTCCTTCCAGCAGTGGAACCGTTTTTCCCCGTGTGGCCCAAGAAGCTCCTGGATCCCACTCTGTTCCTGGGGATTCTCCCTTCCCACCAGAGTACCGTCAGGTATCGAGCTGCAGAGTTGCAGCCTTTGCGCTCCCCTTCTTTGCAGTCTTAATGGAATTTAAACCCTGTCCTTTCTCCTTTCTCCCTTTTTAGTTTATTCCATGTGGCTGTTTCCAATTTTCCACTTTCTCTCCAGCTGCTTTTGGGGAGGGGTGCTTTTCCCGTATTCCACCCCCTCATCTCTCCACCCGCGAAAGCATGTCCCTTCCCGTGGCTTCTCACTCCCCAAGTTCACCTCTCTGTGCCACGTACCTGCTGAATCCTGTGGTTCAGTTTGTGCAGATTGTTTTGTTAATACTCCAATCAGTTTTCTAGGTGTGCAGGATGGTTTAGTGTTGGTCTGGCTGTATATCACGGACATGAGATACACAAGAAACCTCCATGCTGTTCTGCCATCTTGGTTCCTTGAAAAGAATAAGATTTTAAGGTTTATTTTATTTTATTTTTATAAAATGTTTATTGATTTATAGAGATAGAGAGCAGGGGAGGAGCAGAGAGAGAGAGAATTCCAAGCAGGCTCCATGTTGTGAGTGCAGATCCTGATATAGTGTTCAGTCTCACAAACTGTGAGATCATGACCTGAGCCAAAACAAGAGTCAGATGCTTAACCAACTGAGCCATCCAGTAGCCTCTAAGGTGTGTTTTATTTTAATTAATTAATTAAATAAGTAATTTATTTATTTTTAAGTTTACTTTTGAGAGGGATAGTGTGAGTGTGGTAGGGGCAGAGAGAAAAGGAGAGAGAGAGAGAGAGAGAGAGAGAGAGAGAGAGAGAGAGAGAGAATCCCAAGCAGACTGTCAACACAGAGCCCACTACAGGGCTTGAACTCACGAAATGGTGAGATCACAACCTGAGTTGAAACCAAGAGTCTGATCCTTAACCCACTGAGCCACCCAGGCACCCCTCTAAGGTGTATTTTAAAGTGTAAGGGGAAACTATGTTTTTTAAATTTGTAACTTTATATAATTGAATTTAAATATTAAAAAAAAATCAAGCAGCCCAAATCTTTTCCCCCCCGTGCATTAAAGTTACTCTGAAAGATACCAAAGAATTCATGTTGGTAGATGAGAGAATAAACACCTTGAAAATGTATTAAAATAAAAAGGCAAGATAATGATGCACTAGGTGTCCCAATGATAGTTGATAGCCAAATAAATCATCCAGACAGTAAAACTGTGGGTTTAGCTAAAAGACAGTTCACTGTGTCTGAATTGTTCTGGTAAAACTGAATTAAAATGTATTAAATGATCCCCAGCCTCATCCTCATGAATTGGGTTAAAAAGATCTTTAAAATTTGCAAAATGTGGTGGTGATAGAGACAGAGGTGACTTATCAATAATACTTCATTTAAAAATGAGATGTTCTCTTATGTGAAAGTTTCTGAAAATGTTATCCTTCCTTTAATGTGAAGACGTCAGTGTGTTGTATTGATTTATGGTTTTGTATTTATTGTTCGTTAAGTGTGGAAATGTGCCCCTTGACTGAACAATGTTTCTTGCTCAGTACTGAAAAATGACCTCATTCGTTTGTAAAGATTAGTCACATTTTAATGGGGACACATTCAACGTTTGTACAAGAACTCCCGAATCTTCTCAAAGCATTATCATCACACATGGGTGAATTTCAATTACCAATGATGCCGCTAATTCAGTGTTCTTCTTATATTATGATCACAGATGAAGGTGAGTTTTAGATGGCTAGTGACTAAAGACATTGAAGCAACTGATGTCGTTTGCTTTCCTTTTGTGTCTTTTTTGCTCCTAATTGTTGCTGCCCCTAATAAGTAAGATGTGTTACTTCAAAATATGCTAAGCTTTGAAAATGTAAGGCCATTTCTCTAAGTGACTAAGTTAATGCATCATCATTGTTTCCTATTTGGTGCATGAGGAACAAACAGAACCAGAGTCTGAAGTTAAACCTTAGAGAAAGAAAACAGACTTAGCTCTCTGATGGGAAAGAGAAGATGTGAGATTTGCACACAGAACAAAAAGAACTCTTGAGTTATACTTGGCAAATGGCTGCTGGAGAAACAGAGTTTCCTGAGCACTTGGACTGAAGATTCTTTCCTTTTCAATTCTGGTAGCAAGAGCTTGGAAGAAGATGCTTTTAAATGTTATTGCATATATGGCAGGGGGAGCAGATCAAGGAAAGTCTTTAGAATCCATTAAGTTGCTCTTAAAGCCTCTCACATTACTTACCTGGAAAGTTATTTCTTCCAATGTAAACAAGAGATAAAAATATCCATCTTACGCTGTTGTATGGAGTGCTGATCACAGTGCTGATACAGAGTAAGAACTCAATAAAAAGAAAGGATTTTGAATGTTAATGAGATAAGTTAAAATCTACACAGACAAGAAGCCACAAACTCTTCCCTGAGATTCATTTTCCTCATTTGTAAGTCAGGTATAATGACCCTATTCTGTGCCGTATAGTGAGGATTAAATCAAGAGAACATATGAAAATGCCTCACACAGAGCCTGGTTCATCATAGGCACTAAATGAAGCTCTTTTCCCCCCTCATCATCTTTACTTACAGATTTGGGAAATAAATGCTTTCTTAGTGCTTTGGTACTTGTGTTTTAAATTTAGAAATTTAGGAAACATTTTTAACGGTACTTTAATTTATTACAACAATATTTTCTAAAGTACTGGGTTGTAATGAAAGGTCTACATTCTGTAGTATATTAAATTAGGAATCAAGTGGCTCAGAAATTCAGGATATGATTTTCTTTGGGGGAAACAATTGCATCTTTAGAATAGAAGAATAAAAAACATGAGGCAAATACAGTCCATCATCGGTCAATTAGTAGAGTTCCCAGTCTTGGGCAACACGATCTGGAGGACAGGGGTGTTGGCTAACCACCTCCTGAAAAAGCCATTGGAATCACCTGTTGATCAGCCAAACCATGTTTATTAAGCCCATTGTAATAAGGGAGTGCTTTCTTGACAGAGTTTTAGTAGTATCCAATTGGTGGTGTTTTGTGAGATTTAAAGATTCTTTTGATGGCAGAACAGAACATAGTGACACTCGAATAGATGAAAGGCAGAACTCTGGTTACAACTGCGAATGAGAGAAGGTTGTCAGGTAGGGCCACACATCTACCTGAGAACAGGGTTACAGCAAGCTTGAGCTATAGGGTGCAGCTTAGATATTCCAAGTGGGAAGGGGATAGCTAGGTTTTGTGGGCTCCCTGACTGGCTAATTTGGATCCAGGGCATAGGGTTGTCTGATATATGACTTCGGGGTGATTAGGGCAGATGCATAGGGGCCAGGAGTATGAGAACCTGATAAGGCAAGGGGTTGGGGTATGAACTTAGTCGAATGTCCAAAAAGGGAAACTGGACTGTCACCATGGATTCAAAACTGGGTCAAGATGGTGTTTAAACAAACCAAACCAGGAGCTCCTGGGTGGCTCATTCAATTAAGCATCCGACTTCGGCTCAGGTCATGATCTTGGGTTCATGAGTTTGAGTCCCGCATTGGGCTCTGTGCTGACAGCTCAGAGCCTGGAGCCTGCTTCAGATTCTGTGTCTCCTTCTCTCTCTGCCCCTCCCCTCCCTCTCAAGAATAAATAAACATTAAAAAATTAAAAAATAAACAAAACAAACCAAAACTACATTACAAAAGAATGTCAGGGAAGGAAATTTATCCTTTATTGGGGCCTGGGTTCCTGTGGTTTAAGGCAGGTTTTCATGACAGGGACTAAAGGTCATCACATAATAATTTAATATTGGAGGAACACGAACAGATGAGGAATTTGAAACAGATTTTGATAAGTGAACTGTTGTTTGGTAAGCCAGCTGTTTTGACCAGGAGAACAATCTATAGTTTTAAGAAGGTGGATGCTTGCCTTGAGGAGGAAACTGTTTACCTGGATACATATGTTTTCTGAAACAAACGGTGAAGTTATTCATTAGTTTAAAGTCTTGTTTTCTCGGGCTAGAATTTCTTGGAACAAATAGAAAAGTTATCTTAAAACAGGTGGTCTTAGTTCTAAGTCCAAATATTTAAGCCGTATGGTCTTATTTCCCATAGGAAAGGGCATGACTTGGTTCCTTATAGTCTGGGAATAATATAGTATACTTAAGGAGACTACTATGCAGGAAATAGCAACAAACCCACAAAGCATAATATGTGTACTTACTGAGATTTAGGGAAATAGATTTGAATTTTCTATATTTGCACCTAATAATATGTACATTAATATGTGCTATTCTACAATATACAGCATATACCTTGAAGATTTAAAGGAAAAGTGGGTGAGGCAATGTGTTGTAGTTGGAAAAGAATTGAAAGAAAGGAAGCAGCCTTAAGTTGACCTTAACTTGCCACTGAGGTGATGTATCTACTTGGGCGAGTCACTGAACTTAAGGGCAAGAGCTGTTCTGTTTTTGCTTTTGTTTTTTCTTTGAAACAATGTCTAGAGCTTAGCACAAAATTAATGATCAATTAATTACTGAATCAAAGAATGAATAAGTTTGATAGAGAAATGTTCATGGAAAAAATGGGTATCGAGGGGCACGTGGGTGGCTTAGTTAAGTGACTGGCTTTTGGTTTTAGCTCAGGTCCTGATCTTACAATCTGTGGGATCAAGGCCCACGTCGGCCTCCATGCTGACAGCATGGAGTCTGCTTGGGATTCTGTCTCTCCCTCTCTCTCTGCCCCTCCCTGCTCACACTCTCTCTCTCTCAAAATAAGTAACTAAATAATTAAACTTAAAAGAATGGATATTGAGCTGGGCAATAAATGGAGGGGAATTGGAGAGAACGAGAAGGTGTAGAATGTGAGGGGGTGAAAAAGAGGTGGTACTTTCACAGGAAAATGAAATATTAGTGCTTCCTAGATCTAAGAAGAATTAATAGTAGGGCCGGGGAGATGAGAATTGTAAGAAATGGAAGGCCTGCAAAACCAAGATTTTACATCTGACATACTGACAGTGGTTCTTCACCTTTTTCCACGCAGCATTCCTAATGACCAAGGGAAGCAGTCACAGGGCAAAACTCTTAGGAATGAAGGTAAGCTCCAAATTTCCATGGTTTTCTGTTTATCTTAAAATCCTATGTGTTGTTTACATTCTACATCAGAATTTACGTGTGCTAGTTTGGTTGTAAGAGTATTGATTTCGCCCAAACCCTTGAGTAAATATATCATTCCAGGGATATACACTATGTTTTCTTGGGCATACTGTTGTGTCTACCCCTCTCTCTGCGCCCTAGGGTTATGCCAAACATTGTCTGAGAACCACCTGAAAAAAAATTAATTTAGTACATAAATGGATCACCAGACATTGAGAATTGTTTGTTTCCATTATATGGTTCCTTTACCAATATTTTTAGGTGGTCCTAAGACCAGGGTTGGCATAACCCTAGGGCACAGAGAATGGGGTAGACACAATTATGTGTTGTCAAGTATATTGTAGGAGTTGGCACACTGCATCCTGTGGGCCAAATCCTGTCGGCCACCTGTTTTTGTAAATAAAGTTTTATTGAGTACAGATATGTTCATTTGTTTACATGTTTTCTATGACTGTTTTGTGATGCAATACACAGTTGAGTGTTGCAACAGAGACCAAATAGGCTGCAAAGATGAAGATATTTACCCTGTGACCCTTTACAGTTTGACTTCTGCTTTAGTATAAAGTGGAGCCAGTGGGGTTGAAGGGGAAAGGAATCATGAGGAAATAGGTGCCCAAAAAAAACCTCCAAACAAAAATCTGCTTTGTGATTTATAGGGTAAAGCGTTTGCAGGAAATAAGATAGTTACACTTTATTTACTTCAAAGGCAACTTGAGGTTTACAAGCCTGGGTGACTCTGAAAATTGTGGTGTCATTGGAAGACACAGGGTGATAGAAATAAGAATCAGTTTAGGGAGCTCAAGCTTTTACATATTGATTTTTGAGGTGACAGTTAACTCCAAAAATTGCCTAATGAGATGCCGGAAATATCAGATTTTAACTTAAATGCAAGATGGTGATGGGAGAATTAGAATCAGAAATCATCAATAGAAGATAGAATTATAGGGGCGCCTGGGTGGCTCAGTGGGTTGAGCGGCCGACTTCGGCTCAGGTCATGATCTCGCGGTCCGTGAGTTAGAGCCCGGCGTCAGGCTCTGTGCTGACAGCTCGGAACCTGGAGCTTGTTTCCGATTCTGTGTCTCCCTGTCTCTGACCCTCCCCCGTTCATGCTCTGTCTCTCTCTGTCTCAAAAATAAATAAACGTTAAAAAAATTTTTTTAAAAAAAGAAGATAGAATTATAGTGGTACAACTGACAAGAATAGTCAGTGTACTTAATGATGAAAGAAAAAAAGAAGGTACAAGGGCAGCTGCTGAAATCCCATACACTGAATAGGGAAACAAAAAAACCCAAATGCCTGTTTATATCCTGGACAACTTCCAGCCTGCCATCTAGTTTGTCTAGTTTTCCTTTAAATCTCTGTCAGTTGAATGTAAAAATAAGGTACTCAACGCTTATGAACTATTTAGAAAAATGGAATAAAAGATTTGAAACACTTTCACAGCTTTGAAAAAATAGATACTAGAGGCAAATTCTAGGGATTATGAGTATTATCCCGGAAAACTTGCTATGCCTCACATGTGTAAAGCTGTGGGTCAAATTATGCCATTTTGTGAATATGGTGAGCTTTATATTATATGACTGTAACTCTGTATTCATCCTGGAATTAAGAATGAGATTCTAGAACATTTCCATGGGAGAAAAGCAGTGCGTATCAGAAGGGCTTACAATTTGTTTAATTTCATCAGACTTTATTTTAGTTATATAGCTAATATAGCTCATTTTTAATATATGATAAATAAGTGCTGATTATCTTTCTAATATTTTAAGGAGCATATAAATGAACTGTTTACACTGTCTTTAACTCAGACTGAATTAACATTCATACCTTCTAGCAACCCTCATTCTTCTTTGTTGGGCCATAATATTGTAAGCAATAACTACTCCTATACTCCCCCACTCTGGCCAATAATTTGTTTCTTCTCAAATAATAATTTGATAAATTGCTTAATACTGGAGAGTGGAAAAGTCAAAGCCAAAGTAGAAGACCTACGTTCAGTGTTTTAATTTACTTCTTCATTGGTTATGATACTTAAAGACCCTTTAAAATAATAAAAAAAAACCCACAAAAATGAACTGTTAGCTATTTTGGGGAGAGGGACAAGCAGACACAAACCCTTTCTCTCTAAATGGTTGTCATTAATCGACTTACATAGTCTTGAAGCCAATACATGTGTCTTTATGATGCTCTTACATTAAAGCCTTTGGTCACTGGCATTTTCCTTTTTAATATTACAAAAATAGAGGTGAAGTTATAGAGAGGAGAGAAAAAAACTCGAAAAAATTGATGCAGCTTAGAAAGCTCATTAAGAGAAGAGGCTTTATTATTTATCTGCCAAGGTTGATTCCAAGGAGAAACAATGCCATTAACGCTGTCTTAGGTAATCAATATTTATCCCGATTCTTCCAGCCATTCAGAAAGAAAATGGATTAACAGAAAATAAGACACCCAACTCCAAAATATAACTAAATTCTGTGACTGTGCCCGATGTGGTGGTGCTGAAAATCAGTAGGAAAAGTGTTTTAATCACGGGCAGAGAAAAGAGAGCAGAGGTGGTATCTGTCCTCTTTAAACATCATGAGGTTCAAAACCCCTCTATATTTTCCCAGGGCTGATGAGCCCTGGGAAAAACAAAAACAAAGTCAAGAAAGAAAGATATTGTTTGGTCTATGAGGAACTGTGTTCAGCTACAAATAAATGTGACCGAAAATAGTGCTTTAAACAAATTCGAATTTGGGGCGCCTGGGTGGCTCAGTCGGTTAAGTGTCTGACTTCGGCTTAGGTTCCTGAGTTAGAACCCCATGTCAGGCTCTGAACTGTCAGCTGTTGCACCTGCTTCTGATTCCGTGTCTCCTTCTTTCTGCCTCTCTCTCTCTCTCTCTCCCTGTCTCTCTCTCACTCAAAAATAAATAAACATTAAAAAAATTTAAACAAATTAGAATTTGATTTTCAATGTAGTGAGAAGGCGTAGTGATCAGTTCTGGCCTGGTGTGCAGCTCCACAGTATCATTAGGGACGCAGATCTCTGCTTCTCTTCAGCCAGCTTAGCATGAGGCTCTTGCCACATGGTCACAAGAGCGACCCTCTTCTCCACTTCTGCTCTTTCCTCCAGCTCCCACCTGGCTGTCTCCTTCAGCCTGTTCCAGGCAAGAGAAAGGGAGAAAGTCATGTGGGAGAAACGGCCCATGCCAGCTCAGTTTGATCCCCTTTTAAAACACTTTCCCATTATTTTACATCTCGTTGGAAAGAACTGTGACTGTACCATAAGATGACCATTAGCTTCCAAGGAATGCTGAGAAATTGTTTTAGATTGGGCACAAGGCCACCTGAATAAAATAAGGATTCTATGGAAAGGAAGTGGAAGGACTAGATATTGGATAGCAGCTAACACTCTGTCAAAGGTGCACATGTCATGTCTCCAAATAGCCTTTTAAGATGACACTGCATTGTTCAAATGCTGTTCATATCTGGGTTTTATATTTATAGGCAGAGTCTGGAGGTAAAGAACCTGACATGTAATAAGTTCATAGACAGCTTTTTGTTTTGTTTTGTTTTTTTCTGTTGTAGGATCCATACAAAAAAAGCAATATAAAGAGTTCTGACATGGAGGGGAAAAGAAAGGATGAAAAGAGAGAAATGATGTTTCAATCTCTCTTGCTTCACTAATGCTATAGTCATTCTTTCCCCTGACTAATTCCCTTCACCTTGCCTCATTAGAAGGATCTGAGATCAAAATTGCAGTGAGGAGGCAGGTGATAACATATCTGTTTCCCTCTCAGACGTAACACATCCCAGAGAGTCCCAAGCCCTTCCTTCATTTTAAGGCACACCTGTACTATAATATACTTCCACTTTCAGGCACCGACAAAAATTCTGGAGTTAAAATTTGAAGTTGCTGCTTCTGTTAGAATAAGGAAATTATGATTAAATTTTTTAAGTAAGTTGTATTTCTTAGAGCACTTTTAGACTTATGTAAAAATTACAGAGATACGCAGGGAATTCCCATGTACCCTTGTTTCCCCTATTATTAAATCTTACATTGGTGTGGTACATTGGTTACAATTGGTGAACCATTAATTGGTTCTTCTTGGCTGTGGTAGTTCTTAGGCTTGCCTTGTTTTTGTTGATCTCAACCATTTTGTGAAGTACTGATGAGGAACTTTGTAGAATGCTCCTCTTTTGGGGTTTATTTGATGTTTGGTTCATGATAAAGGTAATGGGATTGGAGAGGATGACCACCAAGATAAGGTGCCATTTTTATCACATCATATTAAGTGTATACTATTAACATGATTTATTTTGATAAGATAATGTCAACTATTGATGTTGATCTTGATCAACAAGCCAGAGTAGTGCTTGTCATGTTTCTTCATGGTAAAGTTATTCTTTTCCCCCTTCTTTCCATTCTGTGTTCTTTGGAAAAAAGGCATTGTGAACAACCCACACTTAGGGGTAGGCAGTTACGCTCTGTCTTCTTGAGGACAAAGTATTTACATAAATAATTTGGAACTCTTCTGTAGGGGAGATTTGTCTGTCCTCCCCAATTTATTTACAGGAGTGTGGCCTCATGAATATCCTATAATTTCAGTTATGATCCAATACTATTTTATTTTGTTGTCCCATTGTTCCAGCTGTGGCCATTGTGAGCTCCTTCCGTCGACTCCTATGTCCCTCTGACATACTCCATCGCTGTTGGGATTTTTAAAAAATATATTTTTATTTATTTAATTTGGGAGAGAGAAAGAGAGAGAGAGTGGGGGAGGGGCAGAGAGAGGAAGAGACAGAGGATCCTAAGCAGGCTCTACACTTAGCGCAGAGCCTGACGTGGAGCTCCAGCCCATAAACCATGAGATCATGACCTGAGCCGAGATCAAGAGATGGAGGCTTAACTGACTGAGCCACCCAAGTGCCCCATCTGCCAGGATTTTTTTAAGCACTTTCTTACTTTCCTTTCTCCGGGTTTATCTTATGTATATCCTCTCTCTGTCTGAGAATCAGCCATTTCTTCAAGCAGATCTGGTTCCCTTTTAATTGGAGAATGATATTAGAAACAAGATCTGGACCCCAGGTGTGCTCACTGCTACTGATGTGTGATTCTTTTATGCTCTCTCAGCTGACAGAGCAAGGAATATATGCATTTATACCAACCCTTGTGTATACATGTATCTATAAATATTCCTAATATTTAACTATCTGTATCTATATTAAGCTAAACATAAATTCATACTGATGTGTCTAACTCTAACCCATCACCACGTGTGTCATTGTAACCTCCTTGCCTTAGGTATCTGTAAACCCCCCTCTAAGAGTGAGAAACTTGGTTCCCATTTGTTATTTATTTACTTAATTGTTCAGTTCTAGTATACATGCACAGCAGCATAATAATTAGCTCATATCCCCATGGAAAACAGCTTTATCAGTTAGAGCACAGTGCTTATGATCAGTTTATTTTGCCTTTAGTCTTACAGACTCTACTCATATACAAATTTATTCAATTCAGCATATTTCTCTTGACCCCCTTCCAGTGAGATTGTTTCATACATTTGTAATATGGTTACATTGCTTTGTCACATTTTCCATTCCATCCTGGGATTTCTCTGACCACTTACATGGCTTAGCATTAAATTTGCCTATTAGTTTTTGCGCTGTATCTGTGGGTTTTGACAAATGCACATATGGTATCATAGAAAATAGTTTTGCAACCCTAAAAATTGTCTTTGTGTCACCTGTTCAACTCTGCTCTTTCTGCGCTTGAACTCTTGGCAACGACTAATATATTGACTTTTCAAAAATATCTGCAGCTAACCCTAGTCCTAACCCTAACATGTTTCCAGAATATCATGTAACCTGATGTATGATAATATATTATATATAATTATATTAATACAATTGTATACTAAATATAATAAAGTTTAATAAATATAATTGGTATATGATACAAGTGTATAAATTATAATTGTATAATATATATTATAATTAATATATAATTAATATATAATTAATATAATTATAATATAATTATAATTATAATATAATTATAATTATATTATATAAATTATATAATAAGTATATAATATAATAAATAATTATATAAATTATATATAAATTATATATTTATATATTATATAAATTATATAAATATAATTATAATTATAATGTAATTATAATATAATTAATATAATTATATGTATATATAATTATATATCTATATATATATCACATAGCCTTTTCAGACTGACTTCTTTTACTTAGCAATATGTATTGAAGTTTTGTTTGTATACTTTTTTGTGGCTTGATAGGTCATGTCTTTTTATCACTGAACTGCATGGATGAAGCACAGTGTATTGATCCCATTCATTGATTGAATGACATGTTGGTTTCTTGTAGTTTGGGACACTTATGAATAAAGCTGCTAAATATTTGCATGCATGTTTTGTGTGGAAAGTAGTTTTCAAATCAATTGGGTAAATGCCTGTAAGTGCCACTGATGGATCACATGGTAAGATTTTGTTTACCTTTATTTATTTATTTATTTATTTATTTATTTCAATTTAAAATATTTTATTTATTTATTTTTTTAATATATGAAATTTATTGTTTACCTTTATTTAAAAAATGACCAAACTGTCATCCAAAGTGGCATTACTGTTTTGTGTTTACGCTGGCAATGAGTGAGAGTTCCCGTTGCTCCACATCATCAGTAATTCATGTTGTCAGTGTTTTAGAATTTATCAATCTTATATTTAACAGTTTCAACTTTCAATTTCCCAATGACAGATGATGCTGAACATAATTTTGTATGTTCATTTTCCATCTGTATGTCTTTTTAAATGAGATACACATTTGGATCCTTTGCCCATTTTTAAATTGGGTTATATGTTTCCTTATTGTTGAGATTTAAGAGTTCTTTGCATTTATTGGATGTAAGTTCTTTAACATATATGTTTTGTAAATATTTTCTCCCAGTCTATCATTTGTCCTTTGATTCTCCTAGAAGTATCATTTCTAGGGCAGATTTTTTAAATTTTAATAAAGTCTAACATCAATTTTTCTTTCAAAGACTGTGTTTTTGGTATTGTATCTAAAACCTCATCACCAAACTCAGTATCACTGAGATTTTCTTCTATGTTTTCTTCGAGAAATTTTATAGTCTTGTGGTTCACTTCGATGAAGGAAATTGATGAAGACACAAACATACAGAAAGATATTCCATGTTAATGAATTAGAAGAAAATTAATATTGTCAAAATGTCTGTACTATCTAGAGTCATCTGTAGATTCAATGTTAATCACTATCAAAATTCCATTGACATTTTTCACAGAAATAGAAAAAAAAATCCTAAAATTTGCATGGAATCACAAAGGATAACCTGGATAAATCTGATACTCAAAGCAATCCCGAGATAGAACAAAGCTGAAGATAACAGACTTCCTGATTTCAAACTATGTTATAAACCTATAGTAATCAAAACAGTGTGGTACTGGTATAAAAATAGACACACAGACCAATGGGACACAATAAGGAGACCGGAAATAAACCCTCTTCTCAACTAATATATGACAAAGGAGCCAAGAATACTTAATGGGGAAAGGATAGTGTCTTTAATAAATGGTGTTGGGAAAACTGAAAAACCACATGGGGAAGAATACAAAATTGCACCTATTTTACACCAACCACAAAAACTAACTCCAATTTTTTTTAGACATGATATCAAAAGCATAAATAACAAAAACAAACATAAATAAATAGGACTAAATCAAATGAAAAACCTTCTGCACAGTAAAAGAAACAAACAACAAAATGTAAAGGCAACTTACAGAGTGGGAGAAAACATTTGTAAATCATCTATCTGATAAAGGGTTAATATCCAAAATTTGTAAGGAACAACTCAATAGCAAAGAAATAAACTTATTAAAAAATGGGCAGAGGAACTGAGCAGACATTTTTCCAAAGAATTCATACAAATAACCAACAGGTACATGAAAAGAAGCTTGCCATTAATCATCAGGGAAATGCAAATCCAAACCATAATGAGATATTACCTTACAGCTAGTAGGATGTTTATTATCAAAAAAACAAGTAAGTAGTGTTTGTGGGGATGTGGAGAAAAGGGAACCCTTATGCACTGTTGGTGTAAATGTAAATTGGTACAGTTACTATGGAAAACAGTATGGATGCTTCTCAGGAAATTAAAAATAGAACTATCATATGATCCAGCAATATTCCTTCTGGTTATATATCTAAAGGAAATGAAGCCATTATTTTGAAGAGTTATATGTTCATCACAGCATTATTCACAACAGCCAAGTGATAGTAGCAAAGTAAGTGTCCATGAGTTGGATTTTTTTCTTTTTTTATCACAAAAACTTTTAATTCTTACTATGGCAAAATATGCCTATTTTGTTGTTGTTTATGAGATAGGAAGGTCTTCTCTACTCCCATCGTGTACATGTAATCTCCTATCTGGTAAGTTTTTTAAATTAATACCTTAAGTCATTTTGGTATTTATTTAAAATTGAATTGTGAAATAGAACTTTGCCTTTATTTTCCTCTTTATTGGCACTCAGCAATACCATTGCATTTCTCAACCAAAACATCTTTTTATATCTCTTACATAAAATTCCACCTTTGTCACACATTGATATATACTGATGTATTTATTCTTAGATTATTAATAATATTTTTATATCTGTACTAAAACAATATAAATTTTTTAATGTTTATTTAATTATTTTTAATTTTTAAAAATGTTTATTTATTTTTGGGAGAGATAGAGCACATGCAGGGGAGGGGCAAAGAGAGGAGACACAGAATCCAAAGCAGGCTCCAGGCTCTGAGCTGTCAGCACAGCCCAATGTGGGCCTTGAACCCATGAGCCATAAGATCATGACCTGAGCCGAAGCCAGAAGCTTAACCGACTGAGTCACCCAAGCACCTCTGTACTAAAACAATGTAATATGATTTCATTACAGTGGTTTATACAGATGATGCAAACCTCTTTTCAATCATTTATTGGCTATTGGGTATTAAATTGTCCATATTGCTAAATGCAAAGTTTGGGATTATGAGTTCAAATGCATTAAATTATCTTTATCAAAAAAAGAATGTGACATTTAATATGTTATATACCTTATTATTAACTTGTTGCTATTTATGTGTGTGTATACATATACATATGTGTCTATACATATATACATGTATATATGTGTATATGTATATATATATGTGTGTATGTGTGTGTGTGTGTATACATATATGTAATATTTCCCAACCATGAGGAAGAAGGATACCCTTCATTTGCACAACATGGATGAATTTGGAGGCATTATGTTAAATGAAATAACAGACAAAGACAAAATGCTAAATGATCTCACTTGTGTGTGGAATCTGCAAAAGGCGAACTCTTAGGAGAAAGTAGCAAAGTGGTTGCCAGGGATTAGGGGATGGGGGAAATGGGAGATGTTAGTCAAAGGGCATAATATTCCAGTTAAAGGATGGATAAATTCTGGGCATCTACTATATGGCATCATGACAATATTGTGTAGTATATTTGAAAGTATACTTTGCTAAGAGAGTAGATTTTAGATGTTCTTACCATAAAAAGAAATGGTAATTATATGACATGATGGAAGGTGTTAACTAACCCTACTGTGGTAATCATTTTGTAGTATGTAAGTGTATCAAATCATCACAGGGTACACTCTAAACTTACTTAATGTTGTCTGTCAATTAAATCTCAATAAGGCTAGAAAAAATAAGAGACTTTTTTGCAGGGCAGGAAGTAAATTGCTTACCTTTTGTTTTGTCTGCAAAATCTTTATTTCCTCTTTACTTTTGAGTATTTTTCTTTGCTGAATATAGAATTCTAGATTGGTAATTCTATTCTTTCAATGCTTCAGATACTTTGTATTCTTTTCTCGTTTGCACGTTTCTGACAAGAACTATGATGTCATTCTCTTCTTTCTTCCTTTGCAGACAAGGTCTTTTTCCTCTCTAGCTTCTTTCAGGATCTTCCTCTTTTAATCTCTTTTCCTCTGGTCTTCTGCAGTTTTAATATAATATGCCCAGGTATAGATCTTTTGTTTTTGTTTTTGTTTTCTGGCATTTTACTTGCCTAGGTGTTCTCTGAGCATTCTGGATCTGTTGTTTGCTGCTGTCACTAATTTAGTTAAATTCTCTGCTGTTATTATTTCAAATATTTCATCGTTTCCATTCTCTCTTCCTTCTCCTTATCATATTCTCCTGTTCACTATGTTACCCTTTCTGGTTTTTTCATTCTTTTTTCTCTTTGCGTTTCAATTTTGGGACTTTCCGTTGACATAACTTTAACCTCAGGAGTTTGTTCCTTGGCCATGTCCAAGGCAAAGGACTTATCAAAGGCATTCTTCATTTCTGCAACAGCATTTTTGAGATTTGGTGTGCCTTTCAATTTTTTCTTAGAATTTCCATCCCTCTGTTTACATCACTCCTCTGTTCTCGCATACTATCTACATTTTCTCCCTAAGAATCCATAACATATTAATCATACTTAGTTTGAATCCCCTGCCTGAAAATTCCCAAGTATGTGCTCTGTGATTCTGGTTGCAGTGTTTGCTTGGTCTTTTAAGACTATGGTTTGTTTGTTTTCCTTGCTTTTTAA
The DNA here is from genome assembly GCF_028018385.1 of Neofelis nebulosa. Lineage (NCBI taxonomy): Eukaryota > Metazoa > Chordata > Mammalia > Carnivora > Felidae > Neofelis > Neofelis nebulosa. Next base: position 48,571,796 of record NC_080790.1, on the reverse strand, counting down.
CTTTTTTTTGAAAGCTGCACATTATGTATTAAGTAAGAGGAACTGAGGTAAAAGACTGTGAATGTGAGGTTTTATGTTAATCTGGCTAGGAGTTAGGCTGTGTTTGTTTGCCTAATCGCTATAGGTGTCAGAGACTTCAAATTACTCCAGTGCCCTTATTTTTGTCATCTCTGTTGTGTCTGTTCTTGCCTAAGAACACCTCTATAGATAGAGTTTTTGCACCTTTTTCAGCTATTATCCACTGTTATATATTGGAGCCTATTGGTGTGGTGTTAAAGTAGGGGGTACGGGGAGCATTCTATAATCTTATGATTAATTCTGTCTTTTAATGGGCCTGGTTCCCTGGACTATGAGTCGGCCTGTGCTCTTGAGCTGTGAATTTCACAAGTGTTTCTTAGCTTTTTCCCCTTCCTTTTGGGGAGACAGAAAAGCTAGACGAAGTTGGAATAAGGTAAATACTCTTTCCCTGGGTGGACTAAAACTCTGGTGAAGTCTTTTTCCTCTGGATGTAGGTGTTGTTATGAAGAACCCTCTTGGCCTAGTATTTCTCACTGGTAACCTTTTCCCTTTTACAGTCTAAGCCCGGAAAGAATCTTTCCTAGCTCTTCAGTGTGATAACCCAGAAGCAATCTCTGAGGTAAAATGCATACAGTTTTGGCCCTCAGGAATGTTTTGCACTCTGCTAGTTCACAGCTGGCCTCCAGCAATTTGTCAAGGTTAGCATGTAAGTGTTGCTACCAGTTTATGGCTCCAGTAGCATCTCCTTCAGGTAAGCAGATCTTTGCTGTGACTCTGTATTCACGTGTCTCCACAGATTTCAGGGTGGTGGTTTACCCTGCAACCTCAGTTCTCTGATGGGCCCAAGAAAACGCCTTTGAGTTTTCATTTCTTCATCTTTTTCTTGTTGTAGAGATAGGAGTGATGACCTTCAAGCTCTTTACATGTCAGAGCTGAAACTGGAAGTTGGGGATTTATGTTTTGTTTGTTAGTGGCAAAATATACCCACGTGAGAGCTTAATCATATGACTATTTCTTCGGTAAATGTGGTACATACCATATGGGTTAGTACACTTTCTTTGCTACACATTCTTACTCTTGTGGTTCATCAAGACTTCCTTCATTTGTGCATCCCCAAAGGAGATTCCAAGCTAAGAATATGATTGGGTCATGTATCACAGGAACCACAGGAAAGATTCATCTTCTGGAGTAGCCTGTTCTGTCTCTGCAGAGGTCCTCACTGAAACAGCACGCTGATCATCTTATGTAGCTCCAGTTCTACAAAGAGGTGGGGCTCATTAGGGCTTATTACAATCTCTGTCTTGCCTTTTGAGTCAGGATCTGTTTGACAGTGTCCCAGAGTGTATTGGAAAAGTAATTCCAGCTGCTCAAGATGCTTTTATCAAATAGATGCCTTTGAGTCAACATCAAGGAGAATTTGAGTGGAATGGGATGAAGACCCAGATTGCAAGCTCTAGCAGGTTTTACCAGGAATTTATCTTTACTGATACCTATAGCTCTGAACTAAAGCGTGTACTCTGCTTTTCTCTGATTTGGTTGGGTTGGTTGATGAGAAGGTTGCTGCTTACTCAACAGTGATTGCTTTCTTTTGTTGGCTCAGCTTTACCTAGTACATTAGTTTTCTATGGCTGTATAACAACATTACCACAAACTTATTGGCTTCAAGCAACATACGTTTATTATCTCACTGGTTTTGAGGGTCTAAAGTCTGGGCACAACTTAAATTGGTTCTCTGCTTAGGGTCTTACAAGGCTGCTAGTGAGGGGTTGGCCAGTACGGGGGTCTCATCTCACAGCTCACTTGGGGAAGGACCTACTTTCAAGCTCAAGTGTTCTGGCAGAATTTAGATCCTTGTAGTGGGAGGGCTGAGGGCTTCAGTCAATGCCTTCTGAGACTGGATTCTCATTTGTGTTTTCATACTGCTATCAGTTGGAAGCTACCCCTAGTTTTTTACTGTATGGGCCTCCTGACGTGGCCACCTGCTTCTTCAAAGACAGTAAGGGACATAATCTTCTTAAAGAACAGATGTCACAAACCCATGTAATGTAATCATGTAAGTGACATCCTGTCACTTTTGCCATAATCCATTGGTTAAAAATGGGTCACAGGTCTTGTTCACACTCAAGAAATGGAATGAATTCCAAGGAAGAGATCATGGGGATCATTTTAGAATCTGTCTGCAAAGAATTATCCTTTTATGTAATGCTTATAGCAACTGGCTCTATCTAGTTGAGCCACATGATGAAAAAAATCTGCTAAAGATGAGCCTCATCAAGAAGTGAGATGTTTCCTTCATTCATTTTGACAATCGAAATATTAAAAAAATGTGTAGGCTATATATAAAGAGTGATTACACAATTATTACATAAGATAGTAATTACATAGGACTTATCTATTGATTTAGAAAATACCGAAGGAAAAAAGTCACTTTAAGTCCATAGTTTTTTTTAAAAGAGAGTTTATTAAATTATTTATAATAGATAAATATATATAATTTATATAATTGTATGATAAATATATAACATCAATTCTATAATTTATAACAGAACATACATATATTTGGAAAATAGTGGCATATTCATGTAAAAGGTAACACTGCTAATTTTATAAGCCATGGTTGGAATATTTATGGATTTATAGAGAACCTTTTTCATAATTCTGTTCTGTTCTCAGGGGATAGTTGTCTTCAACATGAAAACCATTTCCCTAGTGAGAAATGGAGAAATTTCTTCCCAGACAGATAAATGCTAAAGAAAAAAAGGAATACTTCTGAGTTTCCACTATAATATTCATAATATCACACAAACAGTAGGGAAGATAGACATAATTTTCTTGAAAGATTGCAAATACTGAAATAGAATATTGATGCAATAAGTTGAGAAAAATGCATAATTGTTTTCCAATTGTAGTTTTTTTAAGTGTCACATGCATTGTGGGATATATGCAGGGGTTGAATGGCACAGAAGTATTCATCAAAATAATATTGTGTAGATCTTCTTAGCCGAAATTATCTTTGTGATTAGCTGGCACTTACACCTGATCATTACGTGCTGCTATTTAAGCACCTAAGGATGCAAAGGAATAAACAAAACAGCAGCAAATCAGAAACATTAAAGAAACCCACTTCAAATGGATTAACATAATTGCTTAAGCCAGGGACTGACAACAAAGTGACAAAACACACTTGAAACATAGATGTTTTTGTAGCCCACCTTCTGCTTGTATACACCTGTGCATTTTGTAAATGGCTCCATATGCTTAATCAAAAGAAATCTAATTGCCTTAATTTACTTCATCCAAAAGTAGAAGAGTAAATTATATGTTTAATTATAAACTTTCCACTTTGGGCAGCTATAATTAATGACTCAAGGAATTGTGCAATAAGCCAAGAGCAACCTTTTATTACTCCTGAGGTACCTGAACAACACCAGCATTTCAGAGCCAGTCAGCTTCTATTAGTACAAGAATCAAAAATGCCTACCTGAGGCATTAATCACGAAGCACCTCTGAGCAGAGAGACTTTTAATTATATGTGCTGCATACCATCCACATGGATTGCTTGCACCAGGGGATGGTAATAAATGTTCTCTCCTAAGTAATGATGACAACAGAGTTTTTTATTTTTAAAATTTTTTAGTGAATGCCATCCTAAATTTCTACAACCTTACTAAGATGTGGCCTCAGGTCTGGAACATGGGGAATTCCTTTCTCTAAATCATTTCTCAGGAAGTCAATGCCTTCAGAGACTGGAGTCTCATTTGTGTTTTTGAATAGCATTGACTTGTGCAATGAGCAGTGCCTCTACACCTAGAGATCCAACTGGTTTTCCTTACACATTTGGGATTCCATTTTGTTTTAAGTGTATTTATTTATTTTGGGAGAGAGAGAAAGTGTGTGAGTAGGGGAGGGGCAGAGAGAGAGGGAGAGGCAGAATCCCAACCAGGTTTTGTGCCATCAGTGCAGAGCTCGATGTGGGGCTTGACTTCATGAACCCAGGGATTATGACCCGAGCTGAGATCAAGAGTCAGATACTTAGCTGACTGAGTCACCCAGGCACCCCTTATTTTTAAGAGAACCATATCTACTTACCATATGGAGAGAGTGACTTTATAGCTTATTATCAAAATCTGGACCCTTTGTCTATCCAACACAACATACATAAACGGGGACTCTACTGGGAAAATCAGGAGTCACTCTCCCTCCATATGGAAAAAAAAGCCAGTTTATTCCTTGCACACAATCCATCTATGGATTAGGCATCTTATAGCTTGGCTATTTTTGCATAAATAGCACTGTTTGTCATAGAAAGAGAATGGGCTTTGGCATAAAAGAAGATCTAGACTTGAATCTCCACCAAGTCACTTGCTAGCTAAGAGACTTGAGACTAGTTATTTAATTTCTCTAAATCTTAGTTTCTTTAACTTTAAAATGAGAGCCCTTAAAGTACTTATGTAATTATATACTCAGTTGTAGTAATGATAAGTAAAGCTTTTGGTGTGGATAATGTACTTGGTACTCAGCAATTGAGATTTGTTGTAATGATGTATATATGTGTAAAAGCATGCTAAATATACTTTTGATAATTTTATTCACCTACTCAGAATCTAACTAGCTTAGGCTGCTGATGAAAACTTTAGCCTTGGCATGTAAAAAACAATATAATTTTAAAAGCAAGCTTATATTGTATGATGGGTCTATGGATTATTTTCTAGTTGCATCTCCCCACCCCCTTCTGTTCTCTGCTTTTCTCTGCCCTATTCTGTGCCTTGGGAAGCTAACATCTAGAAAGTACATACCTGGGCCCTCTTGCCTATGGCTTTCAGTTAGTTTGGCCAAGAAGAGACACTAGCAAATGACTGGATGCCCAGAAGAGAAAGATTTCAGGGTATTATTATTCTCTTTCCTTCTTGCTTTACCATGGTTCGCCTGTGGCCTTGTCAATTCTTCTTAAACATCGGTTTTCAAAGTGAGGCTTGCATTAGAATCATTTAGAGGATTTGTTAAAGTGTGCATTTCTGGGTTCTACCCCAAGACTTTCTGATTTAGTAGATGCATAATGGAATACAAGCATTTGCATTTGTAATAGTCTCAGGTAATGGTGGTGCTGATCCAGAAACATCTATTTGACAACCAGTGCTCTTAGATAGCGGGTCCCTGGGGCTAGCGTTCCTTTATAGCTACACCCCGTCTCTCATCTCTGATAACACCATTCACTCCTCTTCAGGCCTGGTATGGTAACAGCACCCCTTCTGTTGCTATACCCTGGGTGGTGCCTCACCATCCTCTATGAGTCCGTTAATGGGGACTTGCCCGCACTTCCAGATGTTCCCCCTCATTATATTATCTTTCATTAGTGCTACAAAGTATACCATTTTTTTTTTTCTTCCTGGACCTTAACCAATATAGTGGGTAAAGAAATCACTCAAGATAAACATTAAGGATTTCAAAAAATAACTGGAATTGTTGAATTTTAACTGTTTTTTCTCAATTATTTTAGAATGTTATATCACCTCTGTCATTTCCATCATAATTCAGATGACTTTCCAAATTCAAATCAGAGAGAATATTGGATTTCAACCCATTGCATCTATACAGCCTCATTGAAAATGTAACTGAAACAAAACAACAAATAATTATCACCCTAGAAGCCTTCCATTTCAAATCTGTTGCCATTTCCATGATAGTTAAAATTTGAACTGGAGTTATTGTGACTTCATGTAATGACTTTCTAAAATAGAAATGTCTTAGTCATTTAGTTTCTATAAATGTATCATTTTCTGAAGAATGTTTTAAACAGCTTTAGCTTTAGTAGTTTAGAAGTTACTCAGCATAGATAATTGTATTATTGTTAAAAACTACTGTAAATTTAGTATGTTTTCCGCCCATATTCCCTACACCTACTAATTATGATTAGAAATGTTTTGAAACTTCAAGATCAAGACTTAAAAGTCTCTAAAAGATAAGTTTTCAATCCCCTGCTCTTATCTTTTTGTTTCTGAGTAAAGGGTTATTACCTGTGAGAATTATTTTTCCCATTCTATGAAGAATGTCTATTTGCTGTTAAAAAGGTAACTCTTAACTGGTCTCTTGTGGACCGTTCCAGACAAAAAATGAGTCAAGTGAAAAGAGGGAAAAATTCTTTCAGCATAGTGAAGATATAAACAATTTCTCTCTACGATTTTTTTTAAAATGAGGCAAAAGGTACAATGAGGATAACAGAGGTCAGCTGTGGTGCCTAGGGGGCATCAGAGGTCAGAAAGCTCAGTAACATAGAGCCAACTGTCCCCATGACAAGATCCTAACATCTCCACACCTAAGATTCCTGTGTCCTCAATCTTACTTTGTGGAACTTTGAAGAATGAAATCTCAACCATCAAAACAAATTCTAAAAAAAACAATCTCACATTTTTTCCAAGTAAGGTCAAAAAGGTCTCTCCTTTTCCAAGTCCAAGTCCTGGATATAAACAATCTACTCTGCCTAGAATTTATCAGAACAAGAAATGGTTCCATTTTATGTTGTATTAGGAACTACACAAAGATTTTTTGAGGCAAAAGGGATGTGTGGTAATGTATAAACTTGGAATTTATTAGAGATAACATTAAACATCAGCAAAAAGGAGGGCTGAGTATACATATCTGAAATTCTAAAGTAGATTGCAAGTTTGTTTCACTTAGTTTTTTTTAATTGAATTAATTTGTTTTTGATGGAATTGGCACTAACACCAATCTTTTATTTGCAGTCTCTTAGGAGTAACAATAAAAGTGACATACAAAATTTGTTGCCTAAAATCCACAGTGAAGCATCAGATATCAACAGCTAAATAAGCATTTTGTAATTCTAGGGATTAGGAAAACAAAGCAAATATATAAGCAAATTCCATTTTTTTTAAGTTTATTTATATGAGAGAGAGAGAGAGAGCACATGCATACATGTGAGAGAGCAGGGAGGGGGCAGAGAGGGGGAGAGAGAGAATCACAAGCAGGCTCCACACTGTCATCGCAGAGCTGGATGTGGGACTTGATCTCATGAAAGGTAAGATCATGGCCTGAGTCAAGATCAAGAGTCAGACGCGTGACCAACTGAGCCACCCAGGTGCCCCATCACACTTCATTTCTTTATGACTGATTTCAAAATTAAATGCACTGTGGTCAGAAAATTTGGTATGTTGAGACTTGCCTTAAGGTATAAGTCAGTTTTGTTCATCTTCCATGATTGCTTGAAAAATAATGCTTTGTATATTTATTGGATGCGGAATTTGACATATGCCTATTAAGTCAGGCTTATTTATTATAATTTCATATCTTACTGGGTTTAATAACTTGGTCGTGCTAATTCTGTGAGTTTCTAAGAGATGTGTTAAAGTTACTATTTGTAGGTTTGTTCATCACTCCCAGTAGTTCTCTCAATGTTTGTTTTATATAGTTGAGTGTTTTATTTTGGGCCCAGTCAGTTTTAAGATAGTTGTTTCTTCTAGAATCAATTTGTCTTTTATATCACAGACTCCTCTCTTTCTCTCATATATCACATGTTTTCTATCAGCAAATCCTGTCTGATCAAACTTTATAATATCTACTGAATTCCACCATTTCTGACCACTGCCACCATAGACCCCCTGGTTGCAGCCATTGCTATACTATATCTGTTCTAGATTATTGCTGTAGGCCCCTGCGTCTACTGCTTCCACTCTTGCTCTCTGAGGGTCTGTTCGCAGCAAAGTTCCTCCACTTCTTGCAAGAGCACAGTACAGAACCCTCCACAGTCAAGGTACTGTCTGTTGTGAAAGTAACCCTACAGAGCAGCTCTACGTTTGCATTCTTTGGGGTTCTATGAATGTCAGCAATCCTGGAATTGTTTTTATATCAGGTTCTCAGCTTGCAGTTTTTATACCATGTTGATATTATAAATTTGGACCCATATCTATAGATGGTGAGGGCTTGGGGTTTTCATTTATTGGAGACGACTTTTTTTTCCCCATCCCAGGACCCCTAGTGAGATGGCAACGATGTTTGCTGCTTCCCAGGGATAAAGAATGAAGTTGTTCTGTTTAAGATGAGGGAGTGGGAACTTGAGGGCAACACTTTATTAAGGGTGTTTTCTCTCCTGCTTCATGTAGGTCTTTGTCAAGTCGCCAGCCTATGAAGATGGCAGACCCTAGTCCTTCACTCTCAAAGTCTACATCCATAAATGAATCCTTGTGGACTGACACACCTTCAGTTTATCCTTAACTTTTAATTTCCTATCAGGAGCCTAGAGATCTACCTTTATTTGATTCCAGCAAGGCTATATATTTTGGTGTGTGTGTGTGTGAGTGAGTGTGTATGCACTTTTAGGTGTTTTTAATCTGGAGTCTCTAGCCATAGTGTGTAGCCGGAGAATAGTCCTTTGATGACAACTGAAGGTACTCTACTGTAAGTTCCATATAATTTCTGATTCATGTTCTTAGATGTCTCTGATTAGATTAGGACGAATTTACAATTAATTCTCAATAGTTTTTAATCAATTAAAATCCTCAGCAAGCATTTATTGAATATTTTATAACTGGAGGTGTGTTAGACCATGAGGATTCTATAGTAAACCAGACATACACCTTCCCTGCCCCTATGGACTTAAAGTATAGTGGAAGAAACAGACATTAAACAACACATAAATAAAGAAGTAAAATTATAAATCATGATAGATGAATCAATGTCATGAAGAAAGTCATCTGGGGAAGAAATAAAGCAAAACTGGGATACGGTTGGAAAAGACCTCCCTGACCTCCAAGAAAAACCAGAAAACAGTTTAATAGAAATGCCTGTTACCGTTCTGAATCATTCATTAATGACCTTTAGGACTGGAGGGTGTGATGTTTGGAATCAATTAAGAAAGGCTTGGATTTTAATCTATATCTTTCTTTACTTAATAGACCTCAGTCATTACATGGATTGAAATATACCTTAGGTTAAATGTCACTTGGTGGATGTTAGAAGCTACACACAAGAAAAAACAAATCATAATAAATCTACAAATATGACGTGGCTAGCATATGTCTCGTATAGATAGTAGTTGACATATGATAAATGGTTTTTCACTTTTCTTGGTAACTGGTATTTTTTCAGTTTCACTGAGGTGTAATTGGAAAAATTATAAGATATTTAAAGTGTGATGATTTGATATATGCATGTATTATGAAAGTAGTCCCCCTATGGAGTTAATTATCACATCCATTACCTCACATACGTACTTTTTTTGGTGAGAACATTTACATTCTCCTTTCTTAGCCAATTTCAGTTATATAATACGGTGTTATCAACTATAGTCACCATGTTATACATTAGATTCTCAGACCTTATAACTGAAAGTTTGTACCCTGTCAACAACTTCTCTTTATATCTCCCACCCACCAGCCCCTGGCAACCACTTTTCTACTCTTTGTCTTGGAAACTGTTATGATTTTAATCTCAGCTCATGTTTATGGACATGTAAGTTTGAGAAATGCTATATACTGTATCTCCTTTTATAAATATGCCAATGCAAATTAGCATAACAAAGATTCTAAAAAGTCTTGAAGACTTTAACTTTGTTTAAGGTAGCATTTTTTCAAACTTCTCTGGCTATAGAATGTTGTAGTGGAAGGCCTGAAGTCCCTGTTTTTTTTGCTGGCTGGCAACGATGGCTTATTCTCAGCTCGAGAAAATGTCCTCAGGCTCTAGTCACATGGCCCTTTAAAAGCAGGGCGGCTCATTTATTCAAAACTAGTGAGGGTATCTCTCTTTAGTCAGATAAGATGGAGTCTTACATCATGTATCTTATTTGCGGGACTGAGTTTACCATAATGCTTGTCATATAATGTGACCTAATATGGGAATATTATCCCATCATATCCACATGTCATACTTACGTTCAAAGGAAGGGCATACATAGTGTAAGTCTAACTTGCAGGTTATCCCAGAACTCTGTTTAGCACAGAGCCAACTCCCCTCCCTGATCTGGAGGCTGCGGGCCTTAGAAGAGGGTGGGCCTCAAGCAATATAATATCTAGTAGTTTCAGGGTGCCTGGGTGGCTCAGTCAGTTAAGCATCTGACTTTGGCATAGGTCATGATCTCACAGTGTGTGGGTTCGAGCCCCACGCCGGACTGTGTGCTGACAGCTCAGAGCCTGGAGCCTACTTTGGATTCTGTGTCTCCCTCTCTCTCTGCCTCCACTGGTGCTCTGTCTCTCTCTCTCTTTCAAAAATAAATAAAAACATTTAAAAATTAAAAAAAATACTACTCTCCTTATAATGCCTACAAGAGGAATGAATTTGATAACTTATCACTAGAAAATGAAAATCTTTAAAGAACCATATCTCTGAACTGGTGTGCCTCTTTTTCTCCTGATAAACATGAAATGATAATTTCCCCCACTTTTTTGCAACAGAGATGAATTTGAAGCTAAAGTACATATTGTTCTTGGCTTCAACTTTTTCCCCCCTGTCTCTAGATGACACTTTTGAGGAAGAAATTTATAATAATTTTGAAGAAAAGTTTATGGGATTCTGAGTAAAAGAAATATGTTATGTTCTTCAGAACCTGCCTCTTCCTACCCACATTACAAAGTATTCTTCTTTTCTTCCCCAGCAGTAGGACTATGACAGAGAAGATAGAAAAAGATGAGAATAAAGGAAAGAAAAAAGGAAAGTCAAAGCAAATACATAGAAAATAAATAAAATGAGAAAATTGAAAATGAATTTAATACTGGATTGGGATAAGGAAATTTGTCTCCTTCATCATAACCCACCAGTAGGGAACAGAATGAAGTATCTTTAAGGGACAATGTGGATGCCATTTCCTCACCTTGTAGTTAGTTCATCAGGGGTATTGCCCAATGGGGTGAACTAATTCTTAGTGCTTTAGGAAGAATGCCTCCTAGACTATGATTACTATTTAAATTTGATTTTAGATACTCTACTTTAAAAAATAAAGAGAACTGAGGGACACCTAGGTGGCTCAGTTGGTTAAGCATTTGACTTGGGCTCAGATCATGGTCTCACAGCTTGTGAGTTTGAACCCTGTGTCTGGCTCTCCACTGTTGGCACAGAACCTACTTTGGATTCTCTGTCTCCCTCTTTCTCTCTCTGTCCCTCCCCTGCTTGCGTGCACTCATGCACTCTCTCTCTAAAAAAGAAATAAATAAACATTGAAGAAATTTAAAAAAAAGTAAAAAGCAAAGAGAATTGAGATACGGGGTTAGAATTTTGAGGTTTAGCTCCTGGAGTTCCATGTTTTTTCCCCATCTCTTCATTTCACGAATAACATCTATTGAGCTCTTTGTAGGCAACAGAGACTCAAATAAGAATGGCATGGCTTTGCTTGTGGGAGATAGAACCATAAATCAATAAATCATGTCATATCATATCATATCATATCATATCATATCATATCATATCATAATATAATATATACTAAAATAAAATATAATGTATACATACTAAAAACTAACCTACGAATACAATATAATGTAATACACACTAAACTATTGGTGGCCATTGGCAGAAGTAATGTTTTGAAGGAACGAATACAATAACACAAAGGGGGTGATATTTTCCTGCATCTTAAAGAACGAAGTGTTTTAGGTAGAGAGTGGGGTGGCATGCGAGTGGGTGGGAAAGATAAACGTTGGTGAGTTTAGTATGCCATTACAATGTGATAAATCTCAAAGCTCAGGTGTAAGAGTCACCTTAATGAAGAGAAGTTTCATCAAGTAAATTAACAAAGACAAGGTTAATTTGTGCTATTAAGAGTTCTTGGTAGCAGCTATTTTTCATGTCTTAATCATAAAAGAGATAAGTTAGTACTAGTGAAAAAAATCACTTGGAAGGAAAGCAAAGTCCATCTGAGAGATTAGGTTCCATTCAGTTAGTCCCCTGACCGGCCCACAAAAGAGATGGGAATAGCTTCATAATGGCGATGTCTTTCTCTTTCTCTTACTCACTTAGGCATGTGCGTAGTATTTATAAATTTCATTGAGGAAACAGCTTGTTTGTGGCTTGCCTGGAGCAGAGCCAGAGGGGATGGGGATGCTTGCACCTGATGTCCCTTTTATGCTTATAGAAATGAGCCCTGGGAGGCTTCACTATCTTAACAATGCTCTCCTTTCCTAACAAAGACCCTTTTAAAATCTAGATTATATAATTTATCTCCTCAGTAAATGTATGTTTACTACACATTACTTATTTTAGAGCTAAGGGAGAACGATAATAGTCTGAAGGCATTATTTCATTTGATGCAATACCTTTTTGTCAAGTTTTTTATTGGTCTGATTTTTGGAGTTAGTTTATGATGCCAGTATATGGCAAGCTCTTGACCTCAAGGCTCCATAGTCATTAACTTGCAAGGACATAATATTATTCTTATTATCACTTTTTTTTATTTCTTTTTTGACACAGAACTGATATTTAAGTTTACTGTAAGTAGTTATTGGTAAAAAGAATTTATTAAAAAATGCCTCTATTCCCAGTGGTATATAAAAATAAATACTAAATATATATACACAAAATAGTTCATATTCTGTATACTTGCTTGTTATTGCTCATGTTGCTTAATAAATAATTTTCCACGTATATAACTATATATCCAAAATGGTGGTTCTTTCAGAGGGGCATAGGCCACTTTTAAAATCTATGTTAGTCCGGGGCGCCTGGGTGGCTCAGTGGGTTGAGCGTCCGACTTCAGCTCAGGTCACGATCTCACGGTTCGTGAGTTCGAGCTCCGCGTCAGGCTCTGGGCTGATGGCTCGGAGCCTGGAGCCTGCTTCCGATTCTGTGTCTCCCTCTCTCTCTGCCCCTCCCCCACTCATGCTCTGTCTCTCTCTGTCTCAAAAAATAAATAAACATTAAAAAAAAAAGTTAAAAAAAAATAAAATCGATGTTAGTCCAACATAGAAAAGTTTGCATGTAGTTTTAGAAAGCTTATGAATCCTTTCTGAAGCATAAGGGGCTACGTGGATTTCAGAATAAGGACCCTTGACTCAATTCATTAGTTTTAGTTTATTTGCATATGTTAGTTATTTTCTGTGGTTTCAGAGCCCCCTTAGCCTCTATTTCTGGGAAGTTTTTCCATGCATGGCCTTTTCAGAAGGGGCAAGTCTAGTAAGTATGCTTCATCCTCTCTCACCTTTTCCAACTGACTAGACTGGGGTGGGCACATGATACAAGAAGTCAATTCACTAGGTGGTTAGGAACCTCTTCAATTCTTTCCCTCTAGGAAGTTTCTAACTGAAGAAAGACATGAGATCTATTATTGGAAGTGCCTTGTGAGTGACACACAGAATAAAAGCAAATCTACAACCAAACACCTAAAAGTGAAAACTGTTAATATCAGAGATAAAAAGAAAATATTAATTCTACCACCACTCAAAACAGATCACCCACAGAAGAATAATAGACATGAATGTGGGGAGACATTCACAGTAGCAGTAGATGCCAGAAGATATTGGAGGAATAGCCTTAAACTGGAAGCTTAGAATTTATTGCAGGAAAACTGATGATATCCAGACTTCATGTTATTACAGTTTTTTCATTCAAAAGCCAGCTCACCATGTGTCACACTGGAGTTGTCTCCCACCAGTCAATACATCCTGTCCATGTATTCAGAGCTCTCATTGGCTTTGTGAGGCTAGATATTTGGTCCTACGTGAAGGACCAAAGGGACAAAAAAAAAATATGCAGAAAGAAAAAAGGTCATAGAAAACAAAGGCAAACTGGAAGAAAAGAAATCATCAAAGAAAAAAAAATATTTGTTCAGGGATAAAGGATGGTTCTGGGATCTTAAACAAGAACAGACTGCTATGAAAGGAACTTCCCACAGAAAACTAAACACTCTTAGCTATTAAAAATTATGATGCTAGAAATGAAAAATTTAATAGAGTGTTTTAATATAAAATTGACAAATCCCCCAGTAAAGAGAATTAAAGAAAAGATTAAAAATATAACAAATGAGATAAAAGAATTAGAAGATCATTTCAGAATTTTACATAGAGAAACAAAAAAGAATTTGAGAAAGGGAAATGGGGAAAGGAATTCTCCAGGATGGAAGGACTTGAGTTTAGATGGTAAACAAGGAGCAACAGGATTTGCCCCATATTCACTAATTATAGAGTTATAATTAGTAGGACAACATAATTATTATGACAAAAAAGGAATCTCAGAAAAGGATACAGAAATACATGGAAAGTTGATAATGGAAAAAAAGTAATTCTAGAAATCAGTGGGGAAAGTTTAAACACTTGGATAGATATTTCAGAGATAATTTGTTACTTACAGAGAGAAAATAAAATCAGATTTCTACTTCATGTCATAAATAAGGATAAATTTCAAGTGGTTTAAAATCTAAATACAAAGAAGGAAAACTTTCACACATGAGAATAAAAAAATTATAACCTTGCATTAGGAATTATTTTCTCAAAAAAGCAAACTAAAAAGTACATCTTATATAGGAAAAGATCAAGAGGTTTGAGTATAAGCAATTAAAATATTTTGTTTAAAAAAAGACATCACAAGTAATATCTAAAGACAAACCAGAGGGAAGATGATTACTACATATATCTCTGTCAAATGATAGTATCCAGAATTTGTGTTCTACTGTCCAATAGGGAAAAAAAATGGAAATATGAACAAATGAATTATAGGGGCAAAACACAGACAAGGAAACCTGAACCTAGTAACTATTAAGAAGTTCTCAAATTTAGTGAAAGCCAGAGACATGCACCTTGAAATATGAGTAAAATATTATTGGTGGCTCAGTCAGTTTTGTGTCCAGCTCTTGGATTTGGCTCAGGTCATGATCTCATGAGTCATGGGATTGAGCCCCATGTTGGGGCTCGGAACTGACAGCACAGGGCCTGCTTGGGATTCTCTCTCTTCTCCTCTCTCTGCTCCTCTCCCACTCACTGGCGCGCGTGCTCTCTCTCTCTCTCCCTCTCTCAAAAATAAATAAACTTAAAAAAAGTGAAATATTATTTCACACTAAGCAATTAGAAACATTCTGAAAGGTCTAAGAATACAAAGTATTGGCAAGAGTATGGTTAAATGTTGGTATCTGCTACTCTTGAGCGTGAATATAAATAGAATGTTTTTTAAAACATTTCTATACTTGCCTGTTTTTGAAAGATAATTCATAATTGAAATTTTTGAAGTGATATTTTTCTCTATGTCTTGAAACAAGCTGAAAATTATAGGAATTATCTATCTTTGTAAAATTGGAAAGAACTCTTGCTTCCTGAGAGCATCTTTGTTTGGCTTTTTATTTAGGGCTAGGTTATTACTATTAACAGATTTCTAATTTTTTCTAGCACTTCAGTGTTAGTATTTTTTTCCTAGAAAATCATCTATTCTGTTGATATTTTAGTATTTTTAAACTAGAGTTGATATTGTAAATTCTAATAATTTGAAAAATCTTGTGAATATCTGGGGTTACATTTTCTTCCTCATTCTTATTATGGATTCGTAGTATAGATTCTTTAGTTTTTACTAACCTTGATAGAAGTTTGTTTATTTGTTGGATTTCTAAAACATCCAGTCTTTTGATTAGTGAATTAATTCTATTCCTTTCTTTTTCTTTTAATAGTTTTTACAGCTGTGTGGAACAGTATTTCTAAAATGATGCTTGTTTTAATGTAACTGTAGAGGTCCACCCTCCACACAGGAGTCTCTGGAGAGTTTATTTTTCTTTATAACCACCAACTTCCTTCAGGTCAAGGGTTTTTTTCCCTACTTGGGGGGTCTCAAGTCTGAAAAGTGGGAGGGATTCCCTTGCAGGGAAGTTCTAGTGGGGTTCAATTAATTTCAGGATGTGAGTGAACTTGTATTTTGCTACAAGATTCATGCATATTCTGTAGGAAAACTGTAGATAGATGCCCCTCTCCAGTAAGAAAAAGGATTGCCCACATGGTGGCGATTCAGCCAAAAGGAACCTCTACTTAAAGGCAAGCAATGATGGGCTAATCTTGGCACTGGATTGAAGAAGCTCCTTGGCTAGTAACAGTCATTATAATGCTTGGCTAACTCTACACCATGACTCCATTTATTTTTCTGATCCCTCCTGGAAATGCCCTGCCCCCCCTCCCCAACCCCTTCTGCTGTGTTCACCCAAAGTGCAGGCTCACTTCTTGTTCCTTCAACCTCTCTCCACTTGGTTTCCTTATTTTCCCTTAGGCTAGGTGACTGCATAGACTTCTAGTCTCCAGTCATATATTGTCACAGTAATAAACACCATACCTTGCCTCTTTCAATGCCTCTCACTTTTAATTTAAAAAAAAAAACCTTTTCCTTTCTTAAAAAAACAAACACAAAAATGTCTTTTTGAAATAAAAAAATTCAGGATTTCAAAACAGTGTTCTTCTCTGTGGGCATTGTGAGCCTATTTTGGATGCCAAAAACATCATCTAAATGAAAATAACCATATCAAATGTTGAAGATTCAGTTTTTCTCTTAACTTTCCTGCTATTTACAAAATCAATTCTTGAGGGTTTCTTTCATTGACCAGGGGAAGGATTTTGTACAAGGAAACAAAGGAAAACTAAGGAAAAAAAATTAATATTTTGAAACATTAGTTTGTTACACAGATATTTGTAGTGCTCTGTTTTCTCTTGAAAATGGTTCCTTTTACTTTCCCATTTATTAACTCATGTAGCCTCAGGCATGAATGTTAATACAGAGGTGCTGAGCTCTGATTTTGGGGTCAGTTACACACAGCTTCCTCTCCAAGACTTTGAGAGTAAATTGGGCTTTGTCTCCAATACTCAGTTTATTCATTTGCAAATTCAGGCTAATAATGCTATCCATTTCATAGGGTTTTATGAAAGTTAAATGATAAGCATGTGTAAAATATACACTGTATTGTATGTAAGAACTCTTTCATCTTTATCAATGTCACCTCTCGAGGCAATATAAGGTGATATAGAAATATCTCCTAATAGCCCAACTTAAAACTTCGCCATTTCAATGTTCCTTTGCCACTCTGTATCACCTACATTTAATTTTTAGAAATCAAAATTGTTTACACCAATATCTACTCTCCAGGTTTTGAGGGTGTGAATTATATTTTATTCATCTGTGTAAATCTCCCACCCCACTTGTGAGAACAAGTATCTTACATTGGAGTTTATTTTAAAGCTTTTTACTTTTTACTAGTTTGTCAAGACAATAGATGATCATCACAAACGATTTTGAGGAAGTAGGAAAGTATAAAATAGAGACAATCAACCAGAGTTCTCATTTTAGTGTAATCATTTTAAGAAAAATATAAAAAAAAATTCCTTCTACTGAAGAGCAGTGAGCCAATCCAAAGGGCACACCTTATACATATATTTTAAATATCACTTAAAAAAGTACTGGTTGGGGGCACCTGGGTGGCTCAGTTGGTTGAGTGTGAAACTTCAGCTCAGGTCATGATCTCAGGGTTCATGAGTTTGAGCCCCACATTGGGTTCACTGCTGTCAGTGCAGAGGCCTCTTTGGATCCTCTGTCTCCCTGTCTCTCTACCCTTCCCCTGCTTGTTCGTTCTCTCTCTCTCTCTCAAAAAATAAAAAAAATAAAAAACATTAAGAAAAAAAAAAGCACAGGTTGATGAATTTCCCTGGAGAACATCCTTGTGTCATAATCTCTCAGATGGAGAGATTGAACAATTAGGAAATCACTCTATTCCTTCTCTCAGCCTCTACCACCTTCTTTTCCTCAAAGGTCCTAAAATGAAACGATGTAATTTTTTTTTTACAGTTCTAGAATTCAGAAGTCTAAAACCAAACATTTGTAGGACTATATTCCTTCTAGAAGCATCAGGAGGAAAAACCGATTTCCTTACTTTTTCTAGTTTCTGGAGTTCATCTGGATTCCTTGGATTTTGACCTCTTTTTCTGTCTTCATAATTTTTTTTTGTTTACATTTATTTATTTTTTGAGAGACATAGAGAGACAGAGCACAAGTTGGGGAGGGGCAGAGAGAGAAGGAGACAGAGAATTCAAAGCAGGCTCCAGGCTCTGAGCTGTCAGCACAGAGCCTGATGCGGGGTTTGAACCCACAGACCGTGAGATCATGACCTGAGCTGAAGTCGGACGCTAAACCGACTGAGCCACCCAGGCACCCCATTTTTTTGTCTTCAAAACTCATCATCCCAACCTCTGGTTCCATTGTCATATCTCCTTCTAACTTTTGGCTCCTACTGTTTCCCTCTATAAGGACATTTGTATTTATATTGGGCCCACCCAGATAATCCAGGATAATCTCCCCAGCTCAAAGCCCTTCATTTAATCATGTCTGCAAAGTTTCTTTTGCATGTAAGGTAACATATTCATAGTTCTAAGGATTAGAACATGAATATCTTTAAGGGGGCGTTATTCTGTCTACCACAGTAACCATTAACCTGACTTTTATTGTTTTATTTTGTTTTTACTTCTCATAGATACTATTTTAACCATCTTCTCTTCTCTTCTCTTCTCTTCTCTTCTCTTCTCTTCTCTTCTCTTCTCTTCTCTTCTCTTCTCTTCTCTTCTCCTCTTCCTTTTCTCATTTCATTTTCATCATGATAAATGTACTCTTTAATCCCCATCCCCTATTTCCCCTATCCTCCCACCCACCTCCCCTCTGGTAACCATCAGTTTGTTCTCTTTAGTTAAGAGTCTGTTTTTTGATTTGTCTCCCTCTCTCTTTTTTTTCCCTTTGCTCATTGTTTTGTTTCTTAAATTCCACATGTGACTGACTTATTTCACTCAGCATTATACTCTCAAGGTCCATCCAGGAACCTGACTTTTAATGATATAGATTAGTTGGACTAGTTTTGAATGTTATGTAAATGCAGTCTTTATATAAGTGTACCCTTTGGTGTCCAACATCTTTCACTAAACATTCGATTTGTGAGGTTCATCCACATTGCTGCACATAGCAGTAATTTGATAATTTTTGTTGCTGCATGATATTGTATTGTTATGAGTAACAAAACACAATTTATTTATCCCTTCTATTGTTGATGAGCTTTTAAAATGCTATTGTTTTCAGTTATTCTGAAAAACATTGTTATCAGTCATCTTATACATCTTTTCTAATACCTGTATGCATGTGTGCTTTATGGAGTGTATACCCAAGAGTAGAATTTTTGAGCCAGAGAGTATGCATAGTTCAACTTTAGTAGAGGCTTCCGACCAGGTTTTTAAAGTGTTGTTCTAATTTACGCTTCCACAGGAAGATAGAGTTTCAGTTGCCCCATCTCCTTAGCAATGTGTCAGTGTTTTACATTTTAGCTGTTCTGGAGGATATATAGTGGTATTCTATTGTGCCTTCGGTTTGCACGTCTACTACTGTCAGCACTTTTTGATTTATCTCTTGTCCATTGGATATCCTGTTTTTGTAAAGTGCATTCTCAAGGTTTTACTCACCTTTCTATTGTGCTGGCTGTCATTCTGTCATTGATTTCTCTGAATTCTTTATGTATTCTGGATTAACATTCTTTGTGGGTTTGTATGTACAGCAAATATCTTCTCCCATTCTATGGCTTGTTCTTTTCATCTCCTAGTGGTACCTGTTGATAAATAGAAGTTCTTAACTTTAACAGAGTTCAATTCATCATTTTCTTTCCTTTATGGAAAGTGTCTTTTGTGTTCTTTGTAAGATATTTTTGTCTACATTAGGATAAAAAAGGCATTTTCTATGTTGTCTGCTGGAAACTTTATTGTTTTCCTTTTAAGTTTAGATCTTAAATCTATATGGAAATGAATTTTGTGTATAGTATGATGTAAAGGTCACATTTCCATTTCTTTCCATAAGAAAGATTCTCTATTCTAGTATATTGAATTTATCTTTAATTATCTTCCATATTCTATTAATTATTGTGGCTTTATGTCTTTTTATCTGGTTTTTAAATTTTTCTTCTTTAGGATGATAGCAGCTAATTTTTTCTATTTCCATGTGTGAAGTATGACCTTCTTTGGGGCACCTGGGTGGCTCAGTTGGTTAAGCATCCAGCTTTGGCTCAGGTCATGATCTCACGGTCTGTGAGACCGAGCCCCACGTCAGGCTCTGTGCTAACGGCTCAGAGCCTGGAGCCTGCTTCGGATTCTGTGTCCCCCTTTCTCTCTGCCCCTCCCCCAATCATGCTCTGTCTCTCTGTCTCTCTCACTCTCCCCAAAATAAATAAGTATTAAAAAATTTTAAATATGACCTTCTTTGATGCTGCTTTATCTAGCCACCATTCCAAGTTCCTACTCTCTTTCGTAGCCAAATTCTTTGGCAGAGTTTCTGAACATTCTCTCTGTTTCCTTATATCCAGTTCATTCTAGTATGACTTCTTCTCTCTTCATTACAATGACTGTACTCTCGATGGTAGTGGTCACCCTGTTGAGACACCCAATGGACACAGATACTCCAGTATAGACGAGGTCTTCTTCAGAACTTCTTCATGAATGGTACATGTCAAAATAACGCACCTTATTTGAGCTCTCAAAGCACGCGAAAACTGTTGGCCGTTTTCTACTTATTGAAATGCTCTTTTAGATTCTAGAAGAACCTCTCACACAGGTGTTACTTCTACCTCATATACTATTCCTCAGAAGTCTTTTTTGCTTTCATTTCCTCTCTGTTGTACTTGTAAATGTTGACATTTTTCAGGAGCTGACTTTCATGTGTTCTTTAGTTAGTTTTTAACTATTAATGATAATATAGGCTGTTGCTTTGAGGTCAGTT
Source organism: Neofelis nebulosa (assembly GCF_028018385.1). Classification (NCBI taxonomy): domain Eukaryota; kingdom Metazoa; phylum Chordata; class Mammalia; order Carnivora; family Felidae; genus Neofelis; species Neofelis nebulosa. The sequence goes on along the minus strand of NC_080790.1, from coordinate 48,551,087 downwards.
CTTTTGTTGTGTTAGGAGGTCCTACACTGGAGTGGTATTGAATTATATCAATTTATGGTAAATAGTACTGGACATGAACATTAGAGCCAAAGTAAGATGCTACTCTATATCCACCAGAATAGCTAAAATGAAAAGCACTAACAAATACCAAGTGTTGGCCAGGATGTGGAACAGCTAGAACTCTATTACTCTTCTGGTGGAAGTGTAAATTTGTATATCATGTTCAAATTTTTGAAAGTAATACTTTTAGTCTCTCTTTTCTTGTGAAACTCTAATGACACACATGTTAGACATTTTCTATACTTTGTATATCTCTCATTTGAAAAAATACTGCTCATAAATTTTTTAGCTTACATTCTTCAGCCTATACAATTTTGTTCTGACCCCGATTCCAGTTTCTTAACCCTCTTTTCTTCTTTCTTACCTGAGGTTAAATATAATTATTGAGTTCTTAACTTGAGGGTTATTTTTTTGTGTGTTTAATTTTTCTTCTAACTTTTTTTATAGATTCCCATTTCTGTGAGAGAAATATCCTACTTCTCTTTCTGTGGTTTTAAACATAGATAATAAAATATAGTTATTACATTTTAAACATGATAATCATAAATCTTAAAGTATATATCTGATATGATAATTATGACATCTGCATATCTTATTCAAGTGTTTCTATTATCTTTTCCCCCTTTTATCTTGGTTTTCTAGTGTTTGAGTGTGTGTGTGTGTGTGTGTGTGTGTGTGTGCATGTGCGTGTTTAATTGAATGCTGGACTTAATTATGAAAAAAAATATTGAGCCTTTAGAAGCTATCTCCTCTACAGATGGCTTATTTTTGCTTTTGTCAGGCAAACAGTTTAGTCAGGACAGATCACTTACATCCAATCTTGGACTGAACTGCTTTTGAACTGGGTTTATACAGTCATAATTTCAACTGAGATTTTGGGGTCTTGATAAGGTTTCATCCTTACTGGCAGAACCTGATCTTCAATTTTTGTCTCAACAGGACTGAGTCTTCCCAAAGCTCTTTGATTTGTATCCTGTTAACTGCCACTTTTTGTTGACTTCTTTTTTGTGACTTACATAGTGTGTAAGTGAGCAAATACTTCAATCTGTAGAGTTGTACAACATATTATATTACAGCTTTTTACTTTGTTCTTTCTGGAATCTTGGTTCTCTAAGTGCTGGCTGGCTGTTATGGTGGCTCCAAACTTTTTTTTTCTTTTTTCTTTTTTCCTTTTCCAACTCTGTACAACTGCTAAGAGTTCTGGCTGGCTGCTCTGACTCTTAACCTTCTTGCTCAGCTTTTTTGGACCCTTGGTTTTTTTATTCTTAAGAATAATAAATATTTTGAGGAAAAAGGAAGCACACAAGGTTAGGTTCCATTAATGTGGTACTGTTCTTTCCCCAAATTTTAGATCCTCAAATTATGGCTTCCTTGCTAGCTTTCCAAAGCCTGAATTCACATAGCTTAATTTTTTTTCAATCAGATTTTTTTTTCTGGTGGTAAGATCTGTTATGAGCTAGTTTGACATAACCAGATTTGGAAGTCCTCAGTATATTTGTATGTATTCTTTCTGAAAGTGATTGAGATGTATATTGAATATAAATTTTGAGATTCTATTTTTAATATTTCACAAATATTTATCACCTTGCTATAAATTTCATAAACATAATTTTTAATATCTGAATCATATTCTAGTATATGGATAACCCATGAATTAACTATTTCCTCAATATTGAACTTTTTGCTTGGATGCCAAAGTTTAACTATTACAGATAATTATAGGAATAACATTCTCCAATTGTAAGAAATATTAGTGAAATGTTAATTTTGGTTTTTTTTTTGGTTTTTTTTTTAAATTTTTTTTTCAACGCTTTTTATTTATTTTTGGGACAGAGAGAGACAGAGCATGAACGGGGGAGGGGCAGAGAGAGAGGGAGACACAGAATCGGAAACAGGCTCCAGGCTCCGAGCCATCAGCCCAGAGCCTGACGCGGGGCTCGAACTCACGGACCGCGAGATCGTGACCTGGCTGAAGTCGGACGCTTAACCGACTGCGCCACCCAGGCGCCCCGTGAAATGTTAATTTTGAATTGTAGTCATGATCAATAAAACTTGAGTATCTACTATAAGCACAGGATGCTGTGTTAGTTGTTGCACAAGATACAAAATACGTAGAGATCCCTGTCCCCAGACAACATATTTCGAGACATAAAGCATAGATTAGAAAGACAGTGTAGGCTAGCTTTTCATCAGAACTTCACAAATGGCACATATTAAAAGGATGGGAATAGTCAAAAGGGAAAGAGATCATTTAGTCATTGGAAAGGAAGGAAAAACTTTATGAAGGCAATGTGGTCTAAGATGGATTGGATTTTACTGAATGGAGTGAGGAAGGAAGACGTATTTAATTATTTTCTACTTCCTTTTCTTAGATTTACTTAAGGTTGTTTTGGAGGTATTATTCCTAAGACATGTATGGTTGCATTTATTTCTGTCTGAAAAAAAATTACCATTGATGGATTTTTCATGGTCTATAAATCTGTTTCAGTTGAATAAATACATTTAACCTAAGATACTGGGTCACAGGAAGTTTGCTGACAAACTGCATAGCTGACAACCCTCTGTATGCAAATATTAGGACAGTGTTTTGCGTTGCCAATTTGAAGTAAGAAAATGTTTATGATCCTTATTATCTCCCTTGCCCAGAGAAAAAGGCAGGATACACACATGAGCAAATGACTAGCAGTGGTTCAGAGAAGAGATAGGGCACCGATGCAGAAAATCCTGAAATCATCGGTAAATAAGAATGTATCAAACACTTATATATGCATTATTTTATTTAATTATCACATTACACTGAAGGAATAAGCATTATTATTCTACTTAAAAAAAAACACCTTAAGTTTATTTATTTATTTTGAGAGAGAGACAGAGAGAGTGAGCAGGGGAGGAGAAGAAAAGGAGGGAGAGAGAGAATTCCAAGCAGGCTCCACACTGTCAGCACAGAGCCCCATGCAGGGCTTGAACTCATGAACTGTGAGATCATGACCTGAGCCGAAACCAAGAGTTGGACACTTAACCAACTGAGCCACCCAGGTGCCTCTATTATTTTACTTTTAAGGTTAGAAGCTTGTTCGAAGTCAAAATTTTAGAAAATGATGAATCTTCATTTGGAGTCTGTCTGAAATCAAGACATCTTTCTACTCATGTATTAGTGAGTTAGTTCTATTAACAAAACCGTATCTAAAATAAAACCTCATATTATTTCAGGATAAATCTGTAAATCCAGAAACATGGCACCACATATAATATTTATACTACTAAAAGATAATTCATATAGTCATTTAATCATGCATATTTATCCACTCTGTTAAAACTCAGGGCCTTTGAGTTAAACTGATTTTCTAAATCCTTCCTATGAAAGGCTTTGTGAGCCTTACAAAGGGTCCTGGCAGGACCTCATCCAGAGTCCTTCCCTTTACTCAGTTGCCGCAATAGTGACCACAGTTTACGGCCTCCCAGTAAGGCACAATAAACATACAATAAATATTTTATCTTTGCTAATATCCATTGTGGGTAAGATTGCAGATCCACACACTTTGCTGGAAGCAATGTGAATTGGTTTAGTACTTATAGAAAACAGACATAAATATTCTGTCAAGAAACATAAAAGTGTTTATTCTTACTGACCCAGTAATTATACTCCTGAGAATGTATCCTAACTAAATAATGTAACAGATGGCAACACTATAGACAATGTTAGGCCTTTTCAGATTGCAAAGAAGAAACATATTCAGGTTTTATAAGGAGGTGAGGGGTGTTATAAAGACATGGACACACAGAGGCCCAGAAGACCTTCTCAGCAGCTGGGAAGCATAGTTTTACCACCATTCTCAACAGAACCTGTAGTGGTCCAGCAGCAGCCTTGCTGGCCTGACTTTCAGATGGTCACACCACTGCTCCCCCTTTGACAGCCTCAGTTTCTGTCTCTAGCATTACCTCTGCACTCTGTCTCACGTTTCTGCTGTTAAAGTGTGCCCAGCTCTCTGTTTTAACTAATTACCCTCTTACAACAGTAACCCTCTTTTGACAGCTTACTATGTGCCAGTCATGGTTCCAATAATGTAGCACATTATAACTCATTTAATTTTCATTATGCTCTTCTAAGGAAGGCATTTTTATCATTATCATTTTATAATTGGGGAAGGTGAGGCATTGAGAAGTTAATTGATGTGAACGAATCTCCCAGATAGAAAATAAGGGCACTGGGTTTCAAAACTAGATCATTATTCAATAGAGGATGTGGTTGAGAGCAGTACAGATATATCTGAGAATATCAGCACTAGCTTGGAATATAAATCCATTGGGATACATGGGATCACTCAAGAAGAGAATGTAAAGAGAAAAGAGAGGCAAGAAGTGAGTCTTGAAAAACGCCAACATTTGCAGATACAAAAGAGGAGACGCAAGAGCAAAAGAGACTAAAAAGGAGCAGCAAGTGAAGTAGAAGAAACACTCGGGTGAGTGCTCTTCCAGAAGGTAAGAGAAAAGAGCATTTCGAGAAGGAGAAAATGGTCATTGCTTTGAGTGCTTAGTATAGATCACATTAGATAAAGATAAATGTATCCATTGGAGTTTTCAACAGAGTGATCACAGGTGCCTCGAATTATGTGTAGAATGAAGGACGAGTCATGTCTGAGTGGAGATAAGGAGATGGAAGTGGTGTGTTTTGACTATGAAAGAGATTGGACGCTTGGGATGGTAATTGGAGGAGGAAGCGATACCAAGGGAGAATGTGTTTTTGAAGATACTGAAGTACGTTTACATGTTCTTGGGAAGATACGGTAGAAAGAGAGGAGTGAAGTGGACGCATGGGAGAGAAGGGATGACGGAGGCTTTACATTTTTGGAAGGCAAGAGGAAAAGGGAAGCAGAGCCCAGGTAGAAATTCTTTCTGTGTTAGGAGGAGATGTTTTCTCCACTGCCCTAGAGATAAAGGAGAAGATAGATGTAGAGGCGGGCATGGGAAGGTGAGGACTGTGGTCTTTTTATGTAATCAGTGACACATGAAGTGAAGTCATCCATTAAGGATGGCAACAGACACTTTAAGAGGCTGAGGCCAAAGAATTATAGCAATGAGGGTAATTACCGAGGAAGGGCTAGTAATAGGAATTTGTGTTCAGTCGGTATGATGTTTGAAACTGGTGTTTCAGCTGTGATGCATTTTCTCCTTCTGACAAGATCAGGGCTATGTTCTGATAATTGGTCTTTGAAAATTTTGTTAGTTAATGATGTAGCATAAAGAGGGGGGTAGTGTAGGCTTCAGGAACAGGATGTTCTTGTCTGGAAGTTGGTCTGAAGTGTGTATGCGTCTCCCACTCTGTTGTAGAAATGATTGACCACTAGTATGAGGCTGAGCTCACTGGCAGGTGGGGTTGTGGGAATCCAAGGAGGGGGAAATGTAGCCAGACTCTGGCTACAGTTTGAGAGCCTCTCAACACTCACTTGAAACCTGAAAGTCATATGGAAGTATGATACACCCTTTGTCCTCCAAATTTTTCCTTTTTTTTCTTTGAAATACATCTATGTGTGTAACCAAGTTTTAAATTCTGGAGCTACAATTCTAGTCTAGACATCAATTTACTCCTGGAGAACTCTGAGTGCCGAATCAGCCTCTTCACTCCTTCTTCCACTGCATCCTGTACAACATTTTCAGAATAATATCTCCAAGACCTCATATTTGTCACGTTCCCCAACATTTATAACAATTTCCAATTCATGTCAGAATAAAACTGAATTTCTCTGGCCTGAATTCAAGGCTATCCATAATCTGGATCCAGGCTGCCAATCCAGTCTCATTTCCTAGTTTGGTGTATGACTTTCTCATAGTGAAGAAAGGCTTGAGAGGTAGCCAGCTCCAAGTATGGATCCTGCATCGTACTTCCTGTGGCCGTGAGAAAGTTACCTAACTTTTAGAGATTGCAGTTCCTCACTTCTAAGGTGGTTTTACTCATCATCTGAGAAAATTTTAAATATTAAATGAGATGATGTATTTAGTGCACTCCACAGAGTTCCAGGTACATGTTTAGCCCTAAAATAAAAGGGTCTATTTATGGTTCAAATTACTACTTTTAATAACTGGGATAAGACATTTAATTCATTTACTGTTCATTAATGAGTTTATTTATCTTTATTATCTTTCTATAACTATAGGTAAACGGTGAATATTTAGTTTAGGGTTAACATTTTAAATTTTCAGAGTCGGCTTTTATTTCAACATATTTTTCAGAAAGATCTGAGAAATTGATTAGAATGATATTCTTGCAGTTTCGATTCCATTATTAGCACTCCAATTGAAATTCATTTTCTTAAAACCTTTTAAAATGAATTTAGATATTGAAATTTGTCTGTATCACCTCCCTCCATTCACTCATTTTCCTGTTTATTAATTCGTTCAACAAGAATTTACTGGAAGTCTTATTTGTGAAGCACTGGGACGGGTACAGGGAACCTGAAGAGTAAGATGAGAATCTGTGGCTGAGATTACATTTGCTAGTCTTCTTTTCAGCTAAGAGGTTATTTGACTATGTTCTGTTCAATGTGAAGTATATTAAAGTGATGAGTGACACATTCCAGAAAGTTCTTCATAAGAAAGCTTGAGGATACTCTCTGCCCTTTTCTCCTTCTCTTATTTCTTTCTCCAAACAGCAGTTTGGAGTTTAGATTGTAGAGTGATGTCTACCATCTTGGGCCATGAGGATGAAGGCCGTACTCCAGGGAGGTAGAGACTAAATGCTGGAAGCAGATTGGGTTTAGAGCCATGCTAAAGGCACCATATCTGCCCTGGACTGCCTATACCTGGACTTTGTCATGACAGAAGAATGACCCAATTTTGTTGAAGCCAACATTTGGGATCTCTGATAGTTGAAGCTGAGCCTAATCCTAATTGATACCCACTCCCAGCCTTTCTTCCAAAAGCTTACAACCTCATGAGACAGACATGTTTATATGGAAACTAATTACCTACACGAAGAAGGCTTAGGAAGCTGAATTAATATTACTTTGTGTGCAAACGGATTGTAACATTTTGTATTTTCAGTCAGTAATTTGAACACCATTTTCAGTTTAGCTCTTTTCATAGAATGTCAATAGAAATAATTGACAAAAAGATTTTTAAATTGAGTTGTTTACTTAAAAGAATAATATTGGATTGGGGTGCCTGGGTAGCTCAATGAGTTAAGCGTTTGACGGCAACTCAGGTAATGATCTCAGCAGTTCTTGGGTTCAAGTCCCACGTCAGGCTCTGTGCTGACAGCTCAGAACCTGGAGCCTGTTTTGGATTCTCTGTCCCTCCCACTCACACTCTCTCTCTCTCTCAAAATAAATAAACACTACAAAAATTTAAAAAATCATATTGAAAATTAAAAAATAAATGTATCCATAATCATATATAAATGCAGGTACTGACACATGAACTGCATTTCATAGCCACAGACTTCATAAAAATCTTTCACCAATTCAGATCCTTAAATGGTCAGTCTACATAAAGGTTGTAAGTGTGGCTTTCATGGTACTTTTCCATCCATGTCTGACAAATATTTTTTTACTCCATTTAATTTAAATGCCAAATACTTAATTAGCATTTGTATAAATATTTTCATTCTTATAACACTTAGCTCTTTCATGTTCATTTAATTCTGTTCAAAGGTTAATTCCTTTTTTGCTATTTGCTCAATGGTGACAGGTAATAAATGGTGAATTATATCCATAATTATTGTTATCAGGAGGAATGATTACATTTATCGAAAGCACACATAGCAATAATTTTTACCTTATTCTAAGGATTCACTCGAAAAATTCATAATAAATCTCGTGATAACTTTTCGGGTAACATTTGCTGTATGTCGCTATCATGCAGTAAATATGAGTAATTTACAAAACCATCTTAAAGCGGCTTCAAAATGAGGACAAAAAAAGGAAGTCGCATCATTCAAAGTAATCCTCTTCATCAGCTTATTTTTAAAAATTTCAGGAACTTCAAAAAACTATCAACTAGAGATTTATCGTAAACTCTCACTATTAAGTTCTATCAATAAAAGCAGATATCCAATTTTAAAAAGACTGTAAAAATAAGGTTATCCATTATATAACACATATTTGAAAGTAAATTTTAACCGGGAAACAGAGCCAAATTCCAGCACTATGCACTGCACCCATTTCCCTATCCTATTTTGGTGGCCTGTGCTTAGGCACTTCAAAGTATCTATCACCTGATATTCATGCTAATACAATTTGGCATGGGGATGCCTTTTGTGTCTGGGTGATGCCTTTGCTCAAAAAGTTCGACGTGGTAGAGTGTGGTATCCTATTCTCACACTTGCAATGGGTTTAGCCTTGTGACTGCTTAAGCCAATGGAATGTCCGCACACACTGATACAAACAGAGTCTTGACTAGTGCTTGTACTTCCTACTCTGCTCTCTTGAAGTGATTCTATCATCATGTGAAGCAGATTAGGATGAGAGAGAGATCTAGCCGTCACAACCATTTCGTCCATCCCTGCTGGACATTGGCAAGGTGTCAAATTGGACCATCTAGTCATAACTGAGTATGAAGCCAAATGAGTTGGCCCAAGCAAAAGTAGTAGAAGAATTGCCCATTCGATTTACAGAATTGTGGGAAATAATAAATTGTTGTTGTTTTAATTAAAATTTGGGGGTGATCTGTTATGCAGCAGTTGATTACTAATATAGAAGCTGGCCTTTAGTAAGCTGATCCGCTCCTCTGTTAGGCCAATTACTCCTAGGTAATGCAGTGGTTAGTATGACCAGTGAATTCTACAGGAGTAAGCCCCTTGCAGCACATCTTTCACATAAAATGAGTTCCTTGGTTGAAGGCAGTGTTGATAGAAATGTCTGGGGTGAAGCTGACTTTCTTTTTGGCCATGGGTGGTGGTTTGGGCAGAAATATTGCCAGCAGGAAAGGCAAATCCATTCCCTGCAAGGATAGATCACTATTCTCTCCATGATGGAAGGCATCTAATATAAATGACATCAGACTCAATCCTCCAGGATAAATGATTTTTTGTGTCCATAAAATTGAATCACCATTCTTATTAAATAAGCTAAGTAAAAAAATAAGTTAATTAAATGAGATTTTAAATTAACATTGAAAAGGGACGTGTATACATTCTGTTGTAATTAAGATGGACTGAGGAAAGAGTTGACTTTGTGCCATATCTTGCACATAACAGAAACACTTTTCTCTGTGTCCAGAGTTGCAACAGTTTCTCCACCATTCCAAAAACAGTACCAAGGTTTGCTGGAATATTAACACACGGGTCATGTAATTGTAGGTCTAAATGTCAGCTTATGTTTGGTGAGGAGACTGTGCTTATCATGAAGGATATTTCCTAGTGGGCTCATAAAAAAGATGCTGTTGGTTAGGCAGAGGTAAAGCCCCAGTTGTTGCTGGGTTGCCACAAAACTGAAAAAAATTCTGCCCCACCAAGGAAATTCCAGGATATATCCCTGTATCTGGGTTAAGTTGCCAGCCAGTCATGAATAACTGCATTCTAATCTGGCAAAATAAACCACAGAAAACGTGAAAACCCCCCTTTCCCATTGTGGTGGCCAGAATCCATTTCTGTCATGTCATTCATCAGAATGTTCTCTGTCATGTCAGCCAATAGAGGAAAAGCACCAGATACGTGAAATGTTTCAATAGTTGAAACAGGTGGCTGATTCATGAATTGACATAGGCTAGTTATAAGAAACAGTACAGTGTTCTAGAGAATTTCTTTTTCAAATTCTCACAGGTTCAAGAAGTTAATGTATCTGATGTAAAAATATGAGTGAAACAAAGACCTAAAGTCTCTCTTTTTCTCTCTTCTCATTACCTATGTATCTATCAAAAATTAAGAGATCAAAGAAAATGTTGGGAAGCACTGAATTTCCATCAACTCAAAGTCATGTGCCCTTTGGGGTTGAGTAGCCCAAGAATTTCCAGTTTTTTACTGATTGCTAGTCTACCTATCTTTTATCAATAACTTTGATACAACTTCCAAAAGTCATTTTTTAATATACTGCCTGCTAGTTAGAATCATTGTGGGAAATCTTATAGTCTTGAGGCAAATCATAAGAAGGAAACTCAGAAATGTCTCTGTAATCTTTTTACATATTACCAGAGACAGTGGAGCAATGTGGCAGAATCCAATTTATGCTATCCTTAGCCAAGCTATGATCTTTGTGTGAAGGTCACAGAAATATATTCTAAAGTAGACAAAAACTTAAGGAATAATAACATTCACAAGCCCTTCCTGAATATTTTACTGGAAGAATAAGAACTTAATAAAGCTAAAAAACTCAGATATGGGTAAACATATAATAAAGCAGGAACTGACAAATTATAGCCAGTAGGTAAAATTCAGCTATTGTTGGCTTTTCTAAGTAAAGTATTATTGGAATGCAGCCACACCCATTGTTTATGTGCTATGTGTGACTCTTTCACACTAAAAATGTCAGAGTTGAGTATTTGTGATAAAGGATGTATGGTGCATAGAGCCTAACCTACTTACTATCTGGTCCTTTACAGAAATGTTTGCCAATCCCTGATCTAGTCCAATAACTGTCATGTGGACTCTGAATCAACTCTGGTTGATCCAGGCCTCTTTCAGATGGGCCATCCACAGATTGTCTTTCCTCACCCTTGGTCCGTTTTCCTTGTCGCTCTTCCTCTTGTCTTTGGTTGCCACAACCCTCTTTATTAGAGAATTGCTATTCACCAAACTCTTTTATCTAAAGACTCTTGCTTTTATCTAACAATTTTTCATGTCATTTATTTGATTTTTAAAAATCTCTTCTTTAGAAAACCTAGTTGTCTTTAAGATGAATGAGAAGACAACCATCTAACAAGATCCTCTGTTTCTGTTCTTTTTGGGTAGGTAAATTATTTTTGTAACTTTTTACTGTCTGGAAGATTTTCTTTTAATTAAATATTACTTGACCAATTTAATTCACAGATGCACAAAGAGAAGAGTATTGCACATTTCCTTCCTTCCTTCCTTCCTTCCTTCCTTCCTTCCTTCCTTCCTTCCTTCCTTCCTTCCTCTCTGACTACCTATTTATTCTTTCAGAAACTGTTATGCTGGGCTCTAGTTTTATGTATCCAGCTTTTAGTTTTTCAGGGTTTAAAGACTGTGTTGGATTTAAGGCTTTAAAGGGGAGCTACTTTCAACTTGTTTATTAGAACTTCTGTTACCAAATATCAAAAGCAATTAATATTTACTATATGCCAGACATATAAAACTAAGGGTTTCATGCACATTAGCTTAATTGTTACCTATCATATCTCTACAGGATAGGTATTATCAAGTTTACTTTATACTTTAAGGTTAAGTGACTTGTTGATAGCCACCAAGCTTGTGGAGCAAGGCTTAAACTTGGACCTTCTTTTCTTCTGTTGTATTTGCCGGGAAGGTAACATTTGCCATGTTATCTCATTCAAATACCTTAACTTGCCTAGAGGAAAAATAAGACTCAGAGAGTAAAGTGACTTTTTCAGAGGGAATCCATAAAGGGCTAGTGAGGACTGGTACCCAGATCTCATGATGACTAACTTTGTAACTGTCTTTCAAAGATTGAAGGTCTACTGTCCTCCAATTTTGTCCTTAGAAAAGCCATTAATTTTTATAGCTATGGCTTCCATGTATCTGTGTGACCTTGCCCATGACATGCCTGTGGGAAGCAGTCAGAATGCTTCCTTGTGAGTGGGTATGTCTTGTATCTAGTCATTAAATGGGAAGTATTTCATTTGGTAGAGTACCAGTGACTATCTCCCATTCAGAAGGTAAATACGTGTATTTTTCATGGTTCAGATGCTTTTGTAAACCCATATTCTTTTCATGACTTCTTGTGGAAGAAACATTAATTTAACTAAGAGTGTGTGTGTTTCCATGCTGTTACTGCTTAATTAGGTTGATTAGAGTCCTGGTTGGACTATTTACTATGTCAAGGTTTTCCATACTCAAGACAAAATATGTGTGGGCAGGTAATTCATTTAAATGGCCATAATATGAATTTGGAATGCCTAGGATAATAGGTCCTTTTTAATATACTGCTAATAAATCATTGTAATTACAACTCAGCAGAAGATCTTGATAACACTACATGGAGTGATTTTTTGTTGTTACCATTATTCATAACCTCTCATTTATTTTTGGATTTTGTAAGTTTGTATTGTTATTTTTCATATCCTAACTTAATAAGTTAATGAAACATAAGTTTCATGTAGGAGAGATATTTAACAGGATTTCTGTTATAATCTAGGGGCTAACGAATGACAAGCCATACAAGCCATAGGTCAACAGGTCCACAAGTATAATCTGTCCCATTGCTTGTTTCTGTGAATAAAGTTTTATTGGAAGTCTGCCACACTTACTCATCTATGTGTTGTCTGTGGTTGCTTTTCTTTTATAAGAGTTGAGTAGTTGTGGCAAAGACCAAGGGCTCACAATCTCTAAAATATTTACTATCTGGCACTTCACAGAAAAAGTAAAGTGATCTATTTTATTTAATAGACTATCATAGGAAGGTGTTAAATGAAACATATTTCCAATTGGTCAGGCAAAATTAAAGTTTATTTGGGACTCCACATCATCATCCATGAAGTGCTCCCTGGCCTAATTTTGTTGGAAGTATAATTAAATCTTTCTCTTCATGAAGAGCAATCATCAGACTATGACCCAGAATGTCCTTGTACAAAATTGCATTTTATGTTATGCTGCTGATTCTTTCTTCTTTTAAACATTGAGCCTATTAGGTTAAAGTGAACTTTTGAAGAGGAAATTCATTAATATACTAGTGCTATATATGTCTCCTATGTGGGGTGACTATATAATTTATAATTCCAACTAGGTCTCTTTTGAAGGGGACCACTGGGATGACTGGTGTAAACTGAGATAATTTGCTGACCCCTGGAGTAGGCAGTTGGCCGAAATCCAGTTAAATATCTCTCCCCTACATAATTGTTGTTTCAGAAATTGATATAAGGGGTATTTTGTCACCAGAGTAAGATACCATATTACTTCTCTCTTAGAATTATCCAGTTCTTTAGCCACGTGTGATTAATACATTAGAATAGCAGTCTTCAGGATTATTATAACAAAGCTTTGTCTTGAAGCCGTATGTAGAAGCCCATTACTTGAAGCTCAGGACATGGAAATGATCTGTTTGTAGAAGCAACAAGGGGCAGGAGCTCCAAATGCCCAGCATCTTCTTCTCTTCTAGTGGTCTCTAATCTACTTCTGTGAAGTCTCCAGGATTCGAAAGAGTACAATTCAAAAACTTCTGAATGATAAGAAAATAGTTCAAAACAAGTTTGTGTCTCTCAAACACCATTCATAGCATTTAGAACATCCACGGCTCTCACTAAAAGGAGATGCCAAGACATGGGTGTCATGAGCTGCATTACAGAAAAGCTCTAGAGAAATAAGTAAACATTGTTTTAATAAGAACATACTGCAGTCTTCTCAGTGGCACTGAAACTATAGTTGTGAAAATACAGTACCTGTTGGATATAGCTATCAATGCTGTGGGATTTGGTAGGTAGGGCACCTAGCCCTGGCCAGTCCCACATCTGCCTTAACCTTGGATAGGCCATTTCATTTTCCAAGTCTTATTTTTTTCTATGTACTGAACCTTAAAATTCTTTCTGAGAGGCCTCTCCTAAGGGTAGGGTGGGGGGAACTAAGCTTATTGCTCCTAAGTTTATATTTTATGGATTTTAGAAGTTAGGTATCAGGTTTCCAGAACACTTTGGGAATTCTAAACCATGGTGTATTTCTTTTAGATAGTGGGATAACTTGAGTACATGGTGTAGACACTCACCATCAAGTCATATATACAAATAGATGAAGATCTCAATAAAAAAATTAAACATTGTACACTCCCAAATATGTCTTAGGAATCACATATGTGTTTGGTACATAAATTATCCTGCATCTATATAAGCAGCCTATGAACATATGGGTTACTTGGATATTGCTCTAGATTTCTTTAAAGCTACATTTGCTATACTTTATATATTACTCCAATTTTACAATGGACAGTGCTGACCCTCTGCCATCAATGTGTTGCTGAAGCCTCAAGAAGGATGGAACAAATCTATATCAATTTCCAAGGCCTTGAATAGCCTTCTAGTTTCTGGTTTCTCCACACATGAAGTTTTCTGAAGTGTATCTCCAAGACTCTGCATTTTGATATCAGTTATTTATGGGAATTAACATGGAGAGATGGAACAGCAGGTCTGTGTGGGATGGTGGCAAATTGGAGTCTAAAAATGAGTGACGTTTGTTGTAATGAGGTACATACATTTGAGACAGAGGGTGGTAGAGGCAGAGGGAGAGAGGAGAACATAATATGATCTGGTTTATTTAAAGACTTTGGATGAAAAATAAATCACTCAAATATGCTCAGGTAGAAGGTCTCCTCTTTATTTTTATACAAATGTCTTGTCATTCCAGAAAGACACAAATAAGGCAACAAGAGAACATAATATATTTAAAGGAAAAACCACTATTTCTCTTCTATTGTAAGTTCTGTACTCTTGTTTATATTACATGCAATTCATCTGTGTCTTTCTTGCTCAGATGGATCCAGATATGAAGGCAACTTAAGCCCGGGTGCGGTGTTTTACTTCAGAAGCGAGGAAGCCCAAACAGATAAATTTTACTTTGCCATAAACCTGGACACCCCGCTATGGTATATTTGTTACTTATAGGCAATTTACAAGAGAAATTAAGCTCTAATCTTTTGAAAAATTACAACCAAATGGCAGGTCTTTATAAATAGTATACCATGGTAACTGTGCTGGGATTATCTAGTTCATTAGGAGCAATATATAATAGAAGACAGATCCTCTCTTTAATTAGCTAATAACACTAAACTCTCAAGTGGGTGGGCAATAAACTTCTCAGGTTGATTACCTAGTGTTGTATGTGTAATCACTGCACTAATGTGAACACTCTTGCTGGGTTGAATTGGGGTTCTCTTTTCCTTTGAGAAGACTAGAAGATTGATGGATGTCTTTGCCAGGAACTTTTCCTTGAATGTAGTTCTATAGTAGAAGTAATAAAAGTAATGTGAAATTGATACTATTGTAAGTATTTGGCTGGACAGAGAAGTCAATGCCCTAGACAAAGAACTTCTGAACTGAGAGGTCTGCAGAAAATGGCTTGCCGTCTTGAATGGTGTTGTGGTACCATAAGAATGATAAAAAGAGATCTGTCGCATAATGGTTGCTAAAGACCAAGCATTTTACATACAAGCCTGTGAGATAAATACTATTCTCATGACTGTTTTACAGGTGAGAAAATTGAAGTCTGGATAGATTAAGTGCGTTGTCCCTGGTCATATGACTGGAAAAGACATAGCAGGGATGCAAACATAGCCTGTCTGGGTCCTGAGTCGACTCTGCATATTGAACCACCACATCAGTGGTTCTCAGACTTTAATGCATGTTCAGCTTACCTGGGGATCTCACTAATATACTGATTCTTATTTAGTTGGTTTGAGATAGGGCCTGAGATTCTGCATTTCTAGCATGTTCCTAAGTGATGACGATACTTCTGGTATCTGGGCATACTTTGAAGAGTGAGGAACAAGACTATAGAGCTTATTGCCACTTATGAAAGAAAGACAATAAGGAGATAGTTGTTGGTCATCTGGCCAGAATCACTAAGGTGAGCCGTTTTCTTAAAATGTGCGCACTTGATTCAGTGTCTGTAACTCTCCAGGTTCAGTTTCCTCTTCTTTAAGTGAGGATCCTTCCCACACCTCACAGATGGGGTAGGAGTGTGGAGTCAGCGCAGACAACATTGAGAAAGCCCCATGAATGGATTGGCAACAATATGGCTGAATGCCTCCTACCCAGTGGCTCCATCTCAAATGGGAGGGAAACTGGTTGGTCCATGCCTCATGAAGGGGCAGGGGGGTGGGGCAGGGAGGGTTGCAGTGGGGGTAGCAAACAAGAATTAAGCCTTTTCTCTGCCGGACATTTTTGCAGAACAGGTTTCAGAAGAGATTTTTCAGAGTTGTCTCATGATTTTCAGCAGATCTTTCTCTAGCAGTTTCTAAGCTTCCTAGTTATACCCTTTTTGCACTTTCCGGGAACCTGGAGAGGTTTGCAGAAAGAAGGGAAGTTTCAGAGTCTGGGCTGGCCAAAGTCACAGGGCTGGTGAGGAGCAGGTGCCTAGTGGCTCCCATTCTCCATTTTAAGAAAGCGGCAACTTGACTGGCACTGAGAAGGAGTCCAAGACAGAGAGTCAGGACCGTGGTCCTGAAAGCAGATTCTACGTGGTCAGGGCTTCAGCAACATGCCCAGTTCTCGAAACAGGAAAACTTACGTTAATGTTTATGACAGCAGCTACCATTTTGAAGGGTTTTCTGTGTAGGATGCTAGAGTGAAGGTATTATATGCTTGTAACTAGTAAAATGACTTGCAACTTGCTTTTTAAATATGAGGTATATAAGGATCATGGAGGTGAAGCAATTTGCTCAAATGGCAGGTCCTACAGTGACAGAGTTGTGGTTTGCAAGGACATCTGTGTCCTGAACCCACACTCACCTGCCTGGTTTTCCTGCCTCACTGCAAATGGTAAAGTTACTGGTACCTAAACTAGTGCTTTTCAACTCTTTTTTTTAAAAAGACGGATATACTGAACCCACTCTGAGAAATTATGATTCAAAATATTTGGGGCAGGACTTGGGTATTTATAAATACTTGGGTATTAAAAAAAAAACCTCGTAGGTGATTCTAATGCACACCAAAGAGTGAAGGTCACTGCCTTCCACTGTGCACAGTGTGTTACAGCTGGCACCATGCTGACCTTGTTCACTATCTTATTCATCTCTGTGGCAACACAGGCCCAGATACAGGCACTGGTACCCTCATTTCACAGGCAAGAAGGCAAGACTATGGGGGGGGGGTGAATGGACTGAACAGGACTGAAACTGGAATGCAGATATTCACACCTAACCTCAATCAAATGCCGTGATCAAATGCACCTTTCTCCTAACAAAATTAGAACTCAGGCCAAAGTAGACAAAGAATTGTAGGAAGTGGCAAATTTTAGGAGGTTATTTCTGCCCATCCAGGATATTTTATTTTCATTTAAAATTTTTTTAATATTTTTAAAGTTTATTCATTTATTTTGAGAGAGAAAGAGAGAGAGAGAGAGACAGAGAATCAGAGAGAAGCAGGCTCTGCACCTCCAAGGAAGAGCCTAATGAGTGGCTCAAATTCATGAACTGTGAGATCATGACTTGAGCCGAAATCAAGAGTGGGATGCTCAACAGACTGACATACCTAGGCACCCCATTTGAATTCCACTTTATAAGACCAGGGTCAGAAAACTGGATGAGGGACACCAGGAAATCATGAGTCATAAGCAACCACTTCTCTCTTTTTTTATCCATGAAATGGGGATAATGACGGACTTTATGGGGTTGTAAGACAAAAATCAAACTCGTATGAAAGCATTTTGAAAACTGTAAAACACACCGTAAATATAAGATGCTGTTAAATAGACAAAATGTTTAATAGCAAAATCTGTGAGAAAGCAATCTTGGTTGACATCACAAATTCAATCCCCTCTGTCTAATGCCAGAAGAAGGCTGAATTCAAACGGGAATTCATTCCTTGGCTTTCTTAGATTAAGGTAGAAAATGCAGGTGATTCTTAAGCTTTAGTGGCAGCATTCATTATAATAGTGGGATCTAGGTGTCAGCAAAATGGGTCTTGCTTTTTTCCCTGAAGTGGGTCATCTGTATTTCTTTACTCACTTTAAATTGCTTGGTGGCTGCTCTGGCACAGATGTCAACATGTGAGAGAAGGGAAAAACAAAACAAAACAAAAGATAAAGATAGAAGAAGGAGTATCTTATTCTCCAAAAACCTGATTACAAATGGTGCTGACTTGTCTATTGGCACTCACCGTCCTCTCTGTGACCTTGTCTCACACTGACTTTGATAATCATCTATGTCTTGATAACCCCCATATTCCAGTTCCCAGCCAGTTCTCTCTTCTGAGTTGTAGGCCTATGCATTCAATTTCCTACTGGAAAATCTGCCAGTCTGCCCCACTGGTGTCTTAAATTCAACATATACAATACACAACCTAACATCTTCCTTCTAAATTTGCCTCTCCTCCTTTTATCCCTATGTCACTGGAGAGTGCTATCATGTAACAGCTTCCCAAGTCAGAGAGCTGAGTGTCCTGCTTGACTCCTCTCCTTCCGTCAAACTTAAGCCAAATTCTGTCTGTTGTCCTTCCAATATCTCCCTATCCTTTATATTTCTCTATCATGTTGACTCTTCCCCAGTTTAGGCCATCTTCATCTTTTGCCTGGTTACCTAGAAAGGCCTTATCGCACATCTCTCAGACTCCAATTCTCTTAGCTCCCGCCCATACTCTGTAGGGTACCAACCAGATTGCTGTACCAGCCAAGCCAATTGTTCCAAAGCCCAAATCTAATCTTCTCAGAGTTCTTTAATGGCTTTACATTGCTGTCATGTGGAGTCCAAATTTCTTAAAATGACTCCCAAAGGCATTTTTAATATGCCCTGTTGACCTATACTGACTACTTATTGACACATACACCCCTCCTTATATTAAATACTCAAATTCCACTAAACTAGGTTTAGTTTTGTGAACACATTCTACGTTTTCATCCCTGTGCTTCTTCCTCTGCCAGGAATCCTTTCTGGGATCACTCCTGAACTGCCTTTGCCTGGCTCGGCTCACACACCCTTTCTGGTACATTCATATTTCTTTTCTAAGCTTCTCTGACTCCTTTCTCTCCTGCACTGGATACTATACCTTCATGCCATATTATATTTTCCTAGATACTCTTACTCTGGGTTGCAATTGCCTGGTGACTTATTTCATCTTTTCTCTATCAGAATGCTTTCTGAAGGCAGAGTCGTTCTGTTGTCTATGTGTGTTGTTGACCATAGTGCCTGGCACATAGTGGGCACTCAAACTATTTGAGTGAAATAATAAATACGTATCAGCTGCAGCAAAGTGTAGCTGCCTAGAAAGAAGTATAGTGTTTCTGCTGAATTATTTTACTTAAATGTTAGGTACAGATATCAGGCATTTAATATGGAAATAAAATTCAGGGCCAGTGAGGTGATTTTTATTATTGGAAAGTTATAAACTTAGAAAACCCTTAGGAGCCAGATTTAATAAATACATGCGGAGATGTTTGCCTATTCTCTGTCAGTTTGGGGAACAGTTTAAACAATTCTTCCATCTTTCCAATGGTTCTGTTGGTCTCAATTTATACAGTATAAGAATGTTCTGTTTTTAGCAATATTACAAAGATAATGCATACAAATGATCCAGATCTTGGATCTGAGGCCTGAGATTTTATGTCTGTAAATCCACCGCTCATGAAATGATAGTCTTATGCTAATTGCATTTTTTTTTTTAAGGACAGCCTCTTGGGTATTTTGTTCAAGGCGAAAGAAATGGGATTTGGACTTGGAAGGGCTGATTTTAATCTTCTGCTCTAGCATATACTAGATATGAGATCTTCAGCAGAGTATTTAATTTTTCAGTAACTCAGTTTTCTCATCAGCAAAATGTAATATGAGCTACCTACCTACCTCACAGAGCTGGGTGAGGATTACATGGAGTATGTAATAGTAGACAATGAACAAAGTGTATTTCTTTTCTCTGTAGAAATACATTCATTTTCAACGCAGTGGAAAAAATAGTTGAGCTTTCAAAAGTATAACATGCCCTTGGGCCAGCAATTACTCAGCCAGGAACTGTACCAAAATACCCATAAAAATATTCAATATATATGTAAAAATATTACTCTTTAAGCATTATTTTTAATTCCTTTCCTAGGCTTAATAAACATTTTAATAAAGTATACTGTGCATACATAACAGTGTTACAATTAATAAATGTTTAGCTAGTTGGATTATTACAAAATGAATACATGTATTTAACCACCACATAGATTAAAAAAATTAAATACCAGCACCCTAGAAAACCTCCCCTTGCCACTAATCTTAGTCACCAACCTTACACTCCTTTCCAGATATAACCGTTAACCTGATACTAATATCATCAATGATTTTTGACTACTTTTGAACTTTATATGGGAATTCTATGATCTGTATCTGGCTTCTTTCATTCAGCATTGTGTTTAATTTTTTTTAATGTTTATATATTTTTGAGAGAGAGAGAGAGAGAGCGCATGAGTGGGGAGAGGCAGAGAGAGAGAGCAAGACGCAGAATCCAAAGCAGGCTCCAGACTCTATGCTGACAGCTCAGAGCCCAATGTGGGGCTTGAACTCACAGACGGTGAGATCATAACCTGAGCAGAAGTCAGAGGCTTAACAGACTAAGCCACCCAAGTGCCCCTCATTTAGCATTGTGTTTAAGACTGGTGTGATAACTTTTTTTGTTATGTGTTGTAAGATGCTGTGTTGTATATAACAACAGTTTGTTAAATTTCTAGTTGTAGACAATCCCATTGCATGAATGGATAAAAATTCATTTATCCATTATACTACTGACTGGCAATTGGGCTTTTTCGGGCTTTTGGCTATTATAGATGATGTTGTCATGGCCATTATTATGCATGTCTTTTGATACGTGTCAATACGGCAAGGCATAGTTGACTAGAAAGATACAGGGTATTTTTCTGGATTGACTCAAATAAGCATTAGGAGAACAGATAACAAGTGTTTGGAGTGATCCAGATGCAAGGAGGTAAGTTTTTATTAGAATAGGTAACTTTATGATACATGTTGATATCTGGTGATTTAAGTCTTCTAACTCTGTTCTTCAAAGATTGTCTTGGCTGTACTTAGTCCTTGGCATTTCCATATAAGTTTTTATATGTAATTATTTAAATGTTTATTTATTTTTGGGAGAGAGAGAGAGAGAGAGAGAGAGAGACAGAGACAGAGAGCAAGTAAGGGAGGGAGACAGAGAGCGAGGAAGACACAGAATCTGAAGCAGGCTCTAGGCTCTGAGTTGTCAACACAAAGCCCAATGCGGGGCTTGAACTCATAAACCACGAGATCGTGACCTGAGCCAAAGTTGGATGCTTAACCCACTGAGCCACCCAGGCGCCTCTCCATATATTTTAAAATTAACTTGTCATTTTCTGCAAAAGTGCTGTAATTTTTTAGTTAGGATCACATGGTATCTACAGATTAGTTTGGGGAAATAGAAGATTGAGTCTTCTAATCTGTAATGTTTATATATCTTTTGATTTCTTTCAATACTGAGGGTTTTATGTGTGGAAATCATATATTCTATACCATCATCATCATCATCATCATCATCATCAATTTCTAGCTTAATTTCACTGCAGTTATAAATAATTTTTTGTTATTTTAGTCCTTTGAAATTTATTGAGACTTGCTTTAAGACCTAGCATATGGTTGATTTTGGTTAATGTTACTTACGCACTTGAGAAGAAGGCATGTTATATATTTGTTGGTATCAATATTCAATACATCATGTGATCAATTTTGTTAATGATGTTGCTCACATTTTCTATACATTTACTGGATTCCCCCTCCCCCCATCTTATGTTATTAGTCATTAAGAAATGGGTGTTAAAATGTCCCACCATCATTGTGGATTTATTGATTTGTTCTCTTATTTCTGTTTATTTTGTTTTATAGCTAAATTTTTAGTGTGCACACATTTAGCATTTTTATATCTTCTTGATGGATTGATCTTTTTGCTCTTATAAATTGTGTCTTTTTATTTATATAGATACTTTTTTCATATATGAAACTAAATTTAATTACATTTATTTATTTTTTTATATAGTTGACATGCAATGTTATATTGGTTTCAGATGTACAACATAGTGATTCCACAGTTCTATACATTACAGAATGCTCACCATGATATGTATACTTACCATCTGCCACCATACAAAGTAATGAAAATATTATTGACTAGTCACTCATCATCTGGGAAATACAAATCAAAACCACACTGAGATACCACCTCACACCAGTCAGAGTGGCTAAAGTTAACTCAGAAACAGCAGATGCTGGCGAGGATGTGTAGAAATGGGAACCCTCTTGCCCTGTTGGTGGGAATGCAAACTTGTGCAGCCGGTCTGGAAAACAGTGTGGAGGTTTGTCAAAAAATTAAAAATAGAACTACCCTATGACCCAGCAATAGCACTACTAGTAATTTATCCAAAGAATATAAGAGTAGTAATTCATAGGGGCACATGTACCCCAATGTTTATAGCAGAGCTTTCAACAATAGCCAAATTATGGAAAGAGCCTAAGTGTCCATCAACTGATGAATGGATAAAGAAGATGTGGTTTATATACACAATGGAGTACTATTTGGCAATGAGAAAGAGTGAAATCCTGCCATTTGCAGCAACATGGATGGAACTAGAGGGTATTATGCTAAGTGAAATAAGTCATTCAGAGAAAGACAGATATCATATGTTTTCTTTTTTTTTTTTTTTTTTAATTTTTTTTTTCAACGTTTTTTATTTATTTTTGGGACAGAGAGAGACAAAGCATGAACGGGGGAGGGGCAGAGAGAGAGGGAGACACAGAATCGGAAACAGGCTCCAGGCTCCGAGCATCAGCCCAGAGCCTGACGCGGGGCTCGAACTCACGGACCGCGAGATCGTGACCTGGCTGAAGTAGGAGGCTTAACCGACTGCGCCACCCAGGCGCCCCAAGATATCATATGTTTTCACTCATATGTGGAACTTGAGAAACTTAACAGAAGACCATGGGGGAAGGGAAGGGGAAAAAATAGTTACAGAGAGGGAGGGAGGCAAACTGTAAGAGACTCTTAAATACAGAGAACAAACTGAGGGTTGATGGGGGTTGGGGGAGAGGGAAAATGGGTGTTGGGCATTGAGGAAGGTACTTGTTGGGATGAGCACTGGGTGTTGTATGTGAGTGATGAATCATGGGAATCTACTACCAAAACCAAGAACACACTGTATACACTGTATGTTAGCCAATTTGACAATAAATTATATTAGAAAACAAACAACCAAACAAACAAAAAAAGAAGCTTAAAAAACCCATTATTGACTATATTCCTTATGCTGCAGTTTTCATCCCATGACTTACTCATTTTAAAAGTGGAAGTTTCTACCTCTTAGTCCCCTAATGAATACTTTTTAACTAAGCGTTTTTTGTTTGATATTTGTTTAGTTACATGAGTGTTACCTTTGTTGGTGTTTGCATGGTATATTTTTCCTTCCCTTTACTTTCAACTTTTATATATTTATGTATTTAAAGTTTTTGTCTTACAAACAGTGTGGTAGGCAGAATTCTAAGATGACCCTAGATGATTTGACCTTCACTTTCATACAATCTCTTCTCATTGAGTGAGAGTTGAAGCTGGAATATAATGAGATATCACTCTCCTACTTATGCTATATGACAAAAGAGATTTTGCAGATGTAATTAGAGTTAGTTATCATTTGACTTTGGGTGGTATAGGTGAGCCTAATCTCTGATATAACCTCTTTAAAAGCAAAATGTTTACAAATGAGCAGCAGAGAAGTCAGAGAGAATCAAAGCATAGGAAGGATAAGAGCAGAAGAGATATTCCATTAGTGGTTCCGAAGACAGAGGGGACCACCTGGAAGGGATTTGAGAGCATCCTCTAGGATCTGAGAGCAATGCCTAGGTGACATTAGTAAGAAATGGGGACTTCAGTTATGTAGTGGCAGGACACTGGTTCCTACCAAAAAGATCAAGGAGCTTGGAAGTACAGTCTTTCCCAGAAGCCCCAGATGAGAATGCTGGCTGGTTGACACCTTAAAGTATTCTGCCACATTCTTTCTTTCTTTCTCATCTGTTTTTTTCTGGAACTGTGTGTGTGTGTGTGTGTGTGTGTGTGTGTGTGTGTGTGTGTGTATTTGTGAAAGACCATCTTGTTTACCATTACTCTTTAAAGTGTATCTCTTCAGAAATCCCTAATAAAAAGTCCTTTGCTGACTGTCAAATTCTCTTCTTTTGGCAGCATGGAACTCAATATTTTGGTTTCACCTGTTCTATGAACTCTCAAAATCTCTGTTTGGCTTCACAGCCTCTCAACTACTGTTTTCTGCTCAGCTTCACAGCCTCTTAATTACTCTTCCTTTTGAGTCATCATTATTCTGAAGGGAAAAGAAAGCACAAAATGTTAGCCTGATCCTTCTGCTCCTTCCTTACCTTGGGTGCTTGGCCACTGGAAGTTCTCCATGCCTCGGAATCTTTCTGATGCACTCAAACATCTTCCTATCTATAGATCTAGATCTAGATCTAGATCTAGATTTTGATACTTACCATCTATCAATCTGTCGTCATCTTTCTATAGTGACAAATAGATAGAACTTCAGTTAGTTTTTCTCCATAAAAGGTTAGCCTAAAACAAGCTTGTCTGCTTTTACTGGAAAGATAAACTTATTTCAAACATTATTTGTAATATCAAAATATTCAGTATAATCTAAATGTTCTTCTGTGGAGAGGGGGATGGCTAAATAGATTATGATACCATGAATCAATCCTCTGTAGTTGTTTAAAGAAAAAAGACTAACTTAACCCTGTACATATTGACATGTATATATTGACATGAAAAGATGTCTGTAATATAGTGTTAAGTGAAACAATTCAAATTCCATAACAATAAGCATATTATAAACCTGGGGTTTTTTTGGTACAAACAAAATGCTCTTTAAAAAAATGTGTATATTTGTGAATGTGTGTTATGGACATAGGTACTTGGGAGGGATTCATGTAGAGCAACTAAATACTAGTGTTTGGATACTCCTGAAAAGCAGGATGAGATGAGTTGAGAAGGAAAGTTTTTACTTTCTCTCTGTACTCTAGGGAAGTATTTGAATTTGGGAGCTCTTAAATTACTCTTGGTTTATATTTTTTAAAATAAAATAAAATATTTTAAAGAGTTTATATGAAAACATATGCCCTTCATCCTAGTCAATTTTGGTCACTTCTATGTTTTAAAAAGAAATAACTAGGGGTGTCTGGGTGGCTCAGTCAGGTGAGCTGCCCACTTCGGCTCAGGTCATGATTTCACGGTTTGTGGGTTCGAGCCCTACGACAGGCTCTGTGCTGACAGCTCAGAGCCTGGAGCCTGCTTCGGATTCTGTGTCTCCCTCTTTCCCTGACCCTCCCCCGCTCATGCTCTGTCTCTTTCTGGCTCAAAAATAAAAGTAAAGCATTAAAAAACAAAAGAAAAAAGAGAGAGAGAAATAACTATATGTTAAATCAGCTTCACCTTGGAGACTTCATCAGGGGTACCTAGACACCTTTCTTCTTTTCATTACACAAAGTATCTAGTATCAAATTAGTTCTTCCTGTGTGGCTAGATAGTATGAGTATTTGTAATCCATTATATTGATATAGTTTGGATAAACAATGTTGGTATTTTCAACCAAGCCCAAACACTGTCTATGTTCCACCAAATCAAGTGAACCTTTTTGCATCAGTACCAATTAACAGTTGAGAGCAGTGCTGGAAATGGCCATCTGAGTAGCTTAGCTTCAGTTATGCACTGCTGAGCTATTCTTCTAATTCAGCTCCACATTTTTCTTGATAGCCTTGTAACCAAGTTACACAGATTCATCCACCCCAGACTGACATTCCACAGGGCAACAGGGGAACCATAGGAGTAATTCTGAGTGTGTAAATATGGACTCACCTTATTCTCAGAACTCCATCTTTTCATAGTTCCAGTTACTTCTTGTACCAAAGTTGTATCAAAATTGAAAAGTTAGACTAGTATTGTTCCAAAAAGATAGAGCATCATTGAATTTTTTTTTCTTTTTTTTTAACGTTTATTTATTTTTGAGACAGAGAGAGACAGAGCATGAACGGAGGGGCAGAGAGAGAGGGAGACACAGAATCGGAAGCAGGCTCCAGGCTCTGAGCCATCGGCCCAGAGCCCGACACGGGGCTCGAACTCACGAACCGCGAGATCGTGACCTGAGCTGAAGTCAGATGCTTAACCGACTGAGCCACCCAGGCGCCCCAGTTTTTTTCTTTTTTTAATGTTTATTTATTTTGGAGAAAGAGACAGAGAGACAGAGTGTGAGCAGGGGAGGGGCAGAGAGAGGGGGAGACACAGAATCCAAAGCAGGCTCCAGGTTCTGAGCTGTCAGCACAGAGCGCGATGTGGGGCTAGAACTCACAAACCGTGAGATCACGACCTGAGCTGAAGTCGGACGCTTAACCGACTGAGCCATCCAGGTGCCTCTGAATTTTATATTAGATTAGAAAGAAGAACTTTCTGTTTGTACTTCCTGCAAAATTCCAAGTATAGATCAATATGTACTACCTGAAACAAACCGTAAAGAGTATCTTCCCTGTACAACAAAACATATTGCATAATGTCTTTAATAGTAGGCTCTCTTAGAGAGTTGTATGTAAAAATCAATATATATGAAAATGGAGCAAAATCTAGCAATGTGTATATTATTTTAAAAATATAGGATGTCTAGGGGTGCCTGGGTGGCTCAGCCGGTTAAGCATCCCACTCTTGCTTTTGGCTCAGGTCATTATCTCATGGTTCATAAGTTTGAGCCCTACATGGGGCTCTGTGCTGACAGTGTGGAGCCTGCTTGGGATTCTGTCTCTCCCTCTCTCTATGCCCCTCCCCTGCTCTCTCTTTCAAAATAAATAAAAGTAAATTAAAAAAATATATATATATATAGGATGTCTATTGTATAAGCACAAAATTATTGTATGACTTGGGGATTGAATCTGGCTGGCATTACTTTTCTCTAATTTAAATGAAGTCCAGAGTTAGTCAGGATGGAGCTAGTGCAGCACCTCTGCAGTTATTAAGGACCCAGGCACTTCCCAGAGTTCTGCTCAGCCGTCCTAGTCTGCTGTCTTGGTCCTTTTGTCACAAGATCGAATATGACCATGATTCAGGAAGATGAAGGGAACAATGAAGGGCAAAGACATAAGGCAAGGCCAACCAAGTTTGTCTCTTTACCAGTGGCTTTTCTATAAACTAGACAACATCTTGTAATTCTATCTCAATGGCAAGGACTGTGACACAAGACACATGAGCAGGAGAAGCTGGAACACAAGGTTTTTAGCTTGGTACATTTTCATCACCATCGTGTTTAGGATTGGGGTTTTCCTTAGTAGAGAATAAATGGATATTATCTGGGGAACCAGAAGTCTCTGTCATGTTCTTCATCTTCATGGGACACATGTTTTAAGTTATTTCATTCAGTTCAATCCTTAGTGCCAGGAATGAATTCAATCTGGGTAAGAGAAGGTGTTTGAGCATTTGATCAGGATTTATAATAATAACTACATCTGACATTTCGTGTTTCCTCCCTTGGAAATGTTTTAATATTGTGCCATTTGAATTCTATAAAAACACAATGAGTCTTGTAGGAAAGATACCATAATCTAGTTAGGCTTAAAAGGAAACTGAAGACCAGAAAGATTAAATCACTTGACCAAGACCTTACAGAATATCTCTCAATTTAAGCTTAGATTTTTGACTCCCAAAATAGGATGATGAAATTTAATTCATGTTATTCTGATACACCCTTATTAGGAATATCTTAGTTTTTTTGTGTCATTCTTAAGCCTTTGCTCAGAGGACATTTCATTCTGCATATTTCCACTGATGGATCAATTCCTATAGGGAGAAAAATGGCACATCCTTATGCTCCAGAAGTGTGAAGTTTGGATCAATTTCATTTTTCTTGTAAACCCTTCTGGATGGCACCTGTTCCCTAAAGAATGCCTTTTTACCATGTTCCTAGGCAGCTAAACACCATGTGAGCCTACAAGTGATGTGAAAGCACATGCTTCCTAAATAAACAGTTTTCCAGCTGGGAGCAGATGGTTTGTATTTCACACCATCATCGGCCAATCCTTGACAGCTGTTAGGATATGGCAAGATAACCATAGCTGCCATTTGGTTAATCTTACAAATGTATAGTAAATAGGCTGCTTAATGTTGAAAAACAGCTATTGGTCTCATCTTTGTATGTATAACCAGGGTTGTTTTCCCAAACAGAAGGTGGTCACATTCCTAATGTTAGACCTGCTCATTTTCAAATCTTCCTTTGCCAAACTCTCCTCTTTGTGTGTGTGTGTGTGTGTGTGTGTGTGTGTGTGTGTGTAGTATAGTATAGTGTGTGTGTATATAGTATATATAGTATAGTATAAAGGTGTAAACAGACCCCAACACTTCTCTTCAAAACCTTACCCCAGAATTTCAGACAGAGTTGAGGCACAATGATCCCATCCCATTCAGATGAGAGTGATCATATTTTTATAGCCCTTCAGAGAAAAGGTGTCTACGGCCTCCCAGGTGAATCATCTGAACATGCGTCAAATCTTATGAGGACAGCGTTATGTCACAAAGTCAAAAATACCCTCATTTACATTCCAGATGTATGTGTGTGCATGCGTGTTTTCATGCATGTGCCTGTGTGTCGTGGTACCTAATCGAGTTGGTTTTACACTGGACGTGATTGAATTTTTAGAGTCATCAGCCCCCGGTCAAGCAAGGTAGTCCAGTTATGCAGTGGTAATAAGCAACTTTAAAGTTAGTAGCTTTCAACATCTGTGGTTTTTCTTGTTAACACCATGTGTTCGTTGGGAAGCAGCTGAAGTCTAGTCTGAATCACTGTTGTCTGCATTCTGGACCTGGCTGTTGGAGCACATCCTATCTGGAACTACGGAGAATGAAGAGGCACTACGGGGAAGAACATACTAAAGTTTTGATCAAAAGTACCACACATAACTTGTGCTTTTATTCAGTTAATCAAAGCAAGTTAAATGCCCAATGTCTGAGTTCCCCAGGGCAGAGAAGCATAAAGCTGTCAGAAGGAAACAAGTTTGGGGACATTTAATTGACTACCTCAGCCCATCTCCCTTGTCACCAAAAATGTTGTCCACACTCCTTTGTATACAGAAAACACATTATCCCTTCCACAAAGAATAAAATCCCTTCTGCAAGGCTTCAGCCACAGATGCATGCTCCAGGTCCAGGTTCTCTGAGTGACGCCTGGCCTTCGCATCTGGTCTGGAAGTAGCTCCTTTTGACGCCTGGTATTCGCATCTGGTCTCCTTTTGTTTAGGAGACCAGTGCCTTTAAAAGACGAGTTATCTTCCCTGTCACAGACTCAATTTTCAGTGGAGGAACGGAGACAGGACAATTTATACAAGAGTATAAATACTCTTGTTACAAGTGGGAGACACAGGCTAGTCACTGGTTTGGAACAACTTCTGAAATGTCCCTGTGCAGACATTATGATGAGACTCTACCCAGCATGGGCTACATAATTTGCAGGAAGCCCTGCAAAATGAAAATGCAGAGCCCCTGTTCGAGAAATTGTAACAGGAGCGTTAATCCAAGCATTTGAGCTTGGGGCCCTGTGCTGCTACCGCACAGGTCATACAGTCATGCAGCCAGTGCCATCCTTGGCTGACGATCTTTGATGAGGCGCTGATTCCTCCTCTGGTGGTGGCTGCTGCTGCCTGGAACTTCGCTCTCAGAAGCTTTTGGCTTTACTCTCTAGGCGCCCTCCCCCTTTCCAGTATCCTTTTAGGCTACACTTGAAGAAGGCATTGAGGAAAATGACCTCTTGTGTGCTGAAGAGATTTCTCAATCTGCTCTTTGTTCATAAAGGTTAGAGGCCCAAGGGCCACTTTAATGTTTGAAAAGTCAGTATCTTTTAGACCAGGCTAGAGGATTTTGGGTAGTCTGATTGTTGTATTTGTTTCTTGGGCTACCATAACAAATTACCACAAACCAAGTGGCTTAAAACAAGAGAAATTCATTCTCTCACAGTTCAGGAGGGCAGAAGTATGCTGGCAGGGGTGGGGGTGCCTTCTGGAGTCTCAGAGGGAAAATGTGTCCCATGCCTGTCACTTAGCTTCTCATTGTTGGTGGCAATCTTGAGCATCCCTTGGCTTGCAGATAGATTATTCCAGTCTCTGCCTCCATCTTCACATGGTATATACCCCTGTGTGTCTGGATCTATGTCTAAATTTCCCTCTTATAAGGACAATAGTCACTGGATTGGGTGTTCTTATAAGAATTGAGTTAGGTGTCCTAAATCAGTATGACTTCATCTTAACTTGATAACATCTGCAAAGACCCTATTTCCAAATAAGATCAGTTTTGCACATTTTAGGGGGATATGAATTTGGGGATGGGGGCACTCTTCAAACAAGTACAAGTGTCACAGATTAAGCTAGATTCCGGGGGACTTCAAGTGCCTAAAACCATACTTGCTGTTCTTTTCAACATAATTTTGTTCATGTTGACTTTATTACTGGTATTTTGAATCATAATGGGTTTTGTGGTATTACTATGCCCTTAGCTAATTCATTCGGAATTTTTTTTAATGTTTATTTATTTATGAGAAAGAGATACAGAGTGTGAGCAGGGGAGGGGCAGAGAGAGAGGGAGACACAGAATCCCAAGCAGGCTTCAGGCTCTGAGCTGTCAGCACAAAGCCTGATGTGGGCTTGAACTCACAGACCAGGAGATCATGACCTGAGCCAAAGTAGGATGCTTACTTGCTGAGCCACCCAGGTGCCCCCATTCAGAAATTTTAATAATGAATGTGAGGATTATATCTTTCATTTGATACCTTTCATGAAGTGAAGTTGGTTTTTGTTTTGTTTTGTTTTGTTTTGTTTTTTGAGAAAGAGAAAGCATGAGCAGGGGAGGGGCAGAAGGAGAGGGAGAGAGAGAGATTCTTAAGCAGACTCCATGCCCAGTGTGGAGCCTGATGCTCGATTCCACAATGGAGAGATCATGACCTGAGATGAAATCAAGAGTTGGACACTTAACCGACTGAGCCACCAGGTTCCCCAAGTTTTAATCACTCGTTATCCCTACAGATTGTTCTGATTTTGCTGTTGAGAGGCATGTACTACCTTCCTAACCCTGGAAGCCCTTGTCTTAGTCTACTCAGACTGCATCACAAAATATTACAGACTGGGTAGCTTAAACAACAGAAATTTATTTCTGACAGTTTTAAAGGCTGGGAAGTCTAAGATCAAGGTGCCAGGTGCCTCACCAAGATTCAGTTCTTGGTGAGGGCTCTCTTCTGGACTTAGAGATGGCTGCCTTCTCACTGTGCCTTCATGTGGCAGAGAGACAGCAAGAAAGATCTTTGGGTATTTTTTTTTATTAAGACACTAACTCCATCATGAGAGTCCCACCGTCATAACCTTTTCTAACCCTAATTATCTCCCAAAGGCCCCATCACACTGAGGATTAAGGCTTCAACATATGAATTTTTGAGGAACGTGATCCAGTCCATAGCAGTTTTCAAATTGTTGTACTCCATGTTTCTTTTTATTCCTACATACATATAAACCAATTCTCTTCTTGGATTTCTTTCTTTCAGTATCTCATCAAATGCAGATGTAACCCAACAGATTATATGAGGGCTCTGATTTTCAGTTTCTTCACTGAAAATCACAATGCTAAAAACTTCACAGAGCTAAAAAGTTTATTCAGTACATTAATGCTTTGTAAGTTAGAAAGGTGGCCATTTTAGCAAGTTTGACTTACTACATAAGGCTTGACATCCACCCAACCTCCGATATCATTTTCTTAGCTACCCACTGCCTAGCTCCTCATTAAATGTCACACATTTTAGTAAAAATGTTATGGCAGGGTGTCAAGACATTTCAATGATAAAGAATGGTCTTTTAACAAATTGTGCTGAAACAGCTACGTATCTACATGCAAAAGAATGAAGTTGAACCTCTACCTTACACTATATCCAAAAATTATTTCAAAATGGAACATAGACATCATTGTAAGAATGAAAATTATAAAACCCTTAGATGAAAACATAGGAGGGCATCTTCATAACCTTGAATTAGGCAGTAGTTTCTCAGACATGACACCAAAAGCATAAGTGACAAATGAAAAATAAATAAATTACATTTCATCAAAAATGTTTAAAAATTTGTGATTCAAATGACACCATCAAGAAAGTGAAAGACAACCTACAGAATGGGAGAAAACATTTATATATATAAAACATATATAAACCTTATGTATCTAGGGAGTTCTATCTATCATGTATAAAGAACTCTTAAAACTCAATAATAAAAAGACAAATAATACAACTTAGAGTGGGTATAGAATTTGAATAGTTTTCCCAAAGAATATACACAAAAGGCCAAGAAGTACATGAAAAGATGTTATCACCATTAGTCATTAGAAACATGTGAATCAAAAGCCCAAATGAGATACCCCTTCACTTCTGCTAGGATGGTTACAATCAAAAAAGCATATAATTACAAAGTGTTAGTGAAGAAGTGGATAAATTAAAACTTTCGTACACTGAAGGTCAGCATAAAAAATGTTGCAGCCATTTTGGAAACAGTCTGGCAGTTTCTCAAAAATGTAACCCTGAAGTTACCATAAAACCCAGCAACTCCATTCCTAGGTATATATGCAAGAGAATTTAAAGCATATGCACATGAAAAAGCATGTACATGGATATTATCATGGAATAATCACCAAAAAGCATAAACAACCAAAATGTTCACCAACTGGTGAATGGATTAACAAAATTAGTTTATTAATATACTGAAATAATATTTGGTTAAAGAAAGGAATGAAATACTGATATGTGCTACAACATTGATAATATTTTGAAAACGTTATATTTTATGATTTCCTTCATATGAAATGTCTGCAATGAGCAAATCTATAGAGACGGGGAGTAGATTAGTGGTTGCTAGGGGTTGAGGGAGAAATGGAGAGTGACTGCTCATGGACTTAGGGTTTCTTTTGGGGATGATGAAAATGTTCTAAGATTAGTGGTGATGGTTACACAACTCTGTGATATACTAAAAACCATTGAAATGTACACTTTAAAAGGATGCATTTTATGTTTTGAGAATTGTGTCTCAATAAAGCTACTATTTTAAAAAATGTTATGGCAGAATTCCATAGCTGTACCATTTTTTTTAGCAGTCATGGTAGGTGTTATACTGTGATAACAAACAACTCCAGAATCTCTGTGGCCTGTAACAACAATTTATCTCTGACTCATGCTGTATGTTGATCATACATTGTCTGAGGATTCTGATCTGTTTCCTCTCTTTTTTTCTTCTCCTGTGGTGATACACAGTACATATTGGCTCTTGAAGCTTCTGTCTGGAAGTGACACACATTGATTTTGCTCATGTTAACCAAAGGCAGGTTATTGGGTTATGCAGGAGTTCTATTAGGCAGGAAAGTATAAGCCTACTATGTTCTCTGAAGCAGAGAGAACAAAATATTTGTGTACACCACTAATTAGTATCTTACTTTTCATGAAAAGATCACGGGTGGCTCTACTTGTTTTGCAGTTACATTTAATTTTCATAGTTGTTTGTTTGGTGTGCAGGATACTTATTACTGTGTAACAGACTACTTCAAAACGGTGTCATGCCATAATAAGCATTTAACTAGAGGAGTTAAGGATACAAGACAGTGATCTGACTTTTCTTTTCAAGTCATTATTTGTTTTTCTTCAAAAGTATCAGAGTTCCCTAGGTCAAATTTTATTTTTAGTCCACAGACCTCTCCTCTCTTAAATAACAAAACAGAACGTTGAAATATTTGATACTTTTGTTTAAAAAAAAGATAGCAAGCATGCCAGATGTATTGTATTTAGAAAAGTATTTCAGAGAGGGGAAAGGTGAAAAGAAGGCTATTTTGCAAAGCTTGATGGAGAGAAGGTGGTTAGGTGGAATGAAATTATGAGGCAAAAAGCAGGCAAGATCCAGAACTCAGCCTTCTGACATCATTCAGTTAAAATAGAAGTCCACACTGATCAAAATTTTAAAAATCAGTCTAAAATTTTTCCAGAACGGTTTCAGTACATAGGTTGCTCCCTTTGTTCCCAGCCTCTGAGTATTTTTAATTTCAACTGGTATTTAAATCTATAGTTAATTGTAACATGTCTGTGAAGCAGAGAGTGTGTGTGAACAATCACATGTGCACTTGCTTATTGGGGTAGATGGGATATGGACATGATGGACCTAATTAAGAGACTGGGCTTCCAAATGTGTTTAGAAGGTGCATAAAAGTTGGACCATGACTTTAAAAATATGATGTATTCAAATTGTTACACAAGTAATACATGTTCAGTAAATTAACTTTTGAAACTTTAATCATAAATCAGTAAGAAACAAAAATGCAGATATATACCACCTTGATCCTACAACCCAGACATGGCACTATTAACATTTGTGTGTATAACCTTCTAGGTTCTTCCCTTGAAAATATCATTTATAACTTTTTAACATACAATATATTTGCAAAATTGTTTCTATTTTGTTTTAGTATTCATTGTTTGGGTAAATCCTCCATATGCATTTGTCCAGTTATTTCCTTAAGCCAATTTTCTATAAATAGTTGGGTGGAAGAGATGCTGGAACCAGAACTAGACCACTGGTTCTCAGTATGTGGTCCCTGGACCCTCATCATCAATACCACATAGGAACATTTTAGAAATGCAGATTCTTTCACTCACTCAAGACCTACTGAATCAAAAACCGGAGTGACACCAAGAAATTTGTTTTTAAAAGCCTTCTGGGAGTATTGGTACAGACTCAAATTTTTGAACCACTGAGGTTGACTTAAGGTACAAATCTTCATCTCCTTTGGGTCTGTCTCTAGTCCATATGACTTTGTATTTAGCACCTGAAACTACCTTGCTCCTAGCAAAGACTCACATGAACTTTGTTCAGAGTATACTCTGTATGTAGGGGTTGGGTGTGTTACAGAGCAGTTTCTTCCATGTCCACTATTTTTTCTCTGAGATCACTTTTTCTAGTTTGTTTGGGTATTTAATTTCATTACAGTTACTTTCTTCAGTATCTGATGATCCCTAGCTTTCCTTTCTTGTTTACAGCTGAGACATTAAAAAGCTGATTGGAATCTCTCTGTGCATCACTGACTGGTGGGCTTTACTGTGTGCCCATAAGGCAGGTTTTGCAAAATAGCAACCCCAAGACCAGTATGTAGAGGTGTTTTCTCAACCATGACCCTGGTTGACAGCATTTTGTGAGTTGAATAGAGAGAAGACCATGGATTCTCAGTCTTTGATTTGTACACATTGTCTTAATTCCTTTTCCTCAGGACAATGCCTTTAGCTGGCTCTCTTTCCAGTTCTCCTCCCTAGAGAGCAAACATGTTTTCTGCCAGATTGCAGAAAGAGTGGTCTCATGGCTGCATAGGCTGTGGGAGGATATCTTGGGTCTCAGATGTTCATTTTGTATTCATATAAATTTCTGTCAGAGAAATTTGGCACGTGAAATACCTCATTCTTTTGAAAAAAAATCAGAAAATTATGAGTTTCATTTCCAGCCTTCAGATAGAGAAATTAAAACTCCATTTATCCTTTTGTATTAATCTTTCATCTATCATCTATCTATCTATTATCTATCTATTATCTATATATCTATCTACCTACCTACATACATACACCTTGATATATCTTTGTTAACCATGATTTGCTTAGTTCAATTAATGACAAATCAGTTGAGGCACTGTCTAGAAAAAATATCTCTCTCATTTTAAAAGAAGTATACCCTAAATTTACAACAGGAAATGTTACTGTCTAGTATCTCTCATAGTCTCATTCCTCTATTCTGTGTATTCATACTTCTTAAAATCTGAAGAAATCTTGAAGCTTTTTCATTCAATGTCACCATAATTTGTGTTATTTTAGGAGTACTGCAAAATTCTAGGTGCCCCCTGCCATTTCCATTGCTTCCAAATAATCCCTTTCCTCAGTTTCTTAATTTCTAATGTTTGATACACCATAGTCTTTCTGTCACCTCTCTGTCCTATAATATAGGAACCTGGCTTTAGATCTCCTGGGGTTATGAGCTAGCCTGTCTTCTACAGGTTTATTCATTTTTCTGCCAGATAAAGTACCCACCTTGAAAGCTCTAGGGTTGGAATGATGACCTGAAAATCTTCGAAGGAAGCATAATCCTGGAATTGTATTATTGTTATTACTTAGTGATTTACCAGTTAAGAGAATCTTTTAATCAGACAGTGAGGATAGAAG
The DNA here is from genome assembly GCF_028018385.1 of Neofelis nebulosa. Taxonomy (NCBI): domain Eukaryota; kingdom Metazoa; phylum Chordata; class Mammalia; order Carnivora; family Felidae; genus Neofelis; species Neofelis nebulosa. The sequence continues at coordinate 48,514,975 of NC_080790.1, read as the reverse complement.
AGGCTAAAGAAGTACATCAGGGATAAGTATGTTAAATCTTGATAACACTCAGAAATGGAAAAGGAATCAGTGTGTCTAGTATTAAACCTGAAAAGATTGACCTTAACACAAGGAAATAATCCTCAAGGTTAAAGACAGTACAAATTTTTCTTTGTTGATAGATACTTAGCTGGTCTTCCTGGCGATAAGTAGTGATTAAAACAACATAAAAAAGAAAAAAAACAAGGGCCTTGTAAGAAATGAAAACCGAACATGGAAAGGGAATAACTGTTGCAAGACTCAGGGGAAGAACACACTTCTGAGAAATACCAGTGACAGATTCAGAAAAAAATTTCCAGAACTTTGAAAATTTATTGACCTATTTGAAAAGGTCAATAAAATGCAAGAAAAAAAGCATATTCTAAAATAGGGGCTAGGAGCCAGGTGAAGAGATAAAAAGGCAAAGGTTTGAGAGAAGACACAGGTGCTGAAATGGAAGATAGAAAAAGAACTATTACAGGAAAAATTAAAAGCCTGTATATAGTATGATTCAAATCCAAATATGGGGAATTAAAAAGAAAAATTAATTCTGTGACTCATGGAATCGTGATATCTAGGGAAAATTAGATAAAGTCTCTCAGAATTCCGTCAAGACAATGAGATAATCATTATTAGAAACTAAGGAATTGTTTAATAAAGAGAAAACAAATATTATGTGTACATAAATATTTGATAATTTTAATGAAGGCATCAGAACAAACATAATGGGATCAGTTATTAATAATATAATAGAAAAGTTTTTGGAGCTGAAGACATAATCAAATATAAAACACACACATACATACACATATACATATAAAAAAATGAATCAGAAATTATACCAGAAATATGAGTACACTGTACTATTTAGAATTCCTTAATTCATTAATATCAATTAAAGTAAATATTTTACTTATTGTTAAAAAGTGCATTTGATATTATTAAATTAAGAATAATTGTCTCTTTTGTAACATAAAGAATAATGCTTTTCAGGGCACCTGGGTGGCTCAGTCAGTTAAGCATCCAACTCTTGGTTTCTGCTCAGGTCACAATCTCATGGTGCACCTGGCTCTGAGCTGACAGTGTGGAGCCTGCTTGGGATTCTGTCTCTCTTTCTCTCTCTCTACCCCTCCACATCTCTCTCTATCTCAAAATAAATAAACTTAAAAAAAAAGAGTAATGTTTTTTCAAAGGAAGAGCATTTTTCTGAAAAATACCACATATAGGGTCCAACATTACCTTCCGTACCATCTTGGAGACATTCTCATTAAAATGGTAAAAAGACAAAGATATTTCTTAATTAAATTTTTTTTAATGTTTTATTTATTTTTGAGACAGAGAGAGACAGAGCATGAGCAGGGGATGGACAAAGAGAGAGGGAGACACAGAATTTGAGGCAAGCTCCAGGCTCTGAGCTGTCAGCACAGAGCCCAATGCAGGGCTCAAACCCACCAACCGTGAGATCATGACCTGAGTTGAAGTTAGACACTTAACTGAGCCACCCAGGCTCCCCAAAAGACAATGATCTTTATAAATATTCTTATTAGTCAAATTATGTTCTGGAATTTCCAGATGATGCACTAAGATAAAACAAAATAAGTGAGGCAAATACAATGGAAAGAAAATTAAACATTTAACATCATCTGTAGACAACAGGTGAAAAGGATTAGAATACTGAGAGGTGTGTGAACAAAATTAATCTGCAAATATGCATGCACATGTGTGTGTAATCCTCTTATTCTTTATTCTTTTATTTCCTTAATTTCTTTGAGCATTTTATATGGTTTTACATTACAATTCATTTCAGATTTTAAGTGTAGATTTAATTCATTTGATGTGAATCCTCCCATTTTTGAGTTCTGTAAACTGACTTTCTTGGCATTGAATTTTCCTCAGATGTTCCGTCATCTCATCTATGTGCTATTTTACACTGGATTTAGCTTTCATGGGATTTTTGGACACATTTCCTGGGTTGTGTAAGTTTCAGTACAGAGGCCGATCTAGGTTTGGCTCAATCCATTTTCTACATAGATCCCAGCTCTGAGCCTGTTTGTATGTGAGTGCCTTGGTTTGGGGTTTCCTCACAGGCTGGCCAGGATGAGTTCATCAACAGCATTGGCTACAAATTCTAATTGTTCAGTGGTGAGTCAGCTTCCATCAGCAGCCTGGAGCAAGACTTCTGTCAAGAAACAAGGACTGGTGGGGGAGATTCACGGGTAGCATTTTGCAGGCAAGCACAATTTCTCAAACCTGAGCTTCAGGCAGAATCCTAGTGAGGGTAACTGGCCAAAACCATATGCTGTGGACTCCGCTTCAGCCCTGGGTGAGGATTCCAGGTCTTCCTCTCACAACGTGGGCCTGCCAGTTCAGATTCTTCTCGGCATTGTGGGTTTCTTCTTTTGTTTCTATTTATTGTTTTAAAAAATACAGATTTTCGCCAGAATTTGTATTTATTCGGTGAAGAGTGTGATATCAATGTGTGGCCCATATTTCCTCCAGAGGTCAAATTTTTCTTTTCTCTTTGACTTCACATACGTATTGAGGCTAACTAAAATACACTGAAAACACTTTCTACTGTTTGTCTGGTAGGTTTTACTCTATGTCCTAGTTTTCATATCTAAGATCTCCGAAAGGTCTAGAATGCTTCATAGGTTTTTATTTTTGTGTGTGAATTCAGTTATCAAAGTTTTGGAGACTATTTGGAAGAGAAAGTAGAAGGAAAAGACAAAATTAGAGTGTCTGTACACAAAATAGGAAGTCACTAGTGAAAAGCACATAATGCATGCTGATTTAATCAGCACCAAGAACAAGAAAACATTCAATGAAAATGCAGGGTGATGAATTTACAGCAGCTAAATGAAATATGTGCTTTCACAGCACGCAGCAAGTCTGTTGAATTCTTCTTTGGGAAATCACGATGCAAATAATACAATATCCGTTGCTCTGATTGTCTCGGCCACCTGCATCATCCCTTTGGTTTGGGTCAGTACATTAGTCAGGAGATGAGAGTCCATGAGTCTCCGAGATGCCAGCACTACACTGGAAGGAAGATGAGAGACATTTGTCAAACCCACTTGTCAGCACCTGTTTTCTTCCTGTGGGTTTTATGAGGAGGTTAATCACACAATTGTTTGTTTTCTTGTATTTATGCCAACGTTTTCTCCCAAAATGTTAATTTATTCTTGCTCTCTGTGGTTAGTCTGCACTTCTTTCATTCTTCTTTCTTTCTTTTTCTTTTTCTTTTCTTTTTTTTTTGGGGGGGGGTGCTTCATAGACCATGAAGATCTTCAAAACCTCAACTATGCTTCCATGCATTGGGGAAGTGAAAATCATAGATTTTTCTCCATCATTTTTTACCATAAAGACCTGACCTGACATGGGAACTGTATGGGGTGGGACACTGGGAAGTTTGCTTTGGAATTTATGCCCTTTATTTTTCTCTTGCCAGAAAAAATTCCAGTATATTATACAATTTAAAATTCCTACATAGGTAAAAGTGGCCGTGTGGATTAGTGCCACTTTCTCACCTCTGCTTAAGGCTCAGACAGTTAATTTTTTGCATTAGAGATCCATTTCTTTTTCTTTAAGAATAGAACTATAATTGGCCAAGAAAAATCCAGCCTCTAACATTTCACATTAAAACTTTTGCACTGGAAAACAAGGTAAATAGGTGCTCTTAATTTGTTCTGAATTTTAAAACCATTTTAAAGATTCAAAATACTTAATAAAATATGTCAGAATGAGAAATACTATCCCATGTTGTTTTCTTTTGCTATACATTGATCAGAAAGTTATAAAAGCAACTCATTTGCTTGGAAATAATTAAACATCCATCAATAGGGGATCAGTGCAAGAGTCAGCAATTTGCAGCCTGTTTTTGTAAATAAATTTTATCTGGAAACCAGGCAAGCCCATTTGTTTACATATCCTATTTGGTTGCTTTTGTACTTTAGTGGCAGAATTGAGTAGTTGAGACAACATAGCAAACGGAACCAAAAATAGTAGTATCTGGGCTGTTAAGAAAAATTTTGTCAATTCTCAGATTGGTTGCAGTTCTCGGATTGATTCTTCCAACAATAAAACACTGTGTGGTATGAAAAATGGTGGGCATCTTTGTATATGAGTATTTTAGTTTCTTATTGCTGCTATAAAAAATTACCACAAATGTGATGCCTTGACACAAAACAAATTTATTGTCTTATAGTTTTTGAGGTCAGAAGTCCAATAAAGAACTTACTAAGCTAAAATCAAGGTGCTGGCATGGTTGTATTCTTTCTGGAGGCTCTTGGGGAGAATCTGTTTCCTTGCCAGCTTTTAGAGACCACCTGCATTCCTTGGCTCACAGACCTTCCTCCCCAGCTCCCCGACCATCTTCAAAGCCAGCAAGAGTGAGTCTAGTCCTTCTCATGCCACCCTCATCTGGTTTCATTCTTCTGCCTCCTTTCACTTAAAAGGACCCTGTGAAGGCCCCTGGGTGGCTCAGTCAGTTAAGCATCTGACTTTGGCTCAGGTCATGATCTCATGGAGTTTGAGTTGGAGCCCCCCATATTGGTCTCTCTGCTCTCAGCACAGAGTCAGCTTCAGATCCTCTTTCCCCTACTTTCTGGGTCCCTCCCCTGCTCATTCTTTTTCTCTCAAAAAAAAAAAAAACCACACAAAAAAAAAACCCTGAAAAGGACCTTTGTGATTACATTGGTAATCCAAGATAATCTCCCTATCTCAAAGTCAACTGATTAGCAACCTTAATTCCGTCCATAACTTCAATTCCTCTTTGCCATGTAACCTAACATAGTCACAAATTTCAAGGAAGTAGAATGTGAACATTTTGGGGAGGAGAAGCACAATTCTGTCTACAAAGAATCTTTAAAGATATTCATAATGTTCTATCATTTGGGAAAAAACAAAATAATAAAACTTAATATACAATATGGCTTAGCATATTTTGTGTTTGTGCTGTGACTAGAAAAATAATTCTCAAAGAATTTATGAAAAACATTACAATTATTTCTCTTCTGAGCCATGGGATTATGCATTCTTTTTAATTTATATATTTAAAAATTATGTTGTTACACAATGAGCACTTGTCACTTTTATAATGGGAAAGATCTAAATGTATATAATAGTAAATTGGAGACCAATTACGATGGAAATTTCAGAATAAGCAATTTTGCAAAACAAAACCATTGTTCCTAAGTATATTTTTTTCAATGTTTCCTGTATGATGTTTGTCTTTTAACAGAAGCAGATACTTCTTACTTTTAAATTTGGGGCAGGCTCTGCTGCAGCCTTAATGCAAGTGCTTCCCAGAGGGGCTTTGCTTCCCTGATTCATAGAAAACCTAACCCTATCCCTTTAGGCTAGGATGTCCCAACCTACATAGAATGGAATCACTTGAGTTGGCATAGAGATATGGCTTCTCTGGCTTTGTCATCTTTCTTGAATATTCCATACTTTCCAAGTCCCAAGTTACTGATTTATAGCTTTTGAAATCCATTTGCATACCTCACACAATCTCCAACTCATTCCAGTGCATGTTAGAGTTGAAAAAATATTGATATTCAAATTCTCACTTCCTTTTTGCTTGTAGCTCCCGGAGACAAATTGCGGAGGCCATTTTGTTGCGTGATGATTTTATTTTCCTCCTCCTCCTCCACCCCCTCCTCCCTCTTGAGATAATTCAGTTGCCTTTCTTTTTCTCAACTGTTTGTCATATAATGTCCACTTTTAGTTTTGATAGAATAATGCCTGTTGTTTGATATTAATCTGTTATCCCAGATGATCTTAGAATTTTACAATTTCTTTCACTTACATTATATCCTGTATGAATTCAGCTTTATTTAGTAATAAACTTTTCTGCTTTCCCTACTATGTGTATATTTTGAATAGTGCTTCTTTTTTGATGTGCTACTTTGTATGCTTTTGTAGCAGGTGATTAATATCTCAATATTATCAACCAGAGCAATTGCACTATTTGAAATAAAAAAACAATGGTTTTTTAAAAGTGTCAGATTAGAGACTAGAAGAATCTTTAAAGGATTCACAGTAAAAAATAGGAAAAGTCAAAAAGGGGAAAAGAATAAAGGAGCAGAATGGCTTCAATTGCTTTGAGTTTAGCTTTCTCTTGCTCATTAGCTTTGATATGGCTTAGGGGACAACTGTTATTCACACCTTTATCAGAGAAATTAACTGAAGAGTATGTGAACCTAACCTTCATATTCTGTACACTAGCCAGCACATTATGGGTCTTTAGAAGAGACTAATAAGGAGATTATTAATAAATATGAGGACAGTATTTTTCTCTAATAGTCAGAAACAGAAGCAGCAGCTCTAACCTAAAATAAAAATAAATACAGTAAAGAAATAACCAGGAGCTTGGGTCAAACATCTTATAAAGAGAATCTAAAAACACTAGATGTGGGGCGCCTGGGTGGCTCACTCGGTTAAGCCTCCGACTTCAGCTCAGGTCACGATCTTGCAGTCCCGTGAGTTCGAGCCCCGCGTCGGGCTCTGGGCTGATGGCTCAGAGCCTGGAGCCTGCTTCTGATTCTGTGTCTCCCTCTCTCTCTGCCCCTCCCCCATTCATGCTCTGTCTCTCTCTGTCTCAAAAATAAATAAACTTAAAAAAAAAAAAGAACACTAGATGTAATGTGACTGGATTAGTTTTGTGTGGTTAGCTAAGCAATAATGTGTTATAAATAACATTCAAACTGGGAAAAGCTATATTTTTTAAATGACTAAAACTTGTCCATTACAAAAATTTCTCAAACCTTTACGTATACGTGAGAACTTGGACATTGATCTCATAAACCTTATTATCTCTTTAAAGAGACAGAGATTAACTCTGACTTCAGGGGGAAAAAATCAAAGAACCTAGTAGCATCTATGCTAAGAGCCTTACTGGTTGGAAAATCAGGAGGGGCTGGAACAGTCAGTAAAGGCTCAATGGTTGAGAGGAGATAAGTGCTGAGCTTCAAAGGATCTTGGAAGAATAAATGCAGGATGAGATTTGTGGGTATGCATAATGAAGGGATTTCCAGGAGCAAAATTGGAAGGCAAGCAGATGTACAGCAGGCTATCCCAATGGTTTACTGAAACTTGGGTGAAGTTGGAAAGACAAGAAACATCATATGAAACAAAAGTATTTCAGCTGATACTTGAGGTAATCTTACCTATTTATCCCCAAAGGGATCCCCAATTGCCCAGACATGATGAGAGACAAACACCTATTAGCACAACTAAAAGACAAAATTCAAAGCTAAAAGATAAAAAGAGGTGGAATTTCTATCCAAGAGTTCTGTTTGCTGAAAAGAATTGGTTTCTGAGCTCTCTAGAATCTAAGAAAAACAAGGAAAGCACAAATAATAAGGTATTATTTTTTCTTGTTAAAAGGAGAAGTCCAGTTTTCCTTCCCTCAGCCCTAGAGGAATTTGTGTTAAGAGCATTGAGTAACCACAAGTAATGGCCTTGAGAACAATTAAAAATATGGAGGCATTTTGTAGGTGGTGACTCTCCTTTACTCACACTTGGTGAGAGCAAAGTGTAATGGGGACTAGAATAAGAAGGAAGCTTTGAATGCCAGCCTTGCTTGACCAAAGTCCCAGGCAATTTTCCTATTATATTTATTTTGACTTTAGGTCAAGGCTGCTACATCAGTGTCTGGCTAATAGAGAACAATAAACTTCCCTTAGTTATTAATAATTTTCTCATTAGTCTCTTCCAAGGAACCATAATGTGCTAGTTGGTGGCCAGCACACGCAGACAAGGGTCATACACCCTTCCGTTAATTTTCCTAATGCAGGTGTGAAAGTCAGTACTGGATCATAATCCATGCCGAAGCTAATGAGAAGGAGAAGTCTAGACTCACAGCAGTTAAGGGCATTCTGCTTCCTTATTCTTCTTTCTTTTTTTTTTTAAATTCTTCTTTCGTTTAAATAGGCTTTATTGTGAATTCTGTGATTCGACTGGTCTCTGTTCTGATATTTAAAAATGCATTACTTTTTTTTAAGTAGTACAATTGATTTAATTGACAATATTGTGATGTTAATCATCAGTTACAGAAGAAGGCCAGGAGCATATTGTAGTTTTTAAATGTAGACATTTCTTGTGTGTGAGGACACTGCATTAACTTTGGTGACAGCTCAGTATTCTTGGGTAAGGGTAGGATCTGGAGAATACCTTGAAGGCCAGAGGGAGAACTTTTGGCTTTTTGTTTTAAAAAGTAGATAGTCGTGGAACATTTAAGTGACTATAGAATAAAATAATCTGTAATTATTTCAAACACTTTTCTGAAAAGAGGCACATTCTTCTTTTTATTTTTCCTTCCAATTTGGAAGAAGACTGAGAGTGAATAATATATAGTTACAACCATGATTTCCTGATATGCCAAATAAGTACCAAGAAATAGCTACATTTATGGAGTTTATGTTAAGGCCTATAACTGGTATGCAAATTCCCAGCCGATAATTGTTTTCACAATCAGGCCCAGAGGCATTACCATGAAGGAAGTAATTATAAAATGGTTAATTAAAAGTAATTATAAAATGGTAAATTACTTTTTATACATCCTCATGCATTGTTCAGTTATAACTTAATCTTTGAAATACTGGAATGGCTGCCTCCCAAGAACACAGCACCCTTCGGGGAAATGTGGCTCGTCAGCCAGTAACAACTGCCCTTTTTAAAACTTTGCAAACTCAGATTCTGGGATGTTCCGGCTCAACAGCTGGTCCCTTGTCCTGTGCCATGGTCAATGTTTAATGTACTACAGCAGAGTTCCCCAAAGTGTGGCCTGAGCTCCCCTGAGGGCCCTCTCAGACCATATGGGAGAGCCGATGTGCTGCTGATGTGAGCACCTGGCAAGCTTTGCAGACGACTGGGCGCACAGCAGCCGATGCTATGTGAGCAAGCAGGTGGGTATTTGTTTGAAGAGGGGAGGATACTGATAAACTTTAACCATGTGAAACAGGCCTGGAAAATTCAACCAGATGCCAAAAAGGCCTCGCTGGGCCCAAAATATGAGAATTCACACAGAATTAAAACTTAATTACTAAAAGTTATAGTCCACAATTTAGCTGCAATTTGAAAAACAACTATAAAAGTTGAAAATACAGACTGGTGAAAATCACTGTTGAATAGTAGAGCCAGTGATTATCCCTACACAGGAAAACTGAAGGTGGCCCCACGACTTGCACCTTGCTTTTCTCAGGCGACATTTTATACCTCTGGTCTAGAGAAGTGAAATACAATTCAGAATGCTGAATTAAATTTAAATTTCAGATAAACATTTTTTTTAGTGGAAGTATGAATTTTTGGTATAAGTATGTTCCACATATTGTATGGGGCATACTGATATGAAAAAAATCATTGTTTATCTGAAATTCAAATTTAACTGGGCCTCCTAGATTTTTACTTGCTAAATAGAGCAGCTTTATATACTTCCAAAGTGGTTACTGCTGGTGGAAGAAAACATTGATATTTTGCATATTAATCAAGCTACCTTACTAAATTCTCTCATTGGTTCTTTTCAGTTTTCCAGGTATGAAACCTTGCTTTGGCAAATATTGATATTTTTGCCTTCTCCCTTCATATGATGTCTTCCGTTTCCTTGTATGATTGCATTGAATAAAAACATAAAATCAGAGTTAAATAATACTGGCGATACTGGGTATCTTTGTGAACCCCTATGCCTCCAGGTTACTATTTTATTTAATTTGCAAATTAAGCAAGTAAGCCTCCCATCCCAAGTTCTATGAGAATTCTAGCTTATTATTCACGATTTCTGAAAATTCTGGGGCTTGTATTCTCATGGTGATTTCATCTTATTCTAAATTTTAATATCTGATGTAGGCTCAGTACCTCTGCTTCTGTGGTCTCTGCCTCTATGACTACCTTCCTTTCTCTATGTATTGAAGTCATACCAATACAATGCTGGTATGCAGTAGACCAAGAGAGCAGAAGGGAATTTACAGTACCCATGCATCTGGAAACAACTTAAAATTCACTATTAGCTGTCATTTTCTTTCTCCCTTTTTTAAGTTTATTTATTTATTTTAGAGAGAGAGAGAGAGAGAGAACGAGTGGGGGAGGAGAAAAGAGAGAAGGAGAAAGAGAACCTCAAGCAGTCTTCACACTATCAGCGCAGAGCCTGATGCGGGGCTTGATCTCACCACGGTGAGACCATGACCTGAACTGAAATCAAGAGTAGGATGCTTAACCGTAGCTGTCGTTTTCTTTAAACACATGGAATACATCCCAGGTCATCTCACTCTCCCTAGATTGCTATCTGTAACCAAGAAGTTGTACCTGTTATTCCACTCCATAGGCAGCTCCTCCTACAGACCCTTATTCTACTCATTTAAGTATATGCAGGAACTCTTACATGTGTCAGCTCTCCCCAGGCATATGAAGACTTCAAATGCATGTTGCTTTTTTTGTCAAAAAAATTGGGTTACTTGAATAATTTTGTGTGTACAAAAACTTGGTGTGTTCATTAAGAAGTTAATTTTGTTGAAGGGCCATCTTCCCATTTCTCCACTATTAGCAATGCAAAGTACTGCCAAAAGAGTGAAATGACAGATTTCCTTTAATTTGGGCTAGCTCAGATTGTAAAGCAGGTCTCTTCTGGGAATGGGAGCGGTAATTGGAAGATGAGTTCTTCCGTTTACAATTGTCTTGCTTCTGACTTTCATGTGCCTTCTAATTATTTCTTAACTATTAATTATAAAATAGGCTATTGCTTTGAGATGAATACTTTTGTTATGCTAAGGAAGTTCTTGACAGTAGTGATGTTGAGTTATATCAAATTGCTTTCTGACATCTATCAAGAAGACAACCAGCATTCTTCCACTACCATCTTTGATCAATTGGTAGGTTAAAAGATATTTCCTGATACTAAGCCATTTTTGCTTTCCTGGAAAATAGTTGTTTTAGCTGTGTTCTTTTAATGGAATGCTTGAATATTCTTATATACTGTTAGCTCTCATCTGATACAGCAATGTTTCTCACTGTTCTAGGAAATAATCAATGCTCCATTAGCAAAATTGTTGTAATGAAATGAACTTCAGAAATTCTTCCTAGGTCAGGTGCACAAAGCTTGGCCCCATGTTAAAGCTGTAGAGAAATACAAAGTTTAAATACCTGTTTTCATTTTTTAAAGAATTGAACTAACCTATTTGTACAAGGGAAATACATTCCATAAAACAATTGAAAAGGTATTTTTTCCTTTTTTTGTAAGCTCTGTAAGAGTTTGTGTATCAGATGAATTTTATGATTTCATAAATGTTTTAAGGAATTCTTTAGTCAACCCGTTTGTATGCGGTGCTATATGTGTGTGTGTGTGTGTGTGTGTGTGTGTGTGCGCGCGCGCACGTGCGTGTGCACGCACATGCATGCATATGTGATTTTTTTCCTGGAAAACTTTAAAATTAGGGTTTCTAATTTCTCTGATGATGGCTATGGTAAGATTTGTTTTCATAGAAACATATTCATTCAAGGTATTGCTACAGAACTGTGTGGAATTATCTATATAATATAGAATTCTTTTATAGCTTTTAACATATTTTTACCTGTATCTCTACAACTTTTACCTAATTGCCATTTCAGTTCTTTCGATTTAACTTACTTCTCTACATGTACTGCCTATCGAACATCTTAAGCAAATGATCTTACTACTTAACACATAGAGAAAACAGACGCTAATACACAGAAATGTCCTCCACTTTTGTCTATGCTGAATACTTCCTTTCAGTATTTAAATATTTCAGATCTCTTTATCTTGAAAATTAAGCCCAGATGGTTCTAAAATGTGTCCACAAATTTTTTTTGATACTCCTCTCTTCAGAGTAGCGGTTAATTCCCTTCTCCTTGAGTGCGTATTAAACTTCACAACTTGCTTCTAGTAAATAGAATTCAGCAGAAGTGATGGTATATCACTTCCAGGAAAAGGTTATAAAATGACTGCATCTTCCATCTTGAGTGCACACTCCCTCTGACACGCTGTCTTGTATGCGCTCTTTCTCTTTTCCTTGGGTCACTTGCTCAGGGGAGCCATGTTGGGAACAGTTCCACGGTAATGTCCAAGTGATGATGAACTAAAGCATCCTGCCTAAAGTTACATGAATGGGTGTGGAAGCCGAATACCCAGCCCCAGTCGAGTCTTTTAGAGACTGCAGCCCTGACAGACAGCTTGATTGCAATCTTAAGAGGTACCCACTCAGCTCAATAGCTCCAAAAGTCTTGAAGCTCATAACTGCGTGTGAAAGTAAATGTTTGTTGATTTAAATTGTGTTTGGTATAATTTGTTATGCAGCAATGGATAAATAACATACCTTCTTTTAGTCCTCCCACCCCTGCCTCTCTATCACTACTACCCTATATCTCTATCTCCTTTCACAGGAAAAAAGTTGAAAGATAAGCTTAATTGGCTTAAGGACATTTATGATCTCACATAACAGACAGTATTCTGGGTTCACATACCAACAGCAGGTCTGAGTCTGGCTAACTTAATGGCTCAGTGATGTCATCATGATTCCCTGAGCATTTCTCTTTTCTTTTCTGTCATCTTGAGTATATTTGGTCTTAGGCTGACTCCCTTCGAAGGGAGTCCAACATTGTTGCTGAAGTTCCAGACATCACAGTTATCACAGTTCTGTGATGATCTCACTGGCAAAATGATCCTATTTGATTTCACTTTTCTTAAAAAAAAATTTTTAATGTTTATTTTTGAGAGAGAGACACAGACAGTGTGAGTTGGGGAAGGGGCAGAGAGAGAGGGAGACACAGAATCCAAAGCAGGCTCCAGGGTCTGAGCTGTCAGCACAGAGCTTGTAGTGGGGCCGGAACCCACAAACCATGAGATCATGACCTTAGCTGAAGTCAACACTCAACCGACTGAGCCACCCAGGCGCCCCTGATTTCTCTTTTTTAAAATGAGGAAAACCATCTCAGAATCCCTCTGGCATTGGTCAAAGTCTTATCATGTGACCATGCCTAAACCAATCCTTAGCTAAAGAGAACAAGTCTACAGGACTATCATTCTTAGCTGTACTGCCCCTCTCCAAGGTATGTAACTGAGGGTTCAGTGATTTAAAATGTTAACTGATACTCATATCTACATTATACTGGTATCTATGTAAGTATAAGCTGCAAGTATATATTATCTTTCTTCCTTAAAGCTCTGTTTTCCCTTTATTTTTTTAAATCCCATTTAGCAGACCTTCCAATTTTTTTTAAATAATTCTCTAGCATTCGTCCTTATTTCTTTCACATTGCCTTGATAATTTGATTCTTACTAGAGCTGGGCAATATTATCTCCTATCACTGGGAGGATGACTACAAAATGACCTGGAAATAGTATTAATTAGAGCAAGTTTGTAAATTCTATTATAGGAATTACTGTCCTGACTTTGGTCAGTTTGAAATTTTGTAAAATTAAGGCATTTAAAATGAGAAATACTCCACAAATGGTAAGTCTTTCTATTCTGAGAGCATCAAGCTAGAGTCAGCCAGAAGGTGATTTTGATAATGAAATTATAAACCCTTGTCATGGAAATAGTATTTGATCAGCCAAACAGAGTCCTTCTTAGCTTCTGTGTCATGGATAAAATGGCTACAATATATTGTGACAGAGAAATGGATTTGCTTGAAGATGCACACATTGATAGGTAAGGTTGAACAGAAAGTACCTGACAAAATTGACTACTATACTGTCTAATGAAAAATATCATTTTAGTTTTAGATCTGACATTCTTGACAATATAATTAATCTGAGAGATTGTGGAAGAAAAAAAAAATATATAATCCATCATAAGAGTCATGTAGTATTACAAAACTTAAGCCTTAAATTTAGCATTATTAGAATGTAATTAGAATTGGCCTATGTAGTCAGATTGTTAGACATTTTTGAAATCTAAAAATTCCAAGCCTCTCTTTATTCTCTGCACTAAATGTCCAGATACACTAAGTGATGTACTTTGACTATACCTATTAAAGTCTTTAGTGCTAGTTATTGAGTATAAGCATGGCTGCTGTGAAGGAGAAGGTAAAATTAAATGTCTAATTAGTGAAGTCATAGCAGGTGAGCCCTAATAGAACCATATGCTTTGATTTGTAATAGGGTTTGTATCAACTTTTTGGCACGCCAGCTGACATTGTTTGTTCTTTACAAAGTGTTCTCTGATACTATTTTTGCGTTAGTTTTTATTTTCATTCAGTAATGCAATTAATACATTGTCACCATTTTCCTATTAGTGACAGAACAAAATACTTGCAATCATATGCTGTTTGAGTTTTTAATGATAATGGATCTGATGAATTAACCTTATAAAAAATGAAATTGTTCATCATTTACCATCCCTTATATTATTTTAATTAGATGGTAATCCCCACTCCATGTCTAGTTTCATATATGTTTTTAAATTTCCACATTCATCTCTAAATTCCTGAAAAATGTGATAACACTGGAAATTTATAATGAAATAATAAATAGAAAAGTGACTTGGACTATTGATAAGTCTTCTAAATATTCAAATTATTGAAGAAATTAAATTTGTGATTACAAATTACCTAGAAAATAATGATGATGAAAACATTTAAACAAAGTGAACCAAGTTGTTCTTCATAGCAAATTCAAAGTTTCAAATGCTCAAGCATAAGTAAATGACATATGTATAGACAATCTAAAGATTCACTTCAAGAAGCTAGAAAAGAAAAAACTAAATTAAATTAAGGTGGGAAGTAGGTAAAAGGATATAAGCAGAAATTAGGAAACAGAAAAATCACCATCATGATAAATCCACAATCCAGTTTTTGAAAGGATTTATAACACAGATAATTCTAGGCCAGATTACAAAGGACAAAGGAGAGAGGGAAAAGAAAAGAAAAAAACCACACTTTGGGAACTGAAAAGGAAGAAATACTCAGATATATTGGTGTTTGTAACTTTTTATTCTTTTACCTGAAAATCTAGAGGAAATAGATATAAATTTACTGAAGAAAAGTTAGAAATCCCAGCTGACTGATATGTAGAGTAGAAATTGGGAAGTTGTTAATGAATAGTATCCAAAAAGCATTTGGGCCATAATTATAAGAGAGTTCAATGAAAGCTTCAAGGTGTCAATAATTCCTTTGCTATGTAGAGTTTTTTGGAACCCAGCAAATGAAAGAAGCCTTCCCAATTAACTTTATAAAGTTAGCAAAATCCCAATAGTCAAATCTGAGAAACAGAGCATGCATAATCAATGATCTAAAAAACAAGTTTGAAAATCTCTGTACCTTATTTTCAACTTTGCTGTGAACCTAAAACTGCTCTGAAAAAATAAAGTCTTAATGATAGCAACAATAATAGATTTGAAGAAATCTATTCTAAGACTATAAGAAAAGTTAAATGCATTATCACTAACTAGGATTTATTCTAGGAATTCAAGAATGAGTCAGTCATTGGAAATGTATGGCATAAATTAACATTTTAATACTTTAAAGGATAAAAAAATTATCTTAATAGATGGCAAAATACACACACACACACACACACACACACACATACACATATTTCCTGAGAAAACTTGTAACATTAGACTACAGATATTTTACTAAATAATGAAAGAGAAGTAGGTCAGTGGTCATTGTTACTCAGCCTCTTCATTCTTTTCTGGCCAAGTGCTGACCATTTATCAACTCTCTCCTGTCTGAGGAAGACTATGATGGATGATAGATATGTTTTAATGGACTGACTCATTAGGTTGGTCCGCACCCTATCTGGAATTTTATATAATGGTACATGCAAGCACATACACATACACACACAAACACACACCCACACCCTCAAGATACAGACTTGTAAACTTTGGGAGGTATGAAGTTTTTCAAATTTTTGTACTGAGAAAACCAATAAAAAGAAGATTACATAAGAAATCAACTTAATTGAAAAGATCCATATTCTCCTGGCTCACAGATCATTTTCACTGAGGGCTGTTTTCTTTTGAGGCTGCAGATGTGTAAAATGAGAGTCAGCTTGATTCTGAGAGGTGGACAATCTAGAATTAAACACAGGATGTTGGCAGAAGAGAGAACTACCTCCTTTCCACAGTGACCCAAATATATATACAAAAATACATAATTGGTTAAGCCATGTAACCAAACACAAAAGCTCTGAAGGGGTACAGGCACCATGCAAGACAGAACAGCTTAGCAAACCAGGGGCCCCATGGGAACATGTTCTCTGTTGTATTTCATGGGAATAAACTGACATCCTTGAAGCTTTTAAATGTTTTGTAAATCACTTCTGAAATGTTCACTTTTTTGTTTTTTTCCTTTGGCTTCAAATCAGAAGCAAAATGGCATTTGTGTTACTGAAAACTAAAGGAAAAGATTAGATGTATATTTCAATATATGTTACAAATGGCCTGAACAATTTAGATAGATATTGACTATCTATATTTGCTGATGCTAGAAATAATGAAAACCAAACAATGCATCCATCTATGAAAGTGGTTTTCTAGCTGTCTTCTGAAGAGCCCTAAGATGTTAAAATATTTCAGAAGCCATCCAGAGAAGCTCTCCCCCTTGCCCCATATAAGGATGACAAGAGGAGACAGACATTCTTATCCCTGACTTCATAGGTTTTATGTGTGTGTGTGTGTGTGTGTGTGTGTGTGTGTGTGTGTGTGTGTGTATTTAATGTTCTGCAAAAATTTTCATTCGCTGGGGAAAAGGGAAATTATATTGACAAATAAAAATAAATTAGTAAATCAGTTATTAAAGGACTATAAATGTATTTTATGAGTATAATGGAAAAATTTTAAATAGTATTTGTTTGGGATTACTTATTGGTATTTTAGGATTAACACCTAATATGGTACTTAAAGATGATTCAAGGTCTGAAGTGCAAACAGACCTTACGTGCTAAACCAATACCTTCTGAATTTTAAGAACATGTATATATTTTTAAAGTACATTTGATTCTTTTTCTAATGAGATAAAATTTCAGGAAAAAACTAATATTTTATAAATTGGGAATACCACTGAACAAAAGCACTAAAGAGATTAAGCCATTAAAAATATTAAGCATTAAAGATATTATAGGATCCTTATACATTTTTTTAAGAAACTCTTTTATCCACATCTTCTTTATGTATTAAAAACTGAAGTAAACCTATAATATTTTCTTAGCAAAAATATTTCTACTTGGGGCTCCCGGGTGGCTCAGCTGGTTAAGTGTCCAACATGATCTTGTGGTTTGTGAGTTCTAGCCTTGATTCTGTGTCTCCCTCCCTCTCTGCTCCTCCTCCATTTGTGCTGTGTGTCTCTCTTTCAAAAAATTAATAAATATTAAAAATTAAAAAAAATATTTCTACTTATAGAGATTGAAAAAATACCAATATTGTTTAAGTACATTATATATTTAAAGTAATAGCCATCTTGTTAAACATGCCAACAGCTTGCAAGCTGTACCATCTTTTTACTGATAAACATCTCTAAAAAATGTAAAAAAATGAATTCTTGTGAAGGTAGTTGCTTTTCATTTTATTTTTCTACAATAAAGTCTCTGAGGTTTGTCAACTTCTGATGGATGATGATGTAATTGGACATGTTTTATTACAAAAGAAGACTGACATGAAAAACATGTTAAATCAATTGGACAATAACATCTTATGTTTTCCATATTTACCTCGACTATTCCATTCCTTCATGATAGTGTATTGGATAATACAAAATCAGCTGTCTGAGTCCAAAAAGGCTTTCAGGTAAATAGAAGCCATCTCTTCATGCTTTTATAAACATTTCAGAACTGACCCATGTGCTTTAGGTGTGGCTGCAGCCTTGATGGTAGGCTGGTGGGAGTGAAAAAATATCAGGTGAACAGAGCAGGCAGGTCATTTGAGTTCACATGGCAAGGTGACTACTTTCAGTTTTCTAGGACTCACTATCTGTATCCCAGTTGGTAATTCTGGGAGCTAGGGGAGGATTTTGGAGTTCTATTATAATCTCCTATGTCATTTATACTTCTAGCTCAGATCTCACCTGGAGATGTAGTCTTGTTTTTCTAATTGCCTGTGTAACTTGGTTGTCTCAGTTGAACTTGTAATCTCATCCTTTAAATTCCTGCTGGTTTACCTTTTCTCATCTCATTTAATTACATCACCATCTTTCCAATCACTCAAGACATAGAACTGTCATCCTGAACATTTTTGTTTCTCCCTTGGATTAAATGCATCATCATGTCTTATTGACAATAAAGCCCCCATGTGACGAGTATCTCTCCGCTTCATCTGACTCCTGTCTTCAGCTTAAATGTTGCAGCTATACTCCTTCTAGTTCTTCAAGAACATCATGTTGTTTCCTACTTGGGGCCTTTGCTCATGCTATTGTTTCTTCCTGGAATGCTCTCCTCACCACCTCACTTGAGTCACCCTTAAATATCCCAAATTACTTTCATCCTGTTAGCGCATGCCATTCTTTCCCTTCATAACAGATATCACAATTTGTAATTACAAAATGCTTTTTCTTTTAATTTGGTGTATGTTGTCTCTCCCCTGTATGTGTAAACTCTGTGGGGGCTGGAATCATGTCCGTTTTATTCCATTGCATTTCTGGTGTCTGTCACAGTTCCCTGAGCCCAGTAGATATATACTAAATATTTGTTAAATATAAGATTGGCTTTTAACATTGATGTATTGCTAAAACTGAGAGAAATGTGGAAGCATACTTTCCACTGGATCCTATGGAAACTGATTGGTACACTTGAAATTATTACTTAATTATGAGAAAGGAAAAAGTTGTCACCACAGGTTGTCCTGCTTCATGTTTGTAACATTCACATTGTCTTTCAAACAGATACTCAACAGATATTTGAATGAATGAATACATACATAATAACAGTTAAGACCAAAAGTTTGTAAAAAGCTTAGTCAAATAAATCCTATACAGTATCCTAAAATATAGTTGGAAACAAAATGCTTGTTTTCCAAGACATATCTGATTTTCTTCATCTATTTATAGCTTTCAAATTTAATTTTTTTCCAGAAAGAACATCTAAAGCCACATTATTAGTGAAAGAAATGATTGTGCAAAGACTTCTTTAATTTTACCTTTTATGTTTCCTAAATAAATATTCATGGTGAGAACAGTTTAAAATAGCAATAAAAATAAAGAGGAAGTTAAGGATCACTATTAAACATTTCACCCAAAAAACCAATGTTTCATTTCTTTCATATGCTATTTCTTATAAAATAAATTTATTTTTTTATAAAATAAATTTCTAAAATATTAACAAGTAATGCTTACTTAGAATTTAGTCTTTGATAATTTCTTTACACATATTAACTAATTCAACCCTTGCAATGACTCTATCAATGTCCCCATTTCACATGTGAAAACACTGATGCTTAGATTTGTTCAAGGTCACATTACCAGTAGGACATAAATTGGGATTGTTTTCCACGTGTGTGCTTCCACAATATTTTTTGTTATACTATTTATATTATTATTATTATTATAATGTAATATATTATTTATAATATTATTTATTAAGGAAAGTATCACACTATGTGGATGTTTAGGTTTTTCAAATTTTTAATTGCTATAAACAATGATAAATACTTCCATACATCTTTACTGGCACAATGTCTTTCCTCCTAGCTCTGAAGGTCTTTTGAGCCCAAGATAACCAATGAGAAGTGGAAACAGAAACAATGCCGACTCCCAGTAACAAAGGAGAGGGCAAACAAAACTTGCCTAAGGGAGTGTATAGAGATTACAGTTTATGGAAATCACAGACATGTCTTTCTCTCTCCTGTTTGGTCAAAGAACTTTTGCTATTTTTTCTTTTCAGACTTGCTTCTTTGTTGATATAAACTCTAAGTAGTCTGACTATTCAAATTCCAAACATTTCCAAGTATCTCACTCTGGAATTTTGAAGGGCATTTTTACCTTTCTTTTAATTAAAGCAAAAATTTTAATAGACTTTATTTTTCAGAGCAATTTTCAGTTCACAGTAAAATGGAACCAGGATATGGATATTTCCCACTTACCCTCTGCTACCACACATGCAGAGCTTCCCCCCCATTATCAGCCGTCAGAGCAGTGGTATGTTTGTTATAATTGGTGACCCTCAACTGACACATCATTATCATCTGAGGTCCATAGTTTTCATTAGTTTTCACGCGTGGTTTTGTACATTCTGTTGGCTTGGGCAAATTTATAATGACACACATTCATCATTATAGTATCATACAGAGTATTTTCACCGCTGGAACAATCCTCAGTGCTCTGCCTATTTACTTATCCCCCCGCTCCAGCCACTGGCAACCGCTGATCTTTTATTGTCTAAGAGTTTTGCCTATTTCTGAATGGCATATAATTGAAATGATACAGTATGTAGACTTTCCAGCTTTGTTTCTTTCACCTAGTGTGTGGAAATGTGCAATTAAATATACACTTAAGTGTGCAATTCAAAACATTTAAGGTTCCTGTATGTCTTTTCATGGCTTGACAGCTCATTTCCTTTTAGTGTATTAATATTCTATTACCTGGATATACCACAGTTTATTTATCCCTCCATCTACTGAAGTATATCTTGGCGGTTGCTTCCAAGTTTTGGCAATTATGAATAAAGCTGCTATAGACATCCTTCAGCAGGTTTCTGCGTAGACATAAGTGTTGGACTTGTTTGGGTAAATACCAAGGAGCACACTTCCTGGATCATATGGTAGAGTATGTTTAGTTTCATAAGACACTTCCAAACTGCATTTCAAAGTGGCTGTATCATTTACATTCCCACCAGCAAGAATGAGAGTTCTTTTTGCTCTACATCCTTGCCAGCATTTGGTGTTGTCCATGTTCTGTCCATGTCTATGCTTATTTGATTTGTAATTCCCTGATGACATAGGAGGCGGAGCATCTTTTCATATGCTTTTTTGCCAACCGTATATCTTGTCTGGCGAAGTGTCTGTTTCAGATCTAGTATACATGTCTTTTAACACTTAAGATACTCTCCCAGTATTAAAATTGTTGGGGAATGCCATATGAATCTTTTTAAGATCCTCGCCCTCCTCTTTTAAAATTGAGATAAATTTACCTGCAATAAAATGTTGAGTGTACAATTCAAAGAGATTTTATCAGTGTAGATAGATACCCATGCAACCAACTACCACCAGTTGTCTCATCTCTAAAATGGGGACATTAATAGTACCTATGTCAAAATATAGACTATCCCATTATCCCAGGATGTCCTCTTGTCTTCCTTTGCAGCCAGTTCCCCCTCTCCCACCTCCCTTTCCCCAGCCCTTCCTAACCTGCTAGAGGAAATCACTATTTTCATTTTTGTCACCATAGCGTTTATTTGCCGGCCCCAAATTTCATATAAATTGAATCGTACAAGATGTATGACTCTGGCTTCCTCACCCAACATGTTTTTGAGCTTCATCTGGGTTTTACATATATATATATATACACACACACACACACACACACACACACGTATACACATACATATATATAAATATATATATATATAAATTCAGTAGTAAAGTCCTTTTTATTGTTGAATGCTATTCCTTTGTATGACATACCAAAATTTATCCATCCACTCATATGTTGATAGACTTGTGGGATCTTATGATCTAAGGCATTGATATATATTACAAACTTTCCCTACAGTAAGGTTGTCTCAATTACACTCCCCCTAACCCAAACTCCCTGTCTCCTGCAACAATATAAGAGATGTTTCTACCACAACTTATCTGGAGCACTAGGCTCCATGCTGAACATGGAGCTTGAACTTGTGACCCTGAGATCAGGAGTTGCATAGTGTACCTACTGAGCCAGCTACGCACCCCAAGAGAGTCACTTTTAAAGCCTATTCCAATTGGATAATTGCCAAATGGCATCTCATTTTAAATTACATTTTTAAACACTGAGCTTCAATTTTGTTAAAGGTTTACTGGCCAAATGATTTTCTTGTTTTGTCAATCAGTCATACATTTACCTATTTTTCTATTGGCATGTTTATTTAGAGATATGTACATATGTGTGGGCTTTGGAACCTCTTGGGTCTTCTTTAAGGACTTTTCCATGACCACCACCAAACTTCCCCCTAGCTATCTTTCAATACATAAACACCTACTTTCTCTAAAAAGAGATGTTATTGTTATATCCATTTTAATGATGAAAAAACTTTAAGCATAGAGAGTTTAAGTGTTTTGCAAAAGGTCACAATCAAGGAAGTGAAAGCTTAATGCTAAAACCCTTGCTTTTATTTATTATGCATTATGCTATTTTTCTGTTCATGCAGGTTTATACAATGAGAATACTAACAACCACCTCCATGGATTGTTTCAAGGATTAAACAAATTTATACCTATAATAATAATAATAATAATAATAATAAACATTAGGTGCCAGTGTTCTACGTACCTTGTGTATATTAACCCCTGTAATCTTTCCAACAATCCCATAAGAACTATAATCTCTCACCCAAATTACAGGTGAGAAAGCTGATGCACAGAGAAGTTATCTACCTAGTTAACATTATACAATTAATCAGGCAAAACTGAAATTTGATCTCAGAGCGCATTGTTTTCAAATCTATTCTCTTTAATAATAGGCCAACAGCTGAGAGTTACTCCTGAAAAATAGAATGCCCTAAATGAATATTAACCAATATCATTACTAATGGAAATTTATTGGGTCATGGTTATGGAAATAAAGTCTTTTTCCCCTCCCCCCAGGAGTTGCAGTCTCTAGAGGTTGCCTCCTCCTCTTCACCCATATTGTTGCAACAGTGAAAATTAGGAACTGACACTTGAGAGAGCACTTCCGAAGAGACAGGTCTATGCTTCTTGAATTTTACACTTTGAGGCCCTCAGCATGTGTTACTCAGTCTTGATGCAGTAAAGCCGTATAGCAAACAAACTTCAAAATTTCAGATGCTCAAAATAGCAAATATTTATTTTCCTCATTTACGGATCATGGACCAGCTGTCACTCTGCTGGACTCAGCTGGGCTATTTTGGTCTGAGGAAAGCTGGTCAGATTCAAATCTGCTCCACGTGTCTTCATTCTTTCTGGGACCCCTAGGACTCAAGCCTCAGGGCCTGGGTGTGACCTTTGTATGGCAATCACAGAAAAGCAGGGGAGTAATGCGCAAACACATTTAAATTGTTGCATCATGTCTGTTAATATCCCATTTATGTTGTTGGAAGAGGATAAAGAGAAAGAAATGGCAGAATAAGATTTGAGTGGAATCTTGGGAGCTTATCCAAATACTTTCACACAATTAGCTCTTCATTTTACTGAAGTAGTATGAATCCTTTGTCACGTTTATACAAATATTTTCTTTCAGAGTTTTTTTTTTATTAGCTTTTAAACATCATTTAGGACATTTTGGCTTTGACTTTTTAAAAAATCCTTTCTCTGAGATCATGTATCCTGATGTCAAATTTGGAACATTTGATGTTCCTTGTAAAGAGCTGAATCTAAAATGTTAAACTGATACACATTTTTTTTGGGGGGGGTAAATGTTTATTTGTTTCGAGAGAGAGTGAGGCTTGAGTCTTGGGTGGGGCAGAGAGAGAGAGGAGCAAGAGAATCCCAACAAGGCTCTGTGTGATCAGCATTGGGCCTGAGGCAGAGCTTCATCTCAGGAAACGTGAGATCATGACCTGAGCCGAAGTGAAGAATCGTATGCTTACCCAACTGAGCCACCCAGGACCCCTAAATTGATAAGCATTTTTAATTATCACTAGACACATAGCAGGTTTACAACAGACCCTTGTTGAATTAGGTTTACAGTGGAATGCTAATTAAAAGTGGGGAGATTGAGAAAAAGCCAAATAAGGCAAAGGATGATTGCTTAAGAATAGTACTGCTTTTACTGAGTTTTGGACTCCAGTGAAAGGGGAAGGGTGAGAATATTTGTGCACTTATTAAGTTATTGCATGCTTTATTATCTTAATTCATCCTAGGAATAATCCTGTAAGGTAGATAAAATTGCCTCTATTTTATATCGGGTGACTCATCTTTGGCTTAGACAGGCAAACAACCTTTACAGGACTGTGCTCTGTGGTGACAACAACTCTCACCTGGACCTAGCTTTTGTTAGTCTTTTGCTGAGCTCTCTTCTTGACTAGGCCTTGACTTTGGCCACTGTCTTTGCCAGACCTGCATAACTCAGTTGTAGCAAGAATCTTGCTAAGAATCAGTTTAGTGAGAATTCCCCCATCCTTGATATCAGATCATCCTGGCCTACTTTTTAGCAAGAATTCCATTAAATTAGTTTGGCTAGAATCCCCTTGCCCCTGATGACTCTTTTGAGTAATCTTCTATCCACTGACTCCCTTATTCTGCTTGTTGGCTGGAAATCCCTGGCTGCCTTTGCGTTATTTAGACTTGTGCCTTATCTTCCTTCCTTTATTTCAACAGTCCTGCATAAGGTCTCCCTTACTATTTTAAAAAGCGTCAGAATAACACTGACAGTGGCTTAACAGTGGTTGTCATCAATAGGAGCACCAAAGTTGCCCAGTGTGATACCAAATTCACAGAAGAGATAAGAGGAAACTTGAATAAAAGGCCATAATATTCATGTATAATTCACTGTCTTTAGAGTTCACCAGTTTATGCAAAAGTATGGATTAAAGAGCCTTTAACACAGAGTGCTTCAGGCTTCTTTATACCCCTTATCTTTGGGAGGTTTTGTTTCAAAGATGTTCAGGTGTCAGCCTGTGTAATTGCTGTGACCTCTGTTACCGTGTGGTGTCCATCTGCTCATCTCCACATGCTGGCGAGCACTGGTTCTTCTGCTGCTGGTCACCTTCCTGTCTTTGAATGTATTGACCTCTCTTAAGCCACCACCAAGAGCAATATTCTGTCCTGAGAGGATGGTTGCATTAGCCCTTATCTCTACTCCAGGCAACTTCAATTCCCACAAGACAGCTGTGATCAGGCTGTGATCTTTCCCGAGACTTCAGTGAAGAATTCAAAGGCAGACATAGCTACGATAACATAAAAAAGAATAGATGTCTGCTATTCAATTTCTTTAATTTCCAAAACGCATGATGGTACTTTTGTGGCACCTATAAAATTCTTCGCTTCCTCGTCATAGAGCTTTACCCCAAATGCCAACTTGCTTCCATGTCATCTAAGATAGTTTACCTCAAGCAGAGACGGTGACTTTGAGCATGTTTTGTTTCTGTGACTACAGGGCAACAAGATGGACAGATCAGAACAAAATAGTGCAGCCTCAATACCGTTCTCGAAATCTGCATTCGTTATCCATTCCACAGTAGGACATTGCTGGTTTGCTTCTATTCTGCCAGGTCCAGCTCTTTTGCTTTAATCCTTTTGCCAGGAAAGAGCAGACGAACTTGTACATCTTTTCAGTCTTCTCAAACTCTCTTACATTTTTCTGCGAGGAGCCAGTTAAACCAGGCCACGTAAGCGCATACATGCATGGACGTGGAAGACATTCACACATATGCACGAGCATGGCAGGTGCACACATAGCCCCCTAGTTCACCGAACCTCAATTCCCTGTACAGTGCAGCTTTACCTGTAGTTGAAAAAGAAGCACTTCTCTAAAGGGAAAATAGTCTGTAGAGTTGCAACTCTGCATAAAACATCCACAACCATTTACATTATTGCCCTGAGCAATTGTGCTTCTTCCAGACAGCATTCAGACATCTTTTCTGATGCTAATCCCTGTCTTACATTTGCATAACTGAAAGGCCTAGCAGGAATATGTTTTTCTGAAAACCCAGTGCCCCACAGTTGTTGAAAAGCTATGAAATAGCTATAAACATTTTTTTCCTACTGACTCTTTCTAGGTTTCAAATATGTTTTTTAAACTTTTGATTATGAATTAATTTTAGTGCAGATGGTTTCCTTTATCCCTCACACCCCATCTTCTCTTGTCATCATCCTACATAACCA
Source organism: Neofelis nebulosa (assembly GCF_028018385.1). NCBI lineage: Eukaryota > Metazoa > Chordata > Mammalia > Carnivora > Felidae > Neofelis > Neofelis nebulosa. The sequence goes on along the minus strand of NC_080790.1, from coordinate 48,489,035 downwards.
TAGTTCTTCTCAGAACCAGAAAATTAGCCATAGTACAGTATTGTTAACTAAACCTAATAGACTTTATGTGAATCTCACCAGTCTTTCCACTAAAGCCCTTTGGCTGTTTTAGGATTCTCCACTGACAATTTTCATCCAGAGTTGGGGCTCACTAACCACCTAGCTTAACTTCCTTTAACAATCTCAAGAAGAAAGAAGCTCTTTTTGAGGAGAAAGCTGAAATGGGAACTAAGCCCTAGGGTGGTGACTCTACATCGCTTTCCCAATGGAAAGGTCATCCATCATCCGGGAGGGGTGGGTGAGAGCACCAGGAGGTGTGAGAGGAAGTCTGTCCTGGTGCAGAAACTGGAAGTGAAAGTGGAGAGCATTTCTTAGATTAATTTCTCCAGACACTAAAGTCAGGAATTGTGTAAATTATTAAGAATATTCCCAGAAGGTACTGACAGAGAAGTAGGGAAGGGGTACCGGGAATGTCAAGTAGAGGAGCCCAACCAAGGCTGCCACTTTGAGCAAAATCCCCTCAACTTGATTGAGTGAGGGAACACCAGAAATAGAGTGCATCACATCTCAAAATTTTTCTGATTGGAGGCCAGGAAGCTGGAGTATTTGTGTCTTTTACCCTGACCAGCCATTCATCCATAGCTCCTTCTGGGGGATTGTCCATTCCCAGGTTTAGCTCTCCTGGGTTGTAGGTCAAGCAGTTCTGGTAACCTGAACCTACTTACACAGAGTCTCAGGTGCTGGCTACTAAGAGTAAAGCACACAGGATCCAGTGTGAACAAAAATGGTGCAAGAGACCGTGGAGGGAGTGTGTCTTTTATGATCTAAAGTGAAGGGACTTCACTTAAGTGGGGTGTAAAGTGCATAAGGGTTGGGGCTATTTGGAGGGCAAAAAGGAGATCCTATTTGAAAAAATTATGGCAGAAATGGTTTTATTATGGTGAAGGTGTCAAGGAAATAGAATAAAAAATACAAGATCTTCCCCCACTGGAGGAAGGGGGGAAGATTCTCCCCTCTTATGGATATTCTCCATAAGGGGAATAGAGACAGAAAACAGTTTTATTATTGAATAAGCATTAAACCAGATTGTGGTGCACACGGCAGGCAATCCACTAAGAAAGAGATTTCAAAGACAAAAAGAAATCTTACTTCCTTAAATAGCCAAGCAGATAGAACCCATTACATAAATGCTCTCAAGGTAAACAATAACTCAAGTAAGAGAGCTTGAGAGTACTGCTGAGCACACATAATTTACCCTAACTACTTGGTAATTGGAGTGACCATATGTATTAATTAACTGACTTTATCCAAGGGAAAAAATGAATAGACAAACTCAAACTCTTAATGACAGGAGGTAGTTTTACAACTTGGAACAGAGGAGCCTACTGAAGTTAGGTTAATACTTCCCACAGAAGCTGGGAGACAGGAGACAGGGGCACTATCCCTCTAGATGTTTATATTTCAAAGAGATGGCTCTCAGGTCCATGAGAGAGACATTCCTGAGTCCTACAGCTGACAAAAGGTCTATCTAGTGTACAGATGATTTATATACATGTCAAAGAGAAAAAATACTGACAAGTTTTCTAAAGTAAATGCTCTAAGACAAAGAACAAAGAAGACTCTTCCCTTATTTTCAACAGGGAGAATTAAGTCTCTTATTTTTAATTTTTGTCTTTACCAAAGTTATGAGGCTTAATGGCTCCAGACTCCTAGTTTATGTGTTTTTTCAGTCCATTAAGAAATGTATATGTTATATTAACTCTTCCCAGACATCATTAGGAGCAGTGACACTTTAAATTATGAAATATATTTTCTTTTTAAAAATCAGTAATTTGTGATGCCTTTAGTGATTACTATGTTTTTAAATATACATTTTCAACATTTAATTCATGAAGTCAATTAAGTAGTTCTACCTGACAGACTCAGTTACTTGGAAATTATTACCAACAACAATGGCAACAACAACAACAACAACAAATCTAAAGGTAAGAGTCCAGAGTTCAGGGAGATGCACTGAACTCTCATGGGATAGGAAGAACATAGGGCTCTATATCTTTTGGAGGTACTATCAATTTTGCAAGGAAAATATATTAGAAAGACATAAAGAATGTTTGCGAGAGAAGTGGAAAAGTTCATTTTCCCTGACATACTGAAAACCAGATATATTATAGAGATAAAAAATGGAATTTAGCAAGCAATCAGCTATGGGCACATTTGAGAGTGAAGACCAAATTCTAGTGGCTTTTAAACATTTAAGGTTTATCACACCTCTTTCATTGAGATTACATCTTTAATGAAAACTTGGGAAGGACATAAACCTGAAGCATAGAATAAGATCAGCCACACCAACAGCATTCTCAGTTACCTGGAACAGTGGTGCAAGGAGAGGTTTGATCCTCTTTTCCCTTCCCATAGCTAGCAGTTGCTCTAATTTACTTTAATTTATAGATCCCGAGCCAGTCACACATAGGCATGCGTTCCTGGCAAGCAAAAGGATGTCAAATGCAATCAGGCTGCAGGAAAGTTGGCCAAGCTTCAGCCTCCTTTTGATGATTGGAAGCACGGAGTTGTGGAATGCGAGACTAGACCATCTTGGAGATCAGATTGCTCCTCTCCTCCCTTAACAAATGAGGTTTAGCGAGAAGGCAAAGTGCCTTCAGAAGGTGACATGGACACTCTAATTTGAATTAGGGCTAACACAGATCACCATATGCACTCTTGCTTAATAGCTTTGCCTGAATTATTTCCCTCATTCTGAAACTAACACATTATAATGCAAGCTTATTACTTTTCTTGCCATTCTATATTTGCTGATGCTAAGTTAAGGATCTGTCTGTGAGATTTTAAATTTCTTAACCCTCTCTTGTCCACTGACCCCATGTCCAGCCTTCACACCTGAGTCCGGTGCCCTTACTCCATGTGACCCACTGCCCCCGAAGGTCTGTCTGTTCTAGGCCTTTCCTAGTCCATCACTTTCTGATCATCATTGTCTCTGCATTCATAGCTCACTTTTGCCACACTCAGAAATAGAACGTGATGTGGGATAACCGATTTTGGAGCATTAGACATTATATTCTTATGAAGTCATTCTTGCTAAAAAGCTTTCAAATTAATGGGTTATGTTCTTACTTTAATAAGTCAAATTTACTAAATATACTTTTAATTGTTAGCAATGTAGCGTACGTAAAAGTAGTTACATTATTAAGTTAAAGCAATAACTCAAAAATACCTGGTCTGTTATTAATCTATATATAAGTCGCCAGATGAAAATGTGCAGCATATCCGTGACTTTAGGATTTTGAAAAAAACTGTGCCATTATCTCGTTTCCTGTCTTTTCACTTCAGATCATAAATTATAAGAAAGTTTATGATTTCCAGTCTAATAACTGCTGTGAATTTTTAAAGCAAAGGATGAATCATCTTATTTTTGCTTTTTCCTCTCATCATTTAATGCTCTTATTTTCCATCTCTGTCCATGCTGACATTTCAGCATGCATAACTGTAGAAAATAATGTTATTCAGTAAAATATATAACATATCAACTTATTGATGGCTTTGGTCTACTTCTTCTATTTCACTTTCCTTACAAATTTTTATTAGTTATAAAAGAACAGCCTTCTCAATTTCAAGGAAATTTTGGTAATATATTTTGTAAAATCTCTTCATAAATTTACATGCTGCAGGTGCACAAGGCTTGAGGCTTTATGCCCTCAGAATTCCAGGTGTGCATTGCAACAATTTTAAAATTACAAGCTTATATTGTAAAGACACGAAAATTTTTATAGAAAATCAAACACTTTTTCTTCCAGTGATTTCACTGTTCAGTATCTCAGAAATATATGCACAAGAACGTATGTGCACAAGAGGGTATGCACAATATGACGGCTACTGCAAAATCGGTTGTAATAGCAAAATATAAAAGCCATGAAGTGTCCAGCAGTAGGAACTATTCACAAAATGGAATACTATGCATAGTTAAGAATAACAAGGAAGATAAGATCAATGTATACTAACTCAGAAAGATTTTCAAAACATTACTAAACAGAAAATGCATTTGAGAAAAATTCCATACAATAGGATATTATTTATATAATTTATATTAATATACACATATTTCGGAGAACAAAGCTATTGTGTAGGTGTATGTGCTATGTGTGTGTGTGTAGCATGTGTATAAATGTATGTATGTACATACATATTATATATTGTACTGTATATATAGTCCATCATACTGCATATCTAGTCCATTGAATAAATATTTATTGAGTATCAACCCTGTATAAGGCTCTTTTCTAGTATAGTGTTTACATTTGCATATAAAAGCATAGGATTTTAGAAGTTAGGAATGAAGATAAAATTTGAAAGTCCACAGCATATAAATGGAATGTTCCTAATGGAAACCATTAGGAAAAGAATATACAGAAACAAATGTAGAATAATCCAAAATAAAGTGATGGCAGTGGCCTTCTCTGAAGAAGGAACGAATGGCTTAGTATAGGGAGATAGTATGGGTAATTAAGTTTACATATATATATGTACATGGATGTTCGTATTTTATGTGTACAGGGAAATATAGTATAGTGGCATTAAAATTGGATTTCGAAATAGCATGATGGGTAGCAAGAGCAGGATGTAGGAAATCAGAGGGAAACAAATGTTAACACTATCCATTCTCTTGGGACACACAGATTCCTGAGATCACTCCAACATGACCCTCATTTAGGGTTTCCTCTCAGTCTCCTTTTGGCACACAAAACAGGGCAAAGATAGAACTATTTTTCTCTCTTCCTTTCATCTGAGCCTGCATGCTTTAAACAGGGGCATATAAAGCCTTCTGAGAGAATAGTTTAACTCCAAATTGTGGAAAAAAGACATTACCTTTTGTAAGGATGAAGAAACTGAGGAAAATCACTACCATCAGAGAATAAACACAATAAGAAGACAATTAATATAAAAAATGAAAACAAATATGTCTGTAAACAACTGGTAACATTTTGGGGGGAATCCATATTAAATATTATGTTGAGATTACATATGGAAGCCATACATGCCAAAGGGCAGAAAAGAATATACAACAAAACAAAACCCAATCTTGAGGTTTAGAAAGATTTCCTTAGATGAAATGTGTGATCATAAAACTTAAAAAGTAGGTTAATAAGCAGAAGACGTTGAAGAACAAGATGGCAAACTAGAAAATGAATTTAAAAAACTATCTCAGGGTACCTGGGTGGCTCAGTTGGTTAAGCATCCGACTTCAGGTCAAGTCATGATCTTACCCTTTGTGAGTTTGAGCCCTGCGTCAGGCTCTGTACTGACAGCTCAAGCCTGAAGCCTACTTCAGATTCTGTCTGTCTCTCTGTCTCTCTCTCTGCTCCTCTCCTGCTTGTGCACGTGCATGCACTCTCTTAAAACTAAATAAACATTAAAAAAATAAAATAAATAAAAAACTATCTCAAACTCATGGAAACAGATAAGACAAGTAAACTTAATTCAAGCAGCAGAATTATAGTAATAATACAAAAAAGAAACATTTATGGGATGCAATATCACAAAATCGATATCCCAGATAAAGAAAATACATCACACAGGTGATTAGTGAAGATGGCGGCGTAGGAGGACGCTGGGCTCACCGCGCGTCCTGCTGATCACTTAGATTCCACCTACACCTGCCTAAAGAACCCAGAAAACCGCCAGAGGATTAGCAGAACGGAGTCTCCGGAGCCAAGCGCAGACGAGAGGCCCACGGAAGAGGGTAGGAAGGGCGGCGAGGCGGTGCGCGCTCCACGGACTGGCGGGAGGGAGCCGGGGCGGAGGGGCAGCTCGCCGGCCAAGCAGAGCCCCCAAGTCGGGCTGACAAAAGCGGAGGGGCCGGACAGACTGTGTTCCCACAGCAAGCGCGACTTAGCGTCTGGGAGGTCAGAAGTTAACAGCTCTGCTCAGAAAGCGGGAAGGCTGGAGGACAAAGGGAGGGAGAGCTGCTGAGCCCCGGACGGACGGCAGAGCTCAGCTTGGCGGGGAACAAAGGCGCTCGCCAGCGCCATCTCCCCCGCCCATCCCCCAGCCAAAATCCCAAAGAGAACCAGTTCCTGCCAGGGAACTTGCTCGCTCCGCGCAAACACCCAACTCTGTGCTTCTGCGGAGCCAAACCTCCGGCAGCGGATCTGACTCCCTCCCGCTGCCACAGGGCCCCTCCTGAAGTGGATCACCTAAGGAGAAGCGAGCTAAGCCTGCCCCTCCTGCCCCCGTGCACCTTGCCTACCCACCCCAGCTAATACGCCAGCTCCCCAGCACCACAAGCCTGGCAGTGTGCAAGTAGACCAGACGGGCCACACCACCCCACAGTGAATCCCGCCCCTAGGAGAGGGGAAGAGAAGGCACACACCAGTCTGACTGTGGCCCCAGCGGGGGGCTGGGGGCAGACATCAGGTCGGACTGCGGCCCCGCCCACCAACTCCAGTTATACACCACAGCACGGGGGAAGTGCCCTGCGGGTCCTCACCACTCCAGGGACTGTCCAAAATGACCAAACGGAAGAATTCCCCTCAGAAGAATCTCCAGGAAATAACAACAGCTAATGAACTGATCAAAAAGGATTTAAATAATATAACAGAAAGTGAATTTAGAATAATAGTCATAAAATTAATCGCTGGGCTTGAAAACAGTATACAGGACAGCAGAGAATCTCTTGCTACAGAGATCAAGGGACTAAGGAACAGTCACGAGGAGCTGAAAAACGCTTTAAACGAAATGCAAAACAAAATGGAAACCACGACGGCTCGGATCGAAGAGGCAGAGGAGAGAATAGGTGAACTAGAAGATAAAGTTATGGAGAAAGAGGAAGCTGAAAGAAAGAGAGATAAAAAAATCCAGGAGTATGAGGGGAAAATTAGAGAACTAAGTGATACACTAAAAAGAAATAATATACGTATAATTGGTATCCCAGAGGAGGAAGAGAGAGGGAAAGGTGCTGAAGGGGTACTTGAAGAAATTATAGCTGAGAACTTCCCTGAACTGGGGAAGGAAAAAGGCATTGAAATCCAAGAGGCACAGAGAACTCCCTTCAGACGTAACTTGAATCGATCTTCTGCACAACATATCATAGTGAAAATGGCAAAATACAAGGATAAAGAGAAAATTCTGAAAGCAGCAAGGGATAAACGTGCCCTCACATATAAAGGGAGACCTATAAGACTCGTGACTGATCTCTCCTTTGAAACTTGGCAGGCCAGAAAGGCTTGGCACGATATCTTCAGTGTGCTAAACAGAAAAAATATGCAGCCGAGAATCCTTTATCCAGCAAGTCTGTCATTTAGAATAGAAGGAGAGATAAAGGTCTTCCCAAACAAACAAAAACTGAAGGAATTTGTCACCACGAAACCAGCCCTACAAGAGATCCTAAGGGGGATCCTGTGAGACAAAGTACTGGAGACATCACTACAAGCATAAAACATACAGACATCACAATGACTCTAAACCCGTATCTTTCTATAATAACACTGAATGTAAATGGATTAAATGCGCCAACCAAAAGACATAGGGTATCAGAATGGATAAAAAAACAAGACCCATCTATTTGCTGTCTACAAGAGACTCATTTGAGATCTGAGGACACCTTTAGATTCAGAGTGAGGGGATGGAGAACTATTTATCATGCTACTGGAAGCCAAAAGAAAGCTGGAGTAGCCATACTTATATCAGACAAACTAGACTTTAAATTAAAGGCTGTAACAAGAGATGAAGAAGGGCATTATATAATAATTACAGGGTCTATCCATCAGGAAGAGCTAACAATTATAAATGTTTATGCGCCAAATACCGGAGCCCCCAGATATATAAAACAGTTACTCATAAACATAAGCAACCTTATTGATAAGAATGTGGTCATTGCAGGGGACTTTAACACCCCACTTACAGAAATGGATAGATCATCTAGACACACAGTCAATAAAGAAACAAGGGCCCTGAATGATACATTGGATCAGATGGACTTGACAGATATATTTAGAACTCTGCATCCCAAAGCAACAGAATATACTTTCTTCTCGAGTGCACATGGAACATTCTCCAAGATAGATCATATACTGGGTCACAAAACAGCCCTTCATAAGTTTACAAGAATTGAAATTATACCATGCATACTTTCAGACCACAATGCTATGAAGCTTGAAATCAACCACAGGAAAAAGTCTGGAAAACCTCCAAAAGCATGGAGGTTAAAGAACACCCTACTAACGAATGAGTGGGTCAACCAGGCAATTAGAGAAGAAATTAAAAAATATATGGAAACAAACGAAAATGAAAATACAACAATCCAAACGCTTTGGGACGCAGCGAAGGCAGTCCTGAGAGGGAAATACATTGCAATCCAGGCCTATCTCAAGAAACAAGAAAAATCCCAAATACAAAATCTAACAGCACACCTAAAGGAAATAGAAGCAGAACAGCAAAGGCAGCCTAAACCCAGCAGAAGAAGAGAAATCATAAAGATCAGAGCAGAAATAAACAATATAGAATCTAAAAAAACTGTAGAGCAGATCAACGAAACCAAGAGTTGGTTTTTTGAAAAAATAAACAAAATTGACAAACCTCTAGCCAGGCTTCTCAAAAAGAAAAGGGAGATGACCCAAATAGATAAAATCATGAATGAAAATGGAATTATTACAACCAATCCCTCAGAGATACAAACAATTATCAGGGAATACTATGAAAAATTATATGCCAACAAATTGGACAACCTTGAAGAAATGGACAAATTCCTAAACACCCACACTCTTCCAAAACTCAATCAGGAGGAAATAGAAAGCTTGAACAGACCCATAACCAGCGAAGAAATTGAATCGGTTATCAAAAATCTCCCAACAAATAAGAGTCCAGGACCAGATGGCTTCCCAGGGGAGTTCTACCAGACGTTTAAAGCAGAGATAATACCTATCCTTCTCAAGCTATTCCAAGAAATAGAAAGGGGAGGAAAACTTCCAGACTCATTCTATGAAGCCAGTATTACTTTGATTCCTAAACCAGACAGAGACCCAGTAAAAAAAGAGAACTACAGGCCAATATCCCTGATGAATATGGATGCAAAAATTCTCAATAAGATACTAGCAAATCGAATTCAACAGCATATAAAAAGAATTATTCACCATGATCAAGTGGGATTCATTCCTGGGATGCAGGGCTGGTTCAACATTCGCAAATCAATCAACGTGATACATCACATTAACAAAAAAAAAGAGAAGAACCATATGATCCTGTCAATCGATGCAGAAAAGGCCTTTGACAAAATCCAGCACCCTTTCTTAATAAAAACCCTTGAGAAAGTCGGGATAGAAGGAACATACTTAAAGATCATAAAAGCCATTTATGAAAAGCCCACAGCTAACATCATCCTCAATGGGGAAAAACTGAGAGCTTTTTCCCTGAGATCAGGAACACGACAAGGATGCCCACTCTCACCGCTGCTGTTTAATATAGTGCTGGAAGTTCTAGCATCAGCAATCAGACAACAAAAGGAAATCAAAGGCATCCAAATTGGCAAAGATGAAGTCAAGCTTTCGCTTTTTGCAGATGACATGATATTATACATGGAAAATCCGATAGACTCCACCAAAAGTCTGCTAGAACTGATACATGAATTCAGCAAAGTTGCCGGATACAAAATCAATGTACAGAAATCAGTTGCATTCTTATACACTAACAATGAAGCAACAGAAAGACAAATAAAGAAACTGATCCCATTCACAATTGCACCAAGAAGCATAAAATACCTAGGAATAAATCTAACCAAAGATGTAAAAGATCTGTATGCTGAAAACTATAGAAAGCTTATGCAGGTAATTGAAGAAGATATAAAGAAATGGAAAGACATTCCCTGCTCATGGATTGGAAGAATAAATATTGTCAAAATGTCAATACTACCCAAAGCTATCTACACATTCAATGCAATCCCAATCAAAATTGCACCAGCATTCTTCTCGAAACTAGAACAAGCAATCCTAAAATTCATATGGAACCACAAAAGGCCCCGAATAGCCAAAGTAATTTTGAAGAAGAAGACCAAAGCAGGAGGCATCACAATCCCAGACTTTAGCCTCTACTACAAAGCTGTCATCATCAAGACAGCATGGTATTGGCATAAAAACAGACACATAGACCAATGGAATCGAATAGAAACCCCAGAACTAGACCCACAAACGTATGGCCAACTCATTTTTGACAAAGCAGGAAAGAACATCCAATGGAAAAAAGACAGTCTCTTTAACAAATGGTGCTGGGAGAACTGGACAGCAACATGCAGAAGGTTGAAACTAGACCACTTTCTCACACCATTCACAAAAATAAACTCAAAATGGATAAAGGACCTGAATGTGAGACAGGAAACCATCAAAACCTTAGAGGAGAAAGCAGGAAAAGACCTCTCTGACCTCAGCCGTAGCAATCTCTTACTCGGCACATCCCCAAAGGCAAGGGAATTAAAAGCAAAAGTGAATTACTGGGACCTTATGAAGATAAAAAGCTTCTGCACAGCCAAGGAAACAACCAATAAAACTAAAAGGCAACCAACGGAATGGGAAAAGATATTTGCAAATGACACATCGGACAAAGGGCTAGTATCCAAAATCTATAAAGAGCTCATCAAACTCCACACCCGAAAAACAAATAACCCAGTGAAGAAATGGGCAGAAAACATGAATAGACACTTCTCTAAAGAAGACATCCGGATGGCCAACAGGCACATGAAAAGATGTTCAACGTCGCTCCTCATCAGGGAAATACAAATCAAAACCACACTCAGATACCACCTCACGCCAGTCAGAGTGGCCAAAATGAAGAAATCAGGAGACTATAGATGCTGGAGAGGATGTGGAGAGACGGGAACCCTCTTGCACTGTTGGTGGGAATGCAAATTGGTGCAGCCGCTCTGGAAAGCAGTGTGGAGGTTCCTCAGAAAATTAAAAATAGACCTACCCTATGACCCAGCAATAGCACTGCTAGGAATTTATCCAAGGGATACAGGAGTACTGATGCATAGGGGCACTTGTACCCCAATGTTTATAGCAGCACTCTCAACAATAGCCAAATTATGGAAAGAGCCTAAATGTCCATCAACTGATGAATGGATAAAGAAATTGTGGTTTATATACACAATGGAATACTACGTGGCAATGAGAAAGAATGAAATATGGCCTTTTGTAGCAACGTGGATGGAACTGGAGAGTTTGATGCTAAGTGAAATAAGCCATACAGAGAAAGACAGATACCATATGGTTTCACTCTTATGTGGATCCTGAGAAACGTAACAGAAACCCATGGGGGAGGGGAAGGAAAAAAAAAAAAAAAAAAAAAAGAGGTTAGAGTGGGAGAGAGCCAAAGCATAAGAGACTGTTAAAAACTGAGAACAAACTGAGGGTTGATGGGGGGTGGGAGGGAGGGCAGGGTGGGTGATGGGTATTGAGGAGGGCACCTTTTGGGATGAGCACTGGGTGTTGTATGGAAACCAATTTGACAGTAAATTTCATATATTAAAAAATAAATAAATAAATAAATAAATAAAAAAAAAAAAAAAAAAGAAAATACATCACACAAAAGAGAAATAATAAGAAGTACTAGAGATGTGGGGTGCCTGGGTGGCTCAGTAGTTTAAGCTTCCAACTTCGGCTCAGGTCATGATCTCACAGTTGGTGAGTTCAAGCCCCCAGTTGGGCTCTTCACTGACAGCTCAGAGCCTGGAGGCTGCTTCGGATTCTGTGTCTCCCTCTTTCTTTCTGCTCCTCCCCTGCTGTGCTCTTCTCTCTCTCTCTCTCTCTCTCTCTCTCAAAAATAAATAAACAAACAAACAAACAAACAAACATTAAAAAAAATTACTAGAGATGAAACTTCTCCTGTGCCAAATAAAGAGATTTTCATCATAAGAGTGAAAGTGTTTTGCTGAGACCTAAAAAAAATGAGATACAAGTTAAGACTAATCATGTTCAAGTGTATAAATCTAATAAGAGTAAAGAAGAATTTCCAAACTCATGTAGGAACACAAAGAAAAATGTCAATACACATAGCTGTTGCTTTAAAAAAATAACTCCATTATACTTTATAATTTGAATTTACTATAATATTTTGACCATTTTCCCCTTGGGGATCTTCAAGGTGAGCATGATATTAGGTCAATGGGTAAGACAGTCTGGGTTGGTTCTGAAAGGATGGCTGCAAGAGTAGACTGACCCCTGGAACTCAATAGGAAGCCATGATAAGATAGGCGAGAGCTGACATTTGTGAAGTAATTTGAAGGATCAAGAAACTGGGTGAGTTGTTGGAGGCAAAGTGAGAGTATAATTTTGTACCATTTGATAAAGTACTTGTTAAACATGTGCATCAATCAACTCGTGTAAATAAACTGCTAATAAACTAAAGATTAAATGACCTTCATTTTTAAGAAGATAAAAATAAGAAATAAAAAGGAATCTCTTCAGTAAGATCAGAAGTCACTTTTCCTAAAGGCATTTAGAAAAAAAATATTACTTAACTAAAGCAGCAAGATTTAATTCTCTTTATGTTCCCCTCTACCCCCATCCCACATTTTTAGGGAAAAATCTCCACATGTACTAAGGATTATGTTAACTTAAATTACATCATTAATTTGAATGATAATTGCATTATTTTCAATCTGTTTTAGTCTTTTCATGTATTTAGCACTGAGATGGCAAAAATCTCTTAATAGGAACAAAATCAAGACTTCAACTGCAGCTTATATACAGATTCTTTCTGATGTGAAGCGAACACAATTTTAGCTTGGCATTTTTGAAATTTTTTTTTTTTTTGGTGGTTGTTTATCTTCACCATAATAAGAGAATGATTTAGCTCATTATCAGTGTATATGTTCACAAAATATTGCTTCTGTAAGAATACTTACTTTTAACTAGATTTTGTTATCCTTCATTTTGAAGTTCACATTCCAAATAATATAGTAATATTATGCAAAGCGGCTTTTGTTGCTTCAAAATTTGGAATTTGCATCTCCACATAAAAAATTTCCTGAATATAACGTTTGTATTCAGGAAAAGCCTTTAACTGATACCTTTTTTTTTCTTTGGCAAGTAGAGGTTAATAAAAATATTTATACTTTTAATAAACTCAGGAGGATAAAATCAGTACTATTATGCTCACTATAGCAGCAGGGTATAAAATATTAAACATTTCAAACATGTAGAATTAATATAACTTTGGAACTAAAATAATTCAGAGGCTATTTTAAGATTTAGTGCCTAAGAGGAAACAACCCAAGTGTCTATGAGCTGGTAAACGGGAGAAATGAAACATGGCATCTCCATACAAAGGAGTATTACCCAGCGTTAATAAAGAATGAAATTCTCATATATGCCACAACATGGATGAACCTTGAAGACATTATGCTATGTGAAATAAGCCACACACAAAAGGACAAATATTGCATGATTCAACTTAGTTGAAGCACCTAGAATATGAAAACTTATTGAGGTAGAAAGATTAGACGTTCCCAGGGGCTGGGAGAAGAGAAAGTGAGGAATTATTGTTTAATGGTTTCTATTTGGAATGGTGAAAGAGTTTTGGGGTGCATGCCAGTAACAGTTGTACAACACTGTGGGTGTTAATTAGTGCCACTGAATTGTACACTCATCAATGGGTAAGATGGTTTATTTTATGTCATGTATATTTTACCACATACACAAACAAAAGGAGATTTTAGATAGTTGCGAGCAAACTGTGCTTTCATATTCAAAATAACAACTAGAGGTAGGAGACATACTGTCTCGATGCAAATTTAGTGACTGTATAAATATAATAGATACAGCCATTGCTGAACTAATCTAAGATGGAGTTGTAACCTATCTGAACAAAATCCTGAATTTATATATTGGAGATCCTTAGGCCATTATGATAGGAGTGAAATAACTTTTATCAAACAAATACTGGGGAAATTGTTATGATCTAAGTACTATCACCTTTCACATTACATATATTTTAAATAAAGTACTCACTAGTATTTTTGGAGCATTGTAAAATTTCAGCAGTTTACAGAAGAAAATGTATTATTGTACTCATGACATTTTTAGGTATATAATCTTTTATTTTTTTATTTAGTTAAGACTATTCGTCTTTCCTGGTTTCTTTCCTCTATCCTATACCCACAAAATCTTTTCCATCTGATGAATAGATATTGAATTATATTTTATTTTTAATGTTTTATGATTTTGTTTTTGCAATTAGTTTTGTTGGTATGTTATGTAAGTTATATATTGCATTTATTTTTCCCCTTTCAAGTAACTATCCTAGAAACATTTATTGTATGATTGTACATTTCACCACTAATACAAAATATCTTCTTTCCATATTATAGGCTGTTATGGTGTGAGATCTACTTTTGAACTTTTTTTTTTAATGTTTATTTTTTTTTATTTTTGAGAGAGAAAAAAAGAGAGAGAGAGAGAACACACACACGCAAGGGGGAGGGACAGAGAGAGGGAGACAGAGGATCCCAAGTAGGCTTTGCTTTGACAGTGGAGAGCCCAATGTGGGGCTCAAACCCAGGAACCATAAGATCATGACCAGCGCTGAAGTCTGACACTCAACCAACTGAGCCGCATAGGCACCCCTACTTCTGATCTTTTTATTCAGTGTCACTGTTCGAAAAAATTTCAGGACAATGTTATAAATGTATAAATTACTGAAAATTGAGAACATATGCTTTACTATCTGGTGTGCAAGTACATTTAATTACCTTTATTTCAAAATATTTTTTATGATTCTAAGCATTATTTTCCAGCTTTGTGTCATTTTGTCAACCTTGTCTCCCACCATCTTCCAAGAATTATTAAGATTTTAATTACAATTGTGTTTACATATGTATTACATGGGAAAATCCACTTTTGTTTTTTTCAGCTTCAATTTTTGTTATTTGCTTGCATGGCTCTAAAGATCATGCTAAACCACACTGCTACTTGTTGAGTTGTTTGGTTTTAACTATCATCTGTTCATTTCCCATTGGACAGGAAAAGACTGATTCCACCTCACCACCTCCACCCCTCCTTCCCATTCCATTTTCCTAATGGAGTTATAATTTGATAATACTAAAAATTGTTATTTATATTCTTAGGAGTATGTAAATACTACTCATAGTTGAGCTTTGGTGGGTGATTTATTCCCACACCATATTTTTAAAAATTAAAATTTGCTTGATTTTCTGTGTTCTTACCAATTAATTCAAATTCAAACCCTTTGAAAGTAGGGTTTAGGTGTGCTATGCGTTTTATGTTCCTGAAGCAATCTCTCCTGAGCCCTCTGACCTGCTCCCATCTGGCTCCCCCTCTGCTGGAGCATATCTGTAACACTGGGGGCAATCTTCTTAATCCTAGAGAATCTGGTTGCATTTCCCCTGTGCTAGATTTTTTTTTTTTCTAGTATGGTTTTCTTTTTGCTAGCTGTTCCCTTATGTTGATGCAGTAAATTACACATTAGCTTCCTGAGGAAAAGAAATACATACATACATACATATATATATGGGCAGGAACTTTTTTAAAACCTTGAACACATGACAATGGCACTTGATTGATAGGTTGGCTTCATAGACTTGGTTGGGTAGAGACTTTGGGGTTTTATATAATATTCCTTCAGATTTTTAAAGCTGCTTTTCTATTGTCTTACAACTTCAAGTGTTTCTTTTAGGTCGGTAGCTAGTGTGATAACTGATTCTTTTAAATAATACATTTTAGTTTTCATCCTGAAAACTGGCACTTCTATTTCCTCTATTGTTTGAAAATTTAATAAATACCTTCAATGGTGTAGGTAAATTTCCATATATTGTACTGGGAACATTTACGATTCTTTATATTTAAAATATACTGTATTTCATTTCCAGGAAAATTTTATAAATTTATTTTATATTTTCTCTTTTCTCTAATAACTTTTTCTAGAACTTATCTTATTTGAATGTTGAACTTCCTGGACTGATCTTCTAACTTTTAAGGCTTTTTTCACTTAAACACTTTTTAGAGGTATAATTGACATGTAAAGACTATATATTTAATGCATTTAACTTGCTGAGTTTGGAGATCCATGAAACTGTTACCACCATGAAGGCCATAAAAATATCCATCACCTTTTATCTTTCTTGGCCATCTTGTTCTATTTTATTCTTTCTAGTAAATTCCCTGCAGCTTTTGTTTGAATTTCTGTCAGATGAATTTCCAGGAGCTTATTTTTCTTGTCTGAATATTCCTTTCTTGTAATATCCTTTTCTTTTTTTATAGTGAGATGTAATTGATATATATTAGTTTCAGGTCACCACAAAAAGTCTAGTTAACATCCATCACTACACAATTTTTTTCTTTTGTTGGGAACTTTTAAGATCAATTCTGTCAGCAACTTTCAAATATATAATCTGTATTATTAACTATAATCACCATGCTGTATATTATACAATGTCTTATTCTTCTTTCATAGTTGTTATGTCTTCTCTTATTTTGAGACTACTAATAATAGTGTAGGAAGTTTTTTTAATATTTTCTTAATCCTATGGAGTTATTTCCTCCCTCTTTCTTTCCTCTTCTTTGATTGTTCTTTCATGTGAGATACTCTTTTCAGGCTCTGCTCATTCCTGTTGTCTGCTTATATTTAAGAGAACTAAGCTCTAGCCTGTGAAAGACACCTTTCAGCTGTAAGCTTCACATGGAATGATCTAGATAGGCTGTTTAGTAGGAGAGCCTCTGATTCGGTATTTTTAGGTCTTTCTCCTAAGACTAGTCATATTTTGCAAAGAAGAATTCTCTAACCCAGTCTAAGCAGTGAAAGTCTAGTTGTCTGTACTATGTGAGCCAAATGGGCAAAAACTTCTAGGGGATTTTGCATCTAGTAATGATTGTTCATTGAATTCATTGATGTGCTGGAGTTGGCTGATACTGGCACATGAAAACCAAATATTACAAGTTTAGGAATTTTGCAAGCCAGTGTTCAACACCACCATTTTTAAGAATTAAGTTACATAAGCATACAATTAAATTATATAAAAAACAACAGTAATAAAAGGTAAAACCCCCCACTGCCTGAACAGTGTGGAGGTTCATCAAAAAATTAAAAAATAGAATTACCCTACAACCCAGCAATAGCACTACTAGGAATTTATCCAAAGGCTACAGAAGTGCTGATTCATTGGGGCACATATACCCCAATGTTTGTAGCAGTGCTATAAACAATAGCCTAATTATGGAAAGAGTCCAAAATTACTATCAACTGATAAATGGATGAAGAAGATGTGGTTTATATATACAATGGAATACTACTTGGCAATGAGAAAGAATGAAATCTGGCCATTTGCAACAACGTGGATGGAATTGGACGGTATTACATTAAGTGAAATAAGTCAGTCAGAAAAAGACAGATATCATATGTTTTCACTCATATATGGAATTTGAGAAACTTAACAGAAGACCATGGGGGAAGGGAAGGGGAAAAAAGTTTCAAACAGAAAGGGAGGCAAACCATAAGAGACTCTTAAATACAGACAACAAACTGAAGATGATGGGGGATTGGGGAGAAGGGAAAATGGGTGATGGGCATTGACGAGGGCACTTGTTGGGATGAGGACTTGGTGTTGTATTTAAGTGATGAATCATGGGAATCTACTCCCAAAGCCAAGAGCACACTGTATACATTGTATGTTAGCTAACTTGACAATAAATTATATTTAAAAAATAATTTAAAAATTAAAAAACAAAACGCCTCCCTACTTCTTAATTATTTTACCTATTTTATTATTTATTTATAGATTTTTCTATTCTCTATGCTCTTGACATTGTTACTGTTGTATCTACAACTACATAATGTGTTCCTGTGTATCTTTTCCCATCCCATGTTCAGTATTGTCATGTGGGTAGCTTTAAATCAGCCATGGAAAGAGTATTTACACCACAGAAATCAGCAAACTCTATAAATTACGGCTTGCTTTATTGTTTTTTTTTTTTTGTACAGACTTAATAAAGTGAAGCAGAAAATGTTAATAAGCCACATCAAACTGGAAATTTAGGGGCACCTGAATTTAGGGGCCATTAGGGGGGCTCAGTCAGTTAAGCGTCAGACTTTGGCACAGGTCATAATCTCACAGTTTGTGAGTTCGAGCCCTGTGTCAGGCTCTGTGCTGACAGCTCAGAGCCTGGAACCTGCTTCGGATTCTGTGTCTCCCTCTCTCTCTGCCTCTCCCCCACTTGTGCTCTGTCTCTCTCTGTCTTTCAAAAATAAATAAAATGTAAAAAAAAAAAAATTAAAAAAATAAAAATGAACTGGAAATTTAGATTTGGAGCTGTTACACTGTAAATAGCACCGAAAGTGAATAAAAATTCTTGGAGTACTTGAAAACTATTACCTAATTCAGTAAAAAGTCACTTATGTCATTGACAAATGAAGTACTTTTGGTTATCCTCATAATTTTACTTTGGCTTTTTCCTTAAGTAAACGAAAATAACCAATATTCATGTTGGAACTATTCTTATTCATCAATTGCTACCATAAATTGACTGTAGATAAATGAGTTTGGCAAAAAAAAGAAAGACTTCCATCAGAATCAATTAGCTTTATGGAATTTATAGTATATATAGTAAATGTATTGTTATTTATATATTTGATTGTGACTTAAAAAAATCATGTTTAAAGACCAATTTTAGGTTCACGAAAAATTGAGAGGAAGGTACAGAGATGCCCTTTATACCACCTACTCTCACAAATGCATAGCCTCCCCCATTACCACATTACTCACCCAAATGGTACATTTCTTTCCAAGGATGAACCTAAACTGACACATAATCACCCAAAGTCCATCACTTACCTTAGGTTTCACTCTCAAGGTTTTGCATTTTATGGGTTTGCACAAATTCATAATGACATATTGATCATTATAATATCCCACAGAGTATTTTCATTGCCCTAAAAATCCTCTGTGATCTGCCTATTTATTTCTCCACTCCTTCCTCCCAGACAACCACTGATAGTTTTACTGTGTCAACAGTTTTCCTTTGTCCAGGATGTCATATATTCATAATAATACAGTATGTAGCCTTTTCAGATGGGCTTCTTTCACTTAGTAATGTGCATTGAAGTTTCCTCCATGTCTGTTCATGGCTTGATAGCTCATTTCTTTTTACTGGTAAGTAATATTCCATTGTCTGGATGTACCACTGTCTATTTATGCATTCAGCTGCTGAAGGACATCTTGGTTGCTTCCAAATTTTGGCAATTATGAATCAAACTTTTACAAACATCCTTATGAAGTTTGTTTTTGGTAAATATAAGTTTTTGACTCTTTTGGGTAAACACCAGGGGGCACAATTGCCGGGTGGTATGTTTTGTTTTGTAAGAAGTTGCCAAACTGTCTTCCAAAGTGGTTATTCCATTCTTCATCCTCACTGGCAATGAATGAGAGTTCCTGTTGCTCCACATCCTCACTTATTATGATTTTTAAACTATGTACTATACACCCATCATATCAGTAACAAATTTATGTTTTTCACAGAGCCAGTTGTGAACATGTACAAATCACCGCTGACTTAATCCTCTGTTTTTTATACTATTCCCCTTCCAAATTGTTTCTATTGTCCATCGGTTCAAAAACCATCTCTTTAGCCATGTGCAGTAAATAAATCTTTGTTCTTTTTCCAGAGAATGGATGTAGCAGCCTTCATGCAGTTCAGAGTGGGACATATTAAATGGCAGTATGAAATTTAACCCCTCCTCTTTATTTTTAGCTAATTTTAATTTTTGGATTTCTCTACTACTATTTTAGAATTTACTCATCTAGAGTTAGATTATGTATCACTTTTTTCATCTGCTTTCCAACTTACAAAATTTTGTCACTGTTACCTTCTGTTTTGCTCTCCCCTCCTTTGAATATGGTTAGTTTAAAGCAATTTTCTGTCCTAATATTTCAGCTGGATTTTAGGAGGTAGTGAAATTAGATGCTTGTGTTCAATGCAGCATCCTAGCCAGAAGTTCATCATACATTGTTTATGTGTTATTGACTTGTGAGTCCATCTTTATTATATACTAAGCCAATTTATATGGACTAGTTTCTAAACTTTCTGCACCATTACAACAGTTTACTTATTTTGGCTTTGTAATATGTCTTAATATATGAAAAAAAGGAAGGTCTTCTATTTTTCAAATTGACTCAGCTCCTCATAAAAACTAGAAATAGTTTTTTAAAAATTTCCCTTAAAATTTGCTGTGACTTTAATTGGAGCTCATTTATTTATAAACAAGGACAATTAATGTGTTTACACTGTTTAAGGATAACTTCATTAACTTGGTATACATGTCCATTTTCTTCAGGTCTTTAAAAATGTTATTAGGGCTTTGCAGACATATAATACAGTTCACGTGGATGATTCGAGATACTATGTATTTTTGGTTACTGATATAAACAGAATCTAACTTTCTATAATATTTTGTAATTTGGCTATTATCAGGTTAGAACACAAATGAGTTTTTTTATGACCTCATACCTTGCCTTCTGCTGCCTATTGTTTTTCTTGGATTCTCTTATGTGAATGACATATGTGCATTGCATCAATTTAAAACTTCAAAGATATTTTCTACTTTTAGCATATTTAAGAATTTGTCATCGATTTTCAATCACATATATTTACATTTTTAGATATTTCTATTTTAATTGATTCTGCTTTCCCCTCTTGTGCTCCTAATTTTGTACCACCACATACTTAACTGAAGTTTATTTTTATGCAACTTTTATGTGTGCTTTTAAAAATCATTTCAAGAATGGTTCATGGATTGTAATTATCACATTTTTGAGCTTTCTTATTATTGTTATTTGGCTCAGTATACTATTGGTGGTTCATAAATTTTTCACTCAGAATTCCACAAGCTTGCTCTTTTGTCTTTTGACTTTTATTTTACATAAGAACAATTTATGACCAAGTTGCTTTTTAGTTCTTCATAAGTAATTGAGTTTTAAAAAAAGTATCACGAACTATTTCATAACACAAGTAATATGAGAGCACACACACAGAGAATTGCCTAGTGAACAATCTAATATACAACTTAGCTTAAGAAAAGAGATATTCTTAAAATGTTGACTCCTTGTGTATTTTCCCTCTTTTATGATTCTCTGCCTTCATACTCCCAGATTAAGAGGTAACCACTAACCTTTATTTTACATTTGATTGTTTCTGTTTTGGATTTTAGTTTTATAAATTATATATGTATGGTGGAATGTTTGCAAGCCCTTGCTTCCCCCTAGTTGGCTCATGACTTCCTGAATCCACATCCTTAAATAATCCCCTTCTATACTGACTCTGGTCTTAGCCTTGTGAATTGTTTCAGCCAATGGGCACACAAGTCTGCTGGATGATAAAGGGCACATGGCCTAACTGCTCCCATCACTCAAATTCATAAAGATATTTCCTTTAGTTCCCTCCCATGTTTTAGAACTACGATTTTTACATTTAAGAATTTAACTAATCTAGAGCTACTTTTTTTTTTTTAAGTGTTGTAAGGTGGAGCTAGAATGTCATCTTTTTTTCTATAAGGATAACCTTTCACATTGGAACATCACATGTTATATACTCTACCTTTACCCTAATGAGCTATCATGACATTTCTTTTGTGTACGGTCTGCCTGTATTTTCTTTATTCTTTTCACTATTCTATTTAGGTAACTGTATGCCTATTATTATTATTGGTCTCTGGTAAGGCAAATCCCCTCATCTTGATCTTCTTGGTTGTGTTACTTTCCAAAATCAGAAAGCAAAATTCTAATACAAATCTTAATAGGGGTTTCATTATGAATGTGTTGACTACATAGATTCATTGTGACTAATCTTTAAACTTCTGAGTCACTAAACACGAATATGACACCTCTTTCTGTTTGCTTAGGTCCCCATTAATATTCATCAGTAAAGTTTCTCCATGAAAGTCGTATATTTATTGTTATCTATTACAGGTACTTATATATTTTTGCAAGTACTTTTATTAATATTTTAAGTGGTATATTTAAAAACTACATCAGATAGCCATCTGTTGCTTATGTATAGAAATGCTACTAAGTTTTATATCTGATTTCATATCCACAATCTTACCTCTAATAATTTGTACCTTTTTGGTTGCTCTTTATATATGATAATATTCCCTGTAAATAAGGACAGTTCGATTTCTTTTTCATATTTCTTAGGACTTTTATTTCTTTTTATTTTGACCCTGTGCTGGACAACACTTGTAATACAATGTTGAAAACAAGTGATGAGAGCAGACATTCTATTTTTTCCTGATTTTAAAGGGAATGTTTTTATTATTTCATCATTAGGTATGCTGTTTGCTATAGTTTTTCTTTAAGATACACATTATCAGGTTATCAAATAATCTATTCCACTTAATAAGGATTTTTAAAAAAAATAACATATGTCTTACTTTTTTATTAAAAAAAACATGTTGCACCTGTGGAGATGATAATGTACGCTTCTTTTAATTTAATATGGTTATGTGGCAAATTGCAATATTAGATCTTATAACATTAAACCACTCTTGAATTCCTGGTATAAACGTAAATTGGTCATGAACTATTTTTTTTATACATTGCTAGGTTTGGTTTTGTAATACTTTATTTGGGATTTTACATCTATGTTAATGATTGAGATTATCCTAAGCATTTCTTTTCTTATTCTTGTCTTATCTGGTTTTAGTATCAAGGTTATTCTGGCCTCATAAAATAAACTGGAGAGGGAGAGGCATGTTTTATGTTTTCCACTCTCTTAACAGAAATTTTGTTTGTTTGTTTGTAAGATTGGAATGATTTATTCTTTGAATATTTGGTTATAATTCATGTCCTAAAGCTACTGGGTTTATTATTTGTAGAATGGGTATTGAATTTCATTTACTGCCAACAGGCACATGAAAAGATGTTCAACGTCGCTCCTTATCAGGGGAATACAAATCAAAACCACACTCAGATATCACCTCACGCCAGTCAGAGTGGCCAAAATGAACAAATCAGGAGACTAGAGATGCTGGCGAGGATGTGGAGAAATGGGAACCCTCTTGCACTGTTGGTGGGAATGCAAATTGGTGCAGCCGCTCTGGAAAGCAGTGTGGAGGTTCCTCAGAAAATTAAAAATAGACCTACCCTATGACCCAGCAATAGCACTGCTAGGAATTTATCCAAGGGATACAGGAGTACTGATGCATAGGGGCACTTGTACCCCAATGTTTATAGCAGCACTCTCAACAATAGCCAAATTATGGAAAGAGCCTAAATGTCCATCAACTGATGAATGGATAAAGAAATTGTGGTTCATGGGGCGCCTGGGTGGCGCAGTCAGTTAAGCGTCCGACTTCAGCCAGGTCACGATCTCGCGGTCCGTGAGTTCGAGCCCCGCGTCGGGCTCTGGGCCGATGGCTCGGAGCCTGGAGCCTGTTTCCGATTCTGTGTCTCCCTCTCTCTCTGCCCCTGCCCCGTTCATGCTCTGTCTCTCTCTGTCCCAAAAATAAATAAAAAACGTTGAAAAAAAAAAAAATTAAAAAAAAAAAAAAGAAATTGTGGTTCATATACACAATGGAATACTACGTGGCAATGAGAAAAAATGAAATATGGCCTTTTGTAGCAACGTGGATGGAACTGGAGAGTGTGATGCTAAGTGAAATAAGCCATACAGAGAAAGACAGATACCATATGGTTTCACTCTTATGTGGATCCTGAGAAACGTAACAGAAACCCATGGGGGAGGGGAAGGAAAAAAAAAAAAAAAGGTTAGAGTGGGAGAGAGCCAAAGCATAAGAGACTGTTAAAAACTGAGAACAAACTGAGGGTTGATGGGGGGTGGGAGGGAGGGCAGGGTGGGTGATGGGTATTGAGGAGGGCACTTTTTGGGATGAGCACTGGGTGTTGTATGGAAACCAATTTGACAGTAAATTTCATATATTAAAAAAAAATAAAAGAAAAGAAAAGAAAAAGAAAAAAAAAGAATTTCATTTACTGGTTAGATTTTTTAATGATTGTAGGGCTATTTAAAACTTCTATTTCTCTTTGAGAAAGTATGGTAATTATTTTTTTAGGGAAAAGTACATTTTCTCTAATTTTCCGAAATTTAGCATGTTTTTCTTTATATTCTCTTTAACCTTTTTTTTTTTAAATTAATGTTTATTTATTTCTCAGAGAGAGAGAAAGAGAGAGACACAGAGTGTGAGCAGGGGAGGGGCAGAGAGAGAGGGAGAGACAGAATCCAAGCAGGCTCCAGGCTCCAAGCTGTCAGCACAGAGCCCAATGCGGGGCTTGAACCCATGAGCCATGAGACCATGACCTGAGCCAAATTTGGACACCCAACTGACTGAGTCACCTAGGCGCCCCTATTCTCTTTAACCTTCTTAACTGTGATTTACCAATGCTTATTCCCTTTACATTTCTAATACTGTTTATTTGTGCCTTCTCCCTTTCTTTTATTGGCTTGTTTTGCCAATTATGCTAATCTTTTCAAAAATGCATTTTGCCATTGTTAATTCTCTCTACTTTTCTTCTTATTTTATTCTTTTCTGCTGTTTTACTTTATTGGATTTATTTGTTCCTTTCTAACTTCTTATATCAGTGATTAGCTCATTAATTTTTAGACTTTCATTTTTGATATAAACATTGAAGCATATAAATTCTCCTCTAAGTACTGCTTTAGCTGAAATAAACAAATTATTGTTCAACTCTAAGCATTTCTACTTTCTTTCACCATTTATTTCTTAACCAATGAGTTATTAAGAAGTTTGTTAATAAATTTGAGTGTGCTTGTTTTTGTATGTGTATTTATTTCCATATGTATGTTTTCTTTTGAACTTATTTTTTGTTTTCAATTTTTTAAGACTGTTTATTTATTTTGAGAAAGAGAGAGAGCACATAGGAGGTGCAGAGAGAGAGAGAAAGAGAAAGAATCCCAGGAAGGCTTTGCACCATCAGTGCAGAGACATCGGGCTTGATCTCCTGAACAATGAGATCATGACCTGAGCCGAAATCAAGAGTCTGAAGCTTAACACCCAGGAGCCCCTTGTTTATAAATTTTAAATTTATTAAGATTACAGAATAGATATCTATGATGATACTAATTACTTTTAAATTGTTCATTCTTTTATGGCATCATACATAGTTTTCCCTGCATTCTACATATAGTTGAAAAGAATCTGTATTTTCTAAATTCTGGTTCTTGTTTCTAAATATAGTCATTAGGTCAACTAGTAATTATGAATTCCAAACCTAGTATAGTTTTATGGATGTTTTGCCCAGTGTACTATTTTTTATGAGAGGATTGTTGAAATTTCTTAGCATATAATGATGGCTCATCAAATTTGCCTTGCAGTTGTGTTAATATTGTTTCATATATTTTGAAGCTGCACTATTAGGTACGTACTTTCTTAGGAGGCTACCATGCAGCCAGTATAGCCTTGTGAGTCGTGAGATCCAATAGAATGTCATTTACCTTTGATTGTTACTGATGAGGAAGAATGTAGGAAGATTTCAAAATAGACTGAAACAGCACATAGCAAACTTGAATCCAAACAAGTAGCACAGCTGACTGAAAGAGAGTCAGAGGTGCTGCTCTGATATGAAAATTAACGTGTAACTCAAATCCCAAAATGTGGGCTGGGCGCTTACTGCCAGGTGTTTGTTCTGGAGTCACTGCTACAGAGAGAACTAGGGCTCAGTGTATTTTATCAGTATCATACATGAGAGTCTGGTTGGCTACTCAGCAGGTATTTCAGGTAATTAAAACGCTTCTTCAAGCTGAAAAGGCAAAAACAAAAATGTCTGAAAAGTGATTCCAGTCTGAGGTGAGATAATTATTTCCTTGGAGAATTAGCATATTTTTTCCCAGAGAAGTTTTGGAACTATTTATAATTGTTTTCTAATATTTTTGCCTATGGTCAGAAAACCATTTTTAAAATGTAGTTTAAGAGAATTAGATTGGAGGTATCTGGGTGGTTCAGTCAGTTGAGCAACAGACTTCACCTTAGGTCATGATCTTGTGGTTGGTGAGTTCGAGCCCTGCATTAGGCTCTGTGCTGGCAGCTCAGAGACTGAGCTTGCTGCCGATTCTGTGTCTTCCTCTCTCTCTGCCCGTCCCCCTGCTTGCAGTCTGCCTCTCTCTCTCTCAAAAATAAATAAACATTAAAAAAAATTTAAAAAAATAATTATATCGATTAAACTAATAGATTAACCTTCTAATTACAGTTGCCAACTAACTGTTTGATTAGGTAATTGATTTATATGTCTGATTTTAAAATATTTTAAGCTCTTTTCCATACATTGTTAGAATCCTTAAGAGATGTTAAGAATCGTCATAATAAAAATGTAATTCATTACCTTTGTAAAATGTATGAATGTATTCAGTAAAGTTTGTCACATACATAGTTGAATTAATCAAAGAAGAAACTAAAATTAAATTTATGAACACAGGTTAAGATTTAAAGTGTTTAAAGGCACCTGGGTGGCTCAGCCAGTTGAGTGTTCCACTTTGGCTCGGGTCATGATCTCACGGTTCATGAGTTCGAGTCCCACATCAGAGCTGGAGCCTGCTTTGGATTCTGTGTCTCCCTCTCTCTCTGTTCCTCCCTCACCTGCACTCTGTCTCTCTCTCTCTCAAAAATAAATAAAGATTAAAACAAATTTAAAAGAAAGATTTGAAGTGTTTAAACTAACTTTGTGAATTGGAACAAGTATTAGATAACATTCTCTAGTCTTCCCTACAGGCCAGTTTTCCTCTCATTCCAGACCAGAGGCAAACCTGTACTTCTAAAGTTTCTAGTGGCGGGTGCGGTCATGTGATTATTCCTGGCCAATGGATGTTATTTCCAGACCAAGGCTTTTAATGTCATGTGAGGCACTCTAGTGCTCCCCACTTTGCTGCTTCATACCCAAAAGCTTCTTGCTGAGGTGGTGGCATCAAAAATGGAGACTCGGGGTACCAGGGTGGCTCACTCACTTAAGCCTCTGACTCTTGATTTCAGCTCAGGTTATGATCTCACGGTCCACTAACAGCACAGAGTCAGCTTAGGATTCTGTCTCTCCTTTTGTGCCCCTTCCCTGCTCACACTCTCTCTTTCAAAATAAATAAATAAACTTAGAAAAAATATAGATTCTATAGCCGGGTTCTAAGAATGACTATGTGGTATAGAAGCCCTTTGATGATTTGATTTATGATGTGAGGAAGAAATGGTCCTTTATTTAAGCCAGTGAGATACTCTTTTTCTTTGTTATTGCAGTGTAATTTATCCCATCTTGACTGATAAAGCTATTGGTCTTGGGGGAAGGCAGGGCCTGAAAGATGTGGCTTTTCCTCAGTTAGGAGACTGGTGGCAAGAAAATTTATATTACGTTTGGAAAAGTTAGTAAGATTATTCTGTGGCAAAACATTTTCTAAAACTTTCAACTGTAGCAGTTTGAGAGGCAAATTGTGTGCTTATTACCTTTGTATCTGTAGAGGAAGAGATGTAAAACAGTAGCAGGTGCTGGTCAGTATCGGCAATATTTGGTAAGAAAGATATTTACAAGAAGGATATGACACAGTAGGGAACTGACACTTTTACAAGAACAGATGAGATGGAACAAAGATATTCTAGAAAGTTGCAAACTTTCAATATTGTAGAATGCCAACTGACTGTATATTCTACTAAACAGTAAGAACTAGAATAGATGAGGTATTGGTGTTAGAAAGACTGATTAAAATTCAGACTTGGGATAAAGAAAAAATTAAGATTATCTCTATGTGAAGAGTTTTGAGTGGCTGGTGGATCTCTCAGACCCTTTTGGGGATCTGCAAAGTAAAAAACTATTCTCATAATAAAATTAAGACATTATTTTCCTTTTTCACTCTCATTGCCTCACAGGTGTACCAGGTACAGAAAGTACATTGACATGATTTCAGATTCCACAGTGCAACTACCCTTTAAGACATTATCAGTTGTTAAGTATCAAAGGATAGCCACAGTTATCTAAAAAGACTACTAAAATACTTTATTTCCCAACTACCCATATGTGTTAAGCTGAGTTTTCTTTGCATTCCTTAAGACCAAAACAACACAAGGAAACAGATACTGAAACAGATATGAGAATCTAAGTGGAACTATGGCAGATTTTTACTCTTCTCCAATATCCAAGCTCCTCTTCTACCTAAGCAATAGATAGCAGAATAAATTACATTTTTCAGACTGCTTTTCAACATTTATGGACAGTGAGATATAAGAAAAAATAGTGTGCAACTTTTGTGCGTTGTCTTTAAATGGGGAGGTTACTCCTATCCCTTTTCTTTTCCCTATTACCTAGAATATTGATGTGATAGTTGGAACTCCTGCAACTACTGTGTGCCATACCTTAGAGACTGTTGGTCTTGAAGTATTTACTTGAGAGAATAAAATCTTGTGCATTTTACCAATGTTCATTTGATTTTTCTCCAGCATGCAGCTACAACCAATCTTGTCTAAAATAATAACTTCCACAGAAACGTTACTTACATATTCTTGTTTATAAAACATTTTTATAATAAACAAATTTAAATACACATTTACACATTACTAGGCTTTCTAGGAAATACTCCAAATTATTATAAAACATTTAAAATTAGTCCTTGCTACTACTTAACCTGGGACAGGATTCAGAGGGTAGTCCTTGTGAAGAATAGTCCAATTTCAAATCAATTGCTTACCTTCTTTCTATTTTTCTTCTTGGGGATTAAATGTGAAACAATTTGTTTCACTGTTTTCTCTGTCCACAGTCTCTTAATGTGCATGGAATGATTTGTCTATGCTGTAGTCTCACAAGCCACTTGATGTGATTCTGTTTTATAAGCTTTGAAAATAACTTACCACATATTTCAGATAGTTCTTAAGATACTTCAAAATAAAGTTCATGCCTGTAGTATAAATAATTTACATATTAAGTCTGCTCATTTCTAACATATCTTTCAAATCAGATATCAATCCATTTACTAATTTTTACTTGATGTGACAATAGGCAAACAGACAAAAACAAACTTTAGAGTGTGTAGATAAAAAGTTGGAAAGAACATCAACATGTTAATATTAGTTACATTTGAGAAGTTGATTTATGAGTGTGTATGTATATTTTCAATTCATTCTGCAGTGAGTAATTATTACTTATGTAAGAAAAGTATATTAAAAGCAAAAAAATTAAATTAGCAAATTCAATGACACTCAATTGTGAAGAAGGAATGCTTTCTTTTATCTATGTGCAGAAAATCCAATTAAAACAAAACTCTGTCATCTTCTACTTTATCAGCTAAAAAGCTCTAGAATCTGACAGTTTTTAAGATGCCTCTAGGAAAAAGTTCTCAATCAACCCCAACCTAAACTAAATCTAATTGGAACAGAGCCAAGCTGGGATTTGGGAACACATTCGTGCTGGAAGTGTGCTACTCAATTTTCTGGATGATATTTTTGATGAAAAATTATGTTCTTCCTCTTTCTGACAGGGCTGACAGGCAGAAACAGCAGTGGTTTACACGTGTAAGTTATTGTAATTTTAGAATATAATAGAATGTTGATGCTGGCAGGAAATTTAAACATTATCCACTTCATGAAAATTAAAACAAACACAAAGTCATGAGGGTCCAACACATATAAATCTTACAACAAATTGAGTAAACTACTATATTTTAAAAGTAGAAGCTAGAAAAAGAAATATAAACAATAGTGAAGTTTAGTTAATGGTATGCATGAAGAAGTGTTTAAGGGTCAAATGTACTGATGTCTGAAACCCACTTTGAAATGCATTTCGTAAATAATATGCACTGATACATGAGTAGCCATGTAGACATGTGATAAATCATATATAATGATAAATATAAAATCTAGGGGAGGGTATATGGGTGTTCACTGTACAGTTATATTAATATTTTTGTAAGTTTGAAAATTTTCATAATAAAATGTTGAAAAAAGTAGAAGGTAGAATATAGACACCCTTAAATGTTTAATATATATTTGTTGACTGACAAGAGTCTGGAATGGAAATATACACCACAATATTTCTCACTTTGAAATACTTTGGATATGCACTCAATTTGTCCTTGGTCTTGAGATGTAAATTTATATATTTAAACTTATTTTTAATATTTACTGAATTCTTGCTCTATACAAGAATTTTTTGATTATTATTTTGATTATTTTGATTATTTAATTCTCAAAAGAATAAATAAGTACTCTGATTAGTATGTTTTTATAGGCAGACAATATGAGGCTTATGGAGACTAAGTAACTTACCTGAGGTCATTTAACCAGTGAGCACAATTGAGAATTTAACTCAAGCAGCCTGGATTCAACTCTTCACGGTTAACCACAGCACTATAGTTCTTTTGCTACAGTACACATTAAATGTGTATTTGACTTTTGCCTTCATATCGACAAGGTCAAATATGGCATTTTCTCCTTTTGGCTGAACCTGCTGACAAGGCCAAAGACTTCAGTTTTACCCTTACCCAATGTCCCATTCTTTGTCTCATGAGTGAGTTGCTGAGATTAAAACTGATTTCCCCTGAAATCAGCTGGACAGAAAGATAAACATTTCCTATTCAGCTAACTGACTGAAACTTTCCCTGATTACAAAGCAGTGCTGTGAATCAGTCTACCTCTAATGTGTCTACTGCCGCTTATAAAAATCTAAGTCAAAACCAGATACTGTGATCTTTGGGTCTAGGGTTCTCTATTGCCATAGGCTGAATAAAATCAAGCTCCTACTTGTTTAGTATTTGTCTTTGATAGTGTCCAAATGGTTTTTCTCGATGAATATATGATATAGTGGAAGGAAGAGTAGTTGAGTTTGGTGATATAGTTAATAATCTCATTTCTGCCACTAACTGTGTATACGGCCTTGAGATCATGGCAAAACCAATAAGTGACATTGTTTAGAAAAAATCTAGACAATTATAGGTTGCTTGTTCAAAGTCTCAGATAATTCCATGAAACCTTTTAATATAAGGATTTCACTATACCTCCACATTCAGTGTTTATTTTGTTGTTTTTTTGCATGTGTGTCTGCTTTGCTAGGTTCATAAATAGTATCAGTAAATCCTGTTCAGAGAACTGTTAAAGAGAAAACACCTGATTTTGTCATTCAGGGGAGAAAACAGCTATTGTTTATTTTGTCTTTAAAATAAAGATATCTTTGGGGCGCCTGGGTGGCGCAGTCCGTTGAGCGTCCGGCTTCAGCCAGGTCACGATCTCGCGGTCCGTGAGTTCGAGCCCCGCGTCAGGCTCTGGGCTGATGGCTCGGAGCCTGGAGCCTGTTTCCGATTCTGTGTCTCCCTCTCTCTCTGCCCCTCCCCCGTTCATGCTCTGTCTCTCTCTGTCCCAAAAATAAAATAAAAAAAAAATAAATAAAATAAAATAAAATAAAATAAAATAAAGATATCTTTAATAACTGTTACAGAATGGTTAATAGAATGTATAACATATAAATATACAATATAGGGGCACCTGAGTGGCTCAGTTGGTTAAGTATCTGACTTCAGCTCAGGTCATGATCTCATAGTTCATGAATTTGAGCCCCACATCAGGCTCTCTGCCGTCAGCGTAGAGCATGCTTTGGATCCTCTCTCTCCTTTTCTCTGCCCCTCCCCTGCACACTCTCTCTCTCCCTCTTTCTCTCTCAAAAATAAAGAAAAATTTTAAAAAATTAAAAATAAAAATAAATATGCATAAATATAAATGCATTATCTTCAATGGTGGGCTCATAGAATGTTTTAGCTAATGTTTTTGAAATTAACAACATTTCAGAAATATCTTACCTTTGTTTTTATTTTTATTATTAAATATTAAATAAATGGAAAAGAGAATGGTAACTCATTTACTCATCGCCCATTTACTTATAACCTTTTGTTATATTTACTTCATAATTTTAGGACAAAGGATGCTTCAGGAAGACTTTATTTAAACTCTTGTGTCTACTTCACACCCCACTCTTTTTCCTTAATCAGCAGAGGTAGAATCTCTCCTACCTTGGAGTAAAATATTCTGATCAGTGGTTTTATAGTTTTACAATATTACAATCCTTCCCATCCATGGATTTATATATTTTCTACTTAAGTCAAGTTCTTTTTTTGTACTCTTTTACCTCCTTCTAACTAAAAAACTATATAATATGGTTCTACTATTTTAGAAGTTACTATGCACATTTTTACTTAAATAAATCCAAAGTTAATTAATACTTTCCTTTTACACACACAAAGAACAGATGAGGTTTTGTTCTCATTGCCTACCCCAAGTCCATGCTATTAGTGTCTAAGACTTTAGTTTCAACTTGTGTATTTACCTTCTTCAATTTAGTAAATATTATTTTTATGTTAATACTTGTTTAGGTTGTACAAAAATCACTTTGCTCACCTTTCCTGCCTCTGTCTCGTACTTGGTTGCCAAGTCCTGCCTCCTTCTTATTAAAATACTCTTGTATTTCTTTCATCCTGAGTGGCAAACTCAGGCTTTATTTAAAAATTACTTTGTAATTTTTCCTTCAAGTTCTTTCAAACTGCCTAGGTTGGCAGTGAATATTTTCTCAGCACTTTAAAGGTATTATGCCATATTACTTTGTCCTCTGTTAATATTTAAGAGGAGTGTGGCTTCAGTCTAGTTATTCCTTATTTGTGGAAATCTGACTTTTTTTCATAATTGTTTTGCAGATGTTCTCTTTGATTTTTATATTCAGAAGTTTTGGTATGATACATCCGAGTGCTTTATGAGATGAGGTCTTGTGTCTTTCATCAATTACAGAATCTTCTGGCATTATTTTTTTAAATACTGCTTTTTTTTTAAAACTCTAGGTTTTCTTCTGGAAATACTGTTGAGTATATGTTAAAAATTTGTTTTCAGTCTCTATATCACACTTACCTTCATACTTCCAATCTCATTATTTCTTTGCACTGGATTCTGGTAATTTCTTCATATTTATTTTCCAGAACACTAGATTATACTAATTGTGTCTAATATATGGTTTAAACTATTCACTAAGCATTTATGATTAACGATGATGTTTTTCATTTCTGGAAGGTTATTTGTCTGTTTTTAAGTTTGTCTCTTCTTGTTTCATAGTGACCTATTTATGTGATATGTTTATGATGTTGAAGGAGAGCAGAATTTACCATTCCAAAATGTGTCTTTTTGGCATAAGGATTATTTAAAGCCTATTATTTAAAAACAAACAACCAAGCAAAAAACAGCAGGCACTGGAGAACCTCTGAAAACCAAGCAAAAGTTTTCCTTTTGTAAGAGATATTTAGAAATCTCCATTTATAAGGGTGTCTCCTTCTCAGTACCAGGAAGAGGATGACCAAATCTCTAGAAAAGCATCAATGGAGAAGGCAAGGATTTAAATCTGCGTAACAACTGTACCCTTGTTTAGTGTGCTTTGCCTGATAACCTCCCACAACTGGTCCAGCACTACCCCCTCAACATCTTCTTTTGTCTTTAGCTGGATATGGCATTTAAGGTGGTGGCTTGGGCCATGCTGGGGAGTTACTCAGTTTTTCTGGGTCTTTCCCATGTACACAGGAGGTAAACATGTTATTAAACTTCTGTTTGTTTTTCTCCTGTTGATCTGTCTTTTATTAAAGGTGGGTCTCTGTCAAGAACCTAGAAGGGTAGAGGAAAAATTATTGTTCCTCCCACATGGTTTTTAATTAATTAAAATTTTTAGGGGTGCCTGGGTGGCTCAGTTGGGTAAGCATCCAACTTCTACTCAGGTCATGATCTCACGGTTTGTGGGTTAAAGCCCCATGTTGGGCTCTGTGCTGACAGCTCAGAGCCTGGAGCCTGCTTCGGATTCTGTGTCTCCTTCTCTCTCTGCCCCTCCCCCACTTTCTCTCTCTCTCTCAAAAATAAATAACCATTAAAAAAATGTTATATAAGCCTTTATAGAAAAAGGGTCTGAATCACTTTTCTGTCATGTTTTACAAAAATTCCCTTAGTTTTCTCTTCATCAGTTCATGGTATTTTATGCTGCACAATAATGTTGTTTTATATAATTATCTCATTACATTTTTTTGGTTTTGTATGTATATTTAGAAAGACTGTTCTTATCTGAAATTGCATAACTGTTTAACTATGTTTGTAAAGCACTAACCTTCAATTAATTTAAAAATTTTCTTACTGTATTGCTTAATGCAAGAATAGAGTGTTAATTTTACAGTAGCTAGTTGTCCTATGCAATTTTTTAAATAATCTGACATTTTTCCTATTGGTTTGAATTTTATATTTTATCTTTAGCAAATGATAGATTATTTAACTCTAAAATTTTCTGTAATATTTTCTGCCATTTTTCATAGCTTTATTATTCGTTAAGAAAATTTTAACTGTATAACTCTTACTATTCTTAGTGTAAGTTTCATGTAGGTATTTATTTTTCAAAATTGTCTTTTCAATGTTATGCCCAAATGACTTTTGACTCATTGTGTCAAGTTCCAAAAGATAATCCTTTTTTAAAAAAAGGTTTTTAATGTTTAATTATTTTTAGAAAGAGAGCAACAGAGCTAGCAGGGGAGGGGCAGAGAGAGAGGGAGATACAGAATCCGAAACAGGCTTCAGGCTCTGAGCTGTCAACACAGAGTCTGATGTGGGGCTAGAATTCACAAATTGCAAGATCGTGACCTGAGCCGAAGTTGGATTTTTAACCAACTGAGCCACCTGGGTGCCCTCAAAAGATAATTCTTCTGAAAATTTTGTTAGAAACAAATTTTCAATTGTTTGGAGAAAAATAGGCTTATAACAGTATATTGTAAAGTTTTCTTATCAAAGAGTGTAGTTTATCTCTCCATTTATTTAAATTCCTTTAGTAACATTTTGTTTTAATGTTTTTTCTTCTTTCTTATTTTCTTACTTATAATTATATTTTTACCTGGGTTTAAAAGGGATCAATGTTCTCTTTACTGGGTTGGTTTTCCATTAAATTGCTAATCCAAAATAGAATTTGATAGGAGCCACCAATATGACTTGTTCTGAGAAATTCTCATTAAAATATGCCTGAAGTAACAGAAAAAGGCAAAATCTCATAGCAACATGGGGAACAAAGACCGACAGCCTGATGCCAGAACCTGGGAGGAATTGTCACTAATTATAAGGCAGATGGAAAGGTAATAAGGAAATACCTTTAAAGGTTCAGTATATGATATTCTCTGACTTTGAGTCAAGAAATAGACATTTTCTGAAAAGAAGTAGGAGGCTTGATGGAATTGATGATATGAATATTAAAATCTTGCCCCGTGATCCTAAAACCACTTAGGTTTTAGGTGGTTACAGGGCTGTGGTTTCCCTTCCAACCCTCATCTTCTTTATGGTCTGTTCCTCTGCTCCACCTTCATTTAGAGGTTTACAGTATTAGAAAATAATGTGTCTGTGTGTGCATGCACACGTGCACGTGTGAGTGTACACGCAGGTGTTTGTACACATTTTGGGGTTGTGATAAGGCCTGGCAATGGTACCACTTGGTACCACATGTACTGTCCACATGAGTAAAGTGTAATTTATGTAGGTAGTGAGAAAGAACCATCCTGCTCTAGGGCATGATAGGAAAGTAATTTTTCCTATGCAAGTATTTTTTGCAATTGCTCTGTAATGGAGTTTGGGGAATAATAAAGTTAAGAGCTCTAATCCATCATTTAAAAAATGGAATAATTCAATGCACTGGAGTCTAAAAACTAAGCCTTTTATAAACAGACCATGTTGATAAACTAGAAAAATCAGTAATTGGACATTTTCACACTGGATTATCTATGATATTATTGCATTTAGCAGCATAACATATTTTTCATTCCTAAATGTAATGCAAAAGAAGGCAGCAAGAAAGAGCAAATAGTCTAACGTATCCAAATAAATCCAACCACTATTAACAGTCACCATAGTCAATCTTTTTATTTTTAATACTGTCTACTTAAAATGCATGTGAGCAAGTGCGTATTTAGAAAGGGAGGGAAATATTGCTATACCTGGGCTTTTGCCAGAAGAGAACAGGGCTGAAAAACCAAGAACTGTCCAGATGGAAGGGTGCTTTTAAAATATAGAGCTTCTCTCTCCCACTCTAGGTAAAAATACATAGTCATAGACAATAATTTGGGGAGCCTGGGGCTTAATGCAATTAAGTCATAGGTGCCAGGACTTAATGAAGGTGTCATGAGCATATGGGTGGTTCCTGCATCAGCTGGTAAAATAGCATCTATCTCTCACTGGATACCACTTGGTTTTCCCTGACAAAGGAGACATAAGAACTGTAGGTGTGTCCACCCTCCCAGAAACAGCACAGGCACAGAACTCTGGAAGGCCATAGAGAAAACTGCCCTAGTGGTTGTAGACAGCATACGATTGACTCACTAGAGTTTAACCTCATTATTAGCAAAGCTTCTAGGACTGTTTATTGTAGGGGAAGTCTATATCTTCTTGTTTCCTTAGGCAAGCAATGGTAGAAAGAAAACTGACTCACTGGAGCATAAGAATTTTGAGCAATCTTTGTCATGTCAACTTTTGGTGCCTCATGTCTTTTGTCAACATCAGTCATTAGGTCTCTGCCTCTAGGTCTCTTTCCTTGGTGAAGAGGATGAAAAAAGTCCCACAGAGACACCTTCCCAAAGCAAATCATTTCTTGGAGATAGGCAGGGACAGGCTGCAAAAAAACCTTCAAAGGTCTTGGAGGGGGACCAATAGGTTTGGCAGCAGAGTTGACTTTGCAAAGGATGTGCAAATAGGTTCACATGACATCCTCTTGCTCCTAGGTTAATGTCGGCTCAAATCATCAGGACTTAGTCCCTCCTTGGTGTCTGGAGATTGGCTGACCTCTTGGCCAGGATTTGGGGAACCTGTAGTTTCATCTCATTGGTTGATTTGCAGATGTAGCCGTACAAGTAGAGCTTTCAAAATTTAGACATTCTCTTGGCTCTTTCCTGAACAGATAGGATGCATTCCTGGAAGACAGCTTGGAGACAGGCAGATGCATAGCTTTGTGAGTCAGGGCACTACAAAGACTATGATCAAAAAGGCTTATTGAGCCCTTCAGTTTCTGACTTTCCAGGCACCTCTTCCTGCCAAGAAGTTCAGGAGAGGTCAAAGACTGCTCAGACTCTGTGCCAGTTATTAAGATACTTTATATCAGCTTCCAAACCACTCCTTTATACTCATATTTGTGATGGTGGGACAGGTTTTCTGCAGCCCAATTTCTGCTTTTCCAGCTAACCTGTTAGACTCTGCCAAGAGGGGGCAGTATGGGGAGACTGGGAAGCCAAAAGAAGAGTCAGCTTCCTGGCCCTTCGAGATCATCTAGCAACACTGCTGCAGCCCTGCAGCAGTTCATTCCTGCAATACCAGATTCTGGTTTGTAATTCCTTTATCAACTTGCAGAACCAACTTCAGAGGTACCATCAGCCACCAAGAAGCATTCCTTTCTCAGAGATCTGGGTCCCAGATTCATAGGAGCTCATCTTCAAGCTGGTAAATTTTAATAATTCTAACCTCTTTCCTTTGTTCCACCATTTCTAGGGATTCAAGCTGCAACTTATAGTTATGATGAATTCTTATTGTTAAATAATTAAATGGCTTCTGCTTCCTGATTGGCCACTGACTGATACAGACCCTATGGTATGGTCAGGAAGCTCACATTCTTACCACTTAGGACAACATAGAGCAGAGTGTGGTATGCCATCTTTTCATGGACTAAATAGGATCAGAGGGCTTGGCAAGCACCATAAGGAAGGATCATTTAGGATATAGGAGGCTTCATGAGCATGCTGAATGGGGTCAGGAGTCCTAGGAAGATCCCCAAGGCTGGAGGAAGGTGCTGCAGTGTCAATCCATGAAACTCAATGAGGCCTCCAGCTCCTTGGCACAGTGGTGACCCTTAGGCCATTACCATTGTGTTCAAGTGCCCACTGCTTTTAGAATATGACTGGGAAGACTTGTTCATATGGGCAGAGGCAGGGACACAGGGACTTGGGATATGGGCAGGAGGTTCCTGGGATTTAGGCCTGGTATTCCTCCTCCATCTGGCTCTAATTCTTGAACTGTCAATGAGAGGACCAGCTGGGAAGCCAGAGATTAGAAAGTGAGGTTTAGCCCAGGGCTGGGAAGAGGTACTCATGCCTAGCAGACCTGGGGTCAAGAGTATTCTAACTTCCACTCAAGTCTAGCCCTGGTGGAGCCAGAGGTTTGGGGCATGGTGCCTCCAGGCTGGACCTATCTCCACTGAGGCAGTGGGGGAGTTAGGCTTCAGCTGGTATCCAGACTGCTCCACAGTTCTCATCTGTGCTGTCCCACCTAAACCCCTCAAACATTTTATTTATTTATTTATTTATTTATTTATTTATTTATTTATTTATTTATTAAAAAAAATTTTTTTCAACGTTTTTTATTTATTTTTGGGACAGAGAGAGACAGAGCATGAACGGGGGAGGGGCAGAGAGAGAGGGAGACACAGAATCGGAAACAGGCTCCAGGCTCCGAGCCATCAGCCCAGAGCCCGACGCGGGGCTCGAACTCACGGACCGCGAGATCGTGGCCTGGCTGAAGTCGGACACTTAACCGACTGCGCCACCCAGGCGCCCCATCAAACATTTTAAATCATTATTAATTCAATGGAGGTTGATTTTAGTGATCAAAAGTTTTAATTAATGAATTAGTTAATTAATTATTTTTTTAAATCTTTTAGAAGGGAGCATGCAAGCTTGGGAGAAGGGCAGAGGGAGAGAGAAAGAATCTAAGCTCAGCCTGGAGCCCAGTGCGGGCTTAATCCCCAGATCCTGGGATCATGACCCAAGCCAAAATCAAGAGGTGGATGCTCAACTGACTGAGCCACCCAGGCACCCCAGAAGTTTTCATTTTAAATAGAATGTAGACTATATAAGATTTTAAATGGAATGAGTTTACACTAGCATTTAGGCTTTTGAGATACAGACTATGTTTTATTCACTGTTCTGTTTCCAATGCCTAAAATAGTGCCTGAATATTCCATGAAATAGCTGTTGGATTAGTTATCCTTGAATGTGTTCAATTTTAAAAGTCTTTTTCCTATTGCTTTTTCAACTGCTGAAAAATATTTATCTTTAATATTTATACAGAAGAAAACAAAACTTTGATATCACAATCCAAAGATGATAATTTTAATGCTCTTTCATATATATATTTATACATATATAAATAATTTATACATAAATGTGTCTAAAATGTATATTTAGTAACATATTTAATATAAATTGACTAGTGTTTACCTATTATTTTATAACATGATTTCCACTTAATGCATAATTTCCATTCAATGACATTAACATTCTTTTGTAGTATTATTTTTAAAGGTTATATAGGATTTTAGAGTACTTAGATGCAATAACTTGTTAACTATGTAGGTATGTAGGACGTTCATTTATATTTTTAATATCATAACCAATTATTCCAAGAATACTTTTGAATCTGAATTTCTTAAACCTTCATGCATATTTCTTTTGGATAAGCTCCCAGAAAGGAAATTGCTGGGTAAATAGGTGTGGAATTTTTTAAAGCTATTGATATGCCTTATAAATTGTTCCCTGTGATTTCTGCACCATCTCACTCTCCTGTGAATAGCATATAAGAGTGCCTGGTTCCATGACTCTTGAATACTGGAGCTTAGAATTTGAAAGCACCATTGCCACTTTGTGAGGTGAAAGACGCTTTGCTTATTTTATTTACATTTCTTTAAATCAGAAGTCTTTATACTTTCCATCCTGATGTCACTTCTTTATTTCTTCCTGCGGCTTTACCAAGATAAATCCTATTGATTACTTTCTTTACTCTTTGTTGCCTCTTGAGGCTTCATTCTTAATTTGCACCTTCTCTTTTATTCCTGGTTTATCTTCAACAAACAAAACCTACATTCTTGGTCTTTCACAATCACATGTTTCGGTCATGCTTTGGATTTTGCGCCGAAAGAAGATTTTGCATGGTACCTCTATGTATAATATAAGTAAGTTTAGGATAATCAAAGGACGTGAGCCAAAAATTACAGTAGGAAGAAGGATGAAACTATAAACGAGGTCAGTGTCAAGATGCAGCGTAAAAATTCATGCATGTCTAATGAATAGGTGAATAATTTGATTTTAACTTTCTGGTGTACATGATGAAGAAACTAGATAAATGACTATATTTGTAGGCATGTAAACAAATCAGTTATTCAGGACCTACACAAATATTCCTAAAATGAGACTTCTCTCTCCCCTCTTCACTAATACACACTGGGCCCTCATGAAGAAAACAACATACAGTGTCATCAGTTCTTTTTTCAAATATATCCTACAGGAGATATAATGCGATTTCGGAAGCTATCACTTTTTTAAATTTATTTTTTAATCTTTATTTATTTTTGAGAGAGAGACAGAGTGTGAGCAGGGGAGGGGCAGGGAGAGAGGGAGACACAGAATCCGAAGCAGGCTCTAGGTCCTGAGCTGTCGGCACAGTACCCGATGCGGGGCTCAAACTCACCAACTGTGAGATCATGACCCGAGCTGAAGTCGGAAGCTCAACCGACTGAGCCACCCAGGCACCCCAGAGGCTATCACTTTTTAACCTCAAAGGTCAAGACTACAAGGGGAGCCTAGGTAGCTCAGTCAGTTAAGCTTCTGACTTCAGCTCAGGTCATGATCTCAAGGCTTGTGAGTTCGAGCCCCACCTCCGGCCCTGATCTGTGCTGACAGATCAGAGCCTGGAGCCTGCTTCAGATTCTGTGTCTCCCTCTCTCTCTGCTCCTCCCCCGCTCACACTGTCTTTCTCTCTCTCTCTATCAAAAATAAACATTAAAAAAAAAAAAAAAGAAAAAAAAAGGTCAAGACTACAAGCAGTGCCTGACTCCAAACCCTGGGCTCTCCGTTGCTGGGCTTTTTTGAGCCAATTCTCTCTAGGCTGCTAACATTGCTCCAAAAATGTTCTATGGTCAAACCATTTACATTCAGCAAGGGACAACTGAACTAACTTATCTACATTGTTTCAGGGGTGTTCTAGCTTAGGTCAGAATTATGGAATAGTACATAGAGGGAATCAGTTATGAAATCACTTGTTGACTTGAATATTGATCAATCTCAATTAGGATTCCAATCCTTTTTATTCATTATTTATACCCTTTAAGTGTAGATCTTTGATAAAGTCTTTGCTCCTATCATTTTGATTTATTCAATAAATATTTTTAGAGTTCTTGTTTTGCTCTTTGCAATATGCCAGTTGCTGGAATAATGACATTTTAGCTGGGGCAACCTGAAGGATGGGTAGGGAACAGATTGGTGAACAGGTGAAGAATGTATTATAGGCATGGAGAACACTAAGAGAAGGGGTCATGGGCAAAAAAGACAGGAAAGAGTCTCTATGTGGCTATAGTGAGTGGAGTGAGAGGAAATATGCAACAAGGCTGCAGAAGCAAGCAGGGGCCAGATCACACAGGATCTCATGTCTCAAGCTAAAAAATGTAGACTCTTACAGATAAAGGAAGCCATGGTATATTAAGCAGAACCATTTTGTTGTGATACTTGCTTTTCAAACATAAAAGTGAAATCTGTGAGAAGAATGAATTGGAAGAAGAGATAGTATTGGTTGGTAGGAGTTGAGGTGATGGACCAGAATATGATGGCTTGGACAAGAGTGGTGGGAATAGATATGGAGGGACATTGATGGATTTTATATATATTTCGGAGGTAGAATCAAAGCACTTGATGATAGATCATTGGATTTGAAAGGTGAAGTAGCATATCAGCAATCTCTCCATGTTAGCAAAAGAGCATCTCCTCTGGCATGAGCATATGGAATAATGGCACAATACTTTTAATGTAGGAAATGCTAATAGTGGGAAGAAGATTTGAGGAGGGGAAGAATTTAGTTTCCGAGGTGATTAGTTTGAATTTTAGAGACATTTGAGTGGAAATAGTAAGATATAAAGTGTATTTGATTATAAAGGTCAGGCATCAGAGAAGAGATGCATAATTGGTTTTCAGTGAGCAGGAAGACTACGTTTAACTGTGAGAAAGTCTCAAGACTGGCACAGCCAGAAGGCAGAGTAAATCAGGAGAGCATGTGATAACAGGTACTATAAGGAATGGCTCAAGCATGCTGTGGTCAACCAAGTACACTTTTGAGGAGAAAGAGAACAGAAGATGGAGACCAACAAGGGTCCATTCTCTTTAGAAGCCTGGAAATTATTGACAATTCTAGTAAAGTAGATGGAGGAATATATATGGTTGGTGAGGACATGGAGTCAACAAAGTAGATATTGTTTGAGAGATGTTTTGCCTTGAAATAGAGTCAGGTTATTGAGCAGGTAGCTTGAGGGGATTGTAGGCTTCAAGGAAAACATTTTTAACATGGGGGATATAGAGAATATGTGATGTCTAATGGAAGGGATCCAAGAGAGTGGGGCAAAAGATTGAAGGAATAACAGTGGATTGAGGTCCCTGGGAAGGTGGTGGAGTGCTGCTCAAAGCATTGGCCTTTGGTGGGAGGATGGAAACTCTTCCCTGAGCATGAGGAGGGACAGAAGAGAGCACAGGTGCAGATTTGTAGATTTGGTGGAGGGAATTTGAAGGAGCTCCCATCTAGCGCTTCAGTCTTCACCGTGAAGAATGAGGCAAGATAATCTGCTGACACTATAGGAGAAAGAAAGGAATGGGACTGGAAATTTTAGGAAAGTAAAGATCTCTAGATATAATTGTTTCCAAACATTCTGGGGTTCATGTCTTTCCACATAGTCATTTTATGTGTTTGTTTTGCTTCCTTCACTTGTTTTTTAAATTTGATTGAATTCATGTTATTGTAACAACAAATTTTCTTTTAAACTTGAGGGGGAAAATAATATATTACATTAAATAATGTAAAATAGTCGAATAGTGACTACTTGGGAGACATTTTTAGTTTTATCCTGTGGCCAGGGATCAAAGTGATAGGATTCATTTTGACTTTTATAAATAAATATTTTTTCCAGGATTTTATCTAAGTTTTTCTATTTATCTATCTATCCACTCTACCTATTTATATTTAAAAGAACTAAAAACAATTTTGGAAGTTAAAAAAAATGTAGCAGAAAGTAAAAGGTGCTTATAATCAATCAGTGAACTTACTGAAGATATTTCTCACTTAATGTTGAAGATGGGTGAAACACTACAAGATTTTCTCTTTTCTTTTAAAAATTGCCATCAAAGTCCTAAAGCTGCTCTTGATTGTTTTTCTGAATTTGTGGGGGCTGTGCTCAAATTGCTTATAATGGTAATTCAAGCCTAAAACTTTAGCCTGTTGATCTCCTCAAGAAGTTAAAATGGTCCTTTCCCTGGGGACAAAGACACATCACTCACTACCCAGTGTGGGGCTTAAGTGTTTCCTTACTTGCTTACAGAAGAATCTCTTTGTGTTCCAGAAAAATGTACTTCTTTTTTAATGACAGTAATATCTTCATTTATTCCTGACTGAAAACAT
The DNA here is from genome assembly GCF_028018385.1 of Neofelis nebulosa. Taxonomy (NCBI): domain Eukaryota; kingdom Metazoa; phylum Chordata; class Mammalia; order Carnivora; family Felidae; genus Neofelis; species Neofelis nebulosa. The sequence continues at coordinate 48,445,580 of NC_080790.1, read as the reverse complement.
TAACAACAAAATGAAAAAGTATTGCCACTAAGATTGGCTGAGCATCCTTTTTAATTAGCCAGATTTAAAAGATGATCATAAATTGCCTGTAATTACAAAGCATAATAAAAATGCTGAAAACCCTGATATGAGGATTATTCCCATCCTTTGAAGACTTTCATTAGTCAAATTCATTCTTAACAACCAGCACTCACTAACATGACCTCTTTGCCAGTCCCCAAGAATTCAAGATTCTATTGAATCTTAGAGCCAGACTGCTTTTGATGACATCTAGTACAATCTCCCATTTTTTCTTTTCTTTCTTTTTATTTATTATTGAAGTATAATTGACATACAATATTATATTAGTTTCATGTGTACAAGATAGTGATTCCCCATTTGTATACATTGCAAAATGATCACCACAATAAGTCTGGTTATCATCCACCACTATATAAAGTTAGAAGTTTTTTTCTTGTGATAAGAACTTTTAAGATTTACTGTCTTAGTACCTTTCAAATTTGCAGTAAGTTATTGCCTATAGTCACCATGCTGTACATTACATCTTCATGACTTATTTATTTTATAACTGGAAGCTTATACCGCTTGACCACCTTCACCCATTTTGCTAACCCCTACCCTCTGGCAACCACCAATCTATTCTGTGTATCTGAGTTTTGTTTGTTTTGATTTTTAGATTCCACATATAAATGGAATCATACGGTATTTGTCTTTTTTTCTTTGATTTATTTCACTTAGCATAATATCCTCAATGTCTATCCATGTCATAAATGGCAAAAATTCATTCTTTTTATGCCTGAGTACTATTCCACTGTGTGTGTATTATGTATATACATATATATATGTATATATGTATATATATGTATGTATATATATGTATATATATGTATATATATGTACATATAAGATATATGTATATATGTACATATATGTATATATATGTATATATGTGTATGTATATATATGTACATATAAGAAACAGCTTTTTTTTCTGTTCATCCATCTGGACACTGAGGTTGTTTCCTTATCCTGGTTATTATAAATAATGCCATAATGAACATGGGGGAGCATGTATCTTTTCAAGTTAGTGTTTTGTTTTCTTTGGATAAATGCCCAAAAGTAGAATTGCTAGAACATGATAGTTCCAATTTTAGTTTTATGAGGAACCTCCATACTGTTTTGTATGATGGCTGCACCAATTTACATTCCCTCCAGTAATACACAGGTTTTCCCTTTTCTCCACATCCTCACCAACACTTGATAATACACATCCTAACAGGTGTGAGGTGATATCTCATTGTGGTTTGGATTTCGATCTCCCTGATGATGAGTGATGTTGAGCATCGTTTTGTGTGCCTGCTGACCATCTATGTGTCTTCTTTGGAAATATGTTGATTCAGATCCTCTCCCCATCTTCAAACAGATTAGATTTGTTGTTGTTATTGAGCTTTGTGAGTTTGTTATATATTTTAGATATTAACCCCTTGTCAAATATATGATCTGCAGATATCTTCTCCTATTCAGTAAGTTTTCTTTTCATTTTGTTGATGGTTTTCTTTGCTATGCAGAAACATTTTAGTTTGATGTAGTTCCACTTGTTTATTTTTGCTTTTGTTGGCATTACCTTTGGAGTCAGATCCAAAAAATACCGTCTAGAGAGATGTCAAAGTGCTTACAGCTTGTGTTTTCTTTTAGAAGTTTTATGGTTTATGGTCTTACATTCAGGTCTTTAATCCATTTTGAGTTAATTTTTGTGTATGGTGTAAGATAGTGATCCAGTTTCTTTTGCATGTGGCTCTCAGTTTTCCCACCATGATTTATTGAAGAGACTGTCCTTTCCCCATTATATATTCTTACCTCTTTTGTCATGAATTAATTGACCATATATACTTGGGTTTATTTCTAGGCTCTCTATTTTGTTCCATTAATCTATAAGTTTTTATGTCAATACCATTGACATAACACTATTAAACAGTAGTATGTTGAGTAAAAGTGGAAACAGTTAGCATTCTTGTCTTGTTCCTAACCTTAGGGGAAAATCTCTGTTTTCCACCACTGAGTATGATGTTAACTACAGGCTTGTCATATATGGTCTCTATTATGTCATGGTATGTTCTGTCTATAACCACTCTGTTGAAAGTTTTTATTATAAATGGATGTGGAATTTTGTCAAAGGATTTTTCTGTATCTATTGAGATGATCATATGATTTTTTTTTCCTTCATTGTTTTAATGTGGTGTATTAGGTTGATTGGTTTGCATCTGTTGAACCATCATTGCATCCCTGGCATAAGTCACCACTTGATTATGGTGTATGAGTCTTTTATTTATTTATTTATTTATTTATTTATTTATTTATTTATTTTTACTTTAAAAATTTGTTTTACTTTTTTTTTAATTTATTTTTTATTTTTTAATATATGAAATTTACTGTCAAATTGGTTTCCATACAACACCCAGTGCTCATCCCAAAAGGTGCCCTCCTCAATACCCATCACCCACCCTGCCCTCCCTCCCACCCCCCATCAACCCTCAGTTTGTTCTCAGTTTTTAACAGTCTCTTATGCTTTGGCTCTCTCCCACTCTAACCTCTTTTTTTTTTTTTTTTCCCTTCCCCTCCCCCATGGGTTTCTGTTAAGTTTCTCAGGATCCACATAAGAGTGAAACCATATGGTATCTGTCTTTCTCTGTATGGCTTATTTCACTTAGCATCACACTCTCCAGTTCCATCCATGTTGCTACAAAAGGCCATATTTCATTTTTTCTCATTGCCACGTAGTTTTCCATTGTGTATATAAACCACAATTTCTTTATCCATTCATCAGTTGATGGACATTTAGGCTCTTTCCATAATTTGGCTATTGTTGAGAGTGCTGCTACAAACATTGGGGTGGTGTATGAGTCTTTTAATGTATTGCTGAATTCAGTTTGCTAATATTTTGTTGAGAATTTTTGTATCTGTGTTCATCAGGGATATTGGCCTGTGATTTACTTTTTTTGTGGTGTCTTTTTATGGTTTTGGTATTAGGGTAATGCTGACCTGCTGAAATGAGTTAGGGACCATTTCCTCTTCAAATTTTTAGAAGAGTTTGATAAGGTTAAGTATTAAATCTTTGAACATTTGGTAGAATTCACTAGTGAAGCCATCTGGTCTTGGGCTTTTGTTCGCTGGGTGATTGTTGATTGCTGATTTAATGTCCTTACTAGTAATTGGTCTACTTAGATTTTCTATTGCTTTGTGATTCAGTCTGGGAAGATTGTACACTTCCAGGAATTTATCCATTTCTTCTAGGTTGTCCAACTCATTGGTATATAATTGTTCATAGAGTCTCTTATGATCCTATATTATTATTATTGATATCAGTTACAATTTTATTTATTTCTGACTTTATTTGTTTGAGACCTCTTTTTTTTTTTTTTACTCTAGTAAAAGTTTGACGATTTTATCTTTTCAAAGAAGTGGTTTTAATTTTATTGATTTTTTTTTCTGTTTTCTTTTTATTTCTATTGCATTCATTTCCACTCTGATCTTTATTGTTTCCTTCCTTCTCCTAACTTTGGGCTTTATTTGTTCTTCTTATTCTGATTCCTTTGTGTGTAAACTTAGATTGCTTATTTGAGTCTTTTCTTGTTTTTTGAGGTAGGCATGGATTGCTATAAACTTCCCTTTCAGAACTGCTTTTGCAGCATCCCATAGATTTTGATGTATTGATTTCCATTTTTATTTGTTTCAAGGTATTTTTTGTTTTCTTCTTTGACTTCTTCATTTCCACCCATTGATTGTTTACTAGCATCTTTTTAAATCTCTGCATATTTGTGATTTTTCTTGTTTTCTTCTTGAAATTAATTTCTAGTTTTATAACATTGTAGTCAGAAAATATGCCTGAAATGATTTCAGTCTTCTTAAATTTATTAAGACTTGTTTTGTGGCCTAGCATATGATCTGTCCTAGAGAATGTTCCACGTGAACTTTAGAAGAATCTGTATTCTGTTGCTTTTGGATGGGAGGTTCTGTATATATCTATTAAGTCTATCAGGTCTAATGTGTCATTTAAAGCCAATGTTCTCTTATTGATTTTCTGTCTGGATGATTGATCCATTGATGTAAGTGGAGTGTTAAAGTGCTCTACTATATTGTATTGTTGTCAATTTCTCACTTTAGGTTTCTTAATATTTGCATTATACATTTAGGTGCTTGTATATTGACTGCATAAATATTCACAAATGTTATGTCCTTTTGTTAGATTATCCCCTGTAAGAAAGCAGAATTTGCTACCCCAAAATATGTCTCTTTGGCATACAGATTATTTTAAGCTGGATATTTCTAAGAAACTGGAGACAATCCCAGCAAAATTTACCTTTTTGTAGGAGATGTTTAAACTTGTAAAAGAAATTTCCATATGCAAGGGTGTCTTCCTCTCTTTACCAGGAAGGAGGGGGTGACTCAATCTCTAGACACTCTTATCAATGGAGAGGACAATGGCTTAAATCTGCATAACTACCTTATGTTTACTGTGATTTCCCTGGTAACCTCCTATAACTGACTCCTCAGCCCCAAAATCTTTTGTCTTTAGCTGAAGATGATATTTAAGATGATGGCTTCCACCATTTGGGGTACTTTACTCAGTTTTCCTGAGTCTTTCCCATGCAGTAGAGGTATATGTGTTATTAACTTCTGTTTGATTTTCTCCTGTTCATCTGTCTCATGTCAATTTAATTCTAAGACCAGCCAGAACCTTGAAGGGTGGAGTAATAGTTTTCTCCCAACATCCCTTTGTCTTTATGTTATATGTATCTTTGTCTTTTATTATAGTCGTTGTTTTAGAGTCTGTTTTGTCTCCTGTAAGTATAGCTATTTCACCTTTTTTTTTGATTTCCATTTGTGTGAAACATCTTTTTCCATTATTTCTCTTTAAGTCTGTGTAAGTCTGTATATGTGAGATAAGTTTCTTGTAGGCACATATAGATGGGCCTTGTTTTTATCCATTTAGCCACTCTATGTCTCTTGATTAGAGACATTTAGTCCACTTACATTTAAAATAATTATTGATAGATGTGTTCTTATTGCCATTATGTTAACTGTTTTCTGGCTGTTTTGTAGTTTCTGTCTGTTCCTTTCTTCTTTTCTTTCTTCCCTTGTGGATTGACAACTTTCTACAGTGTTATGCTAAGATTCCTTTCTCATTGTTTTTTTGTGTATTTATGATACAGTTTTGCTTTGTGGTTACCATGAAGCTCATATATAACAGCCTACACAAAAGTCTATTTTAAACTGATAGCAAGTTAAGTTTGTACACATTCTAAAATTATGCATTTTTATTCCCCTCTCCACATTTTATGTTTCTGATGTCACATTTTATATTTTTTCATTTTGTGGATCTCCTAACTAGTTATTGTAGTTGTAATTATCTTATTGCTTTTATCTTTTACCTTTCATACTAGCTTTGTAAATGATTAACCTACTTTCTTTACTACATATTTACTTTACTGGTAAGATTTTAATTTTCATGTATTATTTTATTACTAATTAGTACCCTTTCTTTTCAACTTAAAGAAGTCTCTTTAACATTTCTTGTAGGGCCAATTTAGTGGTAATGAGCTTCTTTAGTTTTTGCTTGTCTGTTAAACTGTGTATCTCTCCTTCAATTCTGAATGATAATCTTGCTGGGTAGAGTCTGGGTTGTAGGTGTTTTCCTTTCAGCACTTTGAACATATCACATCATCTCTTCCGGCCTGCAAAGTTTCTGCTGAGAAATCTGCTGATAACCTTATGGAAGTTCTCTTATATGTAACAAGTTGTTTTTCTTTTGCTACTTATGATTCGCTATATTTTTGACGCTTTAATTGTATTGTGTCTTGGTGTGGGTCACTTTGAGTTCATCTTGCTTGGAACTCTCTGTACATCATGGACCTTAATGTCTTTTCTTTCCCCAGGTTAGGGAAGTTTTCAGCCATTATTATTTCAAATAAGTTTTCTGCCCTTTTCCCTCTCTCTTCTTTTGGGACTCATAATGCTCATGTCATTTCGCTTGACATTGTCTCATTGGTCCCTTAAGCTATCTCTGCTTCTTGAAATTCTTTTTTTCTTTCTGCTGTTTTGTTAAGTGAGTTCCACTACCCTGTCTTACAGCTCACTGATTCTTCTGCTTCATCAAGTCTGCTGTTGATCCAATCTAGTGTATTTTTCAGTTTAGTTATTGTATTTTCTTCAGCTCTGTGACTTCTGTTTAGTACTTTCTTATATTTTATATCTCTTTGTGAAGTTCTCACTATTTTCATCCACTTTTCTCCCGAGTTTACTGAGCATCTTTATGATCGTAACTTTGAGCTCTTTATTAGGTAAATTACTTATTTCTGTTTCATTAATTTTTTCTTGAGTTTTATCTTGTTTGGAACATATTTCTCTGTTTTTCTTTTTTCTTTTCTTTTTTTTTTTTTTTTGACTCTGTGTTTGTTTTTATGTGTTAGGTGAAACAACCATCTCTCCCAGTCTTGAAGGAGTGGCTTTGTGTAGGAGATTAACCTTATCTTTTATCTTTGTCCCCTTAGCTTTTGATTATCTCTCTTGAATTGTCTCTGTGATTATTTCTGACCTATGGGCCCGGAAATGCAATACTCCCAGTCACCAGAGCCAGATGGTCCAGGGGCATTCCATGTGCATAGGCCACTCTCACTCTCTGGGTCTGGTGGTGGCTGCAGGAGCAGTGCAGGGCAGTGTGGGGACCTGGCCCACCAGTGCGAGCAGATTAGAGTGAGAATGCAAATATGATGCCTGTCTGCACTGGCACTGGCAAGACAGAGGGGGACTACAAAGATGGTGTGCATTCGTGGCAGTGCTAGCAAGGTAGAATGCCAGAAATGGTGTCTGCCAGCTCCTCCATCCCCGAGAGAATCCCAGCAGGCTTCTACCCCTCTGGCAGACAACTTAGGGTTAGCAAAGAAATCTCCTTCACGTATGGTCTAGGTGCTTTTTAATTTGCTTCTTTTGTGCCGAGTTCTGGAGAAAATGAGTCTGTATGTGGACCTTTAAGAGCGGAATCTCAATTCCCTTCATCCCTGTTTTGCCTGGAGGTAAGCCTCATTGGATCTTGAGGTCAGAGGTCTTAGGTGTTTGCCTCTCTTAAGCAAGTGCCAAGGGTTGAGGTGCTTGATGTGTGACACAGACTCCTTGCCCCTCAAGAAGAAGTTTAATTTTGTGAGCTCCCTCTTGACTCTATTTAATTGTGGGTTGCCGTGTCAGGGGTGGGGTTTTTGGTGAGAATGTGTCTCTCGTCTCCTACCCATCTCGATGTGCGCTTTTTATCTTTTGTTGTGGAAGATCTGTTCCACTAGTTTTCAGAATTTTTTTCCAGAGGGAATTGTTGCATATATAGCTGTGGATTTGTTATGTTTATGGGAGGAGGTGAGGATCCTCTTATGGATCCTCTTATGCTGCCATCTTGAACCAGAACCTCTCAGGTTTCCTTAACAGGAAAACTGAGAATTAGAAGGAGGATGTGAATACTAAAGGGTCACAGGTTGGATATTGGTTTTACTGATATATCTCAAGGCCAACTCACAGTAATTGCTATATAAATAATTTTAAAACTCCAAACTTATTTCCCTAAAGACTGGACTAATTTACACTATGAGGCTCCTCAAAAATTAAAATAGAACTATCATATGATCCAGCAATTCTTTCTGGGTATATATTGAAAGGGATAGAAATCAGCAAAGAGATAGCCCATGGTCATTGCAGCATTATTCATAATAGCCAAGATCTGGAAAAAAGGCAAGGGTCCATTGTTGGATGAATGGATAAAGAAAATGCAGTATGTATAAATATGCAATGGAATACTATTCAACCTTAACAAAGAAGGTAATCCTGACATTTGTGACAACGTGGATGAGCCTGAAGGACATTATGCTGGCTAAAATAAGCCAGACACAGCAAGAGAAATACTGCATGATCTCTCTTATATGTGGAATCTAACATAGTCAAACTCATAAAAGCTAAATGTAGGATGGTGGTTACCAGAAACTGGGGAGCTGAGGAAATAGCATGATGTTGGTCAGAAGGTACACAGTTTCAATGCTGAATGCTGAATAAGTTCTGGAGATCTAATGGATAGCATGGTGATAATAGCTAACAGCACTGTAGTGTATACTTGAAAATTGCTAAAAGGAGAGATCTTAAATTAAATCTCAGTGGGCACACACCCACCCACACACAATGGTAACTGTGTAGAGGTGATGAGTATGTTAATTAGCTTGATTGTGATGATCATTTCACAATGTATACATATATCAGTACATCAAGCTGTACACTTTAAGTATATGCAGTTTTTATATTCCATGATACCTCATTAAAGCTGTTAAAAATAATTTTGAGCTATCTACCACAAAAATTTTTATCTTCTTTCCTCTAGATACTGTGATGATGGTTGGGAATCCTTTGATCTTCAAATCCATACCTTATGATGACTCCTTGGTTATGTATGATAAGATGCATAGGGATGTCTACATGATAATCTGAGGTCAGGGAGAAGTTTCCCATAAACTGGTTTTATCATGAACATTAAAAAGCAATGTTGAACAAAAATCTGGAAGCAGTGCATACTCCTTAATATTTTAATTCTTGCTCCCTTTTAAAGCTTGCAAAAAAATGGTTTGACTCATCTAAAAGTGAATATTCAAAGAGAGGATGGCTATAGACACAGGCTAACACACTCTCCTGATCTCTTCTGACCCCTCAAAGTACAGACATTCAGGCTGTAATATCAGTGCCTTTCAAAATAATATGTAATATCTAAAGTCTGTTTTGAAAGGATTATGTAGTACTAAGGATTAACCAAACTTTAACTCATTCTTATTTAAAAACAGTGCATACAGGAGCAGAGAATTACCTAGAGGCAAAATATCATCATTTTTGTTGTTTCTATGTTGGAATTAAATAAAAACTAGTTAAACTAGATTTGGACACTAAGCAGGAATTGAAGTGGGACTTTTTAAAGCTATCCAATGAGGTGGGTCACTTGTTGTTGCAAGAAATTAAATTCTGTGGTTTGAGTGAAAGCTTTCAGATTTGCTTCCATGATGCGGAAATGAAAACATTTTACACAGACTGCATCTAAATGTGGGTGAGTCACCAATCCATATCTGGCCTTCACCCATGTCTGTGTCAAGCTGACACATCGAAATAAATCCCAGCTGGTCCCTGTCTCCTTTGTGAGTGTTTGTTCTCCAGTTTTTACTTGAAAGCGTTCCTCGGTGCTGGGCACAGGGCAGAGGACTATATTGGAGTTTCTGCCAATCTCTTACTTCATAGCAGAGGTGACTGAGAATGTCATGCATTGAATAAATAATAAACACAGGCCTCCACTTAACACCCAATTTTCAAATCCACTCGCAATAGAAATTTTCACTGGAAGTTCTTCCTAGCCTTTCTGACTCCCCTTGGGGAATCTGGCTTTGGCTGGATGAACTTTACTTGGCAACTCAATCTCATTTTACATTACCCACCCACCCCCTTCTACTTCCATATCGCACTGTTCAGAACAGTGTGACTTCAAAGGACTTTCTTTCTTAAACAGATGTATGCTTGGGACCTGCACTAAAGAATACAAAGCCAAAGCCATGTTCTTCTCACTACCTGTGCCAGAATCAGCTGGATTCCTGGGCCTCAACTAATCCTTACCTACTGAATCACCTACTGTAAGGCCCAGACATTTGAACTCTTAAAAACAAGTTCTATAGCTCTCTGTATGCTTTGATATTGGTATAAAATGCTAGCTTTCTTCAGTGAATTTGGCCTGGGAATAAAGATTTAACCCGAAGAAATATAATGTCTGCCAGAGGGCACAGGAGTAATTTGTCAGAGGGCATCAAGGTATTCTAAATCACACCATATTATCATAATGGAAATATCCATGCTCAGAGTATATGTGTTCAAGATATTAAATGCTGTTAGAGAGCAGGAAAGAGTCTTCTAGTTTGTCCTCAGAGCTCCAGGAGCACTCTTACCGTCCTCATTCTTCTTGCCCTGTACCTTATCTTGCTCTGGGATTCCACAGCATAAAGAGCATGCCTCGCTTATCTTTGCTTTTTCTCATTCATTACCTGCGCTGAATGGCACAGGCGCTGCCTTTCCAGGTGGTCTTTGGCTAACCTAACCAGCTCCCTTCATGGTGGCTCTTACTGGTTGGTGACTCCCCCTCCCATCTTCACTTTCTGACCCTCACTGCTGACCTGTTGCCTCCTTCCAGTTACATTGTTACACAGGAGACCTGACCAAACAGTGGCTCTTCCCCGCAAAAACTGAAAGAGGTCAAGAAATCTGAGAAATCTGTGTTTCTATGAGTGGCTGGACTGGCAGAATATTTACATTTGACACCATGTAGACTGGACGATAAAGAACACCGGTTTTTATTTTGCTCTGTGTAGGTTCACCAACATTTAAGAGCATAATGGGGTGCATCTACTTAACATTGCAGACACTGTAACCTAGATCTTGATTTCTCATATTCCTGTGGTTATCACCAAATACGTGGACGGGGATAGGGTGTAAACTGGCCATGACATAGTATGGCAGTACTGAGGTTCCTGAAGTCAGAGAAGGGTACCTTTCTCTATATATACAGCTTCTCAATCTGTGAATCCATCCAAAGATTCCTTCTACCATCACAAAAGCCTGTCAACATCTGTTTCTGTACTGTATATGTTTTAGTTTGTGTGTTCAGCTGTAAGTAAGAGAGTACTTCAACAAAAGTAAGAGTGGATTAACTTTACGTGACAACAAATATAAAGGCAGAAGATTAGAGGGTTGGTGCACCAGTAACTTTGCATCTCCATTCTCACAACGTGGATGGAGTCTTCCCTCCAGGCTGTGAGATGCCAGCCACAGCCTCAGGCATCTTATCCTCAGACCCCAAGGAATAAGAAAGAGGCTGGGAGCGAAATGGGTTTCCTTTCTTGCTGTTTTCATCATTTATTCTTTTTTTAGTTAGTAGGAAAAATATTCTTCCTGTGTCCCTCTAGATCCCTCTTGGATAGAACCAGGGTAAATGTTCATCCCATCATTGACGGCAGCATCCCTGACATTCCTACAATTTTTATTGCCTGGAGGCCAGCAGTAAGTAGCCTCCTGTTACTTTTTCCCTCAGCCCTTCCAAAAGTTGCCTTAGACTCTTAATTCTCTATATTAAATGATGTCCTAGAGGGGTTTTTGCTCTCCTGCCTGAACTTGGACTGATTGGATAGCCTTCTACATCTCTATTGCTTAACGTGTATTTGTTCCTCTTAATAGGAAAAGAAGAACCTGAAAGATTACCTTACTCTGTTCCATGTTTTGGGCTTCATCTTATTCATAGGGAGTGTAAACTGGAATAGGCATTATTGTGTCTAGAAGCAGGCATCGCATGTAGTAATGCTCATTACACGTGTGTGTGTGTGTGTGTGTGTGTGTGTGTGTGTGTGTGTGTGTAGGTGCCCGGTCAACAGCCCCAGTTGAATCAAGTCTTTGAGTCAACCAGGTACATGAGATGTGAGTATAGAAACCTCCAGATCAGTGCATTCTCCAACAATTTTAGTCCCCAGCATTCATTGCTAAGGCTCCAGGCAATAAACAAGCCACCCGCACAGTGCCCTATCTAAATTCCTAATGGAACGTGTAAGAATTATAAAATGCTTATTGATTTTCAGAAGGTTTGTTATACAGCAGTAGATAATTGCAACCTAAGGACAGGATTTGAGTGTTTCTGGGTCTTCTCATGCAATGCCATTTTAATATTTCCCCTTTCTATCAAGGTTAATCCTTCCACTACTCATCTGTAAGCCCTTAAATCCACATTTTAGATTTATACTGCATTTCTCTTGGAATTGAACATACTACTGGGCACTCGGTAGGAGCTTTCCAGAATCTATATTGGCTAACTGGCCTGATGGTGCCTAGACTTGGCCACAGGAGCTAACACTGACCATAGGCTCTGAGAGTTTTAGTTATGGATCATGTGGGATGCTAAATGCACAAAGAAGCCAGACAGAACTTTCCTGAGCCAGCATTGAATGCTTTCACCACATTTTATGATGTGTATGTGGTTTACTGGGTTCACATTCCTCTTTTTAATTGGAACACTATTTGTCATTTCATTTGGTCACATAGTAAATGGAAAAGAGAATCTTGTTTCAGAGTTTGGCATCACACATTAGGTAACTCTGTGACTTTTGAAGTTAAGAAGAGGATGGACTGAGACCAAGAACTACTACTACCGTATGATTAGCAGGATCTAAATTCACTTAAAAGGCTGGAGGAGTGGCCTTGTCACATCTCTTGTACTGACTGACTTCCTGATCCTTATGAATCAAGATCACTGCACATCTTGCCTGTGCAGGAATGGTTATTAGTTTGAGAAAATTAATAAATGCAAAATGACTCCGGAATCCAAAACGTTATGCAGGCATTAAGTATTATTGTTAGAATGAATCTTTGTAATTGTATCTAACTGCTGTCCCTTAAGACACCTTATTAATTAAATAAATAAAATACTGTTCTGAAACCCTTAGCGCCTATTTTGGCATATTAAAAGGAAAGGAATTATGGAAAAAACAGACTTAACTTACGATACTAAAATAATTTTCCTTGCATGTCTCCTCTCCTCCTCTCGTACTTGTCTTACTGCTCCTCTGACTGTGGCTGTTCAGAGTGCAGTTGTATCGTGAAGGAGACAAATGCCAAGCACAGAGGGCGATTATCTCGCAAACAACATCTGGCACCCTTGCTGGGCTTCAAAGGCAGATGCTGACGTGCTAATGCCAACATTTCTCAAGTGGTCTGCCCAGTGTGCAACTGCTCCCTGGCCCAAATGACACCCTAGTCCCAGATGTCACAGTGCTTCTCATGTCACCTTCCTGTGAACGAGAAAAGAAAGGATTTCTGAAGCGATCGCTGTTCTATGCTCTCATTTTATCGGAAAGGTTAATCATCTCGAGTGTGTTAACAACTCAGACTTATCGCTGGGCCTGAACTCTAACTTCACCCTATGCCTGTATCACACGGGCATTCATTTACTCTCTCTTTGATCTAGCTGTGTAAGCGTCAACAGCCCCCCACGCTGCCCCCATGCCACCGAGATTGGGACCACAGTGGCTGTTTCTCAAGCTTTGGAGCATCCTTCACAGTAGGGAATGAATAAATGGTTTTTGATTAATTGTTTAGCCTAATTACAATTCACTTCACTTGGAGAGAATAAATGTATGCTGGAAAAAGAAACTGATACGCTTGTTTTCTGAATACAAAAGAGTCAGTTGAGAATTGTGTTTTATATAATACTTGAAATCAAATCAAATTCCACCAGCTAAGTGATTTCTTCTAATTACTAAGCCATCTTGAGTGTCTTTGAAAACAGTGGATGGGAGGATTCCAGGCAGGGATTAGCTTTTTTCCTTGGAGCTAGTGGAAACACTAAACTATTGGATTAATAAAGAGTAGAACTGGAAGACTCTTTTCACCTTGACTTTAGTGAGGGGGGTGAGATGCATTCAAAATATAATTTTTCCTCAAATGCATTTCACACTATCGCTTTTCTAAGAGCTCCCATTGAGAGTTGGCCGGTAAGAGTTTGTAACTTGCCACATTTGGCATTGTAAAGCTATCCTCTTGGCTATGTAGTGGTAAGATGAGAATGCTTTATTTATCTAAGAGCAGTTCAGTGCTGCCTGGCTACCCTTCTGCGTATCCATGGCTCACCCTCCTGTGTTCTCTACAGTGGCTGTTCCAGTCCTCCATTCTTCTTAGACTTCCTTTATCACTCACCTTTCTCATTTCTCAAAACTTGATGCTGTGCAACTGGGACTCCCTTATCCTTTGCATCTACACCCAAGCATTTCCTGAATTTGTGCCTTTGTTTCTTCTTTGTCCCTGCAGTAGTGGATGAGGCAGCCGGCATCCTGTATGGCAGCAACAGCAACGTAATAGTCACTGGACAAGCGCATCCTTTAGCTCCAGACCCTGCCTTTGTGACAGGCAAAATGAAGCTTACAAACACATTCTAACCGTGGTGACAATACGCGATCACCAGAGAGCTAATGAAAACAAAACTGAAGAGCTGGACAGACATCTGGGGATAACAATGACTGAGCACAGGTATGTTGCTGCCCACCCTATGATGGTAACCAAAAGCGCCAGAGGGGAATGGGTTGTACTGGTGGTCTGGAAATAACGCAGGGAGCATTATTACATTTAGTACCTCTTTTGCCACATTTAGAATTGGCTGCACTAGGAGGCCAAAAGCCACATGAAACCCTTTTGAATAAGGGGGCATTTCATCACTTTATGAAAGTGAACGTCTTTTTCTAGAGGAAGCCAAATTAAATTAAAAAACTAAATTATAGGGGTGCCTGGGTGGCTCAGTTGGTTAAGCTTCCGACTTCAGTTCAGGTCGTGATCTCACAGTTCGTGAGTTCAAGCCCCGCGTCTGATTTCCTGCTTTCAGCTCAGAGCCTGCTTCGAATCTTCTGGTCCCCTCTCTTTCTCTTCACCTCCTCCTCTCATTCTCTCTCTCTCTCAGAAATGAATAAACATTAAAAAAAACTAAATTATATGAAGAAGGATGAAAAGAAGGGGGAAAAGATGAAGAGGAAGGAGGAGGAGGAGGAGGAGAAGAACACTGTTCTTCAAAACAGAAGCTTCCCCAAATTGAGAGAAAAATGTAACTTCTCATGGCACCGATCACTTCCCATCCCGCGCAGGCTGCTGAAGAAATGGGCTGATAAATGAAACTTCTATCAACCATCCCAGGAGAATTCTAAGACTGTTTGAATGAAAACACAATGTTTGCAGAAAATACTAAGATTAAGGACCTAAGAATAAATAACATATAGTGGGAAATGAATGAGACAAGGGTAATGGCAGATGCCATTTAGAATATAAGTCAGACTGGGAAGGCAGGCCTGTGCTCCAGCATGGACATTTGCTTACTGCTTGCCTAATTCTCACACGTGCCCTCTTTTGTAAGCCTCCCTAATACTTGAGAGTAAAGCTTGTTAGGTGCTGGATATGCTGGCCAGAAAGGTAGTGACTCTTTCCCTCGAAAATCTTCAAGACAAGCTCATCAACATTGGGGCAATGCTGTCCTGTGAAGTGATAAGGTGGTGAGCAAGAGAGTCCGCTATAGCGTCTATCATAAATATGATCGTTACCCTGAAAGTCATGTTCATCTTCACAGCCCTGGGCTCATCCGGAGTCCACTACGATGTACGATTTTAAGTTTTGTGACATTCTTCTCCTGGCCAGTTCTCAAGCACAGTGTGTTTGTCAAGGCCCCCTGCCTACAACCACTTTTCACATTCTCTTCCCTTCGCAGGGATGACCCTTTTCCTCCCATCACCTGGCAAAATGTCCATATTTTCTTTAAGACCAGAATCTGACATGCTCCAACTTCCCTAGGGAAAATGAGTTACTTTCATTTTGAAGCTTGTTTTCTACCTCCCCTCTATCTTTTTTCACATCTCAGTTCCCTGCTGCATTCACATGGATGTCTCTGTTGTTAGGCTGTGAATACCAAGAAGGCAAACTCCACGTTATTCTGTTTCCAATAACATATAGAATAGTCTCAAGCACATTGAAGGCATTTAGCTGTTGAAATAATGAACTTCACACAAAATATATCCTTTTCTTAGATCCTTTTTCTCTCTATTAAAGCTTTGGTATCTGTCAAAATGCTGATTCTCAATGAATAGCTAACAAGTGTAGTATTTTTTGTTGTTGTTATTCTTAATGCGGATGGATATCAGGTTGTTTTGTTTTGTTTTGTTAATTTTTTTTAATGTTTATTTATTTTTGAGACAGAGAGAGACAGAACATGAATGGGGGAGGGTCAGAGAGAGAGGGAGACACAGAATCCGAAGCAGGCTCCAGGCTCTGAGCTGTCAGCACAGAGCCCGATGCGGGGCTCGAACTCACAGACCGTGAGATCATGACCTGAGCCGAAGTCGGACGCTTAACCGACTGAGCCACCCGGGCGCCCCATATCAGGTTGTTTTTTGAGAGTCACCTTTGATAAGGAGAAATTGATGAGAGGACAAGGGTATGGTGAAGTGGGAATCAAAGAACTGCAGAGAGCAATGAGATAGTGTGAAAAGATACATGCCATCAGTGGACAACCTACTTTTCCCCAGGCCTGGCCTCACTCAGTCAGCCTTCCCTGTCCCACTGCATGCACATGAGTGCCATTATATACCCAGCTTAAAGCATTTCTCATTTAAAAAAACAAGGCACAGAGGGGAATAAAGGATGTATCTATATAATAATTCTTTTATCAAATATTGCATTCGTTACAGTGCTTAGCTGTGAAGTCCTCAGTGTTAGCAGCATCAGACTGTCAGCTCTGCTCTAATTGAGTATGTGTGTGAAGTTAGACATTGTTCCTTAAGCCTCATGCACCAAGATCCATGATTATTAAAAATAAAGGACATGGACATTAGTAAGACTGAACAGGCAACATATAAATTATAATAATATAGAATACATATTTTATGTTATATATATTATATATAATCCCTAATAATATAAATATGTATAACATATTTTTATGTACTACATATATATTTTAAATAGCTTGTCACATGCTGTTACCTATTTTTGAACTAGAAGAGAACTTTCTAGGTATTTCAAAGAACAAGGTATTAGGTGTTTTGGAATTGATTAACATGCTTGCTGGGAAATGTCCAATAAGATTTGACTTTAGGACCCCAAGTACAAAGAATATTTCAAGAGAAATACAGTTCAAGAGAACCCTGTCTGAAGTGATGTTAAGCCCCTCTGGCCCTCCGTGCCAGTGCTGTTGACAGGCACCTGTAGTCTTGGGAGCTGCAGAATGCTGGCTGGCTTAGCTCCCCATGGCTCACCTTTCATTCCATCTCCAGTGGTGTGATTTAGTACAAAGAAAAATATCTCTAGGGTGAGCATTTTTTCTCTGCCTGCCCTTCACGTGTTCACCTTCGGCTGCTTAGCCATCCAGGCACAGACCTGCCCCATCCTTCTCCTTTATAATTTCCTTTCCTTCTAGCAGTATTCTGTGGCTGGCTAACTTAGCTTTAAATAGAACCTTCTGATGCACAGCCTTATTTGGGTCTAGTAGATCCCTGGAAAACTCATAAATCCATTTTCATTGTGCCCGAGGCAAGAAGTCATTCAGAGAATCCCTTGATAGGCGGTAGCACTTGGGGGCCAAGCTAACATTTATTTAGCCTGCAGCCAGAAAACTCCTCTGAAACTATGAAACAATAAAAATAGCAAACAACAACAACAACAACAAATCTGACCCGTTACGGTCATTTTTACTTAATTTGTTAATCCACAAAGCCACAGCTCAATGAAAATTTGATATTGAAGACATTATTACCTTCATGCTTCGACTTTAATATTTTCAGAAAGAGCCATGGTCAGCATATACATCATGTTGGGTTTGAATTTAGCAAACTCATTTTCACATCAGTCACTCCAGGGAGCATCAGGGTCTTGTGGGAACAGTCAACGAGGTCATTTGTATCACATCGCTAGGTGGTAGCGTATGGGTCTGTTTATTTAGAGGTGGGGAAACTCAAGCTCAGTCGTTATTCATATGACAATGTTGGTGAGGGAGGGAGCAAGTCTGGGATGAATATAGACATGGCTGTCACTCCTGGGTATATGTATAGTAGCCCACTGACATGCCTCCCTATGAAAGATTAATGGTAACAGCTATGGATGGAATAGCCAGATGCCAGGCACTGTTCTGAGTAGTCGTTGAATTCTCACAACTGTCTTATAACGTAGATATACTTTTATCCCCACTTTACAATAAGAGAACCAAGGCACAGCAAAGTTGAACAACACAGCTAATGAACAATGGGTTTTCGCTTCTGTTGGGGACATAGGAGATATTTTGTTTGTTGGTCCTATTTTGTTTTAAATTGGGAAAAGCTCTTCCAGTGGGATGTGGAGACAAAACTATGTCTCCTCTGTGAGTGATTGTGTCTGGCTTCCACATCGTTAGGGCTCTTGGACTGTTTTCTTCCCCGCTATGGAAAATCAAAATCTTTGTCATCACAATTATTTTGTGAAGCCATGACACTGGGTAATTGAGGGGCTGGCACTGATCGCTATTTGACTCTGACTTTTAAGTCAGAGCCCAAGCAGATGGAGACTGATGATGGGTTTAATTGTTTGGGTGCAAGATCTGGAAAGAAGGCCAGGGGCTTTTAGAGCACATGTTCATTTCAATCTTTCTGGGCCGTCCTGTGTGTAATGGGATGCTGCTGGAGCCCTCAAATGATCTTCCTTCTGCAAGGGCTGGGAAAAGGAAGTTGCAGAGTGCCAGGCACATTCTCTGCATGGCATCTGGCCTTTCCCAACGCAGCAGCCCCTATGACAGGGCCCATCAGGCATATGTTGGGAAGGCCTCACAGAAGGATCTGG
The DNA here is from genome assembly GCF_028018385.1 of Neofelis nebulosa. Classification (NCBI taxonomy): domain Eukaryota; kingdom Metazoa; phylum Chordata; class Mammalia; order Carnivora; family Felidae; genus Neofelis; species Neofelis nebulosa. The sequence goes on along the minus strand of NC_080790.1, from coordinate 48,427,148 downwards.
CTCCTGCTCCCCAAGGTTCTTTGACATTTTCCTTAATCGCTCAAGGCAACTGGAGAAAGCCCTGAAACACCACAAGCCTTTTCAAACCAAGAGTGATAAGAAACACTTTCTCCCACGAATCCCCAGAATTTATTGCTCTGGTCATCATTCAATTGACAACATGCTCCGAGCTGCAGCTCAACAAAATGGGCTTCTTTGCTGCAGGACGCAGGTTTGATTCCACCCTCCCCCACCGTGGCTTTTGACCAACCCCAATCTATTTTCATAGATTACAGATAATATTCTTATTTTAATAAGGAGATTTCCTGGGAAATGTACAGCAGAGGCATGCAAGGGACAACCACGTAATTATGCACTTCCTTTGCTTTCTGAATGGAACTTGAGTGGAAAAGAAAAATCACACTCCTTCAGTTGAAAGAGGAATGAGAGCAAAGCTAAGACAGGCAAAGAAAGATTTCCTCTGCACATACATCACTGCTGAGTCAGACAGGCGCAGGGAACAAATGCCCTTCAACCTAAGGACGTTTAGCATTTCGGGGCCTTGTACAAAATCATTTCCCATCTGGGGGAAGGCTAATGAGTGCTCAGGGAAGCAGCAGCAACTAGGGAGAGATAGTGCCTCTAAAAGGTAGTAATTTCACTCAAAGAGATGTTACCATTTCTTCACAGGAGTTAAATTAAGAGCCATATTTATAGAATCTCCAAGGTGTGGATCTTCTGAAAAGAAAATGAACTTACTTTACTTGTGAACAACGCAGAAGGCATTAATCAGAAGTGCATTAATGGCAAAATCCATTTTTAACTGCTTGTTACTCTGAATCTTCTCCTGCATTCAGCATGGCAAGTGGCCTGGAATATTCTGATTGCTCACTGACTAACGATGAGGGCTGGTGGCTTCCTGCCCAGTGAACCTCTCCACCCCCTTTTCTGCATTTCCATAGCTCTCTGGGCCTGCCTGTGTTCAGGTGCCTGCTGCCCAAGGTCTGGCTGAAATTGTTAACAACCAGATTGTTGATAAAGCAATTTGCTCTAAGTTCCATTAGGAAATGAGTGCATGTTGGTAGTATACTGCCCACAAAGCAGTCTGGGGGTGGGAACCAGCCAGGGCTGGCTGTGGGAGAGCCTTACCTTCACCAATTGATAACCCTTAACCTTGGGACCGATGCTTCACCTCTCTTGAGCTTCCATTTCCTCCCTTGTAAAATGAGGATAATAACACCAACACTGAATGTCGTTGTGCAGGGTAGACGAGATGATACACATGAAGTTTGTAGCCCAGCACTGACCGTGGGGCATGTGCTCAGCCTAGACCAACTCCCTCATCTTCCCCTTAACTGTGATACCCTTTGCAAGAGAAATTGCTTTGTAAAAGAGGACTGGGGTGAAACACAATCCTTTCCTTGGAAGCGTTAACCTGTAATTGTGGCTTTCTGGGGATCATGATCTTTTCAGGGCCCCTTGGGGCCTTCACATTGGGTAACACCATCTATGCACAGTACTGGCATGGGCTATTGCTGAGAGAATAGGAGGAGAAGGCTCTGCAAAGGGGCAGTCCCGCATTCACATCCCAGCTTTTCCATTTTTTAACTCGTTGTGTGGTCCTGGTTACTAGAATTTTTAACATTTCAGATACCTAGTTTCTTCAATTGTAAAACGAGAATAACAAGACTTCGTTCTTTTATATATATACTTGCTCAGATTTATTGAGAGCCTCCAATGCTTCAGGTCCTCTTCTAAGTTTCTTAAATGTTCTCCTATTTACCTGTCCAATTATCCTATTATCCCTTCTTTAATACCTTCCTTAAGGGTACAGAGGCTCAGAGGGGTTACCAGGATAGGTAGAACTGGGTTATTTAAACCCAGGCGGTCCCACTTCAGAGACCACGGTTTTAACAAACACACTGCCTTCCCTCAAGCATTTAGTGCATAATTGGCCTTCAAGAATGTGATGTTTTTTTTCTCCCCATAGTTGCCCCTACCCTGTCATGGAGATAGAGGAGACAAACATCTCTGGGAACTGAGAACCTCTACCTCTCCTAAGCACTACCTGGCTGGTCCTGTTCACACCACTGGGAAAGGGAAGAACAGAACCACCTGCAGGGTCCCTTCCATTCTTAAACCTAAGAAAGAAAGAACTCAGAAGGGGCTGAAAATGGCCTTAGGGTCTTAAACCTAACATACAATTAACAAAAACTGTTGTCACACTCAGTTACTGAGCACCCCCATCCTGTTGCAGGGCATCCTCATAAATCCTGGGGAAATATTGCTGGCTGAGGTGTTCAAGAGGAGAAACACTTTTACTGCTAAACAAGTCAGGGCTCGTGTCACAGAACAGAACTTATCCAGAGCTTATCTAAATCCTCCCAGGGTCAGAAAACTCGTTGTAAGGTCTGGTCTCCAGAGAGTCCAGTAATTGGTGACTTTGGCTAGATCTGAAACACAGTCAGGGAAGGCTCTGCTCCTTGAAGCAGTTGCTTGTTATTAAATCCTATACTCGATGGGTTCTCTCTATCGAAATATTCTCTCCATATAAAAAACATTTGATTTAGAAATGAAGTTGGAAGTAATGTAATGACATGGGGTGGAAGAACTTGGCTTTGAAATGAGGCTCCTCTTGCTTAGATAACTGTCAAAGACTAACAAATCTTTTGCCTTCATAACCTGTCATCAGCAACTATTTTATCCATCCCCTTATTATTTATCATAATAATCAGGCAGTAATAATAAGGCAATACAAATAATAAGGCAAGACTGACTATATGCCTAGAATGATAGCATTAGAGAGAGTACCTTTATCTAATAGAGGGATATTGAAGAATGTTTTAAATGTATCTCAAATAGCTTTCTTATTAAACTCAGATGCCTTTGGGAAAAGTTCACCCTTGTATATTAACCAGCTAACGGTAACTAATCCTATAACCCTTCTCTGAATTCAAGGTCCCATTGGAATGGATCAAAAAATAAATGGCTGGTATAGGAGCTTGGTGCTCTAGCAAGGGCATGAGGTGGTGCTGAAATGAGTATTTCCTTTATTTCATTTCTTTTCTCTTTGGGAGTGATGGGTTGGAACTCTCCTTTGACAGTAACCCGCAACAATGTATCATTTTATTCTTAGAGGTTGAAGCGGTGGTTTGTATGACAGTTTTTCCAAGTGGCTTACTCAGGTGTTCATAACAATGTCTCATCTTTCTAAGGAGATTATTACCACAAGAACTCAAAGCGCTCTGCAAACATTAATTAACCAAACCTGTATAGGTAAGGATTACTACATCCCAATTCTCTTGCAGGAAAAAAAAGCAACTATTCCCAGATTTTATTGGCACTTTCTTCTAACGGTAGACATCAGTATTCATTTGAAATATGCACATGTATGTAATTTCTTACCTTACTGGAATGTTATCTCTTTAACGTAAAATTAAATTGTTCTTTTCAACTAGTTCAATTTTAAGGTGGCAAGTTAATTTAAAATTGGCTATATCTCCTCAAGTAGAGTAAGTGTAACTTTTCTGCATAAATTTGTTTAGTTAAATCACATAGTCCTCCTCTTAGGCACAGTTTATATGTCATTTTAATTATATCACTTTTATAATATTTGGGGTGAGAGAAAGACTGACATACAGACTAACATGGAAAAATCCTGTGGAAATGTCCATGTTTGTGTCAGGTCATGGAAAATTTAACTTTAAGAATGGTCATAGATTGGACAACAATAACTTGATGAAAAAATGAGTATAACTCACCTTCAGAATAAAGCATGTTGTATAAGACCCTGAGATGGCCTTGTAATACATTTGTGCTTAGCTGTCTTCAACAGTGAAATAAAATCCCTAAATTTGGCTAAGGTAATGAAATCTCTACTCTAATCCTATCTAAATCAGGTATAGACATTTGAGTAAGTATGCTAGAAAGTTCATTTTCTTCACTGTATTTTAGTCACTTTTCTGAGGGTAGATGATTTACTCACATACCTGGAATAGACAATCAGAGCGAGTGATTCATTTCCAAATGGGCCTGCTTGCTACTTTGGGAGAGAATATTGCATGAAATATGTTTTTAAATGGTATTTCTAAGAAATAGTACTTCTTCTCAGGCTTGTTCTATTCAGATTTGGTCTAATGATGTCTCATGGCTCAAGATAATTGATAGGTGCCCTAATAAAGGTGCCATATGTTCAAATACACTTTTCCTTTCCCGAGTGAAGGAATATGAGGGTAAAAGGCACTGGGCCTGTTGTGATTTGATCAAATGGCGATTTTTCTGAATCATTTTAGTATTATCTTACAAAAGATTTTACTGCTTACCCTTGAGATCACTGGAGGTCAACTTCTTAACTTTTAACAGTCTCTAATTGACAGTAAAATCTTTCATGAGGAGAAAAAAGTATTTGTGTGTAAGAAAAATTAAGAAGACTATCTTAAGGTGTGGTGATAAAAACATAATTCTGGTGCATCTACACAAATAGGATTCACAGTCATTTCGATCATAACTTGCTCCCTAGGAAAAAGTCACTAGTAAGCTCTAGAATGAGCCTTCCTATTCTTGCCCAATGGGATCATCCATAGCAACACAGGGTATTTGTCAAAGAATTTGCTATAAAACTTTCATCAGAAGGGAGTGTCTTCAGAGGCTGCAAGAAGAGCCTCATTTATGAAGCAAGACCTGAATTCATGTTGTAACTGTGCCATTTATTGGCTCAGTAGCCTTGGTAAGTATTTAGACTCTGTAAGCCTTGGTTGTTACTTTTGTAAAATGGGATCATTCACTTTCTGGAGTAGATGCTGTTGGTGCCCTGCCCAGATTCTTCTTACCTGGCTCTGCACCTACCATCTGCTGCTGTAAGGATTGGCTGCTAGTGGTTCACAGCTGCCCTTTCTCCAGACACTTGCCCTTGGCAGATGGGCACCAGTTCACCCAAATATCCTGGAATGTTCCATCTCCTGTTTCCAGTGACTGACACACGGCCAATAAACTATTAATGTAGGAGTACAAAAGTCTGGCCCTTTTGCCTAAATGTAGAACAGCTCCGTGTTGCTATTCATATTCCAGAGATACCTGTGGGATTAATCCGAGACAAACTTCCATGGAAACCACATCTTTGCTCTTTTTTTCCCCCTGCAATGTCTCATGTCCCTCACTTTCTGTTTCTCCTCAAAAACCTCCTTCAATAAGTCATTTGCATGAGATTTTCATCTTATACTCTACCTTTAGGAAATCTTCTCTCAAACACTTGCCCTACCTTGTGGGATATTTACAAGGGCCAAACAGATGATATATTTGAAGCCACAGTGAAAAGTATAAAGTGACAGCCACATGTGAAAGAATGAAGCTAGGCTACTGTCTGGCACCATACACAAAAATAAATTCAAAATAGGTCAATGAGTTGAATGTAAGACCCGAAGCCATAAAACTCCTAGAAGAAAACAGGGGGAAAGCTCTTAGACGTTGTTCTAGGCAATGATTTTTTGGATTTGACACCAAAAACAAAGACAGCCAAAGCCAAAATAAATAAGCTGGTCTACATCAAACTCAAAACCTTTTGTCTGGCAAAGGAAACCATCACCAAAGTAAACGACAACCTAGGCAATGGGAGAAAATATTTGCAAATCGTATGTCTGATAAGGTGTCAATACCCACAATATTTAAATAACTCATACAATTCAATAGTAAAAAGAAATCTGTTTAAAAATGGGCAGAGGAACTGAATAGAAATTTTTCCAAAGAAGACATACAGATGACAAACAGGCTTATGGAAAGGTGCTCAGTGTCACTAATCATCAGGGAAATGCAAATCAAAACCACAATGAGATATCACCTCACAATTGTTAGAATGGTTATCAAAAACACAAAAGATGACAAGTGTTGACATGGAGGTAGAGAAAAGAGAGAGAACACTTGTGCACTGTTGGTGGGAATGCAGACTGGTGCAGCCATTATGGAAAACAGTATGGGGTGTCCTCGAAAAGTTAAAAATAGAGTTACTATATGATCTAGAAGCTCCACTTCTGGGTATACATCTGAAGGAAACAAAATCACCATCTTGGAAAGATATATGCATTGCTGGTTCATTGCAGCATTATTTACAACAGCCAAGATATGGAAACAACTTAAGTGTTCACTGATGGATGAATGCATAAAGAAAATGGATAAAGAACACACACACACACACACACACACACACACACACTCACACATATACACAGAGGAATATTATTCAGTTATAAAAAAGAAGGAAATCCTGCCATTTGCAACAACATGGATAGACCTTTAGGATATTATGTCAGAGAGAGAAATAAGTCAGAGAAAGGAAGACAAATACTGTATGATCTCATGTGTATGTGCAATGTAAAACAAAACCAAAACCAAAAACGGAACCCATAGATACAGAGTACAGATTGGTGCTTGCCTGAGGTGGTGGTGGGGGGCATGGGGGGAGGAAGTGGGAGGCAGTGAGGGATAGGTGATATACATATAAGTTGTAAGATAAATAAGACAAATAAGTTCTGTGGATATAACATGCAATGTGGTGATTATACTTAAAAGTAATTACAAGAAGAAAAAAGAAAAAAATGTTTCACAGAAAAACATTGTTATTAGAAGGTGGTGAATTTGTTTTACAATTTTTTTGTGTTTGTTAATACTTTCATTAGTTTCTCATGTTTCTAGAACGAAAGCAATCGAGGACTTTCTAATCTTGTAGAAATCTTATCAAGGTTTTCATAGAAACTATTACTGTACATATAAAATCATTTTTTCAAGGGGTTTTTCACAACCATGTTAGGAATACAGCATGGAGCTGAAATGTGTATAAGCTGTCATTGCACCTTCTTTGTTGTGCAAGCATTATCATAGTCACTCTTATCGTAAAAATAAAAGTAGCAATGAGTTGTAGTAGGAAGAACATAGCCCATGGCCACATTTTAAAGCCACCTTCTCTTACACTTGGCTTCAGAGTATTGCTGTATTTCAGTCCAAGGAATACTATGACTTAGAGCGCTTGACCAAAATTAAAAAAAAAAAAAAAAGATCATGTTTTGTGTAGTGAGCCCACCACATAATTATAGTTGAGGAAGCCATGTCTCAATAATTCTTTTTTTAAAAATTTTAATGTTTACTTTTGAGAGAGACAGAGAGCATGAGAGGCAGAGGGGCAGAGAGAGAAGGAGACCCAGAATCTGAAGCAGGCTTCAGGCTCTGAGTGTCAGCACAGAGCCCGACGTGGGGCTTGAACTCATGGAGTACAAGATCATGACCTGATCCAAAGTCAGCAGCTTAACTGACTGAGCTACCCAGGCACTCCAGTCATTCTTATTTTTTTAGGGACACTTATTGGTTTTCTAGGTTCTGGGCTAGAGATGGTCTCATTCTCTGTGTCAAGAAACTAACCGTCTTACGAGGGATGACAGACTCTCAAATCCTTAATTATAACACAGTATGAAAAGTTGAATTGTAAAAGAGACTTTACTTTGACAGCAAAGTGACAAAAACTTGCTAACGATCACAAATTTAGTGACTATAGTGGGTTGAATAGTAGCCTCCAAAAATTCATGTCCCCCTGGAATTTCAGATTGTGACCTTATTTGGAAATAGAGTCTTCACAGATATTATTAGGTTAAAATGAGATCATCCTGGATTCAAATGAGCCCTAAATCAATGACTCGTGCCCTTATAAGAAGAGGAAAGAATACACAGAGACAAACAAAGATACATAGGAAAGTGGGTATGTGAAAACAGAAGCAGAGATTGGAGAGACGGAGTTATGAGTCAAGAATCGCCAGCAACTACCAGAAGCTAGGAGAACAGCATGTAACAAATTATCCTTCAGAGACTCCAGAATGACCCAACTTTGCCAACACCTTGATTTCAGACTTCTGGCCTCCTGAACTGTGAGAGAATAAATTTCTCTTGTTTTAGGCCATTTGGTTTGTGGTGATTTGTTACGGCAGCCATAGGAAACTAATACATTGGTTCTGTGTTCTTCCTCCTAGAATTGCTTCTTTTTTTCACTGTTGCTAACCTTACTCAAACTTTGGGTCTTGGCTCACGTGTACATCCTCCAGGAAGTTTCCTCTGATTCTCTCAAATGTTGGCTCAGCATCTCTCCTATGTATTCCTATAGAATCCTGTGCGTACTCCATCTTAATTTGGGACAAACTCTCATGTAATACCTGATTTACTTGTCTTTTATCTCCCAGTTGGGAGAAGGACAAGCTTTTTTTTCTATCTGGTTCTGAGAAGAGCAGGACTGCCTCGTATACATCTTAGGTTTGTATATGCCCCAATCTATTCAACTTTATCTATTGGTCCTGATGATTTTTAATCAAATCCTTGGTGCCTGGAAAGATCATGGCATGTAGGAGGTGCTCAATTGCTATTTTAAAATAAATGAATGGAGGGAAATCTGGGTGACTCAGTTGGTTAAGCATCTGGACTTCAGCTCAGGTCATGATCTCACGGCTCGTGGGTTCAAACACCGCGCTGGGCTCTGTGCTGACAGCTCAGAGCCTGGAGCCTGCTTCGGATTCTGTGTCTCCCTCTCTCTCTGCCACTCCCCCACTTGCGCACACACACACGCTCTCTCTCTCTCTCTCTCTCTCTCTCTCTCTCTCTCTCTCTCAAATATAAATAAACATTAAAAAATTTAAAAATAAAATAAAACAAATGAAAGGCAAAGTCAGACCTGGGCCATGGAATTGTCTCTAAACTCTCCTCTTCATATGTTGTCTACATTTTTGTTTTTTGGTAAGAGATTATTGATGGTACTTACCAATTGCTTCGACATTTATTACCAGGACCCAGCCAAAATCAGGAGACTTCAAGCAAGCCCCTGCGATAGCACCTGAGGCAGATACTTCCCCAAGAGTTTCCCAGAGACAGCAGACTTGCCCTTCCCCCACAACTCCCTATGCCAAACCCTGTTCACCTTTCCCAGTCAATATTGAAGGGGACTAAGTTAGAGAAGCTACATTGTTGGATTTTTGGGAGGAAAGCCGAGTTCATGGCAAAATGAAATTTGTCTCCCTTCTCCAAGAGGTAGAGAACACTTTACCCCAAAGCTAAGGTGAGAGCTCCAAGAACTTCAGTTAAAGAAACTCATAGTGCTTTCAAACAGGAGAAGTAGGCATTTATTTTCATTCCTAAGCATTATCCATCGTTAATTTTCCATTCTTTGACATCCTTGCTTTTAAATTGAGGTCTAATTTACATAGAATGGAATGCTTTGATTTTAAGTGTGAGCTTCCATTCACTTTGACAAATGCATGCTCTGGGTAACCCACACCTCTATTAAGACACAGTTCCTAGGCATTCTTAAACAGCCAACTTGCTGACTTGGACTGAATAGGAGACGATTGGAAAGAGATGACTGACTGGAGATGTGAGCTCCATTATCTGATATGCAAAGATGCTGATGCCTAAGTAATGACTGGTAGTTTCGATTTAACAGTTTTGTGGAGGCTCACTCAAGTGGCTTCCTTCTGGTCAAGGGAACCCTAGCTGCCAGAGGCTGTGGGGAGATCACCAATTGTGGAAGTTGAGAAGAGGGAATGAATGAAGGGGTGAGCTTGCACTTGGACATCCTAGGTTGGAGAAGTGACAGCAGGGAGGTCCTGCGGGGCCTTCTGAAAGACCCCTCCCCCACGAGCAAGACCGCTTTGGGATTACTGCACACAGCCAGTGTGGATGTGTAGCCACTGCTGACTGGATACAGGGACAGACAGTCAAGAAAAGACGATATTCAAATTAGCTTGTGGGGCGCTGGGTGGCTCAGTTGGTTGAGCATCTGACTTCAGCTCAGGTCATGATCTCATGGTTGGTGAGTTCCAGCCCCACATAGCCCTGGCTGCTATCAGCACAGAGCCTGCTTCCGATCCTCTGTCCACCCCCCTGCCATCCCTCCTACACTCATGCTCTCTCAAAAATAAACATTTAAAACAGAAAAAAAAATCAGTTTGTGATTAAAGTCAGCAGTTAATCTGAGCTTGTTATAACTGAAAGAGACTATGAAACCAAATGATTTTCCCAAACTGTTAAAGGATAGAAAAGAGTGATTCAACAAAACCTGGTTGGAAGCAAGGACTGAAAAAAAAAAAAAAAAAAAAAAAAAGAAAACCAGTTTATGTTTATACCCTCGAAGAATTGAGACTTTCCAATAAATCAGTTACATGAGAAAACAAGAGTTCCAAGCCTGTGGATTACAGACCCTTGGGGATAAGCAGGGGAGGCTCCAGGTTACTGCAAGTTATTGCAAGTGGTGTGCAAAGCAATACATCAAATAAACATGGTGCGGTAAATAATGGCTCCCATAGATGGGTAAAATCCCTTGTCAATATATGTTTACTCAGTTTTGGTTATTAAGTACAAATGCATTCATAAAAGTGTTAGTGAGTTTTTAGTATGTTTTTATTAGAAATAATCTATATCAATCCATGTTTAGGAGCTCTTGTAATTATTTTTAATATGAGAAAGGAATTACTGTCAGCAGAAATGATTCCATACCTTTTCATGATTTAAACAACAAAAATTTATTGTTTAACAATCTTAGAGACTCAAAGTCTGAGGTCAAGGTATAAGCAAGATATATATGCCACATTTTCTTTGTCCAGTGTATGTGTGTATGTATGTGTGTGTGTGTACATATGTATATTTTATCGTGTGTGTGTGTATGTATACATATGTACACACACATACATACATACACACATACACACACATGATAAAATATCCTTCATCCTTAACAAAGGACATTCTGTCATTCAGCATGAATGATCTTGGAGGGTATTATACTAAGTGAAATAAGCCGGACAGAGAAAGACAAGTACTGCATGATCTTCTTTACATGTAGAACCTAAAAAATAAATTGAACACACAGAGTAGAAAAGTGGTTGCCAAGGGCTGAGGGGTAGCAGAAATAGGGAGTTTGGTAAAAGGCTACAAATGTTCAGTTATAAGATGAATAGGATCTGAGGATATAACGTATCACACGATAACTACAGTTGATAACACTGTATTATATGATTGAAATTTGCTAAGAAAGTATAATTTAAATGTTCTCATAAAAAAAAAGTGCTATAGATGGGCTAGGCTGAGGTCTATTCAGGAGAGGGCCTGGGAATATCAGTGGGCCTCCCGAGCAATTCCACATAAAAAAGGAACTTGCCCACTCCTCTTTTTCCCTTTTTATACCTATTTTCAATATATGAAACATATATGCAAGTCAGACATTATGCCAGACTCCGTCAGCTCATTGATGAAGATATAGCCCTCACACAGAAGTAGAGCTCAGCAAACGTTTTCTGCACAGAGCCAGAGAGCAAATGTTTTAGGCTTTGTGGGCCATATAGTCTCTGTCATGACTACTCAACTCCAGTGTGATAGGGCCATAGCAGTCACAGAAAATGCATAAAGAAACAGGTGTGTGACTGTATTCCAATAACTATTTTTGAACTCTGAAATTTGAATTTCATCTAATTTTCACATGTCACAAAATACTCTTCTGTTGATTTTTTTCCCCAATTATTGAACACTTTTAGTTCCTGTGCCATATAAAAAGTATACAGCAAGCCTGTTCTGAAGGACCTTCGAGTCTAGTAATGGAGACAGATGTGTAAACAATCGGGATACCATGTAAATAGGGACAGAATGCTAGATGTTATGTACATATGAACAAGACCATCACATGATTCTTCTTGCCATGTAGCACAAGCTAAAGTAAAGGCTTTCAACCTATTTTTCCACCCCAACATGCCGAAGAATTGCAGTGCATTTTAACTGGTATTAATTCCTCATTATTGACATTTTCTCAGCCAGGAAATGCATCCTCTGACTTTGGGGAGGGAGAAAAGGGACAGGTGAGGGGGAAAAGATGCCATAGTTTTTGATGTGTGCCTCTAGGAGTGATGAGTAGACTCAGATTATGAAAAATTATAAAATATTTTTAGGTTAATGTTATTTGTGGTAAGGGTCGTTGTGATAATTAAATTCTGCTATTCTACTCTCCTTCTTTCCACGTGTTACCTTTGTTCTATCAGCACTGAATAATTGGACATGTGCTAGTGGATGCTTACATTTTTAAAAAAATAAAATGGAATATGTATTTGCTAAAAGTTTTGGGTTCTCCTCCCAAACTTCCAACAGAGACAGACAATCCAAAAAAAAAAAAAAATTAAAAATTAAAAAATTAAAAAACCTTTGTTAGTGATCTTCTTGGCTTTGTGCTTATGCCCAGAGTGTTCCACTCCAGTGTCACCATCTTGGAACTTTTAATAATATTTGAACAGGGGATACTCATTTTCAACTTACTGAGCCTAGCAAATTATGTAGCCAGTTCTGTAGATAAATGATGTGAACTCAGAATTATATTTTATATTCTACACTTTCCATAGAAACATGGCATCTAGTTAGGCAGCTCTCAAAAATGTTCACTGAATGCCCAACATTTATGAAATGCCTGTATTTGCCAGGTGCTATTCTAGTCACTTTGCATGGAAGATGGTGACATTTACTTGATTCTTGTGGAATTGGTTTGTGTATCTTGCTTAACTACATAATTTATGCATGAATAAATAAATAATAGTAGAAGAGAGATATAAATGAAGTGAAATAGACAGAATAGAGAGGGAATATTGGAGAGAAAAATAACTGTAGGGAGAAAAGGGGAAGCTTGTTGCATAGACAGATACATGGTTGCATGAAATGTTACCCAATGTCTTGGCTGCTCTGAAACACCAGGGATAGTTGAATGCATGTGGCATGCCACAATTCCTGTCAGCATTTTTTTTTTTTTGTAAAAAAGAATTAGGCAGATAATGAAAAATCACAGAAATTGACAGACTCTGTAAATAACCGCAGCAGCTACAAACAAGCGACAGTGTTTAAATAAGTAAATGGAGGACAGCTGGTCATGATTTGGTTGTAGTATGGCCCACATCAGTAAGCCTGCCAAACCTTTTCATCTCAGGTCATGCATACAGAGGGCAATAGGATTCAGAAGAATTCATCAATTCTTTTCGTTTTTGAGAGTAAAGAAACCTTATATATCATCTCTTCATTTTCATATGAAAAAAAGGGAAGGAAAAGATGTCACATATAGGAACTCCTGAACTCCTTGTTTCCAGTTTTAATCTTTATATACCATCATTTAAATGTCCTAGTCTTCAACAGCCTGTGAGTAGAAATGTAATTGCATTGCTATTTAAGCCTGTCACATCTCAATAATTCTAAGCTCCCATCATTAGGAAGATGCATCCTGTTCCTGGAAGAGTAACCTATCCTCAAATATTTTTTAGAATCCCCAAAGCCATCTTAAAGATGTGCATGAACCAGTCCTCCTGTCCCTCCCTGTATAAATTAGGCAGGCAGGTCCTAGCTGCTAGCCACCTAAGCGGATTCCCCTTCCACCCTGGTAGCTGGAGACATTTGCTACTGTTACCAGAGGCCAGGTACTAGTCATTCACAAAACACAATGTAGCTTTATCTGAGAGTCCCTGTTTCCTGAAATGAACCATAGCTTCTGAAGCTTTAGAGTGAGTTTTAAACTTTAATTTGCATATGTATCACCTAGGGATTCTGTTAAATACAGATTCTAATTCAGCTGGTCTGGAGTGGGATTTGAGATTCTGCCTTTCTAATAAACTCCAGGTGGTTGCTGATGCTGCTGGTCCATGGACCACACTGTGAATGGCAAGGTGTCAGAGCACTATTTCTCAAAATGTGCTCTCTGTGCCACTTGATATTCAGTCACCACACAGGCTTTTTATTATAGACTCCTGGGCTCCTGTTCCTATCAAATCAATATTTCTGGAGCCAAAAAATTGGCAAGTTGTATTTTTAACAAGCTTCTTCAGGTGACTTTTGCGTAACCAGCAGCTGGGTGTACAGAAACTGTGGCTTTGACACCCAAGTGGTTACTTAAAAAACTAGAAAGAAAATCCTCCCCCCCCCCTTTTTTTAAATCTTTACTAAATTGGGAGCATGGGAGAGGCCCCAGGGCCAGATAACTTGGGCTCCAATACCTTCAGAATTTAGAGCTCTATCAAAAATTCAGTTATTTTTCTCCCTGAAGAGAAATACACCACCTGTGGGACTGGGTTAAGATGTATTCCCAAGATCATGCCAAATACCTCATTCAGAAGTGCCATGCCCTGTGATCCTTGGTCCTTTTTTTCACGTTAAGGTGTTTTTTTTTTTTTTAATTCTAGATTCATTCTACCTTTATTGCAGATTCTCTGAAGGGACCTATTGTCCCTCCATGCATTGGGACCACCATAATACCCTCTTGCTCCCATCTATTAGACATGAACCTCCAGCTGTGGATGGGATCCATGTCTTTGTCTCCAAGATGCCCCTGAGTCCTATTTAATCTGGGTAAGAAAATAAATATCTAAATGGCTAAAATGCCACCTGACTCCATATTCTGGACAAATGAGGTCAAGTTCAGCTGTATCCAAACATTAGTTGTCCAGCAGAGGCTTTTGGTAACTTCTCTACTTAGCTGATGATGCCATGGGCCGGATTGAACCAGCATATGTCTCATCAGTAATGGCCAGAGTCACCTCGTGTATATCAATGCTGCATTAACCAGCATAGACATCCCAGGGTGTTTCTTGTACCTGAGGAACACTGTCCCTGTTCTTAAGAATAGAGCCTCTACTATTACAGGGTTATAGAACAGCTAAACATCAGAGCGTACAGAGATCTTTTTTTTTTTTAATTTTTTTTTTCAACGTTTTTTATTTATTTTTGGGACAGAGAGAGACAGAGCATGAACGGGGGAGGGGCAGAGAGAGAGGGAGACACAGAATCGGAAACAGGCTCCAGGCTCCGAGCCATCAGCCCAGAGCCTGACGCGGGGCTTGAACTCACGGACTGCGAGATCGTGACCTGGCTGAAGTCGGACGCTTAACCGACTGCGCCACCCAGGCGCCCCGCGTACAGAGATCTTAATCGCATCCTAATCTTATTTTACAAATGAGAAATATCTCAAGCAGAAAAGGAGGCTTAGTAACCTGAAAAATATCACACATTTGACTTTAAATGATGTCCTAGAACCTAAACACAGGACTCTTAGAGACAAGAGCTTTTTAAAGGCTATGTGGGATTATCACTGGGGAAGGAAAGATTTTCCTTAACCCTAAATACTAACACATATTTTAATTACCCCACATACTAAGTTCCTTTATTTAATGGGCCCTATTTTTAATATCTGCAATGTCCTCCGGATACCTTTATACCTACCTGAAGCCTAATGAGATCAGAACCCATGTGGGTTCACAGAATCTGCCTCGATAGCACGTGCCAAATAGAAATTCTTCTTAGCTTCTCTTGTGTTCATCATTTAACATTACAATTTAAACTTGGGAACATTCATATTAATATTATTGAAAACATAGCCACAAATTGATTTCAGATTGAGATTTGACTATTACTCATTCAACAAATATTTTTGAGGTGTCTTTTTTTTGTCCCTTTACTTGGCACTTAAGGATATGGCAGTGAAGAAGACAGATAAGGCTTTGTTTGGTTCTCCTGGGCTAAACATTCCAGTGGATTTTATTTTCAACTATCCAAAAATATTTTGTATAGCCAGGCTCAGTAAAGTAGCTTCTGCCACCTGGGCAAATGTCTGCCCAAGGAATGAGTCGAATAATTTTACAGCTAAAGAGTTCTAGAAAGAAAATGAATCTAGAAAACAGGCAATTATTAAAGGAATAGGCCAACAGCAAGTGATTGGGGCTCTAATATGAAGGTATAGGGCAATCCCAGCAGGCCTGTGGGGCACCAAGAAAGAAAATACAGGCCAATGGATATTTATCAATCAAGGCTAGTGCACAAGCAGTTGTCATCAGTTAAGAAAACAGCATGGGGCATGGGTAAAGCTACTTGGCTGGGTTGAGGAACCCACCCACCATCTCTGCCATAGTAGGTGGAAGGTCCAGCTGCAGCAAAATGTTGAACCTGAAAGGATGGAGGGATTGACCCTTTAATAAAGCCAGAAATCAAATATTTATGACTGCAGTTCAAAATTATATGCAGGTCTCAGACACCAGAACTGAGACTCAGTCTAGAGTAGAAATATCAGTATGAATACTATTTGTCATGGTATCATAGAGTATTTGGAGTAGAACTCCATTTTCTGTTGATTTTGCCATTTTAAAAATTGATCTAGTAGCCTGAGTTGGGAACCAGTTGACAAAAACTATTTGCATTTGCTAGCATTGCAAAGTAATGAGAACCTCATTAATGCCAACTGCTCTTTTGAGATTAATAAGCTTTAACATGTTAAGAAATAGTCCTTTGCATGATAGTTTACTAAATATAAACTTTTTTAAGCCAGGAATGAATCACAAATGAAATTTTAAATGCCCTTTTAGGGGCATCTATAAAAATGATCATACTTCCTATCTCATTTATATCCTCATTTCTTAAGTAAACTCTATTTGGGCAAGATGTAATTATAGCACAGGGCTGGGTTATATTTGTTTATGTTTTATTTACAATTTAGGCAACTATGCTCATAATGAGATTGGTTTATGATTTGATTGTTTTTTCTTTGCAGTCTCAATAGAATTTACCCCTAAAGTCTTCTCCGTTCAGTGAAAGGTTTGGGGGACATTTGCCAATACTCACCCTTCCCAGCTTAACATGATTGTAATGTCCTTTAGGTTTGCTGTGATTTTATTGAGTGAGTTTGAAAACCCCCATATTTCTTAGAAAATCAGCCCTGAAGTGATAAAATTCAGGAGCAGAGTTGTAAGGATCCATTCGGTTAATGCTGGGATGCTGGGATGCTACTCCAATCCCCATCACAATGGAAGGACTAATGCTCCTGGCTGCTGGGAATGCAGGAGGCTACAGCCCTCAGCTCTTAGCCCTCTTAGCCAGGGCTGAGGTGAGCTGTTTCACCCAAGGCCATGCCATCTTCCTGAGGCAGCTCATGATCAGTGACTTAACGTAGAGATGTGAAGGACCAGCCCTTGCACCCCAAGTAGTGACAAATCTGGGTGGTCATCCCAGTTTCAGAACACCTTGCAGGGTCAGCTAGGGTCTTCACTGGGACTCCACTGAGACCTCACCTCTTCCTCTGCCTAGTCTCATTTTTACTTTTCCTTTCCTTGGGTATTGTCCCCAAGAGCATTCCTTCACCATCTTCCTGTGCACCCATCCCCATCTCAGAATCAGAAGCCCAACCTTCAACAGGGGTCAACATTTTTATTTAAAAAAAATTCTACCTTACTTCCTTATATATTTAAATTTCTTGATTTTTCTTATAATTTACTTTCATAGCCTTTAAAACAGATAGGCTTAACTATAAAGTTGACTAGATACTGTTATCACTTTTAAAGCATGTAATGTAAATACTTTAAATTGATTTCATTCTAAAGATTTTTGTTTCTCTGTTCCTCTGTTTTTATGAACATCACTAAACATTGCTGGATGGCAGTGTCTTAAGGCACCACTGTGTACTCTGTGTCCATTGGGGGCCACACCTACTTAGAGGCAGGTTTAATTTCCACTCATTGCTTAGGGCTCAGGGCCTCTGGATACTAATAAACTAGTCTGGAATAAACAGTTCTTTGAGCAAGGCCAGAACATTCTTCTCACATGTATGGAACATACCCAGATCAGGTTTGCTTTTGTCGGGATTGGTTCAAGGTTGATTTTCTTTTTGTTCTAGAGCATTGAAAGATGTCATGAAACCTCAGTGACAAACTTTATAGAGGGCTTTATCCTCAGGAGGCATGGTGAAGCATCTATGGTTTTATGCTAAGTGTAGCAGAGGTGGTTCAGATGAACTTAGTGACTCTTCCAGACATAGGTGGACCTCGTAAGAATACTGTTTTTTCTTCACAGCTCAGTACTCTCTTCCCAGGAAGCTTGCTAGAGTGAACAAGAACATTGTGCTTAACACACACACACACACACACACACACACACACACACACACACATGCACATACACACAAAGAGAGAGACAGAGAACACTAAAAGGACTTACAATGTCCACTCCCCAACTGCAGAAGAGAAGAGACAACCACTGCATTTTATGGTCCCTTATGGTCTCTTTTATTCATTAGAATCTTGGAGAGTAGGCTGCTTCCTCATTAAAGTAACTTGCAGTCTTCTTTTGCTATACAGCTTAGGCAAAGTAGAAGCAAAGACAAGATTCAGGAACCCTGTTCACTGATGATTTTTGGATTTCGGATGAGCAGTGTCGATGGGGAAGGAGGAGGCTCAAACCAAGTCTTTCTTGAGGAGATAGTCCCATAGGCGGAACAGAGGCGGACTCCGTTGGAGGGCCTCACTTGTTGGAGAGATGACAGATGGGTGTTCAAAGCAAACAATGCAGTGTGACTTAAGGTAAGTTCCATGTAAGCCATGCAGAAAGTAAGCATGAAAGGGGTTCAGAGAGGTTTAAGGACTATTCATTAGTTTGAATTGCATGGAGACAATTGTCCATAGTTCTTCCGTCTAGCAATACCTTTTCTATTAACCTTATCTGTGGGTAGCCAAGCACCTAATACTGTTTCCATGTTACCTCATCACCTCTGGCTAATCTCTAGAGATTCATATGGTAATTGGTGATTTTTGGACCAGCTTCTTCAAGTGGATTTCTTCTTTAATAATCAGGACAACAGCTTTTACCACTTTTTTTTTTTTTTTTTTTTTTTTTTTTTTTTTTTTTTTGCTATAATCTTGCTTTTGTAATTATGGCAGAGGAGTCTCAATAACCAACACAGTCTTTCTTAGGACAGAAATCTAAACTGAATTCAGGTAAGTTGCTCTGAATTTCAGTTGTTTCCTCTTCTTCATGATGGGGGTAATAATAACCTTATAGAGTTTTTCTGAGCTTTCAAAAAGATAAAGTGTGTTGAGGTGACTTGTAAAAGTGTTTACAGCTAGTTGAACTTGATTTTAGTGAGGGCAAGCAATGAAAACCTCAAGCATGCAGATTACATGAAATACTGCTTCTCTTCCTTTACTATTTCCTTATGCTTTTCTTCATACATGAAGTACTTGGTGCGTAGTGAAGGATGTCTATTCCTTTTCTTCCCTCATGTTTCATCTAGGCTGGGTCCCATTTATGCCAACCTTCTAATGGCATCTGATATATAGTTACAGAAATGCTAAATAGCAACCTTATACTTGTATTTCACTCTATACTTTTAAGTGTGTTTTATGCTTTAATTAACACAGTATGCAATTAAAATTTTGAGAATGTAATGTCATTCCCATTATGGAGGTGAGGAGAAGAAGACTCAGCAAAGTTAAGTGACTTTTCTAAGGTCACACAGACGGTAAGAAAGTAGAAGACTTGAGATCAAACACGCCCTGGTTCTTTGGTTATAGCCCCGTTCGATTTTCAGGATGGCCACTGCCCCACACTTGTGCTGTGTGGTGCATCTGGAAAGGCGATATTACAGAAGAAGCCAAGTGAACCCAGATTTCGAGATCACCCTCCCTTGAGGGCTAGGTCTCCATGCTATGGAATCTCTACCTCCCTAAGACTCCAAGCTCTTAATGTTAGAGGAGAGACAGCACCTTCACTCCTGAGTACATCAGACGTGAATGATGATGTGATGTCATCACCTGCTGGCACAGGCATAAGAGTGAGCATTTCTGGGAATGGTCACTCTCAAATTTGGACAGATTCTTTTAGGTCCAAGAAGGAAATCGCAGCTTCAGGGTAAAGGACAATGCAGATCCAAGGTAAGGTAAGTGAGCAATGATGCTTCAGCGCTCAACATAAGAGAGGGGGGCAAAGGAGGTGGATTTGTGGCTTTGCACAAGTGATGCAGAAGATATGCATCTGACCGAAACCAATGAAGAGTTCTTAATAAAAAATGGAACCTGAATCCGATCCAGATTCTAGATCTAATGACCAGTTTGCAGAAAACGAGGGAGACAGAAGAACGTGTTTAAAAAAAAAAAAAAAAAAAAAAGGTAACATGGAGATGTGAGCGACAAAATCCGGCATCTGGGAATCTTGATAAGGCACGTGAATCTGATTTACTCAGAAAATAAATTGCAAGGAGACAGAAGGGCAGGGAAACCTATAGATTAAAAGACACTTGAGGGACACAGCAAACAATGGGATGCATGAGCTTTAGGCAGGTTTTTACATCAAACTTCAAATACAAGCAACACGTTTGTGAAGAAATGGGAAAATTTGAAAGTTGACTATATAGTTGATAGGCTGAAGCACTTATTTTTAATTTATAAGTAGGAAAAATAGATACAACACACCTCCTCATTGTGAGCATGCCAGAAGGGAAGTTGAGTTGATTGATCAAACAACTTTCAGAGATGCCTCCAGGTCCCGCATCGAGTGGCCATCTGTGATACTCAGGCCGCGCTGTAATTCAATGGAACATATGACGGGAAAACGCTCTGGGGAATTGCTCAAGCATATGAAGAGTTGGGCAGGGGCTCTACAGAATGGTAAGTTTCTTGCTGTATGACAACCTCTCAGATCATCACCTGTGATTTTCCCAATATCCTGGACTCAGAATACATATTTATAAATTTTTTCCATTTGTTGTCCTCATTGTTTGTTTCTTATTTTCTCTTCCACTCTTTTTTCCCCTTCTCTGGTTTCAATTGATGATTTTATACAATTCCATTTCCTCTCCTTTTACCATATCAATTATACTCTTTAAAAATATTTTTAGGGGCACCTGGTGGCTCAGCTGGTTAAGCTTCCGACTCTTGATTTCAGCTCAGGTAATGATCTCATGGTTCATGGGCTCGAGCCTCGTCGTCAGGCTCTGTGCCAGTAGCCAGGAGCCTACTTGGGATTCTCTGTCTTTGCCTCTCCCCCACTCTCTCTCTCTCTCTCAAAAATGAAATAACTAAACTTAAAAATAGTTTTAATGGTTGACCTAGAATTCGAAATATATACATAACTAATGTAAGTCCACTTTTTAAATAACACTGTACTGCCTCGTGTTGTGAAGTAGTTTATTTTTCTTAAAAATTTTTTAAATATTTATTCATTTTTGAGAGAGAGAGAGAGAGAGAGAGAGAGAGAGAGAGAGAGAGAGAGAGAGAGAGACCATGAGTGGGGTAAGGGCAGAGAGAGGGAGACACAGATGTTGTTAAGTACTTTATAACAGTACATTCCCGATTCCTCTCTCCCTACAATGTTGCTGTCATTGATTTCACTTTCCATCAGCTCTAATCACTGAATACATTGTTGCTATTGCTATTTTGAATAAACTGTTACTTGTTAGATTAAGAATAAGAAAAGTAAAAGACGTTTTTTACCGAATGTGTTCCTTGCCTAATGCCCTTTCTTTATTTGGATCCAAATTTCTGACCTGTATTATTTTTCCTCTCTCTAAAGAAGTTCTTTCACCATTTCAACACTTATAAGTAGAAAAACATAGGGCATGGAGATTTTTAATATTTGAAAATTAGACGTAGCCCCTCATAGAATAAATCCCTGCATGTTTGCCATTATGTGGCAAGTATTTTACTTCTTATGTTTTTGTGAGCGTGGGCTTTTTTTTTTAAGCACAAGGGAATTTAGAGCACAAAATAAAGTGAAAAAAAGAGAAAGAACAAGAAAACCTAAAACCAAAAAAAGCAGAGGATAACAGCAGAGGACCAAAAGTGTTCCTTGTTTCCATGATTACCAGGCCACATTCTGAGTGTCCCTTCTCATTGGATGTGGTTACAGAAGCACCCTGTGGGGCTGTTGGCCATTCTGTCTCTTGTTGCTCTGTTCTGCTTGGTTAGGCATCTGTCTTATATTTTCACATCCTATTCCAATTCCTTCTGGAGTGATTTCTGTACCACCTATAGGAGTGAAGAAGCCGACCCAGAGGAGAGGCTTCCTATGAATGTTTACTGCATGCAAATAGACTTGGAGTGAAGAGGTTCAGAGAACTCTAAAGAGTGGGTAAAAACGTGAACATTAAATTCTATTTCTTATTCTTACCTTTGCTTTCTCTAAAAATGTTTTAAAAGTTTTTAAACCTGTCAGGGTGATACCAGTCTCCTCTATAAATTGGTAAGATGATCTCTTTGGAAGTGGTTGCAAATTATTTTAAAATGTTTGAGCAGAACTATTTAGCATGGCTTCGTTATCATGGTAGAATTTATTTATAATAAACTTTGATATGTCGACATTTTATGTTTAAGTAAAGTTAAAACATTCAAATTGTAATCCTTCAAAGAATGAAATAGCTGGAACTTGCAGTCCAGAATTTCTTTCTTTCTTCATCCTTCCCTCCCACCCTCCCTCTCTTCTTTCCTTCCATTCTTTCTTTCTAAATACTTTCTGTAGAACAAAGTTCCCTATTTCTAACAAGCAAAGGCTTAGATGAAATAGTAACTCATTATTATTACCATGCAGTCAGATGAAATTCCTCTCATCTCATTCGGTCGATACCATTAACCTTTCAACTTCAGTGGCAAATCCAGCCATAGAGATTCTCTCACCATAACACTGCACACCTCACACAGCACCAGAGGGATGTGCAGCTTTTGGCGGCATGTAAATTAGAACTGTGGTCCCTCGACAGACTGGTCTGAAATGAGACTGCCTCTGATAATGAGAACTTCAATTTATATGTTGCTTTACCTCCTGAGGATTTGGAAAAGAAACTCCTGATACATTATTATTTGAAAAAAGGCTGAAAACATGAAGGTCTATGCTAATATCCCCACAAGATATTAATGAGCAATGTCTGTGAGCAAAACAGAGAACACCCACATTTTACTAAATTTTTGCGTTTTTAATATGCCAACAACACATTTTTGGAGCATATTCTCGATAGTAAATGACACAAAAGGGATAATTTGTTTATTTCTCCATTACACTCCTTGAAATGACAAGTCCCCTTCCTACATAGGGGTCACCACAGCTGACCCCGCTGTTTGCTTCCAGATATCAGGTTATCAGCTTATTTGGGGCAAGCATCCAGAAGAAATGTTTGATAATGTGTTTACTAAGGAACCACATTTAGATAGGCTTTTTAGGGATATTTGTGCTTTTTTTTTAATGTTTATTTATTTTGAGAGAGAGAAAGAGAGAGAGACTGAGAATCCTAAGAAGGCTGCACGCAGTCAACACAGAGTCAGATGCAGGGCTCGATACCACAAACACTGAGATCATGACCTGAGCTGAAATCAAGAGTCAGATGCTCAACTGACTGAGCCACCCAGGCTACCCAGGACATTTGCGTTTCAACAGCTATGTGTCAAATGGTAACTAATGAATAGTGAATGGGAGAGGGAGTAAGTCAACTGGGTGCAAATGTTAGAAGAAAGACAAGCTTAGAAAAGAAGAAATGGAAAGCATGTACATTTTAAAAGAAAAATTCTGATATTTTAATGTGATTATCTTAACATGACATATCAAAAATCTTTAATTAGTTTCCAAGGCATGACCAAAATGAAAAAAATAATTTGATCACAGTGGAAAACTAAGCGATCTCACATGGTCCCAGCTACCGAGGCGTCTGAAAACCTCAGGAAACTGTGGAATACTCATTCGTATCCTTTTGTTATAACACTGCAATGAACATTGTTCAGATCCTTGGCATGGCATTTTTTCCACCCCTGTGTTTCCTGTAATGAACATGAACCCACTCAGGAGATATTTTTAACTCAATAAAATTATTTTAAAAGTAAAGAAACACCTCCAACTCTGACCGCAAACTTGATGTATTTAATCTTGAAAGGCAAACAGCTCTGGGGAGTCTTTCTTTTTTCCCTTTATTTAGCCTCTGGGGAGCAATTCACCCTTACAGAAGTGACAAATTTTAGAAACATTACAAGGAGAAGACTGATAGCTGAGAATAGAAGATACTATTTGAGTGATTGTAGATTTAGAGTAAATGTTGCTCTTTATTTATTTGTGTCTAGACAGAGCTAAGAAAAGTGTATATTTGCCATCAAAATCAACGGTGCACAATGAAATCTTCCAGTAAATAAGAAAGCAGATGAGCACCAGTGTCCTCCCTACCTCTGCCCCTCTCCTTACCCCAAATCCTGACATAAGAAACATTGCAAATAGGGAAGAATTGTATCATTTCTGGAATCTGCAAAAAAAAAAAAAAAAAAAAAAGCACTCAGGAATTTCTGACATGGTGCAGAAGGTCCTGTTAAGGACAATAGCATAATGGACTCATAATCCAGGTGATCCAAGTCCCAACCTGCATCTGTCATTAATTAATGGAATCCAGGGCAAATATTATCTTTATTAGCACTGTTGTTACTATTTGGTAGTACTAGTAATAGTATATTAATTCACCTCCCTTTAAAAGAGTTTGGCTTCTGGGAATCATGTAAAAGAAAGTCCACATTATACAAACAAACAGTAGTTTGATATGGGGAATGATGTCTCCAATGGTAGCAGATGCTTCTGGAAAGGTGTCTGTACTCTAACAAGTATCTGTCATAGTATAGCAGAAAGCTGCACCTGGAAGGATTAAGGAGAGACTGAACGGAGCCTATGGTGGAAGGCTTGGGGCAAGATAGCCACATAAATCGGGGTGGGGGGACAGTGGTGGCTGAGTTGAAGAGAAGTTTCCCAACAGCAGCAAATATTCCCTGTAGCACTCTGAGTGGGTGAGGGATAGGGGAGCTGGCATTCGTGGACATATGAGACAGCAGCAAGGAAAGGGTCAGTTGCAAAACTGACCACAGGATGGAGATCTGGCCGATCTGACATTTCACTCAGAACTTTTATCCAACAGGGGTGCCTGGGTGGTGCAGTTGGTTAAGTGTGTGACTCTTCATTTAAGCTCAGGTCATGATCTCACTGTTTGTGAATTTGAGCCCGGCATCGGGATCTGCACTGACAGCCAGAGCCTGCTTGAGATTCTCTCTCTCCCTCTCTTTATGCCCCTCCCCCACTCATGGGCATGCTCTCTCTCTCTCTCTCTCTCTCTCAAAAATAAATAAACATTAAAAAAAAGTTTCATCCAACAGAGATAAAGACCTCTTCTGTACAGATTCTTCCAAGCTGTAACATAGGTTGCAGCCATTTTTTAGTTTCTTCCTTCCTTTTGTTTGAATCCTGTTAATTTCAGCCTGTCTCAGGAATGGGATTATGCAAATTCATATGTCCTTTCCCATTTTTCCAGAAGTTTTAGTATCTCTCTTTTGAGGTCCAACTAACAATAAGATATTTCCTGCATTTCCAAGATGTTTTTTCATTCTGTCGTTTTTGTTCATAGTTGAACACACAGATAGTTGGCTTAGATCCAAAGGTCCAATTTGCCTCCAATTGAGGATTCAGATTCAACAATTTGTTGTGCTTAATGATTTCCATATTTTTCTCAATTGTATTAACTTCATATGTTTCTTTTCACTACTATCAGCATATTCATTTTTCTATTTTGCTTACGAAAATAGTAAATAAGAGCAAAATGTTATAAAAGAGAATTCTCCAATAATTTTAGACACAGAAAACTTTTCAAATGAGTATTAGCCTAATGAATCATTAACTCAGATGATCTGAGAGGCAATATAGACATAATAGTGGTTAAGATCACAGATCCTGAAGTCAATTTGCAGCTTTCACTTTTTAACTGTGTAATCTTGGGTATTTTATTTAGCCTCCCAGTTTCTTAGTTTCTTTATATATGAAGCAGGAATGGTAATAAATAGTAATAACTAGGTGGATAGAGTTGTTGTTGGGATTAATGAGTTAATATATGTCAGGCTCTAAGAATAGTACTCTGCTCATTATAAGAGATATGCTATTTTTTTATTTTTGGCATTACCCCAATTCCAATAATTAACAGAAATAAAAATAAAGTTATTTTGGTTGATGTAAGGATTTCAAGAATTTATTTTGTATTGATGAAAGTAAAGTTTACACTTTTTTTTTTCTTTCTCTCTTTGCTTCCAAATACTTAACTATTATCCTGGTACTTTTATTAAAATGTTATTTTTGTTAACTTTTTATGTTCATGTTAATTCTAAGTTGTTTTATATCCAGTGGCGTTAAAAAAGCAGTGGTTTTTAAACTTTGTATCATTTTGCTACATAAATAATGTATGTTCATTTTAAAGTTTATTTATTGGGGCGCCTGGGTGGCGCAGTCGGTTGAGCATCCGACTTCAGCTCAGGTCACGATCTCGCGGTCCGTGAGTTCGAGCCCCGCGTCGGGCTCTGGGCTGACGGCTCAGAGCCTGGAGCCTGTTTCCGATTCTGTGTCTCCCTCTCTCTCTGTCCC
This sequence comes from Neofelis nebulosa, assembly GCF_028018385.1. NCBI lineage: Eukaryota > Metazoa > Chordata > Mammalia > Carnivora > Felidae > Neofelis > Neofelis nebulosa. The sequence continues at coordinate 48,400,961 of NC_080790.1, read as the reverse complement.
TCCCCCGTTCATGCTCTGTCTCTCTCTGTCCCAAAAATAAATAAACGTTGAAAAAAAATTAGAAAAAAAATAAAAATAAAGTTTATTTATTTATTTTGAGAGAGGGAGAGGCAGTGTAAACGGGGGAGGGACAGAGAGAGAGGGAGACAGAGAATCCCAAGGAGGCTCCACACTGCCAGTGCAGAGCCTGATGTGGGGCTCGAATTCATGAGCTGTGAGATCCTGACCTGAGCTGAAATCAAGAGTTGGATGCTCAACGGACTGAGCTACCCAGGCACCGTTAATGTATGTTCATTTTAAAAGAAGCACAAACACATATGAAGTAAAAGCATATCTCTCATATTCCAACATTCAGAAACATTTATGTTTATTTGTCTATCAGGATGAGTTAGGTTATTCTGTGGTTAAAGAAACCCTGACAACTCAGAGTTTTAAGTGGTTTAAACCATTTTAAACAACGGTTTATTTCATTCTGTCACTATATATCCATCTCAGTCAGCAGGGGCCTCTGGTCTGCTGTATCCACCTCAAGAGGCAGAACCCAAAAGTTGTATCCCTTTGCATTATTTAGCTAAAAGTTTAGGATGTCTGATTAATGTGGACTAGTCTGTATGTGTCTTAGTCAGTTCAGGATGTTCTACCAAGAAAACCATAGACTGGGGGGCTTAAACAACAAACATTTATTTCTCATAGTTCTGGAGTCTGGGAAGGCCAAGATCAAGGTCCTGGCAGATTTGGTGACTGGTGAGGGGCATCTTCCTGGTTTGTAGACAGCCACCTTCTTGCTTTACAATCACATGGCAGAGAGACAGAATATGCTCTCATCTCTTCTTATAAGGACACTCATCCCATCATGGGAGCTCCATACTCGAATTACCTCCCATTGGCTCTATCTCTAAACACCATTACATTGAAGATTAGGGCTTCAACATGTGAATTTGGGGAGGACACAAACATGTAGACCATAGCAGTTCTTCCGGTCTAGCGGTCATTCCTTTTGATGCAAAGACCCACAGATACTCACAGTTCTTTCTGGATATATAATCTTATGAACTTGTGATGCATCTTTACACTACCACTCTTGATCTCTGCATCTTCTGTGATTTCATTGTGGGTAGCTTGAGTTTACTGAGCTTCAGAGAGACAGCTACACTTAGTCACATGGTTCTTAACCACTTTGTCAAATTAAAGGACTTACTACTGCCAATCCTTTGTTTGATCTTCATATATATATCAAATATATATATATATACATACATATATATATATACATATACATATATATACATACATATATAAATATATATATACATATATACGCATATATATGTATATACGTATATACGTATATTTATACGTATATATGTATATATGTATATACATATATATGTATATATGTATATATATAATTTATATACGTATATATAATTTATATATATGTATATATATGTATATATAATTTATATATATGTATATATATAAAATATATATGTATATATATAATTTATATATATGTATATATATAATTTATATATATGTATATATATAATTTATATATATGTATATATATAAAATATATATGTATATATATAATTTATATATATGTATATATATAAATTATATATGTATATATATAATTTACATATATGTATATATATAAATTATATATATGTATATATATAATTTATATATATGTATATATATAAAATATATATGTATATATATAATTTATATATATGTATATATATAATTTATATATATGTATATATATAATTTATATATATGTATATATATAAAATATATATATAAATATATGTATATATATTTATATATACATATATATGTATATATTTATATATAAATATACATATATTTTTATATGTATGTATATATATATTTATATATAAATATATATATTTATATGTATATATAAGTATACATATGTGTATATATATACTTAAAGATTTTGTTTATTTAAGTAATCTCTACACCCACTGTGGGGCTTAAATTTACAACACCGAGATTAAGAGTCACATGCTCTACTGACTGAGCCAGCCAGGTGCCCCACTTTTTATTTTAATAGAAATTAATGAATTGAGAAATTTGAATAAGGGGATAGTAACTATAACTATACCCTTGACTGGATCTTAGGTTTTTATTTTTATTTTTAAAAAAATGTTTATTTATTTGGAGAGAGAGAGAGAGAGAGAGAGAGAGAGAGAGAGCACGCACAAAGGAAGAGCAGAGAAAGAGGGAGAGAGAGAATCCCAAGCAGGCTCCAAACTGCTAGCACAGAGCCTGACTCTCACAAACTGTGAGATCATGACCTGATCTGAAACCAAGAACCAGATGCTCAATGGACTGAGCCGCCCGGGTGCCTCGATCCTGGGTTTTAATAGAACACTCTCAGCATACCCCATGCCACCACTAGTTTTGGGTTGAGAAGCACTTGCCTCTGAACTCTGTGAATCTCTGAATTTGTGAACTCTGTGTTCCCATTAATTCTCTGCTTACAAACTAATTATTTCCTGAAATTATCTTTTGCTTATGTTACTTTTCCAAACAGAGCCGGCAGCAACCAGCACATATGCTACCAACATTTTGTTTTCTCTCCTTTCCTCCTAGAGCCTTAGTTTGTTAAGAACATGTTCTGCCTTCTAAGAACTACAGGTGACAATTCAATCTCTGCATAAGGTGGACCACCATGTTTTCAGTCTCCAATATTAGTGTCCTCAAATCCCACTCTTGAACCCTAATGCAATGACACAGATGTGAGAACTAATGGTTGTAGCTGTATCTGACTACTGTTACTCTTTGTATCAGTAAAGGTAGCCTAGGTTATGCTGTGGTAATAAATAGCCTCTGTGGTTTTACTAGAAAAGCTTTGTGTCTTGCTCTCCCCCCGTGTGCCCCGTAGGTCAGTGGAAGGTTCTTTGCATTATCCTCGCTTGTACTCCACACTGCCGGGCAACTGTAATTAGGAGTGTTTCTAGTCACCATGAAAGAGGGAAAAAGAGCATGGTATATTCACACTAGCTCTTACAAACACAAAGGAAAATAACCACCCATGATTCCACCAGTCAAGGTAAATTACATGGCTTCTCTAACTTCAGGGGATCAAGAAATGAAATAAATCCATATACCTGAGAATAGAACTAGAATCCTCAAATTTGTCTTCTTTCTCTCACCCCTTCTCTCCCTCTCTTCCCCTCTTTTCCTTTCTCTCTCTCCCCAACCCTGCCTTTGATCTGTATGCCATTTACTTATATATTATAACTTTACTGAATATTTTTTTACTGTGGTTTCCCATCTGTGTTCTTCCAAATCATAGTGAGACCTCAGAAATTGGGGTAGGGTGTAGTTAAGGGAGGTACCATCCACGCAGGGCTATGGCCCCCAAATTCAGCTCAGGTATACTACCCATGGTATCTTTCTTTTTAGGCACAATCCTCCAATAATGAATTCCAAATATTTCATGGGTGTTTATTCATTCTGGTCTTTTCTTTCCAATTAACTTAGTTTGCTGGTAGAAGTCCAATGAACTACAGATGACCGACCCACCAAAATATGGCCAAAGATTACTTCTGGTTACTGGAATAATGGGTGAATATTTTCTTACATTCATCTGTATTTTCTAGGGGCTCTGTATTGAGTAGCCTTGAATCTGCATGACAGTAAACCCTTGACAGTTTTATGATGAGAACATGTTAAAGAATAAAGTATAAAATACTTGGAAATTGAGTCACTCTAGCCTCCTTTCTATCCCTGAAAATTAGAAAATAATAGCTTTGTGAAATGGCTTAAAAGAGGTGAGGAAAGAAGCATTTAGACCAGAAATTACTTCCAAATTAAACTCAAAATACAAATATTGGAGTAGCACTGCACAAATTCCATCTGGAGGAGGAAACTCCAATATCTTACACTTATATCAGTGGACTGGCTATGGCTATGTTTTGTGTAAATATAAATTGAATTCTTGCAGCAGGCAGGTCACTGTATTTGCTGATGCATAATGAGGGTGCTCAAACTTAGACTGTTTATCCCCTGGAGTCTCATTAAACTAAATATACTTGCCTTAAGCCACCTGCCTTTGGGCAGTTGCAATAGAAATAAAATCAGATTCATTTCCCATCTTGATAAATTGGCATTAACTACTACTTTATCTGAAATAGGCTTGATAATTAGTGTCTCTGATTACATGGAGAAAACTGTTGAATCTTTTAGAATGCTTTGAAAAAAATGCAGGCTTTCTAAATTTGCTGCAGTTGAGGGAGGAGATTTGAAAGCCCTGAGCCAGTCATGACTGTGATGAGCGTCATTAAAATAGCAATCTTTTTTTGGTAACTCATCTTGTCCCAAGTGTGATTTAAGAATATGGGAACACCTGTTCCAGGGTGGCAATTTTTACCTCATTGCTCTAATATCCATGGAGGCTGTGAGCTGGAGAGAAAGATATGAATATTAGGAGTAAAGTGTCTAATTCAAGAATGAAGAGAAAGGATTCTTAGGAAATGGACTGGGTCCATGAGAGCGGGACCATGGTCCAGCTCTGTGTCTAGTTTGTCCATCACTAGCTGTAAATAGCTCACTTCAGGTGTATTACTGTCAATAACAATTGATCATGAACTGTGAGCTAAATTCTGTGCAGGCTCTGGAGAACCTGTCTCCCTCAATGCAGTAGGCAGCTGTTTCCCATGTGGGTCTTGCCAGCTTTCTAGGAGGCAGACAGAAAGCAGAGCCAGGCCCTTGCTGCTCCAGAGTTTCACAAAACTTTCTCTTCACAAAACTTTCTCTTCTGGTCTCTCATCTACTATCCCAGATAGAATTTCTATTTAGACTGTAGGGACTGTAGGGAACACTTCTTACAGGTTTCTTAAAGCTTTGTTCAACAACACATAAATTTTTCTGAGGCTTACACTTATATTGAGAGACTGGCTAGAAAATTCTATTTTCCTGACCACCATACACCCACCTGCCTTGGCGAAATAGGCACAGAGCTATGACTATGATGGGGGCAATGACACAGGCAGGGAGGAAGAAATAACTTGCAAGTTCCTTGAATATAGAGAGAAAGTAAAGAAGAAAATACTAGTGGACCAAACACACACACACACACACACACACACACACACACACACACACACCACATAGATTGTTTTATCAAAGTAGTGTTAATGATAATAATAAGGAGCTATTGTTTCTTGAAAGCTTACTTTATTCCTGGCAACTGTAAGAACATTCTATAACTAAGTGTTTGGGTAAACCTTCGCATCAGTGCTGTGGGTAGAGACTGCTTATACTACCTAGGCCAAGTGAGCAGCAGAGCAGGGACTAGAATGGGAGTCCCTTTGACTGCAGAGCCCTGCCTTAGCCCCAGGGGTGACTTTGGTCTCTGAGTTTGTGGTTACACTATGATAGGGTACATGGACCTTGTTCTAAAAGAAATATGGAAACTCTGGCAGGTTTCAAGAGTGTCTGTGGCATGGAAAGACTGACATTCACTGTGTGATGATTGTATGGACAGTGGTGTAGAAGATGTTGGGGGTTAGACATAAGATCCATGATCTCAACAGCTAGTGTATTGATCTGAGCCTGAGCAGGGACAATGAAGAAGGAAACTGAGAAGAGTGGATTGATTTAAAATATGTTTATAATGCAAAAGTTAAAGGATCTGGTGATTTGTTTGATTTGTGGGTTGAGGGAGAGAGAGAAATTGATTATTTCCAAGACTATGGCCTTTCCAAAAAAAAAAAAAAAAACAACGTAGATAGGAAATACTATTTAATTCAATATGGCAGAGTTTTGGAAGTATTCACATTCAATCTTACAGATTAGACCACTGTGCTTGAAGCATCTTTCATCTCTCTCAGGTGGCAGACCATGTTGTCCCTAGAATAGGTCATGTGAATCTGAAAGGCTGGGACACTCTCAGGGAATCCTGCAGAAGCAGACCTAGCATAATTTTTCTCTGATTTGCTCTGTTGTGATGCTTACTCTATTTGGTGATTGTACAGATTTGTTTAACTGAAAGAGCAGTGCTTAGACCACTCTCTTCCCAAGAGATTAGTTCTTGAGCTACAACAAAAGAAGGGACCAAGAAAAAGATAGTCTTTAGTCTCAATGCTGTATTTGGTGAAAGTTTTTTATTTGCTTTTTGTTTGCCACTTGATAATATTTCTGTTAGAAAACAGTGAAAGCCCATTTCTCAGAGTCCCAGAAAGGAAAGGGCAAGTGATTGGATGTCATTCCTATCAATCATCGGGGTATAAAAGAGGGAGAACAGTAGTGACCCAGATCAGGTTTACAGGGCATGATTGAAGATAACCTTTTTTTTTTTTTTTTTTGTCAGTCTAAACTAAGGTGGGGTTAGGGGTGTAGTTTTCTCAGATGACTGCCTGGACTTAACCAACTGGGTGTGATAACATTTGATTATTACATAATATCATTTTAAGGAATATTGAATAGAACTTTCTGGAACACCTTTATTTATTTATTTATTTATTTATTTATTTATTTATTTAGCTTTGCTCTTTTACTCCTGCAAACTTTTCACTCATTAACTAATAAAAATAACCTACTAGTTCATTTCAAAAAGGCAGACTTCTGTTCAATGCAGCAACATGAACAATGCTAAGGATAATGGGATAAAGTTGAAAGGAAGGACTAATTAAATGGCCATTCTGAATGCAGTGGAGACTCCACTCCAACCTAAGGATATCCTTTTTATGTTCTCTTATCTAAAGTCTGAATAAATCCCACTTCTGCCATTTTATTAAGAGGTAAGCAGAACTGTGGCAGGTGAAACTGTGCCAGCACTGTGCGTTATGTATTTATGCTTCTTTGGGTGCTTTGTTCTATAAACTAAAGTAAGATTGAAATAGGTTTGTATATTCTGCTTTTTCCATAATATGAGCTAAAACAAGAATTATGAAGTGGGTGTGATAATGAAAATGGAGTCTGAAGTGTTCTCATGAGAAAAATGTAGGATCATTATGTGCAAACCAGGGCAATGGATAACAGATCTCCCTATTTAGGCATTTGTGTGATGGTGAGCTGAAAATGTGTATAAAAACCTCTTCAGTTTGAAAAGCCAACGTAGGAAAACCCCACAGGACTAGAGCAGACTTTTTTACTCTATCGTTTTTTACCAGTTTTCTAATCATAAAAATAATATGTATTAAGTCTAGGAATGTGGAATTTTGTGATAAAGAGGAAATGATTTCACTTACTGATTTCCCATTTTATTAAAATGGTGGGTTTTCAGGGCGCCTGGGTGGCTCAGTCAGTTGAGTGTCCAACTCTTGATTTTTGTTCAGGTCATGATCCCAGGGTTGTGAGATTGAGCCCCACGTTGGGCTCCATGCTGAGCATGGAGCCTGCTTCAGATTCTTTCTCTCCCTCTGCCCTCTCCTGCCTGCCTGTGTGCATGCACATGGGCACGCACACACACACATGCACACACACACACACACACACACCCTCTATCTCAAAATGAAAAAAATAATTTAGAAAGTGGGTTTTAAAATTTTAATAATTTGATCCTTTTGTGCTTATATTTTCAAGCTAGTTTTTATTCATCCCCAAATCTGCAAGAACAGTGAAGACAATATTTTTGGGCTATTTTTAGATGGAAAAACTGAAACATAGGAAAAGATAAAATGTCTTGTTCAAAGTCAGAGATGCTGATAAACTATTACATATTTATTGCTTAATTGTTACATATTATCATGACATAAATGTTTCAAGACTCATAAACAGTCACTCTCTTTGGACAACTGGATAGTTTTCAATTTCTTAGTAGATACTAAAACATAAATCTTTATGGATGTATATTTTGGGCCTTTAAAGAAATTGTTTCCTTTTGAAATTTTCCTACAAAAAAATTCTGAAATTAAAACACAAATTCAAAACCGTTCTCCAATAGACTTATTGAAATATTTACATTATATAGAGAATATAAGGTGTCTCTATGCCAGGCCGTGTCCTGGGTTGTGACTTTATTATCATCACTTTTGTATTTCCAACATTGTAGTTTTTGGAACATGGTGGGTCCTTAATAACTGTAGAATAGTAATTAATGTTTATTCCTATTTGACATTTTTGGTTATAAAAGAGAGTAGTGTCATTATGTTATCTCCTGGGAAACATTAATCCACACCCTTCACACCTTTCTGAGGGTAAAATACCAGATTTCTTTTTTTTTTTCAATTATAGATTGATGCTCAATGTGAAAGCAGATTTTTGGCTAATTGAAATAGTAATCAAATGAGTTATGTTTATAGAAAACATTCCACATGGCAGTTTAATCTCATCACTACAATTAGGACCACATCATTACTTCTATTCAAATTCTCCATTTTCTTTGCCCTCCCAGCCTTTCACTTTTTTGGAATAAATATTTTCTCCAGCTAGATATTTGAGAAATTGTGCATTTTTTGCCAAGATTTATATTTCAAGGGTTTTGAAACTAATTTAAAAGTTAAAAATATAATGGCTTTTTCATTTTAGAGCAACAACAAAATGAAAAGATTTAATAATATGAGACATATATAAGAAAGGGAATGAAATGTATTGCGTTACCTTGCTATATGAAGTGCAACATTCACCAACATTTTCAGTGTTATCTTTGATTCGCCAGGAGAGATTAAATGTATTCGCATTTTTTACTGTCACATTTTCCAGTTGTCAATGCCCTTCTTCCTTTAGTGTTAAGAATTAGCTATGTAATTTTATCCTACAAATTTCCCTCTTAGTTTTGGTGAGCTAAAACTTATACACAGTTGAAATGTACAGATATTATTTACACAGTCTGATAAATTTTGACAAGCACACACACCTATATAGCCAATATTCCAGTTAAGATACAGAACATTTCAATCACTCCAAAAAGTTCCCTCTTGCCTCTTTCCAGTCAGTCTCCATCACCCAAAGGCAACAAATGGTGGATTTCTAAAATAGATTTTGTCTGTGGAATTCATATAAATGAAAGTCTGTAATATGCACTTTTTTGTCTGTCTTATTTGTTGAACATGTTTTGGAGACTTATCTATATTGTAGGAATCAGTCCACTTTTAATTCAACATTTTTTAAACAAAAGAATTAAAGAAATTTATTCACAGGAAAAAGATGTAGAATGTTGACATATAATTTTAAAAAGTCAATAATAGACAGAAATGTATGCTATAATCATTAGTTCACTTTTTAAATGGATCTGTAATTCTAGTTTTGTTTATTGCCTTCTTTTTGAGTATATACCAAATTTGTTTATCCATTCTCTCATTACTACTCAATTTATTTAAACAAAAACAAAATAAAAACAGTTCACTCATTTCTCCCACCTCCCACCCATCACCTCTGGCAACCACTAAACTGTTTCCTATATCTATGAGCTTGAGATATATATATATATATATATATATATATATATATATATATATACACACACATATGTATATGTATATATACATATACACATATGTGTATATATATACACATATGTGTATATATATATACACACGTATACATATATGTATATATACACACATATATACACATATATGTATATACACACATATATACATATATATACATATATGTTATATATACATATACATATACATATATATGTGTATATATATGATATATATGTATATATAATATATGTGTATTCCTCGTATAAGAAAAATTATGTGGTATTTGTCTTTCTCTGTCTATTTTACTTAGTATTATGTCCTTCAGGTCCACCCATGTTGATGTTGTGGGCAAATGGCAAGATTTCATTCCTTTTTGATGGTTGAATATTCTATTGTTTATTTACCACTTTTTTTTTTGTCCATTCATCTATCATTGGACACTTAGGTCGTTTCTATATTTTGACTATTGTAAGTCATGATGTAATGAGCAGGGGGGAGGCATATATATTTTTGAATTAGTGTTGTGTTTTCTTTGGATAAATATCCAGAAGTGAAATTTCTAGATCGTATAGTAGTTATACTTTTAAATTTTTGAGCAACTTCCAAACTGTTTTCTATAGTGGCTGTACCAGTTTACATTCTTACCAAGAGTGCACAGTTCCCCTTGCTCCAAACCCTCACCAACGTTTGTTATTTCTTTCTTTTTTTTTTTTACACTTGCTATTTCTAGTCTTAGATAATAGCCATTCTGACAGGTGTGAGGTGATATATCACTGTGATTTTTATTTTCATTTCTCTAATGATAAATGATGTAGAGCATCTTTTCTTGTATGTGCTGTCCATCTTTTGTCTTCTTTGGAAAAATGCCTATTCAGATCTTCTGCCTACTTTTTATTTTTATTTATTTTATTTTTTATTTTTTTAAGTATATTTTTATTATTTATTTTGAGAAAGAGAGGGAGCATGCATGCAAGCAGGGGAAGGGCTCTGCACTGTCAGCACTGAGCCCAACACAGGGCTCAAACGCATGAACAGGGAGGGGAGATCATGACCTGAACCGAAATCAAGACTCAGACGCTTAACCAACTGAGCCAAACAGGCACCCCTTCTGCCCTTCTTTAAAATCAGATTTTACTTCTTTTTTGCTGCTGAATTGCAGTCATTCTTTATGTATTTTGGATAGTAGCCCCTTATCAGATATATGATTTGTAAATATTTTCTCCCATTCTGTAGGCTGTCTTTTTGTTTTGCTGATGGTTTCCTTTGTAATGCAGAAGCTTTTAGTTTGATGAAGAATTAATGCTTATGTTTTTCTTCTGTTACCTTTGCTTTTGGTGTTAAATCCATAAAAATTATTGTCAAGACTAATATCAGAGCATGTTTCTAGGAACTTTCTGGTTTCAGATCTTATGTTCAAGTCTTTCATCCAGTTTTGAGTTTATTTTTGTGTATGGTGTAAGATAGGGATACAGTTACATTCTTTTGCATGTGGCTGTCCATTTTTCCCACCATCACTTATTGAAGAAACTGTTCTTTCCTCACTGTATATTCTTTTTCAAAAAATGTTTATTTATTTATTTTTGAGAGAGAGAGAGAGGGAGAGAGAGAGAGAGAGAGAGAGAGAGAGAGAATGAGCAGGAGAGGGGTAGAGAGAGAGGGAGAGAGAGAATCCCAATCCCAATCTGTGCTGTCAGCGCAGAGCCTGCTGTGGGGCTCAAACCCCTGAACTGTAAGACCATGACCTGAGCCGAAACCAAGAGTCAGACGCTTAACCGACTGAGCTTTGCTCAGGTGCCCCACCTCTCTGTATATTCTTGCTTCTTTTGTTATAATAAACTAATTGGCCATATATGTATGGGTTTTTTCTGGGGTCTTTATTCTGTTCCATTGATCTGTATGTCTGTTTTTATGCCAATACCATACCATTTTGATTACCATAACTTTGTAACATTGTTTGAATCAGGAAATGTGATGCTTCCAGCTTTGCTTTTTCTCGAGATCGCTTTGGTTATTTGGGGTCTTTATGGTTACATGCAAATTGTAGGATTGTTCTATTTCAATGAAAAATGACATTGGAATTTTGAGAGAGATTACATTGAATCTGTATATTGCTTTGGATAGTATGGACATTTTAACAATATTAATTATTCCAATACATTAGCATGGAATATTCGTCCATTTATTTGTATCATCTTCAATTTATTTCATTAATGTCTATGGTTTTCAATATACAAGTCTTTATTCTGTTTGGTTAAATTTAATCCTAGGTGTTTTATTCTGTTGGTGCAATTTTAAATGATACTGTTTTCTTTTCTCTTTTAGATAGTTAATTAATAGTTTCTAGAAATGCAACAGATTCTATCCGTTCTTACTAGTCATTTGGGCTGCATGCATCCACAGTGTTGACTAGTATGAGTAAGTTTACTATAAATATTCTCCTATAAATCTATTTGTGGGTGTATGTTTACATATCTCTTGCATATATACCTAGGATTGGAACTGCCAGGTCCTCAGATAGACTTATGTTTAACTTTTTAAGATCTTGCCAAAGAATTTTCTCATGTGGTTGTACCATTATACAGTCTTTACAGCAATGTATAGAGGTTCTAATTGCTCTATAGTGTAGTTTGGTGATAACAGTCTCAAAAAAATCTTAACCACGATAGTGATCGTGAAGTGGTTTCTCATTACAGTTTAAATTTGCATTTCCCCAATGACTGATGATGTTAAGTACGTTTTCATGTGGTCATTGGCCACTCACGCATCTCTTTTGAAATATCCACTCAATTCTTTTGCTTACTCTTCTAAGTGGCTTATTTATTTATTTATTTTTTTCTTAAGAGTTTCATATGTATTCTGGATAAATAAAATATCAGATCCATAGTAGTGGAAATATTTTCCTCTGTCTATAGTTTGTGTATTAACATTCTTAACAATATTATTTGATGAATAGAGTGCTTTAATTTTGTATAAGTCTAATTATTCTTATGTGTGTCATTAGTATGTTTCATGTCCACCTTATGAAGACTACCCCAAGGTCAGGAAGATGTTCTACCTTGTTTTCTTCTAAAAGCATATGGGTTTTCTGTTTATGTGTATAATACATCTCAAATTATTTTCTGCGTATGGTGTGAAGTAATGGTGTAGCCTTGTTTTTATTTCCTATAGACTTATCCAGTTGTTAAACCATGATTTGATAAAAATTTTCATATCGAATTTATTTAGCGTCTTTATTAAAAATTGGTTGAACTTTGATTCTGTTTCTAGAACACATATTCTGTTCATATGACACAGTTTTCTATCTTAATGTCAATACTACCCTTTTTAAATTACTATTTCTTTATAGTAAATCTTTAATTCATATAGTGTGATACTCCAACTTTGTTTTTCTTTTAAAGATCATTTGACTATTCTGTATTCTTGAATTTCTACATAAATTTTAGAATCAGTATGTCTTTTTCTTCTACATGGCTTAGTGAAATATTGAGAGTGGTTGTATTGAATTTATATACCATTTTGGGGAGGATGGACACATTAACAACCATGAATCCTCCAATCCACGAATATAATTTTAGTTCTTTAATTTCTTGATCCATCTTTGTAATTTTCAGTATAGATATTTTGCACGTATGTTCTTAGATATTTTTTACATTGTAATGTTTTGATATTATAAAGAGATTTTTTTCCAAAATTTATTTTCCAAATGTTTGTTGTTAGCATATGGAAACACAATTGCTTTCATATATTGAATTTGAATTCTATGCTAAAATCCACATAGTAATTTTTATAGAATCCTTAAAATTTTCTATGCAAATGATCATGTTATGTTTAAAAAAAAAGACAGCTTTACTTCTTTTTCAAACTTTATGCCTTTTACTATTTTTTTGCTCATCTATACAGGATAGGACTCCATACATTGTTCAACAGAACTGATGAGAGTGAACATAACTTGTATTTAGTTAGTGTTAAATATAATATTAGCAGTAGGTTTTTCATTGATGCCTCCTGCACTATGGAGAAAATGTTCATTTATTCCTAATTTACTGAGAGCTTTTATCATTTATCGATGTGATTATATGGTTTTTATGTTTATTTATTTATTTTTATTTGAACATTCCCTCATGCTACAGTACCTTTGGCATAACTTGTCAGCTCTCATTTCCGAGCAGCCATCTCTGGTACAGTCTGTTCAGTCCAGCCCTCCAAATATCCAACTCAGCCCAGCTTAATATCTGCAGTGAATATCCACACATACTTCTGCCCCTGATCTTATCCTGCACAGCTCTTTCCTGCCTTGCAGATACAGCGCCGTCAGTGACTTGGAATTCCTTTGTCTACCTCCTCAGCTTTCAGAGATTCTGGATCTGCTTGGATCAGTGGCAGCAAAATACCGCAAGGGAGAAAGATGGTGCATTATTAGGGTTCACTGTGTGTGTTTCCTTCTCTCCAGGATCACAATCCTATTCTGCATGTTGTTCAATGCCTTTCAAGAATATAACCATTAGTTGAAAAAAGTGTGAAGGGGAAAGGAGTATATAAGGTAAAAAGGGTCCCACACATTAAAAAAAAAATGTGAGTAGGGGCGCCTGGGTGGCTCAGTGGGTTGAGCGTCCAACTTCGGCTCAGGTCATGATCTCATAGCTCGTGAATTCGAGCCCTGCGTCCGGCTCTGTGCTGACCACTCAGAGCCCGGAGCCTGTGGAGACACAGATTCTGTGTCTCCCTCTCTCTCTGCCCCTAACCCACTTGTGTCCTGTCTCTGTCTCTCTCAAAAATAAATAAACATTAAAAAATTTTTTTAAATGTGAGCATATGGAAAAATGTGATGTTTAGTTGACTTTTTATAGTATGAAACAGATAGTTATGGGAATGTTGAAATTCATAAAGTTGAACTTGATCATCTCAGTGTTGTCTAGTGATTTTAAAATAGCAGAATTTCATCATATGTGGTTTATGATAGTTGTATTTTATGATGGATACACCTTATGGTAGGAAAAATCAATACTGGTCTTGGAAGCAAATAAACATGATTCCAAGGAGTTGCACACACATTTTAAAAATGTTGAACTTCAATTGTCTTACCTTTCAAGTGAAGACACCATGATTTGCCTTTCAAGATTGGTGCAAATATTCCAGATAATGTTTGTTACCCTTGGCATCATGCTTTGTCTGGAATTTAGCACGAGACCATTAGGTGATGCTAATGGTAATCATGGTGATGAAACCGTAAGTCCTTTATCTTTTGAGTTAAAAACACAGTGAACTTTCTGGGAGTATCTGCTCTAAGGAAGGGTCAGTAACTTATTTACAGTTTTCCTGGCACTGCATAAGACAGGCTGGTAAAAATGCTATCTGGATGAGATCCATGGAAATCTGTTTAACTCTGCTCCTGGCCTGTTTAATCAATTCATCATGGAAAGTGCTTTATGGAAAGCAGTGAGTGCTGCCATTACCCTACATGCACAATCCTTCTTTCATATTTTGATACCATAAATGTCAGATATTTGATGACTTTAAAAGTAATCTTTATGGGAAGTGCATTGCTTAATATACAGTACTGAAGAAATTCCCCCTCCTCCCTCAAACAAGCAAACATTTATGGTGAGAAAAAAAAATGCTCTTTCTCTCTCTCTCTACACAATAAGGCAACAAAAAAGCAAAGCTGAGGAATGAATATTTTTAGAGTAGTGAGGTAATTAGAACAATTAGAAACAAATGCAGAGTAATTGCACGGCATTTGTCTTTTAGCTATTTATATAGTGAAAGTTCTAGGGCGAAAACTATGCTTTAGATGTGCTGGTTTCAGCACCGGTTACAAGGTTGGTACCAAAAAAGAGGGGAGGGCAAGTAAACTTTGTTAACATTTCCAAAGAAAATTCACTAGGGAAGGGGCATTGTACTTATATAGCTTAATAAGTATTGTAATTTCAGAACATTGAAAAGATAACATTTAAATTTTTAGGATATTCTACTGAAAAGCGTGATTTACTACTCTGAAAGCAAATTTCTTGCTTTCTCTGAAATTCAGATGTTTGTCAGACCTTTGATGTGTGATGCATTCAACAATAAGAAAATAAGTAAAGATAAAACATTAAATGTATCTCTGTGCATATCTCTATCTATCATCCATCCATTCATAATTTATTTGGTAAGGTTTACATAATGCACTCTTCAAAAAGGATTTCAAGTAGACTCAAGTAGACTACCAACATAATCGTCAGTAGAACTAAATAAAAAATAAGTGACTAAAAATAAGTGACTAAATCAAGGTAAAGAGAAAGCTAAAGTAATGCATTTTGTTTTGCATTGCTAGGATTAAAGACCTAAGGTAGATGACTTTGTTTGTTTGTTTGTTTTTAATTTAGAAATACCTGTGAGTTAACCTTTTGGTTATAAAAGTGTATTTAAGAAACTGTATTTAAGAAATATTAAAGAAAACTGAAGGAAAAAAAAAGAGAAAGAGAACACTATCATGGCCTATATGAGAAATAAAGAGTCATCAGCAGGAGAGACAGTGTGAGGTGTGAGGGGACCTGAAAAGGGAGGAACGGAGGAGTGGGTGCATGGTCAGGAGAAAAAATGGTTCAGGCTTAATCAAAACTTTTTTTTTAATGTTTATTACCTATTTTTGAGAGAGAGAGAGAGAGAGAGAGAGAGAGAGAGTCAGACAGAACATGAGTGGGGGAGTGGCGGAGAGAGAAAGAGGGAGACACAGAATCTGAAGGAGGCTCCAGGCTCTGAGCTGTCCGCACAGAGCTCCACGTGGGGCTCAAACTCACTGTGAAATCATGACTTGAGCCAAAGTTGGATGCTGAACCGACTGAGCCACCCAGGTGCCCCTGGATCAGGCTCAATCAAAAAGAGAAGGATGAGCAGTGAGAAATTCCCTGTGAAGGGATGTCCAAGTAACTTAAAGTACTGGGAGTCTAATATTCTATTTTGGGAGTCATTCCTTGCTTTGAACAGCAAAGTAGGTCTCTGGTTTATTTCCAGACTTTAACCAGATATCTACTAAATGCCACAACATTGCATTATTGATGCTTTGCTTGGAAGATTAAAGGGCAGTGACAGTACTCCTGCAGAGGGTGAAATGAAATAGACTCAGGAGGCAAGGTGACAAGAGGAAACCAAATCTAAAGGCTCAAGTGACCAGGAGAATGTAAGCCCTTGTATCCCCCACCCTAGGCGTCGCACTGGATATCCTAGGAAGGGTGTTGAGCTTTCAACCATAAATGGAATGGTCTTGAGCTATTTAGTTGGGTTTCAAAGGTCTAGATAAGCCAGAAGCCTCAGGGTACTTAGGCATTTTTGTTTATGTAATTTAATATAACAACAACAACAAAAATATAGTAATACCCCAAAAAAGAAGCAATGAAAATTTTAAAACTAAACTTTTGGTTTCACTGACATTTAGAGAGACAGTATGAGGGATTAACTATAAAGAAAAAAGTAGATATTAATTTCTTTACATACAGTAGCTTAAGATAATAATGTCATAAGTAAATGAGTAAGACATACATAAGATTTATTAGATCAGGTTAATTGTTGGATGCATATAAATGGACCTATGAAAAGTATTTGAGGTAAGTAACTTCTATCACGTTGGTTATCAATTCTTCCTACAATATCATTTATACTATTCAATTCTTCTGGAAAATAAAGCAGAAAAATAATTCTTTGCAGCTAGTTGTTTACATGGTTTTACATATATTATTTGGGGGGAAAGTCCCATTGGATATAAACCAGTTTCATAGAAAAATAACACTGACTGATTAAGTTTGGGAGATCCAAGTCAGTGAGAAATTTTACTAGCTTAAATAGGCTATATCATAAGCGACCTTTGCATTCGAAATGCTTTTTAAGCAATACTTACTATGCATATGCTAAAAGCATTTATTGTTTTCCAGAAAAAAAAACAAGACAGAAATAAAACTGAAACACAACAACAACAAAAACCTTCAATATTTCAAATTGCTTTAAAATTCCAAATGGCAACGAGTCCACATTGTAAACTAATTCTTTGCCAAAAGTAATATTTTAACTTAGATATGTCCTATGGGAGAAGTAATCTGAGCCAGTAAATATTGGTTTTAATATTTATGAAAATGAATCTGGTTAAAGCAATCATTTTGATTTGCAAAAAATTCCCTTTTCACATTGATACTTCACCATATCAGCCAAATCCCATCTCAGCTTGTGTATTAGTCAAATATTAAGCTATGATCCAAATGCCAACTGTCTCAAATTGATTTTTTAGGTCATGAAGTGAAATAAATCAAATATTAGCTTCCTCTAAAAATAAACACTTCAAAAATGTTATTTTTATAATGATTACTATGCGGTACAGAATTTGTGAAAAATACTTGTCTGGTGGCATGACAGGGAAAGTGTCAAATTTTAACTCACATTGGGTGACAGAATGAACTGCATGCCTTAGTCAGGAGTACAGGAGTACAGGTGTATACATCAGGCAGATTAAAGTTCCAGTCGTGTCTCTACTAGCTGAGCCCTTGGTGGAGTCACTAACTGCATACGCTTCTGTTTCCTGATCTAAAGAATGGAAGCTAAACGGCCTTTGGCCACCATCCATGTAGGAATGAGGGGAAACAATATATGTGTGTGTGTGTGCGTGCACACACACACACATATATACATGCACACACACAAAAATAGATATAAAATATCTGACACTAGTGGACGCTTAGTAAGAAGAGTGTTTATTGATGTGTAGTCATAAAGAGTGTCACTTATTTAATATTTTTTCCTTCTTTCTAATGAGATCCTTTCATTTTTAATGACCATGACTAAAGTCTGTGATTGGTACATATAAGACAAAAGGACTGCTATGAATTTTTTATAGTGGTTTCAGGTAAACTTTAGCTTTATCTGTGATGTTCACCTTTAATAAATAAATAAGTAAATAAACAACTAAGCCAGTACATTTATATATTATATCATATATATGACATACATATATATGCATATGTGTGTGTGTGTGTGTGTGTGTATATATGTATATATATATCTTTATGTATTTTACTGCTCCATATATCCAACAGTGTTTTAAAAGTTATTCTTGCAAGACTGGAGGTTCTTATCTTTTGTGTGGGTGCAGCTAAATTCATATTAAGTTAAAGGTACTTTGAAATCAAGTAATTAGATTAATGAAGTTGCCTCAAAAAATAAGACAAAAGGCAAGTAGTATTTGTTGAAGAGTCAGAGACAAGAATATATTTGGACGCTTCTTGGAAGGCATGGACAGAGTACCAGACCACTGGGACCCTGGGGCCAGCAGGGAGCCCTGGCCGCTGGCTGTGAGGAGCCACATGAGAGATAGATGGGGCTACAGGAAGAATGCTTTCATGTCACTGCTTTCCTTTTTTCCACAATCTCCGTGTACTAGGAGAGCAAGTGGAAGTTATCTCATTGATAGGTCATTGAAGTTCATCTGTGGGATCTAAGGCGGCAAAGGATACAACCTGAGATATTCGGTTGTCTTGGTACCAACTGCAAATTTAAATTGGAGTTCTGATACTAACTTACCGTAACACATCTGCACGCAGATATGGAAAGGTAGTAAGAACATGTGGAACAAAACAAAATAAACACACAAATGTGGTATCACTATTTAGTCTGGCACCAAAAATTTTAAGTGACGTTGTAAAAGTAATTCATTTCTAAATAACCACAAGAGCCCACACAGAGGGGGCTGGCAGTTGAAAGAGGTGAAAGATGAAGCAAGACATCTAAGCAGTTCACCCGAAACATCTGATGCAGTCTTTCATATAAAGTTTGTGGCTTTAAGTAAACTTTAAAAACACAGTACAAACCCTAAGAAGTGTAACTGTGCCTCTAGCAAATTGTAGTGCTCTCTGGGAACTTAGGTATGGATGTGTAGGGTTTGGTTTCTGTTTTTGAAATTACACCCTGTCTTTTTTGTTATCAAAAGACTGTCAGGGGACTCTGAGAATTTTCTGAAGTTAACAAAGTGAAAATATGTAAAAAATACATCTTAATGTCAGAAAAAAAATCAAATTAAAGCAATGGTTTAATTGGTTTCATACTGAATTTATTTTACTGGTCTGTGGTTTGTTATTGAGACTCTGGTTTGAAGTACTTGTAACAAGAACAACTTATACATTGAGGGATTTGGGCAAATGCCAAGTTAAGTATTGGGTAAATACTCTTCATTTAATGGGGATTAAGTTGCCTCCTTATTGTTTCCAGTTGATTAGTAGCTCACTTGCACTTTTCCCCTTAACTCTTTCCCTGTAGATAGAATTCTTGTTAATACAAACGATCTTTAAAAGTTTAGTTAAAGTTTAATTTTTTTAAACATTTTAAAAATGGGACTTCTGCTGTCCTTTCACAATACACAGCAAAACTATTTTTCCATCCTCCTCTTGGGAAACATAGAAGAATCACTTAATTGGTAGTGTTGTCAATCTACAGGAGAAAACAAAGTGATTCCGTCTTCATTTCTTCATTTGATGACCCGAAATAAAATGCAAAGATTTCATACACATAAATTGGTAGCCACCTAAATATACCAGATTTACAAATATTGTGTTTATGCTGCTGGACATCAAAGAAACCACACTGTACTGTACATGTACATTGGCCAAAACATCTAGCAAGTAGCATCATTATCTTAATGAAGATGCTCCTGTGCATTCAACATATGCCAGTGATGGATGAGTGGAAGCGGGCTGCTCCCTTCCCTTCTCTGCAGCTCAGGCGGCATGCAGCCCTAGTCACTAAACATGACAGCTCTAGAAACAAACATGGCTTGAGTAGGAAAAACCTTCTATAATCTGGGCACTTTGTTTACTCCAAGTCTGGCAGTGGGAAAAGCCAGAGAAGTGTTCCTGAGCCTGACATTGACTGTCCTAAGGTGTGGCATTGACAGGAGAGAAACAAGAGAATTATAAAAATAATAAATAACTGGCGCTTTGTCCCTGAACCTTTAGTGAGGTTGGTTTCCCTGAAAGTAAGTCCAGCATTAATTGTTCGAGTCGCCAATCCCTAAGTCATCAGTTATGAGGTACAGTGTGTTTGTATATATTCGTTTAATAAGATTGTGCTCTTTGAAAATTCCTATCTCAAATGACTTAAATAAATGCTCTGACATTTAAAGGGCTAAATTTGAATCAAGCTGAACACCACGTGGCCTGAGGAATTACTATGCATGGTAATAGTTTTAGAAGTACTGTCCACAGTTTCTAAAAATTCTTCTTGGCCATGAAAATAGAAAATGGATTTCTCATCTCTTTAGACAAACTATCCCTTTATTCAAGCTTAATTCTTTCTTAGTCCTTTTACTTCTTTTTCTTTTCTTTTTTTTTTTTTTTTTTTGTGGAGGTAAACAATGGCTAACCAACAGCAAAAAACAAATAAAAGCAAACTAAAGTACAAAATTAGGACTTCATTTTATCAGTTCAGGAAAATTCAATAAAAAACATTGAAATTGTTTTTATATAGTTTGTTATTTGGATGAAATTATTTATGAAATCACCACCTGGCTTTATTCTTGGCTAGGTATTAACTAATTCTCATTAAGCTCCTGAATGGGAATTAAACTTTGTTCTTTTCTAAATATATTGTATTCTAGCAAGATGTTATTAAAATGAAAATACCTGTTGAAATCCATAGAAGTAAATGGAATGATTGTTAGAACAGTGTTTCTAAAGAGGATGGGGAGTAAAAGCCAGGCATGAGGGTAAGAGGTGGGTGTGGAAATGCGCAGCCAGGAACACCCAGAGAGATTTTCCAAGTACACTCGTCTAGCAACACCCTTCCACACCCCACCCAGATCCTCTAACCAAGTACCCCAAGAGGAACCAGCATCAAGAGTGATGGAAGGGAAATGGCTGGAAGATGTACATTTGAAAAAAAAAAATGTATGAAAAAAAAAAACAAAAAAACAAAAAACAAAAAAACAAAAAAAAAACAACAAAAAAAAACAGCATCTGTGATTTGTTCAGATTTGTTCCTCATTCACCCTCCAAGCCAGTGCTGTCTGAGATAAACTGCTCAGGTAGACTTCAGACAGGAAGGTAGGGATTGAAAAGCATGAAAACTTCAATCCATCCCATTCATAATTTTCATAAAATAGCAAATTCTCCGCAATTATTATTTTTAAAATTGGCATTTATAGTGCACCTGGAAGTGGGTTTGATGTTTTTACAAGTATTGTCTCACTGAATGTTCACAAACATAACATGACAGTGGGTATTTTTACCCTCTTATTTTATAGAAAATGAATCTGAAATTTGGAAAGATATTACTCTTAACCACAAAAAGCTAAATCCAAAGTATTCCTCCCTGGAGTTTTAAATAGGGTCAAAGAAATTCCCATCAGCTCTCAGAAGGCAGTCTTGTGTATATTAATAGGTATCAGTTCATGTATGAGGATGTTGAGTTGTGGCAGATGCCTGGTTATGCCCAACAGCTCACAACCTGAATTACCACTAGAATACATTCCATTAGGAGAGTTGGATTTGTGTGGCAGTATTATTACCCCATTGTTTGTGCAGTGGTATCATAGATATTGGACATTAATAAAGATACCATTATTTCTCTTGCATTATCAGAAGGTTTATGATCTGAGTATCAATTTTGTAAGATGGAATTTCCTAATGCATTTATGCAGCATATCACCTTCACCATTGCTTATCCTTCACCTCAAATCTATTTCCTTTTTGTTGAAATCATTCTAAATGCATTCCACAAATATTTACAGTGTGACTGCCATGTGTGAAACACTAAACTAGGTGCTAGGAATCTCTGTTTAAGAAAACACAGCCACTGCTTTCAAGTAATTTCCTGACTGGAGTAAATTTAAAGGTAAAATGGCAACTGCGTATATGTTAGGCTTGCATTTTGCCAAGAAGGTATCATCAGTTTTGAGATCATGAGTTTAACTGGCACATTGAATTCATTGTGAAAAGGTTAGATGGACAGGAGATTTTAATTAAACTTGAAAATATGTTTTTTTAGCTGCCAGTTGTTGGAGTAGAAAGGGATCAATGGACTATTTCAGTATGATTCTATGTATATAGATCAATCAATTGATCAATATCTATCTGCCCATCTATCTACCTTTCATCTATCTGTTATTTATAGACTTATTTATTTTTGTGCAGGAGATCTTCTATATTAATTGCAGGAGGATATGGTTAAGGTAATTTGTTTTGGAGTATCGCAGTCTAGGTAATTGGAAGTATAGGCTTTTCATTTACTAAGAGTGGTGAGACAGTATAAAAAGCATATTGGAAGAGTTTTAATTAGAAGTTTGTTTTTTGGAAATGCCAAGTTTGTGATGGAAAGTTAGGTTCAGGTGGTTTGTCCAGTGAACAATTGGATAAATGAATTTGGAGTTCCTGGGAGGACTCTGGGTTAGTGATAAAAATTTGGAAGCTTATAGTACTCAAAATCATGGATGTAAGTGTATATAGAGCAGAGAAGATATGGGAATAAACAGTAAGAAGTCTAAAGATTTCATACAAATCAGGGCTGAGAGGAAGAAAAGAGGAAGCAGGAAAAGACATGCAGAAGGAGCAGTCAGTGAGGCAAGAGGAAAACTGAGAGTGGCAAACCAGAAGCCAAACAAACTACTTTGAAAGGAGAGAGTAATTCCCCAAACCAACTGCTGATGGTTGCTTCAATAACATGGGGGCTTGACCAATGGATTCATGAGCAACTTGATAAGAGCAGTTTCAGTGCGGTGACGTGAAAGCCTGGCTGGAGTGAGTTCAGGAGAATAGGAGGCAAGAAATTATAGAGGAGAATATAGACAACACTTTCATGTTCCATGTGTTCTTCCATTAAATCTTCAATGACTATGATCAGAATGATTTTAGTGGGTTTATGCTTATGTGCAATAAAAGTACAGACACTTTAATGGAAACAGACCAGATGGGTACTGTCTACTCATTTGGAGACCCATTTTAGTTCCATTGGGCTCATTTATAACTCCTTGGTAATGTCTTTCAAAATATACATTTCATGACATTCTTATCAAAGTGAAAAATATGTTATATGTATGTTTTTTTAGGAGTCAAAAGTCCTATAACCTTTCTTCACTATACAGTAATGTATTTTATAATTACCTCCTTACTCTTTAATATAATAGTGGTTTATCTTGGGAGTTAGTATAGTTTCATAGTGATTAAGAGCACAGACTATGGGGTTCAAAACTCAGCTCAGTTTCTGTGGGTTCTGTGGCCTTAAACAGGTTTATGTCTCAGTTTTTTCATTGGTATCTGAGAATAATTATAGCGCCTACCTCCTAGTGTGGTCTCAGGGGTCAAATGAGTTAATAGGGTAATACATTACAAAAAAACCTAGAAAAGTGCCTGGCATGTAAGAAATACTCTATATATGTTAATTATTGTTAATATTAACATTAATCAGTATTTTTAATGTGATGATACCTATACATAATAAATTGGCAAACAAATAAAAGTAGACTAGACTCTAAAGATTTGAAATAGAATTAAATTGATTTTAACTATGGTACTTTAGAAGTTGAATTCTTTTTTATGTACATTTGGAGATTGTCAGACTAATTTCAAAATCAAGTAAGTAATAAATTGCAATAATAAATTAGTGTTGATCCCTAATAGTGTGTATATTGGACTAATGAAGGATATTATATGAACTCCCTCACAGAATACTTGGGAAAAGTAAGGGATATACTACATGTAGAGTATTTAGCACAGAGCTTTGAATTTAATAAACATTAAAATTTTGATTAAAAAAATATTTAAGTTTACTTATTTATGTTAGAGGGAGAGAGAGAGCACAAGTGGGGAAGGGGCAGAGAGGGAGAAACAGAATCTGAAGCAGGCTTCAGGCTCTGAGCTATCAGCGCAGAGCCGAAATTGGGGCTCGAACTCATAAACCGTGAGATCTTGACTTGGGCCGAAGTCGAAAGCTTAACCATTGAGCCACCCAGGTGCCCCTAGATGATTTTCTTTTATCTTAACAATTTTATAATACCCTTCCTATGGTGTTGTGGCAGAGTATACTAAGATACCCCCACTACTGATATTTCTCCTTTCTTTCCTTTTGGTAATATAACCTCCTGAGTTTCAGTTAAGCATACATCTTCCCAGGTAGACACTACAAGTACCATTTTCTTTGCAACTAAATATGGCTCTGTGGCCAAGTTCTTGAGTAAGACATGTGAGCAAAAGCATATAAATATAAACAAACACATAAATAAATGAATAAATAAATAAATAAATCACAAACACAAGAGGCCTTTCCTTTTTTAAATTTTTTTAAATGTTTATTTATTTTTGAGAGAGCTGTCAATTTATTTTTGAGAGCCCTCTACACAGAGCCTTACACAGGGCTCAAACTCATGAGCCACAAGGTCATGACCTGAGCCAAATCGGACTCTTAACTGACTGAGCCACCCAGATGCCCCTATACCAGGCCTTGTCATTAAAATAATTGAACAGATGCATTTTGCTTCCTTTCCACAAGTTGTACATGATGAACCACACTGGAACTGGACCAGACAGAATAGGCCAACACTCTAGGACACACACACAATAAAATGTGGTTTATAAAATGTGGTCCTCAGAATGAGGACTATCCCCTCTAACATATGGGACCTTATTAGGAATGCAAAATTCCCAGGTCCTACCCCAGACCTAATGAATCAAATACTCTGGGAGTGGGTTCAGCAGTCTGTTTTGACAAGTCTTCCAGGAGATTCTCACACACACATAAAGTTTGAAAACCACTTCTGTAAGGGATAGGAGGGTAACAAAGTCAAGGCCTCTGGGGCTACGGATGATCTCATGGAACAGAACCATCTGTCCTCCGTAGATTGCCTACTCTTGCATGAGAGAAGTGAATTTCTGTTTTGCTTAAACCACTAGATTTTCATGACCCTTTGTTTTTTTTTTAATTTCTTTTTAATTTGTTTTTTGAGAGAGCACGAGTGGGGGAGGGGCAGAAAGAGTGGGACAGGATCTGAAGCAGGCTCTGTGCTGACAGCAGCGAGCCTGATGTGGGGCTCGAACTCACAACTCTGAGATCATGACCCAAGCAGAAGTCAGATGCTCAACTGACTGGGCCACCCAGGTGCTTCCTCATGAGACTTTGTAATAACAGGTTACCACTACTCCATTGCTTCTCAGTTATTTACTAGCCAACTTTAACAGGAAGTAATAAGTGAAATTTTACATGAATGGATATTAAAAATCAAACACTATTTATAGAAGAGAAAGGAAAATTGGCTTTCAGTTTGCTGGACCTACTAATAAAAAATACGCATATCCACAATCATAAAGTCAATCCCAGACACACATTACAATGTATTTTTCAGCAATAGACATATATACTTCTCAGAAGTAAAGTAATCTAGAAGTAAATCGCATTCAATCAGAATGATACTCACCTATATTTAAATGATTGTACAATTAATCGTGTCTTAGAATTGGAATTCACAGTCTTATTTAATTCATTTGATTCAGTGCAATTTAATAAACTGCAATAAATGTTTCATAAGAGCCGTTTATGTTTCAGAAACTGTAAAAAGTAGTGGGAAAAACAAAGATGATTAAGACATGAAAACTGCCCTAAAGGGGCTTGCAGTCTCATGAGATAATGGCAGTTGCATTTCCAGAAGCACATTATGAGTTCCATGTTTCTCAATATCCTTTCTAGCCCATTCTCTTTAAAATCTTTGACAAAGTAATATGTAAAAAAAAATTCTTAATTTTCTCATTAGCTTTTAACACTTTAGTGATGGTAACTATGTTTGCATGGTTGTGTCTATATCTTATAGTTAATATTAATTTTTTTATTTAGGTGTTACTACCTGTAATAAGATGCCTCCATCTTCTGTAGACATTTCTAGGCTGACACTTTTAAGGTGATATAGGCTGATGTTAAGTATAAGGGGGTTAAGTGAATTTAACAAGGATTTTGAATCCCAGCTCTGATATTTAGTATGTAGTCTTGGACAAGTTACTTAACTTCTGTAAAGTTCAATTTTCACATCCTTACAATGGTGACAATAATACCTAACTTACTATTTTTTTAAGTGTATTTATTTTGAGAGAGAGAGAGGGAGAGAGAGTGTGCATGTGAGCCGAGGAGGGCAGAGAGAGATGGAGAGAGAGAATCCCAGTGCAGAGCCTGATTGGGGCTTGATCTCATGAGCCGTGAGATCATGAACTGAGCCAAAATCCAGAGTTGGACATTTAACTGACTGAGACCACCAGGCACCCCACCTAACTCACTTTGTGTGTGTGTGTGTGTGTGTGTGTGTGTGTGTGTATGTAAGAACTAAACCCCTTTGGTCGTCCCTTGATTTTCACTTTTCCTCATTTCCCACTCACCACAGTGAGTCTCATCCCCACCACCATGCTGAAACTCTCCCCACCAGTGTCACCCTGCTCTCCAGGCTAAAGGTCAAGGGACATGCCTCTGTCTTTATCATATTTGAACTTTTTAAAACACCCCTCACCAAAGTCACCCTGGCCTGCAGGTTATTGGGATAAATAGACATATTTCAACCTTGTTTGTGTTTGAACATGTTGCAGCATTAGGCATCTTCAAGACGCTCTTCTTTTGTTCTTTATAAGCATATTCTGTTGTTTTTCCTATATATCTAAATGTGCCTTCTTAGTCTTCTTTTACAATTCCTCTTCTTCTCCCTGCCCTTAAGTGTTTATGATTAGGGTTTTATCCCTTTAGATGCTGTTGCTGTATTAGCTCGTCTTTTCCTCCTCTCCTTCTGTTTCTTGTTCCCCCTCCCCCCTTATTTCTCTCAGTCCCTCTCCTTAACTCAGTCTAATCCAAGAAGACCTTATCTAATTCCCTGGTTTTAGATAATTTATGAAAGATACTCTGTATTACTATCTCTAAATGTATACTCTTTCTAAATGCCAGATTTGTCCATTTTATTGGATATCTCCATTGGTTTTCTCACAAGGTATTCAAGTTCGACATAACTTCAAGTTAAATATATCATCTTCTTCCTAACCCTTTCCATTTCCCTATTATTCCATATTTCATTAATCTACTTGTTTAAACCCAAATGATGACCATTTTCATTCATCTGTCTCCTTTACTTTGCAGACTCTTGGTGGGACTGTGGCAACACGTTTGCTACATGTTCTCCTTGCATCTACTCGTACCACCATTCTAATCCAATTTATACCCTGTAATAAGAATGATTTATTTTGAATGAGAATTGGATCATATAACATTTGTGTTTAAAAATCCTTAAATGACTTTGTCATACTTGTTAGTTCAAAATTCTTTCTTTTTTAATTTCAAGTATAATTAACATATAGCGTTATATTAGTTTCGGGTCTACAACACAGTGATTCAACAATTGTATATGTTATTCATTGTTTGTCATGATTAGTACATTCTCAATTACCTTCACCTATTTCACCCATCCCCGCACTCATCTTCCCTCTGGTAACCACATCAGTTTGTTTTCTATATCTGTCTGTTTTCTTGTTTGTCTCTTCTTTGTTCGTTAGTTTTGTTTCTTAAATTCCACATGAGTAAACTCATATGGTGTATGTCTTTCTATGGCTGACTTATTTCACTAAACATTATGCCATCAACCTATGTTGATGCAAATGGCAAAATTTTATTTTTTATGGTTGTGTAATATTCCACTGTATATAAATATATATACCATATATTCTTCACCTATTCATCAATTGATAGATACTTGAGTTGCTTCCATACTCTCCTGTTGTAAATAATGCTGCAATAAACATAGGGGTGTATATATCTTTTTGAATTAGTGTTTTTGTACTCTCTGTGTATATATCCAATAGTAGAATTACTAGATCACATGGTGATTCTATTTTTAATTGGGAGGGGGGGAACTCCATACTGTTTTCCACAGTGGTTGCACCAGTTTGCATTCTCACCAACAGTGCAAGAGGGTTTCTTTTTTTCACATCCTCACCTACACTTGTTGTTTCTTGTGTTTTTGATTTTAGCCATTCTGACAGGTGCAAGGTGATATCTCATGTAGTTTTGCTTTGCATTTCCCTAATTATTAGTAAAGTTGAGCATATTTTCATATGTCTGTTGGCCATCTGTATGTCTTCTTTGGAGAAATGTCTGTTCATGTCTTCTGTCCATTTTTTAAATTAGATTATTTGTTTTTGGTGTTGATTTTATAAGTTCTTTATATATTTTGGGTACTAATGCCTCATCAGATATGTGCATTGCAAGTATCTCCCATTCAGTATGTTGGTTTTTAGTTTCATTGATTGTTTCCTTTGTTGTGCAGAAGATTTTTATTTTGATGTGGTCCCAGTAGTTTATTTCTGCTCTTGTTTCTTTTGCCTCAAGAGACATATCTAAAAATGTTGCTGTAGCCAATATCAGAGAAAATATTTCCTGTGCTCTTTTCTAGGATTTTTATGGTTTTCAGTCTCATATTTAGGTCTTATACCCATTTTGAGTTTATTTTTTGTGTATGGTATAAGAAAGCGGTCCAGTTTCATTCTGGTGCATGTAGCTAACCAGATTTCCTAGCACATTTGTTGAAAAGACTGTCTTTTTCACATTGCATATTCTTGACTCCTTTGTCAAAGATTAATTGACCATATAATCATGACTATATTTCTGGACTCTCTATTCTGTTCCATTGATCTATTTTTGTGCCAGTACCACACTGTTTTGATTACTACAGCTTTGTACTTTAACCTGAAATCTGGGATTATGATATCACCAATTTTGTTCTTTTCTATTGAAATTCTTCTGGTTCCATACAAATTTTAGGATTATTTGTTCGAGTTCTGTGAAAATACTGCTCAGCCTCTGTGCAGGAGCAGTCAAAAAGTGTGAAGTGTTGTATTGACACTCTTGGGGGAAACTTTGAACATAGATCATCTGAGGTAGATTCTTCAAAATTTCTCAGAGAATCCTGGCAGTATAAGTCATGGCCACCCACTATATCTACCAAGTCGATAGCACTCTCTTTTTTTGGCTTTCCTTCCTTCCTTAAGTTCAGCCTCTCTACTCCTTCACTCTGCTTCCTGAGGTCACCTCCCAAATAAACTTCCATGTCTAAGACTACATCAAGAGCTCTGCTTTTGAAATGTAAAAAAAGACAGTTTCTGTGTCCTCTCTTCTTTCTCTATGCCTCTCTTCTCATCTCTTTCCCATTCTTCCAGAGGACAAGAAATAAATAAAAATAGCTCAACCATTATTTTCTCTCAGACAGAGCAGAACTGGGAATACCTCTGCCATTAGTGGCACCACATCCACCCCAGCTGGCTAAGCCAGGGTCTTCTCAAGACAAAGACAGTTTCTTTCCCAGAAGACATTCTGGTGCCAGTTAAATAGGATATTATTCACCTCTTCACACATGGTGGAAAAGGCAATGTGTAATATATTCTTACCTTTCTCCCTAGGTTCATATAAAATGCTTCATTGCTGTTTCTGTCCTGCTCCAGCCAGACGTGCTGATTTAGTTTAGTTCCTTAAATGTATTGGTCTTTGTCAGATTCAGTTGCAGATGCCTGCAACTCCTCCCTTCTTATATATATTCTTATATATATATTTTTTTCCAATTTCAGCTCAAATGTTAGCTCCTCTGGAAGTTATTCCATCACCTCCTTACCATATGCTTCCATATTGCATGACCTTCCATTACCCTTATTCCATTTTTTAGTAATTTCCTGAATAATAAAACTCCATAGAAAATAACTCCATAAGGAAAAAACCCATATGTACTCTACATCCCATTGCCTGGTATATAGAAACCAACCAGCAAACGCTGTTAAATGGAAATGGATTAATCAGTTTGAATTGAATTACAAGAGAGAGGACTAGGATTAAGACCAAGTTTCATGGTTGCAAAGGTAGTCTCTATTTCGTAGTTTTTGGTGACATTTTTTAAAAGGTTTTATTCCAGGGGCACCTGGGGGGCTCAGTCGGTTGGGTATCCGACTTTGGCTCAGGTCATGGTCTCATGGTTTGTGAGTTTGAGCCCCGCATCAGGCTCTGTGCTGACAGCTTGGAGCCTGGAGCCTGCTTCGGATTCTGTGTCTCCCCCTTTCTCTGCCCCTCCCATACTCATGCTCTGTCTCTCTCTGTCTCTCAATAAATAAATGTTTAAAAAGATTTTAAAAAGTATTATTCCAAAGAAGATAATTTTTGAAAAATCAAAGACATGAGAGGGTGATGTTTGCAAAAGTAGGCAAGCAAATAGACTACTGTTAGCAGGAGTAGGATAAAGGGACTTGTTAGAAGTTTGAGAGATAGTAATATAATTTTCTTCTCCAGGTGAAATCCTTTTATTTTTGATTGCTTGAAAGCCTGTTTCCCCTTTAACTGCCGGCCTTGTTCCATCTCCCTTTATTTCCCGCAATGGTTTCTTGTGATTTAAACACTCTGAAATCCCTGAAACGGTTACCCCAAGTTGTAGAACCCTTGTGAAACTGGTTACTTAGGAGGTCAGATAGAAAAGAAGAAGAAAATAGTTGTGACACTATTTTAAATTCTGTGAATTTAATTTACCTTCCTAAGTGTATTTTCTCTACTAGAAGTAGTCTTTCTAGTTAGAGCAATGTTTAATGCAAACTATGCCTTGGGCAAATTATTCTGGGGATTTGGACATTGCAGCAAAGAGCTGAGATGAAAGGACACTGAATAGAACTTATGTTTCCTTCTGACTTATAATGGCTGGGCAGTGATGGTAAATAGTATCTATTTCCCCTAACCAAATATCTCTTTCATCTGATGCATTATATTAATTGCCACTGATGCTTTGAATTTTGCCAGCAAATTCTGAGCATTAAAATCACACAGTGCAAAACATTTCCATTTCAATTCTTCAAGGTTAGTAGCTTGTTTAAGCTTCAATTTATGCCCGTTGCTTTTTGCAAAATATTGTTTAACTTCTTGTTAATGATAGACTGAGCATTGAAAATGACCCAAAGGAATATAAAAATAATAAGAAACTTTCATCCCGGGGTGCAGGTAAAGAAGTATGCTGTCAGTGTGCCAAAAATTGTTAGGGAAATGTATGCAAACTGTATCTCAGGGAAGGCAAGAGTGAACTAAGGGGCTTGTAGCTAGTGATATGCTACATAAGGAATGTCTTGGAATGGATACAAACATTTCCGTAACTATTTTTAAGAATTCTGCCAGAGATGGGATTAGAAGAATGAGGTAGCAGGAGGGAAAGGAAAGGTGGAGTCAAAAGAGGGTTTATGCACATGACCCAGTGGAGGGGAGGAAAATGATTATGCAAGAGAAGGAGGGAAATAATGGAATGGATGTTTCTGACAGGGCAAAAGTAGATAGAAGCCAACATGTGTGTGGAGAAGCTGGTCTTCGGCGTGTTTGTGGGCAGTTCGTTCATTACACAAGAGGAAGTCTGAGCACAGAGCTACAGGTGCTGATAAGTAGGTCACTGTGATGGAATCTTAAGGAGGGGCTGTTCTTACTGTTTCAATTTTCAATAAATGAGAATGAGAGAAAAAGTGTTAGGTATTTTAGAAAGAAGTGGTATGAGGCAATTGAGTTTTCCACTTCCACTGTGGACAAGTGAAAGAAGGTGGAATATGTCACACAAAGTTAAAGTCATGAATAAGACCTATGTATGTTAAAACATAAATAGAACTCAGAAATATAAAACCAGGTGAATTCAAGGTGTAGAATGATACGTAGAGTATATTATTTATGTGAATCTAAAGCGTGCATCCATGTTCATAGGAAGCTTTATGTGTATGCAAAGATGTTTTTAAAAACCTCTTGCAGAATATATACTAAAATGATGGCAGTGGTTGAAGGGGCGGAAGAGGGCAGCTGGGGAAGCTGGGCAGGTGGTAAGAGGTGGAAGCAAAGGTGGGTAGCTAAGAGGGATTTAGAGTTTTCTGAATTGTTTTATTTCTTTCAAAAAGATTTGCAGCAAAGGTGACAAAGATGAACAACTAATAATTCTGAATGATGTTCGAGATAGAAATATTGGGCTATAATCTATTTTATGTTTAAAATCTATTTTCGCTATTTTTCGAAACAAAATGCATATAAAATGGAAAGAAAAGTTGATAGACATGTGGACAAAAATATGAATTCTATACTGTACTGAACCTTCAATCTTAAAAATATCCAAGGGACAAAAATTAAGTAAGTAGTTATGAAAAATAATATAATGCTGTACATGTCCTCTGTTTATTTTTAGTAAATATCATACCCTTCGTAAATTCTAAAAGTCGAAATAGTACAGCCCATATCTTCCTGGAAAAATGCAAATAAAATACAGAATGGTGCACAGCTATAAACAACAGTTCACTCAGGACTTTGTAAATACTTCCCCCACAAAAATAAGACAAAACAAAATAAAATTCTTGGGTTAAAGAGGAAGACACATTGTCAATTTTAAACTAGCTAAAAAATCATGAGGATGAGATGACTCCATGTCAAAATGTTTGTAATGCAGCTACATTTGCACTTAATAACCTTGTTTGTTTTATTTTCTTTTTAAATTTTTTTTAACACTTATTCATTTTTGAGAGTGAGAGAGACAGAGCATGAGCTGTGGAGGGGCAGAGAGAGAGGGAGACACAGAATCCAAAGCAGGCTTCAGGCTCTGAGCTGTCAACACAGGGCCCGACTCGGGGCACGAACCCACAAACCGGGAGATCATGACCTGAGTTGAAGTCAGACGCTTAACCGACTGAGCCACCCAGGCGCCCCTGTTTGTTTGTTTTTTAATATGAAATTTATTGTCAAATTGGTTTCCATACAACACCCAGTGCTCATCCCAACAGGTGCCCTCCTCAATGCCCATCACCCACTTTCCCCTTTCCCCCGCCCTCATCAACCCTATTTTGTTTTGTTTTTAAAGAAGAAACATGGAGGCAAGCATCCTATTTTATTAAGAACACAGAGATCAGAGAGTTTGAAGTCGTTGGGTTTTTTGGATTGTTTTTGTTTTTGTTTTTAATTTTAGACAAGTGGGAGGAGAGGGGCAGAGGGAGAAAAAATCTTAAGCAGGGTCTATGGCCAGCACAGAGCTCGACACGGGGCTTGATCCCATGACCCTGGGATCATGACCTGAGCTGAAATAAAGAGTTGGAATCTCAACTGACTGAGCCACCCAGATGCCCCTTGTTTTCTTTTCAAATAAAAACAATAGGGGGAAAGAAGGGAAGAAGTGAGAGAGGAAGAAAATGGGTAGGAGGAAGGAGGAAGGAGAGCATCACAATTCCTGACTTCAAGCTGTATCACAAAACTGTAATAATCCAGACAGCATGGTACTGTGTTCACTTTTAATCTTAGTTCAGGAAACAAAGAACAATGAAACAACCCTAAGGATGTAGGTAAGAGTGTTAACATCAATTCAGCTTAATGAATTAGAAGACAGAAAGACTCTATAATAATATGCATGCCAGGGTTCATAACATACATGTATTAATAAAATGGACAAAACTTCATTAAAACTAATTAAAAATAAAATAGTTAAATTGTTAATATTAGAAATAGACATTGGATTTGTGGTCCATGAGTGTGAGGATTTTTGTCTGTTTTGTTTTCTGTCCTATATCCAGACCTCCAATCAGTCATGGCACATAACAGCCCTCACTCCATCTTGGTTGGGTAATCATGAATCAGATTTTAAACATATAAGGGAAAACTAAAATCACTTTACTAATAACTACGGACTTCTAACTATAAAGGTAATATTCTAAAAAAATATAAATTACCAAAAGGAGCTGAAACACAAAAACAATAATGGAAAAAATTCATTTAAACTCATTTTCTCAAGAACAGAAATGGGTCTGAGAAGATCTTTGAGGCTCTCTTCTTTCAGACTTTTAAGAAACACATAATCTCCAAGCTTTATATTTGGTTACAGAGTATTAAAAAAAAAAGGCTTTCTAATCCCTCTCATGAAAGTAGCATAATATGGATATGAAATCCTGGAGAATGCTGCATAAATACATAAATCAATCTTACTATAGTATGTAAAGGAAGTTTTTCCAAATAAAATCTTAAGTTTTTAATTTTAAAAGAGAGAGGGAAATGAAAGGAACACTTCAAAAATGGGCTCTTCTTGGGCACCTGGGTGGCTCAGTTGATTGTGCTTCCGACTCTCGGTTTTGGCTCAGGTCATGATCCCATGGTTGTGGGATTGAGCTCCAGGCCCAACATGGATCTTGCTTAAGATTCTCTCTCTCTCTCTCTCTCTCTCTCTCTCTCTCTCTCTCCCGCTGCCCCTCTCCCCTGCTTATGCACTCTCTCTAAAAAAAAAAAAAAAAATTAAAAGACTGTTCTTTCCTCAGTACCTCTCTTCAGCAAATAGGCTCCCAACCTTAAAACTGTAGTGATCCTCTTTGTAAAATTGACTGGACAGGAAAAAGTGATCTCTGACTTTTTCTC
Organism: Neofelis nebulosa; assembly: GCF_028018385.1. Classification (NCBI taxonomy): domain Eukaryota; kingdom Metazoa; phylum Chordata; class Mammalia; order Carnivora; family Felidae; genus Neofelis; species Neofelis nebulosa. The sequence goes on along the minus strand of NC_080790.1, from coordinate 48,366,153 downwards.
TCTATGTCTGTGTGTGTCTCTCTTTCCTTCCTTTTTAAATTTTCTGTTTCTCCTATCTTTTGCTGTATCTCCATCTCTTTCTCCTTCTTTCTGTGTGCATGTGTGTGTGTGTGTGTGTGTGTGTGTGTGTGTATGCATGCATGTGATGAGAGGTGGTATTCTGCACCAAGACTTGAGGTTGCACGTGCACTCTGTATCTGAAGGAGCAGCCTGTATCACTAAGGATGGGAAGCAGTGTCAGTCATCTGCCACTGATATCAAAGGAGAACCTCACATCAACAGCAGCTAGCATGCCATCCACTGTCCAACAAGATTGACATGCATCTATGTCGTGTGAACAGCCACCATCCCAGTGGCTTAGATGCCAAAAAGTCTTCCAGGCCAACATAGAGGGCTATTGGAGGTATAGAAAGGAAAGCTCTGCCTACTCTCATCCTACATCTGTGTCTTCAGGTTACTTAATGGACCCAGCTGGAGATCACAAGACAGGGCAATGTTGAAGCATACAGGATAGAGAATAGCATGAGCCTCAGGTCCAAGGAGATTTTATTTCAGATCTCAGCACCACCACTTACTAGACACATGCAATGTAAAAGCATGACTGTACCTTTCTCTATAACTGATTTTTTTGTTATTTTTCCTCTAAGATTTTGTTATAGAAAATCAAAGACAAGGATAAGCTGAAAGAATTATCAATTTAACACTGATATACCCATCACCTGTATTTACAATGAACTTTTTGCCCTATTTGCCTATCATCTACTAATTCATCTTTTAATTTATCAAGCCATCTTATTTTTGGAGGATGTCTCTTTTTTTTCTTTTTTAAAATTTATTTTATTTTATTCTTTTAATCACTGGTTTTTAAGTCATAGATAGAAAGACAGATACCGTATGTTTTCACTCTTATGTGGATGCTGAGAAATTTGGTGGAGGACCATGGGGGAGGGGAAGAAAAAAAAAAAGGAAAGGTTAGAGAGGGAGGGAGCCAAAACATAAGAGACTCTTGAGAACTGAAAACAAACTGAGGGTTGATGGGGGTGGGAAGGAGGGGGGGGTGATGGGTATTGGGGAGGACACCTGTTGGAATGAGCACTGGGTGTTGTATGGAAACCAATTTGAAAATAAATTCATATTTAAAAAAATAATCACTGGTTTTTAATCTAAAATGGGAGCTAACATAGGGAGTGAATAAGAGTATCATAGAGTAACATAATTTTTAGATTAAGTGAGTTAAGCACTTAAACAGAATGTTAACTAGGACATTGTTATGCTTTTTTCATTAAAATGATAATACACAAACTGTATAATACACACAGTGGTTTTACTTTCCCTTCAGATTCCTGAATTACATTTCTTTCTGAATGACTATGATAAAGAGATGAAAGAAGCAATTCATATCTAGTTTTTTCTTTTTCTGCTATGCTTCTCTCCTACCTTGAACCTGCGTCTCTCAGTGGTGTTACTGGATATGTGCCAGACTTCTCCAATTCCTAAGAAAACACTTCCCCCCCACCCCCACTGAGAGTTTCTGGTTAGTATTTGGTTTCTTTCTTCACTTTGGTTGCATCTACAGGAATTCTTCAAAGCGATTTGGAAAATCATGTCATTTATTTAACAAGTGTTTATAGATTAACTCCTTTATGACTGGTAGTGGAGAGCAAATACCTTCATGAAGTTTACAGTATTAGAAACAAACAGCAAACTATTTAATAAATGTATAAATATGAAACAGAGGAAATCATTGTATAAGTAACATAAATACTTTGCTATGATAGAGAATAGATTGATACAAGGATATGGATTTGAGTTTCTTATTGGGGTAAGATGGTTAGAGAAAGCCTCTTTAAGGAGGCGAAATTACATCTGACAACTATAGGGCGGGAGGGTACTCCAGAGATAAGAGGAGATTATCAGCACTTACATTTTTGCTAGGGGTGGGAAAGAGTATGGTGTGCTTGCTATAGTATCCAAGGCCAGTCAGTATAAAGGGAGCACAGTGGCAAACAGGAGAATGGAACAGGAACATGAGGTTAGCAAGGTTGATGAGACAAGTCACACAGGGCCTTATACTCAACTGTAAGGAATCGGATGTTTTGATAACTGTGATAGGAAGTGACTGAAGGATCTTCAATATTGGTGTGATACTCAATTTATATTTCAAAGAGAAAATGCTGGCTCTCATATGGTAAATGGATTATGGGAGAACATGTTTGGGGATCTACAGTCTTTGTTCAGGGTAGTGTTTTAGGCTAGCACGATAACCGTGGGACAGAATTGGATTTTTGACATGTCTATAGGATCAGTAAGATTTGATGACAGGTTGGATGATGGGCAGAGGGAAATGAAGGAATCACTACTTCCTTTTAAACCTCTTGTTGGGCCAAGTAGATAGATGGGGATGGCATTTGGTGAGGTGGAAAGAATCAAAGAGGACCATGTCTTCTGAAGAAAGAGAAATAAATATTTAAATTTTGGACATGTAAACTCCGAGATTCTTATGACATTTTTGCCAAATTATATTAATTGTTCTCAACTATTTGCTGAGTCTCCATGTGGGAAGGTTATGTTCTCCTGCCCCATGGATATCAGGCTTGACTGTATGATCCGCTTTGGCTGATGAAATGTGGGTAGAAGGACATATGCCACTTCTAACAAAAGGCTTTAAGAATTATTGTATGGTTTTCACATCATTCTTTTTCATCTGTCATAAAAACAGCTTATCCCAGATAGAGGTTGTCTCTTCAGACTTGATTCAAGTATGGAAAACATTCATGGATCAGAGCTCTTTAGCTGAAAAAGAGGCAACATTTAATGAGGGTGTAAATAAACTTTTGGTGTAATGTATTGAGATTTGGGGATTGTTGGTTACTATATTACAACCTAGCATAAGCCAACTAATTCAATATCCTGGTGGATATGTTGTGTAGATGGTTGGAGATACAAGTTTGGGTCTTAATGAAGAGGTAAGATTTAAAAATATGAATTTCTGGAGCACCTGGGTGGCCCAGTCAGTTAAGCATCCGACTTCGGCTCAGGTCATGATCTCACAGCTGGTTGAGTTCAAGCCCCACATTGGGCTCTGTGCTGACAGCTCAGAGAGAGCCTGGGGCCTGCTTCAGATTCTGTGTCTCCCTCTCTCTCTGCCCCTCCCCTGCTCACGCTCTCTCTTTCTGTCTTTCAAAAATAAATAAATGTTAAAAATAACTTAAAAAAATAAGAATAACAAATAAAAATGAATTTGAAATTCATCAGCAAATAAATGTATAAAGCCAAGGCATTGGGTGAAATCATCCCATAAATGTATGTACCAGGAAAAATGAATGGGTAAGGAACTCTTTTAATCAGTTTGAGTTGAGTGACAGAATACCACAGATTGGGTTGCTTATGAACAGAAATTAATTTCTCACAATTCCAGAGGCTGGAAAATCCAAGGCCAAGTCACTGGCAGATTTGGTATCTGGTGACACCCTACTTCCTGGTTCAGAGATGGCTTTTCTTTCAGTGTCCTCACATGGTAGAAGGGATGAGAAATCCCTTGGGATCTCTTTTATAAGGTCAATAATCCCAGTCATGAGAGCTCCACTCTCATGACCTAATCACCTCCCATAGGCTCCACCTCCAATACCATTGCATCGGGGATTAGCTTTCAACATATGAATTTTGGGGGAACACAGACATTCAGTTTGTATAGGAACTAAGCCTAGGGACATCCCCAAAGTGGAGTCTTAAAGAAAAGTAGCTGCAAAGAAGACTGAAAAGGAGAACATAATGAAAAAGTGAGAGAAGCGGAGGAGGAGCCAGCTGTGTCTAGAGCTGCAGAAGTGTTAGAAGGAAAGTGGTTCTTCAGCCTAGAATCCTGGAAGGCTCGTCCTTTGTGACCTTGACAAGATCAATTTCATTTGAGAGGTAGAAGCAGATTTAGACTGGCATTTACTGAATGTGTGATGCAGATTTCCCCCATTTTTATATATCTTTTTGTCATTTCAGTTAGGATTCAGGATATGAGTAGATGTCTGTGTTCAAGCCTCCACTTAGGTTTACCATAAAACAAGAAATTTTAAATGCCTTAACAGAGTAGCATAGGACCCTTTGGAAACTTTATCTGTCAAATTTCTATGTGTGTATTTTTTCTAAATAAAAATGGTTATTAGTGTGGGAATGAGTATTTTATTGTTCCCTCAAAAATTCTGTTACTTCCCAGGATGCTAAAGGTGACACGAGTCTATATTAATTCTCCCAGGCCCACTCCTTTTGTCAGGAAATATTATTGTGGACATTTCCAGACTTTTACTTAAAATAAAACTACAATTTCAGAAAAATCTCATTATGGGGGACATGTCCATCAAACAATTTTCTTGTCACTAAGTACTCCATAAATACACTTAATGGGCAACATTGCAATAGCAGTAGAAAACCTAGCACAAAACTAGTTATTTATGCACTTATCTTGCAAAAATGTTTTCTATTAGATTTCTCTCTTCTTGAAAAAAGAGCTAATAAAAAATCCCTATTACTATTTGCAGTGCAGTCTTTGCTGATAATATTGTCCCAACCTTGACTGTCTCTCTCAATTGGTAAATAAGCCCAAATGGAATTTTCACATCTCCTATAGTAACATATTCTTTTATGACATTCCTGACAAAAGCTTGGCAGGATTTTGTGTTATGGATTCCTAGTTGAGAAGACAATAGAGGCACAGAAAGCAATAATAAACACACCTCCAGTAGTAGATAATGGCTTTCAAAGTGTGCTCTATTCTTTTGAATAGAGATTACGTGTGTAAATACTGCAGTTCAGAAGGCAGAATCAGAAATAACCGCAATTGAGGACAACAGAAGATGATTTTTGTAAACAAACAAAAAACTTAAGATTTTTTTCACAGGAGATGAGTATCACAGCAGATAAAAACCTATCATGTAAACACTGAAGGTGCTGGATGAAATAATTCCCCCATATCATTTCTTCTAAATGTTTCCCAGGGAATTGTAAATTTTATGGGTCATGAAAATTGTCAAAACCAACACCTCAATTATAAAGCAATATCAGCGGTAGAGGACAGAGTCAAGAGCCCAGAAACATATCAGAAAAACTCCATACAGCAGAGCATATGTCATAGGCATTACCTACTCATCCTTCAGGTGTGGATAGCAGACCTACTGTGTGACTGTCAACGTGCCAGGTGCTAAAACAGAGGACTAATCAGAAATGGTTTTTCTCAGGGTGCCTGGGTGGCTCAGTCGGTTAAGCATCTGACTTCGGCTCAGGTCATGATCTCATGGTTTGTGGGTTCGAGCCCCGCATTGGGCTCTGTGCTGACAGCTCAGACCCTGGAGTCTGCTTTGGATTCTGTGTCTCCCTCTTTCTCTGCCCCACCCTTGCTTGCACTCTGTCTCTCTCTGTCACTCAAAAACGAATAAACGTTAAAAAAAATTAAAAAGAAATGGTGTTTCTCAAGGATGCCACCACCTAGTGCAGACAGGGGGGACAGCTATGTTGATATAATTACAAATATCAACTTGGGAATTGGTAGTAAATTTAATTTGAAAATATCTATGCACAAATTTTAGGTGTTCCTCTAAAGCTTTTTTCCCCTGAAGCTAATTATATTATTATGTGATTATTTCTATGACATAGTTGAATGTAGGCACGCAGTCGCAGAGGAGAGAGTGACAAAAAGCATTTGGGACATTTAGAGATGCGACTTCATAAAGATGGTAGAATTTACAATACAAATGAGGCAAAGGGGGGCATTCTCTGCCTTTTTTTCTATAAAGAGGTATATAGAAATAAAACCAGCTGCACATATTTCAAGTCTTCAATCAGTTTTTGATATATTTACATCATCACAGTCAAGATAATGAACATTTTCATTATCCCCCAAAGTTTCCTTGTGCCTCTTGGTAATCTATCTTTCCTTCTAACCTCCATCTCCAGGCAAACCACTGATTTGTTTACTGTCACTATGGATTAGTTTGCATTTTTCTAGGATTTTATATAAATGGCATCATCCATTATGCACTCAATTTTGTCTTGCTTCCTTTCCTCAGCATGATTTTGAAAGTTTTCCATGTGATTGTGTGTATTAATAGTGTATTGCCTTCCACAGCTAAGTAGTAAATAAGTGGCCAGTTCATTATAGATATACCATAATTTGTTTTCTATTGACCTATTAAAAGACATTTAGGCTGTTTCCAGTTTTGTGCTAAACTTCTAGGAACATTGGTGTACAAATCTTTTTGTGGATGTATTTTTTTTCTTTTCTGTTTGGTACATACCTAGAAGTATAACGGCTGGGTGATATATATTAACTTATTTTGAAACCAAGAAGTCATTATTCAAGGTGGCTGTACCACTTTATATTCTCATCAACAATGCATGAGTATTCTAGTTCCTCCACATCCTTGTTAACACTGGAGTTTTTTCCATTAGAATAGGTGCATATTATACATTATGTGGTTTTAATTTGCATTTCCCTGACAATTAATAATGTTCTGCATCTTTTTTAAGTGCTTATTGGTCATTGGCATATCTTCTTTCATTAAATATACTTTCAAATCCTTTGCCTGCTTTTGGTGGATTTTTTGTTGTCTTAATATTGAGTTGTAATATTTCTTTACGGACTCTGAATAAAAGTCTTTTGACTGACATACATGTTATGCATTTTTTTTTTTAATTTTCATTGAAACCATTGGAATAAAAGCTGAAAAAACAAGACTTGGGGGGAATATTATGTATCTAGAAGTAACGTGGTTCAAAGTAGATGGCTATTAAATAGCTTCAGAAAAGTATACTCCTTAAGGAGAGAAAATAATAGGAGAGAATGTTAATAGGAATTCTGGGTACAGAAACCAAGTAGAAAGCATCTAAATTTTTGAAGCCAGTTATTCTATTGGAATGTGGATGTATTTTAAAAATAAAATATGATCATTCAATATTACAGAGGAATTTCTTTCTTTATGTTAAAGTACATAGTCTACCGTGTTCGACCCTCTGTAAAGTCCTTTTCCCTGTTTTTTATTCCATTGACCCTCCATAGTAACCGTATTTGGATGAAAAATGCATCTTTCCGGCAACACTTTTTTTTGGTGCTTAATTTGTATACCATAAAGAAGTTATACTTTGATAAATTCAAATTTCATATTGTAAAAACTAGAAGGGCAAACAAAAACTGCTTTAAGTGGTTGAAACAGAAAGGATAAAAAGGCTAAAAAAATCATTTTTTCCCTTTTCCCCAAATTATTTTATTAAATCCTTAATAAGAATTATTATTTAGTTTTAACTGACCCAGATTCCTCCTTTTGTCTTTCTAAAAAAATGTTTATTTATTTATTTTGAGACAGACAGATTGAGAGAGAAAGAGAAAAAGAGAGGGGGAGGGACAGAGAGAGAGAGAGAGGGAAAGAGAGAATCCCAAGCCGGCTCCCTGCTGTCATTGCAGACCCTGACATCAGGGCTCAAACTCACACTATGAGATCATGACCTGAGCCAAATCAAGAGTTGGACACAACCGACTGAGCCAACCAGGTGCCTCTTGTCTTTTTTTTTTTTTTTCACAAGCCTCCCTGTGTCCCCCTAAGCACACAATAGAATTGTGTGAGTAAGTGTAACGGTCCAAAGACACAGATGAATCAGAAAACTATGAAATGTGGGAGAGTACATAGACAAAAATATTTCATGCTCCCCTCAAGACCTGACTGGGTATGTGTCTTTAATACCAGTACAATTTAAACCTACAACATTCTCAACATTTCTCTTTTCTATCTTCCTTACTGAATTAGATTCAATTATTATTAAAAGCAATATTGGTGCTATAAAGCAAAATTGGTGTTCTATACTTCTGTCCTATTTGCTTGGTCAGTTCCCAACATGTTTCACTCCAATTGTCTTTTTTGAACCCATAAAAGAGAAGCTGGACTCTGAAGGAGAAAAGAAGATAAACTGGTTTCACTCTAAAATCATGACTGCTAACTGCAAAGTTAGGGTTTTTTGGAAATCCTACTACATTCTTCCGGTGACTTGTGATAACATTGCGTGACAAATGGAGTGTCCCTGTTTCTAGTGTCACCCTTGGTCTTACCACCCTCCCCACCTCCCCTGAGTTCTTTCCTCTCCCTCCTTCTCCTCTCCTCACCTCTTTTCTTTCCTACCCTTTTTTATTCCAGAAATATGATTAATTAGCTCTATGCCCTTGGGAATGTTACTTCTCTTTGCCTCAGAGTGTTCATTATTAAAACCGGAATGATATGAGTAACCTGCTGTATGATGTTACAATGAGGATTTAATGAGTTAATGCAAGTAAATTATTTTAAACAGTACCTACCTTATAATAAATATTCCATAAATATTTCATTACTTATTTTTCTATGCACACCCTGTGGGTATCATAGAGTTCTATGTAATTAAATACATATTCTGATCATGTTATGCACTAAATGCTTGTGTCCCCCCAAATTCATATGCTGAAAATCTAACTCCTAATGTGATAGAATTAGGAGGTGGGTCTTTTGAGAAGCAATTGGGTCTTGAGGGTGAAGCGCTAATGAGTGGGATTAATGCCCTGATGAAAGAAACCCCAGGGAGATCTCACTTTCTCCACCATGTGAGGACAAAGTGAAAAAACAGATGTCTAAGCAACAGGGAGTGGGCTCTAACCAGACGCTGTCTTCCAGTGTCTTGACCTTGGACTTTTCAGCATCCAGAACTGTGAGAAAAAAATTTATTGTTATAAGGCACCCAGTATATGGTATTCTGTGATAGCAGTCCGAACCAACTAAGATGTATTATAGTTGCTATGATTCTCAATCTTATGTCCATCAATCATAATCATTCTATTGAGCACTAAATCCATATATAAAGCCGCTTGCTTCACATCTCCTTTTGCTATCCAATGGGCATCACAAATTTAACATATATACAGAGGAACTCTTATGTTCCAAAGTCTTACCACCAAGCAAATGATGTGATACATCTCAATTTTCCTGACTTGGTAAGTGGTGTCTTTACTCATACTGTGCAAATCAGAAATCTTTTTTCTCACATATGCAACTCTCAACCCATTGAAAAATACTGTCAGTTGGAACTCCCACAAATGTTTTAAATTTATCCATTTCTTTCCATGTCCATTGCTATCACTGTCATGCAGACCATCGCCCGCTCTTGTCCAGAATACAACCACCTATTGGTCTATTCATTCTACCTTTTGTCCTACCTTGTAAATTTCATACAACTGTCAGAGTGATATTCTATTATTACACACACTTCATCTCTTTCCTTTAAAAAAAATCCCTTGATTGTATTATAATTGAATTAAGATTAAAATAGAACCTGCTACCATGCCCCACCTGATTTTCCTTCTCTCTAAAAGATAATTTCAAATCATTTTGCTTTTTCCTGGAATCCATTGGACATCAGCAATTTTGACTGTTTCTCAGTTCTTCAAACATGTTAAGTACTTTCCCAGTGCAGGGACTTCACACATACTATTTCCTCCCAATGAGGTGATTCTCCCCAAATCTTCACCTGATGAACTCTAACTCAGCCTTTATATCCCAGCTTAAATATCATTTCAGAGAACTTTTTCTTAACTTCACGATCTAAATTAGGGCCTCCTAAAACTCCATGAGGACATCAACTTTTTTTCCCTTATGGCATTTATCCTAATTTGTAATTTTATAATATTTACTTTTGTGTTGTTTAATGACTGTCTCCCCTTCATGTATAGGAAAGACTTGAGAAATAATAGATGACATCAATGGAACACATAAATACAGTGAAGGAAATGTAATGTGAGGAGAGATAAGGTGAACAGGCATAATCATAATTTATTTTCCTGAAGTAGGGAAGTTAACCAATGGGACAGAAAAAAAAAGAAAGAAAATACATGGATATATATCAGTCGCGAATAATCAACATTTATACATACACTGGCAAATTGTTAAATTTCTAAGAAAAGAGAAAATGCTCACATATTCAGGAATGAAGACATATTGTCTGTCCATAAGGATGAAAAGTTTTGTCTAACTTCAGATTTTTTCACTGCAGCATAAACACCAGAAGACAAAGAAAAAATGTCTATAAAACTGTGGGGAAAACAATGTGAATGTGATCCAATAATAATATATCCAATGGATATGAGTTTCAAGTATGAAGGCAATGAACATATCTCCTGAAACATCACCCAAATAACATTTAGTGACTCTTGGATATTTTCCCCACTGGCCAAATGCATCTAATTCAGTGTTGAATTAGATGCAGAACGCCTGAAAAGGAGAAACTATGGATGAGCATTTAATTAATTTTCACACAGAACTAAGACTAAACACATGTGGGAATTGAGATTATAGAACAGAATATAGTTGTATTACACCTTGACAATGTAAAAATAGTAATATAAATAATAATATTTGGCAGGAGGGATGAGAAGGTGGGAACAAGTGTAAAAGGACTAATTTCCTCATCATTTCTGTCCTCAGTAAATACTTAGCACCTGGAAATAGTGCTATAAAGTTTCTGTCAGGAGTATTACAGTCTAGTGAAGGAACAGAGACAGAGAGCACATTTAAAATGTAAATAATTTTATTTAGTGGACAAATGCCTCAAAGGAATCAAATCAGGATAATGAGATAGAGAGCAACAAATATGGGAAGGGAGAGATAAGTTAGTTAGAGCATCAAAGAAGACGTCTATGGAAAATAAATTTACTGTCCACAAGCCTAACCTACTGTTAAAAATAATAATGACTGTCCTCTTCATGTTTTGAACTATAGCTTCTCTCATGTTTTTAAAATGCTTTCCCTTGAGATAAAGATATATTTTAATTTTTTTAATGTTTGTTTATTTTTGAGAGAGATCATGAGCAGGGGAGGGGCAGAGAGAGAGGGAGACACAGAATCTGAAGCAGGCTCCAGGCTCTGAGCTGTCAGCACAAAGCCCAAAGCGGGTCTCAAACCCCCAAACCGTGAGATCAGGACCCGAGCCAAAGTTGGATGCTTAACCAACTGAGCCATCCAGGCACCCCTTTTTAATTTTTGTTAATGTTTATTTATTTTTGAGAGGGGAGATAAAGACATATTTTTAAAAAATACATCATTGAATCACTCAGTTTTACCTCAGATTCAGTTTTTTATGTTAAATTCCACTAAAATTATAATAAATACTATGTAACAAAATAGCATGTGGAGATTGATACTTATAAAAGTTTCTACCTATTTATCTACCTCTGAATGTCTGTTTATCCTTCGCGTGATGACTGAGTTTTTACATCTCTATCACAGAGAAAATTAGGAATATTGTTTACTCACTTTAATGATGTGGCTTACGGATTGTGCTAGAATTTCTTAAAATAAGCAATTTTATAAAACAAAAGGTATATTCTATTACCCATTCTCCCTGGAAAAAAAAAGCCTTTTATAACTCTTTCCTATTTGCTAACATGCTACAATGCGGCTAGCACTTTAAGTCCAAATAGCTGATTTCATGCTATATTTTTCTATCTTTATTCATCAGGGTTAACCTTGTATGCTTTGTTTGTGAGAGGAAATGGATATTCTTTTTAGGTATAAATTTTTTGTCAGGAAAATCAGTTTGAGGAAAGCAATTGACAGAACTTTTTGAGCTCAATTGTCCTATTCTTGAACCAGTTTCATATTCATAAAAGATTTGGCTCTAACTTAAAATAAAAAGTGGCAAACAGATCCATTGACAGAAAAAATGCTCATCTTAGGATGCACCTGCTCTAAATAGCAAAATAATCATTGTAGAATAAAAAACTTAGTTAAGCCATTATGAAATGCTTTCTATTTTCTGTGCTGAGCAGCCTTAGAGCCAATGTCTCATGTATAGGGTCACTCGGTGAAACTGGTGTTGAATAAGAATGCTGAGTGTTTCCATATACCTTATATTGTATATTTACATCATAGACAAACCTGGTGACTGTGTTTTAAATGAAGACAAAAAAAAAAAAAAACACAGACTATGAGATAAACCTAGGCTTATTAGCAGTTATATGTTAACATTATCCTATCAAAAAGTTTAAAATGCAAACAAAATATAAGTCCCAAACTAAGACTCCCTTTGCTGTTTCTGGATACCTTTGCAGAAACATAAGAAATTTTGCAATATATTGAAAATTCATAATGGTAGAGAAGGCACTAATCAAAAATAGTTAATAATAAATAAGAGAAAGAAAGCTAGGGAAAAAAGCGTACATAACTAAGTTGGTCCCTCTGGATTCCAAAAGCGATAAAGTAACAGTCTATTTGTGGATATTCTTTGCATCCTGTCTGGCTGGTTTTTGTGGTTCTGAAATTGTACAAAGCAGGCCATACAAATACACACACATACACGCACTTTGTTATTAAAATATCTTCAAAAGAAAATTATAAGACAATTATGTCTTAATTGGAAAAAATCAAAAGAAAAGGAATATGGGAAATGAAAATTCAAAACAAGAAGAAGAAAAACTGCTGTGTGGTGTATCACGTTCTCGAGAAGAGTCTGGGTCAAATTTTATTCTCCGTATCGGTGTTGTTTCAGTCCAGAAAAATACTTTTTTCATAATGTGACATATTTTTTAGTTGCAATACATAACAATTAAATGACGTGTCAATAGGAAAGTCACAAACAAGAAATGGCAGTTCATTCTGATGTCATTAATATATGGCTCAGTTGATTCTGCAATTTTTGTCAGCCTAAGTGACATAATTGATTGGATCTACTCAATTTTTGGAACGTGCTAACTTGATGACTGGAAAAACCGGGCTTGTTATGTTTTCCAACTGCAGTTTCTTTTAATAGAAGCGTTTGTTGAACCAGACAGTGTCAACTCCTTTGAGGCAGGATCAGCACTAGTGTTTCAGGGGAAAGAAATTTGTTTGCTTGAAAATCAAGGAGGGGAGACACACAGCCATGACCCAGAGCCGGAAAAAAAGTGTCAGGAATCTCATATCATAAGGTAATGGAGACAAACTGTAGCTACAGTCATAAGGCTTTTTGAATTGAAGGGGTCTTTCTTGCCAGAGGATGAATTTAATGGGTTCACCTGCATATACATTTGTACTGCCTTGTTTCAGAGAGCCATAAAATGAACCCTATATGGCAATTGAGGCTTTCAGAGAAGGGAATCATTAGTATTAATGATCATGAATGAAATTTGATACAGTAATATTGAGTAATGCTTTGGTTTTTCAGAAGCAATTTTTAGGAATTTTGCTTAATTTTTACAGTGGCTGGAGCAGTGTCTTTACACATATTCAATGGACAAACATGTAAATAAATGAGTAAATGAATACAAAATAATATCAATACTTTTTCATGATCTACCATTCAGATCTACTCTATTTCTTTGTTTTTAGTGGATGTATGAATGAACAATTCCAACCACAAGAGGCCCCATCTGCTTTTGAAAATTCCATAAAAATATGTATTTTCTCCTGCTGGTTCATTAACTACAGTATCTTCCCTTGTAGATCTCCAAGCCATTTGGCCATATCCAACTAGTTAACTCTTCTGTCAGACTGTGGTTCCTTTGCCTTTCACTGCTGAAGCATCTAAAGCATCTATTATTCTCAATATGCAGCAGCATGCTTAGTTTAATTCCAAAGATTCTTAGAAGTAGAACTGTGTTTTTGGTTTAGGTGTTTTTCTTGAAAACAAAATTTCTTATCATCCTTCATTGCTCCCTTCACTGGGGATCATGGCACAGCTCTGAACAATAATTTGACCAGCCATCATGGTGGTTTGAAGGAAGCTTACTGACAGTGTTATGATTTCAAAACTCAGGAACAAATTCTGAGGATTCCGATCAGATTTGGAGAGCAATCTATAGACTCAAAATTCAAGGGTATGTTAAGCCTTGATTTCAAGTTCCTACTGGGGAGGTTGGCAAACACCTTTTATTTATTTATTTTTTCATTTTGCTATACAATTACTAAAATATTTATTACAGAAAATATTTAAAAATGCAATTAACCTCAAGATTTTGAATTTAGGTACATATGACCAAGATGTGAATAACAGAACAGTATAACATTAGCTCATTAAAGGTATTTGGATAGCTATATAGGTATATAGTTATAGATGTAGATATGGATATAGCTAGATATATAACAAAATTATCCTCTTGGTAGTGTTTTTAAAGTTTTAATTATCATACCTCCAGAATAATGTTGAATACTGTGATGAAAAGCATCTTTTTATTGAAAGTGACTATAGTAAATAGTTCCCAAATCCACCAGGAAATACAACAAGACCAAGTTAATTTAGTTCAGGGATGCCAAAATGTTCTCAAAGCAGAAAAACCTATTAATTTAAATCATCATATTAATAGGTCAAATGAGAAAATTATCTCAGTAAATCATAAAAAGTCCTTTGAGGAAATTCAGTATAGTGTACAAAATTCTTAACAAGCTAACAGTAAAACATTAGCTGAAGTCAATAACCAGCGGGATGCTTAAAGGTAAATGCTAGAATTAGGGTGGATGTCTACTAGAGGGAAATTTCAACTTCTTGTCTATAGGTCCCTAAAGTCCATGGATGAGCATCAAAGAGTCTGTGTATTGGTGAAAGTAAATATAAAGTAAGTGCATATACATATACAATTTTTGTAGATTTGCATTTTTCTGGGGTGTAGGTTCATATCTCTTACCAGATTCTCTAATAGATCCAAAGCCAAAAGTGTTTAAAGATGAAAGAAAAAAAAAGACCTAATAGGATATCTTTCATTACTAATTTTAAATATTATTCTTTCTTTGAAAGAGCCTTGTAATTAGACAAGAAAATCAAATAGTATGATCTTTGCATATTTCCCTCAGGGAGCTCATTTTCGTTTAAGGATAAAATAAATGGACTATAAATCTGTCAAATTTCCATAAATATTCTTTCTCTTGTCTGGTTTTTGGATAAAAGTGTGATAGCATATCATCTGAGATCATCTTCTCCGAAGAGAACATAAAGTGAGGAATTCTGAATTCATAAGTGATCAGTGATCTCTCATGTTTCAGCAACTATAGGATCAGGTTAGTCAATAGCCTTCCATAAAATATTAGACAACAAAACAAACCAAGAGGGCTTCTTGGACTTCTCACAATGGAGATGAAAAAGAACTATTACTTTCGTGTGGATTATTTAATAGTAAGATTGTACCTTGTATGTTAACTAACTGGAATTTAAATTAAAAAAAAAAAGATAAAGATAAGATTGTGCCTACATTGTCCATGGAATGTTGACTCTGAAATCATACAAAAGTGTATTTTTCTATATTTAATTGCACATTAATTACTATGTGTAAAAACTGATGTATAACAAAAGCAAATAGATTCTTTCATACTGCTACTAATAAAGAGAATCATGTTCCAGTAGTTTCACTCACCATGCAATTATTGATTTGCCCACTTTTCCAGGCACTGTGTCAGTGACAAGTAACATTTTATATGTCTTTTTAAATTTACAAAATACTTTCACATACACTATCGTTATCAGCCTCAGATGAGATGATTCATTATTGCTATGATAAGCATATACTTCTGCAAAAGATTCCCCATTAATATGAATTTTAAAAAATTATGAAAGAATTCTAATTTCCTTTATGAAGCTGCTTTCTGGTGAAATTATAGGATTTTGTTTATATTTCTGCCTCTCTCTAGCTCACTCCATGCACTGAGATAATTGCCCTATGCTTGTGGGCCAACATACCTCAGAGAAGACTGTTCTGGAATGGCTGGATTGTATCAAGTCATACATCACTTCATTCTGCATTCCTGGTAGTAAATCTCACTTTAATCTTCTCATTAGAAAGAAACCCAAAACAGGTGTAACCTCCTCAAAAAATTATTTGCTTCACCTTTTATTCCAGAGGAATTTCTGAGGCTTGTTCAATATAGCAAAATCTTTGAGTGTTGGTTTCAGACTTCAGGTGATTCTAGGGTTAGACAGGCAGCCCCTTCTCCAGATCGTTGTATGATCATCTGCTAAGTGTTGATTCTCTAATACTGAGGAAATTAGTTGGTTGGTGTTTTCTATTGGTTGGCATATTATTTCTATTTCATCCTGTTAAATCTCCATCTCTAAAGAGGGCCTCACTGACCCCATCTGCCCTCTAGGAACTCTGTTGTACTTAGGATCCTTTTTGCTTGTGTCAGATTTGCTACATTATGTTTATCACCCCAAAAGAAAGAATTATTCCAGTTTTGATTCTTTTCTTTTATTTAAAAAAAATTTGATGTTTTATTCACTTTTAAATAACTTATTTAAAAAACTTTTTTTAGTGTTTATTCATTTTTGAGAGAGACACAGAGTACGAGCCCAGAAGGAGCAGAGAGAGAAGGAGACACAGAATCTGAGCAGGTTCCAGGCTCTGAGCTGTCAGCACAGAGCCTGATGTGGGGCTCATATCCACAAACCGTGAGATCATGACCTGAGCTGAAGTCAAACGCTTAACTGACTGAGCCATCCAGGTGGTCCTGTTTTATTCACTTTTGAGAGAGAGAGAGAGAGACGGAGTGCAAGTGGGGAAAGGACAGAGAGAGAGGGAGACATAGAATCCAAAGTAGGCTCCAGGCTCTGATCAGAGCCTGACATGGGGCTCGAACCCATGAACAGTGAGATCATGACCTGAGCCAAAGTCAGATGCTTAACCGACTGGGCCACCTAGGTGCCCCAATATTTTCTTTTTATATTGTATCATTACTTATTGTTTCTGCCATCTTATAATACAGCCACAATGTCTGGCTTTGCTGTCATCTTTTAAATGCCATATATCTTAAGGGGATGTTAGAATTGTTGCCATTTCTTAGGGTGCAGCTAGCAGCTAGCACTGAGTGGCTTGTTTGGAAAGGCCTATCACCCCAAACTACAATTCACATCAGATTGGATACCGGCAAGGCACTTGTGGTAGCCTCTTCTGAAAGCAGACCCTGTGACAGAGTGTAGTGGTGGTATATGGAAAAGAGAGGAAGGAGAAAGGAAAGATTGGGCAAAGGGACAAGTTGAGCTATGATACAGGCCAGACAACACTTTGGCCTGCTCCATAGGGAGTGCTTGAGAAGGAATGTCTCATTGGTGTTATCTCATATTGGGCCAACATGACCAGGCCTTTATAACCTAGCCTCTGTCAGGCATCGCATATGGACCACCCTTGGGTGAGGTGGCTTGCTATAGCCAGGGCAATCTCTGAAGGGTCTGATAAAGCTCTCAGTAGTTGAGACAATAAGTAGTTCCTTCAAGTTGGAATCTATGTACTGCATCTACGTGTCCATGCTTTGTAATACCATTCTGGGTAAAGACACATGTTATGGCACTATTAACCTACTGGTGGGGAGGAAAGAAACATATGCAAATGAAAACGCAGCTGATCATCTAAGACTGAATCTGTGTCATTGTAGCTCATGATTCATATCCCAAATTCTTACGTAAATGATGCTGAATGAGTGTGTTATTGGGCCTGAGAGTTGTTACCTTTAGTTCAGTCTTGTACAGTTTCCATAGAAGTCTGAAGAAACACCAGTTCAAATTGATCTAAGAAACATGCTGTTTACAAGCCTGACCAGTAGTTCAATACCCTTATCACTGAGTCAATAAAGAATTGATGACACAGGTAATTATGAGAACATCATGACCCTAAAGCCAAAGCTATAAAGTGTGTCAATAATTCAAAAGTTAAAGGCAGTGGAGGTCCAGATTTAAAAGGCAGCAAAAGGTAATAATAAATACTAACAGTAAGCAAAGGTTGTGAATATATGGCTAATATAAAATATTTAAACACATGTATCAATGTGCCTTTTTGAGTAAAATTGGATCAAATGAGTAAGTAACATGTACAAATCATTTTTCCTAATATTTAAGGCAGTAGAATTCAGATCTGCCTCTGGAGAAATACTTTATGCATTTATTTTCTATATTTCACTAAAACAAATTATAGCTTTAGCTTTTCACTCAGAACTCCCATTGGGAACAGTGTGCTTCATAGGAAAAAAAAAAATCTGGATGTATTTAGAGACAAAGCAAGAGGATGAAAACAAGGTCTGACAGTACAGTGAGCCAAATCCTGCCTTCCCAGGCATTGTAAAGCCGGCATCGATGGAGCCCACTCCAGAGCCCTTTTTCAGGCAAGGTTCCTACAGAGGAGCATCTCCAAGGGAGATTTGGGGAGCCTGCCCATGGCTTTTAGGAGCCTGCAGCTTCTTTGTGCGATCTGAATAAAACTAAGGCCATCTAATTATGGAGTCAAATGTTTTGGTTAAATGACACACTCCTTGTTCTAATTATCACTTATCTCAAAGGGGAGAGCTCCACTTTACAAAGGGCAGGAAGAACAAGGTTAACTTCCCCTCCTAAAACTCTCCCTCCATTGATGAGAAAACACACAGCTGGAGTCTGTACCTCAGAAACTGGCACTTAAGGGCAGTGTTTATCAATGTAATTTGTTGCTTTTCTTAATTGAAATTCACTCAAAACTAATGGTTGAACTCAGAAAAAAGGAAAACCACATAGTCACTAAAATTTAGATGATTTGTATGCTGGATGTTTGAGTTCTGGACCTAAGATACCTGGAAAGAAATTGTTAGTGAATCCCAAATTGGTCAGAGATTAAATATGAAAAAAAAAATGTTTTAAAAATGGAAAAACTGTTTAATACTTAATTAAATTATTTCTTATATGTCCTGATACAAATTAAGGCAGTAACACCTTAATGACTGTCTCTCACATGCTAATAAACATTACAGCTTCTATGAATAGATCCAAGGGCAGGCTGTACTTTTAATTCCAACCTTCAGCTAAGTAGCACCTTAAATGCTTTCCTGCATTATAATGATCTCCAATTCTTAAAAGTATTCTCTCTACTGCCAGCATAATTTTCACAAAGCTTATCTTCTATTCTAATTTGGCCAGGAGCAATAGGTTTCCTGTTTGAGTAGATTCTCCACTGCTTCCTCATTTTTAATTTTTTTCTGTAAACCTTCTGCAATTTTGAATTGGTTAAAACGTTTTTCTGAGACATCTCCTGATTCATTGCTTTATGAATCCTCATGACTTCTCCTGGATCAATGCATTATAAGCTTGGTAAAATTTTTGCCTTCTCTAAAAATAGATAATTACATCAATGTGCTATTTTCATATATAATTGGATGCTGTTAATATCCATTATTGCACCCCAGAGCCTATCTGTCCTCAAGAAGTCTGCAAATCTACTCTCAACACAACAGCTTTTGCTCACATACACCCAAGTGCTTACTAAATAGAGTCATTTTAATGTCCCCCCATCACTGCCAACTCATCATATTTGGAATCATTGTTGGATTCCATCATGTCATTAAATGTTCCTAATAATTATAGATTGTTTCGTTTCTTTCAATGTTCATATCTCAATCTACGACAAATCATGTCTGTTTTGCTATAAGTGACCTTGATTGGCAAGGTCACAATTCAAAGCAGAGAAAGACAATATGGAAAGTAGATAGGTCTGCCAGGATGGGACAGACACTTGAACACAAACAACTAGGGGTGAGAAGGAGGTCTAAGAGATGGTAGTATGTGGTATTCCAGAGTGTCTGGTGGCAGAAAATAAGCATGAATCCATGCAGGCATCAGCAAAACTTGCTAGGGAATCATATGGAGATGCCAAAGGATAAAGATAGTAATTGGCTATAGAGAGGCTGATAAGAAAAATGCCAAAAACAGTGCATATAGACTTCCTTCTAAAGAATATAGTATGAGAAGTGGGAGGGAGAATGATTTTCTAGTGGAGATAACTGACAAACACTGCATTAGCCATTTGATGAAGGTCAACAGTAATAAGTTGTTTTGATTTATGTACCCTTGATGTTTGTGCTTTTTCTCCTCGAGACTCTTTTTTTTTAATGTTTATTTATTTTGAAAGACAGAGAAAGAGTGCTCACACAAATGAGTGGGGGAGGGGCAGAGAGAGAGGGAGAGAGGGAGAGAGAATTCCAAGCAGTTCTCCTCACTGTCAGTGTAGAGCCCAACACGGGGCTTGAACCCACAAACTGTGAGATCATGACCTGAGCTGAAATCAAGAGTCGGATGCTTCACCGAATGAGCCAACCAGGCACCCCTCTCCTCAAAATTTGTAACCCCTGTGTAACCATGAGAAAAACATCACACAAACACAAACTGAACATTCTATAAAATATGTGACCAGTATTCCTCAAAACTTACAAAGTTATCAAAAAAACCCAAAAAACAAAAAGAATAAGAAACTATCATAGGGTAAAGGATCCAAAGGAGAGATGAAGACCAAATATAATGTGGTATTTTGGATGGAATCCTGGAACAGAGAAAGAACATTAGACAAAGACTAAGGAAATCAATCTGAATTAATTATAGGTTTTAGTTAATAATAATGTGTCAATATTTCTTCATTAGTCATGATAAATGTATCAGGGGAAAAGTGAATGCAAAAATGCAGAAACTCTCTGTAATATTGGTGCAACTTTTCCATAAACCTTTAATTATCCCCAAATTTTTTTAAAAATTAAAAATTATGTCAAGTTGAAAAATGCAGAGGAAATTGAGAAAAATATTCAAATAGATATCAGATGCACAGATCACAGAACAAAGATAAGAACACTGGGCTGAATGTTAGAGCAGTTGGCATAAGGTTGAGCAAGGGTTTTGGTTAGAGGACAGGAACCTTTTTTCAGCAATGGGCCAGACAATACTTTCAGCTTTGCAGAGCACATAGTGTCCTTCACATCTACAGAACTCTGCCGTTAGTAACATAATAGTAGCCTCATACAATTCATAAACAATTGGGCATGGGATGCCTGGATGGTTCTGTTGGTTAAGCGTTCAACTCTTGATTTTGGCTCAGGTCATGTTCTCACTCTCACGGTTTGTGAGTTCAAGCCCCGTATTGGGCTCTGTGCTGACTGCATGGAGCCTACTGGGGATTCTCTCTCACCCTCTCTCTCTGCCCTCCCCCATTCAGGCTTGCTCTCTCTCTCTCTCTCTCTCTCTCTCTCAAAATAAATGAATAAACTTAAAAAATGGACATAATTGTTTAATAAAACTTTACTTACAAAAATAATAAATGGGCTGGATTTCATTACCGGGTTGTGGTTTATTAGCCCCTGGTCTGTAAAGACAAAGGTAATTAAGGGTAGTAATTAATTGGGATAATAACAGAGAAAACAGGACAAGAACTTTGTCACTGGAACTGGAATTTAAAACAGGGCTTGATTAAATGAACACATGATCCTAATTACCTGAGCAGTGGTACAAATCAGAGTGATTTAAGAAACTACCTTTATTGTGGGTTGTCAGAGTTATTGAATCGAACTCTTTAAATTCCCATGAAGACATGATCTGCTCCAGAGGCTGCACTAAGAGGACTAACAGGTGCAAAGCCTAGACCATTCTCTCTGACCAGTAGCCAGAAAACAGATTGCTCTATTTTGCTGACCAGGCTCAGTCCCACTTCCAGTCTATAGTCAACCACATTGATAAAACGCCGTTATTTCCTACAAAATCTTTTTGGTTTATTTCTCAGAAATCACAACTCATTCTTTCCTGAAGGACACAAGACAGACAAGTGTTTGTCTTGTTTGCTTCTACAATTTAAGGATCTAAGAGTAGGTCAGTGCTCCCTCAAAGATTGAGTTGGTCTTTGCTCATTTTGTCTGAAAATGAAGGATTTATAGATTAAAAGCATCAACTTTTCTTTGGATTCCACAATCTAGAAAAAATAATAGACGTAAACATTCTTGCTACATTTCCTAGAAGTTTGACATACTTCAGGGCCAAGGTGGATAGAGTTGAATGAGAACTGACAAAGATCAGAGAATGTTATTTCAAGGAAATAAAACAAATTGATTGAAGGTCAACATGTTGTCAGAACCCAGATAAATTCAGGCTGAACCCACAGTTTAGGATGTATTGTTCTGATTATTTTACCAAACAAGTTTTTAAAATTTTTATCCCCATGGTTTGCTTTTCATTTGCCCTTTTTGTTGTATTATACTCTCCTTTAAGGGCACTTGTAGACTTCTCCCCTCATCACTCTATCTGAGAAAACAGACAGTTGTTGTTATTTAGTATTACAAGACTGTACTGGAAAGGAGGGGCACTCACATGGTTTACGATCAGGAACTCTTTTTATTCCTCAAATGTCTTAAGGTTAAAATGGGAAAAGCTTACAGTGGTGGAAGGGTGGAGGGTTCAAAATAAAATGCATCTAGTAGAAGAAGGAAAGGTTACTAAATCCCGGAAAATATCAAGAAGTGGGTCATAGCACTTTCAGTGGGGTCAGCAATCTCCCAGGGTGTCTGCAAAACACTGGTAGAAACTTTGTAAAGAAAAGTTCGAAACTAGAATTCTAGCTGCTTTGCCAGGCTTTCAGCATTCTTATATCTATTTCTGAAAAACTCACTGGCCAGAGTTAGGGGGATGTGGATTCTAATTACAGATTAATTTCCAAGAAGCTGAGCATCCTTGTTTAAACCAATTTACACATTCTAGAGTTATCTTACTTTATTAAGACATTTAAAAGTTTAAACTATATCAGTGATTTCTAATTTGACAGCATACAAGTATCAGTTAACATTATATCGTGTCGTCAACAGCAGAAATCAAAACTTCAGCAAAAAATAAGATTTACTGGGTGAATATTAGAGTTGATCAACATTGCTGCAAAAGATACACAAACAAACCACGGGAGGCGCATGAATAAGAGTAGCTCTGAGATTCTCACTAGCTGGAGTTTATGGATATTTTTTCCCCAACTCGCTGCAAATAGGATGACAGCCTCAGGCATCTTCAGTTTTTGGCTTATTCCATTCAGACTTCAAATTCTAGAGAATGAGAATCTAAATGGCCTCCGTAGGTCAATAGTCTACCATTAATTGAGTCAGCTATGACCAAAGGTACAGGATCGTGGTCCAGCCCTGTGAGAACCCAAATAAACTATTCTTCCCTACACTTAAAGATTCCTAAATTAACATGATTCTAGTATGATCCATCATCATGTACAACCATACATGCACTCACATCCCTTCTACTGGAGACAAGCCATTTTTTACTCCCAGTTCCTGAATTCACATTCGATGTTCTGTAGTCTCTGTTGTCGTCTACATTGCTGATAAACCATTTCAGATCTGTCTCCTTTTCATCCTTTTCAGCACCGCTGCAGTTTTAATTCGTGTATTTTATTTTTCTTTATACACAAACACATGTGCTCCCAGGGTGACCATACCCCCAGCTTTACTGACCTATGTGTAATGCATCTTCTTTGTCAGAGGTGAATTAGGATTAGATCTATGTCTTAATTGTGGCTAGTGAGTGGTGAGAAGACAAGTCCCAGAGGTTCCTTGGAAAAGTATCCTGCCTTTAGATACAGTGAGTAAGTTATTTTATCTTTTACTCTGAGTGTTCCAGTGCCTAGATGTGAGGTTCAATGTGCTGAAAGCCATTGGCTTCCACCTGAGTAGAAAGCTGATGTAGAGAGGTGAGAGAAGCAAGATGACCCAAGGGAAATGAAGCAAAGCCTGCTCTACTTCAAACTTTCCATTATGTGATTTACTTAAAATCATTTTATGTGACTTGCAGCTGAACAGATTCTAATTTGTACTCTAGTTTCTGACTCCAAAATATTTTAGTAATGCTTTTTCTTCCTCTCTCTGCCTTGATCAAATTTACATTTTCTGGATCTATGAAGAAAATAATATTTTCCTTTTATAAATATACCCTACAGATGATAGAGGAATACAAGAAACATGCATATTAACATATGTCATCTGTTTTTTTATGGCAACCCTGAAATTACAGTGTCCTTGAATTTGCAACCTGAGGTACGGATGTGATTTAATACCTCCACTACCCTTTCTATATTACACATGGATTCACGTGGCAACTTTACTTGCATGGAGAAGCCAGGGAAGACCTTAATATGAAGAATATGAAGTCTTGACTATTGAGATGGTAGAACAGGAGGAGACAGCCAACAGGAACCACTCTTCTTCTGGATATTATTGTACAATACCCATCATATTTACTCTGGGTGGTCAGATTCAGTAACCTCAACAAATATTCCTTTTTCATGATTTCTCCATTTACATTAGAAGTTGCATAGGGGCGCCTGAGTGGCTCGGTCAGTTAATCATCCAGCTCTTGATTTCAGCTCAGGTCATGATCTCACAGTTCATGGGTTTGAGCCTCAGGTCAGTCTTTGTGCTGAACAGTGTGGAGCCTGCTTGGGATTGTCTCTCTCTCTCCCTCTTTGTCCCTCTCCCATTTGTGTGCTCTTTCTCTTTCTCTCAAAGTAAATAAATAATAATAATAAAGGAGTTACATAAAGCCAAGTCACACTTTCAGTTACTCCAATTCAGAGAAACCATAATTCTTTTGCATAATAAAACCTTTAGTCTGGTACAACCCAAGGAATTTAAAATTTTCAAGGTGGACTATTAGCTATAATACTGATAGATACTTTGATCCCCTCTACCACTGCTCCTTTGTTCATAACACTGGGTTTATCTCTAGGGTATAGAAATAGATTATCTCTATGAGAAAAACAGCACCCTATCATCCAAATGTATTGTCCCCCAGCTTCCAATAGGCTTTTCTATTATTTTGAGTACCAGTTGCTTACAGCTGATGGATAGAAAATAAGACCAGTGAATCTCAGAAGCAACAGCCCCTTGTTTACTTCCTTTATTTTGAATTGGTTTCTTGGTTGGATGCAGAGTATAAAGCATTGAGTAATTTCATGGATGAATGATATTGACAGCGGCAGGGAAAGTAACTTCAAATCTAGATTAGGTGTCTATTTGGTGAGGACAAATCTTTGCTCCTTTCATGACAGAAAAGGTCACATGTAATCAACCTACTACCAGAGAGCTGCCTGGGCTCCTAATGCATGATGTCATATTATGGATTCAGACTTGGTCTCAGCAAGAGGGATGGCCAAGCCAAGCCTGGTGAGATGCAATTCCATATGGTTAAACCTACAGATCTATCCCATCTCTCCTCCTTTACCCACTTTGTTTCTTGGGCTTAATGTACCAACACTGGCCTGGTTGGGAAAGAAGGCTTATGGATATCCACAGAGTCTCATTCTGTCCTTCTGAATTTGGAGAGGCTATTTTGCAATAGTAGTCTTTTGGCTAAAGATACAAATATTTTAAAACTCTGTTCAGTACTTTTCAAGACATCTTCACTGAAAAACTTTGGTTCTGTTTTTAAGTCTTATCATTGCAAGCCAATAATTTTGTAGCACTGCTATAAGTCCATTCTTAGATCTTCAGACACATGCTCTTTCACCAAAACTCCATCTCACAAAATCTTCTAATATTGCTATTCAAAGTCCTTTATTAGATATCTGACTGAACTATCAGTCACTGTCTAAGAATCAGTATATATCTTGACCTGAGGCCAT
This sequence comes from Neofelis nebulosa, assembly GCF_028018385.1. NCBI lineage: Eukaryota > Metazoa > Chordata > Mammalia > Carnivora > Felidae > Neofelis > Neofelis nebulosa. Next base: position 48,340,763 of record NC_080790.1, on the reverse strand, counting down.
CTCAGACAAAGTGAAAAACAAGGTGCAGTTTTTGAAGATCTACCAATGGAAAGATTTTTTTTCTCTCTCATTTGATAACCCCTGAGAAGGGACTTAACACTGCTGCAAAACACATATGGTTAGGGCAACCATACTGTGTGATGCCTAAAGCAGGCTCAGATTTTTCATCTTCTTCAACTGGTCATGAAGACCAACTGAATACCATGAAGTCATAACGAATAAGAGGTGCAGTGGGGTTGTGTTTGAGTAACTGTTTGAGGCTTTAGGTTCTTTTTGGAGCTATTTCTGAATGGAATGCTTTTGGGTGTGCTTAGTCAGAAGGTTCAGAAAACATCTGGTCTGTGTTGCCCTTTAAGTCCAATGGTCACATGCTCCCTTAGGACCAGGAGCTCTTTCTTAAGGAAAACAAACAAAACAAAAACAAACAAACAAGCAAACACAGGTCCTTGTTAAATAATTCCTGACCTCAGCGTTCTCAGTTTTACTACCCTGCTCTAAGTTCAGATCACGTGCCACGTAGTATTCTAGTCTGTTGCAGATATATCGAATATGAACTTACTAATACAGTACTTGGGGCAGAAAAACCAGATCAGTAGCCTATCTTAGGTGGAATATTAGTTAACTGTTTCTACATTTTAAAAAATCACCCGAAAATGTAGTGGATTAAAACAACTACCACTTATCTCACAGTTTCTGTAGGTCAAGAACCTGGAAACAGCTTAATTGTGTCTGTTAGTTCAATGCCTTTTGTAAGACTGAATCAAGCTGTTGTTCAGGGTTACAGTCTCATCTGAAGGTTTGAATGGAGGGAGAATCTGCTTCCATGGTCACTCATGTAGTTGTTTCTAAGAGTCAGTTAATTGAAAGCTGTTGGACTATGGGTATTAGTTATTTTCTGGATGTTGGCCAGAAGCCTTCTTTAGTTCCTTGACACGTGGATCTCTTCCAACAGCAGTTTGCAACAGTGTATCTGGCTTTATGAGAGTGAAAAGATGAGAGAGGAAGAAGAAAATCAGAAACATTTTCTGTAACTTAATCATGGGAGTGATATGCCTTCAATTTTGCAATATTCTATTTGTTAGAAGCACGTCACTAGATCCAGTACAGACTCAAGGGGATGGGATTAAAAAGGACTTAAAAAACCAGGAGGCAAGGATCATTGGGAACCATTCTAGAAGGTGTCTACCATAGATGAATGACCTCCATTAAATCATAAGACATTTTTGTTCATCTGACAAGTGGAAGAAGGGCATCCAGATATGGTTATCATCCAACTAAGCACAAGAGATATTAAGTGTTCTTTTTCATCAAAGAAGACATAGGCTGTGTCTTTCCTTTGTAGTGCATATCTCAGACCAGCCCAGATCAATATACCTCCAGGAACTTCGCTGAGGTTACTGTGTCCTATATTTGTTGTGAGATTTTTCTCCTGTCTACCATTATCCATAAATTTTTGAAAAGTCTGTCGGGAATTTACTACTCATGTTTACTTAGTTCAGTCAGGATTTCATCATTAACATAATAAACTAGTCTAATGTCTTGGAAGGCTCCAAGAGATTAACCTTTCTATAGCTTAGATTGTGGCAGTAATAAAGTGGCAAAACTTTATTGGCATAGTGTTCCCACAGCAGGTGAGAGAGCTTGGCTTTGTGTAGTCTCTATGTATTGGAAAAAAAGAAAAATGTGTTTGCTAAGTCAATAACTGTATGCTAAGTACCAAAGGGCATATGTGGAGCAAGAGTCACAATTAAAGTCATTCCCTGCTTAAATTAATGATAAGAAGATTTATTAACTTAGACCCATCAGACTTCCCTTCAGGTCAAATCAGAAAATGCATCATTGCTGTTGAAGAAACGAGGAAAGGTAAAGCACTTTTGAAAGATTCCCTTAAGAAGGGGGAGGGGGCGGCGGAAATCTACTGGAGTTTAATAGTGTACAAGAATGAGATGGGCAAAATATCATATTTATAGTACAGAATTCATAAAATTTATTCCTCTTAATGTTTTTAAATTCCTTCCTTTACTTTTGGCCTTTCAGGGTCAGTTAACCTTACCCATGAGTAGCATGGAACTCAGTCTAGCATGGAACTGTAGCTGTTTCTTGAGCACAGAATATAGTATCTCAGGTGGGTTATTGTGTCTATTGTAATATATTCTGTCTGATGCAAATTTCAGACTTTTTCTTCTTCTTCAACACCTTCCAAATTGTCTGTAGATGTTGAACAACATATGAGAAAAAAAATACATTTTCTTATGGATTGCTATTCAATTGTGGCAAGAGAGTTCAATATAAGATTGCAAGAAGAGACCATGTAAAGATTTTTGTAGGTGTGTTTCAGTTAATATTGCTACATGAAGAAACACTACAAGGTATTGTGGCGTAAAACAATCACTTAATTATACGGATTCTATGGGTTAGAAATTTGTAACGAGTCATGCTGAAGACAGAATATCTCAACTCTCTGAGCTCTGAAGCCTCAGAAGGGCAGATTTCAAAGGCTGAATGTGATTTAAATATGGAAGCTGAAATCATCGGGATGCATCTCCACTCACCTGTTGAGAGGTTGATGATAGTTGTGGACCAGAACTTCTACACGAGGCTGTTCCATATGATCTTGCCACTTTCTATAGTTTGGGCTTCCTTGTGACATAGTAGCAAGTTCTGAAAGCAAGTATCTCAAGAGAGAGGAAGTGGAAGCTGCAGCTTTCCTAAGGCTGAGGGTTTGAGACCAGCATAGTCCAGATTTGGTGGGAGAGGATATGGACCCCATGTCTCAATGGTAGGGATGTCAAGGAGTTTGAGGGCCATATTTTTTTTTAATTTTTTTTAATGTTTATTTTTGAGACAGAGCATGAATGGGGGAGGGTCAGAGAGAGGCAGACACAGAATCTGAAACAGGCTCCAGGCTCCGAGCTGTCAGCACAGAGCCCAACATGGAGCTCAAACTCACGGACTGTGAGATCATGACCTGAGCCGAGGTTGGATGCTCAACAGACTGAGCCACCCAGGCACCCTGAGGGCCATATTTTTAAGCTACTACTGGAAAGATATGATTCTTCAAATTTTCTGGCCCTTCTCTTATTTTGATTTTATTTATTTTTAAGAATCCAAATCTTTCCTCAAAAATGTTCATATAAGAATCCCAGAGAATTTAATTTCTATAGTATTAACCCAACAGTTGTACTGAGTAGAGTTGTTTATTCAGCTGAGCCACATAAATTCCTTGAGTTTTCTTCATCTTGAGCTAAGAGTTTTTAGTTGTGACTTCAATGATTTCTTATTTTATCATTGTTCATAAGCCTGAACAGTTCTATTTTCCACTTCTCATCACCCCTTAGTCAGGGTGCAGGGTTCAAATTTAAAATAATCTAGAAGCTGAAGCGCAAAATCAAAGTTGGAAAGAGCAGATTCTACCTATTCATAGGAAATTCCGGAGAATTGCTAATCCATACCATAAAAATCTAAGGAAGGTATTTCCGATGGTTCTAAACACCTACATGTTTCTGCAAAGCTTCCTTCTCTGTGGAAGAGAGGGAACAGTGAACAGAGAAGATATCATTATTGGCTAGCACCTAACTGAACCACCTACACTAGTGTGCCCTATATCAACATCTTTTATTCAAGGTATTGACAGTTAGTTTCACAGGAACCCACAGAAACTGGTGCTGACTGATTTAGACAAGAGAGAATTTGTTAATGTCATTGCAGGAGTTCATGAAATCAAAGGTATAATGCACCAGGATCCTGGGCATCTCTGGGTTCATCAGCAGTGGAAGTGTCTGCATTTCTTCTTCTGAGGGTGCTGCCATTCAACTGACTCAGTTGCAGATACATCCAGTGGTCAAAATTCTTAAAAATTACTAGCTGTGTGTACTATATAAAAATTACCCAGGACATCATTTTATTTTCAGGGGAAATTCTCTTTTCCTCCCTTATTCTAAGGGTGAGAAATTACTACAGGGGCCCATAAAGAACAGGAATAGAAAGTTTTGCTTGGGTTAGCAGTCAAACTTCTCTTTGGAGTTTAAAGAGCAGGAGCAAATGTCAGGCAAAGGTCCTCCTCCAGGAAAGTGGAATACTGCCAGTCCTAAGTTTAGTACCGCTGCTATCATATTTCTGCCAAATTCGGACTTGGGCTGAATCCAGAGGCTCCTTCTCTAATTGATGGGGTCTGGTGTGGTTCTTTATGTTCTTTGATTTACTTATCATCGGCTGTTCCCTAGTATGCATGCTTTTCCAGCCTCTGCTACATTGCTTATAGTGCTACCTATATACATGTAAGTGTTACATTCTCAGTGAAAAACAAATGAATTAATGGGGATAGGAAATTCAGAGCAATTAATTGCTGGGACATAATGGGGCTTGTTGTTTCTTTTATTCTCTGTGTTTGTTGTAGCACCCTAAAATTAAGCGCTCCTTCAATACCAGGTTTTGTTACCTACATTAGGTTTCTGCCTCAGGACAGTATCCTTTATGTTTAATGGGTCAGCCAATGTAAGGACACCTGGAAGACAAAATACTGACCTTTTTATTGATAGGCCAATTTAATTAGTTCAGACTCTGCTTTCTTTTCATTTTAACTTCTTATTTACTTTAAAAGTTTATTTATTTATTTTGAAAGAGAGAGAGTAGGAGCAGGGGGGTGGGTGGTGGGCAGAGAAAACAGGAGAGAAAGAATCCCAAGCAGGCTCTGCACTGGCAGCTGAAGAGCCTGACTCAGGGCTCAGACTCAGGAACCACGAGATCATGACGGGAACAGAAATCAAAAGTCAGACGCTTCACCGACTGAGCCACCCAGGTGCTCCTAGACTCTTATTTCTATAGTGAATTATTTCTTTATCTTTTTATTTGTTTTTCCTTTCTTTGTTTCAGAAAGGCAGACTGCCACATGCAGTGCCTCATTTGGATGTGTCTGGAGTCTTGGCAGTTCGATTACCCTATGTTCTCCTACACATTGACCTTGAGAGCTCTTTTGGAAGTTTTAGCAGGGGAGCGCAGCTACTCATATACCTTTGATGGAAAAATGGTCCACCTCTACCAGGGAAGGTCGTCCTCTCTGAATGAGCATGCACACACCTTCGGGAGGGAGGCACATGGAGTCTTGAGGGAGGAAGGGGACCCCCGCCTGACCAGCCAGATCGCCGTCACACCCTATCTTGTTTGTTTTGTTTTGTTTTGTTTTTTAATCAAAGTTGCTAAATAAAGTTAAATGGTTTTCCTTTTCCTTTATTTTCTGGATTGTATTATTCTCTTGATCATTGTTAGGTCATTCTTCAGCTCACAATGATTGGTTTCATGATTTTTTTTAACCATTTGTTTCTGTTCTGAACATTTCGTTAGCAAAATCAATTATTCATATTCTATACCTTTGTTCACTGGTCACTGTGTCCTGATCATAGTTTCACAAATTTTTGAAGGGAATTTTACTGACTCTACTATAATATTTTAAAACTTTATTGAATTATAAGTTTCTTTACCTTCCCTGATTTACATAGTAACCACCTATTATATTCTATAATCTTATCACCTATTTTTCCCCAAGTTTCTTAAAGTCAATATATTTGAATAAGATTATAAAGTAGATAGTATATAAACTTCATTTTTATTTCCTTAACCGTATTTTTGTTTTAAAAATGTATCCATGGGGCACCTGGGTGGCTCAGGAGGTTAAGTATCTGACTTCGGCCAGGTCATGATCTCATGGTTCATGAGTTCAAGCCCCATGTCTGGCTCTGTACTGATAGCTCAGAGCCTGAAGCTTGCTTCAGATTCTGTGTGTATGTCTCTCTCTCTTCCCTTCCTCCACTCACGCTGTTTCTCTCTCTCTCTCTCTCTCTCTCTCTCTCAAAAAATGAATAAACATTAAAAAAAATTTAAATTTATCTTTGCTTTTCGTCTATGTGGCTGATTTGTGTGTGTGTGTGTATGTGTGTGTGTATTGTAAAATATATTAACAGACCACTCATTGGGATCTTTTTTTTTTTTTCTAATAACTTTTCTTTGAATAAAGACCCTTTTCATGACTGGCATGTTCTTCCCAAATAGAGTGAAATGATTTTTAATTTATCTACTATTTTTCCTCCCAGATGCTCTTGGAATCTTCCTCTCTGTTATTAAATGAAAGGATTTGTAGACAAAATTTTGCATCACCAATATGTTGATATGTCAGTGTATTTGGAGTCAAGTGGGATGGGTTGGAGGGAAGCCCAAGTACTGAGTCCTACTGCAAGAAGAATTCATTTTTGACACATTTTCTTCTCTCTCCCATGTTATTTTTCTACTCAATGCACACACTCAATTTGTTTGCCTGGGCTTCAAACTCTTGGCATCAGCTACAGCTATGTCATTTTTGCTTGTATCCCTGTCCACTACAGCTGAGAAGAACCCTGCTATACGAGGGAGAGGCACTGCTGTGCACCTGCTATCCCATTGCTGTGACCTCACCTGCCCATTGCCAGTTTGGAGCCGCTGGCTTAGTTTTCACGTGATCCGAGGCAGACAAAAACAGAAACAAAACAAAACAAAAACCCTCAATGTTATATGCTCTTTATTTCTTTCATGATCCTCCTTCTTCCTTACATCCCTTTGATCTCTGGATTTTGGAATCTTTCTGGGTTCCCTTCTAGATCACTTCTTGCAACATCACAGTACTCTTTTCTTTCCCTCGGGACAGCAAAATTTCCTCTATTTCGAGATTTATTATCTGGCTTCTCTTCTAATATGGCCTCATATATGTCATATTCAATAACAATTCTTTGACATTTAGTACACACTGATGGCACCATTTCCTGTTTCTGTTTATTATGCTTTTTCTCTCTGCTTATCTGTCTTAGTTGATCTTAGTCTGTATCTATAATAGTGATGGGGGTGAATGTGCTCAAGTTTCCATCGTTTACAGAGGTCTCTTGTCTTTTATTTTTTATTGTCTCCCTGCATAATTGTTAATTCTCACAGAGAAAAAAAAGAAAAAAGTGCATAGAGTTGGTGAGGTTTGCTTCTGGCCATCATGTTAGAGCAAGCAACCAGATCTAATCTTCACAATCTGTAGCCAACATTCCCCTTGAGCCTTAGTCAGTCTCTGGAACAAACCCACATGTTCCGAGATTTATTCTAACACCCACAATCTTATGTCCCATTTCCCCTAACCATATCTTTTAGGAGTAAGCAACCACACCAAAGTGTTACTAGAAGAAGCATTTAGTTTTATAGAAGAGAGTTAAATTTTAAATGACAAATGAAGTAGATCTTAAACTATTTAAAAAGTGCTGAAGAAATGCCAGTATATTTAAACTGTGCAAAAAAGAAAATCTGCGTATTGTAACATGCACTTGGATTTTCAGTACATGAGGTTTAAGAGGAAAAAGAAGAAAGAGAGAAGAAAAAAATGATTGCCTTATCCCATTCCCATGGCCCATCCCCTTGTGAAGAATCTTGTCTACCGTCCCTATCGCTCTTTAGCCTGTACCCTATTGCCTATCCTGAGAGGGCCTATTCTCTCCACTCCCATGTTCTCCTGTTGCCAGGCTCTGACTCTACAGAACCAGCTCCTACTTTGAGATATGAAAATTACATTGACAAATATCTGTTTTAAGGTAAAAATCTAATTAACTATTTACCTACCTCAACTTATTTAAATGATTCAAATCTTAATAGATCAACATATATTTACTGAGTACTTTTTAAAATGTTTTTTAAAAAGTTTATTTATTTTGAGAGAGAGAAAGAGACAGAGTTCATGAGTGGGGGAGGGGAAAAGAGAGGGAGAGACAGAACCTCAAGCAGGCTCCGTGCTGTCAGCACAGAGCCTGATGTAGGGCTCAGACTCATGATCCACGAGATCATGACCTGAGCCAAAATCAAAAGTCCAACGCTTAACTAACTGAGTTACCCATACACCCTCCTGAGTTTTTTTAATATTTGAATCATTTTCTTAGGTATTTTGAGAATCAAGTTTATCCTACCATATTAGTTTACTAGTGCTGCTGTACCAAAGCAGTATAGACTGGGAGGCATAAATCACAGAAATTTATTTTTCTCATAGCTCTGGAGGCTAGAAGTTTGAGACCAAGGTGTTATTAGAGTTAGTTCTCTCTGAGAGTCCAGGAGGGAAGATCCTGCTCCAGCTCTCTCTTTGGCTTTTAGATGGCCATCTTTTCCCTGTGTCTTCACATTGTCTCCCTCTGTCCATATATGTCCATGTCCCAATTTCTTCTTCTTATATGGACACTAGTCATACTGGATTCGGACCCAGCCATATGGCCTCATTTTAACTTTAAGACTGAGATTTAATCACCTCTATAAAGATGCTATATTCAAATACAGTCAAATTCTGAGGTACTAGGGATTAGGACTTCATCATATGAAATTTGAAACAGACACAATTAAGCTCATCACACGCTACATATTAATTATTTTATCTAGGAAAGACAGCTTAGTATATTGGTTAAGAACAAAGACTGTGGAACACTTCTGCCAATATTTGGATCTTGGATCTGACTACCTCTTAGCTGCATTACTCAGAGCAAGTTTTCCTATGCTTCAGGGTCTATATCTATAAATTTAGGGTAGTATTTAATTCATAAGCTTGTTTTTAGATTAAAGGCTAATACATGTAAAGTGCTTAGAAAGTACGTAACTTAGAGTATGTATTCAGTATGTTTTATATTTCTTTTTATAGTTAAATAAATAGCAGTAGATATGGCATATGACATATATAACCATCGTGATGACTAAATCGGTCAAACACCTGATAGAGTAGTGGTTATGTCAGCTTTCTATTAAAATTTATTTTGACAAAAATAACCATTTGAAAAAGATGTAAACATTTGAGTAGAGCCACTCTAATCAGTTCTTAGTCAAAAGCACTTAAACTTAATAAACGGGTTCTAGTTATGGGTAAGATAGAGCATTTCTTCCGTCTCTCCCATTGGTAGAGCTATAAGCCTGAACAGAATGCATGGTGAAGCTATTTGAGGACTCTCAGAAGTAATTTGTAGCAAGCAGATTGGGGAAGAACAGAATCTGAAGTAGCACAGAGAAGTGGCTTTATCTTGTTCTCCACTTTAGTATTCACTTGCCCAGACTTGCAGGTCCCCAAATCTGGAAGCGTGTGCTGTTGAGAGCACTTCAGGACCTTCCCTCTGGTTCTGACTTGAGGAACAGGCAAGGGGTCTCCCAATATTCAGAGACAGTAGGAGAAATCCCCATATTTTCTTTTTTCTTTTTCTTTTTTTCCTTTTTCTCCTCTTTCTCATCCCAGCCCCCAGGCAAATCCACTTGCAGGGATGGTGGTGACACAACAGTGGAAACAAGGTGGCTTGCAGGCACCTGTAACTCAAAATGAGGCAAACTTGCAAACTTCCTTTCCAGTTTGTGGAGCTGTGGTCCCCAGAGGAGGCTGAAGTAAACCACTACTGCTCTCCAGAGGGGGCAAATCTAATGCTTTATTATTAAAAAAAAAAAAAATGGATGGAGATTGTGATTTATCAGCTGGCACCAGAAATTTTCTGAGGAGGATCATTTTTATTTTTATTTTATTTTTTTTCAACGTTTTTTTATTTATTTTTGGACAGAGAGAGACAGAGCATGAACGGGGGAGGGGCAGAGAGAGAGGGAGACACAGAATCGGAAACAGGCTCCAGGCTCTGAGCCATCAGCCCAGAGCCTGACACGGGGCTCGAACTCACGGACCGCGAGATCGTGACCTGGCTGAAGTCGGACGCTTAACCGACTGCGCCACCCAGGCACCCCAAAGATCATTTTTAAATAAACTGCTTAAAGAGACATTAAAACTCTGAGCATCCGAGTTAATTAGCAACTGTGTTGATTTTTTTAAAAAATGAGAATTAAACAGGTTGTTTGGTCACAGAGAAAGGAGAATAGAGGGGAACCTCTCTGAGAAGAGAGCAGAAGCTGGGGGGCATCATTTGGGGAATAAGAATTGCTAAGATTTAAGCTGTTTGCACTTGAAAAGTAAATCTTTCCATCTTCCTAAACCTTATAGTGATGTCCTGTAAATGCCTATGTAAGTGGGTTTTATTTTATTTTGAGGTTGTGCAAGTTAAGGAAAGAGACACATCTTCTATCAATGACAATGATAGCAAGGAAATGAGAGGATTCTTAAATTGAACTAATCCAGCATAAAGAGCTCAGAGCCAGAGAAGCACATGGGAACGTAAACCTTCTTGGGGTTCTCAAAGTCTGGTGGAAGGCCGTGGGCTTTCCAATATTTGTAAAGAGTCACATCCATCTTCCAGGAATCATAAGGCTCTGGTGGCCACAGCTGATAAGTGGATGACACCTCAGTGTAGTTGCTCAGTATACCTGGACAGCACCAATACTTTCATAGGTTTCTAATTGTGTAGACTCTGGTCTTTCTTTAGAACCATACAATGGTTCTAAAGTGTTTCTTCTTGAGCCAGTAATCTCATTATCTCTTTCCTACTGTTAAGAAACCTTCTCAAAAAACTGGAAGTAATGCTGGTAATAATATGTGGGCAGCGTGTCTTTTCAATGTTATTTAGGGGCAAAAGCCTTCTTAAGGATTGTCTAAGTGAATGAACTTTCTTCAATGCATTGCTTGTTCCTCAAAATGCCTGAACTCTGAAGTTACATTTAAATTGTGGCTTTTTGTTTGGTAGATATGAATAAAGTAAAAATCTGCCTGGCAGGAAAAAGATAACCTCAAAGTTTACAAGCCATTGTCCTGGAGGACAATAATTAGTTTGTATCTAACCCAAAAATCTTATCCTAAATGTTCCCTTTGTAAATTCCAAATAAATACATAGCTCATCAAATCTCTTTGAATCGGTCTTGAAATCTTACTGGTTCCCTCAGTAATTAATGACCTCAATAAAATCTTGGACATGTGTTCATTTAAAAACAACAACAACAACAACAACTCATGGGATGAGCCCAGTATTAGGATAAGCTTAATAGCAGAATGGAGACAACATAGGGAAGAGTTAATAAACTTAAAAATGGATCAGTAGAAATTATCTAATATGAACAATGAAGAAAAAAAACCCTATTAACCCATGGACCCATAGGAACATACGAAAAGAACTAATGTATGTGTCATTGGAGGTCCAGAAGGAAAGGAAAAAGAGTGAAATGCAGGGAGAAAAATGAAGAAATAATGGCAGAAAACTCCAAATGTAGATAAATCCATAAACTCTTAGGTTGAGTATTCTCATTGAACCACTAATAGAATAAACACAAAGAAATCCTTACTGATTCCCATGATAATCAAACTACTGTCTTAAAAGGAACAAGACAGCAAGAGAGGGGAGCCTGGGTGGCTCCGTCCATTAAGCATTTACTCAATCTCAGTTCAGGTGTTGCTCTCAGGGCTTGAGTTCAAGCCCTGTGTTGAGCTCTATGCTGGGCATGGAGCCTACTTAAAAAAAAAAAAAAGAAAGAAAAGAAAAAAAGGAACGAGAGAAATAATGTATTACCTATAGGGGAATAATGATTTGGTGGCAAAAGATTTCTCATGGAGTCCAGGAGGAAGTCTCCATATTTGTAAGGTGCTGGAAGAAAACTACTATCAGTCCAAATTAATTACATCCAGTGAAAATATCCTTCAACAACAAAAATGATATAAAGACCTCTCAAAACTAGAGTATATGGGGTCAGCATAACTGCTGTGAAATTTTACTATGAAAAAGTTCTTTTGACACAAGGAAAATGATACCAGAGAGAAACTTGGGATATCAGGATGATCGAAGAGCAAGAAAAGATATAAATATTGATGTAAATAAAACAGACTATTAATATATTTTTTAATTTTTTAAATATCTCTTTCAGTTGAAACAGTTTTGAAATCACCTGATGAATTTTCACTGCATGTGGCTATAATACCTAAAACAATAACATAAGCAGAGAAGGAAAGGGACTTATATTGTGGTAAGATTTCTACATTATACTTGAAGTGGTAAAATAAGTAGACTGTTAAAAGTCAAAGAGTGGATTTAATGCTGAAGAAAACCACTCAAAATACTATAAAAGGGGTTGAAGTCAATAACACAACTGATAAAATAATTTTTAAAATGTTTATAATATCTAAAAGAAGGCAGGAAAGGAAAGGCATACAAATGAAAAACAGTGTCAATAAATAGAAAAGATATACTAAAACAACAAACTTAAACTGAAACTTAACTGCAAGTACGTTAAGTAATATAAGTCAAGGTACATCAATTAAACAAAAACACCACCAACAAAAACCCAGGGATTTTAAGAATGGTTAAACTGCTGTGAATCAACTATATACTTCTGAAACGAAGCTCAAATCAACTATATACTTCTGAAACGAAGCTCACTTCAAATATAATGATAACTAGATTAAAAGTAAAAGAATAGGAAAAGACATACTGAATAAACACATATCAAAAGAAAATTGGAAGGCTTAGATTCATATCAACAAAATTTGACTTAAGAACAAACATTTACCCGAAATAAAGAGGGATTTTGCATAATGAGGAAAGGGCAAATTTACCAAGGAGACATAGCAATCCTAAAAGTGTATGTACCTGACATGAAAGTTTCAAAATACATGAAGCAAAAACTGACAGAATTTAAACAATCAATAGACAAATCCATAATTACAATTGGAGATGCAAGACTGCTTTCAGTAATAGATATAAAATCAAGAAGAATATATTACAACTAAAATACAACATGAACCAACTAGGTCTGATTGGCATTTATAGAGTACTCCATTCAAGAACAGCAAAATGCATATTCTGTTCAAGTATGCAGTGGAACAGACACTAAGACCATATTTTGGGTAATACTACAAACATATTTAAAAGATTTGAAATCGGGGCACCTGGGTGGCTCAGTTGGTTGAGTGTCCAACTCTTGGTTTCGACTCAGGTCATGGTCTCACGGTTTCATGAGTTCGAGCCCCATGTCTGGCTCAGTGCTGACAGTGCAGTGCATGCTTGGGATCCTTTCTCTCCCTCTCTACCCCTCTCCTACTCATGCTTTAATTAAAAAAAAAAATTAAAAACATAAAAATAAAATATTTCAAATCATGCATGATCATAATGGAATTAAGCTTGGAATCAATAAGAGAGAGATAAAAGCACATTCTCCAAACATTTGGAATTCATATCACACATTTCCACAAAATACGCAGGTCAAGGAGATAGTCTCAAGGGAAATTAGAAAATTTTTTGAATTGAATAAAAACATATATATCAAAATTTTGGGGATGCAGCTGAAACAGTGTTAAAGGAAATTTTACATTATCATATATTAATAATAACAAAGAATATTTTCATACTCTCTCTAGCTTATTTCATATAACATAATGATCTCAAAGCCTATCCATATTGTAGCAAATAGCAGGGTTTTCTTCGTCCTTTTTTATGCCTGAATGATATTCCTCTATCTATCTATTATCTATCTATCTATCTATCTATCTATCTATCTATCTATCTATCTACCTATCGTCTATCTACCTATATATCTCTATCTATAGAATGTATATATCTCTCTATATAGATAGATACATATATATATAGAATGTATACTAGGGACTTGGAGGATGTTAAAAAAATAAGCATATACAACAAAATCTCTTCACACATAAATTTGAAAATTTATTTGAAATGCTCCAATTCCTCAAAAACCATAAACAAACAAAACTCACTCTAGATGAAGGAAATATTTTGAATAGTCCTAAAACATGTAAAGATATTAAACAGTAGTTAAAACTTTTCAAAAAAAGACATCTCCAAGCCCAGAGGATTACACTAAAAAATTCTACCAACATTTCAAGAAGTAATAACACCAATTCTTGGTATCACTTCTAGTCAACAGAAGTGGAGGGAATACTTCCCAACTTAGTTTATAAGGTTAGCATTACCTGATACCAAAACCAGACAAAAATTTGTAAAACTTGTGGAGGGTTAAGAACTTTTGTGTTTCTATAGAGTTAGAGCTTTCTGAACATTTTTTTTTTCCCTGTGGGTTAGGATGCTGGGCTATAAGCAACTCTTGGGTAATTAATTCACAACTGTATAGATAGGGAGGTGACTGGAGAGATTTATGAAACTCAGGACCTTGAAGATACCTTCTAGATCATAGAAACCAAAGATAAGGTAGGGATGGAGAGAGTGGGCAGAGAGGCATATCTGGCCTTTGGACAGTTGTATTCACATTCTAAAAGGTTAGAGTGAGAACACAGGATCCATTTCATTCCACCTTCAGAGAATAAGGTTTGTTTTCCCTTCTATTTGTAAGATAGATACCTCTTTCTCCTGTATTTAAGCAAAGAAAATCTTTTTTTTTCCTGTTTCTCATCTGAGATACTGACTTTGTATGCATAGTACATTTGGTCTTGCTGTCATTGTGTTGCTCCAGGGGTAAAAACTGAGATGTAAGAATCCAGTTAATTTTTTGCTTTTTAAGTTAAAACAGATCATCTGCCTTTAATCTAGAATATCTCTTGTGCATGTTTATGATAAAAATTATTAAGGTGACTATTAAATCCCAATACAAAGAAAAGAATCCTCAGATGGGTCTCAGGCTGGCATTTCACTGCTCCAAAAAAGAATTGGCACATGTCACTTCTGCCCACTTTTCTATAGCTAGGGCAAGTCATTTGGCCCTGAACAAACACAGTGAGGACCAGAAAGTACAGTACTATCATGTGTCTTAAAGGGGAAGGTTACAGAATTCTTTACTTAACAGTATTAATTTTTATCAAAACTCCTTTTTTATAAGGAAAAATGATGATGGGTCGAATTAAGCCCTATCAACTTCCATAAATGAATTCATTTAAAAAATTTAAAGCAATATTTATTGAAAAATAATACACATTTCACTAAGTTGAGTAAAGTAACTAATGAGGTCAGTATCACTTCTACATGATAGGGTTGAAAGATGCAGTTGCTTTGAGTGGTCTAATTCTTGTAATGAAGCTCATTGCCAAGCCATAGTCAACTGAAGCTAAGTCAGTAGTTCTAAACTGGAAATTATTTTGCCTCCCCTGTACCCTGGGACATTTTGACAATGTCCGGTGTCATTTAAAAATTTTTATGACTATAGGGGTCATGGGTATCTGGTGAGTATCTGATGGTAGAGGGAAATGATGCTACTAAACGTCATACAACTACAAGACAACCCATCACAATAAAGAACTATCCAGTCCAAAGTATAAATAGTGCTGATGTTGAAAAATTGTGGTATAAGGTCTAGAAAAAGATAACCCGTTCACTTGCCTTTTCTCCATAAAAATATTTATGTTTCTAAAGTATAAATGTAAATAAAACTATACTAATAACTTTTATACAATTCATATATTCAAGGCCAAAATGAAAAGACATACATGGACCCAAATTTATATGGTATCTGACTTACCCAAGGAAACTTTCCTTTGTTGACCCTGGCCTAGGACACAGAACCTATTAGATGATTCCTGAGTACCATATATTTGCTTGTGATAGTGTTCACTAGAAAGGTAATGAGAAATAGCATGTCATGGCAGCCACTCTCCCTCATAAGGACCATTATGACAATCTGATGATAAAAAACTCCATTTAACCCTTCTTGTTTCAGGAAATGACTGCTTTCAGAAAACCCTCTGCTCCTAACATTGAATGATCCTTCTTCTCTTGAAATATCTCAAACTGTTGATTGATCCCTACAGCCAAGGAAGGACCTCCAAATGTGCCTGAAGACAAATAAAAAGGTTTGCCACTTTAAAAATCCTACCTTAATAGAATATTTGCCAATCAGAGCCGGTCTAAGAATGCCAGTTTTTTTTGTTTTTGTTTTTGTTTTTGCTTTACTCTTTCTCACACCTTTGAGTCATGCTAAAATGAAAGTGATAGCAGATGGAGTACCTTCCACAAGTTCATGAATAAATGGACTTTATTAATTTTTGCCTTGGACTTAATTTCATCTTTGGCAGTAATTAGATCACTGACTGTGAAATTATTCACTTATTGCCAGTAACCCTTGGAGTGTCTATCTTGCTCATCACTGTACCTGTTTCTTTGGAGAGAATATACTATCCTAAATGTTTTTGACTAAGCTTTGATATACTTTTTAATCCCTGCTTAGAAGAACAAGCTTCTTTCCCATTGGGACCATCCATCCCTTTTGATAAACTTATCAACAATGATATAAGTTAAAAAATTTGTATCCAGGAAGACAAGGCTAAATTAAGTAAACATAGGGTAGAATTAGTAGGAAAAGTAATACAATGAATTTCATTAAGTGCATTACTTTCCCTAAAGTTATCCATGGTATGCTTTCATGAAAATTGTAGACGCAAAAATAGGCTCAAAGAATTTACAACTTGGTTAAAGAGATAAAAAAATATATTTTTGGCAAAGAATATGCAAAGACATATAATAGATGTTTTTTCAGTGCTATAACAACTATGTTTATATATAAGGGATAAGTATAAATGAGATAAAAGATGGCTATCCAAGAAGAATTCAAATAGTAGTTAACTTTAAACTTGTGATTTTATACTTACTTTATTTACTAATGTCGAATTAGGATTTTGCATTTTATTACCAGATCAGGATATTAACTGAGCCTAGGATTCGGATATAATAAGCAACTTTTATTATATGCCCCATGAATTTTGTTACTTTGTGGCAATCACTAGGACCATTCAAAAGTATTCTGGTTCTTTTCCTTCTAGGTATACAACAGAGTTCTACTTTTCTTTTCCTTCTGAAAGTTTTCTGTTTGTTTTTTACGGGCTTAGGACTTGATTTGTCCAATGAAATGTGACCAGCAGTCAGACATAGTTCTTTAAGAGTTAGACATAATTCACTAGGTCCTCATCTCCCTGCCTTAAGAGATCATGGAAGCAAAAATATTGATGGATTCATCAGTTTGATTCCCTGAGTGGCAATAATAAATAAAGCTGTTCTGATTATCTATGTTGAATATATATCATGAACATGAAGTGAAACTTTACTTGGTCAATCTATTGAAATGTGGATTGTTGGTTACTGTAGCAGGGCCAAGCCTATCCTGACACTTCTTCCTAAAGCAATTCATTTCTTCACAAGGTAAAGGAAAAAAAAAAACACATACAAAGCAGCCCTGAGGAATGAAATGTATCTTCCATTTCTGAGTAATGGTTTTACGGTGTCACCTCAGTGAAATGTAATAGGGAAGTAGCAATTCAAGTATGTTTTCCTATCCATCAATGAGAATAGACAATCCTGTTTAGGAATAAGAAACTTAACCTGAAGACTTTAAGGATAGCTTCTACTTGGGAAGAGCACAAAAATCCTCTTATAGAATCGTCATATCTTTAAAAAGAAAATCTATGTAGACATACATATGGCTTCATTTTGTTTTTCTTTTTTTTTTAATGTGAATCTTGAGGACTAAAGAAGAAAGTAAAATTAAAGAAACCATTTCCAGGTCTGAAATGAAAAAAAATAACAGAAAATATAATCAATATATGACCTAGAAATACATAATCTGATGGACTAAAATAGATTTTAATGTAGAATTGGGAAATTATAGCTCAAGTAACTGGAAGCTTTTGTATGAAAAAGAAAATAAGGATTGGCTATCAAGTTGGATTAAAATAGAAGAGAAGGCAGAGTGTAAATCTGGTACTATAAAATATTTAGAAACAGGTCAAATATGGTAGAATAGTAGCTGGTTTCTGAATAATTGCAAACAAAGGCAATAACACATCTATGAGTATTGCACAGAGATCTCCTAAAAATCAATGTGTTTTTACTAGATCTTGTAATTAATAAAACTCAATATGCTACAGCGTTTCTTATTTGGAACTACAAGTACTTGTGAAGAGGTAGATGAGGAAGAAATCTTTCTCTTCCTGTACTTGCAAAGAATAATGAAGCAATTTTAGAAAGCACCCATTAGGGTCCACATTTATCAAACTTGGCAGGATTGACTAAATAGGTCTTACCTCAATAGCATGTTGAAATGAAGTAATAAAGAAACAAGAAGTAGAGATTTGTTGTTCAATTATTTAGACAGTCAATTTCAGGCATGTAAATTTAGTAAAGGCAACAAATTCAGAGAATTCCTGTGTAGATAGGAAATGTAAATATATTGCATATATACTCTTCTGCGTAAAGAAGATCATGTCCTAACAAATTAATAAAAGAATGACAACTTAGTAGAAATACATGTTGCAATGAAACCACAACTATAGAAATACTCTCAAACAGTAACAGTCAAGATGAATTGTATCATCTTGGAAATTGCTAGATACAACCAGCCACATAAGACAGAGAAATTTTGAGG
This sequence comes from Neofelis nebulosa, assembly GCF_028018385.1. Lineage (NCBI taxonomy): Eukaryota > Metazoa > Chordata > Mammalia > Carnivora > Felidae > Neofelis > Neofelis nebulosa. The sequence goes on along the minus strand of NC_080790.1, from coordinate 48,322,499 downwards.
AATTCTTTAGGTCTAAGTATGGAATGGGTTACACCTGTATCAAAAAACCCATTAAATTCAGGTGTCATTTAATGTGAAATAGATATTAGATTTGTAAGGATTATAAATCTAATGGCAACAAAGAAGCAGAGAGTGTGTTGCAGTTCTCCTAATGGTGATTGTTATTGAACAATAGGCATAGAACTGAGAAGTTTGGGAAAGTTTCCTGGATGATCTGTGTATATGGTTTACCAATGATCTTCTTTCTGACCCCAATCACATAGACATTATTAAAAAACAAAATAAGGGCACCTGGGTGGCTCAGTCGGTTAAGCATCCAGTTCTTGATCTTGGCTGAAGTCACAATCTCACATTTCATGAGACTGAGCCCTGCATCAAGCTCTGCACTGACAGTGTGAATCCTGCTTGGGATTCTCTCTCCTCCTCCCTCTCTACCCATCCCCAGCTCGTTCTCTCTCTCTCTCTCTCTTTCAAAACAAACAAACAAACAAACAAACAAACAAATACACATTAAAAAAATTAACACAAACAAACAAAAGTCTCTGGTAACAAAGGGAACAAAAGAAATGTACTCATACTATATACACTTTTAAAAACCTATCAGAGAACTGAGGATTCAAATAAAGCTAAAATACAGAAAACGATAAATATTTCATAAAGGAAAGAGACCTATGATGACTTATTTCATCCTTAGAAGAGTAGCAGAAAGCAGAAAGACCTCCAGATATGGAAGCACAGAGATATCTACCAGATTTTAACATACTTTAGATGGCTTCTTGTTGACTTGTGTGACGATTTAGAATCCAAGCCTCCCCCAGCCACAAAAGTCTGCACCTTCCTTTCAGGTCTTTCCACTGGCCTGCACCAAATTCATGGGGTAGAAAGCCAGGTCTAAGAACAATTCCTCTGAAATACTTCAGTCCTTGACTGGCTGCAAGGCCACAGCCTACAAAGACTGAGGGAGGGTCAGGATGAGTGATGAAAGCCAAAATTGGTTCTTCAAAAAATCATTTAATAGTGACAACAAACCCCTGGCTTAATGATCAAGGAAAATTACAAATTACTGATAATAGTAATCTAAGAATGGATCTGACTAAAGAGTTTATAAATATTAAAAGATAATAAGGAAATATTATGAAAAATACTGTGGTAATAAATTTACAGCATAGATTTCCTGAAGGACATATATTATCAGAAATAACTCTAGAAGAAATAGAAAAATTCAATAGTCCTCTATCAATTTTTTTAAGTTTATTTATTTTGAGAGAGAGAGACAGAGAGAGAGCACAGGGGAGGGACAGAAAGAATTATAAGCAGGATCTGCACTGTTAGTTCAGAGCCTAAGTCAGGGCTCAAACTCACAAACCAGGAGATCACGACCTGAGCTGAAATGAAGAGTCAGATGCTTAACCAACTGAGTCACCCAGGAACCCCAGTAGACCTCTATTAGTTTAAAAAATTAATTCACAGTTAAAAATCTTTCCACAAAGAAAACTACAGGCCCTGATTTCTTAAATGGTGAATTCTACCAAATGGCAAAGGAAAAACAAAACAAAACAAAATCAATCAAATAAACAAACAAAGGCAATTCACCATGTATTATTTGAGAAAATAAAGTAGGAAGGAATAAAGAAGGACTTCCTTATTCATTTTTATGAGATTATTTTTACTCTGAAACTGAAACTGAGCAAAGACTTTATAAGAAAAGGAAAATGCAGACAAGTATCTCTTATAAATGTAGACATAGAAAGTATTAAAAATAGGATGTGTAAAAAAATAATATACTGTGGCAAAGCAGGGTTTATCCCAGTAATGCAAGTTTGATTTAACCATTCAAAACTCTTGACAGTGTATTTCATTACATTAATGAGTAAAAAAAATCCAAATGATAATTTTAATAGGTGCAGAAAAATGCCTTTAAAAGAATTCAACAGCCATGGTAAAAATTCTCAAAACTACAAATAGAAGGAAATATTTTCTACGAAGGATTTCTACAAAAAATCTAAAGCTAATATGATTAATGAAATACATTGAATATTTTCCCCTTAAAATCAAGAACAACACAAGAAGGACTGCATTGCTCTTATTTAATATTGTTCTGTTTATCCTAGCTATTGCAATAAGACAGGTAAAAAAGGGCAGGAATATTATAAAGGATGAAGTAAAACTGTTAATATTTGTGGACACCATGATTATTTATGTAGAAAACCCTATACAACCTATAAATAATTACAAGAACTAACAAGAAAACTATAGTTTCACAGGATTCAATATCAATACACAAAAATGTACTGTCTTTCTATAAACTAGCTAGAAAAAAAGTTTAAAGTGGAATTTAAACATAATATAATTTATTTCAGGGAACCAAAGACTACTTTATAGAAGTAAGCTATAGATTCAACACAATCCCAACCAAAATCCCAGTGGTTTTTCTTTTTTTCCAGTAAGTGAGAGCTGATTTTAGAATGGATATTTAAAAGATCTTGAATAATCAAAAAGATCTTGAGAAAGAACAAAGTTTGAGAACTTATACTACCTGACCTCAAAATTTGCTATAGTAAATAAAAGCAATGTGGTGTTTGAGTAAAGATTACAAGGTTTAATGACAAAGAAAAGAGAATGCAGAAATAGGCACTGATTTCTAACTAAGGCGTGGAGTTAATATGAGAGAAGATTAAATGTTTATACTAAATAATACAAAAAAAAACAAATTAAAAAAATAAAATTCAATTCTTTCCTCACAGACACAAAAGTTAATGTGAGATGGGTAATAGACCTAAATGTAAGCCAGAGTTGTAAAACTTGTAGATGAAAACATAGAACACTATGTTTGTCATTCAGGGGTAAGTAAGCAAAGATTTCTCAAATAACCATGAAAGAAAGGAATTAATAAATTATACTTCACCAAAATGCTTTATTTTTCAAAAAATGAATCAGGAAGCCACAAGACTTAAAAAAATCTTCTCAATAGTTATTTGACAAAGAACTCAAATCCAGATCATATAAAGAATTCTTAGGGGCACCTGGGTGGCTCAGTCTGTTAAGCATCTGACTTACGCTCAGGTCATGATCTCACAGTTCCTGAGTTCCAGCTCCAGGACAGGCTCTGTGCTGACAGCTCAGAGCCTGGAGCCTGCTACAGACTCTGTGTCTTCTCTCTCTGCCCTTCCCCAGCTCAAACTCTGTCTGTGTCTGTCTCTTTGTCTCTGAGAAATAAATAAACAATAAGAAAAAGAATTCCTAGAAATCAGCATATTATGGAAAACAATCCAAAAGACTTGAATGGACCTCAAAAGCATAGAGATATTATTAGTTGTCATAGAAATGCAAATTAAAACTACAATCAAATATTTAAGTAAATAGTAAATCAAATCATTTGCAAATAAGTTGAAAAATAAAATAGAAAGCACTTTCTGACTCATTTTATAACAAAACCTGACAAATACTTTGTAAGTAAAGAAATCACAGACTGATACTCCTCATGAATAAAGACACAGTAATCCTTAACAAATTGGTAGCACATTTAATAATATATAAAAGGGATAATATACCATGAACAAGAGGCACTCGTCCCAGGAATATGAAGCTAATTTAACTTTTAAAAATCAAAGACATTACAAGGAAAAAAAAAAGGAGTAAAAGAAGACCATATGGATATCAACATAGATGCAGATAAAGGATTTGACAAAACTCAGTATCCATGATAAATACTCTCAGAAAAATATGAATAGCATCAACCTGGTCAAGAGAATCTGTATGAAATATACAGCAAACATGACACTTACTTCCTAAAATACTGGAAGCTTACACTTAGGATCAAGGACGTGGCAAACACACCCTTACCACTTCCAATTAATATTGTGCTGAAGTCTCTAGGTGATAAAGCAAAGGCAAAAAGGCATACAAATTGGAGAAAGAAGAACAAACTGTCTATATTTGCAGACTCTATGACCACGTAGAAAATCCTAAGGGTCCAAAAAATTATCAGAATTAAGTGAATATAGTATGTGTACAACACACAAAAATCCATTGTATTTCTATATACTAGTAATAAGCAATTAGAAATAAAGCTTAAAGAAACAATGCAATTGTAATAATATCTAAAATATGAAATACTTAGGAATAATTCTTTTAAATATGTATAATATATTTATACTGAATATCACAAAAGTTTGCTGAACCAAATTAAAGAAGACACAAATAAATGGAAAGACATATGATATTTATTTATTGGAAGACTCTTGTTAAGGTGTTATTTTTTTGTTATTGCTAAGATGTCTTTCCAAACTGATCTATATATATGATGCAAGCTCAATCACAATCCTCATGGAGATTTTCCATTTAAATTGCCAAGGTCTTACTAACATTTTATGGATGGATACAATTTAGAATAGCTAAAACAGTTTTGAGAAAGAAGAACAAAATCAGACACTTAACATTAACTCATTTAAAGGTATACTATAAATCTATGCTAAGCAAGGCAATGTGATTTTAGCAAAGGGTAGATATGTACACCAATGGAAGAGAAAAATGTCCCGAGTTAGTCCTACACATAAATTTGTTCATAGATATATGTAAAAACAACTTGGTGAGTAATTTCAAAATATGGTGTTGAAAACTTGGCTATGAATATAGAACAAAATAACTTCAACTCTTAATACCATGCATAAAACTTAAAATGAATCATAGACCTAAACATAAAAACCAAAATAAATAATAAATAAACAAACAAACCAACCTTTTGGAAGAAAACTTAGTAGAAAATCTTTGCCACTTAGCATAGGCAAAAATTTCTTAGGTAATATGAGAAAAGTATGAACCATGAAAAATTAGTAAATTGCAATTTATCACAATTTAAACTTTAGTTCTTTCAAAAATACCATTAAGAAAATGAAATGATAAGCCACAGACTAGTAAGAAATATTTGCAACACACTTATTTGACAAAGATATTATATATAGATTTAATTTTTAAAAATTTCAATAATTAAAAGAATTTAAATAATTTTTAATATTTAGTTTTGAAAGAGAGCACAAGCAGAGGAAAGACAAAGAGAGAGGGAGACACAGAATCTGAAGCAGGCTCCAGGCTCTGAGCTGTCAGCACAGAGTCCCACATGGAGCTTGAACTCATGAACTGTGAGATCGTGACCTGAGCCAGTCAGATGCCCAACCAACTGAGCCACCCAGGCACCCCAAAAGATAGAATTTTTAAAAACAGCAAAATATTTTGAATGGACACTTCAAAAGAGATATATAAATGGCCATTGAGCACATAAAAATACTCAACATCATTGATCATCCAAGAAATGTAAACTAAAATACTTTGAGATATCTCTACACACTAAGTTTGACAGTTTTTTTTTTAAGTAAAGTTACACTACATCTATTATGTAACAGCAATTCCATGAATTTATCCAACAGAAAGGAAAATATATGTTCAAACAAAGACTCAATGGAATGTTCGTAGATGCTTTATTCATAATAACTAGGAACTAGAAATAAACCATCATCAATTTTGATGATTACCATCTTGATAATCATCAAGAATTGAACTGATGAATACATTGTGGTGTATCTATATAATGGAATACCACATCAACTAAAGGGAACAGACTACTGGTTCTAATCAATATAATGAACCCAAAAAAATTCACATAGTGTATGATTCTATTTATATGATATTTTAGAAGCAGAACAATTAAGACAATTGGTGGTTGCTTGGGACTAAAGATGAAGAAAGTTTCCTGTAAAAGAGCACAAGGGAACTTTGCAGGGTGATAGAAGAATTCTATATCGTGTTTATGTTTGGGATTTGTCAAATCCCAAATGTTTGGGATGCATTTGTCAAAACTCATCAGCTCTTTCCTAGCTTCATCTACTGCGAGAATGAAGACCATTCTTAGTAATCAGGTTGTCAACTTACCAGAAAGTGTCGACATCACTGAAGGGATGTGCTGTTATTATGAAGTTCCCCAGAGGAACCCTGCAAAGGGACTTCAATCACATCAATGTAGAACTCAGTCTCTTTGGAAAGAAAAAGAAGAGGCTTCGAGTTAACAAACGGTGGGAAGATTGAAAAGAACTGGCTACTGTTCACACTATCTGTGGTCATGTACAAAATGTGATTGGGGGACCTGGGTGGCTCAGTTAGTTGAGCGTCTGACTGTTGTTTTCAGCTCAGGTCATGATCTCACAGTTTGTGGGATCGAGCCCCACACTGAGCTCTGTGCTGACAGCACCGAGCCTGCTCAGGATTCTCTCTCTCCCTCTCTCTCTCTGTCCCTTCCCTGGTCTCTCTCTTCTTTCTCAAAAAAACAAAACAAAACAAAAAAAACAACAAAAAACAAACATTAAACAACAACAACAACAAAAATATGACCAACGTTGTTATACTGAGTTTTCAGTATAAGATGAGGTCTGTGTATGCTCACTTCACCATCAACATTGTTGTTCAAGAGAGTGGTTTTCTTGTTGAAATCCAAAATTTCATGGGTGAAAAACAAATCTGCAGGGTTTGAATGAAGTCAGGTGTTGCTTGTTCATTATCTCAAGCCCAGAAAGATGAGTTAATTATTTTTTAATCTTTATTTATTTATTTTTGAGAGAGAGAGAGAGTGAGAGAGAGAGAGACAGAGTGTGAGCAGGGGAGGGGCAGAGAGAGAGGGAGACACAGAATCCAAAGCAGGCTCCAGGCTCTGAGTAGTTAGCACAGAGCCTGATGCGGGACTCAAACTCACGAACTGCAAGATCATGACCTGAGCTGAAGTTGGATGCTTAACTGACTGAGCCACCCAGGCACTCCAACATGAGTTAATTCTTGAAGGACATGATACTGACCTTGTAGCAAACTGAGCAACTTTGATTCAGCAAGTACAACAGTTAAAAATAAGGATATCAGGAAATTTTGGGATGGTATCTATGTTTTTGAAAAAGCAACAGTTCAGCACGCTGATGAATAAGATCTAAGTTGTCCAGCTACAGAGATAGCAAGGTGCCAGATGATTTTTCAGGCTAATTTGTGAGAATTTAAAGAATTTAAAGCAATGAAAGTTATATTGATTTTGGGGGGAAAAAACCTTATCAAACCCTACATTTACATAGATTCATTTTATGTTTATACCAATTATACCTCAATAAATTTGATTTTAAAATATGTACATGTCTTGAGTCCCTGAGATCAGTCTTAATCTTGACCAGTCTTGACCGGTCTTCACCAGTCTTAATCTTCTGTCACCCCTTTTCTGTTTCTGACTTATGCATGTTCTAATAATCTCTCAGATTCTTCAATGCATTTCCATCTTTGAAACTTTGATTTATTTCTGTCTGGAGTCACTGATCATTCTTCAGTTTTTCAACTCAGTTCAGTTCTGGCTTGTCTTTAAAAGCCTCACTTTGGAAAGCCAAATATGGTGGCCAATGGCTTCAGTTTAAATTTTGACATATTAGATTCTGATGAAAATAGAGACTCATGTACCCAAGATGTGATTTGCAAAAATTCACTTAAAAAGTTCATGTGGCACTTATACCATGTGACTTATGGGAAGTAGTTTGATTTTTGCATTGCTTCAAACATTTGATGCACACCAGAATCACTTGGAGAACATGTTACAATGATGGTGGTCTGCAGTAGGTGCTGAGATGTTGGTTTTTAACAAGCCTTCCCAGTGATTTGGATGCAGCTGGCTTTCTGACCAAACTTGAATTTGACCTGTTGGGGTGGAAAGTGTGCATGTGTGAGTGGTGGTCATGAAAGCTAGGGAGTATGGCACTCACTGAATTCATATCACAGCTCTGCCATTTTTAAGTTTGGATAAATTTGTAAATCATTTAAACTTTGAATATCAATTTCCTTTTTCATGGGAAAATATTATTATTATCATTATTATTAAAAATTATTATTCCTGATATTTGCTGTATTGATTAAAGATATAATGTTTATTAGGCACCTGGAATTGTGCCAAGCATAGAGTGCACATTAGATGTCACTTCCTTCCTTTTTCAGTTTCTCTTAAAGACTGCATATGCATTCTTAAACCTTCTGCAGATAGTATCTACATTAAAAAATATTTTATTTTTTTATAGTTAGCCATAAATTTCAAGTTGTGGAAAAGTAACGATTTGTCCTTTGCTGTCAGCAGTAACTCTTACTTGTTTTGCAATGAGAAGAATGTCTAATTTTTGTGATATCAATGGCTAAGGTTTAGGCTAGGGCAGGACTGAAAAAGACCTTTCCTTTCCTCTTCTGTCCTTTCCTTTTCCTTCCTCCCTCTTTCCTTCTCTCAGTCCGTCCTTCCTTCTTGTTCTCCTTCTTTCCTTCCTTTGTCCATCCTTCTTTCCTATTAACTGGTCTAAATAGAGATTTGAACTGTGATATAAGCCTTCTTTTTTCCCACTCTCTTACCTAACTACAGAGAAGATTGACCGATGAAGCCACCTTTCTGTTTTTGGTGGCATAACATTACTCAGCTAAGGACCTCTCTCGAGGTATGGGTCAGGCCCTAAAAACAATTCATATAGATCATTTCATCCAGGCTGCATAGTTAGATATATTGAAACCCACTAAAGTGATTCTTCACCACCAGAAAGTGAGTTTATAGTAGAGTTATGAATTCATCTTAAATTTCTCAATTCAGACTTTCCTTTGGCTTCCAAGCACTTTTTAAAATGCTAGGGCAGAATATTGTTGCCATTCCTAAACTCAGATTTCATTTCAGTCACCCACAGGTGCTTGTTTATTTCCTATTTATTATTATTTGTTTTTGATTCAGGCTTATTTTTCAGAATCCAGGATCTGCACACACTATACCAGTCAAGTTTATCTCTCATCAGTCACTCTGCACACATCTTTTCTTCCCACCTCCCTGCTTTGAGTCATGCAGTTTCTCCAGGCTGGGACAATCTTTTTTGCCAGTTTAAATTCTTCCCATTACTCAAGACCCTATTCAATCTCCACATTTCCTCTAGGAAACTTTTCTTCAATTACTCTAACCTCTGAACTCCTGCTGTATTTATAGATGGATCACGTGCAGCGCTCTAATTACACACAGAATATCAGAGCTGGAAGGGACCTTAGAAGTCACAGAGAAGGAAACAGGGCACAGGATGCAGTCTGGAAAAAGTGGAAGGTCATGATCTTAGCGTGTGTGTAGGGAGACGATTTGGATGTGACACTGATATTATTTGTGATGGTAATGATGAGGGGACAAGAGGCAGGGACCTAGGTGGGATTCAGTGTTGATAAGAGTAACCAAGGTTAACCTCATACAGGAGGGAAAATGCGATTGATAGTTAAGCGGAGATGCACTGGTGTATTGGAGAGGAACACTGAGGTCTGGGTGCTCACCTGTGTGCACTGCCAGCCTCAGTAACCCTCTGGAATGCTGGTGCCATCCCAACAGGTTCAGAATGATGCAAAAGCAGAAGGCAATGAAATACAAGCTCACTGGACATGTTTACTCTTTCAAAAAATTGTATTGCACAGCCAGATTTTTTCAAGTCAATCACTCCAATTTGTCAACCAATACTTATTGATAGATTATTGGAATATAATCAAATATAAAAAGTTGTAGGAGTGGGATTTCAAGTATAGGGAAAAACATAAGGAAAAAGCCATGGAGGATAAGATCATCTGGTGCAAAGAAAGACAGTGAAGCTAGCTCAGACTTGAAAGGGAATCCTGCCAATAGGATATTAAATAGGCAACCCAAGGACTGGAAATGTATTTTTAGGCCAATAGAAATCCACTGATTGGAATTAACATAAGAGTGATAAAGATGAACAATTCATTTTATTCTGTGTAGACTGTGAATTAAAGGGGGCTAAGTGGAGATATCATTGATCCAGTACAAGTGAAGTGACATTTGACATTTCCTTCTGATTTTCCCATCACTTTTCTGGGTTTCTTCCCACCTCCCTGGTGGCACATTCTTAGTCTCCTGAGTATTCACCCTGTTCTAATTCTCTGTCTATTATTATTTTTTCTTCCTTGCTCTACTCTTTCTACTCATTTCTAAGATTTAAAATGATAGAAACAAAATTTTAAAATTATATACATGCTAAAGATTCACTATTTTGTGTAATTACACTTGGATTCACCTCACTACAAATTATTCATGTATACAACTGTCTCACGAACATATCCAGTTGCAAATTTCCATAGATGTCATAATCTTTCATGGTACTTCTCCAACCTTGGGGTGCTCTTATTCTTTCAGTAACAACAACTGCCATCCAACAAGCAGAAAACAAAAAGTTATCTTTATTTCTCCCAGTTCTTGGTTGTTCATATCCAATAAATCAGCAATCTTTTCTCTAAAATATATCTTCAATCTGTCCATGTTTCTCTACATTCTCTAATGTAAGTCCCTCTTATATTTGTCCTGTAGGGATTCAATAGCTTCATACCTATGCTTCCCCTATGACACCCCTGTAATACACTTTACACAATATTGCTAAGTGCTCTTACACAATACTATTTATCATTTTATAACCCTATGTAAAACTTTTCAACAGCTTCTCACTGCACTAAAGGTAAAACCCAGGCTCTCTACACTAGCTTAAGAAGCTTACATGATCTGGTTTATTGTGTCTGTTTCATCCACATCGGCCTCCTTTCTGATTCTTGAACAACTAAGTTCTTTATTGTCTTAGGACTTTGGGATATGCTGTTTCCTCTACTCCGTGCGCTCATCCTTTGATGTTTCTCATGGCTGACTTCTTCTCACACTTCAGTTCTCAATTAAAAACATCATCTTTTGGAGAGGGCATTTCTTTGTTAAGGTTGGCATCTCTCATGCCATACACACAGTTTTTCTCTATCATATTTTTCTGCTTTTCCCCTGCAAGACATTTATGCAAGTCTGCAATTATCTTAATTATTAATTTATATATAATCCGTTTCTCCTGATATAAACTTCATGAGCAAAGAAACTCCTCTGTTCTATATACAGGGGTATAAAACAGACCTTGACAAAGGAGCTGCCCCATAAATACTTGTTGAATGAATTAGGAAGCCACCAATTTCCATTTTAGAAGGAATCGTGCCAACAAAACTTCTGCAGATACAATAACAGCTAGAAACGCGAAGCTAAATATGAAAACAACAGAAGTGGCTTTGTACTTGTTTTATTTACTTCAATATGAATTACTTTGTGCTTAAAATGCCAGGCAAAACATTTACCAACTAATGCTGAGAGCTGCAGCTAAGTGGAAGAATATTGAAGGACCTACTATTGGGTGTCTTGAGTCTTAAAAGAAGAGGTTCAAGATGCATCTTGTAGAAGTCACTTGCCAAATGTTAAACTGCAAAATTCTTTAAAGGGGAAGGTCCCGGGGAGCATGGGTGGCTCAGTCAGTTGAGCGTCCGACTTCAGCTCAGGTCACGATCTCACAGCCTGTGAGTTCGAGCCCCGCGTCGGGCTCTGGGCTGATGGCTCAGAGCCTGGAGCCTGCTTCTGATTCTGTGTCTCCCTCTCTCTCTGCCCCTCCCCCATTCATGCTCTGTATCTCTCTGTCCCAAAAATAAATAAACGTTAAAATAAATAAATAAATAAATAAATAAATAAATAAATAAATAAAAATAAAGGGGAAGGTCCCATACTTAACCTAAAGGGGTCCAAGTACCTGTAAGTTTTATTTACATTCCGGATGCAAATGAAGCACCTATTATTCAAAACTTCTTGTGTTTATATCCTATTAAGTATCTTCTATGCCCAAATATTTTGGAAATCTTTATAGCCATGTGCCTGTCTTCTGTGGATGCTGAGGGGATATTCTGTGTGGAGGTTAAACCACACAGAAGGGACCAGAGACTCCTTGGAGACAGGCTGCCCACAGAACCGTCTCCACCAGCAGGCTAGACCCCTCTGACACTTTGACACTGTGTGGGTGAGGACATCTCTCTTCTCTTTCTGGGTCAGGCCGGGTATTGGTATAGGTGTATTGGTATAAAGCCTAGGTGTAGACTGGCTTTACTACTGGCTTGATTTAAAAATGGTGGCAATAACCACACGCCTTGTTTCAAACATTGTATGCATAAGCTGTTGTCTCTGTTTAAACACAATTCTGAGATCAAGGCTATTTGTGTGTCCTTGCTCACATTGCAGTGGCTGCCAAAAATCACATATTGAATATTTGTCAAACTGCATTAAAATTGGGTATTTTTATGATAAGCAGACTCTATCTCTGATAACACATGAAAAGTTTCTTGCAGTAGAAAAATTTTAACTCTTCTTTTTTCTCATTTAAAAACATGTTTATTGATAATACCAATTGTATATAAAAGTGGAGAAATATAATGAAGTCTTCTCTATTTATTTCCTAGGTTAAAGGATTGTCAACTTATACTCACTCTTATTTCATTTGTACCCTGACCAACATCCCTCCTCTTTACAAATAATTTTGAAGCAAATGCTAAATACCATTGTATTTCATCAGTAAACATTTCAGCAGTATATCTTAAAGGTAAGCCTTATTTTTAAAAAAAAATCACAATACTATTGATCCACCTAAATATATTAACATTAATTTCTTATGTCAGGAAGTGTTAATTATGGTTTTAACATGGTTTTAAATGTAAGGAGGAGATTCTATCTGATGCAGAGCTCACAGAAATTTAGAAACAAAGATTTTCTTCCTCAGTGACCTTCTAAGCTTTATGTCTCTGTGTCAACAGAGGGATAATAAATACTCACACTTATAATAATAAAAACTCAACCTTTTGTTATATAGTTGTGACTCCTCATTTCATGAACGAAAGGTTTATTTCCCAACTGTGTGGAAACATTTTTAACCCTGTTAGTTCTTGGAAAACAGTGGTTACCAATAGCTATTGAGTTTAATTGGATGAAACCATAGACGGTCACAAAAGTCCATGGGAATATGGAGTCCATGGAAGGAAGATATATACAAATTCATATGTTGTCAGTATGTCAGTAACTGGGTAAACGTCTTGAAACAAAACAACACCCAGTTAAGCATTGTGAAGTGTCAGAGGATAAAGTAATAACGATGATATTCCAAAGTAGCAAGAGGAAAAAACACCCACAGAGACCATAATTTTTGTTTCTTTTAAATACCATCAAGAATCTAGAAAAGTGCTTGCGTCCGACTTCGGCTCAGGTCGTGATCTCGCGGTCTGTGAGTTCGACCCCCGCATCGGGTTCTGTGCTGGCAGCTCAGAGCCTGGAGTCTGCTTTCGATTCTGTGTCTCCCTCTCTCTCTGCCCCTCCCCTGCTCATGCTCTGTCTCTCTCTGTCAAAAATAAATAAACATTAACAAAAATTAAAAAAAAAAAAAAAGAAAAGTGCTTGCCACACAGTGACTATTTAGTAATGTTTTTAATAGACTGACAAATTGAAAATATTTTAAGGGGGCAGAAAATATGTGGGAAGTCACAAAACATTGACATTAAAGGCATGAGTCAATAATGCCTTGAGAACTGTTTTTTTAAAAAGTAAGAGGGATTTAAGTGAACTTTTTTTTTACTATTGTTTTCAGTGTATGTTTCTCTGCTTTTAATATATAAAAATATTAGTGTAGCTAACACCACAATCAGAATAGTTACATAACCCCAGAAGAACTCCTTCAAGGTATCCCTCCACACTTACACCCTTCTCTGTCTCTAACCACTGATCTACATTCTCAAATTGTAATTTTGTATTTTTGAGAATGATGTATAAAAGGAATCATACAGTATGTAACTTTTTGGGACTGCCATCTTATACTCAGGTCAATGCATCTGAGATTCAAGTTGTTGTGTGCATTAGTAGCTTTTTATCACTGAGTAGTATTTCAGTAGAGATATCCTTTATCAGGTTGAGAAATTTACCTTCCATTCCATTTGCTCAGAGTTTTAATCATGAATGATGTTGAATTTCATCAAATTCTTTTTCTGTACCACTGGATATGATGATGTAGTTTTTCTTTAAACTGGCAATATAGTGGATTGATTAATTTTCATATATTCAACCAGCCTTGCATTACTCAGATAAGATTCTCTTAGTTATGGTATATTATTCTTTTTCTGCACTGCTAGATTTGATTTTCAAATAGTTTCTTGGAAATTTTTGTGCCTAGATCCATGAGAAATAATAGTGTGTAGTTTTGTGGTATAAAAAAACACATATTTGTGTTTATGCAGAATTGGGACTTTCTGAATAAATTTTGCTGAAAACTTGGATTCTGGGCTAAAAGCAAGTCTTAGGAAGTTAATTTTTAATTATTTAGAGAGTGAGAGCACCAGGGAGATTTACCTAACTCTGGAGGTAAATGTTTGCATTTTGAGGGAAAATGTCTCTATGAGAAACAAAGAGACAAAGTCTCTATGTTGTAAAATCTGAAGACCCCAGGGCTTTTCTGGCCCTGAAAGAAATGTATTAATGTGTTGTGTGTATCAGTAGTTCATTGTTTTTTAGGCTAAGTATTTTTACTTATCTTACAATTTGTTTATCCTTTCACCAGCTGAAGGTTACATGAGTTATTTCCTGTCTAGAATTATATGAGTAAGTCTTTCTTCTTAATAGTTGGTTACTTAATCTGCCTTTTGTTGAAATGTGACTCATCTTATTTCATCCTTACATATGGTCATTCTGCACATTTCTTGAGAGGATTCATTGCTTTCGTTCTGGGATAGTTTTCCCCACTGTGATGACCTTGATTAAGATGTAGCCATCTTCTCATCCTTTTTCCAGCTCAAGTTCCACATTACATTCTTTTTTCTGGTGTTCTTTTTCTAGTCTTGAAACTTCTAAGGTCTCTTGATCCCTTTCTCTCATTTGTTTAAAATGCATGCCCTTTCATGAACTCTGGGCTAAATGGGATACACTCAGGTCACTTTGCCTAGATACCTGATGCAGTGATGCTTGGACTGTGAGGTCCCTTGCTGGATGCTTCCAGAACTACACTCTAAGATGCATGTCATAGGTATGGGATTTCCCAAGGTCCCCTGGGTTACACTGCTTCTTCCTTCCTCAGATTTTTAAGTGGGAATAGGATATAGGGTTTGCACTTTCTGATATCTTCATTAACGTCTACAGTGACTTGCCCTTCACACACTATGCTTTAGTTTATATTGGAAACTATACATGGCCTATTTATCTACATTTTGATTAAATTACAAGAAAGAGACAAAGTCTGTCTTGCATTTGGACCCGAGATTTTGGAACTCTAAAGCTATGTATATGCATGGTGATTGTCCACCATGAGGTAAAGTCAAATTCATATCCCTAACATTAAATGGGGTAGATCTTAAAATTAAATATATGAAAACATGCAATACTTTGTACATTATCCTGTCACAATGATGGATATCACAACTTGTGATAATATGTCTAAGATGTAATAACTACATATTCAAAATGTTTCTATATGGATAGGTCCATTTAAACCGTACAGTAATCCTATAAGGTTGGACTAAATATTTAATGAAATATTAAATATGAATATTTTCATTGCTCTTTTACAAATCAGGGAATGGAGTTTGTGAATGGTGGAGCCTGGGCTCAGACACTGACATCTTGCTCCGGAGCCTGGGCTCATGGTCATTATCTATTAAGCTGTGCCATCTTTGTAGATGGAACCATACCTGCATACAGATATCTCTTTGTGCTTCAAATCCACATTACCCATATTTAGACATATTAGTGAAGATGTGGATTGTGGGTAGTGATTGGCTTCTCTTCTTCTCTACAACCTCAGAAAGAATACTTTTTTTTTTTTTAAAGAATGATTCTTCTACTTGATAATGTCTGGTGAATATCAGCAAATTTGGGGGGAAATGAGTGTTTGGCAGAAGATAACTGTTTGACTAGAAACTTTCTTTCCTTACTTTTGGTTTTATTTTATTTATTTTTTTGTCATGAATACTTTTGTCCTGACCTAAAAATACCTGCTTATCGAGACCTTATAATTTGTACAGTGTTGAGGTACTTGTTACTTGTGCCACGAGAACAATTGGGAATGCATGATTTTATTGATATTCAGGGCCTACTTCAAAGCATGAAGGAAAAGAGGAAATGGGAAATGCCCATCAGATGTGAAAAGATCCACACCAGCATGTTAATAAGAAAGAGTGTGAGAGGCTGCAAAAGAGAAGGAAAAGCAGTTTTTGAACTTTCAGAGACTCAATCTCACTGAAAGCAGAAAAGCATCTGTGCAACCAAATAACCAACCAACCATAGTGATAGCACTATGTCTATCCTATTGTCAATGATGTAAAAACATTATTTATATCTAGTTTGGGTGGTATTTTAAAATATTTTTTACTAAAAGCAAAAATACAACAGATCCCATCAACTTCTAATCAAAATCTGTGATTACCTAAATTATCTCCATCTTTTCCCCATTCTTCCTTCATGTAATTCTGTAGCATTACTGTCTCCTAAGCTGGGAGGGAGAATACACTGTAAGGTACATGGCCCAGGTTTAAACTAGTTAGAATATTGTGTTCTCTCTGGTTTCACCTTGGACAAGTACCCTGGTCAGAGGCAAGAGATTCAATGGGACTGGTTCTGGTGATTCATGCCAAATCTGTCTGAAATAACTCAAGAATTAAAGGTGAAATCTATTATATTAACAGATAATTTATAAATAATGATAGTGAACTATTATATATCAATAGTTATGGGAAATATCATGTGTGGGAAATAGGGAGATGTTGACCAGAGGGTATAGAGTTGGAGTTATATAGGATGAATAAGTCTAGAGGCCTAATGTATAGTATGATGACTATAATTAACAATATTGTGTTAAAAACTGAAAATTTTCTAAAAGAATAGATTTCAGGGGCTTCTACTACACACACCAAAAATGGTAAATACATGAAGAGATAGATATGCTAATTAGCTTGACCGTAATAATGATTTCACTATGTATATGTGCATCAAATTGTCATGTTGTATACTTTAAATATGTATAATTTTTATTTTATTTAAAAATTTTTAAACTTTGATTTTAAGTAGGCTCCATATCCAGCATGGCTTGAGAACTCACCACCTTGAATGGTGGTGAGTCACATGCTCTACTAACTGAGCCAGCCAGACACCCCTACAATGTTATTTATTTATTTATTTATTTACTCATTTATTTATTTACTTATTTATTGTTTTATTGTCTTATTGTCTTATTGTTTTATGTTTTATGTTTTATTTTTTAAATTTAAATTTTATTTTTTAAATTTACATCCAAACTAGTTAGCATATGGGGATTATATAGCATACAGTACAACAGTGATTTCAGGAGTAGATTCCTTAATGCTCATTACCCATTTATCCCATCCCCCCCCCAACCCCTCCAGTAACCCTCTGTTCTCCATATTTAAGAGTCTCTTCTGTTTAGTTCCCCTCCCTGTTTTTATATTATTTTTGCTTCCCTTCCCTTATGTTCATCTGTTCTGTGTCTCATATGAGTGAGTCCTCAAATGAGCGAAGTCATATAATGTTTGTCTTTCTCTGACTGGCTAATTTCACTTAGTGTAATACCCTCTAGTTCCATCCACATAGTTGCAAATGACAAGATTTCATTCTTTTTGACTGCCGAGTAATACTCCATTGTGTGTGTGTGTGTGTGTGTGTGTGTGTGTGTGTGTGTGTATAAATATATATATATATATATACACCACATCTTCTTTATCCATTCATCCATCGATGGACATTTGGGCTCTTTCCATACTTTGGCTATTGTTGATAGTGCTGCTATAAACATTGGGGTGCATGTGCCCCTTGGAACAGCATACCTGTATCCCTTGGATAAATGCCTAGTAGTGCAGTTGCTGGGTCCTACGATAGTTCTATTTTTAGGTTTTTTGTTTAAAATTTTTTTAATGTTTATTTATTTTTTGAGAGAAAGAGGGACAGAGTGTGAGCGGGGGAGGGACAGAGAGAGAAAGGGAGACACAGAATCCGAAGCAGGCTCCAGGCTCTGAGCTGTCAGCACAGACCCTGATGTGGGGCTCAAACTCACAAGCTGTGAGATCAAGACCTGAGGCAAAGTCAGACGCTTAACTGAATGAGCCACCCAGGCGCCCCCTATTTTTAGTTTTTTGAGGAACCTCCAAGCTATTTTCCAGAGTGGCTGCACCAGATTGCATTCCCACCAGCAATGCAAAAGAGATCCTCTTTCTCCGCATCCTTGCCAATATCGGTTGTTGCCTGAGCTGTTGATGCTAGCCATTCTGATAGGTCTGAGGTGGCATCTCATTGTGGTTTTGATTTGTATTTCATGTGTTGGTTGGCCATCTGGATGTCTTCTTTGGAGAAGTGTCTATTCATGTCTTTTGCCCATTTCTTCACTGGATTATTTGTTTTTTGGGTGTTGAGTTTGATAAGTTCTTTATAGAGTTTGGATACTAACCCTTTATCTCATTTGTCATTTGCAAATACCTTCTCCAACAATTCTGTCGGTTACCTTTTAGTTTTGCTGATTGTTTCCTTCGCTGTGCAGAAGGTTTTTATTTTAATGAGGTCCCAATAGTTCATGTTTGATTTTGTTTCCCTTGCCTCCAGAGACGTGTTGAGTAAGAAGTTGCTGTGGCCAAGATCAAAGAGGTTTTTGCCTGCTTTCTCCTTGAGGATTTTGATGGCTTCCTGTTTTACATTCAGGTCTTTCATCCCTTTTGAGTGTATTTTTGAGTATGGTATAAGAAAGTGGTTCAGGTTCTTTCTTTTGCATGCCGCTGTCATTTTCCCAGCACCACTTGCTGAAGAGACTGTCTTTATTCCTTTGGATATTCTTTCCTGCTTTGTCAAAGATTAGTTGGCCATACGTTTGTGGGTCCATTTCTGGGTTCTCTATTCTGTTCTATTGATCTGAGTGTCTACCATACTGTCTTGATAATTACAGCTTTGTAGTATACCTTTAATCCGGGATTGTGATGCTTCCTTCTTTGGTTTTCTTTTTCAAGATTGCCTTGGCTATTCGGGGTATTTTCTGGTTCCATACAAATTTTAGCATTATTTGTTTTAGGCTTGTGAAGAATGCTGGTGTTATTTTGATAGGTATTGCATTGACTATGTAGATTGCTTTGGGTAGTATCGACGTTATAACAATATTTGTTCTTCCCATCCAGGAGCATGGAATCTTTTTCCATCTTTTTGTGTCTTCTTCAATTTCTTCCATGAGCTTTCTATAGTCTTCAGTGTATAGATTTTTCACCTCTTTGGTTAGATCTATTCTTAGGTATTTTATGGGGTTTGGTGCAATTGTAAATGGGATCAATTCCTTGATTTTTCTTTCTGTGCATCATTGTTGGTGTATAGGAATGCAACTGATTTCTGAGTGTTGATTTTATATCCTACCACTTTGCTGAATTCATAAATCAATTCTAGCAGTTATTGGTGGAATCTTTTTGGTTTTCCATATAGAGTATCATGTCTCTGCAAAGAGTGAAAATTTGACCTTCTCCTGGCAGATTTGGATGCCTTTTATTTCTTTGTGTTGTCTGATTGCAGAGGCTAAGACTTCCAATACTATGTTGAATAACAGTGGCGAGAGTGGACATCCCTGTCTTGTTCCTGACCTTAGGGGGAAAGCTCTCAGTTTTTCCCCATTGAGGATGATATTAGTTTTGGATCTTTCATATATGGCTTTTGTGATCTTGAGGTATGATCCTTCTATCCCTACTTTATTGTGGGTTTTGATCAAGAAAGGATGCTGTATTTTGTCAAATGCCTTCTCTGCATCTATTGAGAGGATCATATGCTTCTTGTCCTTTCTTTTATTGATGTGATGAATCACGTGAATTGTTTTGCAGATATTGAACCAGCCCTGCATCCCAGGTAGAAATCCTGCTTGGTTGTGGTGAATAATTTTTTAATGTATTGTTGGATACAGTTGGTTAATATCTTTTTGGGATTTTTGCATCTATGTTCATCAGGGAAATTGATCTATAGTTCTTTTTAGTGGGGTCTCTGTCTGGTTTTGGAATCAAGGTAATGCTGGCTTCATAGAAAGAGTTTGGAAGTTTTCCTTCCATTTCTATTTTTTGGAACAGCTTCAAGGGAATAGGTGTTAACTCTTCCTTAAATGTTTGGTAAAATTCCCCTGGAAAGCCATCTGGCCCTGGACTCTTGTTTATTGGCAGATTTTTGATTGCTAATTCGATTTCTTTACTGGTTATGGGTCTGTTCAAATTTTCTATTTCTTCCTGTTTCAGTTTTGGTAGTGTATATTCTTCTAGGAATTTGTCCATTTCTTCCAGATGGACCATTTTATTGGTGTATAATTGCTCATAATATTCTCTTATTATTGTTTTTATTTCTGCTGTGTTGGTTGTGATCTCTCCTCTTTCATTCTTGATTTTATTTATTTGGGTCATTCCCTTTTTCGTATTGATCATACTGGCTAGTGGTTTATCAATTTTGTTAATTCTTTCAAAGACCCAGCTTCTGGTTTCATTGATCTGTTCTACTGGGTTTGTTTTGGTTTCAATAGCATTAATTTCTGTTCTAATCTTTGTTATTTCCTGTCTTCTTCTGGTTTTGGGTTTTATTTGCTGTTCTTTTTCCAGCTCTTTAAGGCATAAGGTTAGGTTGTGTATCTGAGATCTTTCTTCTTTCATTAGGAAGGCCTGGATTGCTATATACTTTCCTCTTATGACCGCGTTTCCTGCGTGTCAGAGGTTTTGGGTTGTGGTGTTATCATTTTCATTGGCTTCTGTGAACTTTTTAATTTCCTCTTTAACTTCTTGTTTAGTAGGATTTTCTCTTTAGTAGGATGTTCTCTAGTCTCCAAGTATTTGTTACCTTTCTAAATTTTTTCTTGTGGTTGATTTCAAGTTTCATAGTGTTGTGGTGGAAATATGTACAGTATGATCTCAATCTTATTGTACTTTTTGAGGGCTGATTTGTGTCCTAGTATGTGGTCTATTCAGGAGAACATTCCATATGCCTTGGTGAAGAATGTATATTCCACTGCTTTCGGATGAAATGTTCTGAATACATCTGTTATGTCCATCTGGTCCAGTGTGTCCATTCAAAGCCATTGTTTCCTTGTTGATATTCTGTTTCAATGATCTGTCCATTGCTGTGAGTGGGGTGTTGAAGACTCCTACTGTTATGGTATTACTATCGATGAGTTTCTTTATGTTTGTTATTAATTGATTGATATATTTGGTTGCCTCGACATTTGGTGCATAAATGTTTACAATTGTTAGGTCTTCTTGGTGGATAGACCCTTGATTATGATATAATGCCCTTCTGCATCTCTTGATACGGTCTTTATTTTAAAGTCTAGATTGTCTGATATAAGTATGGCTACTCTGGCTTTCTTTTGGTGACCATTAGCATGATCTATGGTTCTCCATCCCCTTATTTTCAATCTGAAGGTGTCTTTAGGTCTAAAGTGGGTCTCTTGTAAACAGCACATAGCTGGATCTTGTTTTCTTATCCATTCTGTTACCCTGTCTTTTGATTGGAGCATTGAGCCCACTGACTCATTGATTTAGAGTGAGTACTGAAAGATATGAATTTATTGTCATTATGTTTCTTGTAGACTTGGAGTTTCTGGTGGTGTTCTCGGGTCCTTTCTAGTCTTTGTTGCTTTTGGTCTTTTTTTTTTTTTTTAATCTTTTCTCCCCTCAGAGAATCCCCCTTAAAATTTCTTTCAGGGCTGGTTTAGTTGTCACAAATTCCTTTAATTTTTGTTTGTCTGGGTAACTCTTTATCTCTCCTTCTATTTTGAATGACAGCCTTTCTGGATAAAGAATTCTTGGCTGCATATTTTTCTGATTCAGCACACCAAATATATCCTGCCACTCCTTTCTGGCCTGCCAGATTTCTGTGGATTGGTCTGCTACAAGCCTGATCTGTCTTCCCTTGTAGGTTAAGGACTTTTTTTTCCTTGCTGCTTCCATGATTCTCTCCTTGCCTGAGTATGTTGTGAATTTGACTATGATATGCCTTGTTGATGGTTGGTTTTTGTTGATTCTAATGGGAGTCCTCTGTGCTTCCTGAATTTTGATGTCTGAGTCTTTCCCCAGGTTAGGAAAGTTTTCTGTTGTGATTTGCTCACATAACCCTTCTACCCCTATTTCTCTCTCTTCCTCTTCTGGGACCCCTATGATTCTGATGTTGTGCCTTTTTAATGAGTCACTGATTTCTCTAATTCTTGAATCGTGCTCTTTTGCCTTAATCTCCCTCTTTTTTTTTTATGCTTTATTATTCTTCATACGTTTGTCCTGTATCATTGATTCTTTGTTCTGCCTCATCCATCCTTGCCGCCGTGGCCTCCATTTGAGATTGCAGCTCAGTTATAGCATTTTTTATTTCATCCTGTCTAGCTTTTACTTCTTTCATCTCTGTAGAAAGGGATTCTAATCTATATTTGACTCCAGCTAGTATTGTTATTATCATGATTCTAAATTCTGGGTCAGACATTGCTAGTATGTGTGTTGGTTAAGTCCCTGGCTGTTGTTTCTTCCTGCTCTTTCTTTTGGGGTGAATTCCTTCATTTCATCATTTTGAAGAGAGAAAAGGAAATGAGGTAGAAAAAATTAAAATTAGAAAAATATTAAAATTAAAAAATTAAAAACTCACACGTATACACAAAAAATCGAATAAATGATGCTAGATCCTAGGTGTGTTTTGGTCTGGGTGTTCAAAGGAGCTTGATAGATTATAGGAAAAAAAAGGAAAGAAAAAACAAAGGAAATCATTTGGAAATTTGAAAAAATGAATACACTGAAGTCGACTAAAATGAAATGATGGAAGTAAAATAGAATTTGAGAAAATTTACACAAACATAGAAAGTATAGTAGAAAAAAATTAAAGTATTTTTATTTATTTATTTATTTTTTTTTTATTTTTTTAAATTTTTTTTTCAACGTTTTTTTTTTTCAACGTTTTTTATTTATTTTTGGGACAGAGAGAGACAGAGCATGAACGGGGGAGGGGCAGAGAGAGAGGGAGACACAGAATCGGAAACAGGCTCCAGGCTCCGAGCCATCAGCCCAGAGCCTGACGCGGGGCTCAAACTCACGGACCGCGAGATCGTGACCTGGCTGAAGTCGGACGCTTAACCGACTGCGCCACCCAGGCGCCCCCAAAGTATTTTTAATAAGAATTGAAAATAAAAATGAATTTTTCTCTTTCTGTATTCAAGAAGAAGAAAAGAAATGAAAAAGAGAAAAAAGAAAGAAGAAAAAACGATAAGAAAGAAAATTGAATAGATGGCCTGGTGAACAGACTGAAATACTACTGAAATTACTTCGTTTTCCCCTAGAAGTCAAACTATGAAGCACTTTATAGTCCATAAACTAAGCAGGCGGAGAAACTTCTGTTCTTGAAGAGCAAAGTTGGCCCAGTGGGAGAAGGCTTAGTGTAACGGCTCTGTTCTCCACTATATGACACTGCTTAGCTGACTGGGGTGGATTGTTGTGGAGCTTGTAGGTGCCTATGCGCATGCACGGGAGCGGTGAAAATGGCGTCACCCACCTACCCAGTCTCTAATATCGGAACTCTGCTCTCCCCCATCAGCAATTGCACACCCGTCCTTTGTCTTCAGCTTCCGTCCACTCCCAGCTTTTACACAGCCTGTGACCAAGCCCCAGGCAGCACCTCCCTCCTGAGTTTTGTTTCAGATGCAGCTGTCTTTCCTGACCCCTTAGTTCTGAGGGACTGTGGCTTTGACCCGTTCTGCCCCTCTGCAGAGGGTCTCACCATGCAATGGCTGGGTGCCGGCCACACCCAGGAATGTTTGCTGGACCTGTGCTGCTGCTGATGCCCAGAGACTATAGCCAGGTGCCAGCCCGCCCCGGAAAGGTTTGCAAAATAGTGTAGCAGCAGCGTTTCAGGGACTATGGAAAATCACAACACACATCTGGCACCAGGCTTCACCCTTAACAACCTTATTCTAGCACCAGCAAATGTGGTTGTTCTTCCAGGTCCACTGGGGCCGTGCCTTTGGGGGACCCACACAGCATCTACCAGGTGTCCTTCCATCAGGAGAACTGACTCCCCGTGTAGCCTGAAGAACTCCAGACTCCACTCTGCTCCTGGGGACTCGCCTTTCCCACCAGAGCACCACCAGGTATTGAGCTGCAGAGTTTCAGACTCTGTGCTCCCTCTGTTTATAGTCTTAATGGAATTTAAACCCTGTCCTTTCTCCTTTCTCCCTCTTTAGTTCAGTCCCTGTGGCTGTTTCCACTTTTCCACTTTCTCTCCAGCTGATTTTGGGGTGTGCTTTTCCCAAATTCTCCCCCTGCCCACCCCCCATCTCCATCCTCTCTCCCCCCACCAAAGCAGCTCCCTGCCCTCCACGGCTTCTCTCTCCTCCAGTTCCCCTCTCTGAGCTGCGCTGCATACTTGCTGAATTCTGTGGTTTGGGATGTGCAATTATTGTGTTAATCCTCAGATCAGTTTTCTAGGTGTGCAGGATGGTTTATTGTTGGTCTGGCTGTATTTCATGGATGCGAGACGCACAGAAAACTTCCATGCTGTTTTGCCATCTTGGTTCTTCCCCTATGTTTTGGTTTTTTTTTAATTTATTTATTTATTTTTAGAGAAAGTGAGAGAGAGCTCAAGGGTACTTACGGGAGGTGGAGCAGACGGAGGGGGAGAGACAGAGAATTCCAAGCAGGCTCTGCACTGGCAGCATGAGCCCGATGTGGGGCTCAAACCCACAAACCGTGAGATCATGATCTGAGCCAAAATCAAGAGTTGGACGCTTAAATAACTGAGCCACCCAGGCACCCCACAATGTTTATTTTAAAAAAGGAAAGGGCTACATTCTGAATTAAGAGTAATGGAGAAGATACACTGTGGTATTGAGTTAGAAATGGTTAAGGAGGGGGCTGCTTTAGCTAAGGTAGTCATTGAAAGTATCTCTGAAGAAGTGGTATTTGCTTGAGATTGAGTAGGGAGACAGCAATCATGTGAAGGTCTGAAGGTCTGTATCCACAGCGGGCATGGCAGCAAGGACAGAGGTGATGGTATCAAATAAACTCTTGATGCTAGAAAGGTCAGCAAGGATTTCAGTACAGCTGAAATATGGAGATTGAAGGAGTGAGGCAGACAACCTCCACAATGGCGGCTCCCGTGACAGTGGAAGCTGGCCTGGCACTCACCACTAAGCTGCCGTGTCCTTCTGCTGATCATAAGCAATTTCACAGAACAGCAACGTCAACAGCTTTTTTTCTGTGACCATAAATGGAGAAAGACAGAAACACAACTACTCCATAATTATATCTAATCACACATAGTTAGAGATCCAGAACAAGAAAATGGTTTTGGAAGGACTCAATGCATTATGTTCGTGACAAAGCACAATCTGTGATTGCCTACCTGCCACTGGTGGGATTATGGATTTTTTGTTTATTGACTGTATACCCTATATATATTTTTTCTTCAATAAGCCTTGCGTAAAGAATGAGGAAAGTTGGAAAACCTATTTTCATTGTTTTCCCTTGATTTACTGTTTGTGTGTTGAAAAGATAGTCATATCTGCTCAGGTAGGCAAGGTCACTACTCATTAGCAATCTAGAACTATCTATGCAGTGAATTTATTCTATACAAAAACTTGATTTTTTTGATACTCCATTTTTATGGAAAAGTGATGATGAGAAGGCTAAAATTAGTGAGTCATTCAATAGTGTAATTTTGAATTATTAAACTAATGCATTAGTTACAATGATTCTAAGTGAATTAGGTCTTCCAATGTCAAAAGAAATCATATTGGATTCCTGTGGCATAATATTCAGAAATTTCTCAAATTATTTAATGATTTGTCTAACCTTGAATTCCACAATGATAGACATAACTCCATGTAAGACTACATTTCTGGTGTCTGGATATTGTCAGTATCAAAGGGTATATGACAAAGACAATAGACAAAGGTAAGAGTGAATTGTTTTATTATTTAAAAAAATCAGTTAGATTAATTTGATTCTGTCATAACATTACCCCTTGAGGTTGTGAACTGTGAGATGATTTAAAATTATAGCTGTTATCTAATGTCCCATAGCTCAATTTGTCTGTGCAGAATGAAAAATGAATGATACATGTGCCAGAGCAAAAAGGAATTATCAAGTTTGATGAAAGCCAGACAGAAATCATGTAATGTATTTGCTATACTGTGCTTTTACTCTTTTGTCCTTTATTTTATTTTCAGAGAAACTTGTTATCCTTTTTGCATGGTTTATTATTTCAGACATATTCATGACTGAATATGAAAAAGATTGGAATATTGTCCGGTGATGATCTTGTCTTTAGGGAAATTTAGCAGGTTTGATGCTATTTTGAGTATATATTCATATACAAGCTGAAAATCCATCAGTCCACCAATAAGTACTTAAAATTCTACTATATGCCCACGTGGATACATGGAAATCTATGTTTGGACTTTGGTAGAATACAAGGTTTGTTGTCATTCCCAGTTCTTATATCCCTTGTCCATCTCTCACTAAACAGTATGAACGGTGATATACTGAGTTTCTCATCCTCTTTTGTAGCCACCGGTCATAATATGACACAGTTCTAGACAATGACATTTACCAGGAGTTTCTAGAAAATCTTTTTCTTCCTAGTTATATACACCCTCCATCCAGGTGTGGAAATAGAATGATGTCTGGGTCTGTGGTAGCCAGACATTATCCTATTGAAATCTCATATAAAGGGGCATACTTGCGAAATAAAATCCATAAGGCATAGGATGATAGAGAGGAAAGAGAGTAAAAACCTAAACCCGTGAGAGCATTGCTGAGACACTGAGCCACTGACAGCACAGCTTACCCCCAGACTCTTTTATGTGACAATGGTAAACTCTTATTTAAGTCACAATTCATTGGTTTTTATTACTTAATCTAAATACTGTCTCAATTGGTATCCTTCCTTAACATTCATTTATTCAATAAATATTTGAGCATCTACTAAAAGCATGGCATTTTGCTTTTCCCTGTGTTTGTGGAAATCATTAATAGAACTTAGTCTTCATTTAAGGAGTGCTTAAGAGAGTGCACGTTAATATGAAACTTTTCTCTAAGGATATGTGGACACAAAGAGATCCTATTACAGAAAAGTTAAATGTACATTGAAACCTGCAAGCTGACAAGTACCCAGGTGGGCAGAGAGGGAGTGGGGAACATTCCAGATAGAGAATAGCACGTGTTCTAGCATGAAAGTCCAGAACAGGAGGGAGCTTACCAAATTTTCAAAGTTAAAGAAAAAAAAAAAAGCAATGTTGTTAAATTAGACACAGATATAGTTTAGATGGCAAGATCACATTCATTAAGTAATAGGAAGTCATTCAGATTTAGTCTCAATATAAATGACATGCAGAGTTGGAGGAGAATTATGGTTGTAACTGGTGTCCTAGATGGAGGTAAATACTTATATTTACCTTCCTTCCTTAATAAGAATCTCTCAAAATGAGAGAAAAAAAGGAAATATTAATATGCATTAATATAAGTTGTGATAATAGGAGAGGTAGCATAACAACAGAATATTATAAAATAGGTATTACAATTCTATGCACCTAAGTCTAATGTATGTTAAGATTTTGCTTAACTTATTCTTAATATCTTCATGAATTTTATAAATTTCCTCATGAGTTTTCATTCTAGTAGACTGGAGATGTGGAGAGGTAGGTTTAACCTGCCAGTTAATACTAGTCTGAATGTAACATAAACATAAAAAAGTGCACTAATCTTAAGTATACAACTCAAAAAAATTACAGCAAAATAAATATACTCATATAACCATGATGCAGGTAAAAAATAGAATAATTGCAACACTCCAGCAACATCCCTTATGCTAAATTCCAGTAACTAACCCCACACCCTTATATGCACCCTCTGGTTTTGAACTTGAAGGAAAGCATACAATTTTTTTACATTATTTTTAATATAGTAATAGCTAATTCATTTTTCTTGCTATATAATGTTCTAATTCTTATACTATAGCAGTTTATTTATGCATCTTACAGTTGATGAGCACTTCAATTATTTCCACTAGTAGATTTCAGTTGTTTTTAGCAACTGGCTATTATAAACAAAGCTACTATTAATAATATTGTATATGTGTATACTTTTGGGTCATTTTGCCAGGATTGCTTGGTTATAATGACTGAATGCCATCAACTTAGTAAAAACTATCAAACTATTTTCTAAAATGGTTTTACCAATTTAACCTCTCCAGGATGATTCGAGACTCTGGTAAATCCATGTCTTTGTCAATGTTAAATTGTCAATCTTTTCCATTTTAGCCATTGTGAGATGTGTTTAGTAATATCTCAATGTGGTTTTAATTTGTATTTTCTTGATGACTAATGAGATTGAGCACCTTTTCATTTGACTCTTGTCCATTTGGATATATTCTTGTGTGGGACTCCTGTTCAGATATTTTACTTACCTTCCTATGGGATTGTCCTATAAAGTTGTAGCTTTTTATTTCTTTTAATTAAAAAAAAATTAATGTTTATTTTTGAAGGAGAGAGACACAGACTGTGAGTGGGGGAGGGGCAGACACACACACACAGACACACACACACACACACACACAGAATCTGATGCAGGCTCTAGGGCTGAACTGTCAGCACAGATCCCGAGGTGGGGCTGGAACTCACAAACCGGATCATGACCTGAGCCAAAGTCAGAGGCTCAACCAACTGAGCCACCCAGGTGCCCCCCCATATTATATATTTTTTTTAAAAAAAAGAGAGTGCACACGTGCATGAAAGCAGGGGAGGGACAGAGAGAGATGGAGACACAGAATCTAAAACAGGCTCCAGACTCTGAGCTGTCATCACAAAGCCCGCCTCGGGGCTTGAACTCACAAACCTTGAGATTGTGACCTGGACTGAAGTCAGACACATAACCAACTGAGCCACCCAGGAGTCCCTGCAGCTTTTTGTTTTTAGTATTCTGGATAATAGTCCACTTTTGGTTATACATATTATAGAGATTTTCTTCCATCCAATTTTTCTTCCAAAATTTCCTGACTATTCTTAAAATTTTGCATTTAAATATTATTATTAGTTTATTGTTTTATACAATGGTGAAGAAAAATTAATCAAATAACAACAACAAGATCTTGCTGGAATTGTGATTAATATTATATTAAGTATAAATCAATTTGGATATGTTTCATTTTTATAACATTAAATTGTCCAGTTCATAAATTACTATATCCTTCCATTTCTTTATATGTTCTTTAATTTCTCTCAATAATGTTTTGTAATTCTTCACGTAGTGAATGTAAACATTTGAACATTTAAACATTAAAAAAAAGATTTTTTAAATCTTTGATGCTACTTAAAATTGTATTAAGCTTTAAATTTTATATTCTAATTACTTGAATATAGTAATATTGTTAAAAATACCGTCTAATACTTTCTTCTAGATTTTTCTTTATTTTATATCTTTACATGATTATATTACCTGCAAATAATGTTTTTTTATTATTTCTTTTTCAGTCCTTATACCATGAATTTCTTTTCTTACCTTTTTGCATTAAAAATCCATTTTAAAATAAAATGGTAAACGTTAATAAAATTAAATTTTCCAGTATATTAAATAGAAGTAGTGACAGCAAGCATCATTGTGTCTTTTCTCATTTCCTAATCAATATTTAATATTGTGTTTTATTTGTAGATAGTTTTCATCATTTTAAAGAGCTTCTCTTCTATCTTCAGTTTGTTAAAATTTTATTCTGAGTAAATTATTTCTGACAATTTTGTTTACAGTCATGTTTACTTTTATCAGATGATTTTTCTGAAGTAACTGATCTTTCTCCTTTATTCTGTGAATGTGATGAGGTGTGTTGATTGATATTATATTAAATTAGTCTTGGAATCAAACTATTTCTTTGTATATACTAGATTTGACTTGTAATGGGTTTTTGTTTCTATGGTTAATAGATAAATTGGTATTTAATTTTACTTTTTTGTTATACAACTGTCAGGTTTTATTATCAATACTATATTGAATTTATAAAAGAAATTAGCAAATATTTACTATTTTTTTGTTCACTGACAGAGTGGGAATTAATTTGGTATTGTATCTTTTTTTTTTAATGTTTATTTATTTTTGAAGGAGAGAGAGACAGTGTGAGTGAGGGGGTGGGCAGAGAGAGAGAGAGACAGAATTTGAAGCAGGCTCCAGGCTCTGAGCTGTCAGCACAGATCCTGAGGCAGGGCTCGAACTTACAAACCTGTTGCATCCACATGACTCCTGAAACAGAATGCTACAGGCACCAGTGACAGTCACAACAAAGTTTATTGCAATGGGAGGCAAGGCTGACTGATTGGGACTGACACTCTTGACCAGAGTGCGGCCTCGAACAGCCGGGGTACAGAGTTTTTATAGCTGACCACATCGTCTTATCATCACCTGGGAACAGAACAAGGAAATAGTTCCCAGATACGGGTGGAAACAGTTCAGACATGCCCTTGCCCCAATCCAATCAAACACTAATCCAGTTGATTTTCCTTAAACTTTTGTTCCCTTGACTGATAGGACAAGGCTGTTATCTCTTAACCTACAGTGTTAAAACAAAGCTGTTATTTCTCAAGGCTACAGGTTAGCCCTACACTACCATTTAACCCTTACAAACCGGATCATGACCTATGCTGAAGTTGGAGGCTCAACCGACTGAGCCACCCAGGTGCACCAACCCCCCCCCCCCCAGCCCCTGGCCCCCGTATAATACCTTATTTTTTAAAAGAAAGAGTGCGCACGTGCATGCAAGTGGGGGAGGGGCAGGAGGAGAGGGAGAGAAGGTATCTTAAGCAGGCTCCATGCTCAGCGTGGAGCCCACATGGGAACCTTGGGCTCAAAGCAGGGCTTGATCTCAGGACCATGAAATCATGACCTGAGCTGAAATCAAGAGTCAATCGCTTAACCAACTGACCCACCCAGGCAACCCAGTATTTTATCTATCATGATGTGACATTCAGTGAAGCCATATAAGCCTTGAATTTTCTTTTTGAGAAAATTTCTAAATATAGATGAAGTTTTTAAAGTGCATATATGTCCTAGATTTGGGTCTGGAGTTCTTTCTTGTCCAGCAAGAAAGCTGCAGGCAGGATTAAAATGTGAGAGATGGCTAATGTCTGGGAGAAGACAAGAGCCCCGATTAAGGCTCCTTGCTCTGTTTTTATTAGGATCAGAAGGATTACAAACATGGTGATGGACGTGCACAAAGAGACAACGGAACTGTGAACATTAACTCATGGATGTGAGGGAAAGGGGGTTTTGAAGATAAGCAGAGTTAGGGGTTTGGGTTAATACAAAACAAAAATCCTGGCCCCTGGTGGAAGGTTGTTTACAGCAGACCTGAGGCACCACCTCTGTTTACCTAAACTGGCCTAGGGGAAAAGAAAGACGGAGCAGGCTACCTCAGGGTCAACAAGGCACCTTTTTTTGCTAATTAGCTCCACTCTGGGCAACCTCTTCCCTCAGTAGTCTATAGCCCTATTTACCTGTTTACCTAATTTGCTCCTTTCCAGTGAAAGCAGCTTTCTGCTATTGTACTAAATTGAGGGGTGTATCCGCACTGAATACCTAATCTTGTTTACCTCATATACCTTTGTTCTATATTGTCTATATTGGGGCCTTTGCCCCACCCTCCCTATATCTATTTACCTTATCTTGTTTGCCCCAACTTGGGTGTGAGCATCCTATGACTTTCTAATTCTTTATGCCCTGTTAAGGCATCAGTGCAGGCTCAGGGAATTCCTAACCTTATTCCCCACAGATATAGTCTTATACAGATTTTTAGTGTTTTATTTATTATATCAAAATTGGTTAAGTTGTGTCCATTTAATTTAAAATTTTAGATTTACTGGCCTAATTTGTAATATCATTTTGTTTGATTTTTTAATATTTGTAGAATCTATAGTGATATCTCCATTTGCTTCTGATATTGGTTATTTGTGTTTTTTCTCTCTTTTTTTAAATGTTTATTTATTTATTTTGAGAGACAAAGAGAGAAAGAGAGAGAAAGAGAGAGGGAGTGTGTGTGTGTGCACACGCGTGTGTGCCAGCATAGGGAGAGGCAGAGAGAGAGGAGAGAGAGAAGGCAGCTCTGTACTGCTAGTGGAGAGCCCAACATGGAGCTTGATCCCACAAACAGTGAGATCATGACCTGAGCTGAAATTAAGAGCTGGTAGCTCAACAAACCGAGCCACTCAGGCACCCCTCTCTTTTTTTTTTTTTTCTTGATTGAACTTGACATGAGTTTTACATTGGAGTTTTTAAAGGACTACTATTTTTTCTTTGCTGACTTTTTCTCATACACAGTATATTCATTTTCATTTCCATTAAATTCTGCCCTGATTTTTATTATTTGTTTTCTTCTGCTGTGTTTGTATTTAATTTGATAACCTTCTTCTAAAGTTTTGAAATGGGCACTTATTTTTCAGTCTACCTTCTATTGAAATGTAGCTTTTGAAATAAATCTTTATACGGATTTACATTTTCTTCTGAGCATGACTTTAGCTGCATGTCACTCATTTCAATATGTAGGATTTCCCTTGATAAAGAGGCCAAAGTTTTTTCTAATTCTTCTTGGGATACTCAGTTTGTTATGATTTAACCCTAAAAGTATATTGCTCAAGTGTCCAAAATTGAAGATTTCCTTTTCATCTTTTTCTTATTCATTGCTAGTTGAATTTGACTCTATCTAGAGATCATACTCCAAACCATTTAAATTATCTGAAATATATTGAGAATTGCTATATGGGCCATCATTTAGTCACTTTTGGTAAATGTTCTATGCAAACTCGAATAGAGTGCTTGAATAGAGTGCTATTCTTCACGTTGGAAAGAGGATGGATAGATAGATAGATAGATAGATAGACATCTGCCAATCAATGAGGTTCAGTTTGTTAATATCTATAAGTAGTTCAAATCTATATGTTTCCTAATTTTGTTGTCTTGTTCTATTTGTTACTGAGTAAAATTCTAAAATCTCCCACTGATATTGTGACTTTTTTCTGATTTCCCTTTTAATTATGTTGATTTTGTATTTGTGGCACCCCTCCCTTTTTATGATAATGCAGGTTCACAGAAGCATTCATGAAAGCTGAATAACACAAAATGATTTTAATAATCAATCATAAATGATGATTGTTCTGTGACTTTTAGACAATTTGGTCAAAACATTAATTAAAACTCTTATTGTAAATTATAAATGTATAAGGGGATGGACATAAAAACAACATTCATGTTTCTGTAGTACAGTGTAACTTAAAACATTAAAAACATTGATTGATTAATTAAAGTTTTATATCTTTGTAAGAAAATGATTTAGGAGTACATTGAGATGTGAACACTGTTTTCCTTCTTTTCACTGTATGTTTTGTGATATAGAATAAACCTCTTTTCTATGTCCTGGTGAATTATCATACTCCTTTCTAAGCTTAGATGAGTTTCTAACATTTTATCCTTTGCACTTTCAATATCTCTAAATATTTTTGAGGGTTCTCTTAATGGGAATTTTAGTTGCCAACGTCACTTCCTCTGGGATGTTTTCATTCTTTTCCATCATGACCATGTTTCCCATTTATATCAATACATTTGCATTCACCTAGTTCCTCTAGCAGAATATCTGCAATCAAACAGAGCACCGTCAACATTCCCATGGTCAGCTATTTTTTTCTATAACTCCGTTTACATTCCATTCTTATATCACTTCCAGTCTTTATTACTTTATATTTCTTTGCTCTCCTTTTCCTTGTGGGTCAATTTCTTCCTTTAATTCTGTATTTTTGTAAAATGTCACTTGGGTTTATCACTTGGGGACAAGGAGGCAATACACTGCACACTTCACTCTCTGTACACAAACTGAAAACAGATGCACAATGACCAATCGCAGACAGACTTTCCAAGAAGTGATATGATTTGTCACTGATCATCATGTGCATTTGTTATTTAAGTAGAGATTTGTGGACTAAAGAGCTATAGAAGCAAAGTTTGTACTTTATGTAATTATTCACAGTTAATATGCCATGGTAACCAAAATTTGAACTGCAATGTTGGGAATATGGTGTTATTTAATTAAACTATGGTAACTGAAATTTGTGCATATGCAAGCCATGCAAAATGAGGATTGTTTCAATATGTTGTGGCCATGTTATTAGATACATTCAAATTCACTAATACTTAGAATAGTGAAATTCATGGAGATGGAAATTAGAATGGTGGTTGCCAGGGCCTGGCAGCAGGTGGGCAATGGAGGGTTATTATTTAATGGATGTGGAGTTTCAGTTTGGGAAGATGAAGAAGTTCTGGATGTGGATGGTGGTGATGGCTGCACAGTGTGAATGTTCTTAATGCCACAGAACTGTACACATAAAAATGGTTAAAATGGTAGATTTTATGTTAACTGCAATTGAAAGAATTTTTTAAAACATTTTAAGAAAGAAAAAAAAAGTTGAGAGAATTACCCAAATAACATCAACATTTTTCAAAATAAATTCTAGAAAAAGATTATGTGAACTGGAAAAATAATTGAGGAAATGAGAAAATAAAATTTCCCGAAATTGAGAAAAGACTCTGAGGGCCAACAATGATGAATTTGTATATACATATCCAGACATGTCATGAAAATTTTTCAGAAGATAATACGTAGTATAAAAATAAAAAATATATATATTCCAAAGTTAGAAAGCCAATTATCTAGAAAGAAACAGGATCAGAATGACATTGGACAGGAATTAGAAGTCAAGGGGCGAGGGGCACCTGGGTGGCTCAGTTGGTTAAATGTCTGACTTTGGCTCAGGTCACAATCTCATAGTTCATGGGTTTGACCCTGGCATCAGGCTCTATGCTGACAGCTCAGATCCTGGCGCCTGCTTCAGAAATCTGCTTCAGATTTCTCTCTCTCTGTCTCTCAAAAAAAAAAAAAAAAAAAAAAAAAAGAATAAACACCACCACCACCAACCAAAATTAACAAGAAGTCAAAGGGTGAAAGCCTTAAAATTACAAGAGCCTCAAATTGCAAGAGCAAAATAAACACATTGTCAGACACTCAGAATTAGCAGAAATGTTATCTCCCTTTATTCTTACTGGAAAAACAAAAATAAAAGGAACTACATAATTGTTAGCTCACAGCAAAACCAAACTAAAAAGGAATCCACTAAGGAAGAGGTCAGAAAATCAAGAACAAGTAGGGTTAATCCAGGGAACAAGGAAAAGAACAAAAACAGCAAAAAATCTAAAGGAAAGAAATCCAAATCACAGTTGTGTAGATGGCTTATAAAGAAATGTCCATGTATAAATTGTTTAACAAATAATAGCATAATAAAACCTATAGATAAGAAAGGACAAGTGTATTCAAGTATATGTTTTTGGTGAAGAAACACATGACAGAAAGCTCACAGTCTAAACAGGAGACAAGGAAAATGTGATTTGGTTCTGAGAATTTATTTATTTATTTAAAGTGTTTTTTTAATGTTTATTTGTTTTTGAGAGAGAGACAGAGCATGAGTTGGGGAGGGGCAGAGAGAGAGGGATACACAGAATCTGAAGCAGGCTCCAGGCTCTGAGCTGTCAGCACAGAGCCCAATGCAGGGCTCAAATTGTGAACCATGAGATCATGACCTGAGCCAAAGTCAGACGCTAAATCAATTGAGCCACCCAGGCACCCCAGTTCTGAGCATTTAAAGTATTGTATTTGGTCTTGATGCTTGGAATGTTCTCCTTTTAGTTCCAGAAAGCTGGTGACTTAAGATGATAATATCTTATCTATGAATTCATTCACACTTCCTGGTCTTGTGAAAATATTTTCATTATCATAAGATTGAAAATGTAGCTTAGTCATTTTCAATTTTAAAATCAAGAAGAGCAGACAAAAATCATGGTTATAAACACACACACACACACACACACACACACAAATATAAACTTGGCAAAAGAAAAAAATCAAATCTATTTGAGAGAGATTTTAAGAGTGAGAAAGAACAGGAAAAGTTATGGAGGGAAATCTAATACTGCCTTTCTTCATCATGCATAGTGGAAAATACAATAGTGTCTAAAGTTGTTGGATCAAGAAACAGAGATTTACATATATGTAAAATCAATTATATATACAGAGTGTGTGTGTATATATATATATATACATAACACAATTTGAGAAGAATGAAAAGGAAAGGAGCTGGTGTAAATGATAGATTTCCCATCATTCATAACATGGTGTCAATGGATATCACTTATTTGTAAAAAACTAAGCTATATGGGAATAAACATATCATAAAAAAGTAAAAGTAAGCCTCAAAACAACAACAACAACAACAAACACTTTAAATTTTTTTTTTTTTCAACATTTTTTATTTATTTTTGGGACAGAGAGAGACAGAGCATGAACGGGGGAGGGGCAGAGAGAGAGGGAGACACAGAATCGGAAACAGGCTCCAGGCTCCGAGCCATCAGCCCAGAGCCTGACGCGGGGCTCGAACTCACGGACCGCGAGATCGTGACCTGGCTGAAGTCGGACGCTTAACCGACTGCGCCACCCAGGCGCCCCAACAAACACTTTAAAGTGGTTTTTCTAAAGCATGTGAACAGAGTGAATTTGGGACATGTAGTATAATTTCATAACTTGATGTACCTATATTATACAAAATTATATTAGCACTTGAATACAGTTCATTCTGGTGTTTTAAAAGTAAAATTTAAAAATGGTCATGAATAAGAAAAAAAAGGCAGAAGTATGCATGAAAAAATTAGGTTCAAAAGATTATTATCACTTGCAATAATTGCTTTTGACAATAGAAAACAACACTTATGCTCAAGGTGATATTTTAACTGAGAGAACTATTTGAAATACATTTATTCTGTTCTCATTAATTCTGCCTCCCAATTAACTTACAATTTTGTGTTCTAGAAAGGTAGAGAAGTCAAAAGAGAGAGGCTCTGTATTAGTTCTTTTCTCTTCGTTTTCTTCCCTTGGCACAGAAAGCAAAATAACCAAAAAAGAGAAAAAAGAAAAAGTTAAATCTTCACATGGAGCAAAAAGTAGAATTTGGATTAATATTTAAAGGAGAAAAACATTTTTTTGTTTAGACTTACAAAAGTTAATTCTCTTTTTATCAAATTCCTCTGTTCTCTGAAATGTTCCATTTATCCAAAGTAATATAGTTTAAGTATTCAGAGAAGCATCCTCATTATGCAATATGGTATGATTTTTTAATGACTTCATGTTTTTACAGAAGTTTTAGGTTCACCAAAAAAGAAAAAAAAAAAATTGAGAGGAAGGTATAGAGATTTTTCACATACTCTTACCCTCACACATGCATATCCTCCCTTGTTATCAATATCACTCACCAGAATGGTACATGTTTTTACCAACAATGAACCTACATAGACACATCATAATTACCCAAAGTCCATAGTTTACCTAAGGACTCACTCTTGATATTGTACATATAATAGGTTTGGACAAATGTATAATGTTATATATCTACCTTTATCATACCATACAGAGTATTTTCACTGCCCAAAAACATACCTCTGTGTTCTGCATATTCATATCTCCCTCCCCCCAACCCACCATTGGCAACCACTGATCTTTTTATTGTGTTCATAATTTGCCTATTCCAGAATGCCATATAGTTGGAATCATAAGCAGTATGAAGGCTTTTCAGATTGGCTTCTTTCACTTAGTAATATGCATTTAAGCTTCCTCCACGTCTTCTTATGGCTTAGTAGCTCATTTCTTTTTAACATTGGATAATATTCCACAGTCTGAGCATACCACAGTTTATTCATCCATTCACCTACATTTGAAAGACATCTTAGTTGCTTCCAAGTTTGGGTAATTATGAATAAAGCGTCTGTAAACATCCACATGTAAGTTTTTGTGGGAAAAGAAGTTTTCATCTCTTCTGGGTAAATACCAAAGAGTTTAATTACTAGATTGTAGGGTAAGAACATGTTTAGTTTTATAAGAAATTGCCAAACCCTCTTCCAAACTGGCTGTACTATTTTGCATTTCCCCTAGTGAATGGGAGTTGATATTGACCACATCCTTGCCTGTATTTGGTGTTGTCCATGTTCTGGATTTTGACTATTCTGTTAGGTGTGCAATAATATCTTACGGGTGTTTCAGTTTACATTTCCTTGATGGCAGCTGATGTGGGACTTCTTTTCATATGCTTATTTGCCATCTGTATTCCTTCTTTGATGACATATCTGTTAATGTTTTGGGCCCATTTTTTAATTGAGTTTATTTTCTTGTTGAGTTTTAAGATTTCTTTGTGTATTTTGGATAACAGTTCTTTTATCAGAGGTGTCTTTTGTAAATATTTTGGCCCCTTCTGTAGCTTGTTTTCTAATTCTCCTGATATTGTCTTTCACAGAGAAGAAATTTTTAATTTTAATGAAGTCCAACTTATCAATTATTACTTTCATGCGTCATGTCTTTGGTAATATTTCTAAAAAGGCATCATATACCCAAAGTCATTTGGGTTTTCTCCTATGTCATCTTCTAGAAGTTTTATAGTTTTGTGTTTCACATTTATGTCTATGATCCATTTTGAGTTAATTTTTGTGAAGGATGTAAGGTTCATCTTTAGAGTCATGGTTTTTGGTTTTGTTTTGTTTGTTTTTGTTTTGTTTTGTTTTGCATGCGGATATCCAGTTGTTCTGGCACCCTATCTTGAAGACTATCTTTGCTCCATTGTATTGCCTTTGTTCTTTTATCAAAGATTAGTTGGTTGTATTTATAGGTGTCTATTTCTGGGCTCTCTATAATGCTCATTGATCTATTTGTCTGTTATTTTACCAATACCTCACTGTCTTGATTTCTGTAGCTTTATGGTAAGTCTTGAAATAGTGTCAATCTTTCACTTTGTTCTTCTCCCTCAATATTGTCTTGGCTATTCTGGGTCTTTTGCCTCTCCACATAAACTTTAGAATCAGTTTCTCAATATTCACAAAATAACTTGCTGGAATTTTGCTTGGAATTGCATTGAATCTATAGATCAAATTTGGGAGATCTGATATCTTGTCAATATAGAGTCTTCCTATCTATGTACATGCAATATTTCTCCATTTCTTTAATTATTCTTTGATTTCATTCATTACAGTAATTTTTTATAGTTTTCCTCCTATAGATCTTGTATATATTTTGTTAGATTTAGACCTAAGTATTTCCCTTTTTTTTGGTGGTAAATTATACTGTGTTTTTAAATTTATAATTCCACTTGTTCAGTTTTGGTGTATAAGGAAGCAATTGATTGTTAAAATTTAGTTTTCATCCTGCAACCTTGCTATAATTGCTTATTAGTTCTAGTTCTGTTTTTTTTTTTTTTCTTTATCACTCCTTTTGGTTTTCTACATAGAGAAAAAATTCATCTGCAAACAAAGATAGTTTTGGGTTTTTTTCCCAATCTGTTTACTTTTTTTTACCTTAAAAAATTTTTTTTTACATTTATTTTATTTTTGAGAGTCAGAGAGAGACAGAGCACAAGTGGGGGAGGGGCAGAGACAGAAGGAGACAGAATCCAAAGCAGGCTCCAGGCTCCGAGCTGTCATCACAGAGCCCGACATGGGGCTCAAACTGACAAACCATGAGATCAAGACCTGAGCCAAGTCGGAGGCTCAACCGACTG
This sequence comes from Neofelis nebulosa, assembly GCF_028018385.1. Taxonomy (NCBI): domain Eukaryota; kingdom Metazoa; phylum Chordata; class Mammalia; order Carnivora; family Felidae; genus Neofelis; species Neofelis nebulosa. Next base: position 48,282,957 of record NC_080790.1, on the reverse strand, counting down.
AGCCACCCAGGTGCCCCGAGACTGACAAGTTTTAAAGGCATGGTTTAAGCATATTTAACAACTTTCTTAGAACAAAGAAAAAGAAAATTTTTCAAAAGGAAATCCCCTTCCTTTTTGAGATCAAAGACACCAGTAGCTTAAAAAAATTTTTTTAATGTTTGTTTATTTTTGAGAGAGAGAGCGAGAGAGTGCACGTGGGCCCGCGCGAGCAGGGCAGGGGCAGAGACAGAGGGAGAAATAGAATCCGAAGCAGGCTCCAGGCTCTGAGCTATCAGCACAGAGCCCGACATGGGGCTTGAACCCATGAACTGTGAGATCATGACCTGAACTGAAGTTGTAAGCTTAACTGACTGAGCCACCCAGGAACCCCACAATCTGTTTATTTTTTTATTTCTTCTTCTTGCCTTATTGAATTAGCAAGGATTTCCAGTATGATGTTGAAAGGAGTGATGAGATAAGATTTCCTTGCCTTGTACATGATCTTAGTGGGAAAGTTTTGAGTTTCTCACCAGTATGTATGTTAGCTGTAGGTTGTAGATAATCTCTATCAAAGTTGAGAACGTTCACATCTATTGCTAGTTTATTCAGGGTTGTTTTTTTTTTTTTTTTTAATCAAGAATGGATGTGAGATTTTGTCAAATACTTTTTCTGCATCTATTGACATGAACTTGTGACTTTTCTTTTTTAGTTTGTGATGTGATGGATATTTTTAGTTGTTTTTGAAATTTGAAGCAATCTTGCATGCAAGGGATGAGTCCTACTTTAATTCTTTTTATAATTTTTTGGATTAAATGTGCCAATATTTTGTGGAGAGTTTCTGCATCCATGTTGATGAAATACTCATGATGCTAATGTGTGAACAAAGACATCTTTGTACTTGTTGCCTGCAGACACTCAGAAAGATCACTAGAGACATTCACACTGCAAACAAGGAAAATCTCTTTGATTGCCACTGCTTGACCTCATTCCATCTGAAGATGCTTCAAACCTGACATCCAGAGATTTTATCAGTTTAACCCAGAAACTGAATTTATAATTTGCTCAGATGATTAACCTTTGTTTTTCTTTTATTTACATAGAAATGCCTCTCATTAAATTACCGGATTGCTCACATCATACAGAGACCTAATTTAGATGAAAACTCACCTTTAACACTGTCTTTTGAAATAAAACATCCTCATATTCATCCTGTCCTAAGTACTTATGAGGATATGTGATTGTTAATACATTATGTTGTGCCTATGTAAATAACTTAAGAAAACCCATTGAAACCCATATGATTTATTTAACTGATTAAATCATGGCTCTGGGAATCTCTGCTGTAGGGAATTTTCTAACCCTTTACTACTGTTTTCCTTATAGTCATCATATTAACATCCCTAGTGCCTTGTGTATTCTCAAAGGTTTTAAATGCCTGTTGGCACCCAGTCACATGCTAAATGATATCCATCAGGATCAGACAAATGGGTGAAATCAACAGTAACCATAGATGAAGATGGTGACCACATGGCTCTCCAGACTGATGATTCAACTAATGAAAAACAGCAAATGAGCGATTCTTTAGCCTTGACTACGTCAAGGGTGGTAACAGAATCATGCCATAATGGTTGGGCATTCTCTCAGTCAGCAGACTGGGGGAATTGTTAAAATAAAAAACAGATGGAGACTAGTTTTGAAAATTCCCTGAGCAGATAAAACCAGTTTAGTCATATAAGCTAAACTTTATTTAGCTTATTTTGCAAGGCTAACTTGACCTGGGTCATTTCTCATTTATGCCTCTGGAGATTCTAAGCAGAACTGGAAATATTTTCCAAGGTTGATATGAGGTGGTTACCAGTGTGAGGTGGTGACCAATTCCCTATTTAAGAGAATTCTAATATCATATCTAATATCATGACCAATCATTGTGGAGGATAAACAGTTACTGCTGCTGCTGCTGCTGCTTTCTCATTATATAAGTTGCTTTATAACAACATACCCCTCGGCCTCATACCTTGTTTAACTAGTTTAAGTGATTTTGATATATGCAAAATACATTTTTGACTGATTACCACTTCCGTGATTCATTGGTTTAACTTTTGCCATTGATTTTTGAACCTATTTCTGAATACCGTCCTCAGGAACAGTATTCCCTGAGCTTCCTGGATCTGTGGTTTGTGTCTGACATTAATTAGGGGAAATCCTCAGTCATTATTATTTCAAATATTTCTTCTGTTCCTTTCTCTTTCTCTCCTGAGATTCCTGTTACATGTGTGTTTTACATATTGAGGTTGCTCCCAGTCCTTGAATACTCTGTTCTGGTTTTATTTATTTATTTTTTTTAGTCTTTGTTCTGTTTGCTTTTCAGTTCTCAAGAGTTCTATTGATATATCCTCTAACTCAGAGATTCTTTCCTCAACCATGTCTAGTCTATTAATAGGCCCATCAAATGTGTTCTTCATTTCTGTTACAGTGTTTTTGATCTCTAGCATTTCTTTTTGTTCTTTCTTAGGATTTCTGTCTCCGCTTGCATTGCCCTTCTGTTCTTGTTTCCTATTTTACCCATGATAGCCCTTAGCATATTAATCATAGTTGTTTTAAATTTCCCTTCTGATAAATACAACATGAACACAACATCCCATCTGCCATGTCTAGTTCTGATGCTTGCTCTGTCTCTTCAAATTGTGATTTTTGCCTTCTGATATGCCTTGTAATTTTTTTTTTATTCGATAGCCAGACATGATGTACCAGGTAAAAAGAACTGCTGTAAATGGGCTTTTAGTAATGTTGTGGTGAGATGTGGGAGGAGGGGAAGTGTTCTATAGTCCTATGATTAGGTAAGTTTATGCTTCTGGACTGTAAACTTCACAAGTGTTCTCAGATTTTGTTTTGTTTTTGTTTTTGTTTTTGTTGTTTTCTCTTAGGTGGGACAAGATGGCTAGGGATGGTTGGGGTTGTGTATTTCTCTTTCCCAGGTCACTTAGACTCCGATAATACCATCATAGCTTAGGCTCTGATTAACTAACTACTCTTCCTTGAGGACAGGCCTTGAGAAGAATAGCTCTGGCATATTTCAGAGTGGTTCTTTTCCCCCTTCCCCTGCCAGAAGCGGGAGAGGATTTTGCTCATTCTATTTTTATGGCAACCTGGTCAAGTTTCTGGAGGTCAATCTCATAATATTGTGGAGTACCCTTCAATAACTGGGTCCCTCAGAGTTGTCTGTACTGAGCCTCTAGCCATTCTTTGGTTATAGATCTGGTTTCCTACCTGGGCTCTGGTTCTTGGAGGTTTCCATTTGTGAGTCTCTGCTCTGGGGAGCCACCCCAGCCTGTCCCGCTTGGTGGTCTGTCTCTTGTCCTGGGGGCAACAGTTGGCCCTGTTTCATCTGTTTTCTTATGGATCCTAGAAGAGGAGTTGATTTTTCAATTTGTTCAGTTTCTTATTTGTTGTTCAGACAGAGTGGAGGCTTCCAAGCTTCTTACATGTGGAACTAGAAAAAAAAGTAAACTACATAGTACTTTTTTAATATTAAAAGTATTCTAGTTACTGAGAATTCTTTGGGTAGGAGTTGGGTAGGGAAAACTGTGTTTTAACAAAATTATCTATTTTAAAGGCAACCTACATTGTTTTTCTGTTACATAATATGTATTATTATGGAATTATGTATTTAAGGAAGTAAAATACTAATCTCTTCACTTTCTTATAGAAATCATAGGAAAATATCATGTGTTGCCTGAGAAATGTAAGTGGAATGGCATTGCCATCGGTTTTTTACTGCTCAAGATGATTTTTATTTTATTCTTGCCTGGATCTCTTTAACCTAAATTCATTACACCATTCTCAAAAAAATGCTTAAAATTTCTAATTACACAATTTTATTTTGGATTTTATAATGCCATCTTTTTTTGGTAGCACATTCTGCATTTGCAATAAGCATAGTTTTTTTTTTTTAACTAATTTTTATAATAACTGCCATTTAGGCCATTAGTATATCCATCTGATGAGATAGCCATCTTACAGAAGTAAAAACAAGAATGCATACAATAGTGTAAAAGAATTTATTTAATCTACCTTCCCCCTCCCTCCATCCTTCTGAACTCATATCTAGTCTTTCCCTCTCTCTCTCCAGTCTTGTTACTATAGTTACTGTGGCCTTTTCGCTGTGTCCTGAATAGGCCAAGCAAAATACTCTGCATTGCTATTCCCTGCACTTTGGAACTCTGCCCCAGATACACAAGTCGCTCACTCCCGTCCCTTCCTCATATCTCTTAGTGAGACTTTTTGATCACCTTCACATTGGCCCTACCCAACAATACATATTCACCAGATCTTTCTACTCCTTGTCTTCCTTAACCTGCTGTAATTTTCTTCACAGCACTTAACTCCTGATATTATATATTTGTTTTGCTGACTGTCACTTCCTTTCTATCCTCATGCTACCTTCATTGGTCTACTGCTTTGTGAAATGACTAAAATCCATATGAAGGAAGTTCCTCCGTTTACCCCTTTTCCTTCATCTATGATCCATTCCCCTTTCCCATTCCTTATCCCTTCTCTGTCTTTCCTAACTGATCGGATTACATCAGTGATCCCAAGCAAGGAGCATGAAAATAGGAACCAAAGGACATTTGGGTTACAACAGAAATAGTTTCCTGAACAAAAATCACAAGGACAAATAATTGACCTTCCCCTAGCCCATAAAAACACCATCCTGGTATTAATCTGGAAGTCATGTGCTCATTGTGAAGCTCCATAGACATCAGCTGAATGCACATTTAAATTCTATTTAACCTCTGTTGCAGTCATTGAGATAATTTTCTTTTGATAGCTCTGTATTTGTGCCTTAAACTGTTGGGCATAATAGGGGCTCAATAAATATTTGTTAAAGAAATATTTGTTTATATCTTTCCTAATTTGATGATAATATCCATATGGTTATAAGCAACGTTTTTAATGCTTATATTATGTTATTTCATTAACTTTTTCCTTCCTACAGCATAATTTTAATAGTTAAATATTTTTCCATTGGGGGCATATCACAATTTCTTCAGCCAGTTCTCTTATTTAGACATTTTTACTATTATGAGCAATGCCCCAGTGAATGGCATGTAGCTGAAATTTTGCATAATGCCCTGCGTAATCACCTTCCTGAGGCAAAAACCTGTCTAGATACCATGTGCGTGCATGTGTGTGTGTGTGTGTGTGTGTGTGTGTGTGTGTTCATACTATCTTCTAAAGCAGTTGAGTCTAGTAGGCCTTACATATAAGGTACAGTTTAGCTACTATATTTTATTTAATATTTAAATGTGTGAAAGTCCTATCACTATCTACTTCAAACATTATTAGTGGGAAAATGCGTTTTTGGTCAACTAAAACCTGATAACAGTTTTATAAATTCTTCTCTGCCATTAGACTGCTCCAATACCTACCCTATATGGTAAAAAATTGTAACAATAATTCCCCTCTTTAGCCTATAACCTACCCCATTTTTTATCCATGTTTGTCTGTTTCTGTTAGTAAAAAGAAAACAAACTGAAAGAACAACCAAAAGCCCCACCACTTTTAGCTTATTTCTGCAATTAAAATGTTAATTGCTAAAAAAAAAAAAACAACAAAAAACAAAACAGCAACAAAGAAAACATTTCTTTTAAAGAGTAATTTCTAGGAGTGTAATACTGCTTCAAAGAGTATCATTTGGATAAATGTTCACCACCTGACTTCTCAAATGACTGTCTTAGTTTATTCTTTTGCATGTACATATACGATGCTCATTTTCCCTCACTTTGATGACACTATTTATTATCCTTATTTTTAACATTTTTAATGGCATTTATTTTTTATTATAATTTTTATTTATTTGATCATTTTGAGGTTCATTCATGCTGCTAGACATATGTCAGTCTTTTCTAAACTGTGTACTTAATTTCTATTTAGAGAATCCATCTTTTGTGTATTATATTAGTCTGTTCAGGAATCCATAACAAAATACCATACATGAGGTGGCTTAAACAACAGACACTTATCTTCTCACAATTCTTGAAGCTGGTAGCCTAAGATCAAGGTGCCAGCAGTGTTAGTTTCTGGGGAGGCTCCTATTCTAGGCTTACAGACTTATGCTCACTGTGCCTTCACATGACTTTTCCTCTGTGCATTCATGAAGAGAAAAATATCTAATGCGTCTTTCTCTTTTTATAAGAACACCCGTCCTATGGGATGAGAGTCTCATCTGTGTGTCCTCTTACAATCTTAGTTACCTCCTTAAAGGCCTTATCTCCAAACACAGTCACTTTGGGGCTTAGGGGTTCATCATATGGATTTGGGGGGTATACAATTCAATCCATAGCACATATCTGTATTTTCTAATGGCAATTCTGTCCTTAATGTTTTAATTTCAATATTTAATCCACCTAAGAACTTTTTTATGTAATGTGTTTAGTTCACCAGCTAATTTTTTTGTCCCAATATCTATTATTGAACAACGCAGAATTTTTCCACTATTATAAAAGCCATCTAATCATTAAATTTTCTATCATTCCCATATGTATTCCTTATATTCCTTTTATTTAATTGATCTACTGATTCCTATAGAACCGATGTCTTGTTTCAATTATTATTGTAACATAGCTCTTAAAAGTCTTTCTCAGGGCGCCTGGGTGGCTAAGTCCATTAAGCATCTGGCTCTTGATTTCAGCTCAGGTCATGATCTCACGGTTGTTGAGTTCAATCCCCACGTCTGGGCTCTGTGCTGACAGCATGGAGCCTGCTTGGGATTCTTTCTCTCTCCCTCTCTCTCTGCCTCTACCCCACTTGCTCTCTCTCCCTCAAAATAAATAAATAAACTTTATTTTTAAAAGATCTTTATCATTATTTTTTGAATTTTTTGACTTTCTTCTTTTTAATCCTTTACTGTTCCAGATGAACACTTGAATTTAATTAGATTTCTTCATCTCACTACAATTTAAAATAGATTTTTTTTAGAGAAGAGCAACATGTTCTTATCATAGAAATAAAGGAAAAATAAAGAAGAAATATTTCTACATCTATCTATGTAATCTAATTCTACATGTACCCACATATCTATGTATCTACCTATCTTCCCAAATTGGATTTTTATGTAGGCTGAATCCTTTCCAAGAAATAACACTCCAGACCTAGGTGGTTTCACTATTGAATTTTTCAAATATTTAAGGAAAATATGCTTCACTGTTATACTATTTGTGTTTTTTTGCAGCAAAAAAAGTGGGGCATCCCATCTGACCACTTGTGATGGTTAGTCTTTTGTGTCAACTTGACTAAGCTATAGTCCCCAGTTTATTCAATCAACCACTAAACTTGGTGTTGCCATGAAGGTATTTTATGGGTGTGGTTAACATCTACAATCAATTGATTTGGAGGAAAGGAGATTATCCCTGATAACCTGGGTGGGTCTGTGTAATCAGACTGCTAGTTTTAAGAGGAGAAGTGAGATTTCTGAGGAAGAAGAAATTCTACCTATGGAGTATAGTTTCAGCTCCTGCTCAAGAGTTTCCAGTCTGTCCTTCCTGAAGTTCTGATGGCCATTCCTACAGATTTTGCACTTGCCTAGTCAGCCCCAGCAAGTATGTAGGCCAGTTACTTGCAACAAATCAGTCTCTTTGTATATATATTAAAATTTTTCAAATATTTTTTAAAAGCTGCTAAATCATAAATGTTAATTGATTTCCAAGAATCATGAGATATTTCAAAAAACTCACAAACTAAAAATAAGATGAAATAAGACAAAAACAAACATCACAGGAAGCAGAAACAAAATTCAGGAAATTGAAAAGTAATTTTAACGTGAACATTCATACCCTTTAATTGATATTCTCAGGGGATCAAAAGAATGTTGAACAATGTGACATGGTGATCCATAATAAGAAATATATACTTGGTCTTCTTCTCTTCTGGCACAGAAGTCCTAAAACCCTTGGAAATTTCTGTAATGAGAGTGATAAAAGTATCTTTTGTTATGTTAATAAAGTGACTTTTGGAAAGCATTTAAGGAGAGGGAATGGTTGACAGTGAAACCAACTGTACAATTGGAAGGTTGGAACTTTCAATCCTACCCTGACCTCTGGGGAGGAGAGAGGTTAAAGACTTGGTTTAATTAGTGATGGTCAATCTTTATGTAATGAAGCCTACATAAAAATCCAAAAAGATGGAACTTGGAGAGGTTCAGGGTTGGTGAACATGTGGCGATGCTAGAAGAGTTGCAGGCCTAGGGAGGGCTCCCTTCCCATATGCCTTACCCTATTCCTCTCTTCCATCTGGCTCTTCTTGAATTATATTATTTTATTGAAAACCAGTAATCTAGTAACTAAAATGTCTCCCTGATCTATAGGCAGTCGATCAGAAGCCCAAGTGACCACTTGGGCTTGTAATTGGCATCTGAAGTTGGGAAGGGGGAGTCTTGTAGGACTGAGCTGATCTGTGGGATCTGATGTTATTTATGTAACCAGGGTGCAGGAGGGCAAGAGTCCTTGGGTCTGGGTGTCCTGTTACCAGTGAGAGAGTCTGCATTATGTGAATGGAGTTCTCTGTTCTTGGGTGCCCCATGAAAGATTTATGTGAGGATCCATGCTCAAATAAAGACAGCCAGAAAGAAAGTAGCAAGCACAAAGCAGTTTATTAAGGACACTCCCAACGAGGGAGAGTGGGCAGATCCAGAAGTAGCAACTGCATGAGGAATAGAGGTGTCTTTTCTTTTTATGTTTGCATAGGTTATGGGTCACAGCTATGTGGTCTCCTACTGAGGTTGTTTGCAATCATCTAAGGTTGGGAGGGTAAGTTTTGGGTCCTACAGTGTTTTCTGTTGGAACTCTCAGGGCCGTCCTTCCTCTTGGAAAACCAATGTAAATACATCGTAATGAAGCTATAGATTATCCTGGGGCAGAGGTTGAAGAGTAGAGTGCATTTCTGCTCCTAGGGCTCTTCGTTTGTCAGTAGCAGAGTGCTGGAAGCCTTAAGTCCAGAATGTTGAGAGCCACAAAGTCAGACACTGTGCCCTCAGCTTATAATGTGTTACATATTTATCACCACCTTTGCCTCCAGCTCATGTCTAACTAGCTGCCTATTCTATCAATCCCAAACATACCAGCTTTTGTCACTTGCTGCTGAAGAAATCCAAAGGCAGAGAGACTAGTGGTGGTGAAACAGGAAAGGAATTTATTTCAGTGAGGGCAACGCCAGAAAGACAGCCGACTAATGTCTCAAAGATTATCCCCAAAGTGCTGAAAATACTTCTAGGTCTATCTAAGGAAAATGTGGGACAAAGGTGTGTGGGTGCATGCAGGTGGGCAGTAAAGGTCAGGTTGATCATTGTCTCAGGGTCAATCACTCAGAGTCTTGCTAGTGTGAGGGCAATCCTTATCACTTGAGGGTGTAGTTCCACCATAGGATGGTTTCCTGTGAGATCTTTTGTCTGAGTTTAGATAAGCTGACAAGAAGAACGTAATCAGTTTAGAAAGTACAGACTGAGATCAAAATGGAGGCAGCTGAAGTCCTCTTTCATTTCCAGTTAGTATCAGCATTGAGTTGAATGGCAGGACACCCAGTTGAGGTCAGAGAATTGCTTGAATGTGCTGAGAAACCCTCCATGCTCCCCACACACATCGGAATTGGTGACTGAATTATTAAACAATAAGAACAAAGAAGAACTCTTAGAAATTAAAATATGATTGTAAAATAAATATTCAATATTTTGTTCAGAAGATAAAGTTGAAGGAAAATTTTAATACAATACAGCAAAAAAGGGGGGCAGGAAATATGAGAGAAAAAGAGATAAACTTGAAGTCAATCTGCAAGCTCTAACTTTACACTAATAAGTTGCAGAAAGAATTGGATAGAGGTAACACTGAAGAGGAAAATTACAAAAGCTAAAATACAAGAAATTTCGTAGAGTTGAAGGACATAGTTTTAAGATTAAACACACTGAGTGTTTAAACTAATGAATGAAAAAGACAAACAGCTGGACACATCACTGTGAATATTAGAGATAAAAAAATAAATCTAAAAGAGAAAATAATTTTGAAAAAAATGAGGGGAAAATAAAGCGGTTTGCCACAAGAGATTAGAACCAGATAGGGATTATTGTTTTCTTATCAAGAATACAATGTACACTGGAAAAATTGGAATTGAGCCTTCAAATCTTAAGAGAAGGTTATTTCTGGGGCACCTGGGTGGCTCAGTCAGTTGAGTGGTTGAGCATCCTTCTTGGGCTCAGCTGGCGATCTCATGTTTCATGAGTATGAGCCCTGCATGGGCTTGCTGCTGTCAGCCTATCAGCGCAGAGCCTGCTTTGGATCCTCTGTCCCCCTCTTTCCCTGCCCCTCCCCCCTCAAAAAATAAATAAAACATTAAAAAAAAAGCTATTTCTACATACTAGGCCAATCCATTTTAAAGATATTCAAGCAGGCAAGAAGAGGAAAAAATACCTTCTAAATACTTCATAGGAAGTTTCTTAAGCCTGTGCTTTAGTGAAACAAAGGAGAAGAGTAAGCAAGAAGATAGATATGATTCGAGAAACATGGCACCCATCCTGGAGCACAAAGGACAGTCAGCCTGGAGAACACTCCACCCATATTAGGGAAGCTCTTTGAGTTTAGACCTTGTCAAGTAGAATTCAAGCAGGGAGGAGATGAGTCTGGTAGTATCAAACCACAGTCCAGAACAGCCACACACAGGAAGGAGGAGAAGTATCTTTTGTTGCTTTTATTGTGCTAAGTTCTGTACATAATTGAGATCCCTGTCTTTTTCATTCCCATCCACCTCACTGCTTTCATATTCTGCCCTTTTCCATTAGCCTGAGGGATATCTTACTAGGGATTCTGCCCACTAATTTCTCAGAAAATCTTCTGGTTTCTTTACTTTCTTTACTTTTGTGGTCTTTATTATCCTCAGTCTGTCTTATGTTTCTTACAGAAAATCCTCAGCTTGGAGAGGCCAGCTTTTCCTGGTTTCCAGTGTTGTTATAGACATTCTTCTCACCCATTTCCTTAGTAAATTTAATGAAAGATGGACAGGAGGGGTATTTAAACAAATGAACTTAAATCACCAACTTAAATAAGGAAATGAGTGTTGGGGAGACACTTAAAGTGACAAAGTTAATTTATAAATGTGTGCTTTGATTGTTAATTTTCTTGAACTCTTACCCATGGATTAGTTGTCTTCTCATGACAATAAATAGATGTAAGTAGATGACAGAGAAAAAGGGTTCATCTGTTTTTACGATGACCTTAGTACTTTGAATAGAATGTTAACTGGTAGCTTTACACAGTGGTGCTGAAAAATACCCTCAGCTCATTCTTACTCAGAGAAGCTGCTGGTGCATCACGTATGTCATTTGTGTTAAAAATTTGTTCTCTCTTTTTCCAACCAAGTTCTTCATTCTTGATTTCCATTGGTTATTATAATTATTCTTATTTTGTTACAGTCAGACATGTAAAATACACTTCTTATTTTTAAAGAGAAAGCATACAAAACCAGATGGCAAGAACCAAAATCTAAGGGAAAAACTAGTTTAAATTAAGCACACATTCCAGTATAATGAACCATATAATTAATCTAAGAACAAAATGATAAAGTCCCTAGTCGTACATATATTCGACTGGTTCTTTGTCGATTTGGTTACTAACTCAACTGTTTCATTTAATACTCTGAGTTAATGAGGGATCTCATATTCTAACAAGATGAACATTACAGGATTTTTGCCTTAAGCCCAAGGTTCTCAGAAGTCTGCAAAAGAAGTACAAGTAATGATGAGAGAAATGTGTGTGTATGTGAGTGTGTAGTGAGACATGTGTGCATATATGTATACTATACATACACATATGTACATATACACAATGGCCATTTGTACATTTATATAAAAGGCTACTACATAATGATTATAAAAATACTATTAAGGGCAAAAATTGACACATTATTCTGTTCTCAGAGTGACAAAAAACAACTTATATAATTGAGTAGAATACAAAACAGTTATGATAAGTGCTGAGTGCAAAAAAAGCTATTAGAGAAATATCAAATGATTGCCTGCAGAAAGGGTCTTATAAGTAGGGTTTTCATAGGTAGAGGTTATGGTTAGAATATTCTGTCTAGAAGGTATGGCAAGAGCAAAGGATAATGATACCTTCAGAGGATAATGAATGATAGTGAATGTAACAGCTTGCCTAGGTTTATGGAATAGTGAGATATAAAGCACAAATTTAAACCTAAACTAGGGTCATAGTTTTATTCATTTTAAATGTGAAATGATCAGGCAGTCATCTGAGAGTCACTGAAAGATTTTTAGCAGAGGAAGGTCACAATCAAAGCAGTACTTGAGGTCTCAAGGTGCCAGATAGAGTAGGCAAGAGACTGGTGATCGAGAAGTCATTGACAATATTACAATAGTCTAGCTAGTCACAAATGAGAGTTTAATTTGAAATATGTTGGCAGCTGGGAGTGGGGAGCAAGGATGTTTGTGGGAGACTGAAAAAGAAAAACTGACAAAAATTGATGATGTGTTTGTCAAGGGACATGAAGAAGAAAAAGGATCAGTGATATCACTAGGCTTCAACACTTGGTGAAGGGGAGAGTGGCAGATTACTAAGAAAATATAGAAACCAGAAATAGCAGCTGGATTTGCTCAGGATGCAAAAGGGAAAAGAAAGAGAGAAATGATGAATTGAAAAACTAAATTATTACATGTCATAATTTCAGGGAGATTTTACTCAAAATTATTCACTTTTCTACACTTATTTCTTGAATCCAGAAGTTGTACAAAATTACTCTACCATTGTTTCCAACACCTAAATATCGAGAAGAATGCTTATAAGTAAGAAATGAATCACAGTGTAATGATATTGACAGCTGTGTCTGTAGCCTGTTATTATTTGACTATGTTCTACAACTTCATTAGTTCAATTGAATACATATTCTGAAATGAAGTGATTTACTGGTTCAGCTGAATATATAGCAATATATTTGCATAAATTATACAAAATCCATTTATGCAACAGTGTACTGGAAATAGTATAATAGTGTCATTGTTAATTTATCTGTATTAGTGCCAGCAAAATGTATTCATGTGTCATGAATCATGGAGGAATCAGTTTAGCTTGAAAATAGTGTGGTTTATTCTTATTTTCTCTTTGGGATACAATTTGTTCCTAAACATCTTCTCACACATCCAGAAGATAACAAGGAGAATTCTGAATTGGTTTCAGAGGGAGAATCTGGTCTGCAACATTACATAAATAGATTGCTTTTCCACTTTGTAAAAGGGACAACTATGGCACATAGATAAGTGTATCACTACTGTCCATCTTTGTCACCTCCAATACATTCATGCGAAGCAAGAGGAAATCAATAAGCACAAGAACAAAATGGTGGGGCATGCTTTCCCTCTTAGAAAGAAATATTACTGGAATAATGACCTATAATTTGTGCTAATATATTTATGCAATAAGTATGTATATGATACATATCACTCTGATTTGCCTAGTGTATTTTTGTAGCAAATGGAATGCATTAGTTTTTATTGTCTCATATATTGTATTTTCTAAAACATCAACCTAAATCAACAAGTTTGACATGTTTTTAAAACATGCCCCATTTATGAAATAATTCGTTTGCAGCTCATTTGGAATTTCAGTATGTTTAAATTCATATTATGGGAAGATCATCAGGCTTATTATATATGCATAAATATCAGTATAAGCTAATACATTTTATTATAAAAGAATAAAGGACAAATAGTTAATTAATATTCTTTTGTTTCCTTGAAACAAGTCTATATACAGCACATAAAAATATCATTTATAAACTATTCAGGAAAAAATAACAGTTTAAAACAGCCATTCTATTCCCTAGAATCATCTGTATATTACCACTCTGGTGTATAGTTCCTTTAAAATATAGTTCAGAAGATATTTTTAATTCCTACAACTATACAACTACAACTATATTTAATGTATTTCCTACAACTATATTTAATGTTTTGTTTCAGAAATTCCGAACAAGGTATAGACAATAGAGGGGATGGGGCCCCTGGGTGCCTCAGTCGATTAAGTGACTATCTTAGGCTCAGGTCATGATCTCACGGTTTGTGAGTTCAGACCCAGCGTAGGGCTCTCTGCTGACAGCTCAGAGTCTGGAGCCTGCTTTGTATTCTGTCTCCCTCTCTCTGTGGCTACCCCCCCCCCCCAACTCATGCTATGTCTCTTTTTCTCTCTCGAAAATAAATAAACATTAAAAAGAATTAAAAAAAAAGAAAAGAAAGGGGAATTAAACTTTCTTGAATACATGCAATGAAAGGTGCTAAATAGTTTATATGAAAGTTCATCTAATCCTTCCCAAAACTGGGAGGTAATTTTTTTTTTCATCATCATCTAATTGATGAAAAAAAATAAATAACTATGAGGACCAGAGTTGAGATTCAACTGCAGGTAAACTGCATTTTAATGAGAGTAGCATTTGCTTAATATGCTGAGCTCCTGTATTTACACTCGTACCTTCTCTCACTCTTAATGCTCACAATACATTGAACAATGGTAACTCTCCAGTACCTATATGCAATGGCACCAAAAATCCCTTACTCTCTATTCATATGAAAGTGTATATCTTAACCAGATTGTTCCTTTTCAAATACTACTTTTGCCAAAGATTATTTGTTAGGACACTGGATTCATTCTCCATTACCCATCTGTTCACATTGTTTTCATTCTGTAGTTAACTGGGCCCTGTGTCCACAAAAGTGACCAAGCATATATAGAGCTGTAACTCATTTAACGAATAGAATTCTAGGGGTGTGTGGATTGCTCAGTTGGCTACTCGTCTGACTTAACCTCAGGTCATGGTCTCACAGTTCATGATGAGTTCAATCCCCTCATAGGGCTTTCTTTTGTCAGTGCAGAGCCTGCTTTCAGATCTTCTGTCTCCCTCTCTCTGCCCCTCCTGTGTGCTCTCCCTCTCTCAAAAATAAGTAAACACACACACACACACACACACACACACACACACACACACAAATTCCTTTGGTATCTCAGAGATAAGGGGTATGCATAAATCTTTCTGTTTCTTGGTTTTTACAATGACAAGTTCTCATTTGCCCCTAGAAATTAGATAAACAATATGACTGAAGAAAAAAATCCTCTTGATTTACTACACAAAACTTAACATGCATGATATGAAAGATATCTCTTCCTAAGAGAGTATTTATTTGGAAAAATACCTGTGAGCAGAGGACCAATACCATAATTTTAAATAGGTTAAGAGGAAATACTTAAAGGGAATTTGGTCTTTCCTATTGCATCCTGAATGCCTTCTGGCTGGATGGAGAGAGAAAAAATTCAATGTCTTTGCAGACAACTACTGTTATCATTAACACGTATCAAGAATAACTCATAGGAAGAAAGTTGGGAGATAAAATAGTACATGCAGTATTATTAATATTTAATCTATGCTTTAGACAGCACATCACCATGGAAATGCTCAAAAATCATGGAATTCAGAAGGGAGGGCCTGAGTAGACATAGACATTTGTAGGCATCCTCATATAGTTGAACATGGAAGAATCAGACACTATGAAGTGAGAGAGAAGAGAAAAGTCAAAGTAAAATTTCTAATCTGATCATTTCAACTCCAGCTGCATATAAAATAAAGACTAATGTCCAAAACTTCTTGCATGACACACAGGGTCTCTCATATCTGCTTGTCTTCATCCTGATCTCGTGCTCTCTTCCTTCTTAAAAAATTGACATTCTAGTCAGAGAATTGTTCCTTGTTCTCTAAAGAGGAATATCTTTGTCTATGATATTCCCTTTACTTTTAGTAACTATTTATTTATTTATTTTTATTTATTTTTTTAACATTTATTTACTGCTGAGAGACAGAGAGACACAAAGCATAAGCAGGGGCGGAGCAGAGAGAGGGGGAGACACAGAATCCTCAGCAGGCTCCAGGCTCTGAGCTGTCAGCACAGAGACCCTCGTGGGGCTCTAACTCACAAACTGCGAAATCATGACCTGAGCTGAAGTCAGACGCTTAACGGACTGAGCCACCCAGGCGCTGCAGTAGCTATTTATTTTTTATACTTGCAATCTTATCTTTCAAAATGCAGATCAAACACCATTCTTTCTGAAAATTCTTCCTGGACCCATCAGTTAAAAGTCATCTTTTCCACCTTTTGTCTTCATGTTTTATTTCTAACACTTGCATTGAAAAACATACCATATTGTAAACACTTACATACACACAATATTTCACACAATTAAAACATGAGCCTCTTCAGGGTTAACATTGTTCAAGGGCTTTATACATAACTAGCATGAGAGATGGCAATTAAAGGAACATGAATCAGTTCAACAGATGAGAACAATTTCCTTAGTTTATGTCACCATCGAACTATGATCTAGCTTTCCAGATTTGGGCAAGTCATTTCACCTCTTCGGATTGCAAGTAATCCAATTCTGAAATAGAAGGGTTGGTATAATTGTTATTTAATGCTCTTTAACATTAAAATTTCCATAATTCCAGTAATAGTTTTTCTCTTGGGTAATTAATCCACAGATAGACAGCAGTCATGTCATAACCAGAAGCAGTAGAAAAGGCCAGAAATTATTAGAATGCTTTCTTCGTAAGATAGGATGTTGAAAAATTTGACCTGTGTTGTTGAAAATATAGTTTATAATAAAAGCATCAAAATGAGATAAACATTTCTAGCACATCTTCGAAGTCCAGCTAGGCAGAAGTTGTCATCTTGTCATATAACATAGAGTTAGCATTTGTAAAAGAGAAGTTACATGAGGCAGTAGTCTCATAATTTTGCCCTAAACAAAAGGAATATGTACTGAATCTTATAAATCTAGAGAAATGTCATAAAAATCACTTTTTTTATTTCCTCTCTCTCCTCAACTGAGGGCTAATATTAATGTATACTCTTCTAAGTCTAAACACAGGCTTTGAAAAAGGCAAGACAAGAATCCGAGTAGAGGAAAATTCTGACTAGACTAAAACAGGACATAGTCTCTCATAAATATTGAAAAGATAAAGTTTTTAGTCTGATTCTTTCCCCAAAGAAGCATATATATAAGCAAAAAAAAAAAAATCAATGAAGCTTAATATGAACAGGAAGTCAACCAGTTGTGTTTTCATCAATTAGGGTATCAGAAGGGATGAAAATGCTTAGCATATTTTTAAAAGCATTATATTGAAGAAAAACAACAATAACAACAACAAAGAAAATAACAGGAGTATCTTAGTAAGGAAACAGTTTTCTGGAAGATTATAATATTGTTTTCAATACATTTCTCTATAGTCTCTATAATTATATTTATTCTTTGAAGTTTTACTCAAGCAAACCCCATATATAGAGACCTGATTTTGAAAGTAAAAGATTTTGGGATTCTCCAAATTTCTATTATTTTATTGTCATTAAAAAATGACCAATTAATGGATTGTAAAATAATAACCTTTATACATGTTTCCTGATTACTTAAAAAAATAATACCTTTCACAATTTTAGTCGTATTCAAAACAATATTTTTCTATCATGACTAAAATGGTGTAATGTGCTAGATTTGATTCAGGTGAATTGATCACTATTCAGTGCATATAAACAATATTCCTGACACAGACACTTTCTTTCAAAGCCTCCTCTTTTTTCTTGTAAGAGCTCCAGATACGTGTGAGGACTTCCACTCAGTAAGAAAATAGAAGAAATTTCACAGCATAATTTTCACTGTTCCATATAGGCTTAGTTGGCTTATCACCACATTTGAAGAAAATGATTCTGATCTCTGAAGTTTCCTCACTTACAAAAGAAAAAGGAGGAAATAATAACTGACGTAAGTCAGTTGATATAAAAATTAATGTAAATCTCTTAGCACAATAACTGGCAATAGTTAGCCCTTGATAAATTGTAATAATTATTACTGTCATTACACAACCCAAGCATGAGTTTAATCATCGTCATTTATTCAGTGCTAACGGTAAGCCTACCTAGTTTCTCTAAACTCTAGTATTTTGATTTGTCAAGTTCGGGTGACAGTTTTTGCCATATCTACTTCACAAAATTGTCATCAAATGAGAAAATGTAGAAGTCACTTACAAGCCATTATGAAACTGAAGCAGAATTAAGGTAACATGAGCAGCTTCAAGATTTTAGACATTCTAAAATAGCGACACCAAAAAATCTTCCTGAAACTCCTAAGGATAATCTGTCCCATTCTATTGAATCAGAGTCGTCCAAGGTTAAAATCTGGGCACATAAAATTTGGAAAATCTCCACAGGTATTTCTGAAGCTGGTGAAAGGTGCAGGACTGATGCTTTTGTGCAGTGATTCTGAACGATGGCCGCTCATTGGAATCACCTGGGGAGCTTTACAAGCTACGGATGCCTAGAATCCAGCTCAGAGCAATTTAATCAAAATCTTTGGCAGTAGAGCTCAGAGAATCAGTAGTTATAAAAGTTCACTAGGTGGCATGTTCAAGGAGACAGAGTTAATACCCGGTAAAGCAGTCATTTCCCTCCTAGCTCCAAAGCCCATACTTTTTTGCATTATTTCTCTACTGACTCTGAAGTGCCTGTCTTCAGTTTGTAAAGGGCATATAATTTAAAAAGGTAAAATGACTGTTGCTCTTGAAATACATGTTTAATTTATATTTGTTTTCCCTTTGATATTACTGTGTGTTTTTGAAAGCTAAATGGAGACGGTTTGGGGGTTTAAACTAATCTATAATCATAAAAGCACAAGCCCATTCCATTCACAATTGCTATCCTTGTCTTCCAAAGAGAAGCACAAGCTTTGAAAAAGTCACTAAAGGAAGACTTCAAAACTTAAGCCCTTTAGGAATATTGAGAACTATTCTAACAGCTCTAAAATAAGTAGATTCTCATCAGAAATTTGATAATGCATATAAAATGGTTACTTCTGGGGAACCAAATTAAGGAATTTAGAAAGTGAATGATAAACCACTGTAATACCTTAGGGAAAAGAAAGTAAATTTTTTAACTTAATGGTTTCCCAAAGGGAACTCTGTATCGGATGATATTTCAAAAGGCTACCACTACTTGAATGTCTTGAAAAAGTAAGAGAAATTCTTATAAATGTTTAACAATAGATTCTTGCAGTTTTTAAAACATGAATAAAAAAAACCCAGTGGGGATGGGAATGGGGTAGAGGAAGAAGTCAGTTCTGAAAATCTGAGTAAAATTTCACACTGCGAGGAGTTACAGAAAGTTTCACATACATTTTGCCTGTTTTTTTTTTTTTTTCAAACCAGTGGGTTCAAACTTCACATTAACACAGCTGCAATACTAACGGCTTGTCTATTAATACTGGCTGCTGACCTCAAAGACTGCAGTTGCCAGCTTGAGCTGATACCTATAATGCAGGAAAATTGAAACCATAGAATTCACACACTAAATTTCTGGAAAAGCAGTTTCCTAAGCAAAGTGTTAGAGGTCAGAGTCATCTCAACTCTCTCCATATGTGGATAACTACTTGGTCGTGTAGGCCAGGAGATACTTTCTGACTCATGGGGAAAACAATTTAATGAAAAACATATCTCTTTCAAAAGAAAAAGATTGAAGGGAGAGTAACATGGATAAATTTGAAACTGTTGGCTTATATTTGAAATATAATTAAAAATAAAATATAGTAGAGATTATTTATACAAAGCAATGAGGTATTGCTTGGTCTATGATTCCAGTATTGACCATTAATACATCAATGTTTTGAATAATGCTTGCTGATCGTTAGCTTATCCTGGTAAATACTACTAACATATCCATTTAGTTCATAAGGAGATTAAGGATGAACGTTTCGTATATAATTATTTTGTGATCTGTGGTTGCCGTGATGATTTTTAGTTGTATTGTATTTTTGGTCCAGTAAGAAGGTTTATTGAAAATTTCATACTAGCAATGATATGATATAAATCAGTGGACCTAAAACTTGAGCATGCATCAGGATTATTTGGAAGTCTTCTTAAACTATTGATTGCTGGGCTCTACCTCTATAATTTCTAATTCAGTAAATCCATGTTAGGGTCAGAGAATGTGCATTCCTAACAAATTCCTAGTTGATGCTAGTATTGTTGGTCCATGGTCCATACTTTTGCTGTAAATAAAGGTCGTTTGAAGGAAAACAAATAACAATAATAAAAATAATAGTTCTCACTTGTTGTACACTTACACATCTGGCCTGGATCTCATTTAAAACTCACTGTTGAGGTAACTAAAACCCAGAAGGATTATGAGACTTTCTCAGAGTGAAATCAATAATAAGGGGTCAAGACAGGATTCAAACCCAGTTTGCCCCATTCCAAAACCTTGGAATTTAACAGAAGACCTATAATTATTATCGTTCTATGCTCTGCATTAGCTTATTAATACAGATTTCTTTTCCTCTTCAAAAGTGGATTTGTTAACCATTGGAAGTACCTAACATCACATGTGTATAACATATCAAACACTATTTCATTGTGTATTTAATATTAATCAAGTCTCAAAAACTGAATCAAGAAACCATGGAGTGCTGGCTCAAAATCACATACAGTAAACAGACTTTAGTGTAATTTTACTCAAATTCTTGCTATAACATCAAATGACATTATGGAGGAAATACAAAGTGAAGAAAACTAACAATAAAACTAAGTCTTATAAACCAAGTCTAATCAATTATTCAATAATGATATCTACATGAAAGTGACATGAATAACAAGGTAAAGCTGGATGAGAAATAATAAGTAGAATAATCTGTGTTCCATATCATATCATAGCCCAGACTGACATCAAGAAATAGGGGACTGAGAAGCGGAGGGTAGCAAGTTCCTCTATAATTCCCTCACCTCACATTCCTTCCCCTGACTCATGGACATAGGAAAACTCACTTGAAAACTGCCTATTTTTCAGTCTCTTGGTACCATCCTGTGAAGGAAACAGGTTTTTGTTTGTTTGCTTTCCTTGACACTCGCAGGACACTCTTGAGGACAACACACCCTACAGGTTTTAGTTTTCCTAAAATCCATGTATTCCAAGTACCAAAAGATCAGGAAGTTAGGATGAAAGATGGACGCATGAAGCCTTTTAGATCCTGAAATTTTGGATGGGTATTGTGCACATTTACTTGCTGTATCTGAGAAAAGTACCCAGTTGGCACAGTGAGGTAGAGCCACACCCCTCATTTCTCATACCTGTTAATAAAAATTGAGCACGCCCTGGTGTTACCCCATTCTAGGATGAGGAAAGATACACACACACACACACACACACAAGCTACAACTGAAATGGAATAGAAGAGAATAAATGCCAACTCTCCATGTATTTGTGTTCATAATATGCATGGCAATTGAAATCAATATGAAAAATTGTTATTTCATAAATAGTTTGGGGATCATTTGGCTAAATGTTTGGCATAAAATTAAGGTAAATCCCGCTCCTATGTCTACCAAATTAGATTATAGATGAATTAGATACTGGAATATTGCTAAATAAAAAAATACTATAAGAAAATAAAAGTGACTACTTATATAATTTGGGGGTAGACAGATTTGAAAACATGATAATAATGGAGATAAAATATAGAAACCATGTGATAGATTTTTTTCTCTACATCATAACTTTTAGGTCAATAAATCAACAAGACCAACACAAATATTAAAAATAAATTTGGGAAAATATTAAGAAAAATAAAAATGATAAAGTTTGATATCTTTCCTGTGTTTGAAATCAGGGCACCTGGGTGGCTCAGTTGGTTGAGCGTCTGACTTCAGCTCAGTTCATGATCCCACCATTCTGAGTTCGAGCCCTGTGTTGGGTTCTTTGCTGACAGAACCTAGAGCTAGAGCCTGTTTCAGATTCTGTGTCTCCCTCTCTCTCTGTCCCATTCCCGGCTTGTGCTCTATCTCTGTCTCTCTCAAACATGAATAAACATTAAAAATTTTTTAAAAAATAAATCAATTAGAAATATGAGAACAAGCCTATAGATTTATGGGCAAAGAGTGTGGACAGACAATTCAAGTTCAACAAAAGTGATAAATGATTAATAAAATTATAAAATTATCTTCAAACTGTGCAGTCATCAAAGACATGCAAATTAAACAAAGATAAACTCTACTTAACTACTATCTATTTGGCCCATATTGAAAATAATAAAACCCAGAGAATGGGTATTCTTTTCCACTTATAATGGAAATATAAATTGTCAGAACTTTGGATTTGACAATTGGCAACACATCAATTTTTGAATCTGTATTTCTATTCATTCAGTAATTTAACTCCCAGGCATTTATTCTGAATGATAATTATTGACAGAAACGAAGACTTAAATAGAAGGAAATATGTCAATCACTATTTAAAAATGGGGAAAACATGGAAATAAATTATCCCAAATAAGTGTATTAATTTGTATGCATTCATTAAATGTTATTTCATGTAACTATTAAAATACTATATATAGGAAAGTATTTAATGAGTAAAACATTTTTGATGTCTATTTAACTGAAAAGGAAAATTTCAAGACACTATTTACAATAATACTCTATTTGTATACAAGTACACAACTGATTCAAGATGGCCAACTTAGTCCATTAATTAATCACTTCGCCCTCCTAATGTCTCTTAAAATTATAATAAAGAAATAAAACCCCCAAATCTCATGGTTGACAGTATTAAATGCATTATTGAAAGAAGTGAAGCAGATTGAAGACACTGGCAAAGCACTGTATAAAAACATGAGGTATGCCGTATGCCTGGACTAGGCTGGTATGGATGAGATATTGAAAGGTTTAGAATAAGAAGCCCATATCAAGGAAAGCTGGATAGGAAAGAGATTTAAAATAAAAATAGGCCTTGCTGTGGAGGTCATAAAAGATTTAAATACAGTATAAAGCAATCCCTCACTTTCTTTCCACCTCCATGAACTCAGTGGCCCCCAACCAGGCATTTTCTCCAAAGTAAAAATTAGAAGTTTCTGCTCTAAAAATTGAGTTAATGGCCGAGGACTTGTTTTCACACCAAAGAGTAAAACTTCCACTCCTACTGGCCTTTAGGAATGCCAAACATAATGCTCTAATCTCCACAATTCACACTAAAGTGAAGACCTTCAGGCATCAAGTCTTTCCAAAGTATTGCCTTGGTCAATTGTCTAACCTCTCATTCTTAAAAGCAAATGGAAAAACAATAAGAAAAGCAGAACTAATTAGACATTTGAGAAAAGGTTGGAATATGAAAAAGAAAAAAACACCCAACAAGATGAGGAAATAAAAAAGTAAAGATTCTTAAATATGTAAAAAATTCGGAGGATAGAAGAAAACTTAAAACTTCTAGTCAGTATTTTCGGAAGAAAATCAAGAAGATATTTCACCCATCTAACAATATCAGGATAAATTAAAAAGGAACAGCAGAGGGAAAAAAAAAGATCTCTAAGATATATATATAGGAGATATATATATATTTCCTAGGGATCATTCTTTTATTAAATTATATATGCAACTCTTTTATTAATTTGTGCATAAATCCAATTGTATAATTAAGTGATTTAATATATATTATATGTATATTTAATATATATTATATATTTATATTATATTTTCAATTTTATATATTAAATTTTACATGTAAATATTTATAACTTTATATATATATATATATATATATATATATATATATATATATATAAATACATGTATAATTTAAAGGGAAAACAATAGAAAACATGGCTTGGATTTGCTTTTCACAAACCCAGCCCCAAGGCAAATAAGGATTTTCTTACAGCTGTAATAGAAGTATTTTTTACTCTCTGTAACTCCTGAGGTCAAAATTGGGGGCCCTGAACTGGCCATTTTTAACTCCAAGTCTCCAATATAATCAAGAGTTGCCAGCCCAATCCATAGTCCGCGTACTTTGTGTTTTTATTCTGTAAAAACTATAAAGTCTTCGAAAGACTTGCTTTTTATAGACACTTGATTTGATATAGAGAAAGGGGGGATTTAAATTATAGGGAACAAAAATGTAGTCATTAAAATTACTTTTTCTCCAGTGAATAATAATTATAGAGTATGGCGGCACAGTTGATTGATTGCTAAAATCTAGTCTCCCTTCTTCCATAGTAATAGTGTGTGGCTGAACAAAGGACTGCTCCGAGCAGTTAGAAAATATATTTCCCAACTTCCCTTACAACTATCTATAGCCAGGTGCCTCAATTCTTACTAATGGATTGAGTGGAAGTGTTATTTGTCACCTTCAGATCCAGGCCTTAAGTCACTGGATGAACACTTGTCTGAATCCCCTGCTGGAGGTGTTGTGAATGGTTGAATTTTTTTCTACTGGATTTGTTTTATGCTTTATAAAATGCCCTTATGTTTTCTGGCACAAACATGGAAACTATCACAAGCTTTCTGTGGTAATATAGGTTTTTCTCCATTGTAAACATTTTTGACTATTTCAATAGGAAAATATAGGAAAGAATTATTGAAAATCATGGACTTAATATATTCTAACTACAGGTTTATTTTTAGGAATGTATCTGAATTACCAAACAGGAGATATGGCCCATATACATTGAAAACATACTAAGAGTTCAATTATAAGAATTATTTATACATGTTTATCACATAATTTTCTAAATTAATTTAAATGTTTAAAAAATAATGCACAGCCTTGTATATGTGGCATATATATTTATATTTATGCACGTATATGATATGTGTGTATGTATGTATACATAATCTGAAGGAAAGAACATAAAATTCATATTATACAAAAAACAATTATAGGTAATTGTTATCTTTTGTATGCTTATCTCCATTTTCCAGTTAATTTGTATTTATGTGAACTAAAAAATTTTTAAGTAATTTAGACTTTATTAGATTACCTGTGGTAGTTAAGAACATTTTTTTGTGAGGCATCAATATCCATAGATTTGTTTTTCATTCAGAGTCTAGTTTTAGCAAAGGATTAAAAAAAACACACAATTTAAATTGATTCACTCAGATTGGCAGATTGATTAACCTCATTTTGAAAATTAAACTCTTCTAGAAAACTCAGGAATGGACCCATAACTATATGGCCAACTAACCTTTGATAAAACAGGAAAGAATAGCCAATGGAAAAAAGATAGTCTCTCCAACAAATGGGGTTGGGAAAACTGGACAGCAACATGCAAAAGAATGAAACTGGACCACTTTTTTACACCATACACAAAAATAAGTTCAAAATGGATGAAAGACTTAAATGTGAGACAGGAAACCATCAAAATCCTAGAGGAGAAAACAGGCAGCAGCCTTTGTGACATCAGCTACAGCAGCTTCTTACCGGACACGTCTCTGGAGGCAAGGGAAACAAAAGCAAACATGAACTATTGGGACTTCCTCAAGATAAAAACTTCTGCAGAGTGAAGGAGACAACAAAACTAGAAGGCAGGTTACAGAAAGGGAGAAGATTTTTGCAAATGACATATAAGATAAACAGCTAGTGTCCAAAATCTATAAAGAAGTTATCAAACTCAACACCCAAAAACCAAATAATCCAGTTAAGGAATGGGCACAAGACATGAATAGACATTTTTCTAAAGAAGACATAGAGATGGCTAACAGACACATGAAAAGATACTCAACACTGCTTATCAGCAGGGAAATACAATACCTGTATCAATTCACACCTGTCAGAATAGTTAAAAATGACACAGGAAACAACAGATGTTGGCAAGGATGTGGAGAAAGGCAAAACTCTTACACTGTTGGTGGGAATACAGACTGGTGCAGCCACTCTGGCAAACAGTACAGAGGATCCTCAAAAAGGAATATTGATTCAAATGGCACATGCACCCTGGCGTTATCAATAGCCAAATTATGGAAAGAGGCTAAATGTCCATTGACTAATGAATGGATAAAGATGTGGTGTGTGTGTGTGTGTGTATTATACATACATATATATATATATATATATATATATATATGTATATATATATTCCATTGTGTGTGTATAATATACATGTATATATATTATACATATACATGTATGTATATTATACACACACAATGGAATATTACTAAGCCATCAAAAAGAATGGAATCTTGCCATTTACAATGATGTGGATGGAGATAGAGTGTATTATAAGTTAAATAAGTCAATCAGAGAAAGAAAAATACCATATTATTTGACTCATATGTGGAATTTATGAAACAAAACAGGTGAACATAGGGGAAGAGGAAAAAAAGGGAGAGAGGGAGGCAAACCATAAGAGACTTAACTATAGGGAACAAACTGAGGGTTGCTGGAGGAGGGGGGTGAGTGGAGGGATGAGCTAGATGGGTGAAGGGCATTAAGGAGGCTGTGATGAGCACTGGGTGTTATATATAAGTGATGAATCACTAAATTCTACTCCTGAAACTGATATTGCATTATATCTTAACCAACTAGAATTTAAATAAAAACTTGAAACAAACAAAAAAGGGTAAGCTTAGTGAGAAAAAGGAATATTACCTCAAATAGTCCAAAGCGAAGTAATTAAAATGAGAAGCTTTTTTCTCAAATAGATTTTCTAAGCTAACTTTTCATTCTGTTAATCATTTATTCCCTTTCTTTCCAAGGAACTTTGCAATTACAGGATCATTGTCCAAAGTGGTGCTGCTTGAGACAGAAATAGTTATGTATTCATTTACCAGTATTTTTGTAAGCTTTAGATCACTGGTGATGTAGATGAATTAACAATGATATATTTTATTTTTATATAATTCTGGTTATTTTGCATTATTTCTCCTTGGTGACATAAATATGTCCTCCTATGGCAATCTATTGCTTCTATTGTTGTTTACTTCATTTTTGATTTGGAGGAAATTCCAAATTAAATATTAAGAGCAAAACAGTGCTTTGTAAAAATCTGGGTCACATGGGATTCCAGATGCCCAGAATCCAATCCAACCAATTCTGAAACTAAAGGGTTCTAGTATTTTAAATTGTTAAAGGATTTCTTATGTCTGCATTTCACAAATGGTCTTCCATACTGTTTCTACACGATAAAATTGAAGAAATGCTGTAACTCTTTTGGGGCTATATTTGAGGAAAGTTTCAAGATTACCCAAGGAGTTGAATGATATACACTCTAAGTATAGATTTTAAAGAGAAAATAGTTAAAGGTATTATTTATTGACCCTTGAAAACAAAACAAAATAAAAATCCTCTTCTTAAGTGAAGGTATTTTCAGGAGTAAAACAAAAACAAATTTAAAAGGTCAGTGGGAGGGATGAAAAAAATGTTTTGCACAGCCACAGTTAAAATACTGTCGATTTTATTGGACTTAAACTTATAAATTATTGATATTGCTTGAATTATGCTTAGATTCTATTTGTTCACTAATCTTTAGGCTCTTACAAACAGGCATTATTAATTTGATTTTCTTCTTTAACAGCTCATATTTGAGAAGTGTAGGCTTGTCTGTTTTAGGCAAACTTAACCAACCGAGCAAAGTCACTAAACCCTGAAGAGCAAATTACAATGCACAATGCACTAGTCAGGAGTAATGATTGAGTCACACACCTTGCCCTGTGAAAGGAGTCAATTAAAATATTTAAATATAGCAACCAAAAATATAAAAGCTAGATGCAAGTAGCCCATGCAATGAAGGACACATAGCTTGAAAAAGATTAAGATGCTCAGGAAGTAAACAGGAAACAACTTTGGAAAGATAATTTATTCAACCAGTATTTATTTTGGGCTTTTTTAGATACACAGTTGCTATGTACCTTGAAAATACAAACAGGGGTGCCTGGGTGGCTCAGTGGGTTGAGCGTCCGACTTTGGCTCAGGTCATGATCTCACAGTTGACAAGTTCGAGCCCCACGTCGGGCTCTGTGCTGACAGCTCAGAGCCTGGAACCTGCTTCGGATTCTGTGTCTCACTCTCTCTCTGCACCAACCCCTTTTAAAAATAAACAAAAAAATTAAAAAAAAAGAAAATACAAACCTATTTGTTTCTCATAACAATTCCATGTGATAACATGTGAGTTTTCTAGCAAAAGTCCTTAATACACATTAGAAAGGCAAGGAATGTGTTCCTTAGTGTTAAGTGTCCTATCACTTCTTTAAACTGTCACCTATTCCATCCCAGCCCAGAAGTCCCTTATGCTGACAGTCAACCTCACTTTTCTTAACTGCCCTCTTCTAAATTCACATATAGAGCAGACTGAAATATTAACAACTGCCTTGATCGCAAATATCTGGCCTGGAAACTATTTTATTCATAATTGCCTTGGTCTGATATTTGACTATGAATTTATGCAACATAATACAGGTTTGCCAGTCATGTTATTTGTCTGCCTCCTATTTATATTCCTTCATACATGGCCAATAAGTTTAGTTAGCCATGCTCAGCAGGCTTTTATGGAAAAGATGGATTAGCATGGATAAATTCATTAGACTTCTTCACCTCATCTCTATCAGATCCTATTTCCATGGGCTCTATCTGTTACCTAAGCTCATGGACCTGTCCTGAATACATGCAAGGATTATCTAAAGGCCTGTCTTCAGGTATGCATTTATTTTAACAGTTCAGTTTTTACCTAGTAGTTTTGCTTCATTGTTTCTAGATTTTATGACCCTTGATCTTGCACGCTATATACATAGCTCAAACCTTCACTGAATTGACAACTCATTTAGAACAGTTGTTTGCTTCTCACTCCTAACTCTTAGCACTCTTGTTTCTCTCTTAGCTATGATCCTGTTATACTGGATCCATGGATTCATAGTTGCAAGTAAAAGATGCTCCTATTACCTTTTATCTGTTAGCCTAGCCTGCCTATCCTCCCTTTCAAGAAAGAGAATAGAATTATCTCCTAATTTCAGTTTCTCTTCCTTATTAATGAACTAGGCATCATTCAATATCATAAGTGATGATTTCTCAGAAATCATACATAATTACAGATAGTGACCTGCCATGAATCTCTTCTTGGATACAGGCCATAGTCTAGAATATATGTAATTTAGATATCACACATGCCCTTGTTTTGTGACTTTCCGCCCTTCTGATGATGAACCACTTTTGAATACTGAGAATGCTCACTTGGCCTCTCATTCATGCTTTGAAAATACTTTCAAGACAAACTCATGTGATTTTTCTGTTTTAAATACTGCCACTAAGTAATGGTAGTAATTTGAATTCCAAGGTTTTTTTTTTTTATTATTCTTCTGAGATTCACAGAGTAATGAGATCTTTGTCTTCATATATTCCTAAATCCCATCCCTCTTTGATAGACTATACCATCTCCCTTTGCAATTGTATATAAGGTAAGCTCCTTTTTTTTTTTTTTTTTTTTTTTTTTACTTTGAGCCAAAATTTGTCTCACTTTTACCTAAATATGAGAGATAAAGTAATAGCTATTTCAGAGGGAAAAGACTAGTAATGGTTTTAAAGCATGATGAGAACTATATTCCTCCCTTGAATCTGAGTGGACTCTGACAGCTTCAAACAATAGATTATTCAGAAGTGATGCTCTGTGACTTCCATGGCTGATCATAAAAGTCCATGAAGTTTCTGCCCTGTTTATTAGAGCCTTCATTCTCAGAGCCCAGAGCTTCCATGTTAGAAGTTTGGCTATCCTAATGTCGCTAAGCTGGAGAGGCCCCATAGCTGCCATGGCTGACAGACAGCTGAGTCTGTCTTTCTGCCATCCCAGCATAGGCTCCAGACCTATTAGTAAACAAACTTTCTTGGAAGTGGCTCCTCTAGCCTATCCGTGTTCTAATAATCAAGCATCTGAGGCATGTGCAGCTATGTCTAGTCATCTTTGGGAGGCAATTAAGTCATGAGGGTGGAACCCTCACAAATGGGATTAGTGTGTCCTTAAAAGAGGCCAGAGAGTTCGTTCTGCTTTTGGCCATGTGAAGATACAATGAGAAGTCAGACATCCACAACCCAAAAGAGAATTCTCACTAGAACCCAGCCATGCTGGTACCCTGATTTCAGACTCCCAGCCTGCAGAACTGTGAAAAATCAATTTCTACTGTTGATAAGCCACCCAGCCTATGGCATTTTGTTATAACAGCTTGAACAAAAATTAAGACATCATTTCAGTTGATAGAGAAGGGCCATTCCTGCTGTGTTTTTTCTAAATCATGACCTCCAGAATCCATGAGGATGATAAAATGTTTGTTGTCTTAGATAACTAAATTTGGGGGTGATTTGTTATGCTGCAGTAGGTAACTGGAACAGGAGAGTAAAGCATATCTTATTATTCCCCTATCTCATTTTACTGAAGATGAAATTAATATTTGTCTTAAGCTTCCACAATTCTTGGACTATCCCTTATATAATATTTCATTACCAAACCAGTCTTTGTGCGAATTCTCCTTCTTCCTCTACACGGGTGATCTCTGATGACTGGCAAGTACAATGGTGGACTCTCACCTATTTTGCTCTGGACTCTTCACCTCTACTGATGAAGATTAGAATTGAATTTCCTTTTCAAGCAGCCATATTGTTGTTCAATGAGCTGAGGAGTCAACTAAAACTCCCTTGGCCTCTTACAATGACTGCCAGCCTCACTTTTTACTCTATTAAATTATTTCCAAATCACTGTTTAAGCTTGTTGAAGTATTTTTGAATTCTGATACTTTTATAAAATATATTCCATTATTTACAAGCTTAGTGTTACCTTCACATTAAAAAATAATATCGTAAGGTTTTCCATCTCTTCATTTTAGTGGCTCTCTGTTTATGGGTCTGTTTAGTGGCTCTTCATTTTAGTGGCTCTTCACAGTTATTCTTGAATTTTACATCTTATTTATATAAGAAAAAAATCTTTGAACACAAGCATAAGCAGCCACTGAACCAGATTGTAATCGTACATCTGTATCTGAAACTTCCTCTTACATTATTTCATTTCTTCTTTGCAGCATCATGAGTATCATTAAAGGTATTACTACAGATAGAGGAATTGAAGCTCATGGAGATTAAGTAAATGCGACAAGGCTGGGATTTAAATACAGTTGTGTCTCCCTCCCATATCTCTGCCCTCTCCTTTGTACTACAGCTCTAGAAATAGGACACTCAGAAGATAGCAGTGATGACTTATGCATAGCACCTCAGTCACTAAATCAAGACCCACCAAAGGTAATTGACTGGAGCACTCTCTGGAATTTGGCTGCACATTTTCTCAGGGAAATTGCTAAGAAGGTTGAGAACAAGTTATTTTCAGTCATGGCAACGAAGCTAAACACATTTTACATAAATAACTCAGAAAGACTTGCTCCAGGAAAATATATTTGGCCCGGAAAAGAACTCATCCTAAAAGAATAACGTACTACATAGTTAATTATGAAAGAATGACTTTGAAGAGAGGTAAGGATAGGAAGTTAATGCAAAAACTACTTAAGTCCTGTTGGCGATATGCTGCAGTGTGTGGTGAGGCAGAACTGTTACTCAGGCCATGAATACTAGCATAGTTCTGGAAATGCGACATAAAACCATTGAGTGTTAAAAGTCATTACCCCTATTCTCCAAACTTGTTTCTTTCTTTGCATTCCTGATACTGATTAGTTACATCTCTACTCACAGTCACCTAGCAAGAAACACAGACATAAACATCAATCTCTCCTTCCTGTGTCTTTACTTTTTAGACCAGTTACCAAACAATTTTTATTCTACTTCCCCTCCTCAACAGTAATAATCCCAATTGTTCTTCCTCTTCCAATTTCTCCCCACTTCAGTCCAGGTTCCGTGATGATGGCAAAACCCCAATTACTCATTCTAACATTTACTAAGACTTCACAGAGTGGCTTGCATCATGCCATGTGCTGACATAGAAGTGAACAAGGCCCAGTTCTCACCCTCAAAAAGTTAACAGCTATTCAGAGGAGCGTGTCATTTCAACATGAAAGTTAATGTCTCAACAAGTATAGGATAACATGGAAGCACATCAGAGTAAAATAGAATCTACTCTTGGGAGAGTTTCTTCTGTTTAAGTTCTAAATGGTGCCCTTATACCAGCTTTAATCCACAGGATACAGTCCAGACTCCTTAATACCATTTACATTTACTTTCTTAGGTAAGTTGTGGCTTGTCAAATCTGTTTTGAGATCTAGTTCAAGTCAACAAAAAAAAAGCAGTGTTGTTTTTTCTGTATATTCTTCAACCAACAGTGATTTAAACTAAAGGCATCAATTCCACTAAAAGCAACATCCAGCTATTTAATTTAATTTTTTAACTTCTCAATTCTGATTGCTAGAGGTGAAGTCTTAGGTCGGTCTCACAATTTTTGCAAGTGACAGCTTAAAGTTTGTTTGACCCATTCTCCCAAGGTGAATGATTTGAGTGTGGTTCAATTTATTGTACGTGGCATTTATAGACAAGACCTTTAATGTCCCCAAGACAAGGAAGTGCCTCTATTTTTAAAGGTTCTATGGCATTCCTTTTCATTCTGAATTTTCTCTTATGTCTTCTTTAATCCATTTGCACACTGAGATTGTCTTTCTGCTCATTTTGACAATCTTCTTATAAAGTACAACTCTTCTCTCTTTTGTTGTTGTTGTTGTTTGACAAAGACATCATAGAAGAGGTCTTTGGGAAGAAAGATTGTTTCTAGTCCATGTCCAGTTCAAGTAATGGTCATAGTAGCAGTGCAAAAAGCACATGGGCTGTGGATGTAGGCAGGTTCCTTGCCTCTCTTTGCTAGCCTTGTAAGCACCGTGCTTTCTGCTTGTCTTAAACTTCTGTTTCCTCATCTGGAAAATGGGAATAAGAATATAGCCTGACCCTGACAGTCATGGAGTTTTCTGTTTCCGTTAGATCACTAGAGCACAGATGCTCCAACACAAAATGGGATAAAATATTTAAAAAATAAATAAGTACTACCTTATCTTGATGTTTCTATACATAAGAAACCAATATCCTATTAGATTTTTCTCAAAACCATTTCAAACAGAAATAATGTTTGTTTTCCTTTGAGTTGGGTTTGTTACCACTTGATATGAGCTAACACGAAGAGGAGAGGAGAGCAATGGTGAGGGTGAGGTGTCAATGCTGAGTCATCAGATGAAGAAATCATTATATTATGGATACTGACCTCAAAGCATACTTGAATCAGAATATGTCATAGCAAAACTAAGCATTTTTGTAACTTATAGGGATTTCTTGCAGATGCTTAAATATTCTAAGTAGTGATTAGTTAATGATAAGGGAAGGAAGCTCTGTCTGGTTTTAAAAATTAAGGAAGACCCCATTTTTGAACCTCCTAACACAGTATCTTGCCTGAGATAGGCACTCAATAAAGGTTTGCATTTGCCTGCTTTGTGGACAAAAAGATGGTATTTGTCTTTTTTTAATTTTTTTTAATGTTTATTCATTTTTGAAAGACAGATACAGAGCACAAGCAGAGGTGGGGCGGAGAGAGAGAAGGGGACACAAAATCTGAAACAGGCTCCAGGCTCTGAGCTGTCAGCACAGAGCCTGATGCAGGGCTCGAACTCATGAACCGCAAGATCATGACCTGAGCCAAAGTCGGATGCTTAACTGACTGAGCCACCCAGGCACCCTGGTATTTGTCTTTTTATCAATAACCTTGTCCCACGCTAATATAGCCCGTTTCAGACACCATTAGAATCTATTTGGAATTCAAGGGTATATTCACATTCAATGCTTACACAATTTACTTCAGTTTTATAAAAGCAAACTTGCTCAAATTTCCCTCACGGATTGTGTGTGTGTGTGTGTGTGTGTGTGCATGTGCATATGCATGTGTGTATGCATGTGTGATTGTTTTGCCTCAGGCTGGCCCTGGGCTTCTGTCCATCATAGATTTAATTCCCACATGGCCATTGTATACATAGCTTCAGCATTTTGCTAAAATGTGAATAGCTGTTCTACCACAAACAGAATGCAGTATGCTAGAGTGTTCTATTACCAGGATTATACAGATAGCATAGTCTTGGTTTACATAATAGGTCCGCAGATGTTTGTTGAACAAATGCCATAATGAATAAGTTAAAATAACAAATACTGAAATTTTCATATATGTGTAAATGAATGGAAATACAGAGAGAAGACTAATATTGTCGTTGTTAGCCTGTGTCTCTCCAAGTTGCCCATAGTAAAGAACTTCTTTAGATTAAACCTTTAATAGGCCAACGAGAATAAAACAGGGAGATACATAACTCTCATGGTCAATGTGCTTCGGGGTTGCTTATACACTGGTGGCCCCAGGCCACACCTGGGAGTGCACTGGCAGTAGGATCCCCTATAATCCTTCTCTATAAAAGTCCATTAGACACAACTCATCCTTCTGTCTTTTCTTCCTCTAATTTTCATGTGGGATTATATTTGAAACTCAGTCATTATGTTGGGAGATTAGTCTCTTAGTCTAGTTTTTTTCTGTTCTGTTTCATGCCTTATCCATCCTTGACTGATAACTAGACATCCTTTCACACCTTCTCTATTTTAATACCTCACTCCCTCAAACCAGACCTGATCGTTTGGTCTTGCCAGGGCACATTAGTACAGATCCATCCTAGGTTTCTGACCTGTTTCCTTGTTTCTCACCTTAGCTTCATTGTCTTCATCAATTTTCCCTCAGTTTACCCTGCTTATCCCAAATTTGTTCTCATCTCACTAGTGAGAGTCCCAAGTGTGTTGTGAAGCATGGTTGCTCCATTTCTGGCAGTTTGGGATTATTCTCATATCTAAATGCAAATAAATCTAATTAAGAATGGTGAAGAATTCCAAAGATATTGGCAAATTGTGCATACAGGAATCTAGCTGATAAATTATGCCCAATTATGCTTGTTTTAAATATAAATATGAATGCTTATGTAGTTGTTCTAGTTGACAATTATGCACTATCATTTCAGGAAAATTTTGATGCTGTTGCCTTTTATTATTATTGAAGTCTGTGTATTTGCTTGCAGTTATGTCCACCATGTAATCCATTCAACATCCAACACGCAAACATTTATTGGCTACCTACAATGAGCAAAGCAATGTTCTTTGCACAACTCTTCGAGGCTCATGGCCCAAAGGATAAGTTCTGTGGATTTTATTTCTGTTTTATTTCTATTTATTTGCTTATTAGATTGTCTTTCTCTCTAACTACTTAAATAAAAGGGCCTTGATGTAGTCTTGATTGTATTATTCATTGCAATATCCTTAAGTCCTAGAACAATGGCATGAATATAGTAGGTGTTCACAAAATGTTTGTTCAAGGAATGAATATGTTACGTAGACTGAGCACTGAATTGAGAGAAGAGGGGGAATCATCAGCTCTAAATTAATTAAAGCCTCCATCTAAGTTAATCTGAACCCTTCTCCGAAAGCCTCCAAATGGTTTAGTGAAAGGTCTAAAATTTCAGACACACTAAGGGATTGGAAGGAAGATTTTCCAGATCTGCTTCTAGACATTCTCAGGAATATTGTGTTGAGGGCATCATTCTGAAGTTCAGGAGGGATATTGGGCTTCTGTAGATTAAGAGAGTAGGAAATCATAAAACCTGGGCCTATTATCAAGGAAACCAGGAAGCCAGTTAAGCTTCCAGTTAAAACTGCTTTGTCCAGGGGCACCTGGGTGCCTCAGTCTGTTAAGCGTCCAACTTCAGCTAGGTCATGATCTCACAGTTTGTGAATTCGAGCCCCGCATCAGCACCGTGCTGATAGCTCAGAGCCTGGAGCCTGCTTCAGATTCTGTGTCTCATTCTCTCTCTGCCCCTCCCCCACTTGTGCTCTGTCTTTCTCTGTCTCTCAAAAATAAATAAATGTAAAAATTTTTTTTTAAAACCCTGCTTAGTCTAAGGGAGAATATACAAATCTTCCTTATGGACTCACAAATAATATATATATGTAGGTGCCACCTTCACCAACAACCTTTTTGAGTGTGGGATGCATTGAGTAACTCACTTCCAAAGATTAGACTACAGAAAGACAAGAACAACAATGTACAGTGGAGGAAACTGGAAATCATTACTTAATCGAGTGCTCAACTTTCACATCACCAGTGGCAAGTCATATTGATATATACCCTTTGATATAACGCAATGAAAAGGCTACTTCATGTCTGTTGTATCCTTCCAAATTTTAAAACCCCAGGCTAATCATGACAAAAAAATCAGACAAACCCAAACTGAGGAACATTTTATAGACTACTAGAGCCAGTACTCCTCAAAATTGTGAAGGTCATGAAAAATGACGAAAATGTAAGACATTGTCAGAATTTTTTATTTTTTCGTTTTAATAGCTATGGACTACTAATTTAAACCATTTTCATTATAAAGTATTTACAATATGCCAAACAGGAACTTCAATGCATGAGTTGTTTCTCTGATAGTCTGGGGGATAAAGATGAATATATAGCTCCAATGGCATATTTTCTGCTGGGAAGGTCTGTGAGTTGGCAACCCTCGAAGGCTGTTGAATTTAATACAATTATATGAAATGGAGAGATAGCTATCCTTCCTTCTGTTCTATCATGAATATACATCAATGAAGACTTTCTTAGGAAAATCACAGAGAATAAGAAATTTCTTAAGAATATTACAGTGACCCTTTCCATTAAATATATGAATTCATCATAATTTTAAAAGTGTGGATCAAAAAAACCCCTGTATTTTTGTCCAAGATTGTTTCAAGAGAGTTTATACAATATTTTCCTTCAAACTTACAGACTTCCACATCCCTTGCGTGCAAAAGTAGTTTAGGGGATTCTTGAGAGTGCAAAGTCTATTTTCTGTGTGCCCTAAAGAAATGAGCCTGCTGAGGAGGAAAAATAACAGCTGTATGGTTGAAGTGTTAAGCAGACTTTCTTCCACCTTGTTAAGAGCAGTGGAAGGTCATGGTGGCCATGGCTTCATTAGTGAGCAAACTCACCTTGTTGACTGTGTATTATCTTTTGATTCCCCTCACGGATACTTTCTCTATGTATTTTCTTCCATACGACATCTACTGTTGAAGCTAAGAGAGAACCAAAAAAGATGAGAGTTTATCTCTTTGGGTGTATCTATCTGCAGCTCAGTGATGTGACACTATAATGTCCAGCCCAACATGCAACTAGCTTAAACTCTTAAGAGCCAAAAGAAGTTCAGAGAGGGGCACCTAGGTGGCTCAGTTCATTAAGCATCCAACTCTTGATGTTAGCTCAGGTCGTGATCTCATGGTTCGTGAGTTTGAGCCCCTCATAGGGCTCTGTGCCGAGACTGTGGAGCCTGCTTGGGATTCTATCTCCCTCTCTCTCTGCCCCTCCCCTACTCACTCTCTATCTCTCTCATTCTCTCTCTCTCTCTCAAAAACACATAAAAATAAATACATAAATACATAAATCAATAAAAATTTTTAGAAATGCACAGAGAAATATTCCTTCGTATTGCAACAGAAATGGTGCTAGTAAGATGTAAACTAAAAATTACCTTCTGCAGGATCCTCTTGTCACTGAAATGGTCTTTAAAAGTTCTTATAAGTAGCAAAGGTTTCAAATACTTGTTGCTTTCACCACAAAATGATTATGATAGCAACATAGTTTCCCTTCAAAGTTTTTTTAAAATAGCATTCTTTCCACTATTTGATTACTTGAGAGAGGTTGTCTGAATTAGATACTACTAAAAAATATCTGTAAAACAGTATTGAAAACCTGAATATTTCAGAAAATAAAAAAAAGATCTCTAAAACACTTAAAAGACAGGTAAATGGGGCGCTTGGGTGACTCAGTAGGTTAAGCGTCCGACTTCAGCTCAGGTCATGATCTCACGGTCTGTGAGTTTGAGTTCCGTCCGAGTCGGGCTCTGTACTGGCAGCTCAGAGCCTGGAGCCTGTTTAGGATTCTGTGTCTCCCTCTCTCTCTGCCCCTCCCCCGCTCATGCTCTGTCTCTCTCTGTCTCAAAAATAAAATAAAAACATTAAAAAAAATTAATTTTGGGATGAGCACTGGGTGTCGTATGGAAACCAATTTGACAATAAATTTCATATTAAAAAATAAAGAAAATAAAAGATTGTATATCCTAGAAAAAAAAAGGACACGTAAAATTATTCCATAGCTTACTCAAATTATTAATCATAAAATCACTGTAATTAAATGGCACTGTTGATTACATTGATTTCTATGAAACTGCTTTTAGTCAAATAATAAAATACAACTGACAAAATATATAACAAAGAGCAAGGATTAATAGGAAGCAAAGAATAAAGAGTTTAAAACTTCATTTTATAGAAATGCCTAAAAGTTTGATTTTTTTAAATTAATGTTTATTTCTGAGAAAGAAAGAAAGAGAAAGTGTGAATGGGGGAGGGGCAGAGAGAGAGAGAGGGAGACACAGAATCCGAAGCAGGCTCCAGGCTCTGAGCTGTCAGCACAGAGCCCAATGTGGGGCTCGAACCCACAAACTATGAAATCATGACAAGTCAAAGTCAGACTCTCAACTTACTGAGCCACCCAGGAACCTCTGAAAGTTTGATTTTTAATAGAAGCAATATCTGGCAGGTTAAATACTTCAAAATATGTTGAATTGATTACTTTAAAATCAAAATGAAAGGGTGCCTATGTGGCTCAGTTGGTTAAACACCTGACTTCAGCTCAGGTCATGATCTCACAGTTCTTGGATTTGAGTCCTGCGTCAGGTTCTGTGCTGACAGCTCAAAACCTGGAGCCTGTTTTGTAGTCTGTGTCTCCCTCTCTTTCTGCCTCCCCCCTCCTCCTCCTGCCCTGCTTGTGCTCTATCTCTCTTTTAAAAATAAATAAAAATTAAAAAATTAAAATCAAAATGAAGACATCCCATAAATCAGAGTAAGAATAAAGTTTATAAATGTAAATACGATAGGCTTGGTAAATAGATTCATGGATTATTATATCCTGTTTACTATATTGCTGGTTTTCTGCTGCTACTTTGATCTCTCTAGTCTATTCTCAACCCAGCATTCAAAATGTGTCTTTCAGGGGCGCCTGGGTGGCGCAGTCGGTTAAGCGTCCGACTTCAGCCAGGTCACGATCTCGCGGTCCGTGAGTTCGAGCCCCGAGTCAGGCTCTGGGCCGATGGCTCGGAGCCTGGAGCCTGTTTCCGATTCTGTGTCTCCCTCTCTCTCTGCCCCTCCCCCGTTCATGCTCTGTCTCTCTCTCTCTGTCCCAAAAATAAATTTAAAAAGTTGAAAAAAAAATTAAAAAAACAAAAAACAAAATGTGTCTTTCAAAGCTTAAATTCATGTCACTTTCACATCCAAAACTCTCCAGTGGATTCCCATCTCTTTCAGTGTAAAAGCTGGCCATTCCAATGGTCTCTGGCTCCCAGATGTTTCTGTGAGCTCTGCTCCTTCTACTCTCTCCAATTCTTATTTCACTCCAACCATACTGACCACCTTGTGATTCCTTGAATTCATCAGGATAAAACTTCTGCCTCAGGATCTTTGCGTTGGCTGTTCCTTCTTCCTGGAATACCCTTACCAATATCCCAAGTGGTTTGCTGTCTTACTTTCATGAGGTCTCTGCCCCAGTGTCATCTCCACAAAGTCTTCTCTGACTACATGCTCAAAATTCACTTCCTCGGAGACTTACTAACTTCCTTCCCCCCCCCCCCCCCCGCTTTATTTTTCAGCCCAACCAGGAAGATGTGGGGCAGGGCATAAGAAGTGAGCAGCACAATCTCTCTTGCCTTGTCTTTTACCATGGTCTTCCTTATTGATGTCTAACAGTGATTTTTGTGATTCTTCACATGTATCAAGCTTATCCATGCCTCAAAGCCTCTGTACTTGCTCTTCTTCATGCCTCATTTCCACTTCAATTGCCCTTCATTGGTCAGGGCTTGGCTCAAATGTTGGCTCAAACCCGCAGATATTTTTTTTTTCTATCTAAATAAGACTGCTTTATCCACCATTGGTCCGCCATCCTCAGCCATTTTACTCTTGTCTGTTACCTTCACAATTCTTAACATGACTGGAAATTACCTCATCATTTTTCACTTATTTGTGGTCTATCTCTTCTATTAGAGAGTAAGTTCTATGAAGGTAGGACCCTTGTCTTGTTCAAAATTGCATCCCCATCACAGGACAGTGTCTGACATACAATAGATGTTTAAAATATGTTTGTTTAATGTTTTCCTGCATGAATATCTACAGAAAAAAACAAGGGAAAAAACAACGAAAAGAATTATGGTCATATAGTTTCCTTGAGATTAAAAAGACTTGCATCTTGGGGTGCCTGGGTGGGTCATTCAGTTGAACTTCCAGCTTCAATGTCATGGTTTGTAGGAGAGCCGGGTTCTGTGCCGACAGCTCGGAGCCTGGAACCTGCTTGGATTCTGTGTCTCCCTCTCTCTCTCTGCCCCTCCCCTCTCATGCTCCATCTCTCTTTCTCAAAAATACGCACTTAAAAAAAAATGAAAAAATGACAAACAAAAAAAAGACTTGCATCTTTAGTTATAAGAAAAATAGATCCAACTCTAGTTGTTTAAAACAGTAAGAGGTTTATTTTCTATTGTGGCATGAAGTCCAGAAGCAGAAAGCCACAAGCTTATGTGGTTTGTTCCAAGATAGTGTTAGCATCACCATGGATTAAGTCTATATTCTAGGCAGGGAGAATGAAGACACCCAAACTGAAGCATGTAGGATGATTCTTTTCTCTTTATGTGGAAGAGAACTACATTCCTTCAAGCCCTATTCAGTACCCTTTTGTTAACCTCTCACTTGCCATAACCAAGTCACTCTTCCACAGGGCCACCACTATTTTCAAGAAAGATTTTTTTTTGTGTTTATTTATTTTGAGAGAGAGAGAGTGAGTGAGAGAGAGAGCAGGGAGGGACAAAGAGAGAGAGAGAGAGAAAGAGAGGGAGAATCTCAAGCAGGCTCCACACTGTCAGCACAGAGCCCAGATGTGGGGCTTGAACTCATGAACTGTGAGATCATGACCTGAACCGAACTCAAGAGTTGGACAGTTAACTGACTGAGCCACCCAGGTGCTCCCTCAAGAGAGATTTTGAAATTGAATTTTTAACTTGGGTTTATCATGGCCTCAAATAAAATCTGGATTCTATTACTAATAAAGAAGAAGAGGTTGAATATTGGGTAGACAGCTGGCAATGATGGCCACATGAGTTTAGACAGCTTTATTTCAAAATAACCCAAAATTTCAGCAAATGAGGATTAAGGTACTGCCAGGTTCTATTAAGTGGAGGCCTAGGTTAGTATATTTTTAAGGACTAAGGTTCAAGGGATCTGACTTCTGATCTAAATTCTAGCAATTATTTGCTCTGAAAACAATCACCTAACATTTCTGAGCCTCTACAGTTTTATCTGCCAAAGGGTGATGATATATTTTTTATGCCTTACTGAGTTTACAGATTTGTTTTGAAAATCAACTGATTTACAAAGTACAAAGACACTTGAAAATGTATTAGGTAAATCATGACCATAACACAATTTATTTTCTCTTCTCATTTGTAATGAACACAATTTTTTTCCAGGTATTACACTGTCAATGAGGCAAGTGTCAGAATTATTCTATAAGTGAAAGTTGGCTATAAACCATTCATTTTACTTTAATAATGACCTCTTTGGGATCCAAAAATGCTCTAACTTATATTAAGTCCCATTCGATATTGCAGGGCATTTCAATCTAACTACCATATAACAAATAAGCTAGCATCTTAAAACTCTGTTTATACTCTAATGGTCTGCATTTTATATATGTCAAAGCAAAATTCTTAATTATGTAGCAGAATGAGACAAAATGTCTTCATCACCTTCTATGCAGTGTTTGACTATATTTTGGTATTGCCGTTGGTAGGATTAATGTATTTTGACTAATTAAGATAAGAATGTCGCTTCTTTGCAGAATTACTAATAGAAGATTTACTGATGCTGCATCAGAAATCTATGCCATCTAGCCTGTGCCAAAACTTGAAAGGCTCACAATAAAAATATATCTATAAGCTCTGACTGTGTTAAAACAATCGTGCTTGGCCCCCAAAAAGCAGAACACCCCCCCGAGTATGCTTCTTACAATAAAATTATTGCTCCCTGACTATATTTGGGCTTATGTTTCAGTGATAATTCTTCTAAAAATTATTCCAAATGTGTTTTATTCATCACATTAAAGTTCTTTTACTGAGGATCTCACTCTCAATAGGATATTACTTAACATTTGAAATTGTTCAATTTGTATTACTCTAGGTTTTCTTTCGAATTAGTCCTATCCCACAGTCATTTTGTGTGTAAGAGAAGGGACTGCCAGTCTGTAATCGATATTTATTCTCAGCAAAAGTTTTGGCATGAATTTATATATCTGTTTCCAATCATAAAGCAAGCCCTGCCTGTGTGTGTAGGTATCATAAAATATCTGCCTGTTCATAAGACTGTAAAAGTTGCTTCATGAAGCCTATTCTTTTTACTTTCTACATGATTTTTATTTCTGGCAAATCCTACAAGTAGGGAGAAGATATCTGTTTGACTGTTTTAACAGAGACCAGATAATAG
The DNA here is from genome assembly GCF_028018385.1 of Neofelis nebulosa. Taxonomy (NCBI): domain Eukaryota; kingdom Metazoa; phylum Chordata; class Mammalia; order Carnivora; family Felidae; genus Neofelis; species Neofelis nebulosa. The sequence goes on along the minus strand of NC_080790.1, from coordinate 48,240,545 downwards.
TAGCCTAAACAAGATGAAATATTTGTTTAGGATTTATACCTTTAATTAAAAGGCTAAGCACCTTCATTATCAGTCTAGATTTTTCTCAGGACGTCTGGGCATCCAGATTCCCTCTCTCTTACTAGTCTGTCATTTCTGAGGGTATTCTCCTTGCCGATATGGAAGAATCTGTCAGGCTAGTATCCCAGTCCATGATGAGAAAAAGTAAAACTGAAGGCAAACTACTTCCTTTTAAGGATTTGGTCTAGAAATTGTACATATCGTTTGATATATTTGGCACCATACCTCACTACAAAGGAGGCTGATAAATACTATCTGTACCTGGGAATCTATGGATCCAGCTAAATTTGGGGGGCCTGTTACCAAAAGCAAATGGGGGCTGTAGTTATTAGGGGACACTTAGTGGTCTTGGCCAAAACAGGATTGCCCACAATTTAGAGTCAGCAATTTGACTATTAATGTTAGTTTGATTTCAGGTACCTCTGTGTAAAAAGGATCTTTCATTTGAAGGCTCTATAAAGGTCAGAAAATGATGAATTGAAAGTAAAGTAACACCATACAATCAACTACACCGTTTATAAAAACAATTAACCCCAGGAAAAGTTTGCAACAGTTTACTGATAACATATGGGTCTAATTATAGTGTAGTCCAGATGTTAACTATCAATTTCTCCACACAAACTTATCATTTAGACAGCAAAGGGTAAGGGAAGTCTATCTGTCCTTGCTTCTCGATCATCGTCCAAGCTTTGTTAGTTGAGGCCTCCCTGAGTTTCAGCGATGCAGCCATTTCCTTATCTCATGGTAGTTTATTTTATTTTTTTTAATATGAAATTTATTGTCAAATCGGTTTCCATACAACACTCAGTGCTCCTCCCAAAAGGTGCCAGCTCAATGCCCATCCCTCCCACTCCCCGTCAACCCTCCGTTTATTCTCAGTTTTTAAGAGTCTCTTATGGTTTGGCTCCCTCCTCTCTAACTTTTTTTTTTCCTTCCCCTCCCCCCATGGCATTCTGTTAAGTTTCTCAGGATCCACATAAGAGTGAAAACATATGGTATCTGTCTTTCTCTGTAGGACTTATTTCACTTAGCATAACACTCTCCAGTTCCATCCACGTTGCTACAAAAGGCCATATTTCATTCTTTCTTATTGCCAAGTAGTATTCCATTGTGTATATAAACCACAATTTCTTTATCCATGCATCAGTTGATGGATATTTAGGCTCTTTCCATAATGTGGCTATTGTTGAAACTGCTGCTATAAACATTGGGGTACACGTGCCCCTATGCATCAGCACTCCTGTATCCCTTGGGTAAATTCCTAGCACTGCTATTGCTGGGTCATAGGGTAGATCTATTTTTAATTTTTTGAGGAGCCTCCACACTCTTTTCCAGAGCAGCTGCACCAGTTTGCATTCCCACCAACAGTGCAAGAGAGTTCCCATTTCTCCACATCCTCGCCAGCATCTATAGTCTCCTGATTTGTTCATTCTGGCCACTCTGACTGGTGTGAGGTGATATCTGAGTGTGGTTTTGATTTGTATTTCCCTGATGAGGAGTGATGTTGAGCATCTTTTCATGTGCCTGTTGGCCATCCAGATGTCTTTTTTAGAGAAGTGTCTATTCCTGTTTTCTGCCCATTCTTCACTGGATTATTTGTTTTTCGGGTGTGGAATTTGGTGAGCTCTTTATAGATTTTGGATACTAGCCCTTTATCTGATATGTTATTTGAAAATATCTTTTCCCATTCTGTCAGTTGCCTTTTAGTTTTGTTGATTGTTTCCTTTGCAGTGCAGAAGCTTTTAATCTTCCTGGGGTCTCAATAGTTCATGTTTGCTTTTAATTCCCTTGCCTTTGGGAATGTGTCAAGTAAGAAATTGCTGTGGCTGAGGTCAGAGAGGTTTTTCCCTGCTTTCTCCTCTAGGGTTTTGATGGTTTCCTGTCTCACATTCAGGTCCTTTATCCATTTTGAGTTTATTTTTGTGAATGGTGTAAGAAAGTGGTCTAGTTTCAACCTTCTGCATGTTGCTGTCCAGTTCTCCCAGCACCATTTGTTAAAGAGACTGTCTTTTTTCCATTGGATATTCTTTCCTGCTTTGTCAAAGATTAGTTGGCCAACGTTTGTGGGTCTAGTTCTGGGGTTTCTATTCTATTCCATTTGTCTATGTGTCTGTTTTTGTGCCAATACCATGCTGTCTTGATATTTACAGCTTTGTAGTAGAGGCTAAAGTCTGGGATTGTGATGCCTCCCTCTTTGGTCTTCTTCTTCAATATTACTTTGGCTATTCCGGGTCTTTTGTGGTTCCATACAAATTTTAGGATTGCTTGTTCTAGTTTCGAGAAGAATGTTGGTGCAATTTTGATTGGGATTGCATTGAATGTGTAGATAGCTTTGGGTAGTATTGACATTTTAACAATATTTATTCTTTCAATCCATGAGCATGGAATGTTTTACCTTTTCTTTGTATCTTCTTCAATTTCCTTCATAAGCTTTCTAAGGTTTTCAGCATACAGATCTTGTACATCTTTGGTTAGGTTTACTCCTAGGTATTTTATGCTTCTTGGTGCAATTGTGAATGGGATCAGTTTCTTTATTTGTCTTTCTGTTGCTTCATTACTGGTGTATAAAATGCAATTGATTTCTGTACATTAATTTTGTATCCTGTGACTTTGCTGAATTCATGTATCAGTGCTAGCAGACTTTTGGTGGAGTCTATCGGGTTTTTCATGTATAATATCATGCCATCTGCAAAGAGTGAAAGCTTGACTTCATCTTTGCCAATTTTGATGCCTTTGATTTCCTTTTGTTGTCTGATTGCTTATGCTAGAATTTCCAACAATATGTTGGAATATGGAATATGTTAACAATATGTTAAACAATAGTGGTGAGAGTGGACATCCCTGTCGTGTTCCTGATCTCAGGGGGAAAGCTCTCAGTTTTTCCCCATTGAGGATGATGTTAGCTGTGGGCTTTTCATAAATGGCTTTTATGATGTTTAAGTATGTTCCTTCTATCCTTTCTCGAGGGTTTTTATTAAGAAAGGATGCTGAATTTTGTCAAATGCTTTTTCTGCATCGATTGACAGGATCATATGGTTCTTTTCTTTTCTTTTATTAACGTGATGTATCACATTGATTGATTTGTGAATGTTGAATCAGCCCTGTAGCCCAGGAATGAATCCCACTTGATCATGGTGAATAATTCTTTTTATATGCTGTTGAATTCGATTTGCTAATATCTTATTGAGAATTTTTGCATCCATATTCATCAGGGATATTGGCCTGTAGTTCTCTTTTTTTGCTGGGTCTCAGTCCGGTTTGGGAATCAAAGTAATGCTGGCAGTTTTCCTTCCTTTCTATTTTTTGGAACAGCTTGAGAAGGATAGGTATTATCTCTGCTTTAAATGTCTGGTAGAATTCCCCAGGGAATCCATCTGGTCCTGGACTCTCATTTGTTGGGAGATTTTTGATAACTGATTCAATTTCTTCGCTGGTTATGGGTCTTTTCAAGTTTTCTATTTCTTCCTGTTTGAGTTTTGGAAGTGTGTGGGTGCTGAGGAATTTGTCCATTTCTTCCAGGTTGTCCATTTTGTTGGCATATAATTTTTCATAGTATTCCCTGATATTTGCTTGTATTTCTGAGGGATTGGTTGTAATAATTCCATTTTCATTCATGATTTTTATCCATTTGGGTCATCTCCCTTTTCTTTTTGAGAAGCCAGGCTAGAGGTTTATCAATTTTGGTTTTTTTCAAAAAACCAACTCTTGGTTTCATTGATCTGCTCTACAGTTTTTTGTTTTGTTTTGTTTTGTTTTGTTTTTTTTTAGATTCTGTATTGTTTATTTCTGCTCTGATCTTTATTATTTCTCTTCTTCTGCTGGATTTGGGGTGTCTTTGCTGTTCTGCTTCTATTTCTTTTAGGTGTGCTGTTAGATTTTGTATTTGGGATTTTTCTTGTTTCTTGAGATAGGCCTGGATTGTATTGCATTTTCCTCTCAGGACTGCCTTTGTTGCATCCCAAAGCATTTGGATTGTTGTATTTTCATTTTCGTTTGTTTCCATATATTTTTTGATTTCTTCTCTAATTGCCTGGTTGGCCCATTCATTCTTTAGTAGGGTGTTCTTTAGCCTCCATGCTTTTGGAGGTTTTCCAGACTTTTCCCTGTGGTTGATTTCAAGTTTCATAGCATTGTGGTCTGAAAGTGTGCATGGTATGATCTCAATTCTTTTATATTTATTAAGGGCTGTTTTGTGACCCAGTATGTGTTCTATCTTGGAGAATGTTCCATGTGCACTTGAGAAGAAAGTATATTCTGTTGCTTTGGGATGCAGAGTTCTAAATATATCTGTCAAGTCCATCTGATCCAATGTATCATTCAGAGCCCTTGGTTCTTTATTGATCCTGTGTCAAGATGATCTATCCATTGTTGTAAGTGGAGTATTAAAGTCCCCTGCAATTACCACATTCTTATCAGTAAGGTTGCTTATGTTTGTGGTTAATTGTTTTATATATTTGGGGGCTCCCGTATTCAGTGCATAGACATTTATAATTGTTAGCTCTTCCTGATGGATAGACCCTGTAGTTATTATATAATGCCCTTCTTCATCTCTTTTTACAACATTTAATTTACAATCTAGTTTGTCTGATATAAGTATGGCTACTCCAGCTTTCTTTTGACTTCCAGTAGCATGATAGATAGTTCTCCATCCCCTCACTTTCAATCTGAAGGTGTCCTCAGGTCTTCAATGAGTCTCTTGTAGACAGCAAATAGATGGGTCTTGTTTTTTTTATCCATTCTGATACCCTATGTCTTTTGGTTGGAACATTTAGTTCATTTACATTCAGTGTTATTAAGGAAAGATATGGGTTTAGAGTCATTGTGATGTCTGTAGGTTTCATGCTTGTAGTGATGTCTCTGATACTTTGTGGTCCTTGCAATATTTCACTCACAGAATCCCCCTTAGGATCTCTTGTAGGGCTGGTTTAGTGATGATGAATTCCTTTAGTTTTTGTTTTTTTGGGAAGACCTTTATCTCTCCTTCTATTCTGAATGACAGACTTGCTGGATAAAGAATTCTCAGCTGCATATTTTTTTCTGTTCATCACATTGAAGATTTCCTGCCATTCCTTTCTGGCCTGCCAAGTTTCAGTAGATAGGTCTGCCACTACTTTCATGGGTCTTCCATTATAAGTTAGAGTGTGTTTATCCCTAGCTGCTTTCAGAATTTTCTCTTTATCCTTGTATTTTGCCAGTTTCACTATGATATGTCTGTGCCTCTTGGATTTCAGTGCCTTTTTCCTTCCCCAGATCAGGGAAGTTCTCAACTATGACTTGTTCAAATACACCTTCAGCCCCTTTCTCTCTCTTCCTGTTCTGGAATTCCTATGATATGGATATTGTTCCATTTGATTGCATCACTTAGTTCTCTAATTCTCCCCTCATACTCCTGGATTTTTTTTTATCTCTCTTTTTCTCAGCTTCCTCTTTTCCCATAATATTATCTTCTAATTCACCTATTCTCTCCTCTGCCTCTTCAATCCATGCTATGGTCGCCTCCATTTTATTTTGCACCTCATTTATAGCATTTTTTAGCTCCTCATGACTATTTCTTAGTCCCTTAATCTCTGTAGCAATAGATTCTCTGTTGTCCTTTATGCTTTTTTCAAGCCCAGCTATTAATTTTATGACTATTATTCTAAATTCTTGTTCTGTTGTATTGCTTAAATCGGTTTTGATTAATTTGTTAGCTGTCGCTACTTCCTGGAGTTTCTTTTGAGGAGAATTCTTCTGTTTCATCATTTTGGGTAGTACCTGCAGTGGCTCCAAACTGCAGGGCACCTCCTCTGTGCTGTCTGGAGTAACTTGTGTTGGTGGGTGGGGCCACAGTCAGACCTGATGTCTGCCCCCAGGCCACCACTGGGGCCACAGTCAGACTGATGTGTACCTTATCTTCCCCTCTCCCAGGGGCAGGGCTCACTGTGGAGTGGTGTGGCCCCTGTCTGGGCTACTTGCACACTGCCTTGCTTGTGGTGCTGCTTCAGTGGGATCTGGTGTATTAGCTGGGGTGGATCCACAAGGTGCACAGGGGCGGGAGGGGCAGGCTTAGCTCGCTTGCAGGTGGTGGTCCCCTGTGGGAAGGGCCTTGTAGCACCTGGAGCAAGGCCGACCATTAGGAGGGATGGATCCACAGAAGCACAGCATTGGGCGTTGGGCATTTGCATGGTGCAAGCAAGTTCGGTGACAGGAACTGGTTCCCTTTGGAATTTCACCCGGGGGTTGGGAGAGTGAGGCACTTGCCAGTGCCTTTTTTCCCCCGCTGAGCTGAGGTCTGTCTTCCGGGGCTCAACAACTCTCCCTCCTGGTGTCCTCTCACCCTCCCCACTCTCCGAGTGCAGAGCTGTTGAGTTTTAACATTCCAGATATTAAGTCCCACTGGCTGTCAGAACTCAGGCAGTCCATTCCCTCTGCTTTTGCAAGCCAGACTCGGGGGCTCTGCCTTGCCAGATGGGCTCCCTCTCCACTGCCCCGGCTCCCTCCTGCCAGTCTGCTACCACACAACACCTCAGCCCTTCCTACCCTCTTCCGTGGGCCTCTTGTCTACGCTTGGCTCCAGAGAGTCCGTTCTGCTAGTCTTCCGGTGGTTTTCTGGGTTATTTAGGCAGATGTGGGTCTAATCTAAGCGATCTGCAGGACGAGGTGAGCCCAGTGTCCTCCTATGCCACCATCTTCTCTGCTTCTCTTTCATGATGGCTTATATGTTACCAATTCAAATCAGACTTTGTACTTGCTGAAATCAAGGTTGATATACCATGGAAAAGCATTTCACTCATTTTGTCTTTATTACCAAAAGCCCATTTTGGGATTACAGAATATTTGTTAACTGCATTTTTATATTTACCATTATATCTTTCAAATAGTTAACAAAGGTATGAATACAAATTCAAAGACTTCCAGAAGCATAGTTTTGTATTACTGCATACTATAATGGTTGCTACAGAAAATTCTCTTCTGTCTTTGCTTTTTCAGGTGAATACATTTATGACAAATTTGGAAGAATGAAACAACTTTAGGCCTAGGAGATACTTGGAAATCTGTCCCTGTTATTTTGAGGTCCTTTCAATCGATGTTTCCTGTATCTTGTGGCAGGGTGGAAACTATTTATTTCATATCTAATATGCTTATGATGACTGATGTGTGTTATATTCTGAAAGAATTCTTTGCAGATGTGTAATGACTTTAGAGGAAAATGAAATACACATGCATTATACACCACAGCATTGCCACAACTTAAATGAAAGAAGAAATGATGTACATACAATATTTAGAAAATTTGAGGTAAAATAAAATGCATTCCTACTTTTCTGAATTTCTGTGAAGGTTTCAGAAGAAAATTGGAAGTATTTTGAGAATTCCTTCATTACAAAGAACTAGTTAATAAGGTAAATACACAAGGGCTACAACCTGGGAATTTTTCAGTAATTGCCTTCCATCTTTTCAGACATTGTATTGGACACCTTTTAGAACTTTAAATCATTTCTAGAAAATACACAATCCTCCATCTAAAGAAAATAGCAACTAAGAGATGGAGCTTACAAAACAGGTAGCACTGTTGGTCACATTTTCAAAAGTCAAAGGGAGCTCTAACTCTTAGTGTAGTAGAAACAATGGCAGGGATATAGGTAGAGCTTATGGCAGACCTGTAGGGTGTCCATGGAAATACTGTGCAGTCTAGCAGAGTTTGGATAGAATTCTTCACCAGGCCACTATGCTCCAATGATTAGCAGGTATGAGAGGCAGAAACACACTCATTTGTAACATTACTTGGATGACATCTCATCATGTCATTGTGGGTTATACCCTCTCAAAAGTCAACATGTTCTTGCATAACAGGTTATGGTATCTCAGCGAACGACATTTTCACATTTAATCCATTTTCTATTTACTGTAGCCACTTATTATCTTCTCTAGATTTAGAAAAACAGCTGTGATACTTTTCTTGACAAACAAGATTAAAGTCCCCAGAGGTCTTTATCATTTCCACTGACTTCTGTGCTCTTAAACTGGCTTATTTGTCACATCAACTGAAACTTCCTGACATTTGTTGAAATTTTGAGTACTATTTCATTGTTCCAATTATTTTTGAATGAAAATGTTCTCACTTCCTACAGATTACACACTCCCTTGCTTCACATTCATTGCAGCACATTTCTTTATAAAGTTGATAAACAATTTTGAACTCCAAATTATGCCTTGCATGTCACAAGGCTGCAGCTGTAAGCTGCAGGATTGAAATATGAGCTGAGAGCCTTCATCAGAACAAACAAGGTCATCGAATAACTGCTAAGATTAGGTTCATTTTTATCACTTACTAATTGCTGTATCTGTTGGGTTTAAGGGAAAATCCAACATGCTATTTTTAGAGAGATTCACAGCCAATGCATTATGATAGCTAGTGGGCCTCTACTGCTTTCTATAGGAAATGAAGGCAGATTTATCTGTTCATTCTATGTGTATTAAGTACCTATTACTCATTTGCTAGACATTGTTCTATGCATTAGGGATATAGACAAAGATTTTGCAGTTCACTTGGGGAAATAGACAAATAATATACAAGTTTTTGAATTTATAAATATTTATTTACATTTATAATATCAAATCTTACAAAGGGAAAGAGATATGTTATCATTTTTGGTTGTTATTGGCTATCTATAATCTTAAAGAAATCTGCCAACGGCATCACCAGAGAAGACTGCATTGTATGTTACCTGTAATATTGACTAAGGGGTTAGGAAGTAAAAAAGAATAAATTGTTTGATGTGAGAAAAAATTAAAATGTACCTATTAGGCCTCTACCATTAGGATGAATGTTCTAATTAATGGAGATGAATTTCCTTCCCCTTTCCTTTACAGAAGGTTTTATAGAATCTTTCTGAGTTGTGAATTGTGACATTCACTGAGAAGCTAGGAAAAAAGAGAGCAAATTGTTTTTCCCAGGCTCTGTAATGTGTCTATATATAAAGCATGTGAAAGCCTCAGTGATACCCTCCAGAAAGATTTTCCTTTCTTCTCCCATTGTAGCTACTTTTACACAAGCTTTGATTTACATAATAAAGCAATAGAAATCAGACTGCATTAAAAATGACACATACAATGCATCACATATAATGAACTTAGTGACACTCAAGTAAAACAACATTTGATTCAACACATTTTCATTTGGAAAGTCTTCTGGTATCCATTTAATGGGATTTTTGAACTATAAATGAGAAATATCACTTAATTATTCTTTCACTTCTAATTTCCCTTCAAGTCTTTTCTTAACATGGGCAATATACTATGTTGTCCCCTGTGGATATTTCTGAACAAATACTTTGTAAAGTAGCAAAATACTTTTTGTTGGAGTGTGGGGAGTTAATATGATCCCCTTTACTAGATGTCCAATGGGAAACTCTAGTAGATATCAACTGGCCAGCACTATTCCTCAGAAGGCTTAGTGTTCACCAACATAGCCAAAGAAGTAAAGCTTTGACTACTGAACTCAGAGTTATCTTGCATTCAAAAGTTGTCATAAAGGAAAAGGTAATTCCAATGAAGATAGTCCTTTACTAAGAATAACAATTCACTACTGTTGCTCTGTTGATTACTTAACTGCAAATGCATAAAATGATATTCAAACAAAAGGATTCTGGTAAATTTTTTACTTAAATGAGATAAAGTGCCAACGCTAAATCATTATTATCCAGTGGACTGATTTCTGAAAGATATGCATGAATACTTAGAATATAAAACAAATGTGTTAATATTCCAAATATGTAGCATAATATTATTCTCATCAGCAAATATTTAGTATTTTAAGGTTATGGCATTGAATCTCACACATTACTTAACTCATTTGCTTAATGACAACTGCATGTATGTTTGGTTGTTTACCCATAATCTTCAATACAATAAAGTAGTTTGAACTCTGTTTCAAGTATCAAGAGAGTAAGGATGCTTTCCAATTTTTCCTAATATCTCTAGAGATGGTGGAGCTTTTAAGGAAGAAGAAGCCAGATTAAAACTGTTGTAATTTCACATAATCTTCCTCTATTTATTATTATAGTAATTATCAAGGAAGACTACATTGTCCGTGGAGGGAGGAAGTCATTTTAAGAAAAGGGAGAGAAGAAATCTTCACCTCCATGGAACTAAATACAGCCAATTAGCTAGTCCTGTATATTTTCCTCCTCTTATATTTCTTGACTCCATCCTTCTTCCATCCTCACCTTCTTTCAGGCTGCAAGATTAAATTCTTCATCATAATAATGAGGCCTATAATTTGCCTTTTTCTAATCTCCCTCCCTCCCCCCAAATATTTCTTTTCCAACTTAATTTAATTTTGGTAGATTCCTGTTGATTTTCAATTTTAGTAAAATCTCTTTCCAGTGGCTTTGAGGACCTTGACAAAATGCCTAACCAAATATTATCACTCATTAGACCCTTTGTCAAGGCAATAACAGATATGTCCCTTTTCTTGAAACTACTGCATAGTTTAACACCACTGCCAACCAAGAGTATCTTGGCCACAATGGGAGCAAGTTTCTCAAGATCTTCAGAGAGCTATTTAGATCAACAAAGAATAGCCTTTCTAGAACCAAATACTCTCAAGTTGCTGTTCACACTTCCTAGTTTAAAGTATAAAGGTCCAGGCACATCTGTGTGGGTCAGTCAGTTAAGTGTCCAGCTCTTGACTTTGTCTCAGATCATAATCTCATGAGTTTTGTGAGTTGGAGCCCCACATCGGGCTCTGTACTGATGGTGTGGAGCCTGCTGGAGATTCTTCCTCCTTCTCTGCCCCTCCCTGGCTCACACTCTCTCTGTCTCAAAATAAACTAACTAACTAACTAACTAAATAAATAAATAAATAAATAAATAAATAAAGTTTAAAAGTCCACCACATGATGGGCACCAATGATATTACTATGGTGTTAATGACATAATAGTTCTCTCCACTCCAGGTGGAAGAGTTCAACAGAAAGTCCTAATACCGAGCTTAAAACCAATTTCATCAAAACAAGTTATTCAAAACAGGTTAAGACACAAACAACTTTGTCCAAAACAAGCTTTTAAAACATGGATTTGAAATCATGTTATGATTTCATACATACAACACTACTGTTTATGCTATAAGCTTTAAGAGGGCAGAAAATCAAGCTAACAGCTGTTTCGCTAGCACCTAGCACAGTGCCAACCACTTTGGCTTTGTTTTGAATATTGCTGTTGAATTAATGAATTATTCATCCCTTACATATAGTAATTATGATACTCTCCTTACTTATTAAAAAAATAAACATCAGGTGTGCATGTAAGAGGTAAAATTAATTCTGTTTGAAAAGAAAGGTATTATAAGGCAATCTAGAAATCAAGTACACAATCAAATAGTCATCAAATCATTGTTTTGGGTTTTTTGCTAACATCAAATTTTCTGGTTATTGCTGTGGTAATTAGACACGGAATTCCTTAGTAATACACGAAATAGGTCTCTGACTAGAAGCAATTATTCAGTGAGTTTTAATAATCACATTTATGATATGGTGGGTGTCTGTTTTCAATTTATTGAATTACTAGAACTGTGGTGGCAATCTTCATTTATTTAACAAGGGGCTTTACGGAAATTGGTCATGAGGTACTAGACAGATGCCATGTATCAGACAGGCAAAATCAGGAAGCTATGGGAATTGGTGGTGGTCACTGAGAGGACATGACCACAGGTTGACTTGCGAACTACACCCGGTCAATCAGAGGCTTCTGACCCTTTCCCCTGTCCTTGGAATGTCCATTCCACCCACCACTACCACCTGGGAGCTATTTTAAGAAAGTAGCCTTGAAAGATTAAGTTGTTGTTGAGACCATATGGACTGAACACGTGACTGAATCCAGTTAAGTCATCTACATAAACATTTAAGATTCTGGTAGGCAGGTGTGGAGATCTACATGTCTCACACACGCCCCAAGACAGACATTGCATGTAAATTCCCTTGCTCATTAAACCTGCCACCTACCAATCTAGAGTGACCAACTCTTTCTTCAGTCTCTCCCTGCTCTTTTTGTGGGTGGGGGCAGTTTCAGATTTCACCTGGGGTAGCTGTCAAGGTTTTGAATCAACAATTGGTGAGCCAGCCAGGAGACCAAAGAAATAGGTCTTAGGAAAGGGCAATCCCTAGCTGACCATTGACTTCTTTATGGGGAGGGGTGGCTTGTATGTTAGAAACTTGTCAACTGTGAGTATGGGGACACCCTAAAAATTCTGGCTGGTTTAATCAGTTTGTTTGAGGAACTGCCAAGAGTGCACTGTGGCAGAGAGGGGAAACAAACAGCTACCATGGTGGGCTAGCCTTTCCTGGGGGCAGTTGAGCTGGTGATCCATGTTTTCAAGTTGGAAAGTTGGAAGAAGAGCTGAGATTAGGGAAGGATGTGCATTGTCCACAGGTGGGAGAACAGGATAATAAGTTGGAGAATTTGGTATTCTATTTTGCAAAGCCAGGAGGGCATAGGCTACCTCAGACTAAGGCCCAAACACTGTGACAAAGTCTGATTGGGAAACTAAGGGGTGGAATCCCTGGAAAAGTGAGGAGAGTGAAGGGAAGGATGTTGTCTTTATTGACTGTGAAACAGATGAAATGTCCCATGTTGTTTAACCCCTAATACAAAGGAAAGCAAAGGCAAAGCAACAGCAGCCTCAGCCATTGGGACAGCCCCCAATTAAGAAATGTTTATGATAAAAGAATATACTCTCAGTGAGCTTATTGATATAGCTGCCAAGTTCCAGCAGAAAGCCAGGGAAAGTATCTAGGAATGGCATTTCTCTGTCAGGGCAGGAGGCAGAGAAAATGAACATCATTGCATATTGTGCCCTGCAGCAGGACCTTGGGAGCTCAAAGTATTCACTCTTTTATAAATTGGATTATTCTAAGGAGGCTTGGGCCAATGAGGAGGACCTCCCTGAAGACATGGACCCTGGAAATGATAAGAAGTACAACAAAGTCTTGGGGAGTTGGTAGTGAAATAATCTATTCCCTTATCTTTGACGGTCCTAATTGGGGCACATTCACTGCAGGAATAAAAGCAGACTCCAGTCTGCTCCCAGCACCCAGTATGGGACACTGATACCCATGTTGAGCCAAGGTGTTGGACAAGGAATTTATGATGTTGGACAATCCATTGCTGATCTAGGGGAAATTAACAAATCCTAGGAATAGGCATTGGTTGTGGTAAAGACTCAAGACAAAGCGGAAACTCCAAAAGATTATCCCATTCAGCTATCCAGGGTCTGATAAAAGTTATCTGGAAGCAAATGTGGTTTGACCTCACTGATGTCTGCACCCTACCTGAAAACATAGACCAGCAACTCAAAATTGCGTTGCTCAGATCTATTTCTTTCTTTGGTCTCTCCTTGCTTTCTCTAAATGGGGGGGGGGGGGGGACAGTTTCAGATTTCACCCAGGAAGCTCTAAGTTTTTGAATCAACAATGGGCAAGTCTTGTGTATCTATCCAGACAAGTAGCAATGCTAAAAGAGTTCAGCTAAAGCAGGCTCCATAGATTCAGGCCAACTGGCTGGTTCAGGGTCCAGTGTCCTGTGATGGCAGTTGAAGAATAAGGTGGTACAAGCAGAACTTCTTGGAACTCAGGCTTGGGCACTAGGGGTAGAGATTGGAAAGATGAGCAAACAGGTCTGGGCCACAAGAAGCAGAATCGACCAGGCATTTGTACAAGGATAAAGTTCCAAGAGAAGTTATGGAATTTGAGAGAAAGGATTTCTATTTCATTCTCCGCTGCACTGCCATGTAGTCTAAGTGCCCAGAGCTTCTGACTGCTGAATGGGGTGGGGAAGCCAACTCTCCTACACAAGGGCTGCCCTTCAAACTCCTCTGTGACTTCTGAGGTCCAGGATTAGAACGAGGACTACTGAGTCACTCTCCATACCAAGATTTTGAAAAATTTTGACAGTCTCTCCCTTTATCTTTGGTTTGTATTTCCATCACTGGACTTCTGTTCCACATACTTCCCGATCGTATTTCTTTTGATTTCCCTTTAAACTCAAACTTACTCTTTGCTTTTAGGCACAAAAATCTGAAAAATATCCCATTAGCATTTTAGTGGCAGGTACCTGTGGGAAAAGATCTAGTCTGACTCACAGCTTGTGGCCCAGCACGCACTTGGCTGAGATGATGAAGAGAGATCACGTATGACTGCACCTTCACTCCACGTAGGGTAGCAGGTGTCTATCCAAAAGGAAGGCTGACTGCTGAGACCCTAAACACAAGCCACACGTGTGGAACTAACAAAACAACATCACCAAGAAACACCTGTGTCTTCTACTTTTTGGATCATGCCAAGGAAAGTATTTTCTTTCTCTTAAGCCAAAAAATGTCCAACAAAGGAAGAAGAAACAGTGTGATCTGTCTTGTTCTCTTCAGAAATAGAACGCATATTAAATTCAGCCTAATAGGCACCATGATAATGATGTCAAAACAGCTCAAAGCAGGTGAATCCTAAAGACCAGTGGTCATAGGCATAGAAGCAAAAACGTGGCAATGGATGACTGAAAACTGTATACCCCTTAGTAGACCATGCTCCTAATGTATAGTTAAGAATTATCAGTCAGTAGATTTATATTTTTCTGTGGAAGGTAGTATATACGGCATAGTCATCTGAAGCCATACCTTATTGACAATGTGAACACTTAACAATGTCATCATTATTCATAACTATGGTTAATCTGTGTGGACAATGATCTATTTTATGCATGCAATATTCACTGATAAAAACATCTGATAATAAAAGCAGCATTAGGTAAGTAGGAGAGAAAAAAAAAACCCATAAAATCAGCCACCAGTACATACAGATTATATCCATTGTATTGGTAATTTTTTGAGTGACTTATAACTTGCTTCCCACAAATCCCTTTAAAGATAAGAAAAGTTTAATATTACTTTGGAACCCAATCATTACACATGTTCCTGTTTTAAGAATGTGCACATCGCTGTTGTAGTGAATGGTTTAATTAATTGAAGCCTTGCTTTCTTGTGCTAAAGTTTAAAAAAATTATCCCCTTTTCGTGTGCAGATTTCTTAACATCGCTTCACCTACATATCAAACAGTAGGCATTACTTGGGAAATGTTATAGGATAAGCCTGATGTTTCTGAAATATATTCATGGGGATTTTCATTTCTTTGAGTATAACACATAGGCCACTCTTTTCATTTATTCAAGCTTGTGTATCACATATAATTCATCTTTTATTAGCATAATAATTTCTAATGAGTAAGCCCCTTTGTCCCTCATCACGTAATTAAATTTTGCAATAGTTGTTGAATATATTCTATATTTACTCATTAGTGGGAAAGGGAAGGCCGAGCTATCGAGGTAATTACATGTAATCTCATTCTCCTGAGTCGTCAGTGGATAGAGCTTGAGTACAAAATGTGCTTTAACTTTCTGGAGTGAAGTCAGACTATAGCTGAATGTATCTGCTCAACAGATGTTAAACTATTGGGTTTCAGAACAAGGAAATCTGCATACCCATATGTGGACTAAAACAATATATTTATAATGCATACATTTAAGCATTTTAAAATTTTTGACAAGACTTTCTTTTCAAAATTATTACTGGTAATATCTCAGATTCCTTTTTTATTGAGGTATAATTAGCATACAAGGTTGTTACGTAATTTTTTTAAATTAGTGTTTTTTTAACCTGTATATTAGAATCACATAGATTTACTAAGGAGTTTTGAATCTTTGTCAAGAACTACGAAGGATCTGAGATTTTACCCCATTTTCAAGCTAAGTTGGCCTGTCACAGTTTCATGGATACTAGCAGAAGTCACAAGACTCCTGGGTCAGAGAGTAAGAACTTTACTACCCACGGCACAGCAAGCGGCAGGAGCCTCATGTTTGTATCCGTTTTCCTTGCTCCCCTAATCCTGTGGCAATCCTGCAGTAGAGTGGCCTGGGTGGAATTTTCAGTGGACATGTACCACAGTGGGGAGCCTCAGCTTGGGAAACCCTAATCTTTTTTTTTTTTTTAACAAGTTTTTTTTTAAGGTTATTTATTTATTTTGAGAGAGAGAGAGAGAGTGAGCGAGCAGGGGAGCAGCAGAGAGAGAGGGAGAAAGAGGATCCCAAACAGGTTCCACACTGCCAGCACAGAGCCCAACATGGGGCTTGAAATCATGAAGTGTGAGATCATGACCTAGGCTGAAATCAAGAGTGGATGCTCAACTGACTGAGCCACCCAGGTGCTCCAACCCTAATCTTTTTTTAATGGGCTATAAGGAAACCTGCCCAATCTTTGTCCCCAAGGGAGGCATTATCTTTAATAATATCCTGATTAAAAAACAAGTCTGCTTTCGACCTGGGAGGAGACACTATCTCTGTCTTCCAAGGTTATTTTCTGTACAAACATCCTTGTAAAAATACTGTGGGACAAAAGCTGATATAGCATGTACAGAAATGGCAGAGACCCATGGAAAATTGCCTGCAACAATATTTTTTTGTGTTAAAACTGCTCTAAGGACCCTAGGAGTCCTTATGTGACCCTAGGAGTCACATATGTGACTTTTAAATGTAAAATAGAGTTTAAACTATGCTAATTGGAGTAACAAAAGGTATCACTATGAAGCTATTACTTGAAAAAAAAAAAGAGACATAAAGAAATCATGTAATTTTGTTGAAAGAGCTGAAGCCAGAAAACTGCTCATAAATACAATATTCCCCACTGCTCCTGCACACAGACTCACACCATACATACACCCACATTAATATTTGCTCACCATGGATTCACAAATATACATAAGAGATTTAGTTTTGTAATTTTGGTAGTAAGTAAAAATGTCATGAGGAGGTTGGGAAAGGAGACAAGAGAACAAGAGACGGGTGACGGGGTAATACACTAACTCCCTAGTCCCCTGAATTCAGATTAAGTTCTGGCCACAGCCAGAGATGTGTTAGGATGGAAATGGCAAAGATAGAACTGAACAGGGATGGGGGGCGTTCTCTCACTGCACAGAACCCGGCTCTGTGCTGGCAGTCCATCAGCTGGAACCCATGGGGCTATGGGTAGGCAGCATCTTTGGAGTGAATGTCGCTTCTGATAAATAAACATTCGAGTGGTAAGTCTTCTTCGTTCCACTTCACAGTAGCAGCCAGAACAGAAGACAGAAGAGAAAAAAGATGAGCGTTTCATGTTCTGTTGTGTGTGTATGTGTGCATGTGTACACATGCATGTGAAAGATATTTAATAACTAAAAGTGACTGCTTACTTTGTATCAGCACTGTTCTAATCAATTTACCTGTGATATTTTAGTCATTATCTGGGAGGTCAGTATTATTATTATGCTTCCTGTACAGATATGGAAAATTAGGCAGAACAAGGTTAAACGGGTAGTCTGAGGCTCATATTTTGAAAAGTAAAACTCTTGCGTTACAATGGAGAAAAGGGACTAAGGGCTATTCGGTTAGCAGGCAATTGAGTTAGGGAGATATAAATGAGTGATATAAGGTACAACAGTTCAGAGAATGGTTACATGATCCGAGAGACAGTGGTCACCAAAGACTGATTAAATAGGTAGAATGTAATATAAGCCTTGTAAAATGATGGGAGGGAGGAATGGCCTGAGCAAAGGCACAAAGGTGAAAAAGTTCATGGCTTCTGTGGAGAGAACAGTGACCAGGTTAATGTGACTGCAGTGGAGCATTTGTTCATTTATTCAGCTGTTTTTTTGTTATTGTTATATAGCTATTATGTGTAAACAACTAAGAAATAATAGTAAAAATTATACTGAATGTGGAGGCCGGGGTCAGATAAAAGAAACCTTTTACATGCAAAAGATGCCATGTCATATTAGGTTTACTAATAATTTTATTCTACTTTTTTCTATATTGCAAATTTGAACCTTTCAAGACTTTTTTTATCTCTCACTTCTAATATTTGTTTTCTTTTTAATTTTTTCAGCATTTATTTATTTTTGAGAGACAAAGCACAAGCAGGGGAAGGGCAGAGGGAGGGAGACACAGAATCTGAAGTCTCCAGGCTCTGAGCTGCCAGCACGGAGCCTGACATGGGGCTCAAACCCACGAACCATGAGATCGTGACCTGAGCCAAAGTCGGATGCGTAACCGACTGAGCCACCCAGGTGCCCCTCACTTCTAATATCTGTAATGCTAGTACTTTGCCTTAAAGATTAAAGGTCTTGGGATGCCGAGGTGACTCAGTCAGTTAAGCCTCTGATTCCTGATTTTGGCTCAGGTCATGATCTTACAGTTTGTGAGTTCGAGCCCTTTGTAGGGCTCTGCCCTAATAGTGCAGAGCCTGCTTGGGATTCTTTCTCTCTCCCTCTCTCTGTCCCTCCCTGACTAGTATGTGCTCTCACTCTCTCTCAAAATAAATAAAGGAACTTAAAAAAAAAAAAAAGTAAAGGTCTTTCAAACTGCTGATTAAAAAAAATAATAAGGTCAGGAAAATATTTTCTGCCTCCGGTACTCCAGATTATATTTTATGTCCTAACATCTTCCTTGCAATTGTTATATCTACAAGAGGTGACTTTTAAGGTACTCGGACTTCACATAATGTTTCTATGTCCTCTCATACTAAATTTTTATTTCTAAAAAAAAATTGAAATTCTGATTTGAGATTATTAAATACTTAGGTTGTGCTCATAATACACTTTATGTTGAAGTCTCTGTTTTCCCACTTCTGAGACCTGAAGCCAGAGGTGCAGTTAGGGAGAGGCCAGGTCCTTTGGGGGAGAGTTTCTGAAGGCATTTGCTGCTTCTAAACAGGAGAAGGCAATCCCACCTTTCAACCTGTCCACTTTGAGCCTGTCAGGCAAGGCTATTTAGGCATTTGCTCACAACCCTCTGGAGGCTGGGTGCGACTTAAACCATTCTCACTGTCTGCAAGTATCCACAGTCCCTGTTATGCAAGTTCTCAACTTTGTGGACTCCGAGGCAGCTCAGGTGAAGCCAAGGGACATTGGTGGAATGCCCCTGTGCTGGTCACAGCTTTGGTTCTCATCTATGCAGAAGCCCATGGCTTTAGCTTCTCACAAACACTCTGGATTTTCTCTCTGAAGCCAACTGAAAAGAAATAGTAATGACTCCTTCTTCCATATTCATGAAGGAAGAAACTACAGTGAAGTCTACCACTTGTAGACTTTTTTTTATTTAAGTAAAGAATCTATCACATGGAAATTAATAACATGAGATGCCTGCAAGAGGAGTTTAAATTACCTAAAAACAAAATACTGAGTTTTGTTTTGTTTTATGTAACACATGCTTAAAGTTTTCTCTTAGTAGGTTTAGTGAAAATTGAATTGGAAAGGGGAGAACTGGCAGCTATTTGGAAAGCTTTGGAAGTGGGCTGATTGTATTGGTTGACAGTGGGATTTGTTTCAGAAGGGGTAGACTCAAGAGACAATAGCACAGAAAATCACTTGAACTTGAAAACTGATTGCTTAAGGGGTAGGAAGCAGAGGCAGAAAGAGGAAGGGAAGAAGTTTTGTCTTTAAAATTTTCAGACACAAACCCAGGGTAAAATGGAGTGCTCTCGGATTTTGATCGGCAGCCAGAAGAGGACAGAGAGACCATCTCCTTGCCTACAAGTTTGGAACATGTGGTTTCTTTTCTTTTTCTTTTCTTTTCTTTTCTTTTCTTTTCTTTTCTTTTCTTTTCTCTTTTCCTTTCCTTTCCTTTTTTTTAAAACATTTATTCATTTTTAAGAGACAGAGAGAAACAGAATGCAAGCTGGGGTGGAGCAGAGAGTGAGGGAGACACAGAATCTGAAGCTGGCTCCAGGCTCTGAGCTGTCAGCACAGAGTGTGATGTGGGGCTGGAACTCATGAACTGTGAGATCATGACCTGAGCCAAAGTCAGACACTCAACCAACTGAGCCACGGAGGTGCCCCAGAACACGTGGTTTCTTGATACAAACCTCTAACTGTGTTACTGAATTTGGTTATTTTACAGGGTTCCTGGTAGAGAATATACATTCAAGTGCTCTTTCCTATCTTATATTGGATTTACATAAAGGTTATCTTAAGGGACAAGGCTCGTAATACATTGATTTGGAATTGAAATAATTATAATTAATTATCTGGACTTTGTGACAACTTAAATAACTTTGCCCTGCAGACCCCCATTAAAGATCTAGAAAATTGCAGAACTGTGCACATATTTGCAAATATCTCAGTAATTAAATCATCTATAAATGCATTTTACTGTATAATAACTGAATATATTTCAATATGCTTTAAGTTTAAATGATCCAATATGTTCCCAATAGAATGGTGTCTATTTTTCCTTTTGCTGCTTTGGTAAAGCAATCACATTCTCAGATCTGTTGGACAGAAACACATTTTTTAGCTAAATAGTTGTAGCTATAAATTCTAATTGTGTTCGTATGCATGGATTACTCCAAAAAGATAGACATGGCTTTGAAGTTGTAAGAAGCTGAGTTTAAAATTGGGTGGTACTCAAAAGTATCAACATAAAAGCTGGGTTAGACATTCACACATGAGTGAACAAACAAGTCCTAAGACAGTGAAGCAAATCTGTTAAAATTATATAGTTATATATTTTTTTATGTACTAAGATTAAATCTCCATTATAATGGAGGCTTTGTGTTTGTTTCTTTAATACTGTATCCTCTGTGCCTAGAGCAGAGGAGGGGGATATTATTGAGGGGATATGTAATTTAAATATATGTATAGATTATACATACATATGTATGTGTATCTACAAGCATATATCAATAATAAACATTTGTATATGTATAAACATACTCATAGAAAAATAACTTAAAAGTATTAATCATTGGATATGGGATTATGGATGACTGAATTTTTTATATATTTTTCTCAAATTTCCAAAGTTTCTACAATAAGCATTATTAATTTTTAAATTAGATAAAAATAGCAATGCTATTAATAAGAAAAATATATACATTGAGAAAGTCATATGTATAATCAAAAATGAAAAATGTCATGTTTTCTTCAATATCTGTAAAATACTTCAATCATTTAGAAAATAACTACAATTGAAATTCATTGGTATTCTTTTCTGTGTAATGTGAAAACTGCATGGACTATTATCTACTTTAATAACCATTTTATAATTTCTCTAAGATCTTCCAGGGGGGATTAATTTATGAATAACTGCTTAAAGGCTATTTTGTTACCCATTTTCCTATATCTGGTGTCATTTGAGAGCTAGTGAGCTTTTAGATTGGCAATAAGGTCCTAATTTTTGATTGAGACAATCAATGATCTTGTGACCTCTATAGCCATTATAAGCTAGAGAAAGAATGACCTAGAAAAGTCACATTATAGACAGAAAACTCATTACCTTTTTTTAAAGGAAAAATTCAAAAGGAGTGAAAAGTCAATCCAGTTTCTTTGCTTTCAACCTATTTAATAATAGCTAAAATTTACTTATTACTTGTGCTGTAGCAGGTGTTATTCTAAGCACATTAAATGTAAAAATTTCACTTACTTCTCATGTTCCAAAGAAGTGTAGATTATTTTACAAATTAGGAAAGTGGGGGTACAGATGCATGAGATATGTTACTCTGTATTACCTATCTAGTGAATGTTCAAACCAGGATCCCAAACCAGGCAGCCTGACCCCAGAGTTCACAGTCATGACCAAAATGATGAACTGCCTTCCAGCCCTCCAAACCAGGAGGTTCACTATGGTCCAGTAGAGTGAGGACTGCTCCGGGAAACAAGATGGCAGACCTAGAAATTTCTATTAATATTAGCTCTATAACCTTACAAAAACTTTTCATCTTCATTTGTTGATGAATTTATAGGCAAAATGTGGAAAATTTTTGCTTTTCTTTCCTGGAAGCATCATGGTATCCTTTGTGATCTTGTGCAGGCCCCTCTGGCTCTATAATTATGTGAGCACTCTATCACCCAATACATTGGAAAATCTTAAGAGTGTGAAATACAGAAGGGTATGTTTGCTAAAATAGCTTTTAAAAAATGTTTTAGAAGACTAGAGAGGGCTTTATTTCAGAAAGAAAGAAAAAGAAAGAAAGAAAGAAAGAAAGAAAGAAAGAAAGAAAGAAAGAAAGAAAAAGAAAGAAAGAAAAAGAAAGAAAGAAGAAAGAGAAAAAGAAGAGAAAGAAAGAAAAAGAAAGAGGTTTAAACAAAACTACTGCTAAAAACTATGCTGGCTCATTTTTATAACAGGTTTGGCAAATTCTTATTTAAAAAATAAAAATATTTTTTAATGACTCAGTGGTTAAGTGTCCAACTCTTGGTTTCAGCTCAGGTCATGATCTCATAACCATGAGATGGATTCAAGCCCCATGTCATGTGGGTTCGAGCCCCATGTCAGCACAGAGTCTGTTTGGGATTCTCTCTCTCCTTCTCTCTCCCTCTCTCTCTCTCTCAAGATAAAAATAAATAAACATAAAAAATAAATAAAAAATAAAAATAAATTCTATGCCATTTAATTCATATTAATGGATTTGTTAAATCTAGAATAGCACTGCTACCAAATTCTGAAAAAAGAAATAGCACAAACAACATTATGAATCCATCTAATTTTCACTATGTGAAAATTAAAATAATAGTGATTTAAATTTTAATCTAAAAAAATTACTTCAACAAGAAGAGTTATTACAGAATGAGGGGAATAATTAAAAACTGGAAATCTCATCAATAAAAGTAGATAAAAAGTATTAATGAAAACATAATCATCATAATACGTTTTTCTCTTTTTCTGCCTTCTTTTTGCTAGGAGAGTAATAGAATATTAATATTGTAGTCTAAACATATCTATATGAAACCAATTGCTGCTAGTATCAGATGAAATGTTGGCATTCAACCTCTATCTAAAGAAAAATTCAAACACGTCATTAGAAAATGAAATTACATGTGTATAAAAATTGGCAAAAATTAGATATTCGTGACCAATAAAAATAAAAATTTAGTAGTCAACCTCACTGCTAAAAAATAAAATCTGATGCAACAATGTGACTGATGTCCACATGGCCTGTCTTATTCCTCAGGAGAGGTTATAAATGGTCCAGAACATCCCCTCATTTTGAGGTAGAGAGGTCCTTTTTTTTTTTTTTAATGTTTATTTATTTTTAAGAGAGAGAGAGACACAGCATGAGTGGGGGAGGAACAGAGAGAGAGGGAGACACAGAATCAGAAGCAGGCTCCAGGCTCTGAGCTGTCAGCACAGAGCCTGACGCCAGGCTTGAACTGACGAACTGAGAGATCATAACCTGAGCCAAAGCCGGAGGCTCCACCGACTGGGCCACCCAAGGCACCCCAAGAAGAGAGGCCCTTTTGCAGGCAAACTTCTATGGGTACAAATTCTATTGCTTAAAAGTGCATTTTGGAGAACCTGATCTGCTCAGAATATTTTTTAAAAAAGAAAAAAAAAAGAGAAGGAGAACTAGTCTCACAAGCTGAAGTCCAAACTTCTGAGGAAATATCTGAATATTTTGTAGTATTGTTGCAGCTCTCTGTGGCCTTCCCCCTTGAATCTGGGCTGGCCTTAGTGTCTGGCACGTAAAGAAGAGCACGTAGCAGAAATGATGCTGCATTTCTTCTGAGGCTGGTTCAGAAAACAACAGGGAGCTTACCAATGATTCCCTGGGCGTGCTACCTCTGGAGTAATCCTGCTGCCATGTAAGAAGTCTAACTGCCCTGAGACCTCAGGCAGGGGCCTGGTGGAATCTCCAACCTTGCCTACCAGCTCTGTGAGGGAGCCATCTTGGATGTCCACCTCAGGCGCTTTTGGGTGATTGTAGCCCCACTGGATGTCTCACCACAACCCCACAAAATGTTCCAAAAGATGACTGCTCAACCAATCCCTCTTCAAATTCCAGAGTGACTCCAACATTGTAATTAAAATAAAATGTTTGAGGGACACTTGGATGGCTCAGTTGATTAAGTGTCCGACTCCTGATTTCTGCTTAGGTCATAATCTCCCGTTTTGTGGGGTCGAGCCCTGCATAGGGCTCTGCACTGACAGCATGGAGCTTGCTTGGGATTCTCTCTCTCTCTCTGCCCCCCCCCCCCACCCGCCCTGCTCATGGTCTCTCTCTCTCTCTCTCAATTTAAATAAACGAAACTAAACGAAACTAAATTAATCCAAAATAAACTAAAATAAAATAAAATGTTTGATTGAAGTGGCTCAGTTTAGGGGTAATTTGTTATACACAGTAATAATTGGGGCATTGTTTTTGATAAAGAATGTAGGGATAGTAAAATAACCTTTGAATATTTTCTTTTTTTTATTTTTATTTATTTATTTTTTTTAATTTTTTTTTTTTAATGTTTATTTATTTTTGAGACAGAGAGAGACAGAGCATGAATGGGGGAGGGGCAGAGAGAGAGGGAGACACAGAATCGGAAGCAGGCTCCAGGCTCTGAGCCATCAGCCCAGAGCCAGATGTGGGGCTCGAACTCACGGACCACGAGATCCTGACCTGAGCTGAAGTGTGACGCTTAACCGACTGAGCCACCCAGGCGCCCCTGAATATTTTCTATGCCTCTTGGTGTCCTGAAATTTTTATTTCACTGCTTTATTCTAAAATAACAGCAGATTAATCTTAGCCCAAGATCCTTTGGTTTTTTATTTTGGAAACCATCTAAAATGACTGATTTTGAAATTTATTATGTTATTGCACATAATAACATATGTCTTATAATTTTCAAATTTCCATATCTGTAGTTGAATCACATTTTATCATTTCTACTATGTGTTTATCATTCTCACCCTTTATAAACTTGATTAGGCAATCTATGGTTCTGTTTTTTATCAGTTTTTCAAAGATAAAGAATTTGGATTTATCATGAACTAAATAATTTCATTTCTGGCTCACTGATTTTTGCTTTCATAACATTAACATAATTTACATATATTAATATATGTATCCTGCTTTGTTTTGCTTTGTTGTCATTCATCTATCTTTTTAAGTGGAATGCATAATCACTTATTTTCTAATAAGAGCAAAGTCTATGACTTTGCCTATGAATGGATAAAAGTTAAGTTCTATTAAAAAATGGCAATTGCGGAGTTGCTTCTCTCTTAACTCCACAGTTTTGTTTTTTTGTTTTGTTTGGTATTCTGATACAACATTATCTTTTTAAAAAATAGTATTTATTTTTTGGAATAGTTTTCGGTTTACAGAAACATGGAGCATGTAGTACAGAGTTCCTTTTTACTCATGATTATTAGCATCTTGTATTACTATAATTAGTTACTCGATTTTAATTTATTTTAGTCCAGTGTTGAATTTGATTTACTAATATTTTGTTGAGGATTTTTTTTTGCATCTATGTTTATCAGGGATATTGGCCTATGATTTTCTTTCTTTGTGGTGTCTGGCTTTGGTGTCAGAATAATTCTGGCCTCATAAATGAGTTTGGAAGTACTCCCTTCCAGTGAGAAACTGGAAGATGGGTGTGTTTGCCTGTCCCTTTGCACTGAACCAAAGGGGCATAGTTGCAGGAAGTGCTGTGTGCCTGTTTGAAAACTACTTTTTATTTAATAAGGTCTTGTAAACTCATGAATTCCAAGCCTATTTGCTTTTAGACCTGGGTGATTCGACAGTCCATCTCTCAGGTGGTATCCACAAAAGTTGAGATGCCAAATGTATGGACAACCTTTTTCAAGGATCAGCTGGACGCCTGGTTTTATTGTTGGAGCTAGACAAAGGGAGAATTCAGGAAAGTGCCCACCAGTTCTTTTGGGCTTGTAATAGGATCTCAGTCACCTCTTAGACACAGGTTGATTAGAAGCCAGATCCTCAGGTAGCATTTGGAAAGGTATGCAGCCAAACCCTTTCCAGTGAGAAACTGGGAAGTGGGTGTTTTTTCCTGCTCCCCCTGCACTGAGACTGGGAATATAGCCTTGGGGAGTGCTCAAATGCTTGTTTAAAAACTGCTACTTTGTTAACTATATTCCAGTGAGACTCATGAATGCAAGCCCTGTTTACTATCAGAGCTAGGTGATTTGGGGGCTGTCTCTTGGGTGACAACCATAAAAGTTGGGGTGCTAGATGTATGAACAAGCTTCTTCCAGAGAGACACTGGTGACTTGGTTTTACTATTGGAACAAACTGGAGGGAGAAGGCTGAGAAGTACCCAATAGCTCTTCTGGGCTCCAGAAAAGATCCCAGTCAGTCAGATGCAGGCTATTTCACTGTGAATGGATATAAATATTCTGAGATCTTGCATTCTTGAAAATGACTTGATTCTACATTCACATATGTCATTTTTGTTCATGCAGACATCTAGGTTAAATACGATTTTCCCTAAAAATTCTGAAGGGGTTACTTTGTTGACTTCTTGCTACAGTCATCCCAGGGTATTGTTTTCTCACTTTAGAAACTTTTAGTTAACTCTATTTTTGGTGTTTTGAAATTGTCACTATTATGTTCTTTGGGTAGAGTCTTGTTTTATTAAACGTGTAGGTCACAGGTAAACCTTTCAATTTAGAAACTCATGTTCTTACAGTTCTAGCAAAATTTCTTGCAGTTTATTGTTTGATAATTTCTTCCCTCAGTCTTCTCTGTTCTCTTTTTGGAACAACTACTAATCAAATATTGATTACCCAGGATTGTCATCTAACTTTCTTATGTTATATTTCTTTGTCCTCCTTTATGAAAGAGTTATTGGTTTATGGAATTTTTTTTTCAGTCATCATATTTACGTCCCTTGTTTTAACTGAATATGCTGAGTCCCTGTTTTATTTGAATTTTTGTTGTTATTGTCTTATTTTGTTGTAATTTTTCATTTATATATTTTGGGAGTTTTAATCCATTGTGGTAATTGTGGTAATGGGGATTATATTTAAAATACTTAATGAGTATAGGAAAGAAACCAACACTTTAAAATGGACCTATGGGCTTACTGTACCATGAATACTGGCTAAATATCAGCCATGGGATTTTATGTTAATCTTATTGTTAATTCACTTTATATTTCTTTTGAATATAAAGAAATATACTTTATATTCTTTTTTTCTACTTTTTTTCTACTTTTGAAAACACACACTTGTCAATTATTATTTTTATGTTAATTGTGATGGTTATAAATTTCTACATTTAAAAAAGTTAATTGAACTTACATTTCTGAAATTATTAACATCCATATGAAATAGTATTTATTGACTTGTTTATATTTAACATAAAGGTATGAGCTAAATTTACATTTTTCCAAGGTCTTTTTTAGACCTATGTGTTTTGTTAGTATGATATTGGATAAAAATGGTGAGTTTGTTTTCCCATTTCTATATGATTAATTTAAAAGTGTTCTTTGGGGCGCCTGGGCGGCGCAGTCGGTTAAGCGTCCGACTTCAGCCAGGTCACGATCTCGCGGTCCGTGAGTTCGAGCCCCGCGTCAGGCTCTGGGCTGATGGCTCGGAGCCTGGAGCCTGTTTCCGATTCTGTGTCTCCCTCTCTCTCTGCCCCTCCCCCGTTCATGCTCTGTCTCTCTCTGTCCCAAAAATAAATAAAAAACGTTGAAAAAAAAATAAAAAAATAAAAAAAGTGTTCTTTATCTAGTATTTCAAAAGTTAAGTAAATGTGTTGACTTATAAACATATTTTCAATTATTTCTTGAGCTTAGATTTAATTTCTGTGTGGAATTAAAGCAAATAGAATCTGAAATCCATTGCCTTCCTACAATAATTTGTTTTTAAATTGTGTGTTCTTCTACCTAATGAGAGTTATATTTACTTATCTTTATGTCATAAATCTTGCTGATGTGTATTTTTCCCTTCTTAAACTAACAGAGCTTTTTCTACACTCTTCATTTGTTTCCAAATTTTAGATATTACACTATGTAGGTGATTCCACATTTTCCTCTTTGATATTATTAAAAACCATTGGATCTTAATCTGTATAGTTGATATAGGCTCAGTGACCCAGATGTCTAAAGCAAATTGATGAGCAAATGTTCAGGAAGACCTAAACAAGTCAGTTTAAATATTCTCTAGATGGTTCCTTTTTTTTTTTTTTTTTACTTTTTTTTAACATTTATTTATTTTTTGAGAGACAGAGACAGAGCATGAGCAGGGGAGGGACAGAGAAATAGAGGGATTCACAGAATCCAAAGCAGGCTCCAGGCGCTGAGCTGTCAGCACAGATGTGGGGCTCGAACTCATGAACCATGAGATCATGACCTGAGCTGAAGTCAGACGCTTAACTGACTGAGCCACCCAGGCACCCCTGGATGGCTCCTTTTTTATGCTTGATGACACCACTTTGCTTTACTCAGCATTGTGTGTTGAACAAAGATCAGCGTAATAATTTATCTAACTTCCCATTATTTGGAGAGTATCCTTCCTTAGTAATTGTGCATTCCAGGTCAGATTTTCTGTATATAAAGAAAATCATTAGCAAATAAGCACAATCCAGAGAGTTTTTATTTTAAACACAAAATAATCACATTTCTCTTTTTTTGTCATAAAGTTATATTGCTAAATTAAAATATCCTATTACTTATAGAACCAAAGATTGTAGAACATGTCTAGCTAGCCACTTAAAGGTAAACTCACTTTGAAGATGAGCAAGGGAAAACCATGAAAAGAAACTCCCAGCAAGAGTATTTAACTTCAGGCTAAGATTCAAGTTGCTTTAATAAAATTAAAGTTTAGTGGGAAATTCACCAAAAGACAATTTACGCTATCATTTCTGTTAAAAATACTATTAATTAGTTAATAAGATAATTATGTGCTTATAAGAGGAAAACAAGATACAAATCTAAGTAATCTATTTCATTAAAACATTCTAGGTTATTTTAAAAAAGGACTATGAATGTTTTTTAATAAACTTGTAAAAAAAGTGTTTATTTCCACTTTAGATTATCTTTGATTGAAGCATTACTTATCAGATTATGTGGATATGTTATAATCCACTGTTATAATCTAGAGGCAGCATGCATAAATGGTTGCTAATTGTTTTATTTTGTTACTTGAAAGATGAAGCACATCTTTTGACAAATTGGAAAAAGAAATATAAGTCAATAAAAAGAAGGCAGTATTAAAAAAAAACCAAAAAACAAAACAAAACAAACAAAAAACCTAACCAGTAATTTCTAGGGGCAGTCCTGGAAGTCTATGCAAACTTTCAAAGTTTGTTTTTTTTTTTTAATTTTTTTTTTCAACGTTTTTTATTTATTTTTGGGACAGAGAGAGACAGAGCATGAGCGGGGGAGGGTCAGAGAGAGAGGGAGACACAGAATCAGAAACAGGCTCCGAGCCATCAGCCCAGAGCCCGACGCGGGGCTCGAACTCACAGACCGCAAGATCGTGACCTGGCTGAAGTCGGACGCTTAACCGACTGCGCCACCCAGGCGCCCCTGCAAACTTTCAAAGTTTAATGTGTGCACCTATATTTCACAATGCCATCCAAAGCAGCCAAGAAGATCCCTGGGTCTTATCTGAAAAGTGGTTGATATTTCTCTCCCAGTTAACTTGAAGAATTATTTGGAGTTTTATTAGACTCCATTAGATTCCAGATCAAACATACATAGATGATAGATGCTACACCTAGTGTCTTACATTTACTGCATAGAAATATTATTCTAATATATAGGTTAATATAGAATATTTTAATAGCTGAAATTTAAGAACATGGTATTTATAATCAGATAGATGTGGTTTTTTTAATAGCCTAGCAATTGTATATATATGTATATATAGTATATGTGCTGCCGAAGCGAGCACTATATATGTATATATATATATATATATACGCACATACTCAGTGATGAAAAAATAATGAAATCTTGCCTTTTGCAACAATGTGGATGGAACTGGAGGGTATTATGCTAAGTGAAATAAGTCAGTTAGAGAAAGACAGATATCATATGATTTGACTCGTATGTGGAATTTGAGAAACTTAACAGATGATCATAGTGGAAGGGTAGAAAAAACAAGATAAAAACAGAAAGGGAGGCAAACCATAAGAGACTCTTAAATACAGAGAACAAACTGAGGTTTGATGGGGGTGGGGTTGGGGTGGGGAAAATGTGTGACATTGTATGTATGTTAGCTAACTTGAGAATAAAGAAAATAGAAACAATAAAAAAAACAAGGCCCAGCAACTTATCTTCAATCATATTCTAATTTTTATAGATGTTCCACTTCTACCTCATTTTCCTTATCAATAAAATTAAGATAACAATACAAATTTACAGATACAGATTTAAATGTCACACACATACACATTTATAAACATTTCTCTTTCAATACCTGCATGTATACTAAATGTATGTTATAGCTATAGCGATTTCTTTATCTATTAGTCCATCTCTTGTTCGTTTCCTCTATGTCTGAGCCAAGTACTCTGTCACATAGGAAATGGGTGATATATTCAAAAGGAATATGGCTGTAGAAAGCAGAAAAGAGAGGAGTTTGTTCCTGTTATTTGTGTTTGAGAGGACTAAACAGAGTGGAGTGGAAAGAACCCATGACGGGACGACACTGGGGACGAGGGAGAGCAAAAATGCTGTCACTGACCATCTTTGGTCACCCTCAAATAGAAAATGATTCTCAAGGCTGTGGAGAAGGGCAACATCAGAGATGTGAGGAAGGTTGGGTCCTTCAAAGGTGTCCCTGAACCCTACTTCCTTGGCCACGCCCTGTGGAGATGGCAGAGACAAGTTTGTGTAAATGAAACACAGAGGAAATCTAAGTTTCTATGTCAGGTCGACTACTAAGTAGTGTCCTAGTCAGTTTGGGCTGCCTAAGAAAGTACCATAGACTAACAGACTGGCTTAAACAAAAGACATCTATCATCTATTTTCTTACAGAGTGAACACTGGAAGTCCAGGATCAGGTTGACAGCATGGTTGGTTTTTTGATAACAGCTTTCTTCCTTGCTTAAGGGTGGTGACCTTTCTTCTGGGTCCTCAACTGATGGAGAAGGGGCAGACTCTCTGATGTCTCTTTTTGTAAGGGCACAGATCCCATCATGAGGGCCCTACTTTCATGACTCCATCTAAACCTATCAAAGATCCCATCACCAAATAATCACACTGGGGGTTAGAGCTTCAACATATGAATTACAGGGGCATGATTCTCAAGCAGAATAAAGTTTCCAGAAAATAAATTATTGGATCAAATATTTATAGAAGAGGGCGTCTTAGAGACGCCCTGGCAAGTTTCCTTTACACTGCCTGGCACAAGTTTCCTTTAACACTGCCTGGCACAAGAGCAACAGAATGATTGTGCCTAATGGTGGCACAGGATTTATAATCACTGTACCTGAAGTGGTATTGAAGACTAGAATATGGGAAAACCATATTCACATGATTTACCTGTGTGTGTGTGTGTGTGTGTGTGTGTGTAGCAGGGGCAGCAGCAATAACTATACCAACAGATGCTAAATGGAAAGTGACATCAATAATCAGATCAGGGCACTTGGGTGGATCAGTCAGTTAAGCATCCAACTTTGGCTCAGGTCATGATCTCATGGTTTGTGGGTTTGAGTCCTGCACTGGGCTCTGTGCAGACAGTTCAGAGCTTGGAGCCTATTTCAGATTCTGTGTCCCTCTCTCTCTTCCTTCCCCATCTCTTGCTCTCTCTCTCTCAAAAATAAATAAACATTTAAAAATTAAAAAAAATAATCAGATGTCTTCACCCCCACTAGCTTGACCTTATCCTAGAACATCAATTCATGGGCATTATGTAAGGCCTATTGGGAATTTGACATAATGCTTGTAACAAGGTTAGGCACAGAGGAACCAAACTGGATGGTCTTTGTCATCTTGTAAGAATGGATATTTGAAATTAGGTTCAGTTTTAGAGAAATAAGCAAAAATAAAATAAAAACCCGTGCATATCTAAGTTCGTGTACTGCTCTAATTAAAAGTTTCATTAAGGGTTGCGAATCAGATGCTATGTTGAACTGGTCCTGATTGTCATCACTTTCAATGTATTTGGCCTCTCTTTTTGAAATATTTTTTTCATTGAACTGTCCCATCAATCCCTTTATCAATTACAAACAAAAAGGAAAGCATGCTGCATTTTACACTCAATGTATTTTTAAACCACCTTCAAAGAGGGAGTGGTTATATATGCTTCAAAGGCAGCTTTCCTCCCTCTTTTTATTATATCAGTATCATTTTCTTTATTGAACATTTCATAGAGGAGTTCTATTGTAGCAGCCACTCCTATTTGTCAGGTAGCACTATCAAAGGAGTTGTAGGAGGAGGGTAATTACCAAATAGTTCTAGCCTGGTGAAGTGGATAATAAGAAGTGCAGTGAACATGGATTTCCAGTGTGTGTGTATGTCTGTGTGTGCGTGATTGTGTGCATGCTTGTATGTTTGTGAATCAGCATTTTGATTCGTTTATCATTTCTCTGCTTCACAAATGAGTTTATGCTTTTTAACAATACTACAGAGAAAATCTCTGATTTTGGCTAAGCAGGGAGGGAGCTCCTGCCTGAGCTGAATAATGTGGGAGCCTCTCAAAATAAGTCTAAAGCAAACAATGAGTCATGTAGACATTAAGTAGTTTTTAAAAATCAGTTTTGCCGCTCTGGAAAACAGTGTGGAGGTTCCTCAAAAAATTAAAAATTGATCTACCCTATGACCCAGCAATAGCACTGCGAGGAATTTACCCAAGGGATACAGGAGTGCTGATGCATAGGGGCACGTGTACCCCAATGTTTATAGCAGCACTTTCAACAATAACCACATTATGGAAAGAACCTAAATGTCCATCAGCTGACGAATGGATAAAGAAGATGTGGTTTATATATGCAATAGAATTCTGCTTGGCAATGAGAAAGAATGAAATCTGGCCATTTGTAGCAAAGTGGATGGAACTGGAGGGTATGATGCTAAGTGAAATGAGTCAGGCAGAGAAAGACAGATACCATTTGTTTTCACTGTTATGTAGATCCCGAGAAACTTAACAGAGAACCATGGGGGAGGGGAAGGGGGAAAAAAGTTACAGAGATGGAGGGAGGCAAACCATAAGAGACTCTTAAATACTGAGCACAAACTAAGGGTTGATAGGGGGTGGGGAAGAGGGGAAAGTGGGTTATGGGCATTGAGGAGGGCACCTGTTGGGATGAGCACTGGGTGTTGTATGGAAACCAATTTGACAATAAATTATATTTAATATAAAAAAATCAGTTTTGCCAAACGTCCATGAGACAGTCTGTGTTTGTCCACGTTGTAAAGGCGTTGGATTTCAAATATCTACATCTCAACAGTGAGTTCAAATCCCAAAAATAGTACCTGATCATATATTTTACTCACTTTTATGAGTAAACACAACTTTCTTTTGTCTGTTATCAATTCACACCTTTCAGCAGAAGACATAAAGGGAAAATAACAGAATCTTGTTAAACTGAATAACATAAATAATATGTGCTACATTGTCTTTTCTGGATTCTTTGTAAGTTCTAAGAGTTTAATTAAATTGAAAGTTGAAATATTTCCAAAAGATTTGCGTGAACCCATTCATACTAGTCTGCCTTATTGATAATGGTCTCTAAACGCTTAGCTTATTTGCAATAATTAAGCTTTATTACACATAAGGAGTGAAATTATTGAAGAGGTTATCTGATCAGTGGCCCATTCCTACACTTCTCAATTCTGAATTATAAATCATGTTTTACAGAAAACTAAATGCTGGTCAGTGTTTCTTAGAAGAACCCGGGATGAGTAGATGGCTCTTCCCACTACACACCCAGGTGTGCACTTTTCCAAGATGGGAAGTATGTTCTCAGGATGCCGCTAGTCAGATTGGCTTGATACCTGTTGGTAAAGATGACCTCTCTTAAACACCATACCTTGGTAACTGAGTTTTTCATGCCCAAGTTCCTTTTATACAGTCTAGTCATGCTGCTCCAGTCCAGTGATTGGAAGGCTTGACAAATCATAGCAGCATGTTCATACTATTGATGTCAGTAACCAGCAATACCACCAACATGCTTTGATAATGTTCTCTTAGCTCTGGTAGCTATTACCCAAGAAGTTTGGACATGCATTTTGCTATCAATACTTAAAGATTTAAGATAACTTCTCTTCAGTGTACACTGTGTCTATAAATTTTATGTACACATATTTTTTGTGGGTGTAAGTGCAGAGGGAGGGTAAAGGGAACTTTGATCAAGCCAAATAGATATATAAAGTAAAAGAACTGCACCAAAAGGAGGAGGAAGTTATCAGCAGTGGCAAAGCAGCAAAAAAGACCAACAGTGTTTTGCAAAAATAAGTTAATTAAGGGTCCTCAGAAGAGATCTGAATCTCACAGCTCACTTGCACGTCTCCAGGGAGATGGAGCCTCTGATGGACTCTTCAGTTGTAATTAAATTACGATAAAGCACAAAGGAGCAAATAGTAAGTTGAGGTAGCACGAACTGCCACGAAGACCTACAGTAAACATCATTAGGATTGAGTTTATACTTTGTGTTGAACATAGTTCTAAGCTCTTCATGTGGATCAATTCAACCTCACACCAACCTTCAGAGGGACGCCTCGTGATCTTTATTTCACAGATGATGTAACCACGTCAGAGAAAGGTTAGCCAAAGTTACATAAAAAATAAAGGACAAAGAAGGGATTTGAATCTAGGCAGTCTATTCCCAGAGCCTACTAGCCACACCCCAGACAATGGAAAAGTTGTTACTTCTGTGTGACTGTAACCTGGTATCAGGAAGATACCAGGTAAACCCCATGCTTTGAGCTGACAGATAAACCACAGTCTCAGAGTTGAATGTGATTTGGTACTTGTCAACTGGGAAATTTATAGAGGACACAAATCACCAACCCAAGAGAAAATAAGGAGCAAGTCAATGACATCTTGTATTCAGTAGCAAATCAAACTCAAAAAGCATTATCTAAATAGTGAATATCTTAGATGATCTCTATTTTACAAATGGAGGGAGATTATATTGGCATTTTCAATTACTGTATTTTGGAAGGAGAAAATGATTAAAAATAGTTCAAAATATTATACCGTTAATGTATATAAGCCACATGGAGATCCATGAGTACTTATGATTCTCCATCTCTGTGTTTCATCCCAAGTGTTCATTGTGAGGTAGTCCTTGAGCTGGTTACTGTTCTTTACCCAGTGAAGGACTCTAGTGGACATCATTTTGAGGGATCCCCATATAAATATTTTTTCCCTTCATCTAGGAACCTATCTTATTTATTCCCCCCAGAACATTACCTTGTTAGAATTAACATGGGCTCAGTCTAGAGTGTGCATGCATACATACACACACACAGCAGAAGGATGGGAATGGGAATATTTTTCTGCTTGGTTTCCAATATACTGGAAATTCAAGTAAGGACTATTGCCCAATGCACGAGTTATCAGAGGTCTTGTAATACTAGATAGTCTGACAATTTTGGTTCTTCATTTTTTTTTTTTTTTGAGTGTTTGTCTGTTTATGGATAAGGCTTCATTTAAAGCAACTTATCAGACCTGAGTTTGTGCCAGAATATCACCTTGTCTTCATAATCTCTCTATTCCTCAAACTTCTCAATTAGAGGCCAAAAAACAAAACAAAAAACAAAAAATCCCTGAAGTTAATGAAGCTTAAGCCTCAAGGTCCCTCACTTACATGGGCTCCTTCCAGGATCATTTTTGGGGAATCTAAATCTTTTCACATGGTTATTTCAAAATAAGGTATTTTAACTGTAATTTATGAATACCACTGTCTCTTTGCACTCTGACTTTTCCTAAATAATGCCCTGTCTCCTATCATATAGTATACAATGGCTATAGACAATTTTGGGATCTGCCTAATAGGAAGTTCACCAGGGATTCATGTCTAATGGGGAAGTTCACTACAGGTTTATAGGAACATATTTATATTATTTGCACATACAATTAAATTATCCCTCACTGTTTTGGTGTAAGAATGGCTTCCAGGAATACTCTTACCATATTTGGGACCAACTCTTCCCCTATGGATGACATGAAGACAGCAGTGACAAATTGGTAATGAATGTAATCAATTCAAAGAGTGTTTAAGTTTACTTACTGTCCGAGAAATCTTTGAGTGTTTTCAAATCTTCTACATCACACATAAAAAGAAACTTGATAGAGGTTTTTCTAAATTTGACGGCAATTCTAATTTACATTATGTTAACATAATGAGTGTGAGGTTGAAATAAACATTTTTATGCTATCAGGTTTTGATCAACCATTCTAGAGGAAAGACTAATTTATCTTTCTGTTCTCTTCATTAAAAATGTAAAATCATCTGGGCACCTGGGTGGCTCAGTCAGTAAAGCATCTGACTTGATCTCAGCTCAGGTCATGATCTCATGACTTGTAGGATTAAGCCCTGCATCGTCAGTGCAGAGCCCTCTTGAGATTCTCTCTTTCCCTCTCTCTGTCTACTTCTCTCCTGTTTTCTCTTTCTCAAAATAAATAAATATTTTTTAATTAAAAAAGTAAAATCATCATCATATGAACAGGCAAGTGATCATAAGAGTAAGAAGCCAAAAATATAGGCAAAATTATTATAGAGATGAAATTTTTTTTCTGGATTTGGTGAAAATCCAGAAAATTTGGTGTTTGTCAGTTTTACAAATTTGTTTTGTTTCTTTTTTCCTCATTCCATTTAAATAATAATGTAAGCACATAATATTGCGTCCATATACATATATATACATTTTTTTTTCTTAAAGGATTTGCACCCTCCCCTACCCAAATTGAAAAAGCTCTGGCCATACAAAACCTGGATCTATTCCTGCACCATCAACATATGTCCAAAATAAATTTAGAAAAAAAAAAAATAATAAAATTAATAATATGTCAGGATAATGAAAAAACGCACACAAATTTAAGACAATGGAATATAAGATAAATATGAATAGTTTTATTTGTATATTGATTTATTTTATTCTAAAATTTCTTCTATTAGTTTTCTTTATTTTTGAGAGGCAGAGAGAGACAGAGCACGTGTGGGGGAGGGGCAGAGAGAGAGGAGACACAGAATCAGAAGCAGGCTCCAGGCTCTGAGCTGTCAGCACAGACCAATGTGGGGCCTGAACTCACAAACGGTGAGATCAAGACCTGAGCCGAAATCGGACGCTCAACCGACTGAGCTACCCAGGCGCCCCAGATTCATTTTATTCTCAACTGAAATGAATCTTACTTTTATTTATCATCATTGCTGTTGATTTTATCTTTCCTTCTCACTGCAAAATCTGGATGTCAATAATTTAATTGAAATAATGAGCTGCAGGTATCCCACTGCTAGGGAAACAGATGCAGTGTTATCCAAAACAAACAAAACATTATATTGAGCACAGAAAGAATTTATCAGATTAGGTTTCCAGGCAAGGTAAAATAAGGTGTCTTGCTTCAAGTAAAAAAGATAATTTTGTCTCCTCTTTTCCTATTTTTAAACAGCATTGCTTTATGTGGTGAATCAGATAATGTTGTACCTATTATAGCTTTTATTTTTATCAGGTCATTAGAATAAAACAAAAGCCTCAAGCAGCAAATATTCTATTTTCATGCAAATCTTCTTAGTAATAAAAGATGAGCAAAGAGAAATTAAAGAGAATATCTGTAAGGAGTTGCCTCCAAATTAAATAGCATTTAAACAATTCTCATCAACTCTGAAATCTCTTTTGCATTTATTCTTAATTGTTCAAAACAAGAAATTTTCTGAAATATATGTGGGTGCTCTTTCTTTCAGCTGCTTTCTCTTTTTGGGTCTTATTTCATATTTGAAGTCAAAGAAATATATTAAAATTGCAAACAAAGTTGGTTTTTAATTAGAATGTTGGCAATTAGCTCACTCATTTATATCTCATTTCCTATCTTCACTGGGTGTAAGTTGTGTATGTCTTCAAATTACCTTTCTAAGTAAAAAATTGCATCCTCTCCTATCCCCTTATACTACTGTCTCTCACATAATTATGTTAGTACAGTGGAATAATTTTCATTATAATTTAAAAGAAATCTTAGTCGTATTACAGAAGGAGAACTCAGTTTTTAATTGTGAAGATCACTGAATAAACCACCACCAATGACTGATTTTATATGCCTGATTGGCAAAAACTAATATTTACTTCTAGCCTTGTTTGTCAATGTAGCAGAACATCTTACTGGTTACCTGACCTCCTTTTGTAAGAAAGGTAGAGTAGAATAACTTGATTATTTAAATTAGAAAGATAAAAGTTACAGAATATAGGAAGTGAAATCCTACTTCTAAAAAGAAACATCTTCTCCAGTTCTTTCACCAAGCAGCCCAGCAATAACAGCTGTAGTAGCATGCCATCTGCTCACCAGGAGCTCCCGTGACTTCCCTGGGCCCTGGCTGCTGGTCTCTGCATGGAGAGTAGCTGACTTCATGTCCTTCCACTGGGGAACATAAGAATGGACTTGGAGTGTCCTGATGAAGCCAGAAGCAAGAATAATTACAAGATTGGGGTGGGGGTGGGGGTGGGCAGTGGTAAAGAACAGGAGCAGTTTAGGAGCAGCCCCATGGCCATGTGGTGATAATTTTGGCAACAGATTATTCTTGACAACGTGAGTGAATATTTTAAATCTCTGAAAGGCTTTAATGATACTCAAAAAAAAAAAAAAAGAGTTAAAATGAAGTACACAAAATAATAAATTACATTTCTGGGGCATTCCCCACCTATGCTCTCACCAAGTATTCCTTCTAAACATGTACAATGTTCAACCACAAAGGTGTCTGCTTTAGGTTTTGTTTTTTCTTCCTGATCACATTTCTAGTGATAGTTTGGTTCCTTGGATACATTTCAACATGTCTTATAGAAAGGCTGCCCAGACAACTGTCTTGCTGGCTCTCTCTTCCATTGTGCTCTGCTTTTCAAATCACATTTTACTTTAATAAATATCATTAATGAAACTTAAATTAGGCCACCACCATAAAACTTGCTCCTTAAACTTACATGTGACAACTGCGAATCACTACCTACATCATCACAGAAGATGAAACACAAAAATGCCCCTCACCTTCATCATTTCCATGGTATAGCTTACAAAACACTTCTACATGCATTATAGGATCTGACTTTGCAACAATCTGGAGAAGGGATTAGAAATGGTAGTCTAATTATCCCTATATATAGCTAAGTAAAATAAGAATCAAAGAGTTTCAACAGTAAATTTTGGGATGTTATATAACTAAGGAATGTTAGAGCAGAAATTTCAATTTAGGTATGTTGGTGCCAAGCCCTGTTTCCACTATACAAATGCAAAATACTAAGTGATTTTCCAACAAACACTTTTTTTTTTTTTAAGTTAGTGAGGGTCCTGGAATTGGAAAAAAAAAAAAAAAAAAGGATTCCTCAATGCTGGAACCATTGCCAGCATGGTTCCCTAAATACCAACCTATTACCAAATTACTGAGACCTTGAATTTATCCATTTATCTTTCTGTGATTGCCTCTACTAGCCTATCACATGAGTGCACCTGATTACACGGATATGAATATTTCATCCAGCTCTAAAATAAATGCTGTCCTTTAGAGTAGTTTGTGCACCAGGCCAGTGGTTGGTTCTCAATGTCATTCATTCTCTGATTCCATCTAGATCAATGATGAGACTGATGAAATGCGTTCTCTATAAAATGAGGGCTGTTGTGGATCTTCAGACATTTCAATAGGCCCTAAAATACGAGCATATCTTACTTAATAAGGGCTCTCTCCTTCCTTTCACCTCTGTTGGCTACCACCACAGAACTCTTATCTCTGTTAATCCCTGCCTCTATATCTGGAAGTATTTTTTGTCAGCAGGGGTTTAGGGAGCCTTAAGTCAACATTGTGGAATTTTGTATATAAATGTAAGTCATGTTTTATAGTCATGTAGATATAGGACTTTTCTCATGCCGAGCTCACATTCTATCAGGCTGGCTCTGCTTTCAGCCACAGCTTACTGGACACATCCACCTGAGTTTCTACTCTCTGATGACCTCCTACTGACATCTGAACCCTCTTTTTGCCGCTTGACTTTTCCAGTGTACAGAAATTGGTCAGGGAGTTACCGTCAAGCAGACATGCAAACCTGAAATGTTGAAATCTTGAAGTTGATGGACGTGGTAGGGGAAGCAAAAATAGGAAATGGATCCAAGGTAGAAAATGCTTTCCCTGGTCCATCTTTGGAGAAACAATTCTAAGAGGCTCATTGTATGTTCTTCAAAAAATCCCAGAGGGGATCATGCCCTAATTGCCTTAGTACTTCTAAAAAGGTACCTTATATTGACTTTTCTTCTTTTCATACTCTCACATGTCCTATGCTCCTTTTTCCTTGAACTGTTCTCAATGAAAGTGACTTTATACATATCCTAGACTCAGCCTCTAATTTTGGGGATACCTCAGGCTAAGTCAGTCTGGCCTTGACTTCATAGGCTAGTTGTAAAAACTTGGGTTTTGGTCCTGTACTAAGACCACACTTACTACAACATGATGAAATATAATTCCCCATCTTACTCCCTATAACCAATCTCATGAATTAATAAATTCTTTATATTCTAGTTTCCCTAAGATTGGTTTTGCTCTAATTATCCATCTTCCAAAGGTTAGATTCCTTACTGTCAACTCCAGCCTTTGGACTGAAGTCCTGCTGGTCTATGTTGTTTTTTAATTTAATCTATTTTTGGATCCCCTTTTACTGTGCCAGTTTGGGACACATCTACCACTTCAAAGTAGGCTATTTGTTTCTCACTGCTGTTTAGGTCAAATTATTGCTGTAGTCAAGTGGCTACCCAACTTGAAATTTCTCTTAGTACCTTTAACTAAGTTTCTTGTGCCTTCTCTGCCATAATTAGTATGCGTAGTTCCAAGTTCTGGCCTTTCCTTATACATTCCATGCCAGTGGAGCTTCAGGGAAAACACCACCCCACCTGGTTGGATCCCACATTTGGTTATAGACAGAGGCAAATGATTCCTTAAACAACTATAAAACTGCTCCTCCCAAATTCCATCCTTTGGGACAAGGACTCTTTGAGGTTCTTTATACACAAAAATACAGGATATGTGTTCTTTAGTATTAGAAAATCCTTTCTGGGCCATTGCTTTTATTGACCTTTAGGACTGTTGGCATTTTTCCAAGTATCACACCTTCACTGGACAAATTGTGTTTCAAAAACTTTAAGATACTTCTTAGGGTTGACTTGAGAAAATATACCTTCAGAAAGCCTGTAGTTTCTTAGATTTGGGGGCATTGCTGATGTTGGGTCTGGAACATAAATAGATAATATCAGAGTCTACTCCATTTCTTTATCCAGAAGTCTAAATAAGATAGCATTTTAAAGCATGGAAATGAATCCAGCCCACTGTACTGACCAAAGGACATTTATAGCCACCAGTGATCTCAGGTGATATTCCTCACCTTATCTGCTTATGGGGAATAATAGCTTCTCCTTCTCTTAGGAATGCCTCGCCTCACAAGGATTACCCACACCTGGAACCATAAGGTTAATGGGCTTCCAGGAAATGTAGTGCTAGATTTCTCCCCTGTGATTTAGAAGAAAATGAAACTGAGGGACAGGAGTGACATGGAGTTGAAAACAAACAATCTAGCATACATGAATTTTCCTTTAGGTATACCTGAATCAGTCCCATCTCCCCTACACAGAAACATCGACCTTCCCCTACTAATTTGGTCATGTTGTGATTTCATTTTTTCTTTTATTCTGGTGGGCTTGACTGAAAATATTACATACAGCTTCTCTCCTAAAAAAAATTTTGTTCATCTTTAATACATCACTGATTTTCCCTTATTTATCCAAAGGATACTTTCACTCTCTTTTAGTTATCGAACTGCTTCTTGGTTTTCTAATTTTCTCTGCAGTGTATAAAACAGACTTGTATGTTTAATAAGACATGATCATATAAAACACATTACAGTAACACTCACACAAACTAAATGCTCTTCAAACTTACTTTGAACATATATCACCAACTTTATGAGAAATACTCTAATACAAATGATTCATTCTCTGATAAATCCAACTAACAGATGATTCCTGTGGAATTAAATTCTTTACAGGAGGAATAATTAAGAATTCAATGGTACGTAGCCCATATTTATACAGTTTCTTTGTGTGTACAATGAGGGTGAGGTACTAAATAACACCCAAGGTAACTGTCTACAATTCAAAGCCTTATTAGTCCAATAAACACGACACCATTATTCTTTTTTCTTATGTTCAAAATCAAAATAACGGATATTGGCTCATGTCCACCTACAATTTTTATGTACTTACTCTTTGCTAGCCACTGAGCTGTTTTCTTCACATTCTGACAGTTATATATTATCATTTAAATTTTATACATGAGGTGTTTAAGGCTAAGGGAACCTAAGAAAATTCTTCTGTGTCCACATACAGCAAATTGCTATAAATTCAAACCTAGGTCTCTGTCTACATCCACGCTTTCCGCTACACTAATTTTTGCCTCTAGGGGGAGTCAAAGTATTCTCTCATGTCCCATATTTACCTTCATTTTGCTCTCAAAGCTGGGACAGAGCCAGTTCAAACATAAGTAATGGATTTTTGCGTATGATTTCCTTTTCATTATGTGCCCACAAAGGTGGTATGGCAACAATGGTTGAAGGGCCCCCATCTACTTAGGTACCACTTTATCAAAAGAAGACTGAGTGGGTGCTTCAGTCCACTTGTGCTCCCAGCTTTGTGAGGGATTTTCTTTTCACTTGTTGCTTCTAGATTTGCCTTTTCTTATTATCAATGACAACAGCCAGAACTCCAACCTGATGTGTCCTTTAAGTATAAGATGTACACCAAATTTCAACAACTTAGTAAACAAACAAACAAACAAACAAGCATATAAGCTATTTCCTTAATTTTCTATGAAATATATTGAATGCCTTGGGTTATACAAAATATAATTTCAACTATTACTTTTACCTTCTTTTAGTGTGACTGAAAGAAGAATTTAAATTATATATGATGTTAGCATTGTATTTATATCGTACGGGTCTAATCTAGAGACCTGATATTAAGGTGCAATCCTAAGAGAAAAGAGGCAGGGTACTGTTAGACTGCTATCCTTTTTGGCATTAGTCCCCCTAATAACCTATAAAATGAATTGACATTCTATAGTATACCAGCTTATCTAAACAAGAGACTAACAGGGTTGTGGAGTCAAATCTTAGGACAATAAAAGCTTACATGGTCTTGGAGAACCCCTCAATAAGCAATAGAACATCCAAACAGATTTGATAACTTTTTCAGGGAAGTAAAGTCCTGTGTAGATTGTAAAAAACTCTAGTACTTTTTTCTTAAACTTCTGCTCTACTGAAATATATATATTTATGGAGAGAATATTAGAAACCAATGTCAGGAAAAGATATAGGTTCATTTCAGTGACCTGGGACACTTTGTAGGAAACCACAAACTGCTGGTGGGGCAGCAAATCTTCACAGGAAGTATCAAGAGCTGAAGGTGTAGCTCTTCTCTGGATCAGAGCCTTGGGAAGGGTGTCCATCAGGGCAGGCAAGGTGCCAAAGTATTGGATATTTTGGCCCTTCGTATGAATTCTCCACATCTCTTTACTTTGCATTATATATAAGGCTGAAAGATTGGCAAAAGTCTGCATATTTATAATAGTCATGAATTTGGAAAATTTAGAACTTTTGTTTATTAAAAAATGTTTGTAATATTTATTTATTCTTGAGAGAGAGAGAGCAAGAGGGAGAGAGAGCATGACCAGGGGAGGGGCAGAGAGAGAAGGAAATAAGAATCTGAAGCAGGCTCTAGGTTCGGAGCTGTCAGCACAGAGACCAAGGTGAGCCTGGAACTCAAGAACTGGGAGATCATGATGTGAGCTGAAGTCAGATGTTTAACCGACTGAGCCACCCAGGCATTCCAGACCATTATTTTTAACTAAAGTGGGTTTGGGAACAGAAATATAAAAAGAAACAAGAGCATTTCATTCTTGTCGAGGGGGTTAGGGGCTGGGTAAGAGGTGTTTTCTCTTCTTGGATTCTTTAGGAAAGAAATCTCAATGGAAGAGCAGCAATCCAAGACTAGGAAACATTTAAACATTTAGGGGCACCTGTGTGGCTCAGTCGGTTGAGCGTCCGACTTCAGCTCAGGTCATGATCTCACAGCTTGTGAGTTCAAGCCCTGAGTCGGGCTCTGTGCTGACAGCTCAGAGCCTGGAGCCTGCTTCTGATTCTGTGTCTCCCTCTCTCTCTGCCCCTCCCCCACTCATGTTCTGTCTCTGTCTCAGAAATAAATAAACATAAAAAAAATTTATAAAAAAAAAGAAACATTTAAACATTTGGAAACATTCAGGTTTTAGAAATTTGGGACACTCTTGATAACAGACAGAAAACAATTACAATAAAAAGTTAAGAGGGCTTCACAATTAGGCATGTTAGTACAATATTTTTCTTTGGCTTTGAACATCAGAAACCCAGAGATAAATAGGGTCGTATGAAAATGGATTCTGATGCTGAAATTCAAAGAAGACTTATGAGAAACAGAAA
The DNA here is from genome assembly GCF_028018385.1 of Neofelis nebulosa. Taxonomy (NCBI): domain Eukaryota; kingdom Metazoa; phylum Chordata; class Mammalia; order Carnivora; family Felidae; genus Neofelis; species Neofelis nebulosa. The sequence goes on along the minus strand of NC_080790.1, from coordinate 48,196,053 downwards.
GGGAAAGTGAGGAAACAATTAGATTGGGCAAAGTGAATACCTACATATGGTAGAAAAGGAATGGGATCAATTTGAAGTAGGTTGAAAAGAATTAGGAAGCATTAAAGAGAAATGGAAATGGGCCCCAGAGAAATGAGAGAGAGAAAGAAGGGGATTTGTATGGTCTCTGGAATTTAAAAGTCAAAAGTGCAGTTTGGGAAAAGAGCGCACATGATGCAGTACTTTTTAATGGCTCCTCAAGGATGGAACCTCCAGTACTACCAACACTTCCTGTCTGGTTATCTATTGAGAGAAATTTTCTAACACGAATTATTAAGGGGATAGGGCAACAATATGCCTAGGAGCAGGATTCCCAGGAATACCAAAGTAGAAAGCAAATGCAGTAATATTCTAGGCAGAAACATGGCAGCACAGAGCTCAGAAAGCCTTAGGATATTTCTAGGGCTTGAAAACATCAAGATAAGGGCAGAAAACAGAGACTGCAGGACATTTACTATCATGACATTTGCTTGGAGAATTGCCTGGGATTAGCATGGGGAACCCTGTATGCATAGAGATTGGATGTTCTCTCGCTAATCAAGGCTCATTATTAATCATTAAGTTATAAGAAACATAGGAGTCATTGAAAATTTAAAAGGAAATGGAAGTTTTAAATGTTTGCACACATACTCAAAGGAAGAGGTAATGTCCATAAAGATTTAGAAGAAGGGCAAGAAAGCCATTTTAATTTCTAAATTTTGCAATTTTTTTTAAAGCAGGTGTGTTTGATGTGCTCTCTTAAAGAGAAAAGACATTTTAAGTTGTTTATTTTTTTCCCCTTAGGATTTTGAAAGCATAGTGTCAAATTAGTCTTTCGACTGAAGACTTCTTACAGTTGAGTGCAAAGTTCACAAGTGTCAATTTCTGGCTAAACCAGCAGGGATTGATTTACCATTGGTCAAGATAAAATTTTTTGAAAAAAAAAAGCTTTTTTTTCCCCCTTTGTGTTTTCTCAGTCTACCATTTTTGTCCTCAACACTATCTGCTCTAATCTAGTAATGAAGGTGTACTTCTTGGCTCCATGGGATTGGATGTTGGGAGCATAAAGTTGGCAAGGGAAATGGTGTTTAAGAGCTGGATGCTTTGAATGTTTCCTATCATTACTCTGGAATTTTAGAAAACTGAAGTGGTTCTTAAAGATATACATCAGTTGCTGAAGAAGGCATCCCTGGAGAGCAATCCACATCCCCTCTGTGATTTGCATGAGATCTTAAAGTGGGACTAAGTCTAATTAGAAAACGATGAAGGAGATGGGATGCTTTGTCGATATTGTATTCCTAAATTTACCTCTGGGGAGAAAAGAAAGTAATTAATTTTGTTTTAGATTTAACGCATCTGCAGGAAGTGAGTGGATTTGCTGATAGGGAAGCTGACGTATCAGAACTTTATAGGGTGCAGAAAAATTGGGAGCACTGTATACTTTCAGCACTTTAGTTACAATCAAGATTTTCACTTTCATCTGGTACACTTGACTGGACATCAGGACTGTCATAATTTGGACAGAAGATCTCTCTGGAGTAGGCTATGTGCTTTGGGGTACACTTAATAACTTGTCTGGATAAATAGGTACGTTTGGGCACAAAAGGAAAAGATATTCATGAAAGACCTTGAAGGATCTGAGGGTTTGTACCCTTTTTCCTGGATTCTCAGTGCAACTGAAAATGGCCACAATGATTTAGCAGAACTTTTTTTATTCTTTGCCAATGTTCTCCCTTGATGGGAAGATACACCACTGAGTGGCCAATAGAGTCTATACTTCCACTTCTCTGTTTCCAAGGGGAGCCAAACGTTTCCTTCCCTCATCCATCATCCCTACAGGTAAGTCTGGTTAGAGAATGAGAATGTGTATTTGGCCAAAATGCTAGGGAGTGATTTTTTTGGCACTCATTTCCTTTTTATTTATTTTCCCTTATTCTTCTTGGAAGCTGGTGTCTTCATATGTGCCCATACTTGCTTCTTACTTGGAAGGTGAGGCCTAGAATGAATAGCTTCACCTGGCTTTGCCCTACAGATTTGACAGACTTAACTAATAAAAATACAGGACACAGATGGTGTGGATATACTTTTCCTCATTCCTCCACTAAGGATAACTAAAAATCCTGGAAATCATGTATTAAAAAAACAAGAATGTTCTGAAAGGTGGAAAAATGAAGCAATCTTGGAAATCAAGGAATGGGATGGTGTTGAATTCCATGATTTTTTTTTTTTTTTGGTCTCATATATCTCAGACTTAGACCTGAAGAAGCTTGCAACCTGAAAGTGCCAATGAGTGCAAAACACACTACACATGTACACACACATGCACCCCAGCCCCAACAAAGCCTGTTATCTCTAACCAAAAGACCAGGAAAAAGACAACCTAACAAAACATAAAATTTTTAGATTATAATCACTGTACTCCAGTCAAAAACCACAGAAGAAACTGTGCCTCACACAGGAAACACTGAGTGGGGAATCTAGACTTCCATCTTCATGCAGTTGCAAAAAAGCACCCTGATATTTCTGCTTAGGGTGTCAGAGAAGGCCACATAAGGAGTCAGAATTTTGCTTCCTGCCAGTCCCTAAGAAAGCACTTCAATCATGTGGTTTCAGTGAGAATCATGTGGCGACCCTAGACTTCAAACCCCATATGATGGTAATCAGGTGCCCTTTCTCTCTGTTAGTGTGGATCATATGGCAGTTTTATTTCTTAATTTTTGAGGAACCTCCACCCTCTTTTCCATAGTGGCTGCACCTATTTCCCACCAACAGTTCACAAGGGTCCCTCTTCTGCATATCTTCGCCAGCATTTGTTATCTCTTGTTTTTTGATAATACACATCTTAGCAGGTGTGAGGTACCATTCCATCGTGGTTTTGATTTGCATCTCCCTGATAATTAGTGATTTTGAACATCTTTTCACGTACCTATTGCACATTTGAATATCTTCTTTGGAGAAAACGTATCTATTCAAATCCTTTGCCCATTTTTAAATTAGATTATTTGTGTATTTTTTACTATTGCTATCAAGTTGTATAAGCTCTTTATATACCTATATACATTAATCCTTTATCAGATGTATGATTTGCAAATATTTTCTCCCATTCCATAGATTGTTTTTTTCATTTTGTTGATTGTTTCTTTTGCTGTGCTGAAGCTTTTACCATATGATCCATAAATTTCACTTCTGGGCATATATATGAAGGAAACAGTATTACTATGCTGAAGAGATATCATCACGCCCATTTTCATTTCAACATTACTTACAATAGTCAAGACAAGAAAACAACCTCAGTGTCCATCAACAGATGAATAGATAAATAAAATGTGGCATGTGTGTGTGTGTGTGTGTGTATGGCATGTGTGTATGTGTGTTTGTGTATTCCATGTATAGGTGGAATTATCTGAAAAGCAAACTCAAGCAAACTCATAGAAAAAGATCAGATTTGTGGTTACCAGAGGTGGGGCTGGAAGCTGGAGGGTAGAGGAATTGAATGAATGTGGTCAAAAGGTAAAAACTTCTAGTTATAAATAAGTCCTGGGGATGTAATATACAGCATGATAATTATAGTTAACACTGCTGTATGGTATATCTGAAAGTTGTGAAGAGAATAAATCCTAACACTGCTCATCACAAGAAAAAAACTTTTTTTTTGTATCTATATGAGGTAAAGGACACTAACTAAAAGTACATGGTAATTATTTCGCACTATATGTATATTGTCATTATGCCATCCACCTTAAACTTATACAGTGCTATATGTCAATGATATCTCAATAAAAGGAAAAAAGAGAGGGAAATAAATACTTAGGTGTAAGTTTATCAAAACATTTAGAGGGTTTGTATGCTGAAAACTACAAAATGTTGATAAAAGTGTTTAAAGATCTATATAAATGGAGAGACATATTCTGTCCATGGATTGGAAGACCTAACATAGTAAAGATATCAATTCTTCCAAGATCAATATCCACATGCAGTGCAATTCATAATCTCATAACATGCCAAGCAAAAATTTTTTGTAGATATAAACAAGATTATTCTAAAATTTATATGTGAGGGTAAATAAACTGCAATTGGGGAGGGATAGACACATACAACAATGGAATAGAATAGAGAACCCATAAATAGACCCACAGAAATAAGCCCAAGTGCTTTTTTGACAAAGGTACACAAAAAATTCAATGGAAGAAAAATAGTTTTTTCAAAACTTGGTGCTGGAGTAATTGAACATCCAGAAAGAAAGAGAGAAAGAAAGAAAGAAAGAAAGAAAGAAAGAAAGAAAGAAGAAAGAAAGAAAGAGAGGGAGGGAAGGAGGGAGGGAGGGAGAGAGGAAAAAAGAAGGAAAGAAGAAAGAAAAAGTAAAGAAAGAAGGAAAAAAAGAAAAGAAAAAGAACCTCAACCTAAGTTTCACAACCTAGGTAAAAATTATTTCAAAATGGATCATGAACTTAAATGTAAAATGCAAAATTCTAAAAGTGTTAAAAAAATAAGAGAATTTCCAGGATAAGAAAAGATTCCTTACAATTGACACCAAAAGTGCATTCATAAAAGGAAAATTGATAAATTGGCTTTTATCAAAGTTAAAACCTTTTGCTCTGTGAATGACCCTGTTAAAACAATGGAAACATAATGAGTGGAAGAAAATATTTACAACCATATATCTGACAAATAATTAGTATCCAGAATGAGTAAAGAACTATTGGGGCACCTGGGTGGCTTAGTCGGCTGAGCGTCTGACTCTTGATATCATGATCTTGATATCATGACTCAGGTCTTGATCCCAGGGTGGTGATCCCAGGTTTGGGGGATCAAGCCCCATGTAGAGCTCCATGTCAGGCTCTGCGTTGAGCATGGATACTGCTTCAGACTCTCTCTCTCTCTCTCTCTCTCTTTCTCCCTCTGCTCCCTCCTCCACTCCTCACTTTCTCTCTCTCTCTCTCTCTCTCTCTCAAAAAAAAAAAAAAAGGAACTATCAAAATTGAAGAATGGACAAAATAAATTAAGAGATACATTTCACTGTTCTAATTAGATTTTTTTTTTTAAGTTGTGGAGTTCTTATTCTAAAAGTTTTATAATTTTTTTTTTTTTTCATGTTTGGTCCTAGTATGCTTTGTGGATGGAAAATATTCCCCAGGTAGTAAGTGATTACTCAGGCTTCCCTGTGCCCTCCCTAACTCTGGAGTGTGAGACATCATCCTTTGCTAATGATTATAAAAATCTATTGTGCATGTGTTTGTATGTATGTTGGAAGTTGGGGAGAGCTGAATGTATAGGTATGCATGTGTCTAAATTGTGTGGATTGGTAAAACACTCCAAGTTTATCCTGGGAAATGTGTTACCTTTTGAATTAGAGAAAAATTAATCTGGAAGGAAATATTTACAGAGTAGCCTTTGGTAAAAGATTTAAGCTGGCCACGTTGCCTGATTTCATTCTAGGTCTTTATGGTCTAGTTTAGATAATCAGAAAACAATTTGGTGGCTATAGCATATATTCTCAATGGGAGTGATATCACCTCCAAGGGGCAAAACTTGGTTCTTTAGGGCAAAAAAATTCTTATTTGTTTTATGTATAAAGTGCAATTATATATTTAGTACATAAGCAGATATTCAATATATCTGTGGCAAAAAATGTAATGGAGATGCCATCAGGGGGAAAACAGCTTCTTGATGGGTGTGATAAAAGGAGTGAGAATGTTTTTCTATACTAATAAACAAAATGAATTGATTCCTTTGCATATCTTCCTTTGAATTTGTTTTGGCAATAGATGGTTGCTTAAGGATTTGTGACTGTAACATGCAAATCTAATAAAATTTCATGTAATCTTACCTCACAACTGGCTTAATATTTTGGAAAATTTTGCAGTGAATGATGGCTAACCTAAGCCCAAATAACGTTTACAAAATCCACGATAATAGTGATTAATCTCCTGATTAAAATGGGAGGTCTTAAGTTTTAAATGAGAGGTGGGAAGGGAAAGAAGAAAGATAATGATAATGAGAGACAGGGGACAGGGAGGGAAGCAGGGGGGAAGGAGGGGAGGAGAGAAGAGGAAAAAATCTCTATCATTTTTCTAGATTTAGAAATTTAGTATTTGGGTAGATAACAAAACTGTAAAGGAAATCTTTAGTGTGTAATAACACCCAATCAATCACCCAAAAGACTATCCTGCTATTCTTCTTAATGTACATATACAGAAACTAGAAAGCAAAGATCTTTGGTTTCTATACCAGACTGTAGAAAGTCAGAAAACCAGTACAATACATTATTTGGGAGGTGGGTAAGGGAGGAAATTATATCATGTAATTTTCCTTAATGTTCTATGTTTTCCCTCCACCACACATTTGATGTTAGTCCTTTCCCAGAAAGCACTGTTGTTTTTGTTTCCTTTCCTTGCTCTCATTCTGTTATCACAATTCTCTCTTAATGGAGAATTCCAAGCAGATAAGAGAAGTATGAGTTAATAATTCTGTGGCAAGCTCAGTAGAATGGCACACTCTTTAATGACAGGAGCAAGCTAACAATATGAGGTCGATGTGAGCACTGTGCTTTATGTAGGTAAGGTATCTGGCTCACAGTGGACATCTTTCCTTAATGACTGATGTTATGGGATTCTGCTACATTTTGCTTCTTGGCAAGCCCATAAGGAATACTATATGTAACTCATTAACTTAGAATAATAACTTCACAGAATTTAATTACTTTAAATACTCATAAAAAAGAAGGTGAAAAAGGGCTAGTCTCAATACAAATGGGCAGTAATGTTCTAGAATGCAAATGATTGCCTTCTCACGTAAGTAACACTAGGTATGCCATCTAAGTGATCTGTAACTCATTGCAAATGGCAGCATATTTCACAGAGAAGGTATTTATACACGAGGCTAATAGGCAATCAAGGCTTTGAGAGAAATAGATATCAATATGTGGTGGGACAAATTCACGGAAACCTAATTACATTTACATTAAACAATCAAGTAAAGCAAATCCCAGCAGAGATGCAAAAACACAGGGACAGCCTTACATGCACACTAGATGATCAGTAAAATTATTTCAGAATGTAAGGAAGACTCTTCTTCAAAATAATCTCTGATAGTATTTATGATATTGTAATTTATCTAAGAAATATATATTTGGTCTTTGTCCTCTTCCTGGCACAGAACTCCTGAAGCACTTGGAATTTCCTAAATAATAAAACCAATAAAGGTGTCATTTGTTATTCATTACAAGCCTTAATCAACCACATCTGAGTGTATGTTAATGGAGTGATTTTTAGAAAGGTCCTAGATAGTCACAGTTTGGGGGCTGGTTGTAGGGACCAAAGATATAACTAGAATGTTAGAACTTTCAGCCCTAACTCTTAGGGGCTAGAGGTTGACTTAATCACCAATGACCAATGATTTAATCAATTATGCCTATATAATGAAGCTCCATAAAAATCCCTAAAGCACAAGGTTTAGAAGAGCTTCCTAGTTGGTCAACATGTAGAGGTGCTGGAAGGGTGGCAGAAAGGGCCTGGGGCTCCACATGCCTTCTTCCAAATCTTGGGTTATACATATCTTCCATCTGACTGTTTCTGAGTGATAACCTTTAAATAAATCAGTATTCTAGTCAGTAAACTTGTCCTGAGTTTTGTGAGCCATTCTAGTAAATGATGGAACCCAAAGGGAGGTCATGGAACCTTGGGTTTATAGCCAATCAATCAGAAGTCTAGGTGACAATGTAGACTTGTGATTGATGTCTTAAATGGGACAGTCTTATGGTACTGAACCCTTAACTTCTGGGATCTGACCCTCTCCCCCGCTGGATCGTATTCCAGTTGAATTAAATTGTAGGACACGCAGCTGGTACCAGAGAATTGCTTGATGTGGAAAACCCTTCCACAGATCTGCTATGAAAAGTGAAGAATTGAGAGTAGAAGAGAACAGAGAGGTTTTTCCTTTCAATGTTGAACTTTAAAAGATTGTAAATTGTTTAGGCTTTTTAGAAGGCAATATCCAGATATCAAAACATGGCATACTAGTCATAGAGAATAATCAACCTAGGTTTCAAAAGTGGAATGAAAGGTCACTAGATCAGCAGAAGAGATACCGTGATGTAAAATCAGTGAGTGTTCATCCAGAGTTTAGTTTAACAAACTTTTGTGGCTGCTAGACTCTAGAAACTTACTCTGAAACTTACTCTAGACAATAAAAAAGGTTATATAGCCCAGTGCTTTGTGGTCTAAGGTAGGGTGGACAAACTTTTACTATAACAGACTAGAAAGTAAATATTTTAGGCTTTGTGGATCACATATGGTCTCTGACACAAATTGTGTGTGTGTGTGTGTGTGTGTGTGTGTGTTTACTATCCTTTAAATTTCATTGACTACATAAAAATAGATTGTGTGGTATATTGGGCCTGTGAGCCATAGTTTGCCAATCCCTGGTCAAGAACAAGTTACTTATCCGTAGTGTGCTTCCGTTTCCTCATCTTATAATGGGTATAATACTTCTCTTGCAAAACTGCATTCCATATTAAATAAGATAATGCTTACAAAGCATTTAAAATATGGTATCTGTTCAATAAATGGTAGTAGCTGGAGTCATTATGGTACTTGTCATAGTTGAGTAGTTTAGTATTTATATAGTTATTGTTATTATAAGATTGCTATCATTTTTACTTTATTAAAACATTTATTATAAAATTGCTATCATTTTATTCTCCAGAGTGTTGTGGTCGTTTCACAGGGAGGAGAAAGCCTTTGAGAAGAGAATGGGTCAGCTATGTCTAGTAGTTGTCATAACTAGGCACACAAAGAGAAATAACAGATGGAAGAGCAAGAGCGAAAGTATCAGGTCATTTAATGGAGGGCTAAAGATACCAAGCAGTGTAGCATTTCATAGCATATACATCCAGTGTGGGATTATATGTAATGTGGCATTTTAAGTGCATACATTCAGAGTCTTTTCTTGATCAAATTTTAGTCAGGTTCCTTTCAATTCTATTGACAACTTAGGCCTTGCTTTTTGTACTTCCATGTCATACTTTACATAGCTTAATTTTAGCAAGAATCCTAAGTTGATTTAGGCAGACTTTCCCCACCCTTCATATCTAATCATCATTGATGACATCTAAGCAGGTTCCTCATCCTCTACCATCCCTTAGGTGATGTCTTGTCACTTTGTCTACCTTCAGCAAGAATCCTATTAGGTCAGTCTAGCCAGGATCCCTCCTTAACCCCCATGTTTCCTCTTAGTTATTTTTCATCCACTGAGCCCCCAACCCCCCATCCCACAGACTGCTTCTTGGTTATAAATTCCCACATTTCCTTGTATTCAGAGTTGGGCTTAAATCTCTCTACCCTGCTGCAAAACCCCAATGTAGTTGTCCCCCTGAATAAAGTCTGGCTTCCTGTGGTCTAACAAGTGTCATGGATACTTTTTTCTTTAACTAGTATTATATGTAGGGTTAAGTAGGGCTAGATCACAGAGCACTTTTTCAATACAATAGAGCAGTGGGTGTTATCCTTTAGGAAAGGATTAAATAAGATTGAACAAAGGATTTGAAGATTGGGAGTCACATGGGCCTGATCATTCTGATATTGGGCAAATAATGGACCAATCACTTGATCAAGAAAAAAAAAAAAAGGTCACTCTGTATGGAAAGTAGAGAATAGGATAAACGAGAACTAGACTGAAAGTAGCAAAAACAGTTAGGAACTATTCATATCAGAGATTACAAGTGTTTAAAATAGAAGGAGGAATGGAGGAGATAGCATCGTGCATAGGATCTTAAAATATTTTCAAGGAATAGTGCTGGGTTTTATCTAGTGCATCCTAGAGAGATATACAGGGTGGGTCTTGAGTTTCTAGCTCAGATGGTACTGGGATACAAGCGCATTAGTAGGGTTTATGATGACAGATTGGGCAGAGAAGATACACTCAATTTGGGACATGTTGAGTTTAATGTCTACCATGGTCACTTAACCACATGTCTAGCAGATGGTTACATATACAGGATTATATTACACACACATATATATACTTTACATATATATACTTTATATATATATATAATTTATATATACTTTATATATACATATACTTTTGTATATGTATACATATACTTTATATATATGTACATACATATATATACATATGCATATATTATACATATATAAAGTATGTGTGTGTACATATATATATATATATATATACACATATATGAAGCTATTTTACCTAATTGTGTTTTTAAACCATGAAAGTAAGTGAATTTGACCAGGAGAATAGGTGGAACAAAAGGAAATATGAGTAGAAAAAATATGCCTGGGCCTACTGATAAAGTTTTCTGTGAAAATCTAAAGGAAGGACTATTTTTTTAAATTTTATTTGAGAAACACAGAGAGAGAGAGAGAGCCAGGGAGAGGAGAGGAGCGGAGTGGAGAGGAGAGGAGGGGAGGGGAGGGGAGGGGAGAGGAGAGGAGAGGAGAGAGAAAATCTTAAGCGGACTCCACACTCAGCACACAGCCCACCATGGGGCTTGATCCCACAACCCTGGGATCATGACCTTGGCCAAAATCAAGAGTTGGAGGCTCAACTGACTGAACCACCCAGGCACCCCTGGAAGGACTATTTTTGCAGTTGTCCTTAACAAACCATGCTAGGGGGAAAGAATGATGCAAAGATAAGGAATCATGCAAACTTGGCAGATTAACCTGTCCCTGAAAATATTACAAGTTTTATGAATCAGTATCCTACATAATTTCCCAAAATTCAACTTCTGCAGGCAGTTAAGGTAATTCAGTACGAGTCTTGCAATTATAACCCACATCAAAACATGACCCAAGAAGAAATTAGGCAGGTTGGTATGGCAGGTGCAATTTCTATTTTCTGTAGAACTGAGTAAGGCTATCCTTTCTTTATCTACTCATTATCTCACATTGTTTAAAAACAATTATGCAAATTAAATTCAGACCTTTCTGCTAAAGGAAACAAGAAAAAAAGCACTGTCCTTTTTGGTGATCACCTGGTCTTATTGGTCTTTGAACTGGCATGGAAAAAAAGAGGCAGTTGGATCTGTTTGCCAACATCAACATCATTTGTGTCAAAATTAGGAGGATTTTATTTACCATCAGAAATTGATCCTTTTTAAATAATTCTACATAGCAGGACAATACTCTCAACATTAATGATGTCCTATTAACTAAAGGCAGATTTTTCAATATATACAGCAGGCTGCTGGAATCTTTCTTAAATATTTTGCAGACCAGAAATACTCATATGACATGAATACTTGGGGTCACATGTATGAAATATTGAGATGAAACTGGAAAAGATAATATGCTTCTTTTTTGTCTGACATGTTCTAAATTATAATAGTCAGGCAATACTAGGTGGGATGCCAGCTACTTCAAAATAGTACCTGCATACCTACCCTGATGCTTGGTGTCTTTCATTCCATTTGGTATAATTGAACCTGGCTAAGAAAAGCATCCTCATCATTACTATAAGCACTTATTAAGAATTTAATTATGGCAAATAGTTTTCTCCAAGCTGCATATGCAGTTACTTATTAATTCTCACAACACCCTTAAGTTTAGATGAGATTATTATCACCCTTTCTGAAGATGAAGATATACAGAAAGTGTAAGCAATTTGCCCAAGTATTTGCTCAATATTAAATGTCTAGTAAATAGCAAAGGTGAGTTTTATACAAAAGTGACATGTTTCCACAGTCTGTGTCTTTAACCACTGCATCTCACCTCACTCTAAAGATTTCCCAACGATATAAAGTCAAGGACGGGATACACCAGAATTCAGATGTGCCAGAAGCAGAAGAATTTGTTAGATCTGTGAGGATTGGGTTAGAATATTGTAAGATTTATATCTACTCAAGGAAAGGAATTAGTTTCTTTTTCCTTTTTGGGAACATCCATTGTTCAGGAAAATGGAGATAGTTCATTTAATCCTTGCCTTTAATGAGGAGGCAAAATTCAGTGGAATAATGGCATTTCAACCATGGACATTTCAAAAGTCTGTGAATAATGTTAATGGGCACTTTGGGGCAATGTAAGCTTAGCAATTAGATGTCTCAGAACCATAAGTAAGAGCATGTAGTCTTCAAGTGATGATACTTCCAGTTTTCCATGACTTCTTCTAGAGTAGAAACAAGTACTATACCTCTTCCATTTACCATAGACATGGAACATAGTGATTGTTTATGCAGATGTGGAAAAAATGAAGTCCATCTTAAAGAATGCAAACAGAGATTATTTGGAGCTTTCCATAACAAAAGAGTTAGCCACCAATACTTGCATTTAGCAGAGACTCAAAGGCAGACAGAGGAGTGGGAAAGCTTCATGGTGGAAAAAAAGGAAAGCCATGATAGGTTATGGTTATATTCTTTCGGCAATTGTTGGCACAGGGAAATTGGAGTCAGGCTAACTAGAAGTAGCATTTCATATGATTCATTTGGAGAACATATTTGTCTTTCTCTGGTTGGTCCTGAGTTGGGAGCAGGGGTGAAAAGTGAGGAAGATGGCAGTTATTAACTTAGTTCTGACTGTTCTGGGCTGACTACTAATGTATTTGGTGTGGCCATCGTTTCTCTGTATATTGAGACTCACAGATACATTTTAAGCAGAAGATAGGACAGTCTTCACATCTGTGAAGAAAAATTCTTCACAGGTAAGAATGGCTACAATGAAGGTGCAACAAGGAAAAGGTCAAGAGCTAATTATTTAGGAGTATAGGGCTGGCAGTCACAATGTCCATTCTAAGTCTTTGTGAGTGTACAAAAAACCAAGGTATGGAGGTCAAGGCCTGCATGGAGCTGCTGTGTCAGTGGTTGCCGCCACCAAATCTCCCATCATGGGACAGTGATGATGTAGCCTCAGGTGCTGATTATTCTGAGGGATATTATCTTATCCCCTTTCTGTATTAGGTGAATCATGGATATGAGTCTATTCTGGGATGGGATATCAAGGATGATATTCAAGGACAATGGTAAGAGTGGTTCTTACCAGAATTTTCATGAAGCCAAAGATTAAATAAAGGTTGACAAAGTTGAAGGCACAGTGATTAGTATGAAAGAAGGATGTTAAGCAAACAAAATAGAGTCTGGTAGGTTTGTGTGGGGTGGTAGTGGACTTGAGAGTTAGGGTGTCCAAGAGCTAAGATGAGCCAAGGAGATGGTAGATAGAAAGAAAATCTGAAGGGACTGGCTAGCGCTCTCATTAGCTCTTTAAGAGTTAATAGATTCCTCTTGTATATAAATGAAGAAGACACTTAAAGGGTGGAAAACAACATAAACAGTCATATTGGAGAGCACATCATATATTTAAAATTTCAAAGGTGTTGCTGCAATTGTTTCTGAGAGACAGTAAACACCCAAACAAAGCCACATAGGCACAATCTCTCTCTTCTGAAAAGCTGGGGAGCTGAACATTAGCTTTTAAGGAAGGAACAATACAAGAACACTGATCATTCACGCAATCATTTGCTATTCTTCTGCAAAGTAGGATACTAATAACTCCTACCTTATAGGGTTGTGTTGCCACTCAATGAATTAATAATGTAAATTTCTGAGGATAGTGCCTAACACAGAGAAAATGTTATGCAGTAGCTATTAGCATTATTGTTACTACTATTACTCTTTAGTAAGTTTTGAGAACTGTACAAAAGACCAAAGAAACAAAGACCAATAAGACAGAGGCCTAACCGAAGAAATTCATGTTTGAGAAAAGAAATGGGGGTGTATCAAATAATTACAATTTAAGTGCCATGATTAGGGTTATACACATACAGCATGGAAACACAGAGGAGAAAGTCACGACTGGAATACTAACCCTAGAGCTGGAAATACCGGATTGGTGCAATTCCATTATCATAAAAATCACAAGGTTGCTTTCTGTTATAAACATCCCAGATGGCCACTGATTAAACTTGACCTGAGTGAACTTTCAAAAGGATTAATTCTGATATAAGAGATGAGTGAAGAGTTTGCTTTTTAAATTTCTAATTTAGAAGCTCTTTAATTTCACACTAATTCAAGTCAAACTACTTTAAATTGAGACATGTCTCAGTAGGGCTGGTTTGTATTAATTGAGTATTTGCATATGCAATTCTTATTTGCTGCCAAGATTTTAAAGTTATTTATCTCAGTTATTGCTCTTGGAGATGAAGTTAAAGAAAGACAAAAGGTTAATACTGTTTATTAAACAGAAATATATCTTCTTAGCTTCAAAATATTTTTATTATAAAGGTATCACTAAGTCCATTTAATACAAGAAGAAATTTTATGTAAAGAGGTTGAGGAACTCTCCCAAAATTATTTGTCAATAATTCATTTTAGCCTGGATATATTTAACTCTGAGGACAAAAATGTGGCATTATTTTTTGAATCCATGCTATTTCCAATAACATAACCAATGGTATTACATCATTGATCTAGAAAAAAACATTATATGGCCTTAAATGGATTAAAGTTATTTTCTTGCAAGCATCTCTGACTTTTTTTTTTTTTTTTTTTTTTTTTACTTTCACTACTGAGATTTATAGTCTCATGGTTCTGGAGGCTAGAAGTCTGAGGTCAAGGTGTCAGGGCCCTCCACTTGAGGGCCATGAGGGAAGGATCTGTTTCATGCCTCTCTTCTTGGCTTGTAGATGGCAGTCATTTCCCTGTGTCTTCACATTATCTTCCTTTGTACCTGTGCATACCCAAATTTCTTTTCCTCCTTTGGTTTTGTTTTTGTTTACAGTTGAAAACCATTTTATAGTTAAAGAGATGGGAAGTGGAACATTAATGAGAGGCAAGTACACGTGTATCAAATTGAAAAAAGTAAAAACATTTCCTATATGCTTACAAACATTGGGAATTATTTTTCTTTTTCACTTTTGACATATTGATATACAAAATTAGTCCCTCAGTATTGCTTTACTTTACATTTTTTTGGTTATTAGTGAAATGAAACTCTTTTTTATGTTTATTAGCTGTCTTTGCTATGAATTATTCATTCATGCCCCTTATCCATTTTTCTACTGATTTTTTTCCTTGTTGATCATAAAAGATACATCTCTTCTCTGACATTTTTTTAAGCAAACTATTGACAAAGCAAATATACTATTGGATTAAAAATACAATATATCATGACTACATTGAGTAAATGCAAGGGAGGGGAATGTTATCAGAAATCCTCATATCAAACAAGAAACACCAAGTCAATCATGTTAATGATATAGAAAAAATGCTTTTTCATAAAACAAAATACCACATCTTGATAGAAATATAAATACTTAAGAATATATGGGGTGCCTGGGTGGCTCAGTCGGTTAAGCATCCTACTTCGGCTCAGGTCATGATCTCACAGTCCGTGAGTTCGAGCCCCGTGTTGGGCTCTGTGCTGACAGCTCAGAGCCTGGAGCCTGTTTCAGATTCTGTGTCTCCCTCTCTCTGACCCTCCCCCGTTCATGCTCTGTCTCTCTCTGTCTCAAAAATAAATAAACATTTAAAAAAATTAAAAAAAAAGAATATAACAGAACTTCCTTTATCTGATAAAATATATTTATCAAAATCGATAGCAAAAGTATATTTAACAAAAATAGTAGAAGAATTATCTTTGAAATAAAAAGTAAGACAAGAATACTATTATTATTGTGCCTAACAAACACTTAACTGGAGATCTAGGAGTTAACTTACTATTTATTGTGACAAAATTAAAAAAAAATTAAATCATGATAAGGAATAAGATGTTGCCTCTATTGTAATTGTATTGGCTTTTCTCAAATTAAAATATTGAATCAATGTAATTCCTATCAAAATTCCAACAAAAAGTTTCATGGAACTTGACAAGCTGCTTCTCAATTAATATTAATGAACATATATATGAATTTTTATGGAGGAAATATAGACCTCTGTAGACTGGGGAAGCATAATCAAGAGCCCAGAAACTTATCAATGCATATTTGGCGCAGGTCTTAAAACCCCAGCACTTCCTTTCTAAGAATGCAGCTCAGAGAAAGCCTATCATCTATGTACTAAGAAGCATACATGAGTGAAAACCGCAGCAATGCTGGAGTAGCAAAACACTGGAAATATACACCAACCAGGAGAATGGATAAACAAATTGTATTTTTCCATAGAATACTGTGCAATAGGCCAAGTAATGAAATAACACCACCTTCAAAAACTTTCATGAACCTCAGTAATATGATGATATAAAAGAAGGAAGTCACAGAAGAATATGTACGTTATAATCTCATTTATATAAAGGTCAAAAACATCAGTGTAGTTTTAAGGATGATGCATACACAGTAGAGCCATGCAAAAAAGCCAAGAAATATAAACATAAAATTTAGGAGTTCTCCTTCTGGAGGAGAGGTGTATGCATCATGAAATATGGAACCAGAGAGGAAGACTCAGAGGATATCAATTTTACTGGTAATGTTCAATTTCTTTTTAAATTTATTTTTGAGAAAGCATAAGTTGGGGAGGGGCAGAAAGAGTGGGGACAGAATATTCAAAACGGGCTCCGTGCTAACAGCAGCAAGCCCGATGTGGGGTTTAAACTCATGAACTGCAAGATCATACATAACCTGAGCCGAAGTCGGAAGTTCAGCCAAGTGAGTCACCCAGGTGCCCCAATAATATTCAATTTCTTAAGCTGTGGGGTAAGTCTTAAGTATTTATTTTATTAAGCTTTGTACTTTGTATATGTCATATTGGTTTTTTTTATGTATTAAATATAGTATTTATATATTTATATATATATATATATATATATATATAAAATATATATATTTATATATTGTTAAAATAAGACAAAAAAAAGTTCAGGTCTGGATATATAAAATGCAACATTTTTATGGCATGTGAACAAATATTACATGGCATATTTCCTTACATATTCAAACAAATTAGCTCCAGAAGTAATAGGCCAAAATGTATTCCTATGTGTCTCAAGATCAGCCAGCAGATGGATGAGAGATTTAGAACGAGAGAGGTTAAAAAAGCTTTCTCAAAGTCACAAAATAGCAGCAGAGCCAGAACCAAACTGGCCCTTCCCTTTAGCAAATATTTGTTGAGTACCAACTATGTCCCAGGAACTGGTCAGGCATTTTGGATATGTCAGAGAACAAAGTGAAGAACTCTGCCCTCATATAATTCAATTCTACCTGGAAGAGATGAGAATAAAAAATAAACACATTAATATATCATGTTGGAATGTGATAAACGCCCGGGATATGACAATAGGCTAGAACAGGGTTAGAGGGTAGTGAGGCCTGAGATGGGGGAGGGTTAGGGTGCAATTATGTTACAAAGAGCAGTCAGGCAGGCCTCATTAAGACGGTGAGGATTGAGAAGAGTCATGAGGAAGGTGAATGAGCCATGCATATGTTTAGAGAAAGAACATTCTAGGAAACTAAAGCAGGCCCTGAAAAGCAGGCACAGCATCCAGGCCGGCAAAGTGAAATCTGAAGCTTCATTACTGCCATCATTATGCTCCACTGATTACCCTGAGAGTTCTGCTATTTCTCACTCTGGAATGGATTGTTAGACACAAATTGTGTGAATAGAAATGAATGTTTCCTTTTAGAAATATCAGTTAATTTATAACTTAATATTTTATATCGGTTGTATACATATATGCTAAAATGGGACTACGTTGGGTTCACACTGTCAACCAACAGAAATATCTTGCAAGACATGAGCAATTATGATGTGCAAGATCTTGAAGACTTTCTCATCTTTCCTAACATCCTCATCGTGAATGTGGCCCAGGTTCATGGAGCACATGTGAGACTCACTTGTTTTTAAAGATTGAATACATTTATTTCAGAATAAAGGAAATAGGAAAAGCAATAACGCCTAAGCCCAGCACATTCCCTGCCCCCTCACCCCCGGCCCATTTTTAAAACAATAGTGGGAGGCATTCTCTAAAACCCTATCTTTCCAAAAAAAAGTTGCTCAAAGAAAAGCATGTTTTCTGGTTAAAAAAGAAAAGCAAAATATCAGGGTGCCTGGCTAACTCAGTCAGTAGAGCTTGTGACTCTTGATCTTAGGGTTGTAAGTTTGAGCCCCATGCTGGTTGTTGAGATTACTTAAAAATAAAAATCTTTTTTTTTAAAGTATCAGCATATAAGGAGGAAATAAAACCGTTGATATTAAAAATGTAAGTTGGTGTTAAAGGAGAGGAAAAATCAGCCCACAGTCTACCTGGGGGATTTGCAGAGGAAAAAGGAAAGAGAACAAAGGTTGTAACTTTTATCCTCACAAAATATGCTGCTGTAAGGACTTAAGTTGTTTTAATCTTCTCTCTACATACCACTGGTTTTCTTGACCTTGCAAAAGTCATTTGGTATCCGTTCATATATCTGTGAAAACAAGGGCAATGATCTCTTTTCTCTGTGGATCCTTCAGGATAATTTAGTAACTTTAATATCTAATACCAATGACTATTATGTCCATTGCCTTTGTTCTCAAAACTCACACCACTGACCTAATAATGGACAAAATGACAGCCATGTCTATAGCCACTTGCAACAAAAGACTCTCCATAGTCTCATATTGCAGTATAATGAAGAGAAATTACAAGTGGGTAGAGAGCAGCTACCCAGAGAGAATCTGAGGATGGAATGAAAGGAACAGTCTCAATGATGTCCTTATAAATGTGCCACCAGCCTAACGGGAGAGAAAGCATGCTTCCTAGTTAATTTTCCATATTAGTATAATGAGAAGGAATAGACAAACTGCCAGCGGGTTCATTTGGCTAATGTTTCAGCCAGCAGACACAGCACAGCTCCCACTAAAAGGGGTTAAAGGTGGACAAAAATATATATTATTCGAAGCTGTTTCTTTTGGCCTTACAAAATACAGAGTAGAGCCACTATGGAGAGTGGTTTAGGGATGCCACCAATCATTTATAGTTCATTTCTCCTACCATATTCTGAATTTTGCAAAATATTTCATTTTAATAAACCTCTGCTGGCTGAATTATACCTAGAGCATCAAGCCTAGCCTTGTACTTCCCATTGCTAAGAACAGCCCCCCGAGAAGTCGAATAAATATCATTTTTGTGGATGCTTATTCTGCCTGTTTTCAAAATGTAATAGTCAGTATTCATTATTCAAACTAAATAGCAACTATTCAACCTAAAGCCCAGCTTCCCTTAGAATTCTGACAAGGAACAAATGAACATAATAAAAATATGTAGTAAATACTTGTCTTTGCATATAGACTGGAAAAACTGCTGACTTCTAGCACAAATATCCCATATCGTAGCTGTAGAATGACTGGTTAAAGGATTGTACTTATTAGGTCTCAACTTTACGGATCCATTGACAATACACGATTGTCTGTAAAGTAGTTACATGGCATATTTTTCTAAAATGCTCTATAATCATTAGTTGTTCCTGACAGCAGCTCTATGCGAATTCTGAAGTGGGTTCCTATCAGTTCAGTTCTACTTTGAGGAGTCAGGTATGGATAATGTCTGTCTGAAAATTATCCAGGGTGATCATTCATGACAAGAGTTGGGCTGAGATAAAGACATACTGTTACTGGGGCGCCTGGGTGGCGCAGTCGGTTAAGCGTCCGACTTCAGCCAGGTCACGATCTTGCGGTCTGTGAGTTCGAGCCCCGCATCGGGCTCTGGGCTGATGGCTCGGAGCCTGGAGCCTGTTTCCGATTCTGTGTCTCCCTCTCTCTCTGCCCCTCCCCCGTTCATGCTCTGTCTCTCTCTGTCCCAAAAATAAATAAAAAACGTTGAAAAAAAAATTAAAAAAAAAAAAAAAAAAAAGACATACTGTTACTAACTTCACAATCAATTCATTGAGCAAGTTCCTCTTGGTCATTTATTGCTCCTTGCTCCTTTTCTTTCTTTAAACCACTGAAATCCCACGACTATTTCAGGCAACTCTCTTTTCATAATAATTATAAGAATTCAAAGGTATTGATTATCTATAAAAGAATTACCTTTTACTGATGATCCACCATGACCGTGAGTGATAATCCTGGCATAGTGGAAAAAAGACATGATTTGGAATCAAGCCTGGCTCTGCCATTAATAAAGAGATTTGGGCAAGTGACTTCACTTCTTTTTGTTCATCTGAAAGAAAAGAGATTTTGAACAACTGATTTCTAAGGTTCTTTCCAGCATTAAAAGCCAGTAATTTTATATCCTTCATGTTCATGTAATGGTAAAGTCAATAATTACATCCCTTTCCCCCCGATTATCTTCTGGGGAAAAAAATCTGAGACTATCTAATACTTATATCTACAGTTCAGTGACTGCTTTTTGGCAAATGATTGTGTGGGCTGACAAAGTCCCTGGTATTCGTTGACACTGGGTTAATGTGAAAAATTCATATCAATTGGAGAGAATGTGATGGAGATACAGGTAGCTAATAAGAACTGTGTGTAAATACATGACCCGTTGTGCATGTTAGTAAAATCTATCAACTTTATCCTCGGTGGAGGATAACTGGAGAAATATTCATATGCTATTATTTTTCAAAATCATGTGTAAATAGTCCAAAATTGTTTTTAGCTCCCTTCATTTAGCATAAACAATTGGACTATGGGCACTCTTAAACATCACATTTTCTTAAATGTCTAACAATGCTGAAGTCATTCACCCTAATTTGAGGCTCTGGGCCATTGCTAACATTTCAGCTATGTAGGGTAAAATGCCAGCATCCTTTGAGCAAGGTATTAGAAGTTTTTCATTGGTCAGTAACGCTTGACTGAAAATTAATTTCTGTGCTTTACTAATATGAATGTGAAGAAATGGGACATACACCTGTGGCAGTGTGGTGGACAATACAGTAAAAGGTTTACAACTAAGAGTCTCATTTAAGGAGTGCAGGAATAGATAACAAGCAAGAGTGGGTGCTGCTGTTGGAGAAGTGATTCCAGAATCCTAGGATTGATGCCAACAGAATAAAGGCACATAGAACGATAGAATAACTTCCAATATCCTTGTGTGTTTTTCTATATGCCTCTGGTTGATCTTGTCTTCATCAAACGTTATATGAGAAATTCAAGTATCGGTACCAATTCTTCACTCTCCTATTTGAAAATTGGGCATCCACACCCTTGCCATGTCATCATGGTGAAATTTCCCGTACTTTTACTTTGGGCTTGGCTATGTGACTTGTTTGGTCAAAGGGATGTTAGTGGATGTGATGCTAACAGAAGCTTGAATTAGAATAGCTCATTCTGACTTGTGTTTTACGCTTGACAATTTGTCACAAAAAATATATATACACCACATAGCCACTGACCAAAGGAGAATTAGAGGCATATAGCCCGAGCTTACAACTTGCAGCCAAGCCCAGTTGACCTATCGCCTGAAGCGGTGCCGTAAAGCAGCACATCTGAAGCCAGACTATATTAGCAGGCTGCAGTTGGGCTGTAAACCCACAGGCAAAATGCTTACTGTTGCAAAACACTGAATTTGGGCGTCTTTTGTGACATAGCATTACTATATTGAACAACATAGTAAACCATGCTTTAGTAGTGCCTTCTCACTTTTTCAGAAAAGATTTTTTTTTTGGCTTGTCTTTTGAGAAGAAAAATAATATGCATTTATTGCAAAAAATTTAGAAAGTAATTTTGTATATTCTTTTTTACTCAATCTATGAACATATTTAAGCTTATAGCTTAAGTTTTAACTTGAATGTAAACAGACAGCAAATGAGATGGACATTTATGTCTCTAAAAATAAGGCCATATTAAATAATTTTACTGTCAGAAACAACTGCATTTGAATTGTGGAGATCTGCAGAGGGATATCAGAGTTGAAGGCAGGCTTGAGCAGGAAGAAAAATTCCTTGAATGCGGATTAATTTCAAACAAGTTATGTACTTATTTGTTTTAGAGTTTTTAATTAAAGTAAATAATCAAGTTCCTTAAGGAAGATTGAACTAAATATTGCATGGATCTGTATATATCTGGAAATATAAGGTGGTGGAAAAAATCTGGGCGATAGATTTGTTAAAAACTCTCAAAAGTAGACCCAGTAGCTATACCTAATTTTCTTAGTAATAATATTTAAAATTGCAATTCTAATTAATTCTTTGCTCCCTTTTAATTCTGCTTTAGGTAGAAGGATACTTTATTTTAAATTATTGAATTTAATCTAAGCTATTATTTGTGGTATATTTGTGTTGACTTTTTTACATGCTTTGAGTTTGCCAGACCATATAAAATCAAACTATCTCACTTCAGGTGGTCAGTGAATGAAGTGTGAAGAATATGCCATACAATATCTAGAAACAAAATTACGTGCTTCAAAACCTCCAAGTTATACTTAATGGTCATAGTATTAATTGTAAAAAGCACCATTTGTTGAAGTGCTATTTTATGCCAAACACTGTGATAAGCATCCTGCGTGGATTATTTTGTTTAACTATTATGGCAACACTTTGAGTACACCCTTGAATATCTTCGCTTCATCACTAAAGAAATTGAGGGAAAATTCTCCCATTTTTCGTAAATTCATAAATCCATACTGAAGCAAAAATAGTCTGGTGTCTGTTATCAAAATAAGGACAATATACTTATTGAAAATGACGGCTGCTTCGTATTAGAACCCCATGGAATAGGGTAGGCATTTGGTGCGACCCCATCTCCCACCCCTGCCACCATTGATATTATGTCAAAGATTTTCCAAATATCTGCCAACCCATCTAATAAGGAGAGACTCAGCCACATTTTCCCTTATTTGTTAATGATTGATGGTGTTAAATGGAACAGCATTGAAAAATCTTGTTAACATCAAGATATATTTAATCTATTACTTCTTCTTGATCTCCTAAGTCACTCTGACATATAAGGAAATTAGATTAATCTGACATGATTCATTCTTTATACAGCCTTGTTTATTACTCCCTAGTACAAGGTAGCTGGTGTTCATCTAGCTGTTTCCAATTGATTTTTAATGATAAATTCTTTTTTTTTTTGCATTGAAATTTAGCTAAAACGTGTCACTACTTTGTGATCCCTGTTGTGAGTTGGGAAAAGCATATAAGTATATTTAATTGCATTGGTCTGTTTTATTAAGAAATCTTCAAATTTAATTTCTAGATTCTCTAAGTTTAGAAATTAATTTAGAAATATAAGTTTAAAAACACATATCGTGACTCCATTAATGTCTTCGTTATCAGAGGTTGTGGACACTAGGAACGAAAGAAAATTCAGTTGTAGTTTTAAACACATTTAAATTTACTTCTTCTCCTTCTAGCTCAAGTGTAACATTGCTTCTCTTTTTTTCTTTCTTTTTTTCCCCGGATTACCATAGTTGGAATTCTAAAATAAAATTGAAGACAAAAATAATACAAAAAGTTTTGCTGTTTGAAGGTTCTGTGTGTAGATATTTCAATTTTCATAATTTAACCCAATCGCTATTTAAGAATTATCTTTGAGAATCCCCTGCACTATTCTGTGTTCTGTAGGAACTGTGATAGAAGCAAGACAATATATGATGCATTATCTCTGACTGCAAAGAGCTTACAAAATTATTAGTCAAAATAAACCAAGCAATAAAGAATAGATTAATATATAATAAAACAGCATTAGGTCATTAAAGGTGCATACATCTGAAGACTTGATAGAAAGCTCAGTCCCCTTGATGCCCCACACTCTTCTTTTCTTATCTGAATGACAGGGAAAAGGACACTGCTGTTCTAAGAAGAGGTGGAACAGCTGTTGAATTCTTGCCATCATTTTAAAGGTTGCTCATTCGAAAAATCCAAATAACACAAAGAATGTTGCTGCTTAGGGTAGAGCCCCGGCATTCATTCCCTGGTCCTATTATCCATTTAATTGACCCGATTTTTGGCACTTGGTCAACAATGTATACCACCCTTTCCATGAAGCTACTTTCTGGGTATCACTTATGCTTTGTGAGGAGGTCTCCTAACCAGCCCTCCTGAATGCCAAAAGATCAAAGTCAGCACTAGTAGGAAGAAGAAAAATTACCTAAGAAAATAGTAAATAATGTTTAAATATTCAAAAACAAGAAAGCAGAAGAGAGGAGAGCAATTGAGTTTCGGAAAAAGTAGAGAGTATGGGTGTGGGGACAAGGTTATGAGGCTGAACGAAGAATAATGTAAAATCTCTGCCATCATTCTTGCTTCCTTTCAGAAGCATGCGCACAGGATCTTGTTTTCATCTACTCTGGCAGCTTCATCCTGTCTGTCAGTACTCTCCCAATTTGGGAGCGCATAAAAAAAGGATTAAATCATATTAAGTAATGTAAGCTGAAAGTGTTGGGCACAATATTTGTGGAATATAAACATAGCATTCTTTACAATATTTCTAAAAATTCTCTCTTATTCCTTGTTTATCATTTCTGATTGCATCCTAATGTAGTATTTTTTTCCTATTCTTTCATCTTTTTAGGAAAAAGACATTTTATGCGTGTTTAGTTTTATACTTCCTACCTTCCTTCCTAGCTTGGTGGAGGGCTGGAATGTTTTCTCACATAGCTATCAATAGCTTTTAAATGGATGTCCCGGAATCTTTTGACGCTTACACTACATTTGCATGGGTCATCTCCTGCGATCCCCATTGAGGCCTCTGAAATTCACTTTCTACCACAGCATACGGAAAACTTCTAATAGTCTGAAAAGTGCACAGAATGACATCAAGGTGGAGCAGCAGAGAGAGAAGCGCAACAACAAAAAAATCCTGCTCTGAGAGTTCAAAGCCCTTTTATGCATTCAGCTGACTATTCATAGAGATCTTTTCTTCTACTAGGGTTTGGAAGCAGCTTCTGAAGAATGTGCAGAGGTAGTCTCATTATATCTAGCAAAAAGAGCTGGACACATTGAAAACACACACAAAACTGGTTTCATTATTACACACTACATTTTGTGCCCAATATTAACCATGGAAGAAAACACATCACATACCAAACTCTTTGAGGTCAGTGAGATCTTGGTGGTTAAACAGATAAGATAAATAAAACTACACATGTTTCTTGAATATTATCTTTTCATTGCCTCTAAAAAATAGCTTAGAAGTATTAGATTTATTTTGTAATGCCAAAAAAAGGGAACACTTAAAAAAATACCACTGGTCTGGACACTGTTTAAGAAATTAAGAGAGAAAATGCTGATTTTTATCCTATTCATTTTTCTAGATCCTATAACTTTAATATTTGTTATTTAAACTTGTTTCTTATACTTTAGTAAGGTTCCTTGGGTTATTAACTTATATTTTCTTTTTATTGCAATGATTACAATTTTAACCAATTTTGTTTTATTTCCCTGGATTTCTTAGTGATAAATGAGGAATTGAAAGTGCTTGAAATTTCAAGATGGAGCCCAGTAAGGTCTAACGAACCTAGTATTAAATTTTATCACCTCTTATCTTAACCAGTTAGTGTTTTTAAGCATGGTATTTAATAGGATTTAAAAGTGGCAAAGAATAATAATATAAATAGATAGGGCAATGGCTTCTTAATCAATCGATAGATATAAGAATAGTCAAGAATGTGAAAGGTGACTGTAAACCATAAATAAGAATTATTAACATTTCTTCAACAGCATTCCAGATATTTCTACCAATAGATAGTAAGACAGTAGACATATGGGTAAATAGGTGAAATATTTGCTACCATTTTTGGTATTTTTAATTGAATGTATTAACTTTTACACAAATACAAGAGGAGATAACAGACGTGAAATGATAAGAGAAATGTTGTGGAATTCACCATCACAGAGTTTCTACCAGATACTAGTTGCTTAAACTTTAATCCCTCTGAAGCTAATGGGGGCAAGGCAGTCCTGAAATATCTCAAAGATTGGAATCTTCCTCGTTTACCTTTTAAACAAACATACTCAGTGGGGAGACTGGGTGGTTCATTCAGCAGAGTTCCACTCAGGCTCAGGTCATGATCTACGGTTTGTGAATTCGATTCCCACATCAGGCTCCCGGCTGTCAGTGCAGAGCCTGTTTTAGATCCTCTGTCCCCATTCTTTCTCTGCCCCTCCCCTGCTTGTTTTCTCTCTCTCTCTAAAAAAAAATGAAAAATATTTTAAAAATTTAAACAAACATACTCAATATTTCCGATATTTTCAACATTTTAAATATTTTCAGTATTAACTTCCTGTCACACAAAAAATAGGAAACTGGTATGTTGATACTTTGACTTCCCTTTCTTCAAAACTATAGTTTTATATGTGTATTATTTTTTACACATTTAAGGTTCTTTAAGCATAACTTCCACAGTTGTAGGGATCTACTTGGTCATTTAAGTGATTCATTTTCACTCCTTCTTTCTTCCACTGCAGCCTTCATAATTTTGATATTCGTGAATCTGTCACACACATAAATGCTCCAGAAATATTTATTTTCCCTTTTCCTTCGCACCAGTAATATAAAGGGATTTGCTCCATTACAGTTCAGCTTTCGTTCCTTTTTTTTTAAATTTAAAATTTTATAAGCTTACCTTTATTCTTCCAGTGATTTCTCTGAGTCAATAGTATAGATTAGAAAGACTTGTAGGCATGGAGGGCCTATAGTCGGTTGAGCATCCGACTTCAGCCCAGGTCATGATCTCACGGTTGGTGGGTTCAAGCCTGGCATTGGGCTCTGCTGACAGTTCAGAGCTTGGAGCCCTTTTCAGATTCTGTGTCTCCCTCTCTGTCTCTGCCCCTTCTCAATTTACGCTCTGTCTCTCTCTCAAAAATAAATAAACATTAAAAAAAATTAAAAAAAAAAAAGAAAGACTGTAGGCATTTGTATCTTTCTGAATATGTGGTGGTGAATTGTTAGAATTCTTTCTTGTGTGTGTCACATATAAGATTTGCATGCACAACAAAAGCACAAATCATTACTATTTATTTGTTGCTCATATAAAATGCATTCCA
Source organism: Neofelis nebulosa (assembly GCF_028018385.1). Lineage (NCBI taxonomy): Eukaryota > Metazoa > Chordata > Mammalia > Carnivora > Felidae > Neofelis > Neofelis nebulosa. The sequence goes on along the minus strand of NC_080790.1, from coordinate 48,169,182 downwards.
AAGGGAGGGGGGAGAATATCTAAATTGAAATGATTTAAAAGAGAGTTCACTTCCCAGGCAACATACCAAGAAGATTATTTCCCTGTAGCATAAAAATGACTGATGGCCTTACAGGAATATATGATCTAAACTATTTTCATCTTTGCAAGGTCCATATTAATATGATTAGTAAACATTTGGAATTTATATTATGCTTGATAAACTAAAGCATCGTAAAAATAAAACACATAGCTGATCTTCATTTTAGAAATGAATAAAAGTAATAAAATCATGAAATATAGAAGAGTCCAGATGACATATTTTTGCATAGCTTAGAATAATTTTATTTTAGAGCAATACATTTGCAGGAAGAATTTCATCCTCACTGAAGTGACATGTCTTTTGATAATTATTATGCCTCTCAATCACAATTTTAGTAACATTGATAATAAGATAGAGGAGCAACATATATTTCTATTGTTTTTATCTTCTAGAAACACACAGACTTTTAATAATTGTGATTTTTACCAAGTGTGTTGTTCATCTTTGCAGTAACCAGACAACACAAATAAGTGGTAGAAATTAAAATCGAAATAAGCACATTTTAAAACATTTTTAAAAGCCAAATAAGAAGTTCTAGAATCATTTGTCACATAATATAAGATTTTTATTTCTAGTTAGATATGTAGATGCCTAAGGAAGAGGCGAGGTAGAAACAAAATCCATAGAAAAAGGGGATACACACACACATACACATCCAAGGATATTTTTAAGTTTTCATCTAGAACTAAAAAATAGAATTTATATATTTTTCTAACATTTATTATATTCCAATATGATAATTTTAATAACAAACCAAGAAAATCACCATGCATTCTATACATTTAAAGTATCATAAGGTCTTAGACATATAGATAGCATTATAATAGCATTACTCTTATAAAATTTCTTAGCTGCTCATTCTTGGAAATTTTTAACGATATTTGATGCTCTCAAAATTGTTGGAAGTCTGTATTTTTACTATTATTCCTATGAATGTCCTTTTCTGAACTTCCCTTTGTGAAAAATTATGCTATTTTACCTAGTCACACAATGGTGGCCACCATTTGCTTTATTAAATACTTAACATTTATTGTGCATTCATGAAATGGAAAATACATCATATACATTTCAGAAATAATTTATAACTAAATATTAATCCATATCAAAGAAGTCAATGAAAAATATTTTTTTTAAGTTCTGATTGTGATTATCTTTCTTTGGTTTGAAATCTGAAAGCCTTTATTCTAGATAGTTTTTAAACAAATATGACTTTTCTGCCTTTCAAAACAAAATAAAATAATATAATGACATGTTTGCAGTTCACATGTTAAAGTACTATAAAATATAATCTTGTCAAAGGAAATTTCCTGTTGGTTAGCAGAATCTGCCTATTAAAAACTTTGAATTTCTCATACAGCCAAAACTTGCCTCCCTAAATTTAAGCCATTGAGCCAAGCCCCTCTCTGCTCTGCTGGATATTAGGAGGAAATAAGCTATCAAAGAAAAGAACTCTACTTTTAATGTGATGGCCTTGAGTCAAAATCACCCGGAGAGCTACCCTGCTCTGAAGGACAGCAGTGTTGGGACTCCGGTGAAGCCACTATCCATCAAGGGCTGGTGTTGCTGGAATGCACAACTCCTTCTGTCCAAGATGGTTTAGGAGCCATCAAGAATCCGTGTCCTTTTCCCCATAAAAATGAAGCAAGTAACAAACATTGAAAGCCCAGCATAGCCAAGGCCCACGGAGGGATCACTAGTATTTGTGCCTGAGAAAAAACATCCAGTCTATGAGACTCTTCTACTGTGGGGCTTAGTGTGAGGATTACAAGAAGTAGTAATTAGTGCCATTTGCCTTACTTCTTTTTCCCTTACTTCCATGAAAATGCCTGGTATTTGAAAAATAATGTTAACTAGATTGAACTATGGGGTGAATGTGTATAAATCAAGCTTATCTGGAAAGCACTTGGTAATCAAGATCGGATTAGGATTTATCAATACAAATACAATATACATCATTTTAACTGAGCCAGCCATATTTCACATGTGTGAAATGCAAATGCACCCAGAAAACTTCAAAAGCACTTTTATCAACCAATGCATTTGTATGCACCAACAACAGAGTTAACCTTGGTATTACAATTATAAGCAGTTTGATATTACTTGCTGCAGACGTGAACTCACATTTTATCTTTGGCCATCAAATATAGAGTTAACAGTAAATGGGTTCTAAGTGTTTACATGTTGAGAAAGGTATTAAAGACGGTTTATCTTATTTCATACCGTTTTACTTTTCTTATCCGTACACCCCTGATTTTGCTTCATTTTACTTGAAAGCAGGCTAATCTGACAGGTGGAAAACCTGGTGTGGCTCATGGGGTTTTAGTCTCTGGCCCCATGTTTCCACAACACTCGTAAGACACTACAGCTTTCATTTCTCATAGTCCAGCCGTTTGTTCTAATGCCTGATTTGACATCATTGGCCCCGCTCCTGGAGTTCTGGTTTTCCTTGTTTTGTTTTTGTTTTGTTTTGTTTTTTTTCTTATTCATTGTCACATGAATCCTAGAAGCTAGCTCAATATATAGCTAATATTGGCTCTTACATATATTTGAAGAATAGATACATGAATTAATCTAGCAACATCCTGAAATATCTAACTCATACTCAAGGCACATTCTCAGCATCACTGACAAGCAAAGAAACTAATTAATTAATGAAGTATGGGGCGCAGGCCTAATTTATGTACCTCCAGTGATTTTTTTCAGCAGTAGTTATAAAAATCATTCTCTATGTCATTTTTCTGAGATTCCATCAAATATAAATCTCTAAAACGGAAGAACAGGCGTAGAGATGCAACTCGCATATGAACATTTGTTAGAGCTGTAGACGAGTAAACATGCCTGATCATAACTAGTGCATCCATTATTTTGTCTCACTGGTCTCTCCAAAACCCACACGTCCAATTTTTGTTTTGCCTCTTTCTGAATATCTTCTAAAGGGAGGGGATCATATTCTATTTTTGCATTTTTTCTCTTCACTTAATAAAGTTACATCTTAGTATTGACATTTCACTTTCCCCAGGGTGAATACTTGAAAATGGTAAAAGCATGTATGATCAGGAAGCAGGTGAATTTCTTACAGTGTTCTGCACTGTTCTTTCCATCTGTCCGAGTTTTTGAGTTCAGACTGACAGGAATTAAATATGCTTTATTTCCTGTAAGGAATAAAGTTCTCCTGACAATCACTTCCAACCAGAGGAGGAAACATGGTGTAAGAACGGAAGTCAGGATTTTACTTTCATTTCCTCTAGAAATCTTGTCTCCTCAAGGGCAAAAACACATTTCTGAGGAAACATTAGAAAAAATGATGTTTTATTTGGTGCCATGAACTCAAGGTAGATGAATGTTGATCTTCAGTATATATACACATACTGTCTTTAAATATAATCAGAAGTATAAAATCTCTCTATTCTAAAATATTTCACTGTGTGCCAAGAAATTTACTCAGATTTTTCACCACAGAGAGAAAGTTGAATATTTTCAAAAGGTTGTTATTTTGATTTGACATCTGACTTTCCCTATCTGTGAAATGGGTAAATAATACCTTCTTTATAAAATGTTTGTGGTAACTTTGTGAGAAAATAAATATCAATTGAATGTGATATGTAGATTAAAAAAGCCTAGAACAGGTCTTCAAAATGAGATATTGCCCCACAAACTTTATTTTCATCATTCCAGCGTTTTTCATTTTGAATTTGGTTCATTTTTATTTTCGTTTTTAATTTCTACCTCATTTTTAACTTTTTGGTTTTTCCTCTAGTCCCTGCGAAACTGAAAAAAGCATTAGAGATGGCGCCAACTGTAAATCTGAAAGAGAAAAGAACCCCCTACCAATGTTGAGCTGCCAGGTGATAAAGTGGTCAGGACAATGAGCCAAACTGACAGTAACAATCAAGCCTTTCTTCACTTACTGTGATAGTATAATTGAGAGGCGAAAATAGGCACCAGCTCCCTTGTGTTTCATTTTCCTGACGGAACCACACTGGTAGAGGGTCAGATGACATGCAGTGTAGGAGCAAGAAATTGTCCCACTGCCCAAATGCACTAAACAAAAGCCTGCTTTTGTTTTTCCTTTCTATTCTTTCTCTTTCTTTCTTTCTTTCTTTCTTTCTTTCTTTCTTTCTTTTCTTCTTCTTCTTCTTCTTCTTCTTCTTCTTCTTCTTTTCTTTCTTCTCCTTCTTCTCCTTCTCCTTCTCCTTCTCCTTCTCCTTCTCCTTCTCCTTCTCTTTCTCTTTCTTTCTCTTTCTTTTTCTTTTTCTTTTCTTTTTCTTTTTCTTTTTCTTTTAATGGACCCAGGGCAAGAGTTCAGGGAGTAGGGAAGGAGAAACAGGGGTATGGAGTAGGAGTGGAAAAGAAATCAGAGTATACTACAGGGGGTGGGTACTGAGTTCTTAACTGAGTCCAGAAGGCATTAATACACTGGCTGTGCACCAAGTTTGGCGTGGGGAGAACAGCTTTCCCCAATGAGATCTGCCAGGCAACACTTTATAATTGCCTACAGTCAGGCCTCAAAAATCACACGAGGGATTTTTGCCTGAAGTCAGACTCCTCAGTTACTTTTTGTGAATACAAAATTAGAAAGCAACTCACTAATATTAGAAAATTATATACTAGAGAAAAGGGCCTTGCAATTCTAAATCACAAAGTAACTATAAATGGCCTCAAAAAAAACGTGAACATGCCAAGTATTGGGGCAATACCTAAGTGGATTCTGGTATATCTGCATGATGATATATTAAGTAGCAGCAATAAATAGTGTCTTCAAGAAATATTTAGTGGTATGAGGAAATATTTGCAGTGTAACATGAAGTAAAGAACATAGAGTACCACATTTGATAAAGAACAAGATTCTCCAACTTGTAGATATATCTTTGTGCATGTGCGTGCATGTGTGTGTGCATGTGTATGTAACCTTGAGAAAGCATATCTAATGTTAAGAATAGTTTTTCTAGTTGTGCCTGGGTGGCTCAGTTGGTTAAGTGTCTGGCTTTGGCACAGGTCACGATCTCATCATTTGTGGGTTCGAGCCCTCTGTGGGGCTCTGTGCTGACAACTCAGAACCTGGAGCCTGCTTCAGATTCTGTGTGTGTGTCTCTCTCTCTCTCTGCCCTTCCCCCACTTGCTTGAGTGCGCACTCTCTCTCTCTCTCAAAAATAAATAAACGTTATAAAAAATAGTGTTTCGAGGCAACTTGATTATGAAACAAATTTTGTAACTTTACAGGATTGGACAAATTCTCAGTAGTGAGCATGTATAACTATTACAATTATTAAATATACAATTATGCAGACAAAAAATATTTTAAAGATATGGATCTGAGCAAAAGAAAACATTGCTCTGAGGGACCTGCCTCAGTTGCACTAGTCACTACCCTCAGCACAGGCAGATGGTGCAGAGAAAAGAAGACATTGAACGGTGGAAAGGAAAAGTCATTGGAACCTCCCTCCCTGTGCTTTTTTGTTCAGCTTTTAGATTGCCCTTTTTTTTTTTCAGTGAAAGTATTATACATACAAATAATACTTTAGTAAGTCTAATGTTAATTAATTGATACTAAATGCACAGTGATGTTTGTAAAGACCTGCGTGGAGGGGGGACACTTTTGTGCTAAGAAGTGGGATTATAACCATTAGTGATGAACCTACCACTTCCTTACTCCTTCCTCACTTTCTCCTGGACCTTTCATTGCCTCCGTTTTTTTGTCACGTTTGCCCCGCTGAGTAGCCTCCTGTTTCTCTGGGTGCACAGCTAAAAGACTTGCCCACACTGTCTCCCTGCAAATGTCACCTCTGTCATTTCAATTGTGATACATGCTATTGACAAGCAAGGGGATTGGAGAACGTCACGGCACTTTTTCTATTTTACATCATCTTGACAACTTAAAACCTCCCCAAACAGCACAATCCTTTCAGAATTCTATGTTACTTTTTGATTTTATAGGGATTTGTTTTAGAGGATTAAGGATGCTTCACCTTGGCCTCACCTCTTCCTAATCACTGGCCTTGATCCTGACATTCAAACTTTATTTTCCTCAAGAAATTCAAAGGCTGAATTGCTGCCATTTAGCAAAGCAAGAGGAGCAGATCCTGAAATAATGGAGGAGGACAAAGCAGATTTTTCCTAAAATATTGATGTAGAAACAATGCCATTAATTCTTGTGTTTCTTTCCAAAATGATGCTTTGTTTACAGGGCTGTTTCCTTCCTATTCAAAATAACCCAAACCAGAAGTAAGTAAGTTTGAGATTTACTGCAAAGCTTAGCCTATAATTACTGAGCAAGTTAATCAAGAGAACACATTTATAACAATATGAATATAAATTTTTAACAAATTCCATGTATAATGAATATAGACAACCAGGTACTCATTGACAAAGGCCAGAAGGTTGGATAGTTTCTTTTCTTTCTTTTTTTTAATTGCCTTTAACCTTACTAGCCACTGTTTTTTCATCCTGATCAATACACAATAATGGAACTTTTAATATTTTAATAGCTTTGATTACATATTTCATTTCAGTCAACCACAGGGAGAAACTGGTTCTTACCTCCATGGTATTTTAAAGGAAAAGTCCATCACATAAGTATAAAGACAAAATAGACTCCTAGGCTATAAAGACATGTGGGGTGTAGTATATTCAGTGAAAGAAATAAAAGACTTATATACATAAATAAAGTAAGCAACCTGTGTCCTTTGGTTTCTCTCTTTAATTGATTTCAAACCCCATTATCTCGTATAGAGATAATGCTTTTTTTTAAAAAAATGCTTTTTTTTTGCTTTTGTTTTTTTTATTTCAAGTTTTTAATTTAAATGTTAATTAAAATATAATGTAATATTGGTTTCAGCAGTAGAATGGAGTGATTCATCACTTACATATAACACCCATGCATATCACAAGTGCCTTCCCTAATACCCATCTGCCATTTTTATCCCATCCCTCCACCCACCTCCCCTCCAGCACGATAGGTCATATTTGGGGCAAACTTCTACTGTGGTTAAAGCAGGCTTGCTTTTGGAAAGTCACACGGGACCAAGGATAGAGACTGACAGAAGTAAGAATCTGCCTGCCCATCTGCCCTGACTCCACCTTAAACCAAGAGGGAAGAATATTTCTTAGATCTTTGATGTGTGACCAAGCCAATTTTGGAGGTAGTAGTTGTTGTTGTTGTTTTGTGTTTGTTTATTTGTGGTGTGTGTGTGTGTGTGTGTGTGTGTGTGTTTGAGAGAGTTAGTGGGGGTGGGGGTGGCAGAGGGAAAAGGAGAGAGAGAATTCTAAGCAGGCTCCACACCCAGCTCCAAACCTGACTCGGGGGTCAATCTCAAGACCGTGAGATCAGGACCTGAGCTGAAATCAAGAGAGTTGGGTGCTTACCTACTGAGCCACCCAGGCACCCCCAAGCCAGTTTTCTTATAGAGAAGATGAGCTAGAACTTAGAAGGCAAAATCCACCCATCAATTGATCAATTTTTTACCTTTCTAATTTGTTTTAGCTGAAAGATAAGTGAGTTCAAATCCTTTCTCTGCCACTTGTTAGTAGTGTGATGTGGGCAAGCTTTTAACAATTCTGGTCATCAAGTGTTTAATCTATAAAATTAAGCTACTACTTAGTACTTCTCACATATTGTTGTTGAGATATTAAATGGGTCAACACATGCAAAGCTGACCCTGACACATATTGAGCACTGGATATATGTTTATCTTCTATCATTCCCTTTCTCTTTTTAGTTGTTTGAATAATCTGGGTCCTGACCATTTCTTGAATTGGAGAAGTAATAAACAGTTTTAAAATATCAAGCAAATTGTCTCTTCTAAGTCACTGCTAATTTGCATTCAACTTGGGTCTTGTCTTTAGCTGATAGAAACGACATAGCCCCATAGACATACTGTGGAGTTATCAAAATGCAGAACAGTTGGCTCTCTGATCTCCCACAGATAAAATTTAAAACAATTAAGTGAGCGTGATAGCACATTGACTGATTTGAAATCTTTTACTATATGAGGTTTCAGTCCACAAGTGTTATTTTTTATTATTTTTAATAAAGCTATTGTTTTGTTATAGCTTATCTCAGACACACAAAGTTGTTCAAGGTGTACCGATAGCCTTGGTCTGCATAAGGCTTAGCCCTCATTTTATTATTAATCATTTCAGCCTCCATTTCCTATCTCCTTTGTTTCCCTCTTCTGTAAAGGCCCTAGATTAGTCTCAGATCCAACAGATCTGCTTTTCCCCTTGCCCTTCCCCTGGCCTGCTCTATAACACAAGGAAATCATCTTCTGTGAAATACACGTACAGGCTCCCTTCATCTGACGTCGAGTTAGGCTGGATCAATAGGAGGCACTGATGGAAGGACACAAGAAAGGAGGGTGGGGAAGGACAGGTGATGTTACTCCTGTTTCTCTGCTCTCAGCAGTATTGGCTGTGACCCCAGATTGTGCTGAGCATCTGCCCTTGCATGGTTTTAGTTCCTACCAGGTACCGTGCCTCTCCCAGAGGCCCAGCCAGGGCCATCTTCATGGGCATGAGACCCACGCAGTTGCAAGGGCCTTGCACACAGAAGGACCCCACCCATAGTTGAATGCTCTGCTGTCACCATCTTGGAATTCTTAAATTTTGAACAAGGGGTCACGTGTTTCCATTTTACCCTCAGCTCTGCAAATTACATAGCTGGTCTGTTCCAGCATCACTGGGGGAACTCCCTTTACATTTGCAGCTGCCATCTCCTTAGGCTCCATGAGAATACCTTTGAGTGCCTTTTCTTCTAAAGTTCCAGCTTCCCTATGTGTCCTGGCTCCTTGGCTCTATGCCTCCATTATGTCTGACATCCTAGGAGTAGGGGGAGCTTTTGCAGTTATTCCATTTTCTACAGCTTTCACTCCCTCCCACTGACAACTATGCTGCAGTTCACTGAATTATATTTACTGTGTTACATCATCTGACATAGATTCCATTTGCTTGACTGGAGTCTGGCTTTATAGACACCAAAGCTACAGTATCTAAAATACATTCAAAGTTATGCAAGCATTTTTGACAAATATATTCTAATATTTGTGGGCTTTCAAAATTTATACTAATAGTCTTGTGGGGGCGCCTGGGTGGCTCAGTCAGTTAAGCATCCAACTCTTGATCTCGGCTCAGGTAATGATCTCACCAGTTCCTGAGTTCGAGCCTGCATTAGGCCTATGCACTCTCAGTGTGGAGCTTGCTTGGGATTCTCTCTCTCTCTCTCTCTCTCTCTCTCTCTCTGTTCCTCTCCTGCTAGTGCTGTCTCTCCCAGAATAAATAAATAAGGTGAAAAAAATAGTGTTGTGCCGTAGGTCTTTGTCAGCTGCTGACATTAAACTTATCACTGTTCTTAAACTTTACTCATGGTGCTGAATAAATTTTACTTCTTTACTGTTGCCGGCTTTCTAGTATTCCATCTTTTCCCAAGACAGAATTCCTATTGTCTTTTCCCCCTAATAAGCGACATCTAAGCTTTCTTCAGCTCCCCACTACATGCTGTGATTGTAGGAAATTCCCCATTTCTCATCCTAAGGTAATGCATCAAAAGTCTTGGTACTCTAAGTCAGGGTAGGCTTTTGCTTTTTCAAAATGAGGATGCTCCTTCTGCTCCTTATTTTCTGGTGTTTTATATCAGAGATTAGGACCAAACCTTATCAAATACCTTTTCAGTGAGGATTGGAAGGATCATGCCATTCTTCTCCTTTAGTCCATTAATAGAATGATTTACATAGATTGATTTTCTGTTTCAACTACCTTTCCATCCCAGAGATAAAACCTACATAATGATGTAATAGTGTGCTTTGTGTCTTATTATGTACTTTTAGAGGTGATTAATAAAAGTACTCTTTACTGGGTAAATCTATTCTGCTCCCAAATTTAGATAGATAAAATTCCATGTAAATTGTGATTTTCTACTCTTACCCTTGTTAGTCACTCCTTATTATTTCTATCCTTCTTGTTTCTTGGCATTTACTTTGTTGTTTTTTTCATAGCTTCTGAAGTTGCACAAATAGTTTTTTCAAAGTTTTAGCCAAATGCCACATTTGATAAGTTACTTCATTTATTCATTATTTCATTAAGTATGTCTTCCTCAATGAAGTACTATTTAATATAACTTTTCCAATGTGTGAAATTTTTATCTGTATTTGTATTTATATTTGTTGATTTCTATTATTACTGCATTATAATAATGGGTGTGTGTGAGTGTGTGTGTGTGTGTGTGTGTGTGTGTGACTATATATGGTATATTTTGTGACCCTGAGCAGATTCAGTTTTTGACAATTTTCCATCTTGGTTTTATATACTATACAGTTTACTCAATATCTATATTTTTGGTACATTAGCTTCCAAGTACTGATAGTATTAAAAATCTTTGAATTTGAACAGATATTGATTTATTTATGACTTTATTAATAGGTTTATATACATTCAGTTGTTTCTGATAACCTCTTTTTCATTATTCCTTTAACCAGTGTAGCACTCACCTTATTTTCTCTTTTTATGTTTTTTACCTAAAATTTTCTTTTTTAATTTTGTTTAATGTTTGTATTTATTTTTGAGGCAGAGACAGACAGAGCACGAGCAGTGTAGGGGCAGAGAGAGAGAGAGACAAGAATCCGAAGCAGGCTGCAAGCTCTCAGCTGTTAGCACAGAGCCTGATGTAGGGCTTGAAGCCACGAACCATGAGATCATGACCTGAGCCGAAGTCAGAGGCTAAACCAGCTGAACCACCCCAGTACCTCTAAAATTATATTTTTTCAAATATTAAAATTGCTGTCATGGCTGACCTGCCTATGGCTTATATAATCATAGAGACTTTAACTTTTTATTTTATAGTCTAGCCCTTTTACATTTATTATAATTATTGCTACATTAGGACTTCTGCCTCTGTATATTGGGTTTTCTGTATAACATATATATTTCTTTTTTTTTTTTTTAACGTTTATTTATTTTTGAGACAGAGAGAGACAGAGCATGAACAGGGGAGAGTCAGAGAGAGAGGGAGACACAGAATCTGAAACAGGCTCCAGGCTCTGAGCAGTCAGCACAGAGCCTGATGCGGGGCTAGAACCCATGGACAGTGAGATCCTGACCTGAGCCGAAGTCGGCCGCCCAACCGACTGAGCCACCCAGGTGCCCCTAACATATATATTTCTGACTCTCTAGTTACTATGTGTTCATTCTTTCCAAACTGCATCGAATAATGCAAATTTTCTTTCTCTGATTTGAAAGTTTGTTCCGTTGACTTTTACTCGTGGGGACTTACACACATGTATAGCTTTATGTAAATGTATATGCATTTCTTCCCATGTCTTTTTTAAGGACACCTATATCCATTTCTTTCTTCTCTTTTTTCTCTATCTACTAAACCCTCAACCTTACCAACTCTTTTCTGCTCTTTTCTTAATTTGAGGACACTGTTTATTTAGACCACTGTAAAGTTTTGTTGACCTACTTATTCAATGTTATCTCCTAAACCTTGTTTCTCTCTGAGTCCATTTCTATTTCTGTTTGAATACTTCGTCCAAGAGTGTTTTCAAGAAAAATTTTGTATAGTAAATTTTACGAAGTCTCATATGCCTCAGAATAATATTTTGCCCTCACATTTAAATTATAACTTTACTGGATAAAAATATATGTTCACATTTTTCTTTCATCAACACATAAATATTATTTCATTACCTTCTGACATGCAGTGTAGCCACTGAGAAATCTGAATTTAATCTGAAACTTGTACTTTTGTAAGCTATCTGCATTTTTCTCTCAAGGAGCTTTTAAAATGTCATCTGTACTAGACTTTCTCAATTATTATAACAATATATATACAGTGTGGGCTTTTAACTTTCTGTTTAATACTATGTATGAACTTTTCATAATTTAAATTGAAGACTTTTTGGGGGCACCAGGGTGTCTCAGTTGGTTAAGTGTCCCTCTTGACTTCAGCTCAGATCATGATCTCACGGTTCATAGGTTCAAGCCCTGCATCGGTCTTTGCACTGGCAGTGAGGAGCCTGCTTAGGATTCTCTCTCCCCCTCTCTCTCTTTCCCTCCCCCCTCAAAATAAATAAATAAATAAATAAATAAATAAATAAAGATTGCCTTTTAAATTGAGGACTTTTTAAATTAATGTTTTAAATATTTCTTTCCTCTTATTTATTTCTTTTCTCTTCTGGTATATGTCTGCTACTCTGGGTGATGACACTTCTATTTTTATACTCCTTATCTCTAGACTTATTTTACCTTTCTTTCAATCTTTATGGGTGCCTTCTTTAAAGTATTATTGACCTTATCATCCAAGTTTAGGTTCTTTATTTCATATTTTATATTATTAATACCAGCATCCCCAAAGGGTTCTTTATACAACTTCTGTGTCTGACACCAGTTTTATGCTTTATCTGTAAGAATATATATTCTGTGCTTAGTTTATGTTCAAAATTTGCATGGTTCATCATTATTTCCATTTCCTTTTTTTTTTTTTCATAAATTGTTTGTCCTCTTCTATCTTTCCCAGATCTTGAGTTCCCAAATTTCTTATTTTCTCCTGTGATTTCTTATTCTCTTGAGGTGCCAACGCCCTTGGATTTATTATAAATCCGGAGAAAGGGTGGAAGCTGCAGTCCTATATTATACCTGTCAAAGTCAGTTTAAAAGAGTCTTTGGGACAAGAATTCAGGCCCAAGAATTCTGGTGTTGCCAATGGGTCTCAACTCCACTTCTGATAGGTGGCCTTGCCCCTCAGAGAACAGCATTACCTGTGCTCCTATTTCCCCAGGCTCCTTCCTAAGGTTGACATTATGTGGCTCCTGGGTTGGGCTTGGGGAGACAGGACAGCTCAAAGCTATCTGCCTGTTGTCCCTCCCTAGCTGGACTGCATTGGTGAATCCTGCCACCTGCTCTTTGTGTTCGCTTGCCATTGATGTGTTCCTGCTGCAGGGGCCACAAGAAAATGGCTAGCTCGCATGCAGAAAGAGTTGAGCACACCAGAAAGCTCTTCTACAGACTGTTCTCTCATTTGGCTCCTGGCCTTGCTCCACCTTGGGTCCCCATTTCCTTCCTTCATAATGACCCCACCAACTTCCAGTTCCCCAAAGGTCTTTCACAATTTTTGTCTTAAGTTCTGGGTTCCCTCAACCTCCTTCTAAATTCTGTCATATATTTAAAGTTAGATTCTGTAGCCACTTAAACAAAGCCATGATTTTGTTTCCTCTTTTATTTACCAGTCAAGAAATTGTGTCTCTGGTGTATATATTTTAATTTATACATATATACAGTTATTTTATATATATGTATAAAATGCTCTGCACTGTCAACACAGGGGCTCGAACTCACAAAACCATGAGCTCATGACCTGAGCTGAAACCAAGTCAGATGCTTAACTGACTGAGCCACCCAGGCGCCTTGTCTCTGGTATATATTGATAATATTTAGTAATGTGCTGTAATCACTCCCTAGCAAGCTGGACATACATTACTGTAGACCAGATCCCTGAAATTGAAGTGATTTGTTTCTATGAGGTACAGATTTATATCTAAAGTTGAGTGATTCTGTGGTATCTTTCAATATTTTCATTTTCTCCCCCCCCTTTTTTTTTTTTTACATTTTGAGTGTTTTATAATTTGGAAGCTATTCAGGTGAAACTTCAGAGCCGTGTTGAATTGTTGTTGGTAATTTATTGATAATAGCTCACTGGTTGTTCCCAGTAGCAGAGGAGAGTATACTAAGATACTCTGACAGTCTGAAAATAACTAATATTTGTTTAGCATTTTGCAAAGCATTATCTTAGTGGCTAATAAAACAAAACTGTAAAACAAGCTTTATTAGCATTCTCATTTTATGGATGAGGAAAGCAGGGTTTAAGGCTCTTTGACTTTTTCAATATCACTCAGCCAAGAATGAAGGTCAGGTAACCGGCATAAAGAAAATCACAACCTGGGATGCCCCAAATGCAGAAATATGTAGGCACAAATACCAAGTATACCAGCAATATGTTAAGCCAGCAAAAGGGAGCAAACATGAGGAATAGATATCTACTTTTGGATGAAAAACCTGAAAAGAAGTAGAGTGGTTTGGCTGCCAGATTAGTCCCAGCTATACCTAGCTATACCTCTGCTAAATGAAAGAAAAAGAAAAAGAACTAAATGAAAGAAAAAGACAAAGACAAAGAACATAAGCCTGACTTAAAACGTGGGAAAGCAGCGGGTGGGAGGGGGTAGGCAGAGAGAGGAGATCTACTCAGGTGCTTTCTTTACAACTTTCCAGAGAGGAAGAAGTTTTGGTTACTACACTTATTTAAAAATTATGTCAAAATAATGGCAGTTCCCTTCTCTCCATGCTGCCCTGTTTTCTGTTTCTCTGTCTCTCTCTGTATTTCTTCCCTTCTACCCCTTCACTTCTCGATCCCAGACATTTCTTTGTAGAGATGTCTCTCCTTTTTGCCTGGATCCTGTCTCTCATCACTTTCCTATTTGCCCCCCTTCTCCCTCCTTTTTTCTCCCTAATTCTGTCTGTGTCTCCATCATATTTATTATGCAATGATATATCAGGTTCACCAACACCATGTCTTTTATTTCTCGAAAAGGGAAGCTTCACAGTGTTTGGATATTCGAGTAAATTGGATATTTTTGTGTTATTCTTCCCAGGACTTAGTTATTTTATTACTTTCTAAATAATATGGCATTATCTGAGAGATTCTGAATGAAAGTCATGAAAAGGGACATCTTTATCTTCCCCTTCAGTTTGGCAAAAATGGCATATATTGATTGTTCTGGGTTTGTCATAAATACCTAAAATTAGAAATTGTCCTCCTACCCTCAGCTTAATAAGTCTTGTGAATTTTATTTAGCTTGTAAATTGGAAACAGGTAGTTTTTTAATTCTTTTTTAATTATCTATTAAGATAATCATCTTTTTAAAATATTTAATCTTGAGCATTGTAACTCATGTAAATAATTGTTTCACTCTTGAAGAAAAGCCTACTTGGTACTATGTGTAAATATCATATTTAAAAGTTCAGCTTCAGGGCTCCTGGGTGGCTAAGTTGATTAAGTGTCTGACTTTGATTCAGGTCTGATCTTGCAGCTCATGGATTCCAGCCTGACATCAGGCTTTCTGCTGTCAGGGCCTAGCCTGCTTCAGATCCTCTCTCTGTCCCCCTCTCTCTCTGCCCCTCCCCTGCTCACACTCTTTCTCTCTCTCAAAAATAAATAAACATATAGAAAAAAATAAAAATAAAATTTCAGCTTCTATGTTTATAATTTAGATTGATCTGTGGTTTTTCCTTTCAGTGCTGCTCATTCAGATTTTATTTCAGATTTGCTTTAGCTTTGTGGAGTAAGTTGAGTAATTTTTTTTTTTTTTTAATTTCTGTTTTTCTACATTGTTTCTAACATTGATGCTCTTTGTTGAAGTTCTGGTAAAACTCATTTGCAAATTTTCTAAAACAGATATCCATGTTAGAGGTAAGCTGTTCAGTTGTAATTTTTTTTTCAAAATCTATGGGGATTGGTTTATTTAGGTATATTCATTCTCATTGCACGTATTATGTGTCACTTAGAGTACATTGCATCAAAAATATTCATTTAATTGATTTTTAGTGGCATTAATTTGCCTGTAGCATTCTCTTATCTTTTATTACTACTCCATATTTGTACTTATGCTTTTTTCCTCATTTCCAGTTTTGTTGTTGTTTGTTTGTTTGCTTTGATCTCCTTCCATTTTTCTTTATCAGATATCTTCACGGCTTTTGTTAATCTCATAAAATAAGTTTCTTTATATTAACCAAGTCTACATTTTTCTATTATATTTTTCATTATTTATAATTATTTTGTTATAATAATATTATAATTATTATGTTATTTCCATTTTAACATTTATTTTGTTTTTTCTAACCTCTTAAATTAAAGTCTTAGCTGCTATATTTTTGATCTTTCTTGTTTTCTATTACATATATTGAAAGCTATACATTTTCTGAGTGTCATCCTGGATGCTGCCAGGTTTAAATATGTAGTGATTTCACTGCCATTCACTTTAAAGTACTTTCTGATTTTCATTTCATTTCTTCTTTAGCCCAAGAAAAATTTAGTAGCATGTGTCTTATGCATAAACATAGTAGCATAGTAGCATGTTTCAATATGCATAAAGTTGGGGGGAGGGACAAGAAAGAAATACTACTCTTTTGTGCAAATTTCCAACTTTTCCTCATAATGTTCAGGAAAATGGCCTACATGTTTTTTGCTTTGAGAAAATAGTTGAATTTATTTAATATCCAGTATGTGATCTGGTTTATTGAGTGGTCTAAATTTACTTGAATACAAATTTATTTCTAGCATATTGGATACCCAATTATATGTATATATGACCATAAGCTGGTTAATTGCTTTATTAAAATCCACTCTATAATTTCTTTTAAAATGTATTTTCTCTCAGTCTCAGAGGGAGATGAATTAAAAGGATCTTATTATAATAATGAATGGTCAATTAATTTTTGAACTATCAAAAAATTTTTAATGTGTTGCACCACTAGTTTGTTAGGCCCAGAGAGACTTTGTCATTACTACGTGTCTTGATTAATTAAAACTTTGATGGATACTGAATGATATCTGACATTTATTGAGCTTCCTAAAGAGGAGGCAGTGTTTGAGTACTTTGCAGCTCTAGTTGGTCAATAGTGTTATTGGTGGCATTATTATTTGACTTTTATGCGGGAAATACAATGTTGTAAAGAGTGAATATCCAGTTACTCTAAGCAAGCAAGCAGAGGAGCTGCCCTGGACCCAGACCCACAGGGACTGGCTCTAGAGCCATGCACATTAAGGACCACTCCATGTGGCTCATTATCAACACCACTCATAATTTTGTCTTTTTCTTCAATCCTATTATCTTTCCTTTATACAGTGTTTGTCTGGCTTCATTTTCTCATTCTTTTGTTCTCAATTGCTCAGTGCCATGTTTCTTTTAGGCCCAATACTTGTTAACATCATATAGCTGGTTTTATAAAACCTACTTTATAGGTTTTATCAAGGTCCTTCCTTAAATCAACAACATAATTCCCCCCTCCACACATACAAATGCATTTTAATTATGGTTATTTGTATTTGTATTTATATTATTTTCTTATTTATCATATTCTCATTAATTCCTTATATTTTTTTCTCCAAGTTTTCTTTACTAATCCTCTATTCTTTCACTTACCTTAATTTTCTTCTGCCTTTATTTACTTGGGAGTCATCCACTCTTTCCCCAGTTGTCTAATGGTAAGCTTTAACATTTGATTACGTGTTTCTCTGAAAAGTCTAGAAGAAAATCACCTTTCATTTCTTCCTCTGGAGTAAGACAAGAAATTTAAAATGACTATCCCTATCATCATCCACTAGGGGAATTTCATGCGAGGGTGATAACTTTTTTTAAAAAAAGGCATTGAGTATTATCAATAATTTGTACATAATTAAAAATATTTCTTCTCATCCAGGTTTCTCATTCAATTTTATTTTCTGAGCTTTGTTTCTGTAGTGCTAGTTAAAAACTTTGAATGATTTCTGCGCAGCAAACTTTCTCACTTTTAACTATGAAGTTCACTTATTTTACTGCCCATATAATTGTTAGGTAATATTTTCACATTAAAGTTTCAAGCTTTCAAAAGCTTATATGATATTATATCTCTTTGAAAATATAAGACTAGAATATTCAATACAATAACCAAAATAACATTTTCATTTTTCTTTTCCTTGATTACTGCTTTTCTTCTATCTGCCCTGTTTTACTCTGGGATTACTAGTATATAATACTAGATTTCTTATGTTAGTTCTTCAGGTCTGTCATATTAAAGCCAGCAAGTTTTACATCTTTCTTGAATTCTTTTTTAATTTCAGGAAAAGGATATTGAACTGATCGTGTAATATCTACATTTCCAAATTGTTGCTCAGTTTCTCCATGGCATTTTAAAATGTTGTTTTTAATCTCCAAACATTTCACTTGTTCTTTCATGACTTCTGGCTGTAGATCATAGATAAATCATTTTTATGTTTTAGAGACTTTCTAAATTTTTATTTGTTCTTTTTTTTTATTTGTATTTTTGAGGTAAGTCTTTTTATAAGGGAATCATTCTTCCCATTGACCTCCTCTGACTTAGTATATCTTTTTATATGTCCAGTGTGTGTGTGTGTGTGTGTGTGTGTGTGTTTTCTTTCATTTTATATCATATGTATAATATATATATGATTTATATGTATGATTTATACATATATATACACACATATACATGTATATATGTGTGTGTGTATATGTATATATATGTATATATATATGATTTTACTATTAAGAAGATTGAGCTGACTCTTCACCTAGATAGTGTGAACATTTGAGTCTTTCATGTCCAGATCACACATTAGTTCTGAAAAAGTGAGATCTTTGTTAATGAATGGGGATATGAATTGGAGCATGTGATAGGGAAGAGAGAGAAAAGAGGTCTGCAGTACTCTGCATGTCATAAGGAGGGGCTATTTTGCATTTCTGGGCAATTGTGTAATGGACATTTACACAAAAATGGATATTTTGCTTGTCACCACTGTAGTGAGCTACCATTTTCTAGTGGATAGAGGCCAAGGATGCCGTGAAGCCACCTACAATCCAATCAACAATTCTCCACAACAAAGATTTAGCCAGTTAACGATGTCAATAGTTTTGAATGTGTGAAATTCTGGTTCTAGAAATGCAAAGGAATTCATGGTTTAGGAAAATCAAACAACAAAGTGGTCAAAGAAGGGTCAGTAAGAGAGAATAGAGTTAAAATTATTGTCACAACAAGAGTAAATATTGGAAATGACGTGCACAGGCAATTTTTAAGTTCTCCAACAGAGAGTAAAAGACGATCCTCTTTTCATCTCCCCAAGAACATTTAGCAAAAATTTATATTGCTCAGCTTACTTTAAGTGTTGCATTTCTGATATTTATTTGGCTTTTCAACAATATGCTAAGAATGTCTCCCAGCAGGTGAAGCAGAAATTACCAAGGAGTAGCTGTAACATTGTTGTTACATCTGGAACTGTAGTTTTATTTAGCCATATCAGAAGTTTCCTTGCCTATGAGAAATAGCTGGGAAGCAATAGCTAGATGATATGGTAAGTAAACTAAATTCCCATGTCTCAATACAAAATAAGTGAATTTCTAATTAGAACCAGTACAGGTCAGCAAGAGGCTTTCTTTCCATGACAACTTAAAGACTTGGGATCCATTTATTTTTGGATGGACGATACCAGAGTCTTCTGCATCTAACCAGCAGATAGAAGAGTGAAAAGTAAAGAGGAAACATATCTTTCTCAAATACCTAGACCCAGTGTTGAGATACGTTATATTTTTTCACAGTCCACTGGAGAGCACCAGTCACATGCCCCCCCCCCCAGATACAATAAAAAATGTGGGTAGTATAATTCTTAGCTGAGCACAATAATTCTATATATTAAATAGGGAGCATGCATTTTGGTGAACAGCTGGTTGTTCTTAATACACATCACAAGAAAATTTTTCATGTCTTTGAATTTATTTTTTCATATTAGCTGATAACTGGACAGTTAATTAGAAAAATTCAGTTATTCTTTTATTGACATACTTCTGGCCTTAATAGGAGCAAAAGTCTCAATATTTTTTCTTTACTTCACATGCTCTTTTTTGTGTCAATAAGAGCATGGTCTAGATGCTGAGAAGGATTGTCTTTTTTATCAGGCCTATATTGACAAATTCCTATCCAAGTGGAGGAAGTCTGAGAATTTTTACTTCTAAAGAGATTTTTTGTTTAACTGACTGTGCAAGTATGCAATAATATGTATGAGTCGTGGGATTTTTGGTCTTGGTATCAGTCTTATCTTACATTATAATCTGCAGGACCTCAAACATATTTGGAACATATTGATTATAACTTTCTCTTCTTTCCGTGAAATGTAAACTTAAAACAAATCTTATATACATTATTTTGGTAACATTTTGGAAGAAAATGGCATAAATGAATGTACTCAAAATATGTTATGATCACTGAAAACACTACTTCCTCCAACATCTGACTTTTATTAGCCCCAAATATGAAGTCAAAGTGTCAGCATTATTGCATGTGTTAATATAAGGATTCTGAAATAAAACCTGGTAAGTTCCTGATCACATTAAGATATTCGTTGATTTCCTCACAATTTCTACTAGAAATGAAATGAATTTAGTTACAATATTTATGAAAGGTCACACTCTCATTAAGTTGTGAGAAGACCACCAGCAGTGGTTTGTGATGAGCAGGATATTTAATGCAGCCTGGTTTTTTGTTTTTTGTTTTTTGTAATTTCTGTTGTATGTATTCCAATAAAAGTGTTTTGATAGAAGGTGTATGGAAAAAATAAGCATGCCCATGACACTATCATAAGGAGGAAATGTCTGAAGCAAATAGCTATTGCTTATCTTTTTAGAAATGTAGAACTTTCCTTTGAATTAAAACCACATTATTTAAAGATCACAGGATCATACAAAAAAAAAGAGCATAAGAAAAGTACTTCAAATTTCCTCACTGAAGACACAGAAAATATTTGCACATTTACCAGAATACCATATCAACTCATGAAGCATAAAGGGCATAGGGCTAGCCTGGCATAGAAGTCCAGCTAAACACAATTCAAGGATTTTACTGGTCTTAGCAAATACGTGTTAAGTTTAAGTAAGTAACAGAAACAAAGGAATAGGCAGAAGTATAATCTTAGAGAGAAATTTGGAGGGCAGAGTCTTAGAGATCACAAAATTAGAAAATGGCTTTATCAAGCAGAGTTAATCCATTTTCATACAGTAAAGTTTCCTCTGGGTTATATTCTCTCTGGCATTTGACTTCTTTGTGCTTGGAGTTAATAACTGCAACCAAACAGAATTTAGAGTAATCCTACTCATGATTGACTAAGGGAAAGAAAGATATGCCAATTAGATTTCACATGAATGAACCTTAATGAGGCCATAAGATTCACTGACAAGCATTAGGTCTAAATTCCATGCATAGAAAATATGTTTATTCAGTACCTATCATGGTCAGGACTACCGAAAGGAAACAACAATCTGCAAGCATTTTTAAACTTTGAGAAACATACAGACTAGAGCAGAATAGATACAGCATCTTTAAGGTGGAAATTAATAATTGCCGTAAGATATGTGGAGATGAAGTGATTTCAGAAATTCAGAAAACAGAAACACTGTTTGCATAGGGTGAAAGCATCCAACGTATCATGGAAAAGGGTGTATCTGAAGAGAGCTTAAGATAACGGTAGGATTTGGATGTGTAGTGATTGTGTAAGAACATTTAGGTAGATTTTCCTTTTTTTTTGTATGACAATTGGAAAGTATGTGCATCTACTTGTATGTCGAGGAAGTGAAGGAGAAACAAGTTTGAAGAATTATACTCAAGGTGCATTAGCAGAGACCTTCAGATGCTGGATTGAAGTTCTGGCACTCTAGTGCCCAACTGACAACCATTGCTGAGATTCTGAGAAGAGGGGAGAGGGTCGTCCACTTTAGGGAGGTGCATTTAGTTGCACATAGTTGTCATTAGAGAAAAGAAGAAGATCAAATTGGGAAGGGCTGTTCGTAGGTTACTGCAGAATTATGGTGGTGAATGTCTGACTGTAGTGGCTGTAGTAAAATAGATAAGAAAAGTGAGTAGTAATAATGTAACCGGGCTCTTGGCAGAAGGTGATCATCACTGTGGGTGATTACCAGAGAATGGTAGCACTACTATTTCAAATCTGGACATCTGGAAGGACCAGGAATATTCTTAGTTTGAATAAAGAATATACAAAGAAAATACAGTTAGAAGTAGAGGTAAGTTTAAGTATGAAATAAGCACTGAATATATAAAGCAATTATTTTGATATTTTAATACATAAAAAATAAATGTTCAACACAACTTTCTAAAGATTAAAATGATATAGCAATGATGAAAGTAATATTTTTAAAGGAAAGTGAAGACTGATTGATAGAACTTCCAGTTCCATCCATTAGTATGTCGCACCTGATAATGTTTGAATTAATCATCTCATTGCTATATTCTGCATTTTACTTGATTGAGAAGATTTATCCTTAAGGAGGCCAAAGGACTCTAGTTAATGTGAATATTAATGGCTAAGTTGGCTTGTTAAGTTATTTTTGCGAAGTTACCTTTGGCTTTTAATAACCATTAACAGTAAAAACAATGATCATACACTTTGCAGATATCCAGAGTTTTCTGTGACCTTCTCCTGGGGAATAGGAATAAAACAGACTGAGAGGAAACTAGCATATGTGATTAGAAGAACTTTTGAATGCAAAGGAAAACAATCATGCTGTGTACATCAGTTTGAGAGCAAACTTTTCAGCCAAAGAATCCTCAGTGCCAGAAAGGAGTTAAACACAGACTGGAGGAACTAAAAAGCAAAAGCTAATAGGAGACTGTTCCAAGCAATTGTATTTTCTTGTAAAAGTAATACAGAGAAACTGAAGTAAAACTTCGAATACAAAAAACACACATGCACAAATAACCTCTCCACAATTAGCATTTCAGCGTATATCATGCCAAACTTTTCTAGGCACATATATGCAGATATTTAAGTCATTAATTCATTATAAAGATCTAACTGTCCACTTTACTGATCGAGATCAGTAGCTCTCAAGTGGAGGCAATTTTGCTCCCCAGAAGACATGTGGCATCATCTGGAAATATTTTTGGTCATCATAATTTAAGGTGTAAGTGCTACTGGAATCTAGTTAGTAGAGGTCAGGGATGTTGCTGAGCATCCTGTGATGCACCGAACAGCTTCCCACATCAAAGAATTATGGAGCCCCCAATTTCAGTAGTACTGAGATTGAAAAACCCTAATCTAGATTCTAAGGATTCAGTAGTTAATGAAACAAAACACTAGCTTTCATAGATATTTCTTCTATTTGTTAGAGTAACACAACCAAAGAAATACATTAGATGGAAATAAAATAACTCATGAAAGGCATTAGGGAGTAATGGTAAGTGGTGTCATTTTTTTATAGATTGGTCATGGAAATTTCCCTAAAATAGGTTATCATCTGAACAGACATACATGATGTGAGGGAACTAATCATTTAGGTATCTTGACAAAGAGTCTACTGGGCAGAGGGTCAATAGGCACAAATATCCTGAGAAGAAAATGAGTCTAGTGTGTTCAAAAGGAGAGCAAAGAGGCTGTGTGCCTAGATCATAGTGAAAAGGCAGGAAATGGTCAATGGTTATTAATGGTTGCTGATACTTTAGTGCCTTGTTAAACATGACAAAGATTTTGGGCTTTTACTCAGGATAACAGTGAAAGTTACTGGGAGATTTTAAACAAGCGAGAGACACGATCTGGTTTGCATTTTTAAAAATCACTAACTATCTGCCATGTGGGTACAGGAGAAGGGAAACTGTGTAGGTCATTGAGATTGTCCAGCCAAGAAAATATTGTGGTCTGGGCCACAGTCATAGTAATGGAGATAGTAAGAGATTATTGGGTTCTGGATATATTTTGAAAGTAGAGCTAAAGCATTTTGTCTTCAGAGCCTAAGAAGTCCAAATTAGTAGAGTTCAAGGTTGCAGGTTGAGAGCAAAAATTCTGCAAGTGGGTTCATTTCTTCCCGGGTCCATGTATTCTCTGTAAGGAAAGTGCCATATAATGTATCTGATTCAAAATATATACATTACATTATGTAAACCCATCTTTTCAGGGTGTTGTCTCCCATCTGGAGCTATAATTGAGTCATTGATAAACCATTCCACCTTTCATTAGCTTAGCTCCTTCCTGTAGGTAGGGAAGGTGGCAATTCAGATAATTTTATGGGCATGAACCCAGTGTTGCACTTCCTTTGTTGTAAAATGAGTTCTTGTTAGAAGCTAGATGGGAAATGTTCTGGGGATGCATGGACTGTGGTGTTGGCAGGAGCATAGGAGCAATGAAAACAAATACCTTCCTAGACTGTATGTCTATTGCAGTGAGGTTTCATCTCTGCTTCATTGCAATCAAACTACTAACAGATAGCTGGCTAGAATGGCCCAGGAAATCGTGCCATATCAGAAGCAGCTGATGTCTGCTGTTGACAGATTAGTCTCTTAGAAGTAGTGACAGCTAGGTCATCCTTGGTGAGGAGAAGACCATGTTGTTGAGCCTAATCTCTAGCTTCTAACCTTGTCACTGTGGCCACAAGGTATATATGTAATATGCTATTTTGTCCGCCTGAGTAGTAGGAGTCACCATTGTGGTGGATGCCCTTTGAGGATTCACATGGGACACAAATATCTTCACAGTCTATGCCCATTCTAAGAGGTCCATCCATATATTTCTTCACCAGACTTCAATGGGACAGAGTGGCATTTGGGGCCATTTGATGGGTCTGAGCATCACATCAAAATCAGAAATCTCTGAAAAGTCTGGACATTTCTTTTTCTCCAACATACAGTCATTCCAATAAATGGGCTTTTTTGGAAAAGGAGTAGAGGAAGATTTATTATGGTGGGTACTTTTGGCAATAGTGCAAGTACCTTCCTCAAAGAGACCTAGCCTTTAATTAGGGGTCTCTGAATTGACATAGAACCGGAAACTGGATGAGAAGCTGGGACTCTCCATGGTAATTATTAAGTCAGATTTTTGTCTACCAGACTTAGTTTCCTGTCATGTTGATCAAATAATACTGCAGTGGGTTGCCCAACTATTACATTACTAGAGACTTCATGATCAAATATCCATTGCCAAATAATTCTATGGGCCAAGGCTTTCTGATTACTGGTATAGTCCGGCTGCCTTTGTCAGTAGATGTGCTCCTCCTATCTCTGGTTAAGTGCTGCCAGCCTGCTTCTGCTACCTGTCCTTTGAAACGAGGAAGCCCATCTTAATGGTGGGACCTATGATAATACCTGATCTGCTGGAAATCCACACTTTGAGATACCTGCTTACAAGCTGTTGGCCATTGTGTACTGCTAGCTACAGTGCGTTGCAAGAGCCTGGCCAGAGAAGCGAACTGGAATCAGAAATCTCTTCCTCCTTGACGGCCCATCTAGTGCTCTCTATTGACTAAATTAACACTGTATTGGCTGACAAAGAAGAAATATTTACAAGGTCCAAATCTTTTATCATAGAAGAGTGATTTGAATCTGAGGGGAAATCTGTTGATAATCAATACAACCTCTATTTTAAAAACCCATGCATACTAATTTGGAGGCTTATCTGGAAGCTCCACAGCATTGAAGAACCAGAATCCATCTATCTTTCTGTTCTTCCCTTCACCTGGTTGAAGGTGTTATAAGACCACATCCAAATACCAGTAAGCAAGATGGAAGAAGAAAGAGAAGCATGCCTCCTTCCTTTAAAGCAGTGACTTGGGATTTGCACTTACCACTTCCACATGCATACCATATGTTACAGGGACACATCTACTTAGAAGGAAGGCTGGATTATGCAGTCTTTACCTGGGCAGCCTGTGGCCAGCTAAGATTTAGAAGTTCAATCGCTGTAGGAAAAAAAGAGAATGGATATTGGGAGCCAATTCATTTACTGCCTCAGTTACATTAACTTTGGAATGGCAATTAAATATTCAAATATCTGTCTCATGTCCCATCCCTAAACTGAAATTACACTATACCTGTTTCATAATCTAATTTTTACACTTAAAGTGTATTTCCATAGCATGTTTTAGCAAAATTTGAGATATAGTGTTGCATCATGCTTTGTGTTACTAAAAATCCTATAAAAGATTTGATCTGTCCCTTATTTTTTTTTGCTGTTTTCAATTCTCAATACTAAAAATAAAGTTCCATGTAGATATGACTCTGACCACATGCTTGATTTTTTAAATTTAAAATACATTCTGAAAAACTGTATTATCCAGTAAATAAGTACATGATTTTTTTCAATATTATGTGTTGACAAATTACTCTTCAGAATGATATAAACAATTTAAAATAGTGTGTGAGAGTGCCCATTTCATCACACCCTCACCACACAATTTTCATTTTGTGTTTATTACTTGTCCATTTGAATGATTTGCAATTCTTCTTATCTATATCTTCTTAAAGTACTAAATAAAATATACTATAATTATCTTGATCAAAGATTTAGACATATAAGTATGGTATGACTCCATTATATTTTTGAATGGGCTATGTTTAGTAGGTGGGAAATATTGATTTTATATATTCACTTATTTTTTCTGGACAAATTACTTGCCCCTTTATGATCCTCCTTGGTTTTCCAGTTATAAACTTGTATCATCTAAAATAATAATCAGATTGCCATCACTTTAATACTTCAAATTTCTTTTTTTTTTTTTTTTTTTTTTTTTTAATGTTTTTTATTTATTTTTGGGACAGAGAGAGACAGAGCATGAACGGGCGGGAGAGGGGCAGAGAGAGAGGGAGACACAGAATCGGAAACAGGCTCCAGGCTCCGAGCCATCAGCCCAGAGCCTGACGCGGGGCTCGAACTCACGGACCGCGAGATCGTGACCTGGCTGAAGTCGGACGCTTAACCGACTGCGCCACCCAGGCGCCCCTCAAATTTCTTTTTCTCTTCTATTTCATCAGCTAAAACTTCTAAAACAATATTAAATAAAAGTGGTGATACCTATTGGCCTTGTCTAGTTTCCCAATATAATTAGAATGTCCATACTATTTCACCACTAAACACGATAATGCCATTGATTAAAATTGTTACTGTTTCATAGTCGTTGAGAAGCATCTCTCTATTACAAGCCTGTCATGATTCCACTGACCAAACTCTCATGTAGTTTCTCCTAATCAGGGCATTCCACACCAGCTGTGCTCCAGCTAAGACCAGGCTGTATACATAGTAAGGTCTTATAAAGTTATGGTGATGGTGGGGTGGGGCTTATTGGCGAGTGAAGGAATTACAGGTAACTCATTACCAGGTTATTTGGGCTTTTAAATTTGAAAGCACTGATTTGACACAGATATACCTAAACTGATAGAGGCTTTGAGGAGAATGAAGGTCAAGTCAAGTCAAAAGAAAGCCAATCTCAACCACATGAGCAATTCAGGAAATTTTACTTTCCGTTGCCCTTATGTATGTCTTACACATCTTTTTAAACTTAATATCTAACTGAGCACTTTACACTTAGAAACATAGCTGACTGAATGTGGAGATTATATATTTAAATGTTTATTTACTTATTTTGAGAGAGAAAGAGAGAGCTTGAGCAGACAGGGTCATAGAGAGAGGCAGAGAGAGAATCCCGAGCAGACTCTGTGCCTTCGGCATGGAACCCAATGAGGCCTCAGTCCCACTACCGTGAGATTATGACCTGAGCCAAAATCAAGAGTGAGATGTTTAACTGGCTGAGCCACCCAGGCACTCCTGGAAATTGTATTTTTAAGAATGCTTTATAATGTACAGCACAAAATTCATTTGTAACATTTCTTAGAAAGAAAATTGAGGCAAAGAGTTGTTCTTAGATTAAGCATGGTTAGAAAAGAAAATTAGGCTTTCCTGTCTTCAAAACTAACACACAATAGAAGAAAACAGTAAAATACTCAAAAGAAGATGAAGACTCAAGGGAACACTTTAGAGCCCATACATTTTTGTTTTTATTTTTTTCTTTCTGTACCCAGAGCCAGACTATGTTCCAAATGTGACTTATGACCTGGTAGTTTGACCCTTTAATTAATATTTAGTATGATGATTATATCTTTTTTGAATGATCTTTTATGCCATAATTTCATGTTTTAATGTATTAGAATGTTTTCAGCAATTTTGGAGAAAGTAAAATCTATAACTCTTTATAAATGTCTCTGAAACATGAGTGCTGTTTTCTCTTACAAAACCTTAAGTGCTCACCCATACAACCAAATGACCTGTCCCACTTCAGGGCAGTAATTCAGATATAATGTCAAAGAAATATATGGTCCACCTTGAAGCTTTAGCAGTCACCCTGCCTGCCAAAGCAAGGCTCCTTTGAGAGACAGCTTTTTTGAGCATAAAGTCAAAAAGTTCGACACATCACAGGCATTTTGCTATCCCCACCATCTGTGAATAGAGATAAAGCCCATGCCCTTATCCCCTAATAATCTTCTGACATTGATAACTATAGTTAAAGAGAAACAGACTTCACATGCAAGCCCCATCTTAATAGAGCTTAAATTAGCTGAGCTAAATTTAGACACTTTAACATATACCTCATGGTCAGAGTAAGAGATAATAAGTGGTTTCTGTGGTGCTAGGTGGGTAGATAAACCTTGATGTTTGAACTGCACTTGTGTAAGTTCCAGATACTATAAAGTGTAAATGATTTCAACTGTGATCACGGCTCAAACCACAGCATGGGAGCAATCCAGAGGACATTAGCACTGATATAAATATGATATTCAGCAAGAGACCCATTTCTGGTGTATTTGTGAACTATTTCTTTTATAAAAAATATGTATATAAAATGTACTTGTGTTATTACTACTAGTCCCAAATTTAAATAATTTATAATTATATTTTACTTGAATAGTGGGTTTCAGTACGAATGGTAAAAGAAACATATAATAAGCCAGGAAAAATTATTAATAATATTTGTGGAAGATAGCAAATTAATATTCTTGCTATGCAGAATAAATTCTCAAATCAAAAATTAAGAAATGAGCATCCAAATAAAAAGATAACACAAGGTTGGCATATTGACACACAAAAAAGGAAATAGTAGAAGAAACAGAAGATATACATTTTTTTAAAGATACCATTTTTCTCAACTTTCATAACAGCAGAGTTTTATTTATTTTTTAGAAGTTTTTATTTATTTTGAGAGAGAGAGCCCGCACAAGTGGGGAAGGGGCACAGAGAGAGGGAGAGAGAGAATCCCAAGCACAGAGCACCATGCAGGGCTCAAACTCATGACCTGTGAGATCATGACCTGAGCTGGAATCAATAACCAACAGAGCCACCTAAGCACCCCATTATCAGAATTTTAAAAGATAACCATCTATAATGAACTAAGAACTCTCATACCATGCAGATAACTGAAATAACATTATGGGATACAATTAAGGTACATATTAATTGAGGGGCGCCTGGGTGGCTCAGTCGGTTCAGCATCCAGCTCTGGATTTCGGCTGGGTCATGATCTCGTAGTTCATGAGATTGTGATATCTGTGTAGTCAGCTTGGAGGCTGCTAAGGATTCTCTCTCTCCCTCTCCTTCTCTGCCTCTCTCCCACTCTGTCTGCCTCTCTTCCTCGAAAAGGAATAAACTTAAAAAAAAAAATTAAGTAACTTGTCCAGAAATTTATAAGTACATGAAGAATCTGAAAATGAGTCTAAAAGCTCAACTACATATATTTCAGCAACAAACTTTCATAATAACAAATTTACTATACACTTGCTATATGCCAACAATCATTTCATTTATGGTGATAGCTCCATAAGATAATACTATTATATGCAAGTTTCTCAGGTGAGGAAATCATGGTATAGAGTAATGAAATAATCCACCGAACTTCTTCATCTAGAAGGTTTAATCCAAGATTAAAAATGGGTAGTCTGATTCTGAAGAATAAATTCTTAACTTTGAAGTACAGGGGAAATGCTTCATTAAAATTCCATTATTGGGATGCCTGACTGGCTCAGATGGTGGAGCATGTGACTCTTGATCTGTGGGGTTGTGAGCCCCCATTGGGTATAGACATTACTTTAAAATAAAGTTATCAAAAATTCCCATTATTGGGGTGCCTGGGTGGCTCAGTCGGTTAAGCGTCCGACTTCGGCTCAGGTCATGATCTCGCGGTCCGTGAGTTCGAGCCCTGCGTCGGGCTCTGGATTGACAGCTCAGAGCCTGGAGCCTGTTTCAGATTCTGTGTCTCCCTCTCTCTCTGACCCTCCCCCATTCATGCTCTGTCTCTCCCTGTCTCAAAAATAAATAAACATTAAAAAAATTAAAAAAAAAATTCCCATTATTGAAAATTATTTAAAGCTCTATTCAATTATTTCTCATTGATGAATTATATTACTCAAAATATATCATTGATAATATAATATGGCTCTTGTTTTTCACCAAATCACAGACCACCTAATAATTGTACAAATTATTTTAAAAATACAGAAATTTACAAAAGTGAAATCTAGCAAATACAAAGAAATAATAAAATAAATTCATCAGAAGAAAACTTTCTTGGAAAGATGCGTGTTTTCAACTTAAAACTGCTCTTCAAATACCCATTAAAATGAATTAAAGGATACACTGACCTACATGAAATGTAATTATATTTCTAAACTTCAAAAATAAAGATAAAAATATTTAAATTTATTCAGATAGATAAAATACAGTGACATACAAATATAGAAAATGTGCACTTAATTAAGTCTAACTTTCCTAAATACTAAATGTTGAAAGACAATAGAACAACATCTTAAAATTTAGTGTAAATTTATACCCAGCCAACCTGTAGTTCATGTGTGAACTTTACAGAAAGACAGTATGGGCTAATTGCTGAATCAAACAGTTGACCACAAAATGTGCTACGTTTTCTAGGAAGTAAATTCTTGACAAAATACCCCACCCAATCAAGAAATTAAAATATAAACACACACACATCAAAAATAAGGAACACGTGATATGAAATTAAAACAGAAACTAAGGGGTGCCTGGGTGGCTCAATGGATTGGGCGACTGACTTTAACACAGATCATGATCTCGCGGTTTGTGAGTTTGAGCCCTGTGTTGGGCTCTGTGCTGACAGCTCAGAGCCTGGAACCTGCTTCAGATTCTGTGTCTCCTCTCTCTGACCCTCCCATGCTCACGCTCTGTCTCTCTCTGTCTCTCAATAATAAATAAACATTTAAAAAAAGGTGGAAACTAAACTTAAACAACATTGAAAGAATCACTGATAACATTTTACTAAATAATAAAATATACAGTGAAATTTTTGAAAGAGAAAATACATCATGCTGTATAAAACAATTAATTAATAAGTTGGGCCAAAAAAAGTAAGTTGGGTCTAAAATCACAGATTATTTCGATAGATTTAGAGCTCAAGATTGCTGAGAAAAATTGAAGACTGGCTAAATTTCTTAACCTAGTCAGAGATATCTTTTAGAACTTTTACATTTTTCATATTAATGTAGAATCAATAGAAGAAATAAATTATAATCAATAGAAGAAAATAAAATAAATTCATATAGATAAAAAGCAGAAATATTTTAAAAGAAAAGATCAAGAACTTGTAACATATGTATAGCACAGAGAAATTAAAAACAAATGGATAGTGAGACACATTATATACATAAACAGTAGGAAATATGGAGGAAGTGAAGATAATGTTAGACAAAATGTACTTTAAAAAAAGAATATGTACTTAAGAATAAAAGCCTTTATCATTCTGTATATGTTATATAAGCTGTATATGTTATATAACATGTTTATGTGCCATGTTTATATTTATGGTCATATATGTGTAGTCATATATTCATGTATTTATAAATATTTATAAAGATATTCTATGTTAAGTTATAATATTTATAGACAAATATATTTATATCATAAAATATAAAATTCAGTTATAAAACTTCTTCATATATATACATGCACAGAGAAGAGCATTAAAATTAAACAAAATGACTACAATGCAAAAGATCATTTGATATACAATAACATCAGTGGGGGACATGAACATATGGTTAGGGCTTTGACCACCTATGTGAACAACACGCACACACACACACACACACACAGATTCAGATTGGTTAGATAGATATATAATTGATTGATGGAAAATGTGTTTCAGCAATTCAAAATATTTAATGACATTCACATATAATATACATTTATATATACCTATATCACAAATAAACTTATGACTAGTCGACATTTCTCATATAAAAATGAATAACCTTTTGATTTACATATATCCTTAGAAGAAGATAAACTTTGATTATGTATTAGGCACTAGAAGAATTGCAGGGTATTCTCAATTTAGAAATTCTATCAAGCATATTCTTTAACTTTAATCAATAGTATACCTTAACTGTGATAATTATTTATTGAGCATATAGTATCTTCAAAGCAATGCAATTACTCAGAAACCAATAGACTTTTTGAATAAACAATAATGAAGAGAATCTAACCACTTTGAAGATAATAAAATATGTCTCCTTGGATCAAAGAATTAGTCAAAACTGCAAGTTGCATTTCAATGAAATTACGAGTTATTATCAATGAGAATAACATTTACAAAACTAAAAAGATATTGGCAAAGCTGTACTGACAAGAATATCTAATAGGCTTTTTTTTTTAACAAGAAAAAAATAAGAAGCAAGTAAAATACGATAAACAGAATAAATGTAGTAGGAAGCAATTAATGATGATAAAGATTAATCAGCATGTAATTTATTCAATAACATAAAAAAATGAATTGACAGTGTGAAGGCCTAGTTTTATTAAATAATATCAATAGAATAGACAAACTCAGATAAAATCCTTTGTGACACAGAATGACAACAAAATCTCAATATAGTTTGTGTGAGAAAAAGAATATATTAGTATTGATATGGTAGTGATTTTTAAAATATAATTCTAAAATGTTAATTTTAAAATTATGATAAAACAGAATTTTTGGAAGAAATTATAATTTTAAAATATTGTTCAAGAGTAGGTAGAATAACTTAATAGCCAATAGTAATAGCTGATAATAATGTGAGAAACCAAAAGAATTCTCAAAAAACTAAGCAGAAAGTTTATATCTCATGCAAATGGTTTTAATGCTAGGTTTCTTAAAGATTCACTTATATTCTAACTGCTCCGGGCATTTAAAAACCTTTATGAAAAAGTATATACATTCACAAAATAATGTGTGGATGATGTCAGTTATGCATATGGATTTCAAAATCGTAAATATATTAGCAAACAAAACAAACTATATAATGAACCAAGATTTGTTCTTGGAATGGAAAGATGGTTGAATATTAGGAAATATGTAACAGAAATTCTTACATAAATTATATAGGAGAAGAGAGACCTTGTCTGTTTTTATAATCTACTTAATCCCCAGTTATTACAACAATGCCTGTTTTATTTTAATTGCTCAATAATTATTATCTGAATGACTCTTCATCATCAATAAGCAAAGGAAAAAAATAAATGTATTAAATACAACAGCTAGTATTATATTGATGAATTACTTTTTACCAGATATTGTTCTAAGTGTTTTATTTACTCAACCTAGTTAATTTTCACACCTACGTGTGAAATGCGTGCAGAAAATACAAGAGCAGAGGAAGATAAAGAACAAGTTACAAATTTACTGCTGGAGCTGGGATGCAATGAAGGTAGTCTACCTCTAGAGTCCCCAAAACTACACTGCATGGCTTTTATAGTTAACATACCAGAAGGACTTTTGATGGAGTTCAATATTCATTACTGACTTAAAAAAAAATCTTTAAAAACCCATCGGTTTATATAATACTATAGGAAGGATTTTTCTTGAAAAAATATAGATGATAGATAGATAGATAATATGATTAGCATTATACTGAACTTTGACACTGACCCTGAAACATCAGAAGCATTATTTTTAAAATTAGGAAATAATACAAAATTAACTGCAACATTACTTAGGACTATATAGTAATTTTCAGAGTATCAATAATGAAGAAATCAAACATGGTAAAGCAGTCAATATTGTTGCTACTTGCAAATAATTTTATTTTGGTTTTTATTTTAAAATTTTATTTACAAAATATTTAAAACATACAGATAACATGACATCATCATATCCACTGCCAAAGTAAAATAGATATGAAAATTGAATGGAATGGAATATTACAAATAAAATTAAATCTCTACTCCTGAAATACACTGGACACAGCCTGTGCCCCATTTCTAAGTTTACTACTACCGTTGTGAAATTGCTATAAACATTTCCCACACATGCTTTTATTATTTTCCTACTTAAATGTGTATTTTATCAACAATACATGATATGATTCAAATGTGTTATAACTTACATAAGTGGATTTGTTGTTTTTTTATGTAAAGTCCCTTTCATAGCAATATATTGTTGAGAATTTAGGGACCTAATTCATTAATTTAATTTTTTTTAATGTTTATTTTTGAAGGAGAGAGAGAGACAGAGCATGAGCAGGGGAGGGGCAAAGAAAGAGGGAGACACAGAATCTGAAGCAGGCTCTAAGCTCTGAGCTGTCAGCACAGAGCCCAATGTGGGGCTTGAACTCACGAGCTGAAGTCAGATGCTTAACTGACTGAGCCACCAAGGCCCCCCAAATTCATTAATTTTAAGTACCAAAACTATATTTTACCATTTGATTACACCACAAATGATTTATGATTCTTCTACAATGGGACAATGAACAATAATCATCTTTGCATGGGTCTCCCTAATGCAGATAAACGAGAATTTTAGAGTTGCCACTTGGATATGAAATGTCAGACTTTGATAACATGTACCACTAGAGCAAATTTTATAGAGCATTAGACAAGACAATGTCGATTGGCTAGAAGTTAGAGGATTTCCTCATAATGCTAGAAGGTCCTATTTTCTAGGGTGAGGTGAACTAGCTAAGCTGAGTTGCAAGATTGTGATTGATGTATGTTATTTCCTTGAGGGGTGTTTCTCCTAAACTCAGACTGACTTAGGTTTGGATTTGTGATGTGGGCTGGGCCACTGGGGCAGTCTCCATTTTGTGGGTCTCCTAGACAAATTAACTTTCCGTATCTAAATTGTCTTCTCTAATCACTTTTAACATCTAATATAACTCACAGACAGCAAAATCTACTCATTTTGAACATACCATTTAAAGATTTTTGACAATCAAGGTACACAAATGTCCATCATGCCATAAAATTTCCTGTTTTCCCTTTCCACTGAATCTCTCCCCTCTCAACTCCAAGCTTTCTGTCACTAGAGATTAGATTTATATCCACAAACTTTTTGGTCTTTGTAGGTAATTCCTTTTCTCTCTAGTTGCCTTTACAAATGTGCTTGGTTCTGTAGGTTCACTGTTATGTAACTAAGTTTGGATATATTTTAAATTATTCTGCCTAAGAATTATTTTTCTTGAAACTTTCACCATCTTTGAGAATTCTCAGCTATCGTCAATTCTATTGTTTTCTTTTCCCCAATTTCTTTATTATCTCTTTCTCTAAATCCTAACACTCACATGTAGTATTTTCTTACTTTATCCTTAAATCTCATGTTTTATTGCATTTTTATTGCTTTATTCTTTGTAATCTCCTCAGCTGTAACTTGAAATTGATAAGTTCTGTCCCTAGACTTGTCCAGCCTATTAAACAACCCATCCACGGGGTTTTAAAATTCATTTATATATTTAAATTTTTAGACATTTTGTTTAACTCTTTTTCAAGTCCAGCTCCTTTTAAGTTGTGATTCAATAATTTGTGTCCTTAATCAATTACTATAAAAAGAAATTCATATTCTTTTTGTGATATTTTCCCCATTATCTGAAATTCATGTTTTCTATTATTGCTATTTCTTATCACTGTTAATGTTTACTGTGTTTACTCTTGCCTTGTGTATTTTGTAATTTCTGATGCTTAGTTCATATTTGCCTTCTGTTTTTTTTCTTTTTGAATTCCTTGTGCCTTAGGTCATCAAAGTTTCTTTCCATAGTGATTTTGATTGGTTTCTGCCAGGAACAAAATATAAATGGCTCACTACCACTATCCATATTAATTTCTCAGGTTGAAAGTTCAATAACATATACTGAAAGACTAAACTTAGGTAAATTGTATACCACTAGTTTTAAATTCTCAGGGCAGACTTTTCCATATTCAGGATTCAAGCAAAAAGACACAACCTTTTTAATCACTTGTGATAACTTTTTAAAATTTTTTTTGAAATTTAATTTTATTTATTTTGAGAGACAGAGAATTAACAGGGAGGTTGGCAGAGAGAGGGGGAGAGAGAATCCCAAGCATGGTCCCAACTGTTAGCACAGAGCCTGACCCAGGGTTTGATCTCACTAACTCACTAATGGTGAGATCATGACCAGAGCGTAAATCAGGTCAGATGCTAAACAAACTGAGCCACCCAGGCACTCCAATTTTTAATATTTATGTTTATTTATAAAATGAATGGAATTTCTGGATGGAGGCAGATTACCATTATCACAGATGACATCCATTCCCCTTTTCCCCAACTCTGGTCTCTTTTGAAGTTATGCGATAGAAACAGGAACTTGAAACAGGAATTTGGGAGCATTTATAAAACAGCCAGCACAAGAGCCTCCTCCCCTCCAGGAGAGGGAAAGAAAACTTGTTTTTAGTGTAAACAAATCCTTTGTAATGTTAATGAAAGCTCCAGATATAATCTCCCTTTGAAATGTAAACAAATACCTCAAGGGGGGTAAATCTCTACTCCAGAGAAATCTAAATCATCTTTTAATTTCCAAGGCCTGTCTTTTAATCCAGGTTTCAGTTTTCTTTGTTTAGAAAGCCCTAACCATGCAGAAACATTGAAATATTTTCTCTACAGTCCCCCTGTCTCCCACAGTGGGTAAGTGAATTTTTTGAATATTGCCTTTTCAGGAAGGGTATATTCAGGCTTTTGAATAGTCCCAACCAAATACTGAGCCTTCTTGCCAAACTCACAACTCACTCAGTGTGAAGGCTCATTTGTTTGACCTGCATGGGTAGTAAAAGTCAGGCTTATACTGCTACAAAGAATACTTGGCTAATGTAATTCCACTTCAATGCAATTATAGTAATTTTCAGTTCTTTTTATTTCTGGCACCTGCAGAGTTTCCTTTGTTTCTCACAAGTTCTTCTATGCTTTATTTATTTATTTATTTATTTATTTTTAAGAATCTCCTAAAGTCCCTTCTAGTGTCTGTATCTGAAAGATATTCAAGTTGCGTTTGTCA
Organism: Neofelis nebulosa; assembly: GCF_028018385.1. Taxonomy (NCBI): domain Eukaryota; kingdom Metazoa; phylum Chordata; class Mammalia; order Carnivora; family Felidae; genus Neofelis; species Neofelis nebulosa. The sequence continues at coordinate 48,132,237 of NC_080790.1, read as the reverse complement.
CATCGTCAGAAACAAGCAACTGATGGTTGGATTTGTAATTGTAGTAACAGGTCAGTCAGGTGACTGGATAAAACATAAATTCAACAGTTCTATATGCCAGGGATCATCAGATAAACAATAGTGATGAAATCTCAAACAAAATAGTAGCAAACACATACCCAAGTTTATTCAGTGTTTTATAGAGAAAAGTTGGGAAAGAGGCATTCCTGACTGGAAAGCCAATTTGGCACTGCTATGTAGCAATTTGCTGATGGTCATTAAATATCCTGGCAAGATTTATGCTTTCTGCCCTCTTAATTCATACTCTAGAAATTTCGAAGAAAATTATGAAGGATGTGGGCAAAGATGTTTATAAAAAGATGTTCATAAAAGTGTTTTGTAGAGATAAGATAAATAGATCTGATTGAGCAAATGGAAAAAATTTAAAATGCTCTACAAGAGGTAAATTTTGGTATGAAGAATTAAGTAGCATGCAGAATTTAAAATTCTATTCTGAAAGGACAGTAACATGAGAAATAGTCACATTACAACAATTCATGAAAAAGCCAGGCACTGAAGTGTACATACAGTTCAACATGATTTTTGATAAAATACATAAGAATGATGAGAAAACTTAGTGAAAAGATATACAAAAACTTGAAAGAGGATTTCTCTCTGAGTGATGGATTTCTCTTGAATATTTTACATGTGTAAATATTATTGTTTCTTCTGTTCAGTATCAGAAGTTGGTGATTTTTAGAGTTAAAATATTTCTTTTGCTGGCTTAATAATTCCACTCTAAAGAAAATATCAAAACATATTTGTAAGAGTTAGTCACCAGCAACTACCTAAATGTCCAGCTTTATAATATGATTAAATAAATTATGATCTCTCCATGTAAAGAAATAATATGTAAATATTGATAACATCTTTTTAAAGAATATGTAAGGGCTTGAGAAAAATCAAACAGTATAAAGTTATGTTTAAAAAAATACGATGGAAGAGCATAACATAATCTTGATTTGTGTTCATTTTCTTGGATAAAACTTTATAAGTAGTCTTCAAGATATTAAATAATAGCTTGGGTTATCATGAAGTATGCTCCTTTTTGTGTAACTTATCTATGTTCTGTGAGATGTCATGGGACTCTAATATGCTAGAAGCAGTCAGTAATCTCCTTTAGTTATTTAGAAGATATTTTGTCTGCTTGATAAAGTATATTCTTGTAAGTCTTTGAAATTTAATCACTTAGTCAACTGCATGGCTGGTGCTATATACCATATTGTTGCCACTAGCTACATGTGGCTACTTAAATTTAAAATAATTAAAATGAAATCAAATTAAAATTTGAGTTCCTTACTCACACTAGCCACATTTCAAGTGGCCAGTAGTCACATGTGACTAGTGGTTATTTACCATAACAGCAGTTTGCATAATAGCATATGTGAAGTTCAGAATATTTCTATTATCACAGAAAGTTTGATTGGAGAGTGCTACATAGACTTTTCAAAATAATTCTCCAGTTTCTAAGGAAATGTAAAATTAAAGAAAAAACAGTTAGTGCTTCACATTTAAGAGAACTAAATTGTATTTTTTTTATAATACTAGTTATATGCTGACTCAGAGACTAGTAAGGAAAACATAAACCACCCTGGACATTTCAACAAGAGGAGATTTTATACAGAAAATTAGTACATAGATGTTAAAAGTTTGAATGAAGACTACCCTATGAACCAGCAATTGCACTACTGGGCATTTACCCAAAGGATACAAAAACACTAATTTGAAGGCATGTATGCACTCCTATGTTTGTTGCAGCATTATTTACAATAGCCAAATTATGGAAGCAGCCTAAGTATCCATGGATAGATGAATGGATAAGGAAGATGTGTCATCTGTATGCAATGCAATATTATTCAGGCATAAAAAAGAATGAAATCTTGCCATTTGCAACAGTATGAATGGATCTAGAGAGTATAATGCTAAGCAAAATAAGTCAGAGAAAGACTAGGGCCAGAAATACCAAAAGGACATGGAAGAAAACATTGTTAACTGTCATCTGAAGCCAAAGTGATACTAACATGAATTATAAACTGAAGGGAATGTCTGTTCTACCCTCATCCTTTCCAGTCTTTCTCTAATAGAGCCAAAAGGACATTAGTTGGTAAATTATACTTTATAGATTTCTGTAAGCATCCCAGAGCCAAGTGTCAAAAGAGGATATGAACCTAAGATATAATAGGTGACTCACCTGTATATATTTACACACACACACACACGCACACACACACACACACAAAACCCTAAAATTAAATCATTAGCTATGTTTCTCCAAAGGGAATAATCACATTTAAATAAAACACATATTTATCTACATGTATTTATCTATAAAATATATATAAATGTATACACACACACATATATATGTATACACTATTTAATTAAAGCATATTTCATGTAGTAGTTTTATTTCTATTGGCAATATTTATGATTTTATATTTAATATCAATGTTCAAACATCAATTATTTATTAATTATTAATAACACTACCTATGTGTCAGGTATTCTCTACATGTTTTATCTTATTTACTTGTAACAAAAATCCTATAGAGTATTATTTTATGCATTTAATACATGTGAAAACTAGAGGTTGGTAACACATCCAATGATTCATACTCAGGAAGAAGAAGGCTGATACAAGAATTGAGAAATTAGCCTCCATGGCCATGTGACCATAAGGGAACTATTTGTGGTTCTATATTCCTATCACTCGTTTAATATTTGATATTTTGACTAATTATTGCTTAAGAAATGAGACAAACCAAAAATATAGTAACAGAGTAGCAGATCCTTACCAAAGATTCATGTAACTGCATATTTATTTTGACTTTTCTTAAAGCCTTGGAATATTTTAGGGCACTCTGTAGTCAATCTATGAATATTTCATTTAAAGCAGTTTCCCCTGTTATTTTTATTTCCCATAATTTATCCATTTACCTATAATGTTAGAATCATTCCCCCATGAACCATCCAGGGAAATCATTGTTTGGGGAAGATAATTGCAACTGGTTTTGTTATTATTTTTATTCTGACTAGACATTGTGTGTGTGTGTGTCAATAATGACAAAGGATAACGTTACTGAAAGGTAAACAAGTTCCCAAGTACCATGCTATTGCATCTAGGACCATGAGTTTTTGTATAGAACTGAAGTTGAGAATCTGGAAGGGAGGAGAATAGGAAAATGAAAGGGAATTATATTTTATTGCATTATTATTTACTGGAAAGTGTTCTGAATATGTGCTTTCAATTAATCATCAAAGTTAGTCTTGGAGGGGTGCCTGGGTGGCTCAGTAGGTTAAGTGACCAACTCTTGATCTCGGCTCAGGTCATGATCTCATGGTTTGTGAGATTGAGCCCCACATCAGGCTCTATGCTGACAGTTCAGAGCTTGCTTGGGATTCTCTCTCTCTCTCTCTCCCCCTCATAATCTCTGTCTCCCTCTCTCTCTCTCTCTCAAAAATAAATAAACATTTAAAAAAAAGTAAGTCTTTGAGGAAAACATTATTTTATCTTTGACAGGTGAGAAGACTAAGATTCAGAGGGTGGGGTGGGTCCCTCTGGCAAAGCCAGAGCTGGGAATGCAGACCAGTTTGACCTCATGAGCAGTATACTCTCCTCCAAACTAAGTAGAATTCTGGCTATTTATTTGGTTCAGGGTTCATTCCCCGTTCACCAATTGATCATAGTTTTAAGAATCTAATATATTTGCTAGGCACTCTCTTGGTAGTGAGAAATGCTGAAAACAATAAGACAGTGTCACCAACAAAAAAAAAGCTGTGAGCCAATGTGCAGAGACCAGGCATGTAATCAGACAATTGAATCCCAGTGAGATCATTACTCATGAAGGTATTTCAAGTCCTGAAGAGGAGAAGAGGAAGTCCAACTTTGCTTTGTGTTTGGGAAAGCTTTCTTAAGGACATGGTAGAGATTGAAAGCATAGCAGAGAGTTGTCTATTAATAGATGTGGAAGGCTTCCTGCCTAGTAGGCTCCTAAATGGTAGCTGCATGTTCTGACCACATTCCTTTGCACTGGGTCCTTTTAAAGCATGCAGGAAATCCCACATGGGGATAATGCAAATTTAAAGTAATATATGCATTTGATTTTCAGAATATCATATCTCTCTTGGAGATTTCTCAATTATCATTATCCCTGGTAGTATCAAAGATTTGAAGAAATATAAAATACATCTTATGTTTCCTCTCTCACTCCTGATCTGATACAAAACCCTATTAATAAAACTCTCTTTTTGCCCTGATTCTTTTTCAACACTCAAAAAATTAAAACCTTACTTTTTATATCAGGTAAGTCCTGATATAAAAATATATATAATACAGTTTCCAATTAGATGATGAATAAGTAAATAGAAAACTTTACAAATATCTTTTTAAATGTTATCCCAGAGTAAGCTAGTGTATAGCATAGTCAACTTTATGTTATTTAACCTCAAATATGTTTCCAAAAACCTATTTTTACATCCAAATTTACATGTGAACGAAACCAAATTCAACATAATTTCTCCTTTTGGTACTCTAAAACCTGGCTTTTTTGCATCAAGAGTTACTGAAGGCATAAGAATGGAGGGATGTTAGACATTTTCTTCAGTTAGACATCTTGGCACCCAACCCACTGTCACCTTGTCCATTCAATTGTATTTCTTCCTCTACATTTCCATAACAACTACCATTGATTGAATCCTCATCATTTATTTTGTTTGCTCACTAAAGGGTCAATAAGATAGATTAATCCTACATGTAAGTACCTTAGCTCAAATCCTCATCATTTCCTGTCTGAATTTTTATAATCATTCCCATATTCGACTCTATATTTAGACCCACCTTGTTACCAATGCAAGTCTAGTCATATGATTCATCTATTAAAACAGTCCTATATACAGTCCTTATTTACAAAATTAGTTTTATATGAGAGCGCAACATGCAACGTTCTTTATAATCTCTCTCATTTGTAATCTTTCCCATTACTTTTCCCATCACCCTCATGCTTCCAAAATCTAACCCATATTGAAATTTCTGTATATCACCCACATGCTTCCAAATCTAACCCACACTGAAATTTCTGTTCTTCTGAATGAGCCCTCCTCTCTTGCGTCTCTATATCATTTCCTTTGCACCCTACTATTTCTCTGCTTGTTATTCCCTTCCCATACCTCAACTCTTCAGCACTTCAGATGTTACCTTCAGTGATTTCTTCTCTGGTTAAGCTCTTTTATGTCCTCAAATGAAGCCAGGTATTTCTTGTTCTTTGTGTGAGTGTTCTAGACTGTATTTGTTTGTGTGAATCCTGCTTATTTATTTATTTATTTATTTATTTATTTTCCCTAACAGCTCAGCATTTTAAACAGGGCTGCATTAAGAACAATGCCTACTATTTTTTTTTTTTAACGTTTATTTATTTTTTTTTTTGAGACAGAGAGAGACACAGCATGAACGGGGGAGGGTCAGAGAGAGGGAGACACAGAATCTGAAACAGGCTCCAGGCTCTGAGCTGTCAGCACAGAGCCCGACACGGGGCTTGAACTCACGGACCGTGAGATCATGACCTGAGCCAAAGTCGGACGCTTAACCGACTGAGCCACCCAGGCGCCCCGAATGCTTACTATTTTTTTATTTCCAACTTCTATTTTCCGAACTCCATCCTATTGCTGACCTCTTATGACTCTGTCCTCAGTTATATCACATCTGCCTTGACAAATAAGGCTGTTCAGCTAAAATATATTTAAAAATAGGAAACTCCTATGACCTGTGTGATTTATTAAGGTTGATAGCACAGGCAAAACTATTGTCAGTCCTCCTTCTACCTTTACACAGCTGGGCCCTGATGTTTTTCATTCCAACTTAGTACCACCTCGGTTTCCAAGCAAATCTTTACTCAAGTAGCCAGCATAAAAACACATACAAGATAGCTTAAAAATAAGCTCTCCAACCAGATGGAGATTTAGGTTTCCTAGCATGAATGTCAAGCTCATTCATTGCTCCCAAGAATTTCTTTGCTTTGTAGTTCAACTTTGGGCACTGTGTACCTAGGAAAATCTTTATGCCCATGCTCATTAAACAACATCTTTGCACACCAACTATGTCCACAGGTTGTAGTCTCCTTTTCCTGATTTGAATTTTGATATATAAGTATAAGCCAGATAACTGTTAAAAGACAAATTATGGATATATCAATCAGTTTGGAATGAACAGTGCTATTTTACATCAGTAAGATTAGCCTTATTTTCTGATTTCTCATTCATGGCCAACTTGGCTGATTCTCAGATTTGATCCTCCCCTATCTCTTATTCCCAGCTTTCTCTTTACCCATATTCATGCCATCTCCCATTAACTTTGGGATAATTCAACTTAGGGGACTATTCAACTTCTTTTTCCAGTATCACAAACTGAGCCCATCATCATCTTGTTATTAGCTGGTACTGACCATTAACTATCTTCCTTTAATTTTTACTCTCAGCCTTCTGTCTGTGTTCCAAATTACAATAAACTTGGAGACAGGAAAGTACTGCAAAGGAAGTCCTCCGCAAACTATTTTATTACTGGCAGGCATAGTTTGCCATTGTAAAATAATAATTTATAGATCATCTGCCCCAATCTTAACTCATTACAACCAAAACTCTTCAACTCTCCAGTTTTGGAAACTGTCTAGATGTTAATCAGAGTCATTAAGAAAACACACACACACACACACACACACACACAACATATCATAAAAATTAACTCTTAACTTTCTATTAGCTTATTTAGTTTATATTACAAAACCAAATTTTACATGTTCATTTAATTTAAAGAATCCTTAGATGCCCTGTATAATTAAGAACACTGTAAGTCTAAATCCAGTTTAGAAATTATCTCTCTACTACTTCCTAGTAGAGTCTAGTAGAGTTTGGGTTATAATGAGTTAAGATTGGGACAGATGATCTATAAGCTATCAATGGCGACCTATGTCTGCCACTAATAAAATAATCTATTTCAGACTTCATTTGCAGTACTTTTCTGTCTCCAAGTTTATTGTAATTTGGAACATAGGCAGCTGAGAGTTAAAATTGAAGGAAGATAGTTAATGGTTAGTATCAGTCAATAAAAAGATGATGATGGGCTCAGTTTGTGATGCTTGAAATAGGGGTTGAATCGTCCCCAAAGTTGGATTATCCCAAAGTTCATGCAAGTGCCATGAATGTAGGAATAGATTCATGGAATAGATTCTCAAAATACATATGGAGATTGAACTCTACATGCAGAGAAATATCTTAAATTTGATCACCCATCATTACTCCCAGATTACTTCCCTTCTAAGCCATCAAGTTGACCTTCAGATCCTGGGATATCTCCAATGGCCTCAGGAGAATTTGAAATTCCACTGAGGACACTAGTTTACCTTTTAGAACAGCATGGTTTGAGCTGTTTTCTTTCCTTTAGAAGACCTATAGATATAAATTGCCAAGAAAAGGCAAACCATTTGTCCTAATACAAAATATTCCTTTTAGCACAGGTTTCTTTCTTTCTTGAACTAGTCTCCAGAAAGAGATTTTTACTTAACAGTGAACTACAGCATCTAAACCAGAGCCAGAAAAATACTTCACATAGTTATTGCCTTCGCTACTTGGCTTTCTTGTCAGCTTCTCATTTTAAAGTATAGAGATTTTATTAGCCAACTTCCCAGTCTTTCTCTGTTTATCAAGCTGTGCTTGGTAAGATGTGGGAGAAGCTTGCTAGGTTTTAGGACTTCTATGACACATTCCATGCCTAATAGTTACATTAAATTAAAAATAACTATTGGATAGCTTAGGAAACATCTGATAAGGGACAAATAGGTTAATTTTATTTTACTAACATGTGATCTTTAATCCAATTTCTGAGATTACTTGTATAATAACACATATTTTATATTTTCTAGAGATCTGCAAAATTCATGTCAAATTTTGACTCTTAGGCATCAAGTCCAGGCTATTTGGATTCTCATACTGCGTTGCGTTACATTTTATGGGACACAGAAACATGACCATATCAAAAGGTTACAATTTAATTGTTTTCCAGGCCCAATGAAGGCTCAATGATTGCCTTTCAGTGTTATTAGAACAGAGAATGCAGAAAAGAGTATCTTCATTTGCTTATTTTTCCCTTTACTTTCAAGTGGACACTTGTCACATAAGGCACACTAATCAATCAACTGGTTACTTACTTAGGATTTATTTCAAAATTATTGCTCATTAAGGCATATTCTCAGTGAGTTCAAAATCAAAACAGAGATAAAAACTAGGTCTTAAAAAATTAATACATAGTCGAAGCTAGGGACTAAATTAGGTGAAAGGATATTGGTAAGCAAAGCATTCTTGAAAAAGTTAGAAATTATGGAGAGCTATGAAGACCAAATGAAAAGGAGAGCATAGTAGATGATTCTCATTCTCAAAGTCAAGGGCTCTTAGAATCCCTCAAAACCTTATGTTATTATTATATCAGTTCAATGCACTGTATTAGATATTCAGCTGAGAGAGAATTGAAATTCTTATTATTGCTTGAATATATACCTTTAGTAGTTTTAATAGTGTAAATAAAAGTATTTGTATTTTTTATAGATTTCTTTCTATTACACACACATATTTAGTTTTTAAATATATATATACACTTCCCCCTGCTTTGTTTTCTGTCATTTGCTGTTCAGATTTTATTTCTTTTGTTATTCTCTCAAGTTATTTGATTAGGGAGACCCCAGGAGTAATCTGGTTACAGATGTGTTTTCTTGGTCCATTGATGTTTTTAGATATTGGATTTAATCAGTTTATATAGAACATCCTCTCTCCAGCTATTGAAATCCCCAATAGATCTTATTGTTTTATCACAGCCACTCTGTCTACTGAAGGAGTCTTTCTTTACTCTCCTGCTCTGTGTCTTTAAATTCTAACAGGAATTAATTTTAAGAGTTTGAAAATATTATAGGTCTTATATTTTCCTAACTTTAAAATTAAAGATGAAATATCATGTAGCAGATAACTCTTCTGTTAAATACTAAACAAAATTTCTTCATTTCATTACCCCAATCTCTATCTGTAGCCTTTTTTTAAATTTTTAAATTTTTTAATTTTTTAAATTTTTTTTAACATTTATTTATTTTTGAGACAGAGAGAGACAGAGCATGAATAGGGGGAGGGTCAGAGAGAGAGGGAGACACAGAATTGGAAGCATGTAGCCTTTTTTATTAAATAGCCTGCGATCTTTAGCCTAAATTATTATTATTTTTTGATATAGATATATTGTCATGCAAGAACTACTTACACATTCTTTTATATCCATATTTGGAAATGGTTTCGTGTATTTATGTAATTTAATGTAACTTAGTGCCTGACGTTTCCATTCATGTATTAGTTATTTTTTATTTATCATCAGTCCGTGGATATACTTAAGCCTGTGTACAGTCATTTGCTTCTGTTTCTATTGCCCTTGTCTCTTCTCAAGAATGCCAGCATCAATATATTTGATGTCCATTGTCTCCCCTCATTGTCTACTGTATTTTGATGGTCTTTCCCCCCTTTTCCTTCTTTTCCTGTATCTTCTTGTATAACGTCAGTTATTTGTACCCTCCGTCCTTGATTACGTTATTTTCTTTGTTAATTTCTGTTCACTGCTTCAAATAAAATGTTTGTTTTTGTTAGTTTCAGTTCATTGAAGTCTTTCTTTATTCCACACAGTTCTTGTATATCTCTCTCTTTCTGCTTTCTTCTCATTATGTTTTTTGCCTGCTTTATCCCACGTTTTACCTTTTGTTTCATAGACTATATATTGCATTGAATTTTACTGTGAGTGAAAACTATGCTATTTTTTTCCCTTGCAGGCTTTATAGTTATCTCTTTCTTTTGGGTGGCAAAATATTTGCTAGGCATGTCTTGGTTTTATTTTTACGTTCCAAAGACTTTATTCTTTCTTTGAGAGAGATCTACTGTGGATTGTTTTGTGCTACAAAAGAGTACAGTGCATTTTCTTTGATTTCTCCAGATGACAATTGACCTCTTCTTATATATACTAAAGCAAACGGTGGTTGATAGATCAATTAAGGATAAGAAAAATAAAATATATTACTTGACCTTCTGTTATTCCTTTTCTAATGCTCTCCTTTTCTTTATGCAGATCCAAGTTTCTGACCTATGTCATTTTCCTTCTTTTTAGAATAATTTATTTTAATATTTCTTGCAAGCAGGTCCACTGGTGACAAGTTCCTTCAGTTTCTGTTTTTCTGAGGAAGTTTTTATTTTCCTTTTTTATTTCAGGGTAATTTCACTAGATAGAATTTTAGATTGTTGGATCTTTTCAATACTTTAAATTGAAACCCATTCTCTTCTTGCTTGCATAGTTTCTGAAGAGAATTCTGATATAATTCTTATCTATGCTCCATGATAGGTAATCTTTTTTCCTCTAGCATCTTTCAAAGTTTTGTTTGAAAGTTTTCTTTGAAATTTTCTGTGTCTTTTATTTTCTGCAGTTTGTATATAATATACCCAGATATTTTCTTTCTTTCTTTCTTTTCTTTCTTTCTTTCTTTCTTTCTTTCTTTCTTTCTTTCTTCTTTTTAGCAATTATACTATTTAGTGTTTTTTGAGCTCCTGAATTTGTGGTTTGGTGTCTATCATTAGTTTTGGCAAATTCTCAGTCATTGCTTCAAATATTTCTTCTCCTTTCTCTCTTTCTTCTCCTTGTTAGCCTCCCATTACTCATATGTTACATGTTTTGTAGTTTTCCTACTCTTTTTGGATTTTCTGGGTTTTTAAAAGCCTTTTTTCTCTTTTTTAGTTTTTTTCAAAAAATATTTATTTATTTATTTATTTTGAGAGGGGGAAAGAGAGAGAGAGACAGAGAGACAGAGAGCACAAGCGGGGAGGGGCAGAGATAGAGGGAGAGAGAGAAAATCCCAAGCAGGCTCTGCACTGTAAGCACAGAGCCCTATGTGGGGCTTGAACCCACTGTGAGATCATGACCTGAGCCAAAACCAAGAGTCAGATATTTAACCAACTGACTCACCCAGGTGCCTCCTCTCTTTTAGTTTTTGACGTTTCTATTGACATATCCTCAAGCTTGCTGATTTTTTATTAGCTGTGTCTAGTCTTTGAATGAGCCCTGCAAAGGCATTCTTTGTTCTTGTTATAGTTTTGGTTTCTTGTATTTCCTTTTGATTAATTCTTAGAGTTTCCATCTGTCTGCTTACATTACCCATCTGTTCTTGCATGTTACGCATTTTTTCCATTAGAACCCTTAGCATATTAATCCTATTTGCTTGAAATATGTCATCTGGTAATTCCAACATTTTTGCCATATTTGTGCCAGTCTGATGCTTGCTCTGGCTCTTCAAACTGAATTCTATTGTCTTTCAATATGTCTTGACATTTCTTGGTGAAAGCTGGGCATGAGGTACTGAGCAAAAGGATTGGAGGTAAAAAGGCCTTTACGATGAGGTTTTATGTTTATCTGGCTAAGAGTTTGGCTGTGTTTACTGTTGCTGTGGCTGTAGGTGTCAGAGGCTAAAATTTTAGCTGGTATCCTTGCTTTTATATCCCCTGTTGTCTTTGGAATTCCCTAGAGACCTTGTTAAATAAAGTTAGATATGCAATTCTTTCAGTTGTAATTCCTTATTATTACACAGGAGTCCTATTGATGCAGTGGCAAGAGGAGGAGAGGAAAACATTATGTAGTCCTATGATTCATTTCAGTCTTTTAGTGAGCCTGCATCCTTGGCTGTGACCTTGACATGTGATGTGAGGCTTCTCCTCTCCCTTAGTGGGGGTAGGAGAGCTGGAGGGGACTAGAGGTGATATTTTCTTTCCTCCACATGGAAGGCTAGTGAGAATTGGAGAGAGTATTTTTCATCCTCCACACACAAGGCTAAAGCAACCTGCAGGTGGGCATTCCCCTTCTCCCAGATTGGGCAAAATCCTAGTGTATTTCATCAAAAACTATTTCATCAGTTTCTTTTGAGAGCAAGTCTTGGTAAGAACAGAATTCTCTGGTTTTATTTCAAGTTGGTAATCTTTCCCCTCCCCACACTGGAATCAGGATGGGACTTTGCTCTGATCTTCACTGTGAGAACCTGGTAGGACTTCTGAAGGTAAAACTCATAAAAGTATAAGGGCCCCACTAAGACTGAGCATGTCCCCCTGGAGTTGTAAGTTCTCAAACTTATCCACATGCAGTCTCCAGCAATTTGTACAGTTTAAATTTTTCTACCCTGGTACTGGTTCCCATGGAGGTGTTCTTTCTTGTTAATTATGATTCTCCATATCGGCCTATGTCTCCAATTTTTGAGGTAGCAATTTGACCTGTGACTTCAATTAAAAAAAATACTTTAAGGAAAACCATCCCACTGGAGCCACTTTTGTTTATTGGTATTCTTTTGCATGCCTTTTAGAATCCTAGGTCACCTGTTTCTGAATAATATTTAATCTCAGCCAGCTTGATATAAGCTTGGTACTCCCTCTGTGTCCCATTGGGCAATATTCCAAATTACAGTGTATGAGTGGTATTCTTCCAGGATTTCCTCTAATTATTTTTCATAATTCTGTACAGCTTTTTTGATTAGGGAATTGTAAGTCAACCTTCATATTTCCTCAATATCACTACACTGGATCTCATCAAAGCTATTCTGTTTTTTGCCATTCAATTAGTACCCTGTCTGAGTTTTCATGCTTAGGATGCCCATCCTATCAGCACACAGACCCTATCATCTATCTAATCTAATCTAATCTATCATCTTTCTAAACATATATAGATATACAAATAAACATATATAGCTATACACACATATGCCTAAATATTTCCATGAATTTCAACTGTGTAATGTAGGATGTATGGCAAGGTAAACACCTGTAGAAAGTAGGATTTATGGCAAAGTAAACACCTGTGCTCAAGTTAGCATCTTTTCTAGGTAACCTCAAGTCTTTTCCACACCATTAAGTAGGTGACTGGGAGTTTCCAGAATACCTTGAAAAAATTAGTCATACAGAACAGGAACTCCCAGTATGGTAGCATTTACTAGAGGACAGCCTTGTCCCAATGGGCCATGCCTTCAGGAAAATCAAGGAGCGATGCACATTTTGAATCATGACACCTCTGCCAAAATATAGGACAAAGACACTGTCAAGTAGATTTACCCATGGAGTCACCTAAGGGTACTCATGCATAGCACAACATGGCACACTTATTTGATAAAAGTTATCGTGATTAATTCTGGCATGGGGGAGGGTTTTTCCAGATGAGTTTTTTGTTTTTTTTTTTTCGCCGATAGGGAGGAAATAGTGCACAGAGCCACGTAGGTTTAAATAATAACTTTTGCATATAAAAGAAGAAAAGATAATTATTTCTCAGGATGTGATGGTAACCATTATGCTCAAACCCAAGAATAAAAGAATTGCACAGGCTCTGGAGGTAGGCCTGCAATTGCACTTATTACCATAATCTCCCAAGAGGCTCAAAACTAACATAACAGGTTGCAAGCAGATTCTTGTCATCTGGTGTGAACACAGGCCATAATCATAAATGGTGTAACATGTTTTCAAACAGGTTGGAGTAATTCTTAACAGACATTCGTTAGCAGCTCAAGTTCCTAAACACTGAAAAAAGAGAATTATGGGCAAAGACTGGCAGTTGAACACTTGAGTCCATGTTATGATATTTACTAGGCTGCTCTTGGAGGCGTCAGCTGTGCACATTTGGCTGGTTACATAAATAGTTGCTGCTATTCACACTACAACCAGATTTGATGTTTATAAGACTTTATTAAATATTATATCAATTGGTCTGGCTGGGCAATAGGTGGTAGCATATGGTTCCAATACTTACTGACCCACCAGAATGAAAGAACTTATAGGCTGGGTTTTACAATGAGATATACATTCTTACTAAGTATTTGAATCAAGTAGTTAAGACAAGGAATTGGCTAGAAATTTAAAAAAAGCCACATTGGTCTGAGAGAGATGTTCTATACTCCACTTCTACCTCTAACTATCAGACTCTTCTTAGTTGGGTCTCATGTTACCATTCACAAGTAAGAAGTTATATTATATAATCTCTTTTAAAAATTTCAATCTTGATATCTTCTCAAAAATATTTGGCAAGCTTTTCATAAAACTAGGGATATGTAGTTCCTGTCTAGACCAATGGGAATGGACTATTCATGTAGAAATTCATTCATTCATGTACATGTCTCTTTGAGGCTTTTTTCTCTGTCTTTCTTTTTCCTTTTTTTATTCTGCAAGTTATTTCCTGCCTAACCAACACTGAGAACTCCTTCTATAAATGTCTTTTAAGTCTTAAATGGATTTTGACTAACAAAGCATTAGTATCCACCAGAATTTCCTAGCCATATGGTACACCTCAAGAGAACAAGGACTAAACCTACATAGAACCTAAAGCAACTACCCAGGGCAAAGATGATGACAAAGGGAAGCAGTGAAAGCCTAAGTAGAAAAAAGGGTATGGAACATTTAAGGCACTCTCAGACATTTTAAATGCCCCAAGCAATTCTGATTCGAGAAACCAGGATTGGGATGCATTTCAGAGTACTGATTTAGGAGTCTTCACAGTGTGATGCAGTCCAGGTGATTGATCAAGATGACCAATTTATGCAAGAAAAGGGAAGTCAGTGGAAAGTGTACAACCCTGGGACAGAGCTGTAAAATCCTAAAACAATAGGACAGGATCTAATTAGATGGCTGGTGGACAGAGCTTGACATCCCTGGAGGGCAGGTAGGAAGTCTCCATTAGAGTTTCCCCACACTGAAGCCACTGTAGTCAGGAAACTGTGTGGGGGGTGAGGAGGAGGAAGTGTTAGATTTAGGAAAACATTTTCTAAATCAGTTCTAAAGCGCCAGAGGGAAGACCTTAATTAGGTTTTGGTGTTACAGCCCTAGAGTAAGAAAGTTTCTAAACTCTATTATTTAACACAACAACAATTTATTTCTTTCCAACCTCTCACATCATGAAATCTAGTTAAATATTTTTCAATTATCTCTCCTCATCTAAATCCTCACTTGCTTGTCCTAGTTCAGATCCTTATTATTTCCAGCCTGAATTAGCCCCAGCTTTCTTGTTGGGTCTGCTCTATACACTCCTTCTCTTGCAACCCAGTTCATCCTCTGTATTCACTAGCGTATTTTTTACGCAAATATGAAATATGGCTTAAAATTTTAAGCTGTTGCCTATCCCTGGCAGGACAAATATTCTCTGTAATGTGTGGCTGTCCTTTACCATCTGCCTGCTTCTCAAGATTCTTTTCCTTGAACCCTCCATAAGTGCTCAGTTCCAATCAGGTACATCAACCTGACCATTTCCTTTTTAGTAATCCATGTTGACATGGGAAATGGAGGCTGAAAAAGATGATTCCCCAAACTAGAATGGAGAATCCAAAGCTTTTAGGGATTAGAATACAGACAGATTCCAGGTGTAACTGGGTCAGCCCTTTCCCTGTGTTATATAGCACAAGGCCTTCCCTAGTCATCCACAACTCCCTTCGATGCCCTTATGGCTCCTGTTTGGTTGGGTTTTAGTGACTAATTATAGCACCTCTGACTCAGTCTGTCTCCTCTAAAGGATAAGAAGAGGGGATATTGTTGAGTTCACCAAATCTAGTAGGGATGAGCCTACCTGCCTTCCAGGACCAATCCCCATGTCCTCTCCTGAAGAGAAGACTCTTTTTCCGAACCTTCACTTCATAAAAGATTGATTATTTGCATTGAATCAATAGGAAAGGTAGGATTCTATGAATTACTGATGCGGTCGATCTCTATTGATCTTAACTCATAAATACAGCACAAAGAATTCTGCTCCCTTACGGGAGGAGGCATTAAGTGTCAGCCATGCTGCATCAGTACAAAGTGATGATCCCAGATGCAGAGACATGGAGTTGTGAGGTGGAAAGATATGGGAAATAGTCAACGAAAAAGAATTTTATATTAATGCCTACTTTATTTATGTGTGTAGTTTTCTTTTTCTTCATGGTCTTATTAGGCAAATAAAAATTGACAAATATGTCAGTCACCTTCTTTTCCCCTTGATGTACTGCTCTATGATGTCTGTATCACCATCTATTTGACTTCATTCAATATTTCTTATTGAATCAAAACTCAGAAGTGGGGACAGAGTTACAATTTATTGGTTTTCCAAATTCAGACATCTGAGGGAAACCTATAAAGTGTATCAGAATTTGTACACTGACTTATATTTTGTTTCTAAATGGAAAAAAGAAAATTCCCATCTGATTATGTCACCTTTCCTTTCATCGTCTATGGAAATAAAACACTGACAGGGAGACACTTTATGTGTTATTCTGTAGTTTTTTTAATAGGAAATTAACAAACTGGACTCTGGTTGTACACATTATTTTATGCATTAATCTGATTATACCCAATCTCTACTGCAATCATCTTTCAGACTGCCCCTCAGATTTACATATATTTTGAATAGTTTTAAGAGAATTTAATAGTCTAATAAAGATGAAAACTAAATCAATATGCATTATTCATTTTAAGAGCTGCATTTGCTTAAACGCTCTAATCCTTCTATTATTTAGATATGAAAGTACAAGATTTATTTTACTTCCCAGTGATAATTGTTTACATATATGTAGCACTCTTGCATCTATTCCTAATTTTGATCCTCAAAAGGATGTTATGAAAGTAGCAAAGTAGATGTCAGTCCCGTTTTACAGATGAGTAAACTAAAATGTAGATGGGTTTGAAGATTTTCCTGAAGTCACTGTAAATGGTAAAAGCCAGTGAAAAACAAGTCTTACAAAGCTGAGGTGAGGCCATCAGAGTACCTAGGTGTATTAATTAGGACTTTTGGTTTGCAAGTTCGTTAAGAGGGTTTTTGAGGCAGTTGACATGACTTAGACATTTACCATGAATGAACAGGGGATGTGTCACAGGTCTTTGATGGGAGAACTTACAGGGATTTTTCATTTTGAAAGGACCATTCTGGTTGCTTTTCTGAGAATAGACCATAGAGGGTGAAAGATGGAAGCAAGGATACCTGTTACATCGCCATTGCAACAACCCAGGGTTGGATAGCAGGAGCTTGGATCAGGAAAGTAAGGAATAAAGATGGTGAGAAGTGATCTGACTCCAGATGAATTTTAAAGTGTCAGTAGGATTTGCTGATAATCATGGAACATGAGATAAAAGAGGAGCAAAATATAACTCAGTTTTGTGTGTGAGATGCACAAAGTATGCATGGGATAATGGGATTAACTGGAATGGGATAATGCAGGTAGAGAAACTTTGAAAGGCAAGATTAGAATTCCAGGCTTAGAAATGTTGTTAGAAACATTTTTGGACCTCTTAAGCCAGGGTGTTAGGTAATCAGTTTTCTATGTAAACCTGGAGCTTGGGGAAGAGGTTCAAGTGGAAATACAAGTTTAGGAGTCATATCTGCTTTGTTCTTCTCTCTTTGCAGAACTTTCTCTGCTCTTCAGTTCACAGAAGGAACAATGCACCTTAAGAGGTGGCATAGACAGAGTAAAGTTATTTGGTCCCAATTTCAATTTATTGAAGAGAAAACCTGATTGGTTCATCATTACTCAGGGGTCTACATCTTGACCAATTAACTACAGCCAGGAAGAGGGGTTGTGAGGTAGACACATGGTCCAGCCTTGTAGGAGTGGTGAGTGGTTCCTGCACCAGAGTTAAACAGACAAACCTGTGGTTAACCACAGTACACAACCCAGAGTTGTTGTTGTTTAATGTTTATTTATTTATTTTGAGAGAGAAAGAGAGAGAAGGGGAGGTGCAGAGAGAGAGGGAGAGAGAGAATCCCAAGTAGGCTGCATGCTGTCAGTGCAGAGCTCAACCTGGGGCTCAAACCCATGAACTGTGAGATTATGACCTGAGTCGATATCATGAGTTGGATGCTTAACCGACTGAGCCACCCAGGTGCCCTCATGACTAAGAGCTTTTAATAGGTGAGAGAGCTTAATACATTTGTGAGTTATAATAAAACCATATGCAACCAAACTTGAGAGGATAGAGGGAAATATCTATTAAAGGACTGTAACAGAATACAGACAGGTATATTAACCCTTGACTTGAAACATAACAAGTAATTCAAGAAAAATTGCAGAGAGAAAAATCCAATTACCCATCATGAATATCAGAACAGACAGAACAGTATCCTGATAGAAGATCTTTGTCATATTCAAATTTGAGAGTTAAACTCAAATTCACATTTGATCTCATGATAATTCTGAGACTCATTAATGGCTGCTGTATTCCAATTTGATATTTAAATAATTCAACTCAACGTTTCAGCAGATCACTAAGTTTTTCATTACATTTTCCATAAAATCAACTTCTTTTTTCTCCTATACCTTATACCTCTTTTGTCTTGATTTTATTTGTGATTTATGTAAAAGATGCCTTTAACATTTATAAAAACTAAAATAAAATTATACATTACTATGTACACAGAATTAATGTATTAAAACTTTATTTCTTTTTGTTAAAGGCCTTAATACTTATTCCATATTAGTGATGGATGACCAAAGCTTATTATTATCACTGACATGAACCCCAAAACTATCTTGTAGGGCAAATGATCAGAAAGGTGGTGCCATAATTGATTAATAAAGCCACCTGATGGTGTTGGAAATCATCAAAGATCTAGTTGGCATAATGATAAGTTTTGTGTTAAAGTTGCTGTAAAAAAAGAGAGTGCACTTTATTAGAACAAACATTACAATGTGTTGTTACTACCCTCTGTTCCTTTCCAAGAGTAAACATAAAGATTTCTTAATAACATCTCTTCTTATAGTGTGGATCTGACAATGCACTTGTGCTGAAAGTGCACAGATCTCCGATGTGAGACCTGGTGGGAAATTTGTGTTTTTAACAAGCTCCCCAAAGTAATGCTTATATGTACTATAGTTTAAAATAACATATGCTGAGAGTCAACAGAACCAAATTATTTATAAATTTGATATCAGCAAGAAAAGAAACGAAGAAAAGGGAAGAAAAGGGAAGGGGAGGGAAGGGGACGGAAGGGAAGGGGAAGGGAAAGGAAAGGGACGGAAAGAAAAAGGCAAACACGGAATCAGATACAGGATGTATTTCACAACCTTAAATTTTAGAAGGGAAAGAAGGGCATGCGTTCTGATTGAAGTGGGCAAAAAGCCAAGGTCATTAAAATTCTGACTGACTCCCTGCCTGATTTCTTAGTGACCTGGTCATATTTTAAGCAATTCATCAATCAAGAATAAATATTTAGTGAGAATGTACGGCATGCTCAAGGTGTGGTGTGATTTCTCCTGGTCCCTGGACATATGGACATATGTTATATTTGTGTGATTGATTGTGCATGATATCTCAGTATTTCTGCACTCCATTGGCAGGATGTAACCACTACTACACCCGAATTGCCCTCAACAGGCTACTTATGAAGGAGATGGGAAACAAACCCAAATTAAATAAATGAGTCAGATTTAGATACTAGGCAAATCCAATAGGACCATGCTGAATGTGGTTGAGGTTTCAAATCCGTTCTGTGATGAACACAGACAGCCTGAGCTTTAACAGCATTCTCTGAGGTTGTATCACATTGACTAAACCATATATTTCAAATTACATTGATTTTTTAAAAGTATTTACTTTATAGACTAATTGAAGTTTAAAAAGCAAAGGATTTAGAATCCAATAATCTGTGTCCAGGTTTGACTGAGCTTCTTTTACATGTCCTATTTAAAATATGGATGATTATGGGTTCCTTACAGGACTCTTTGGGCAATGAGAAGCAAATGCATTATTATATCAGAGATCATCTTGATGCTATAAAGGGCTATACAAATATTGTTTGAAACAATCAACTGTTCATTTCAGGTAGACCCATGACAGAACTAAAGTTCAAAGCTTGTCACTTGCACTAGGATTTTGATAACATGCCTTGTAAAAACCATAGGAAGCTAGAAATTGGCAGGATTTTTGGCTCAATGTGTAAGGATTTTCTGAGGAGAGACATAGGGCTAAGATCCAATTAGGCTAGAAAATACCCAGCAAACAACAGGCAAGTGCTATGCTAGAAATATCATGGTGTTTCACCTCCCTTAGCTGCCATATGTCCGTGATCATTAATTATAGTGACTTCATCCATTGTTCTTGGGGTGGTATCTTGAATTCTCTATATTTCTTTATTGGGTGCTCCCAGGTACTGTGCCGAGCAATTCACCTGCATTAGCTTAGTTATTCTTCACAATATCAATCTGAGAAACACATGACACTGGCCCCATTTTATGATGAAAGTAACCTCCATAACAAGAAGAAGCTTGTCTGTGGTTATACAGAAAGGAAGAGATGAAATCTGAATTTAAAACAAGACCATTTTTACTCCAGAACTCTCACTGGGAAGTGCCTCATTATAATTCCTCCTAGGGTTTTTAATTATTTTGAATGACATATTAAAAGATGTGTTAATTATGTTCTTTGTTGTCATTTTCATAAGTTTCATGTATTTTAATTTTTTTCTATTGAAATATTTTTAACAATCTTAATTGGATTCCTTACACATTAGGTTCTAAGCTCTAGAATTGGTTCTCAGAAATAATTCATCCTGCCTTTAATGTAGAATAAATGCATGATACATTTTACATTTTAGAATATTGATATTTTCAACACTTAAAACATTTTCAGTAATACATCTGCACCTGCTTTCAGGGCTAAAGACTCTAGAGATTAACCTTCCATCTGAGTCTTAACCTGTCCCCCAAAATAGCCATATGCAGCATAGGGAATATAATCAATGGTATTTTAATAGTGTTGTGTGGTGACAGATGGTATTGTGGTGAGTACAGCATTAATGTATAAAGTTGAATCACTATGTCGTACACCTGAAACTAATGTAACGTGGAGTGTCAACTATACTGAAATTAAAAAAAAAAATAGAAAAGAAAGAGCCATATAAAGAGGAAAAAATTGTGAGAAGTTTGCTTATCTGACAAGTCAAGGGAAACTAGTGATCCAAGAGGGATGAAGGGCCAGGCAAAGAGGAACAAGGAAACAATTGGGGGTGGGCTCTGCTTGTCACAACGTTATAGACTCCAAGGATTAGTGGACCACAGGTAGCCCTGGCCTCTTAAAAATTAAGCATGTATGCCCAGCCTGCAGGATCTCAACCACTCCCTTACAGCCAGCGGGCAGAATGGACAAATGTGATCCAGTGTACTGGGAAAGAAATGACATATCTAAATGCATCACAGTGTATATTCTAAATATTCCTTTTACAATATGACCGTTGACTTGAATCCTGGTTCTGTCATTTACTCATTGAATGATCTTAAGAAACATACTTATTATCTATACCTAAGTTTTCTCATGAGTAAAATGGGGGATCATAATAATGCCTACTTCATTAGGTTATTGAGAAGAACGCATGAGTTAATGCATGCCAAATATATAAGTAAACAGAAAGATGCCTGTCCCATAATAAGCACTCAGTAAGTAATTGCTAACTATTGATTTTATTACCTATTTTTGTCTATTGTGGTTCAGACCATACTGCATGGAAAGATAAACATAATACTTGGCACAAAGATGGCACTCAGTAAATATCATTGAATTAAATAATACATTTAAACTTTCCTCCATGAAATTACTTAACTATTCATGAAATAGTAAATTCTCTATATTGTAAGACATTGTATGCAATTAAAGAAGAATTCGTGCATAATCCTATTCTTATTGGGTACTGCTGGAAATGTTTCCTTTGTTAAAGTCAAAGCTAACACTGACCATTATATATTTTCAGGAAAAGACCACATCTGATGGTCTTCCAAGATATATGAATCTTTAGATTTCCAATAAAAGAGCTCTGATGAGAAGGAGAGATTTGGCTTTGGACTGCTCTCTTCTAAGAGAATTCTGAGCTCCTTGCCTGACAAATCATTACTAACAGAAGTGCCTGGTTAAGACACGATTTGTTGTCAGTAATAGGACAGTCTTTCAAAGCAGGTCTTGTAGATTTTAAGCCACCAAATCATGCTCAAGAAAAGCTTTGTGTTTAATTGCATTCTTCCCCCCTTCCCCAAACCACACTTTCTCACATAAATTGTATCCTACATCGCTATGCTAGAGGGATACAAAATAAAATCTCTAAGGACTAAGAGGACAGCAAGCTTGGTCTCATAATATCCAGTCCAATTTTCCAGAAGTTTAGGCAAAAGTGATAATTTGGAGTAATCCTTACCTCATACTCCAAACCCAGAGAAATGCACCCAGCACTGCTCTTTGTTATGTAAATATCATCCCCCTCTACCTGAAAGACACAGCTTGAGTTTACTTTAATCCACCAGCTCTCCTCTAAGTGATAAGGAACAGTGCAAGGCTTGCATATGTTCAGTACCATTCACTGGAGCTGTGAACACTGACAGGCTGGCAGCCCCCTCCTTCCCCCTGGTTACCAGCAGAATTGCTGCCGCCAGTGTCTGTTGCTGTTTCACACGCCTTCCTTACACTCCTTCTTTTTCCAGAAAGGCATTGTATTTCATGAAAGAAGCCTGGTCTGGCAGCCAGGGACAAGAAAGTGGGAGAAAATAACAGTGCTCCAGCTTATCAGAAATAAACTAATAAGAACAGAGGTACAGTCGTGGTAGCGGAAAGCATACTCTAGCCCAGGACTGAGCTATGCAACTTCCTCTGCTATCAAATTTCCAGTCCCTCGTGCCAAGGCAAGATCTCATCTATTAAGTTAAGATGAGACTCCTTAAGTCTTTTCTCACTCAAAGATAACACTAATATGGAAATTAAATCAAACATTGGAGTTTTCAGTGAGGAAAGAGTTGGATATGTCCAGAGTCCTACATGGAATTTACTACATAGACCAACATATGAAAATTTAGTTAAATAACTTCATTTTACAAAGAATAAAACTGAAATCCAAAAACATTAAGTGGGATGGATTCAGGATTCAAACTTCAATCACCTAACTTCCAATCCAGTGTTCTTTGCATATAACTTCATCAAAATTTCCAATGGAATATGTCCAGGCATCATCTGGTAGCTTGTGGAGGGGGTAATTTAAGATTAAAATAATAATAATAATAAAATGAGAGAGAGAGAGAGAGAGAGAGAGACCTTTCAGAAGTCACAGAAATCAGCTCTCATTACTTGTGTAACTCATCCTGTATTTAGATCTTAAAACCTGTAAGTGCAGACTTTTGTAGGACTTTCACTCATGGGAATGCTTGTGTGAGAGGGGACAGAATGGAGATGTTCAATTCCACAGGTAAGAAGTATAATACAGGCCTCTTAAGATAAAGTCTGGATAAATTTTATCTCTGGACAGTATTTTAAGTAAAGCTGATGATTATAATTTGAAACAGATTTCCTGTATTTTTGCCTCCAAATTTTAAGAATCTATTTAAGATATTTATTCTACATGATTTTATCCCACAGTATATTCACTTTTACATTTTGAATCTCAGAGATTTTTCTCTAGTGCTTCAAATTTAGGAAATCTAGAATGACAGCTTTCCTCCAAACTTCCATCTTTGGCCATCTGGATTGAACTAAAATCTCTGATTTGAATGGAGCCACTGGAGATAATAATTGTGGCCTTCCACAAGACATCCTTCTCCAAGTTTTCCCATGTGTCATCAAATCCAGGCAAGGAGCTGGTCTTTATAAATTGTACTCAGTTTACAGC
Source organism: Neofelis nebulosa (assembly GCF_028018385.1). Taxonomy (NCBI): domain Eukaryota; kingdom Metazoa; phylum Chordata; class Mammalia; order Carnivora; family Felidae; genus Neofelis; species Neofelis nebulosa. Next base: position 48,108,521 of record NC_080790.1, on the reverse strand, counting down.
TGGAGATCTTTAATGGGTAGGGCATTTTATCTATAGCTGTGCATATATAAAGAATGAATATGGGATAAATACATAATTGAAATGGATTTGGTCAAAAGTAATGAGGTATCAGGTAAAAAGGAGACAAGACCAAATAAATGAAGTTATCAAAAAAAGAATAATACTCAAGTTTATTTTTATTCTCTCAGCAAGGGGTAAACCATTTCCTGAATAGATGAACTTTATCCGTCAGTTTAAGCTAAATTATGATGCTGTAACAGGCAACACTAAAATCTCAGGGACTCACAACAAAGTTGTATTTCTCTTGGAAGTTATATGTCTATCACAAACTGGCTCTGACTCTGTTTCATGTTGTCTTACTCCAGTATTCAGGCTTACAGAGGAGACCTAATTTAGGACATTACCAATCTCATGTCGAAAAATGTAAGTCAGAGCTAACACAGGAAGAATTTATGGAAAATAAGTGTTGATATTTTCTCTTAAACCTCACTAATAATTGATTGGCCAGAGTAAGTTATGTGTTCAGGCTTAAGACGAAGAGATGTGAGATGATACTCCAAAGGGAGGGCCACTGCAAAGAAGGATCCTCACAAATCAGCAACAAGAACATGAACAACATGAACATGAGCAACATGAACATGAAATGAGCATGGTTCATGTTGAACCATGATGCAACTCACTACATTGTCCTGTATGTCAGAAGAGGGATGCCTTACAGTTGAATATGTCATGTAGCCTCATATCACCTCCCAATAAAAATAATTATGAAAGTATATACCTCTCCTTCAAAAAAAAAAAAAAAAGAAATGGAGACTGGCCACCAACCAAATGCCAGACTCTTGTTTAGTCTGAAGAGTAAACAGATAATCAAATGTGTGTAGTATGACCACGTGTCCCAGTTTTCCAGACATAATCTCCTTTCACTTTCAAAAATGTCCTGAGGTTGTATGTTTAAAAATTTTTATAATGAAATATTGACCTAAAAAGTGTTGTAGATTGATGGTCAGCTATATCGTCACTCCCAAGGATAGGTAATACCTCTCTCTACGTGTTATTGTCTCAGAAATACTGGCCCTAAAACCATCAGGAAGTAGAAAAACACAAGCTTATTCTGAGGTGTTGTCAATAACAGTCTGGAAAGGCTCTTTCCTCACATATCCATGCTCTCGTAACTTTCTGCATTTGGGTAGGAACAACGAAACAGAAATGAATTGTCACTATTAAACCAAGCAAAAGTAAGAGAGAAGTAGTCTAAAATGGCACTGTAAGTCCAAGTGAATACAGAAGGAATCTATGGAAATTGTGATTTTTTTTTTACATCCTTCCTCAAGTGTGAGTACTACAGAGCCAGGTGGTGGGCTGGTAAAAGAGCAAAAAATAAGATCTTTGCACAGAAGATGAGTAAAGTGGCACAACCACTTTCAAAGCACAATTTGTTGATATTAATTCAAATTCTAAATAATGTACATGTTACTTATTTCAGCAATTTTTCTTCTAGAAACTCATGCTAAGGAAATAATCATAGCTCTAAGCAAAGAAGTGTGAAAGCAATTATTTTCACTACCATTTTTAGAACACTTACAATGAACTAAGCACAGAACTAAGCACTTTGCATACATTTTTTAGTTAATACTGACAAAAATGGAATGAAGTCTGAATGATCGTCCCCCTTTATCCAGGAAAAAAGACGGTAGTCTAAACACTTCAAAAAACAAACAAAAAAAGCCCTTAAACAGAATGAAAGAGTAAACTTTTGAATCCAGATATGTTAATCTGGATAGGTTAGAAGAGCTTCCCCATGCTGTTTTCAAAAAATTAGAAACTACCTAAATAAGGAGAAATTAACCACCTATTACTTACACCATAGTCCAAATATCCATTGGAGAGATAATTGCAGTTATCAAAAAGAATATTTTAGATGAGGACATCAGCAAAACTGGCACAATAGTAACTCCAAGAGTCCGTCCACCCACAGGAACATTGAAAAATCAAGCAAAAATTATCAGAATCAACTGTGTCAGAACTGTGGAAAATAGTCAAAGGCGTACAGCAATCAAATCAACACTAAATCAAGAAGAGTATAACTTAAAAACCATAAAAAGTTGTGGCGCTTTTGCTTGCATTTGTACCATTCCCTCCTTGGTGGTGGCAGTCCCGAACATGGCAGCCTGCTTGCTGCGTGGAATCCTCTGTGGTTCCACGGTGGGCAGGCATACCTTATTCTCAAAGAACCATATCTACGTGTTCTAACCTGTCTGGGGGCTACCTGAAGATTGACACAAAATGTATGACTTAATTTTGCCTCACATAGAACTCACACAATCTGGAAAAGTGGTAGACATTCCACAAAGACATTGTAATACAAGTGAACAACTTGCTGTGGCCCGTAGCTAAAGATTATAGTTACAACAAACAATGAAACATATAAATCCTAGGAGTAAAAGTTGGGGAGAGAGGTGTTTTGTTTTGTTTTTTTAATTCCAAAGTATGCATGTATACTATAGAATTTTAAAGTTACGTATATTCCAGGTCAAGATACATGCTCAATGAAAGACCTGAGAAGACCCTAAATTTTCACTATAAAACACTGCTGAAAGAAATTAAAGAAGACATCTATGAACATCTCATGTTCACAGATTGGAAGATTAATATTGTTAAAATGTTGATACTGCACAAAGAGATTTACAGAATCAATGCAATTCCTGTCTAAATCCCAATGATATATTTTGTTTGTTTGTTTGTTTTTGTTTTGTTTTGTTTTGCAGAAATAGAAAAACTCATCCTAAAATTTATATGAAACCTCAATAGACCCTGAATAACCAAAACAATCTTGAAAAGAAAAAAACAAAGCTGGAGGACTCATATTTCCTGATTTCAACACCTACTAAAAAGCTAAGGTGATAAAAACAGTGTGGCATTGGCATAAAGACAGATATACTGGGAAATTTAATAGAATGGAAAGCCTAGAAATAAACTCATGTATATATGGTCAAATGGTATTTGATAAGGGCATCAAGACCATTCAATGGGAGAAAGCAGTCTTTTTAACAAATGGAAGTAAGAAAACTGGATATCCATAAACAAAAAATGAAGTTGGACCCTTATCTAATATTATATACAAAAATTAATTTAAAATAAATCAAAGGTCTAAATCTAAGAACTAAAACTATAAAACTTTTAGAAGGAAACATAGGGCAAAAGCTTCACAACATTAGATTTAGCAACACTTTTTGGATATGGCATGAAAGACCCAGGCAACAACAGGAAAATAGACAATTTGGAATTCATGAAACCTTTAAAATTTTGTGCATCAAAAGACAGTATGAACAGAGCAAAAAGGCAACTCTCAGAATGTGAGAAAATATTTATAAATCTTGTATCTGATAAAGGATTAATATCCATAATATATAGAAAACTCCTAAAAGTCAACAATAAAACCACCCAATTAAAAAAATGATCAAAGGACTTGAATATACATTTCTCCAAAAAAGATAGACACATGTCCAATAAACACATGAAAAGATGCTCAACATCACTAATCATTAGGACAATGCAAATCAGACATGCAATGAAGTATTATCTCATACCCATTGTGATGGCTACTATAAAATTTTAAATAAATAAAATAAAATCAGATAAGATAAAATAACATGTTGGCAAGGATGTACAGAAATGGAAATCATTGGCACTGTTGGCAGAAATGTAAAATAGTATAGCCACTGTAGAGAACAGTATGACAGTTATTTCAAAAATTAAAAATAGAATTGCCATAAGATCTAAAAATTACCTTCTGGCTATATACCCAAAAGAATTAAAATCAGGGTCTCGAGTAGATATTTGTACAAACATTTCCATAGTAACATTCATAGTTGCTAAAATATGGAAGCAATTCATATACCCATTGATGGATGAATGGATAAGCAAAATGTGGTCTATACATACAATAGACTATTATTCAGCCAGAAAAAGGAAGAAAATTCTGACATGCTATACCACGGGTGAAACTTGAAGACATTATGCTAACTGAAATAAGCTAATCACAAAAAGAAACGCATAAGTGTGATTACACTTATACTTGGAGTACTCACAATCATAGAGATAACTAATGGAATGAGGAGATCATGGGGAGTTATTTTTTAATGGATATAGAATTTCAGTTTAATAAGATGGAAGAATGACTTAGATGGATGGTGGTGATTATTGTACAACATTATGAATGCACTTAATACCACTGAACTGTACACTTAAAAATGGTTAAGATGGTTAATGTTATGTTATATGTATTGTACTACAATAAAACATTTTTTTAAAAAGGAACCAAACAAACTCTGGAACTGAAAGCTATAATAACTGAAATGAGCAACTCACGGGGTGGTTTTAGTAGCAGATTTGAGCAAGCAAAAGAAAGAGTCAGCAAACTTGAAAATAAGTCAATTGAAAATATCTAGTCTGAGTAACAGATAAAAAAAAGAAAGAAAAATGAATAGAGCCTAAGACCTGTGGAACATAATCAGTCATCCTAACATATATGTAATGGCAGTCCCAGAAAGAGAGGGGAGAGAAAGAGGCAGAGAGAATATTTGAAGAAATGACTGAAAACTCCCCATATTGGATAACTCTCACATCACGGAAGCTCAACAAATTCCAACAAGAATAAACTAAAAAAGATCCACACCAAAACACATCAAAATCAGATTGCCAAAACCAAAGACAAAATGAGAATCCTAAAAGCAGCAGGAGAGAAGTGACTCATCATAGCCAAGTGGTCCTCTGTACGATTAACAGAAGAAAGTGAGCCGGCAGTCTTAAACTGCTGAAAGAATACACTGTCAGCCAAGATTTCTATACTCAGCAAAACTCCCCTTCAAAAACTGAAGGGAATAGTAAGAGTTTCCAAGATAAATAAGAATGAAGTTGGATTCCTACTTTACAGCATATACAAAAAATTCTCTCAAAATGGATAAAATACCTAAATGTAAGGGATAAAACTATAAAACTCTTAGAAGAGAACATAGGGGTAAACCTTCTTGTCCCTGGATTTGGCAATGGATTCTTAGATATGACACCAAAGCCTGGGCAAAAAAAACAAAAAACAAAAAAATTGGACTTAATCAAAATTAAAAATTTTTATGCATCAAACAACTTTATTAAGAAAGTCAAAAGACAACCTACAGAATAAGAGGAAATATTTGCAAATCACGTATCTGATAAAGGTCTAGTATCTGGAGTACAAAAAGAACTCTTATAACTCAACAACAAAAAAGACAATCAGCTCAAAAATGGGCAAAGGACTTACATAGACATTTCTCCAAAGAAAATATACAATAGCCAGTAACACATGAAAAAATGTTCAATATTAGTCATCATCGGGGAATGCAAATCAAATCACAATGAGATATTGCTTCACTCACTAGGATAAGTATAATTTTTAAAATTGAAAATAGCAAGTGTTCACAAAGATAGAGAGAGATCAAAAGTTTTGCACATTGCTGACATGTATATAAAATAGTGCAGCCACTAACAAAACAGTTTGGCAGTTCCTCAAAAAGGTACATATAGATTTACTATATGACCCAGCAATTCTCCTCCTAGATATATATCCTTAAAAATAAAATAGGTACGCAAATGTTTACTTGCATATAAATATTCATAGCAGCATTATTTATAGTAACTAAAAAGTGGAAACAACCTAAATACCCATTATCTATTGAATACACACACACACACACAATGGAATGTTTTCAGCACAAAAAGAATGAAGTAATGATATGTGTTAATACTTGGATGTATACCTCAAAAGCATTATGTTGTTTGGAAGAAAAAGAAGTCAGAGACAGACGTCACATATTGTATAATTCCATTGAAGTAGTAAGAGTATTCAGAAATATCATGTCAGAAATTAGGTAAGTTGTGTTCCAGTGGTGAATAGGAAATGACTGCTTGATTGATAGTCGGGTTTTCTTTTGAGGTGATAAAAACGCTTTGGAATAAGACAGAGACGGTGGTTGCACAATACTGTGAAAGGATCAAGTACCACTGAATCATACGCTCTTCAATGGTTGATTTTCCAGGTGCTTATATTTTACTTCAATTTTAAAAACATGTTTTAAATATTTTATGAATTGAAAAATGCTGAACATGCATGATGTTAACAGAATATGTATTAAGAGGTTGTGTGTGTGTTTGTGTATTTGTGTATCTGTTTCTCAAAAACATTATCCTGTAAAGGACAGAGTTGTTTTTTTAAAAAAAAATTTAACGTTTATTTATTATTGAGAGACAGAGAAAGAGACAGAGTTCACTCCAAACATTTGTTGAGTGAATGAACAAGTCTATGATTAGGTGAAGGATAGAGAGAAACCAAAATATTACTTCTTGCTATCACTCAGAGAATTGTGGATGATTTTATTTTCTTCAATTTGTTTATTTGCATTTTTCTGATTTAGTTCTTTCAAATAAATATGTGCCATTTTGTAATAAAAACTAATGACAACAAAAGGAGATGGCTTTTAAATTAGGTATTCTTACAATTGACCCCCTTCTTGGGGCGCCTGGGTGGCGCAGTCGGTTAAGCGTCCGACTTCAGCCAGGTCACGATCTCGCGGTCCGTGAGTTCGAGCCCCGCGTCAGGCTCTGTGCTGACAGCTCAGAGCCTGGAGCCTGTTTCCGATTCTGTGTCTCCCTCTCTCTCTGCCCCTCTCCCGTTCATGCTCTGTCTCTCTCTGTCCCAAAAATAAATAAAAAACGTTGAAAAAAAAAATTTTAAAAAATAAAAAATAAAAAAAAAAAAATAAAAAAAAAAAACAATTGACCCCCTTCTTATTCCAGTTTAAAAAAAAAGACATATTCCAGGTAAATATTTCATCAGAGCATGGTACAAGCCAGCCACTAAATCCTTGGGGAAAGACATTGAAAATAATTTTCTTAGGGCACTACTAAAAATGTCTTAGTGCTCCAAATAAGAAGCTGGCATTTCTTTTAAGAAAAATGAAAAAAAAATCAAGTGATGAATAGCAAACATTTTTCCAGGAAAGAGATCTCTGATATAAAAACAATAACAGAATGCGACGACCATGTCATCATTGTGGGTGCAAATTGCTGAAAATATACAACAGGAAAAGCAAGGTCAACAGATATTAACATACTATTTTTCAGAGCCCCAAGCAAGCAGATTAATATGCTACTTAATAAAGTGCAAGCTTTTCAGAGGTGGCTGTTTAATGAACAATTATAGAACTCCAGATGTTAAAGAAGGAATTGAAGACAGCATAGTATTTTGGAACTCATAATGAGTCTGGATATAATGAAATCTACTTCAGTAATGAGACGACAATAGACCTAAAACATGGATCCCTGAAGCAGTGATGAGTTAACCTTTAAAAATCATTGTGAAATCTAGTTAAGAGAAAGAGGTGAAAGCTCAGATTCCTTAATCTCATTAATTGGAAACTTCTGCATACTGCACACACTGAAAATCAGTTTCATTATAACAGAAAGCCTCAACCATATAAGAATAAAAATTGTTTTCACCAGGATATTATTTGAAACTAAACTAGGGAATTTAAATTAAGGGGGAAAGAGCCTTAAACATTTATGGTCACTAGGAAAAAATAGAATAAAGCAACAGTCTGACTGGTTTCATTTGATCAGAATTGACTTTTCAACTTTAGCTGGAGGCTGTCATATTTCTCTAGAGAATTCATTAATGATGTATTTGGAATTCCAATAAAAATTCAAAGTTAGAAAATAACAGGAGCTCCCTGTCCACGATGAAAATCAGAGTCTATGTGCCGAATATGACATCATCTTGCCACATCTGTACTGAAATGACCAGCTACAATAGGGAAATCTGACAAATCATCTACAGTTTTTAATTGCAAGCAATAGAAAAACCTGGAGTTTATGGAAAGGCTATTAAGTCACACACACAGAATGACCAGGCATCCTTGAGATCACACTTTGGAAACAGTTGGAATCAAGGGCAACTATACACTATGACGTCTATCCGTCCCCATTGTTACTGAATGCAGGATGTTCTAGTTTGCTACCTTAATGCCGATGTGCAAAATATAGAATACCATGTGTACTGGAAAACTGATATTGCTGCCAACACCACCATCACCAAAACTGAGTCTACAGTGTTCCCACTTCTGTGTATTACTAACTCCCGTTTCAAGGTCAGAGTGTGTGAGCTTAAATGTTAGGGCTTAAATCCTTTATCTGTCCTTTTGTTGCAAGGGAGGCTGACTTCTCAGTTCCTATAGGAAACAGAGGATTCGGTTCCTATGAAGACAAACACAGAGGAAGTTCCCAAGTATGCGATGATATTTCAATAATGGACTGGTAAAAATTATTATTACCTATGATCTAAAATTTTGGTTGTGCACCTCAATATATATGTTTCTTGCATTTTGAAACAACGTTCTTGCCTATCATAATGCAACTATCACATATCGCCAGCAAAACCTCTCACCTCATAACCTTGTAAGGAGACGTCCAAAGTCATGTTATGTACTATGTCAACAAGATCTATTGATAATAGTGTTTCTTTACTTCTGCCTGAATACCATCTATATATAGGCAAACTACTAAGTCATAAAAGTAGCCAAACCTATTATATTCAACAATATAGGAGAAAAAAAAGAAATATTCTCTCTGTCTCCCAACACACACACACACACACACACACACCCATACATGTCCATGCGAAGGAAGAAAACACATATATATGATACATTAATTCTTTGACTTAATTCTGCAAGTAGCTATGAAATGGATTTACTATTTCCCTTCTCTAGTAATAGCTAAAGGTTACTTTTATTCTCATCCAGCTCTTCAAATGGTCAGCAGTCTGCCCACAGTGGGATGGTACACACACGCCATTTCTAACAGATCCAAACCCTGTGATTCAACGTTTTGGAGGCCTGTGCAAGGTTTCAGTGTTCTTGGAACTTGTTACTCTTTTTTTTTTTTAACTTATCTTTCTAAAGTGTTTATTTACTTAGTGGGGGAGGGACAAAGAGAGGGAGACAGAGAATTCCAATCAGGCTGCACACTGTCAGCGTGGAGCCTGACACAGGACTCAAACTCACAAACTGTGAGATCATGACCTGAGCTGAAATCAAGAGTCAAAGGCCTAAACAACTGAGCCCACCCAGGTGCCTCATTATTCGTTACTCTTGAACCTAGTAGTAAAAACATGTACCTTAGGGAATCCCAAGGGTGTCATTTGTACTCCTCCTTGACCCCAGCATGGTAGCCTAACAGAAATCCAATTAATCCTTGATATTTCAGATCTATTACCTGGACATCATAACACTTTTTTTTGGGGGGGGGTGGTAATATTGATCAACTGACATGAAAAGAACAAAATGGCCGGGTGACAGTCTTACTCAGCTTTTAATTCAGGGGAAATGTTATTGTTTCCTTAGTGGCAATATTTCTTCAGTAAGCATTAAAATCTCTAAATAGAGCTCCAAATGGAAGTAAGTATTTTGCCAATAGACCTTGAGGGCTAATAATCATGAAGTGTTATGCTCTGCAGATATCAGCCTTCCCCAGAAAATCCCTCCCAAATCCAGTAGATTTCAGGCTGGTAAAAATATTTGGATTTTTCCTTTAATCTCAGATGAAAAAGGATATATGCATGCAACACAAGTACCCACATAACTTCCAGTTCAAGAGAGACACAGGACTATGTTGATAATGCAAAAGCTCAAATCAGACAGTCCTGGGTTAATTTTAGCCAAGCCAGTACCGGCAATATGTTCTTGGGGAAGCCACTTAATATCCTTTAAGCTTTAGTTTTCCCATCTGTAAAATGGAGATAACACCAACTACACAGGGATGTTGATTTTTTTTCTCCTAATAAGATAATATACAGTTAAAGTGCATAGCTCATTGCTTACTAATGTGAATGCTTAATTCGTAAAAGCAGGGGTAATATTTAAAGTATTTTGTAATCAGCACATCATAGGCACCAGTCATTCAGAACAGATTCAGACTTTGATGATAGTGCAGGATCTTGGGGGCCTGGCATTGGCCTTTGCGATGGTGGAGATTGAGGCAGTTCAAGAGAGAGGCTGGGGCATCAGAAGCCATGTGGGGAGTTTCAGGGAAGCTGTGTTTTAGCAAACCAGGTAAGAGTATTTCAGTGGTAAAACAGTTGGCATAGCTAGTGTGTAAGAACTGCTTACCAGCCTGCCATAGAAACAAGTAGGAGCCATGGATGTGGTGAGGGTTTTGACAGTAGTTGTGATAAAAACATTCCCTTAGTAAGGATAAGCAGAAAGAGATAAAGTATCCAATGCATGAGAAGACTCAGACTGAGAAGTAAAGAAGAAAAAAAAAACACCCCATTCATATGAGAGTAGGGTGAAAAAAGTCATAAATTGAATACAAATGATGTTCTTGAAATTTCAAAACACTACAGTTGTTCGGTAGTTTTTAACAGAATAAAAATGTGACTCATTATTCTTGGAAATAAGAACACTCCATAATGTTTAGGTTATTCTTTATGAAACAATTAATTTTTAAAGGAAATTTAATTTTGTTTGTCAGTATTTTCTCCCAGCCAAATGGAAAACTCTTATCGAGAGTTAATTATATTTCATTTTCTAGAATTTGTGAGAAAAGAAAAGGGGAAAAACATCAGCTTCTGAGACATATATTTTGCTGCACAGAAGAAAACAACACTCATAATTGACTTTCAGTTTTCCTTTATCTATGTTTATATTTTAGAACAATAGCTATAATTAAAGATATGGTCTCCTTTTGAGAAACTATATTTATTTGAAGTCATATTTATTGGGCATCTACCATTTACTAGGTAGGCAACAGGATACTGTGATTGAAGGAGCATGGTATTTGTGAGGGAAACCAACATTTACGTTCAGTGCTATCCTACACAATAGACAAGTCTCCAGGCTAGCTTCCGTGAGCTCTTGTCAGTTTCCCCCTGTTCCTTGTGCTCTATAAAGACAAGCTTCTATTCCAGTTCCTAGAGGAGGCCAACCTTAGATGTGACTTCAGTTTTTTGCATTTACTCTATCCTCTGTCTGGAATACTCTTGGCACGCCTGCTTTCCTTTCAACATTTACCCTAAGTTCCACCTTCTCAGAAACAATCTTAGCTCCTCATCTTATCCTATGCCAATCTTAGCTAAAGTAGCAACACTCCACCACTGATCACTCTTTAAACTAATTGCCCTGTTTTATTAGTGTAGAGATACTCATGATCCAAAATATGTATGTATTTATGTACTGATGATCTACCCTCCAAGTACAAACTGAACCAGGCCAATATTTTGGTGTGGTCATCATGATATTTTTAGTGATAAAAACAATTCTTGGCATAAAGAGAGGACTCAAAAATAATTATTTAATAAAAGTAGTAACACAAGGTAAAACCAAATCACTTGATTTTCAAAAAGTAAGAATACAAAGCAAAACTGAATCACTTGATTTCCAACTATATAGATTCTGGAATTGCTAGAACTCTACACTGCATTTGAAAAAGGCTGTCATTACATATATCACATATTTGAGGAAATAAACATAAACTATTTGGAAATGGTATATAAGTCTATTCCATGTGGGTTCTTTGTCTATGCTACTATATCTCAATAGTAGATGGGGTTGGGGCTTGTATTAAAACAATTAAATTTAAGCCTAAAATAATGTGTCTTAAAATTTTCAATGTTTTGGAGACCTGTTCTTAAGGCCCTGAACTAATTTGCACTTATCTATTAAATATGGAGCTTCTCATCCAGTCCCATGCTGTGAGGTTGTGCTAATAATGGTTTATCTAATTTTTAAATCCAATGTTCAAAGGGGAAACAGAGTTTTTTCTCTGGATTCGTGTGGAGAGATAAGATGGCTGTAGGAATGAAAGAACAATAGATCAAATATGAAACCACACATCTAAAGCTTGAGGAAAAGAGCAGAAAAGGAGATGGCCAGATACCAACTTTTAAGGGAAAAGATGTTCATATTGGAGAAAGATAAAAGAAAAAGAAGAAGGAGTAGAGGTTTTACTATATGAACTTTCCCACAGCTCAGAAAAATATGAAAAGTTCAGTCACTTCAAATTTAGCTGGCATATCATTGTCATCTAACTGCTGACAGATAACTTTAAAAGATTGTGCACCCAATAACAATAGATATTTATGCAATAGGTAGCTGATAGAAAACAAATATATGACGCACAATTACAAGAAATGTAAAACACATAGGAAAATCATAATAGTAAACATGTGAGACATATATAGAAAGAATTATAATACTTCATTGATTTCAAGAAATAAGGATATTGCATGAATTTAGTGTTGAATAGAAAGATTGAATAATACAAATATGACAGTAATTCCTAAATTAATTGAGCTTAAGTCAATTCAAGTCAAAATACTAATTATGCATTTTTAATAAAATTTTACAAAATTATTTTATGTAAATTCAATGCGAAATTACATGGTAATTCTCTCTCAAATAATTTTTATAATTTATTTATTCCAGAAAAAAGTATTCATGTTTGAATTTGAAAAATAAATAATTGAAAAGAAATACAAAGATTACATGGAGGTTAATATTAAAGAATATAAAATTATCTCTACAGTCAAAATAATTTGAATAGTATGATACTTACCACAGATTGGGCAAACAGATAAGTATATCAAACTGGAAGCCTTGAAATAAACCAGAGTATGCAATTATTTAGTCTATGGATAGGGCGGTATTTTAAGTTAGCTGTAAATACTAAAATTACTCCAAAAGTGGTGTCAAGATAATTGGCCAATTCTATGGATGGAGAAAGAAGATTTTACTTTACTTTATGTATCACAATAAATTTCAAAATAATGAAAGAATTAATAGTAAAAATGTGGAAACAAAAATTTAAATAAAATACAAATATTAATAGAGACTTTCTATACATGACATCCAAGGTAGAAATTATAAAGGAAAATATTGGTAAATTAAAATCTTTCATCATCAAAAGCACAACTAAAAGACAAAGAACAAAAATTAGACAGAAAGTATTCAATTAAAAATTAACTAACATATATTCTTTTGTAGAATTCATAAGGCTTCCAGTAAAATATTAAAAAAAAAAAACACTTCAGCAAATTACAGAGAATAAAAGAAAAATAACTCCAAAGCTCTTCCACACAGATTACTACATAGCTAGCATTTTAGTGAATTTCCCTCCAACTATTATTTTCTCTGCACTGATACACATAGAATTGCAAGAATATAAATATATATGTGTGTGTATATATACATATATATATATATATATATATATATGTAATTTTATTTTTAGAGAGAGAGAGCACAAGTCAAGGAGAGGGGCAGAGGGAGAGAGAGAGAATCTTATTTTTTTTAAGTTTAGAACGTGAGAGCAGGGAAGGAGCAAAGAAGGAGACAGAATCTCAAGCAGGCTCTGCCCTGTCAGCACAGAGCCTACTCCAGATTTGACACTGGGGTTGAAGGGGCTTGTCCCATGGCTGGAACTCACAAACCATGAGATCATGACCTGAGCCGAAATCAAGTCAGGTACTTAACTGACTGAGCCACCCAGGCACCCCAAGAGATAGGTGGAGAGAGAAAGAGAGAGACACTCTTTAGCAAGGTCCATGCTCAGTACAGAACCCAGTGCAGGGCTCACTCCCACCATCCTGGGATCATGACCTGAGCCAAAATGAAGAATCAGACACTCAACCAACTGACCATTCAGGCACCCTGCAAGAATATATTTTTACTTTTTAATATATGTTAACCTGATTTTCTCCAAACAGTATGTTCTGGAAATACAGGTATATGTCCCCATGTTAAATAGCTACATATTATTCCATTACTTACACTAAAGTTCAGTTAATCTCTTTTATTCCTTTTGTCCTTTGTATAATAATATGTGTAGTTGTTAACATTTTATCCTGTGCATTTTTATCCGTTATCACATAATGAGTTTCCTGACAGCAGAGATGTTCCCCACCACTTTTCCTGCTGTAATCCCAGGGCCCATGCAGGATCCAGCTAATGCTGGGTTCTCTAAAAGTGGCTATTGGGTAAAAACTAGAGGTATAAAGGTGTACTAGATACTTAAGGATACCTAATTTTGAAAACAAAATAGACTATAAATGGCCTGGGGGGGCCAGCAGCAGGATTTGAAACCCAGATTGTTTAAGAATATGAGTGGTAAAGATAGTGGGTGATACAGAAACTATGGGGCCTGATTCTCATTAAAACCATGTGACCATGAGTTTGACATCATTTTACCTTGATGACACGGAGGGTCAAAGTAAGTTTTGTGAATTAATTTATATCATTATTCATAAGAGAAATTACATATTAGTTCTTCAACTGGGGTCAGCCATGTAGGTAAGGGAACTTATATATAAGAACTCCACATTTTCTATAAAATAATCTCCTGGTTTGAGTTCTCCAGAATGGATCTAAGTAAGAAGTGGCTGACATTGGAGTCACTGACTGACCCATTAACATTCCTCTATAGAAATTTCAAAGTATCCAAACATTACTGTACAAAGATTGTAGAACAGAGTTTCTAATAATAGAAAAAATGATGGATAAAACCTGCATGAACAGTGATAAAGGAATGGTTAGATCAAGTCTGTGACTTCTAATTATGAGAAGATGAGGAAGTGGTGACTATTTTGCCATCTCTAGGTGCTCTTCAAACTATCTGTGGTATCAAGATTTTGTTTTTCAATTTCCAATCTAATGCAGACTGACATTTTACAAAATACAAAGACATTTTTCAGCAATATCAAATCGCTGTAAATTTTCTAAGCACTTACCCTGATTTTCTGTACTTATCTGTTTGTGGACCAATTAAAAACAGTTCAGAAACTGGCATCAGCCCATGGACCATACTTTGTGTAGCACAGTTTTACAAAACTTTGGTAAACATGCTCATTAATTCAAAATTGAAATTTTTTTTTTAATTTGAATCCCAAATATGCCAAATATATAAATGGGCTTACTTGGAGCGTTTTTCACTATGATATTATTCATCTCAAAGTAAAATGTCCATGTATAATACTGACTACACTTCAGAATATGGGAATCATTTGTCACCAACTGGTTTTTTGCCACAATTACCAAAGCTGGGGACTCCTGCTATTCTAGCTTTTGTACAGCAAACATTAAGTTGATATTTAGAATACTTTAGAATATACTAGCCACTCTACTACAAACAAAATATATGGAGTTTTACCTTTATCTGTCTATTTTTCCTATATAAATAAAACTACCAGTCAAGTCCATTCTTGGGAAAATATTAGCTAAAGTTCATTAACATCAGGAAACAAATAACTAATATAATCTCAGCCAGGAATCCTTTCCAAAGAGCTAATTAACTTCAAGTATTTGAAGCCAACAGGATTGCCCACCCTCACCCCAAGAGAGGGCAAATAGGCCTTATTTCCCTGTAATACACTCACAGGCTCTGTTAATAGTTAAAGTCTGGCAGTCGAAACCCAGAGGTTGAGTTTTTAGTGCTGTTAGATTATCCCAGGGCAGCATCAATTTCTGGCAGTGATAATGCATGCAATGGCTTTCCGGCAGGACACGGCCACAGGGTTCCTGGCAAAGCCACTGAGCAAGGTTTTTGTAAGCAGATCCATATCATTTTTGACAGGACTAACATATGGCTTCGAATTTCTGGCCAAAGCCTCCTTCATGGTTCCTATCAGAAGAGACCCTACACGCTCTCTGGCAACACTGCCATGCAATGTAAAGGATTTAATTCCTGGAAGTATATTGCCACAATGATTTGCTACAGAACAAATTTCAAAGTTGGTTTCCTGCCAACACAAAATTCTATAGGTCATGTCAAGGCCAACACCACAGTGAGTTTTCAGCAAGAAGATATTGAGCTGATCTTTTAATAGCCCTCATACTCACACTTTGCCATATTCTTAAGTGTTTCTGTGCACATTGAGCATAAATGAAATGTTTTCTACATGAAAGAATAGTGCAATCATGTAATGTTTTGTGCATGTGCGTAGATAAGCATTCTCCAGCACCTCTCACTAGTCCATCTAATAGAGTAAATTGCAATTATTTCAAAATTTCACTATGATTTGCAAAAGCCAATGCATGTTCCTGCTAACAGTGAGGATGGAAAGAACAATAGTGTCCCACAGTTCAAAATATAACTTAATTCTTTCATCTTTTTATTCTGACCACAAGCTAATTCAGCAGCTTAACTTAAGACTGCAAATATCTGAGGGGAAGAAGCCCTCGCCTTTGAAAGGTGATCAAAGTTCAAGATGTAGGACAGGAAGTAGCAATATATCCTTCACTGGGGCGGGGGGGGGTGATGCATTATTGTATTTTCCTAAAATAGCACTATGCACAATGCATATATTTAAAATGCTATTCTAATACTGCTATCATGGCATTGGGATTGATAATATCATATCACATTTTCCTAATACTTTCATCACACTTGGGGTCACCCTGCTCAGGGTTAACTTGGCAAGTACAGATTCAGGTAAGAGCTTTCTCAAAGAAAAGGTTGTAGAATCACTACATTTTATTTGATTTATGTGAAATATTAAACAAACTGACAAGAGAAAAGCAAAGCTCCTCAGCTCAAAATAAACAAAATGCTTTTTTTTAAGTGATTATTATTCAACAAAAGCAAATAAAAAATTTTTCTAGGTCACTTCCTTTCTGTTTCATGTTGCCTCTGGGGTCTTATGATAACAATTAATTCACTGTAGCTCTTAAAATCTGTTTATTTTCATCCTTAGAAAAACACTGTCCCCAAAACGACGCTTATTCACACTTGAGTAACCCTTGAGATACACACAGATTAACTCTAATGTGCAAACTGATGTGATGTGGGGGAAAATGTCTAGGTGAAACTCAAAGGTATAAAACTTACTGGTAAATGAAGATTGTAGGTGTGAGACTTTTTTCTTTGTTGTTCATTTTGGTATGCCTGACATAGAGAAAAGTAAAAGTTAGAAAAAATTCAGAAAAAACATTTTCTGAGTGCCCTTTGGGACCAGAGCATTGTATTGATGAATGTACTATAGCTGTAATTCCAAATCAGCTTTTACCTTGTCCCTTCACCAAAGCTTGAAAAAGAGCCCTGAAGCTGATTTCTGTCCTTTTAATTTAACAGCTGCAAAGGCATCCTGGAGTAGGTTGAACTCTGGTTGTTCTTCCATAATCATCCTAATAATTTTGGAATTGTCTTACTACATCTGATGCAAAGTTTAAGACATGATTGTCACAGACTTTCAGTATTTCATTCATTTATTTGTTCGATCAGTAAATAGTAATTGAGGAAAAAGTATGTGCCAGGTACTTAAGTGTAGCCTTTGGGTGTGGAGTGTCCTTACAGGGTTCAAAACTCTGAATCTTATCCTAGGACCATAATAAAGGAAGCCTTGTCAATTGTAATTAATTTCTGCCTTGCCAAAAGAAATAGGTCAAAGAAGAAGAATGGAAAGATAAGACTTACAGTGCAATGAAGTTAAAAGGTCTCCAAAATTTCCAGCAAACAATGGTTTAATTTCGAAAACAGCACATCATACTACTCTATTAAATACAAACATAACATAATATAGCAAAGAAGATATAGGAGTGTGGCACCAGGAAAAAACAATAACTTACAAATATGACCAACCAACACTTTGTTTTGCAATGTTGTGTTAATGCAGGACCATTTCACACGAACTCACTAAGTGCCAATGTTTCCAGCCAAGGAGTTTAAAGATCATTGATTTGGCTGGTTTAGAAACCCAATGGCTGAAACCCAAGAGACAGCAGAAACACAGAAGAGAAATAAATCTGGCTTGAAGAATCACTGAGAATGACACTAACTCTCAGATGATAGGAAAAGACTCTTGGTCTTTGACCTTTCTTTGACTTTCTATGTGGTAACTTGGGAGGCCTAGGTTTCTTGGTTGCTAATTATAGCTGAAGTAGGTCAATAAGGTGCAGGTTTCTCCTGAGATATCAATAAAGGAGTCAGACTCTGTCCCATCTTTGAAAGGGCAACAAGAAGGGAACACCAGGTAAAAAGACCACAGTTAAGTGAACTGCTCTGAAAGCGATGGGTATGTTTGTATGCAAAAATAATGACAGAACTTTTTGGGTCTCAAATGAAGATATGCCCCCTTTTCCCCTGAGAAAGGGCAGTTACTACAAAGTACTTATTAGGCACCAAAGAAAGTTTTTGGATAATATTGTTATGCTATTTTAAGGATGAGGAAAGGATTCTTAGGAGTTAAATAAATAACCCAAAAATGCAGAGCCAGCACCTGGCCAAGGCAAAGCTGGCATACTGTCTGGGGTCCCCTACCATCAGCCACCCAGCCCCCCACCCCCAGTGGCCTCTCCCTAAGCCTGTGGTTCCTTCTTACCAGTGGGGAGAAATGTTAAAAGCATCATTTTTCCAGTTATTTTAGAGCACAGATTTTGCTAACTACATTTCTCATGTCTATCTTCACAAAATACCCACAGTGCCCTTATATGGGGACATGAATATTAGATTTCTATATGAAACTCTAAAATCTTAAACCTATGATGTTTTTTCTTCCTTTTTTTCATAATTAAAAAAATAGTCAAAAATCCTAACCAATTCATTTTTCCCCCCAAGGAAAATAATTTTAGATCGACTGTTCAGTCTTCCTTAAAGCCATTACCTACGATTCTATGGAACACAAAATATGTTTCAGCTTCCTACTGCTGTGTTTACAGCTGGATTGTCTTCTATTCCACATTTTATCAAACTGGTATAATCAAGGTACAGGTTAAGGTAACACATTATTAGGCCTCCTAAGAGAAGTGTAAATGAACTCTGACTTATATATTGGCTAATTATTTTGTGTGCTACATCATTAGCTATCGAAAGTCTTTACATTTAAATGTATTAATGACAGAAAAATTCAAGCCTATCATTTTTAATGGGCACAATCACATTATCCAAAGACATGTTTCAGCTGAGGCATGAAAGGTGGATTTCTTCAAGTCTTCTCATTTTATAACTATTTCCTGATTACGAATATAATAACTGTTCATTGTAGAAAATGTAAGAAGATACTGAAAACCAGAAAGAAAAAGATAAAAATTGCTTGAATCTCACAACCCAGAGATAACTACCATTAACATATTCAATCTGTAAACATATATGCATATACATATATATAATATGCAAATATACTTATATATTCACAAAATTGGGACAGTAGCATACCACTTGTTTATAGCTTAATATTTTTCATTTAATAAAACAGGAACAGATCTCTAGTTATTAACACATTTTTTTTAATTTTATTTTTCATTTTTTTTTAAATTTACATCCAAATTAGTATATACTGCAACAATGATTTCAGGAGTATATTCCTTAGTCTCTTACCCATTTAGCCCATACCCCCTCCAGTAATGCTCAGTTTGTTCTCCATATTTATGAGTCTCTTATGTTTTGTCCCTCTCCTTGTTTCTATATTATTTTTGTTTCCCTTCCCTTATGTTCATCTGTTTTGTCTCCTAAAGTCCTCATATGAGTGAAGTCATATGATTTTTATCTTTCTCTCACTGACTAATTTCACTTAGCATAATACTCTCTAGTTCCATCCACATAGTTGCAAATGGCAAGATTTCATTCTTTTTGATTACCATTGTATATATATACCACTTCTTTATCCATTCATCCATCCATGGACATTTGGGCTCTTTCCATACTTTGGCTATTGTTGATAGTGCTACTATAAAATTGGGGTGCATGTGTCCGTTCGAAACAGCACAACTGTATCCCTTGGATAAATGCCTAGTAGGGCAATTGCTGCACTACTGGGTCATAGTATTTGCTATGGTGGTAGGGTAGTTCTATTTTTAGTTTTTTGAGGAACCTCCATACTGTTTTCCAGAGTGGCTGCACCAGCTTGCATTCCCACCAACAATGTAAAAGAGATCCTCTTTCTCCACATCCTTGCCACATCCGTTGTTGGCTGAGTTGTTAACGTTAGCCATTCTGACAGGTGTGCAGTGGTATCTCATTGTGGTTTTGATTTGTATTTCCCTGATGATGAGTAAAATTGAGCATTTTTTCATGTGTCGGTTGGCCATCTGGATGTCTTCTTTGGAGAAGTGTCTATTCATGTCTTTTCCCATTTCTTCACTGGATTATTTGTTTTTTGGGTGTTGAGTTTGATAAGTGCTTTATAGATTTTGGATACTGACCCTTTATCTGATATGTCACTTGTGAATATCTTCTCCCATTCTGTCAGTTGCATTTTGGTTTTGCTGATTGTTTCCTTTGCTGTGCAGAAGCTGTTTATTTTATGAGGTCCCAGTAGTTCATTTTTGCTTTTGTTTCCCTTGCCTCCAGAACCATGTTGAGTAAGAAATTGCTGATGCCAAGATCAAAGAAGTTTTTGCCTGCTTTCTCCTCGAGGATTTTGATGGCTTCTTGTCTTACATTCAGGTCTTTCATCCCTTTTGAGTTTATTTTTGTTTATGGTGTAAAAAGTGGTCCAGGTTCATTCTTCTGCATGTCGTTGTCCAGTTTTCTCAGCACCACTTGCTGA
The DNA here is from genome assembly GCF_028018385.1 of Neofelis nebulosa. Classification (NCBI taxonomy): domain Eukaryota; kingdom Metazoa; phylum Chordata; class Mammalia; order Carnivora; family Felidae; genus Neofelis; species Neofelis nebulosa. The sequence goes on along the minus strand of NC_080790.1, from coordinate 48,087,958 downwards.
AGAGACTGTCTTTATTCCATTGGATATTCTTTCCTGCTTTGTCAAAGACTAGTTGGCCATACGTTTGTGGGTCCATTTCTGGGCTCTCTATTCTGTTCCATTAATCTGAGTGTCTGTTCTTGTGCCAGTACCATACTGTCTTGATGATTACAGCTTTGTAGTATAGCTTGAAGTCTGGGATTGTGATGCCTCCTGCTTTGGTTTTCTTTTTCAAGATCGCTTTGGCTATTTGGGGTCTTTTCTGGTTCCATACAAATTTTATGATTATTTGTTCTAGCTCTGTGAAGAATGCTGGTGTTATTTTGATAGGTATTGCATTGAATATGTAGATTGCATTCGGTAGTGTTGACATTTTAGTGATATTTCTTCTTGCTATCCAGGAGCATGGAATCTGTTTCCATTTTTTTGTGTCTTCTTCAATTTCTTTCATAAGCTTTCTATAGTTTTCAGTGTATAGATTTTTCACCTCTTTGGTTAGATTTATTCCTAGGTATTTTATGGTTTTTTGTGCAACTGTAAATGGGATCGATTCCTTGATTTCTCTTTCTGTCACTTCATTGTTGGTGTATAGGAATGCAACCGATTTCTGTGTGTTGGTGTTATATCCTGCAACTTTTCTGAATTCATGAATCAATTCTAGAAGTTTTTGGTGGAATCTTTTGGGTTTTCCATATAGAGTATCATGTCATCTGCGAAGAGGGAAAATTTGACCTCCTCCTGGCTGATTTAGATGCCTTTTATTTCTTTGTGTTGTCTGATTGCAGAGGCTAAGACTTCCAATACTATGTTGAATAACAGTGGCGAGAGTGGACATCCCTGTCTTGTTCCTCTCCTTAGGGGGAAAGCTGTCAGTTTTTCCCCATTGAGGATGATATTAGCATTGGGTCATTCATATATGGCTTTTATGATCTTGAGGTATGCTCCTTCTATCCCTACTTTCTTGTGTTTTTAATCAAGAAAGGATGCTGTATTTTGTCAAATGTTCTCTGCATCTATTTAGAGGATCATATGGTTCTTGTCCTTTCTTCTATTGATGTGATGAATCACATTGATTGTTTTGCTGATATTGAACCAGCCTTGCATCCCAGGTAGAAATCCCACTTGGTCGTGGTGAATAATTTTTTTAATGTATTCTTAGATCTGGTTGGCTCATATCTTTTTGAGGATTTTTGCATCCATGTTCATCAGGGAAATTGGTCTATAGTTCTCCTTTTTAGTGGGTCTCTGTCTGGTTTTGGAATCAAGGTAATGCTGGCTTCATAGAGAGAGTTTGGAAGTTTTCCTTCCATTTCTACTTTTTGGAAGAGTTTCAAGGGAATAGGTGTTAACTCTTCCTTAAAAGTTTGGTAGAATTCCCCTGGAAAGCCATCTGACCCTGGATTCTTGTTTTTTGGCAGATTTTTTTATTACTAATTCAATTTCCTTACAGGTTATGGGTCTGTTCAAATTTTCTATTTCTTCCTGTTTCAGTTTTGGTAGTGTATACATTTCTAGGAATTTGTCCATTTCTTCCAGATTGCCTATTTTATTGCCATATAATTGTTCATAACATTCTCTTATTATTGTTTTTATTTCTGCTGTGTTAGTTGTGATCTCTCCTCTTTCATTCTTGATTTTATTTATTTGGGTCATTCCCTTTTTCGTATTGATCATACTGGCTAGTGGTTTATCAATTTTGTTAATTCTTTCAAAGAACCAGCTTCTGGCTTCATTGATCTGTTCTACTGTTTTTTTGGTTTTGATAGCATTAATTTCTGCTCTAATCTTTATTATTTCCTGTCTTCTGCTGATTTGGGGTTTTATTTGCTGTTCTTTTTCCAGCTCCTTAAGGCATAAGGTTAGGTTGTGTATCTGAGATCTTTCTTCCATCTCTAGGAAGGCCTGGATTGCTATATACGTTCCTCTTATGACCACCTTTGCTGCATTCCAGAGGTTTTAGGTTGTGGTGTTATCATTTTCATTGACTTCCATCTACTTTTTAATTTCCTCTTTAACTGCTTGTTAGCCCATTCATTCTTTAGTAGGATGTTCTTCAGTCTCCAAGTGTTTGTTACCTTTCCAAATTTTTTCTTGTGGTTGATTTCAAGTTTCATAAGGTTGTGGTCTGAAAATATGCACAGTATGATCTTGATCTTTTTGTACTTACTTAGGGCTGATTTGTGTCCCAGTATATGGTCTATTCTGGAGAATGTTCCATGTCTACTGGAGAAGAATGTAGAATCTGCTGCTTTAGGATGAAATGTTCTGAATATATCTGTTAAGTCCATCTGGTCCAGTGTGTCATTCAAAGCCATTGTTTCCTTGTTGATTTTTTGATTAGATGATCTGTCAATTGCTGTGAGTGGGGTGTTGAAGTCTCCTACTATTATGGTATTACTATCAATGAATTTCTTTATGTTTGTGATTAATTGATGTATATATTTGGGTACTTCCACATTTGGTGCATAAATTTTTACAATTTTTAGGTCTTCTTGGTGGATAGACCCCTTGATTATGATATAATGCCCTTCTGCATCTCTTGATACAGTCTTTATTTTAAAGTCTAGGTTGTCTGATATAAGTATGGATACTCCGGCTTTCTTTTGTTGACCATTAGCATGATAGATGGTTCTCCATCCCCTTATTTTCAATCTGAAGGTGTCTTTAGGTCTCAAGTGGGTTTCTTGTAAACAGCATATAGATGGACCTTGTTTTCTTATCCATTCTGTTACCCTATGTCTTTTGATTGGAGCATTGAGCCAATTGACATTTAGAGTGAGTACCGAAAGGTATTAATTTATTGTCATTATGTTTCTTGCAGAGTTGGAGTTTCTGGTGGTGTTCTCTGGTCCTTTCTAGTCTTTGTTGCTTTTGGTCTTTTTTTTTTTTTCATCTTTTCTCCTCTCATTGAGTCCCCCTTAAATTTTCTTGCAGGGCTGGTTTTGTGGTTACAAACTCCTTTAATTTTTGTTTGTCTGGGAAAGCTTTTATCTCTCCTTCTATTTTGAATGACAGCTTTGCTGGATAAAGAATCTTGGCTGCATATTTTTCTGATTCAGCACACTGAATATATCCTGCCATTCCTTTCTGGCCTGCCAAGTTTCTGTGGATAGGTCTGCTGCAAACATGATCTGTCTTCCCTTGTAGGTTAGGAACTTTTTTTCCCTTGATGTTTTCATGATTCTCTCCTTGCCTGAGTATTTTGTAAATTTGATTATGATATGCTGTGTTGATGGTCGTTTTTTGTTGAATCTAATGGGGGTCCTCTGTGCTTCCTGGATTTTTATGTCTGAGTCTTTCTTCAGGTTAGGAAAGTTTTCCACTATGATTTGCTCACATAACCCTTCTACCTCTATTTCTCTCTCTTCCTCTTCCAGGACCCCTATGATTCTGATGTTATTCCTTTTTAATGAGTCACTGATTTCTGTAATTCTTAAATCGTGCTCTTTTGCCTTAATTTCCCACTTTTTTTCTGCTTCATTATTCTCTATAACTTTGTTCTCTATATTGCTCATTCTGTTCTGCCTCACCCATCCTTGCTGCTGCAGCATCCATCCGTGATTGCAGCTCAGTTATAGCATTTATTTCATTGTGACTAGTTTTCACTTTTACTTCTTTTATCTCTGCAGAAAGGGATTCCAATCTATTTTCAACTCCAGGTAGTATTCTTAATTATTGTGATTCTAACTTCTGATACAAACATCTTGCTTGTATCTGTGTTGGTTAAATCCCTGGCTATCGTTTCTTTGTGCTCTTTCTTTTGGGGTGAATTCCTTCATTTTATCATTTTGAAGGGAGAAAAGGAATTAATGAAGTAGAAAAATTAAAATTAAAAAAATTAAAATTAAAAAAATTAAAATTAAAAAATTACACACACACACAAATCAAATAGATGATGCTATATTCTAGGTGTGTTTTGGTCTGGGTGTTGAAAGTGGTTTGACAGATTAGAGAAAAAAAGGGGGGGGTGAGGAAGGAAATCATTTGAGAATTTGAAAAATTGAATACACTGAAGTAGACTAAAATGAGATGATGGGAGTAAAATTGAATTGGAAAAAATTTACACAAAAGCAAAGAATATAGTAGAAAAAATTAAAGAAAAATATTTTTAATGAAAATTAAAAATAAAAATGAAGTTTTTCTCTTTCTGAATTCAAGAAAAAGAAAAGAAACGAAAAAGAGAAAAAAGAAGAAGAAAATAAAGGAAATCGTTTGAAAATTTGAAAAAGTGAATACACTGTAGTAGACTAAAAGAAAATGATGGAAGTAAAATAGAATTTGAAAAAAAATATATAAAAATAAAAAATATAGTAAAGAAACTAAAGAAAAATATTTTTAATAGAAATTGAAAGTAAAAATGAAGTTTTTCTCTTTCTGAATTCAAGAAAAAGAAAAGAAACGAAAAAGAGAAAAAAGAAGAAGAAAATAAAGGAAATCGTTTGAAAATTTGAAAAAGTGAATACACTGAAGTAGACTAAAATAAAATGATGGAAGTAAAATAGAATTTGAAAATAATTACACAAAAGTAAAAACATAATGAAAAATTAAAGAAAAATATTTTTTAATAAAAATTGAAAATAAAAATGAATTTTTTCTCTTTCTGTATTCAAGAAAAAGAAAATAAGTGAAAAAGAGAAAAAATAAAGAAAATTGAATAGATGAACCTACTAACGGATTGAAATAAGACTGAAACCATTCTGTTTTCCCCTAGAAGTCAGACTGTGAAGTGCTTTATAGTCCATAAACTAAGCAGGCGGTGAGACTTGTGTTCTTGAGCGAGATTGCCCAGTTGGGCAGGACTCAGTGTAATGGCTCCGTTCTCCACTAGATAGTGCTGCTCGCCTACTGGGGTGGAGTGTTGTGGAGCTCTTGGGTGTGTACGTGCATGCATAGGAGCGGTGAAAATGGCATCACCCATCTACACAGTCTCTAGTATCAGAACTCTGTTCTCCCCAGTCAGCAATCGTGCACCCATCCTCTGTCTTCAGTTTTTGTCCACTCACAACTTTTTCACTCTCCATGACCAAGACCCAGGCAGTACCTCTCTCCCAAGTTTTGTCTCAGATCAGGCTGTTTTCCCCAGCCCCTTACTTCTCAAGGACTGCGGCTTTGACCCATTCTGCCCCTTTGCAGGAGGGTCTCAGAGAGCAATGGCCGAATGTCAGCTGCACTCGGGAATGCTTGCTGGACAGTGCTGCTGCCAGTGCCACAAGACTGTGGCCAGGTGCCAGCCTGCCCCAGAAAAAGTTCTTGAGACGGTGTAGCAGCAGCATTTCAGGGATTATGGAAAATCACAACACACATCTGGCACCAGGCTTCACCCTTAATGACCTTGTTCTAGCACCAGTGAATGTGGCCGTTTTCTGGGGTCTGCTGGGACCAGGTGGCTTCAACAGTCTCTACCAAATGTCCTTCCAGCAGTGGAACCGCTTTTCCCCATGTGGCCCAAGAACCTCCCGGACCCCACTCTGTTCCTGGGGATTCACCCTTCACACCAGAGCACTGCCAGGTATCCAGCTGTGGAGTTGCAGACTCTGTGCTCCTCTTGTTTACAGTCTTCATGGAATTTAAACCCTGTCCTTTCTCCTTTCTACTTTCTCCCTTTAGTTTAGTACCTGTGGTTGTTTCCAATTTTCCACTTTCTCTCCAGCTGCTTTTGGGGAGGGGTGCTTTTCCCATATTCTCCCCCCCCCTCCATCTTCTCTCTGCCCACAAAAGCACTTCCCTGCCTGCTGTGGCTTCTCACTCCCCAAGTTCACCTCTCCATGCTGCATACCTGCTGAATTCTGTGATTCAGGTTGTGCAGAGTGTTGTGTTAATCCTCCAATCAGTTTTCTAGGTGTGCAAGATGGTTTATTATTGGTCTGGCTGTATTTCATGGAAGCAAGACTCACAAAAACTTCTATTCTGCCATCTTGGCTCCTCAAAATATTTTATATAAGGTTACATTTATGCATATGAAATTAATAATGTATCAACATTTATTTTGTCAATACTCTATTATCATTTATTTTATTTGTTTCAAGTCTTTAAACTATTATAAATAATCCCAGCAGGAATATACTTATAGGTAAAAAATGATATCAATCTCTATGACGGTTTCCTAAGAATAAATCAATGGAAAGAGGCAAAGAATATGTATTGTTAGATTCTTTTTTCTAAAATGTTATACCAATTTCATACCTCACAGCAGTGAGAAAACATTGTTTATGTTTGCTGAGAGTGGCTCTTATCAAGACATTTAAATACTTATCAATTTAATAGATTAAATTTTTGTCTCATTTTTATTTAACTGAAGGTCTTTTGATTATTACTAATTATTAAACTGGAAAATTTTTCAATATAGTGAGTGATTGGTCATTTGTAATAAGTTATATTTTACTTTTATTGTATTCATTTCATTCATTGATTCTTTCTTTCACTCATCCTTTTATTTATTCATTTGATAAGTACCTACTGTGCTGTAGGCAGCATAAGGTGCTGGAAACAAGTGATGAACATGATGAACTCCCACTCTCAAAGGTACACATGCTCCTGAAGGGAGACAGATACACAGAATTCAACAATAAACAAATTAATTTCAGCTCATGTGTAATAGTTTCCTAGGGCTGCTGTAACAAAATACCACAAATTGTGTGGCTCAAGCAGAAATTTATTCACAGTTCTAAAGGCTAGATGTTTGAAATCAAGGTGTCAGCTGGGCCTTGCTTTCATAACCTTCTTCCAGCATCTAGTGGCTCTAGGTATTTCTTGATTTGTGTCTTCATCCAATCCAATCTCTGTATCTGTCTTTCCTCTGTGTTTGCTCATGCCTCTTTGTCCAGTATTTCTCTCCTTTCTTGAGTCCTTGTAATGAGACCCCCCCCCCCCAGTCAGTATGATGTCATCTTAACTTGATGATATCTGCAAACGCTATATTTCCAAATAAGGTTACATTCACAAATACTGGGCTTAGGACTTGAACAGAGCTTTTAGGGGGTCACAGTTCAACCCACCACACTGTGACAAATACGAGGAGCAGCAAAGAAAGTGCACATTTCAACTTCCAAGATAGAGAGTGGTCAGGGATATGCTGGGAGGCTTACTTTACATGTAGAGGCCAGTGAAGACCTCTCTGGAAAGTTACCACTGAGCTGAGACCTAGGTGATGAGTAGGTGCCAACCATACAGAGATCTCCAAGCAGCACACAACAGCTTGTATAGCATCCCTAAGAGGTGGACTGTTGTGAGACAGGGGCCGGATCATATAAGACCTTATGGACCACAGTAAAGAGACTATAGTTAATCAGGGAATAAAACAATCTTTTTAAATAATTATTATTTGATGGTTACTATGTGCCAGACAATATTGAAACAAGTTTTATATACCTTAACTTACCTCTACCTTATACATACAGAAAAAAATAGTTTTATTACCTCCTAAAAATGAGAAAATAAAGTCCTAGAAATTCTAAATAATTTTTTAAGGTTATAAGGATAATCAGGAGCATTTCCAATTGTTTTGTTAATGTTTTTTATATTAAGTATGTTAACTTATAATTTTTCCAATGTGTACTTTCTTTTTAAATTAACATTTGGGCTTCTTAACCAACAGGTACTATTTATTAATATGCTTAATTATCTATTTATCTATGTACCTAGGTATCTATTATTTTATTTTATGAATTCTGTCTTGACTTGTGTGATTAGAAATGAAAATAATAATAAAAGGAAACTTCAGGGATTAAAATAAATGATGGCCTATATTTTAATAGTCTTTTGCTTTCTTTTCTTTCTTGATTTGTGTATGTGTGTGTGTGTGTGTGTGTGTATTCATTTATTTTACATGTACTTTTTTCGTCCATGTTGAAGATATTTTTCGAGCTAGAACTCCTTTTGGTTCTTCTGACCACTACAGCAGAAAAAAACTGGTGTCATGGTGAAGGCCTTCTCTCTGGTCTATTTGCTCTAAAGCCCTATAAATAATGGCAACCCCAAACTTAAATCCATGGTGGCAAAAATCATTTTCTATGCTAGGACATGGTATGATCTTGTCTTACTTCAGCCTGCTAGTACAAAAATACCATAAACTGGGTGACTTAACAAACACTTCTCACAGTTCTAGATGTTGGGAAATCCAAGTTAAGGTGCCAGGATAGCTGCTATGTGTTGATAGTCTCTTCCTGGTTTGAGGATAGCCATCTTTTCTTTGTACCTCATACAGCAGAAACTAGAGGCAGGGCCTCTGGTGTCCCTTCTTATAAAAACGCACATCTAAAACTAATTACTTCCCGAAGTCTGTATCTCTAAATGTCATCATATTAGGAATTAGTGTTGTAACATAGGAATTGTGGAAGTTGGAGGGGAGGGGGCACAAACATTCAGACCATAGCAAATCTCTAGCTCTTGGCTTTTCAAATTACAGAGCATTAATGTGGCTTTGTAATAGTCTTCTCTACTAGCTTCTTGCAATGCCACATTTCTTTCACAGAGGGGAAGTTCCTGTGAGTCTGTTTTGGGTATTCTCGTTTGTTTTTATTCGGTCCCAAGGCTATCCTATATATAAGATTTACTCTAAAAATAATTACTTTTTACCTTGATTACAAAAGTGATTCAGGTCCTTCACCTCTTTTCCTTTGGCCATTTCAGGTAGGTTCAAGGACAGGATGGAAGAAGTCGTGTTCTGCTGATTTTATTAGATATTTAAAATTAGAACTGTTTTTATATATGGACATCTATAAAAACATAGTTACTAGTGAATTTCTGATTTCTCATCAAAATTAATATTTCACATAAGTTTTACTTAATTTCTAGAGTTAATCTTTTATCATGGATGCCACTGGCTTCAATAGAGTGTCTTGTTTGTTTTCCAAGTTAATCATTTATTCACTACATTTCTAAGAGTGTCAGATCTCCTAGTTAGCTCTTGGTCAGATGGCTAGTCTAACAGAGTCTGATATCAGATATTATCAGAAAGAAGGGCTAATGATACTGAAGTAGTTTAAATGGTTTAGTGACTGATTTGGCAAAAAAAAAAAAAAAAAAGAAAAAATGTTTGAAATCTGAATGTTAGAAATTATTTAAAAATATCTGACAATACGTAAACTGTTCACATAAAGCAGTTAAACACATGAGGGTGGGTCAATGAGAACATTAAGAAGCACAGACCTTTAAAACTGAAAACGGCATGTTCTCTTGAGATACTGATTCTTAGTCACTTATACGTGACAAAAGTTATGTCTCAGTTTGGTAGATTTCAAGCACTCTATCAACTCCAGCCCCAAAAGAAAAAAGGATGATTATTGGTATGAAACTCAATACAGAAATCATACAGAGAAACAAGAAAATCCTACCAATTTTCTCACATAGAAGTAACTGTTTAAGCAGATACATCGGATCCATTTATATAATCGTAAAATATGGATGGTTCACTTTAAGTTAGAGATTCTGAAAACCGTGCTCTGAATTTTATGGGAGCTCGGTTATTTATTTTGTGCTGCTTTGATTCTGTTTTTTTTCCCCTTAAATAGTAACTTTACACACAAATTCCTCAGAAGATGATAAGTAAAATTAAAATCACCCTATTACATGCACCAACGCAAACAGAGGTGAAATGATTTGTTTTTGTATGGGTTATCCTTATTCTTTTCCTTGATTAAAACGGTTTAGGAGCTGGAGCCATTTTTTTTCTTTTTTTTCTTTTTCCCCCCTTCTCTTTCTATGCCATCTGGGTAGGCAAACCCAATTAGCACATGTTGAAAGCTAGCAACACCTTTTCCAACATTTCAAAGTTTTGGCAAGCGTTAAAAGTTACTGTGTCACATAAAAGCTCATTTGGCACATTACAGGGTTTGCAGTATGAATTTATCATATGGAATGATCATTTTCCAAGTGCATTGAGAACATACAGCACAATTGGATTTGGAAAGATCAGTTGAAATAAACTTCATCATTGTGGTTCTAGGATCAATCCACTCAATCTCTTTAATGGAGTTCTTCACCTTCTTTACTTATACAAAAGAGAAAAGAGTTATGGTCCGGAAAAGCCCTGGCCTTGGTCTGAGGCACTCTTATTTCTGGCACTCTCTCAGCTTACTAAAGGAATCTTGGAAAGGATGGAGATGAAGGCTCCAAGTTTACACTACAGGTTTTATAAAATTCCCTGATTCTTATGTCTTTCTCATTATGCTAATGGTCTCCAAGGCTGCTCAGAGCTCAGCAATCATTGCTCTCCTCAGTGATTATATACCTGGAGCTGGCTGCCAATTGCCCACTAGTTTCTCCCTTCTACTTCAGTAACATGCATTAGGGGAATTCTCTGGTGTATTATGCTTGTCTGTCGCGGTGAATATGCTATATTGCCTTGTTTGCCATCTGTTCCAAACTCCTTTAAGGGTGCCTTCCTTTACTGAAGAGGCTGGACAACAAAATATTACATTTCCCAGACTCCCTTGCACCGGAGGTCCAGATGTTATTTAGGACCCACATTTAGCTAAACTTGCCTGAGCGTTGAATCTTTAATTATGTTAAGTAGGGAGACAGGCAATAACCCTTGAAACATCCATTTCTCTGTTGCATATCAAGCAGCCATGATAGGGCTCTGGGGTCAACAGTTCTGACAGCAGCTGCCTATCCCTAGATCAGTACTCAACCAGCTGAGTCAGCAGCTACCCCCCTTTTCAAGACTCTGGATTGTGACTGAATCAGTACTTCTTTTGGTGGGCTGGTCCTATGGATTTTTCTATGTTGGGTCCTTCTATGAGTCTCAGCCCAGACCCTGCACTGACAACCCTTCCAATGATATGTGTGAGCTTCTACTACCCAGGATTAAATAAGTTCAGGTTTAAAAAACTAATTTTCATCTCTACTGAATTCTAACTCATACAGCCATACTGTCCTACAATGAGATTACTATGTCCTTTATCTCAAACTATGTTTATGAAATCATTTAAGCTGTGCCACATACTGTCTTTTATCTCCTTCTTGCTCACACAGAGATGAGAACATGAGGAATTATTTTGGAATTAAAAATATCACAGTAGTTCACGAAGACAGCCTATTCTAAAACTCTTGGCATCTGTGAAGATCAATCTATTTTTTGTGTGTGTTCCTATCAGTATAAAGAGCTACACTGGAGAGCATGCAGCATGTAATGCATACCTCCATGCATACCCACATTTTAACCGCTCAATGCATACATCTGTATGGATGCTCCCTTGTAAGCCAGCCTCCTCCCCAGAATCTAAATCCAAAAGCATGCTAAAAACAAAAACAAAACAGACACTGGAACTAATATTACCATTTCTATATTTATGGCCATATGTTATTCTTGCTTTTAAATCATCCCTAACATCGAAACAGACTCTATGTCTTATTTACTCTTCTATCTCAACCACGCTTCAACAAGGGAAATGTTAGAGTGGGGCCAAATAGGCCCTACTCTGCCACATTCTAGCTCTCTGTGAGTAACATCTTCTCATTATCCTCAGTCGGAACTATGGGCACAGTAATTCTACTCTGTAATGTTGGGAGGCAATTAAATTGGAACATTCATGCATCAATGATGACTGGCGTAGTAGGTGAGCAATAAGGAGTTGCTTGCTGTTTGCTGTCACCAGTCTCATGCCAGTCATATCATACCTGTATTTTTTTTAACGACCTCTGAATGCTTCTGGCTGGGGCAGAAGGTATTTAGATAGAGAGACCATCACATAAGAGACTTTAGGTAAAAAGAGCAAGTCATGTAATCCTAGGTTATCACCATAAACTTTTCCGATGATGCCATCAAAGCAGTTGTAAGCCTTTACCAATAACACAAATTTATCAGTAACATTTCAAATGTTTGTAATCTTCACCTCTTAAGTAATTTCTACAGTTTTGACATATTTATATTTTCCTAATTATATTATAAACTGGGCTCAGGGCTTATGCTTTGTCCCTTGCTGCATATCACACTACAGGTATTTAAAAAGGTTTGATTGACCTAACCTGACATGTAGTTTTAGAATAAGCCACATTCTTGAATCACTGTAATATTTTAAAATTCCAAAATAATTCCTCATGCCCATATCTCTGTCTGTCTTTTTATTTGTCTTATTTTTTGGTGTACTCTTAACATACAACTTTTATTATTTTTGTTGTTGTTTTTGTTGTTTTTTTTTCAATGTTTATTTTTGAGAAAGAGAGACTGAGCACGAGCAGCGGAGGAGCAGAGAGAGGGAGACACAGAATCACAGAATCCGAAGCAGGCTCCAGTCTCCAAGCTGTCAGCACAGAGACTGACGCGGGGCGTGAACTCACAAACCATGAGATCATGACCTGGCGGCTCAACCAACTGAGCCACCCAGGCGCCCCATTGTTGTTGTTTTTACAAATAGATAACTTGTTAGACTTTCTCCTGCAAGAATTAAAATCTGTCCAGTCTTACAACAATAGCTATTTCTGAAATTATGCTCAATCTCTCAAATTCTGATTTACTAGTTTTAAAAAGCCACTCTTCAAATTATCACCCTGTCACTGGTGACTAAAGGAAATACTGAATGGAATCAACTTATTATGATCACACATCAGACTACCCTGAAGTAATCTTTTAAGTGGATGACACATCTCTGGTGTCTTTATAAACTTATTTTTAATAAATGAGATGAAGATCCTTAAAAGCATAGTGCTTGCAATAGAGAAGATTTTGTATTGTTCTTTGAAAATAGATTAGAATCGGGGCACCTGGGTGGCTCAGTTGGTTAGGTGTCTGACTTCGGCTCAGGTCATGATCTCACAGTTTGTGACTTTGATCCCCGCGTGGGGCTCTGTGTTGACAGCTCGGAGCCTGGAGCCTAACTTCAGATTCTGTATCTCCCCCTCTCTCTACCCCTCTACTGCTCATGCTCTGTGTCTCTCTGTCTTTCAATAATAAATAAATGTTAAAAAAAAGAGAATCAATGATTGTTCAATATTTTTTTCTTTTTTTTTTTTAAATTTACATCCAAGTTAGTTAGCATATAGTGCAACAATGATTTCAGGACTACATTCCTTAATTCCCCTTACCCATTTAGCCCATCCCCCTCCCACAACCTTTCTAACAACCCTCTGTTTGTTCTCCATATTTAAGAGTCTCTTATGTTTTGTCCCCCTCCCTGGTTTTATATTACTTTTGCTTCCCTTCCCTTATGTTCATCTGTTCTGTGTCTTAAAGTCCTCATATGAGTGAAGTCATATGATATTTGTCTTTCTCTGACTGACTAATTTCACTTAGCATAATACTCTCTAGTTCCATCCACATAGTTGCAAATGGCAAGATTCCATTCTTTTTGATTGGCGAGTAATACTCCATTGCATATATATACCACATCTTCTTTATCCATTCATCCATCAATGGACATCTGGGCTCTTTCCATACTTTGGCTATTGTTGATAGTGCTGCTATAAACATTGGGGTGCATATGTCCCTTCAAAACAGCATACTTGTATCCCTTGGATAATTACCAAGTAGTGCAATTGCTGGGTCATAGGGTAGTTTTATTTTTAATTTTTTGAAGAACCACCATACTGTTTTCCAGAGTGGCTGCACCAGCTTGCATTCCCACCAGCAATCCGAAAGATATCCTCTTTCTCCACATCCTTGCCAACATCTGTTGTTGGCTGAGTTGTTAATGTTAGCCATTCTGACAGGTGTGTGGTGATATCTCATTGTGGTTTTGATTTGTATTTCCCTGATGATGAGTGATGTTGAGCATTTTTTCACATGTTGGTTGGCCATCTGGATGTGTTTTTTAGAGAAGTGTCTATTCATGTCTTTTGCTCATTTCTACACTGGATTATTTGTTTTTTGGGTGTTGAGTTTGATAAGTGCTTTATAGAGTTTGGATACTAACCCTTTATCTGATATGTCATTTGCAAATATCTTCTCCCATTCTGTTGGTTGCCTTTTAGTTTTGCTGATTGTTTCCTCCACTGTGCAGAAGCTTTTTGTTTTGATGAGGTGTCGGTAGTTCATTTTTGCTTTTGTTTCCCTTGCCTCCGGAGACATGTTGAGTAAGAAGTTGCTGCAGCCAAGATCAAAGAGGTTTTTGCCTGCTTTCTCCTCGAGGATTTTGATGGCTTCCTGTCTTACATTGAGGTCTTTCATCCATTTTGAGTTTATATTTGTGTATGGTGTAAGAAAGTGGTGGAGGTTCATTCTTCTGCACATCGCTGTCCAGTTTTCCCAGCACCACTTGCTGAGGAGACTGTCTTTATTCCACTAGATATTCTTTCCTGCTTTGTCAAAGATTAGTTGGCCATACGTTTGTGGGTCCATTTCTGGGCTCTCTATTCTGTTCCATTGATCTGAATATCTGTTTTTGTTCCAGATGGTTCAATATTTTTTTTTTAATTTTTTTTTCAACGTTTTTTATTTATTTTTGGGACAGAGAGAGACAGAGCATGAACGGGGGAGGGCAGAGAGAGAGGGAGACACAGAATCGGAAACAGGCTCCAGGCTCCAAGCCATCAGCCCAGAGCCTGACGCGGGGCTCGAACTCACAGACCGCAAGATCGTGACCTGGCTGAAGTCGGACGCTTAACCGACTGCGCCACCCAGGCGCCCCGGTTCAATATTTTTTAAGTAAACATCATTTCTTATACTATTTAGTGTATTATTTTATAAGGTTATTTATAAGTATTATTTACTATAAGAGCTGAACAAAAACTTCAGTGTCAAATATTGTCTGCATTGCTGTGAAGAGGCACATATGTAAACAACTGTGATGTGGAGCCTAAATGTTTGGCTGGCATTAGGCAGTTGTTGGATGAAATGACGATTTACCAATTCCATTAGTGGCTTAAGTGGTTAAATGTGTCAACAGGGCTATTGCCTTGCAAGACTCCCTGCTTTCTTACACATCTTGAAAATACTTATGTAATGTGGAGCCTGTTCAAAAGGCTCATTCCTACAAGAAAAGAGGAAAGCCAAAATTTGAGTTCCCAAAATGAATGAAAATGTGTTCATTCCTCCCACTTCATGGAGGTGTCAAAAAAGACTGTCAGTTTCATAATTATGCCTCTTGAGCAGATGGGCGGTAAGACATTCTATGACATTTGAGAAAAAAATAATTTTAAAGCCCTAAAAATAATAATAAAGGAACTTCTAAATAAAGTGCATGCTCCAACACAGAAGTACAATATCTTAAAGTAGAAATGGGTTTTTTAGAACAACTAGAGACCCATTTGTTAGCTAGACCTTTCTATGTTTACAGTACACACACCATCAGGTTTTACAACAGGTCATAACAAAAGACAACCCTGCAGAATGTTCTGGAATAGCTACATAAGTTTGGAGCCGATGAATTTATGTAGTATGAATCTACAGTTTGCTCCTGCTTTGAATCAACCACAGGCAATAGCTGATGCAGAGAACAAGGCTAAAATTACAATATGAAGTGGGGGTTGGGGGAGAGGTGGTTAATTTTCAGCTTTTGTTCCATTCGCTCAAAAAGAACAAGTGAAACATAATACAAGGAGAAAACACACTATTCAAATTTCTGTCACAACCTGAAGTCTATCTAGCTCTCTGAACTGCCAAATCTATTGATAGACGATAAAGATTTCCATTCCCTGAATCATCACACCCTTTTCAGAACACTATATTTTCCTGTCAGTGTTTCTTTGGGTCCACTGGGTAGATAAACACTGAAGCTTTAGGTGTGAAGTCTATCTGAAGAGGCATAAAAAAGATATTGACAAGCCATTTGTTCCTTCTGTCTTTTGTGTCAGATTCAGAAAACTAAGGAAGAGCAAAAGAAAAATCAAAAAGATTTCAAAACTTACATCAAATTTTGGTTGATTTAGCCACCTGACTTCTGCAACTACTAAGACTGTTCTAATAAGCAAATGGCCCTCACTTTTTAGATATAATACATTTTTAAATTACATAAGTTATATAAGGTTATTATAGAACAAACTAGAAAATAAGGATAAGCAAAAAGAAAAAAAAGAAAAGAAAAAAAGAAAAATTATCCACAATTCTACCACCTAGCAGTTAGGACTATAAATATTTGGTACTAGTTCTTCCCGGTATTTTTCTATACACACATAACTATATTTGCAAAAATAAGATCATTTTATAGTTACTCTTTTGCGGGCTACTGTCTTGTGTACATTTCATTGTCATTAGACTCTTACAATTTTAATGGCTGTATACTGCTGATATGCACACAAAGTACAGTAATGTCATATTAGGTATATAGTTCCTAATACATTATATATGCTGTTAAGAGATAAACTGAGGCATCTTATAAATTTTAGGAGTTTATTTGACCATGAATGTACTTGAATAGGGCAGCACCAAGCTGGAAGTGGTTGGCAGCACTTTGCTGACAGGAGCTAGGGGAAAGACTTACATAGAAAAAGTGTGGAAACAAAGAAAGGAAATTATTTTACTGACTATGGCTTAAAACCTAGTTGACTGTGAATGGTAATCCTTGGTGTTTTGATTTTGTACCCTTCATGGATTTATAGGCTTAAATTTTGGTTTGCTTACATAGGTCACCATGGCACGAGAGCCGCCTCAGACTAATGGTCTCCTTGTTTAATTAAATTAACAATGCCTATAATGTATATCCCTACTATAATCTGAACAGTATTAGTATTTCTCTTGGGTTATTTCTAATGTTTTGATTTAAATACTGCTGTGATGGATTTTCTCATATACATCGAGTTTCAAATAAGTTTTCTAAGTTATTGAAATAGTTTCCTTAAAAGTCTTAAGAAGTACTGCTGCTTGCTCAAAGGGAATATAGATGTACACTTTAAAATTTTTTAAATACCTATTACCAAATTTTCTTCCAGAAAAGTTTCCTCTAATTTATATTATTTGGTTACTAGTGAGACCAAACACTTATTGATAATTTTGTTGGCAATTATGGAAAGAGCCTAAATGTCAATCAACCGATGAATGGGTAAAGAAATTGTGGTTTATATACACGATGGAATACTACTTGGCAATGAGAAAGAATGAAATATGGCCTTTTGTAGCAACGTGGATGGAACTGGAGAGTGGGATGCTAAGTGAAATACGTCATACAGAGAAAGACGGATACCATATGTTTTCACTTTTATGTGGATCCTGAGAAACTTAACAGAAGACCATGGGGGAGGTGAAGGGGAAACAAGAACAGGTTAGAGAGGGAGGGAGCCAAAACATAAGAGACTCTTAAAAACTGAGAACAAACTGAGGATTGATGGGGGATGGGTGGTGGCTTTTAAGGAGGGCACCTGTTGGGATGGATGAGCACTGGGTGTTGTATGGAAACCAATTTGATAATAAATTTCATATTAAAAAATATGAATAATTCTTCTGTTGGCAATTTCTATTTTTTATTCCATAAATTCTTGTTTGTGAATTTATTAGGATTTAACTGCACATAACAGAAACCATTCCAGCTCCTTCAAGTAATTGAAATATAATACAGGGTGTTATATGCTTACAAAATAAGTGGAAGTCTTGGACGCCGACCGTAGGCTGAACATGCACAGTAGAGTAGGTGCTCCTGGTGACCCACCAGATTCCCCTTAGTAGTCAGGGCACTATGCCCAAGCAGCTCTGAGAATTGGCTCATAGCTCTCCACTCTTCCCCAGAATTTTCTTTGGCTGAATGGAAATTGTGTCTCCTGGAGGTTAAGTTACTCTCCTCCCCAAAAGAAGCTAGCAGCCGATAACTCACTAACACGAGGTACAAAAGGACAGATCCTTTCCCTCAAGGTGTTACAATTGATACCCCAAAGTTCCCTTCAAAGGTACAGCTCCCCTCAGATACAGTCTACTTTCTTGTTTAGTCTCTACATACTCCCGTCTTCTTCCTTAACTCCCTGTCCCGAAGAGCATTCCATCAACAAATCACTCACAAAAGAACCCTGACTGAATACAATAACCATAAGAACAATCATGCAAAAGTGGCCAACCATGAAGGCTGGTGGGCCAACTGAAAATCCTGGGAGTCAGGAAGGCTGCTTTCCCAGCGCTGCTCAATACATATGAGCAAAGCAGATACCCTGGATGTTACATCTTAATGTCTACAATGCTATGGAGTGTCTGTCTATTGCTACTGTTGGTGTCACAAAACTAATCACTCGCACAAATGAAATTGCCTGCAGAAGCAACAAGAACAGCAAAAGCCTATCTTCCATCTCACAGGTCTCTTTCACATTTTTGTACTATTCCGTCTTCTTCAGAGAAGCCTAGACCCCAAGCACTAAGGGAATCTGATCAACATTGTCTTCAGCTTCCCAGCCTCTATCAAGCTTTTAAGATTTTAAATCTAGTTGTAAGGTTTGGAAGGATTTGAGTGGCCAGTGTGCCATATTTACCACAAGGACTTTTGCTTCTTTTCCATGATGGATTCCTTCCCCCTCTTCCTCCCTCCTCATAATTCTCAGATCATCATTTGTGTCTTAATATTATTCATGATGATTTTTGACATTCAGAATACATTTTTGAATGCATTTTAAGTACATTTTATTTAAAATGTATTTTTTAAATGTCCTTTTTCTTTACCCTTAGAATGGCTTCCCCTATGAAGGTTATAAACAAAAATATTTTCTATCTTCTATTCTAGTCCTTTCATGGTTCTATTATATACATTTAACTATTTTAAATTAGATTGGCATATGCAGTGAGGTAAAGACTCAAATATTCTTTTTTCCAAGGTAGGCAGCAAAATATATGAGCAAAGATTATTGAATAATCAATTCTTTAAATTCTAACTTGAATATAATTCCTTTTGATATTTTAAGATTTGTGCTCACCTTCATTGCTTGTCTGTCTATGTGGCACCAGCCATTGCTGGAGAACACATTGGAATAGCAGGTGGAATAAAGCAAACTTCGTCACTATTTTTCAAAGTTTACTGTGATATATCTCAAGATGAACTCAAGAACTACTTTGTCGAGTCCTAGAAGAAATCTGTTGAGCATTTTAAGTGCAATTGCATTAAATTTATGTTAAAAAAAAGGTAGCACTTATGATGTTGGATTGTATTATTCAAGATGATTGGATTTGTTTTATTATGGCGGTTAACTTTTAATGTTTTCTTTACATAGGTATCAAAATTATTTTGTTGTTATAAATTACTTTTCTGTGAGTCTTTAGATTGGAATATTTATTTCTCCATTTATTTTAGTAAATGGATATTCTAGGAATAGAGAAGAACTTTCAATTTTTACATAACTATGTCTTCATCATGTTTTTTTGTCCTGTCAAGGATGTAGAGCTGTTTAGTCCTTCTACCTTCTGTCCGTTTTTTCTGTGTGGTTCTTAAAAACTTTGTTTTGTTTTATAAACTTAATGAAAGTTCTAGCTGTCATATGCTGATTTAAACCTCATAAAAGAATTTGGGTTTTTGTTTCAAATACTGACTTTAAATTTAAATTTAATTTTTTGTTTTAATATTGTGCCTACTGCTTTGACTTTCCTTGCACATGCCTTTCATATTTTATTTTGAAGTTTTCTTTTTTAAAATCATTTTATTAAAAACAATTTTTTTTTGAGAGAGAGAGAGAGCACGCATGAGCAGGGAAGGGGCAGAGAGAGAGAGAGAGAGAGAGAGAATCTTAAGTAGACTCTGCATCCAGATCAGAGCCCAGTGTGGGTTTCAGTCTCATAATTATGAGATCATGACCAGAGCCAAAATCAAGAGTCAGTTGCTCAACCGACTGGGCCACCGAGGCATCCCTAAAATCATTTTATTTAAGTATGATTGACATACAAAAAGTTGTATATACTTACCATATACAACTTAATGAGTTTGCAGATAAGTTTACATCAATGAAATTATCACAACAATCTGTGCCATAAAGATACCCATCACCTCCAAAAGTTCTGTATTTTTGTACAAACTTTCATTCCTTGATTAAAAAAAAATAATGTTTATTTATTTTTTGAGAGAAAGAGAGACAGAATGTGAGCAGGGAAGGGGCAGAGAGAGAGGGAGACACAGAATCCAAAGCAGGCTCCAGCCTCCCAGTGGTCGGCTCAGAGTCTGACTTGGGCCACCCAGGCACCCCCACATTTCTTTCATAATAAAGATGTTAGATGTATATTTTTAATTTTTTGAAAAAGAAAATACAGGAAATATTTTTAAATAGGAACAAAGGAATTTTGTTAAACTGGAGCAAATAAGCTAATTAGAGAGTTATACCTCACTTTTTGTTGCAGACATTGACTAAAATTTGTGCATGAGTAGAATTACTTTAAACGAATTAAGAGATCTGAATACTAATTTAAAAAACCTTCTGTAGTAGGGTGTCTGGGTGGCTCAGTCAGTTAAGCATCTGGCTTTGGCTCAGGTCATGATCTCATGGTTTGTGGGTTCAAGCCCTGCGTGGAGCTCGGTGCTAACAGCTCAGAGACTGAAGGCTGCTTCAGATTCTATGGCTCCCCCTCTCTCTGCCCCTTCCTTGCTCACATGCTATCTCTCTCTCTCTTTCTCGAAAATAAACATAAATTTTTTTTTAAAAACCTCCTATGGTAAAACCAAACAGGAAATACATTATCTCCTTATATGTGTGTTACATTGCAACTAAAAATTATAAATAATAGGTGCATTAGCCTCATATATATACTTCACTCTTTATATATCTATATATATATAGACAGATGTAAATCTTACCTTAATTCTAGTTAGAGCATTATTTCTCTATCTTTGGGATCTTGGGATTTTCTCCTACAGTGATGTCTAGTTTAGCTACTATGCTTCTTCAAATAATGTAGTAAGAAGGTCACATAGTGGAAAATATCCTGATGGTGTGTGTATTTGAAAAGGGTTTTGTTACCTTTATACTCATGTAAAAGTTCAGGCTTCAGAAATTGTCCCCTCAGTACTCTCCTGGGAGGAAGGGAAGTGAAGATGGGCTGGTTTCTAGTTGCCAGGTCTGTTAGTCCTTTGGGAATGGTGGAGAGAGGAGAAGGTCATCTCAGCAAGCCCACCTCATTGCTGAGAGGTTTAGTTTCTGTATTTACAACAGTCATTCTGACTGCCATCTTTTCTGGTGCTACCACAGACCTACATTCTCAGGAGGCACCTCTGTACTTCCCACTTCCCACCTATTTTTTTAAGCTACAAATCCAAGAATTACAAGAATTCCAGCTACCTCAACTTCCTCATGCTCAATGGGCAAAGGCCCTCCAAATGGAATGTTGACCATGGGTCTCCCTCAACATGGTCACTCTTCTTCTCTCCAGTCTTTGATTCTCTAAAGTAGGAGCTTGGGGAAAAAATTGATCCCTTGTATTCTGTATTGAATTCTGCTACATCATGATGCATTTTGGTGATGATAATAATTCATGTTGACTAGGAGTTCTCTTCATATCTTGTCCCATCTCTACTGCATTTGGCAGAAATTGTTAGTGTTTGGCATGTAGATTAAACTAATTCAAATAGCAATGCAGGGTTTTTACCCTCTATTTTTTTAACAATTTATGTTAAAATTAATAGAATTAAGTCTTTCCAGAAATGCCCCAGAAATATTTTACACATTTGACACATCTGTGAGGAAATTTCTCCTGCAATCTCATAAGTCAGAAGGAAATTTATTCTATTTCACTGATTAGCTAGGTAAGCAGTCTTTTTCATTTGTTAGTTACTAGATTATTTTACTGTCCTCAGGAAGTTTTACTTAATAGAAGGACAAAACTTTCATATAGGAAGTGTAGATGTACGTATGAGATTGTTGAAAAAGGACTCCTAAATGTGTTCATTGTGCATCTGAATATGTTACCTAAATAATTGTCTAGAATGTTGTATTAGCTGTCGGTTGCTGCTATAACAAATTACCACAGACATAACATCTTAAATGACACAAATTTAATATCTTATAATTCTGTAGGTCAGAGGTCAAACACAAGTCTCACTGGGTTAAAATCAAGGTGTTGTCAAGGTTTAGTTTTAGTTTCCTTTTTGGAAACTCTAGGCAAGATTCTGTTTCTTTGCCTATTCCAGAGGCTGCCCCCATTCTCTAGCTCAGGGACCCTCTGTCCAGCTTCAAAGCCAGTAACAGTAGCTTCTCACTGGTCCTGCTTTCATCCTCGTATCTTCTCTGGGCATTGCTGGGAAGGATTCTTTAATTTTGAGAACCAACATGGCGAGATGGAACCCACCTAGATAATCCAGAATACTCTCCCTGTTGCCAGGTCCTTAAGTTAATCACATCTGCAAAGTCCCTTTTGTCATGTAACACGTGTAACATACACACAGATTCCAGGGATTGGGATGTTGACAAGTATGAATTTTTACAAAAAGCAGTATAAAAAAACTCTTACAAGTAACTTGATCAATCTGTCTTTTAGACCATTATAAATGCATTTCAGATCATTTTCTGAGACAAAGTGTTAACTTGGAGTTTATGGAATGTTATGGTCTCCTCAGTAGAAGAAGGTGGGGCCTTTCGTCACAGATAACATCTGCCCAGGAAACCCATAGTAGTATTTTAGGGTCACTTGTAGATAATTCTGTTTCTTGGTAGAGCCCTCCAAAGTTGTTGATATCTAAAATGCTGCATTTCTCAGTAGGAAAAACCCTGGTGTTTAATATTCCATATAAATCTTTGTTCTACCAGGCAACATAAGACCTCAGAGGTGTCGGGTGGACTCTGATGGGGTTGAGCATGTAATGGTCCTTCAGACAGACTTACTCCTTTAGGCAAAAGAAACCCTGGGAGCTTCTTTGGCTCCCCTGTTGGATGCAGTGGTTTCTGGACATTTAATGATCAATGATCAACAGACTCTGTAGCCTACCTCATGTTTTGTTTCCTATGATTACATTTTGCACACAGGCACCTTTTAATTTGGTAGCCAGACTGGGAAGAATGTGCCCTTATCTTAAAGTCTCTCTGCATGATTAACCCTTCTTCAATGCTTCCCTCCAAAGCTCAGGACCTGAGGACCCCCAAACCTGAAGGACACACATGCCTGCCAAGCCCTTTCTTACCATGCCACGTCTTCACTGCTTTCTCCCCACATCCTCACTGCACATACCCACTGTCAGGCACATGTTCATCTTCTGCCTCCTGCTTATTTTCTCAAAGTGGCTTACACAGCAGATGTTCCAGTAAATGTTTTCAACTTTGTCTCTTCACAATTCTGCTACAAAATAGGAACTGTACACATGCTATTGCCCTTCAGATTTTCAAAGAGAAAACTCTTCACAGCTCCCTTTCCACCTCATTGGAACCTGCCCCTATCCTGGACACACGTGTAACTTATTAGAAGAGTGTGTCCCATTATGCTTCTCTCATCAGCAACTTTCTCCACTTCTAGGTGCCTTTCTCTACAGCCTGATTACTGCATAATTCTTGTCTAATTTCAGATATTTCTGCCTCTTCTGACCCAACAGCATGACTAACAGCACAGTTTGCATACCTGTCCTTTTCATCCCAGAACTATTCTTAGTCCTGAAAACTTATCACCCAGCTTGGGAAAATGGCATTACAAGGTCAGATATCATGAAAAAAAGAAAAGCTCATTACATTAAGTGAGCATCTCTATTGATTTTATTATAATAATATCTGCGATAATGATCATCTGATCATACACATGCATTTTATAAACCTAATATAATATTTTAATAATACCCAATCCAGTAAGTGTTAAGTTAGTGAAATGCATTCACTTGTTCATTCTACCAATATTTCTTGAGCACCTAGTACATGCCAACTTTGTGCTAGGCACAGAAGGCAGATACCACCAAGTCATTTTCATCTTGTGTTTCTAGAGTCTAATACCCTGCTTAGCATACAAACAACATCCATTCCATGTGTGTACAATATCCTTGGAGAACCAAAGAAGCAGCTAAATAAAGGAGCTCTTCTGTTTGTCATCGAAGGACAATATACTACAGCAGTATACATTACAACTTTCAAATTCAGACAAACCTGAGATCACATTCAGATTTTGGCATGCAGTGGCTGCATGCCCATGAAGCAGACGATCATCTCTAAATCTCAGTTTTTTTCATCTATCCGTATTTTTGCAAGATCAAATGAGGCAAATCTGTAAAATCATTCCACTAGTGCTGGGCATCGAGTGTGCATGGCATACGTTTTAGTTCTTGAGCTCCTAGTTTTGTTATCACTCCTGTGACACGCACAGGGTTAAGTGCCAAAGGCCAGTGGAGGCACAGAGAGGGAATAACTGCACAAGCTTCCCAATGTGAAAATTCAGAAAGTGACCCCCAGCAAATTCAGGAAACATCCTTCTATACAAAGAGTGGGTGAAGTTCTAAAATAAGACGGCTGAGGACATAATGTTCATGACAAGTATGGCTCATGTTAGGCAGAGAGGTGTTAGGTAAGGCACTGAGGGTAAACCAACCAATTATTTAGAACCTTTGCTCATGTGGCTGTTCTGTGCAGTGAAACCTGGCCTTTGCTGAGATGGTTTACTGAGAAAACCCTCTGTAACTGTGGCTGGGTCACCGTGTTCAGGGTCAGGGCCAGTATGGATGCTGGGTTTCAACTGCACTTGAATTAAAAAGCTTTTGACTCATAAAGTATTAAGCAGATCAAATCAGTAACTACTTTTACCCTGATGCTAATGGCAGCCACCTTACTCCACTGACATATCAGACCCTCTTCCTCAAATGTTCTCTTTTCATACATTGAGGGTGGGATTGTCAGACAAAATATGAAATTCCCAGGCAAATTTGAATTTCATCAGAACAGTGGCAAATATTTTAGTGGTCTCAAATTCATCTCAAATATTGCATTGGAGATACTTATATTTATCCAAAGTTAAAATTTAACAGGGCATACAATTTTTTGTTTTTGCTTTGTTTTTTGTTAAATCTGGCGATCCTGAATGAGGGGGATTCTCCTTGGGCCGTTTGCTTCTTACCATTACAAAAGGCATTAATGATACCCCTTTCAAGCCATTCTCACTAGCAGAAAACAAGGCTAAGTGTGGCCACAAAAATGCCTCATGGAAACCATTTAATTCATCTGAAGTTTTAAAAAGAAAGTTCCAGAGTGATTCTTGTGCACAAAAACTTTGGAAAACTCTCTAGCATGTGATTAAATGAGTTAATGTTTTAAGGTGTATTATTTCTAATAACTTTTATAAGAACCCTTATGATAACTACAATTGTTATTTCCACTTTACAGATAACAACACTGAGGCTGAGATATTTTAAATCAGTTGATTTCCCTAAAGTTGGGATTGAAGCCCAGGTTTTAAGGATTGGAGTATGCACTCATAAGCACCATGCTATTTTGTCTTCAATTAATGTAACTTATGATATAATATCTCAAATTATATTCAAAAATAAGAAATCACACCTCTTTCTCCTATCTCAAAAAATTCTTGGCTCAATTATCTAAGTTCATCAACCAATAAAAGTCAGATGACACCATGTCCCAAATATTATAATATGTACACTAGAAAATGCTCCAAATTGGCTTCTCCTTTATCAAGCACATCTTCTTTTATTTTCACAAGTAATTTAAAACTGTAATAATGCCCCAATTAACCCTCCACTCTCATTTGTTCTTATATTGACAATTCTCCTACCTATGCTTAGTCCTGTTTGGACCGTGCCCAGTGGACCACTGTTGCCATCACGCAGCAGTGAATAATCATTCTAATACCAAATTGTTCACATCTCCCACATTTCTGATGTTCCAGTGAATCAACATGACACGTATCACGTACAAATATCGACGCATCAGCCCTGTGCTCACAGAAATTCTAAAATATGATCAAATCTCAGACTAGTTTCCTAACAGCTCTCTTGAGGATATATCATTCATTATTCTGTTCATCTCTCTTATTTAAAAGCTTTTATTTCCCCTTTGGCTTCTGTCTTTCTGGCATTTCAGTGCTAGATTGATGTGGACTCTGTAGAAAGGAAACAGTCTTAATTCTTTTATTGTCAGAGATCCCCATAATTTGAATGGGCAAACTCCCTGCTCTAATAGTCTTGAGAACTTGGAAAAGTCCCCAGACTTTTGTATCCTAGGGCTGTTTCTAATGGTTCTTCCTCTAGCTGTGACCTTGAATCAAGTGATCTTCTAAAAATTATGTTTGTCCTTGGCTTTGGAAATTTGCTACTCCAAAGACAGTACAACATATTATTCCAATTGCATTTTTCTCCTGTGGCATACCCGTCTATTTTTTCTCAGTTGCTGTCAGTTACTCATCCCAAGAGGAAAAGAAAACTTTGAATTCTAAACACAGTGCTGCCTGCTTGGACCCACCAAGTTAGATTATTCCACTAAAGTTTTGCAGGTCATGTTTCCCTGTTCCTGGAAATAAAGCCTTAGCTCTATCAAGGCTTTCTCTCTGAGTAGGAGTCTGCCTGAATGGGTTCATCTGCCTTGTGATATGAGTCTGCCCCAAATTCCAAAATGAAACCTTTTTCCTGCCCAGCCAGATTCTATCTTCTAATTTCTCCATTCCTTATGTGAGATAATGTCTGCAAGAAATGCAGTTAGTGGCAATACCAGCTTGAATTCTAGGAGAAACTTTCCCAGCCTCAAAGCAAGTATCTCATCCTCATCAAAGGAAGATTCTTTTAGGGACATGTAGGCTATTTCTCAAGGGAAAATGCTATGTCAGCAGATTGAATGTTATTACCAGTTATTCAGGTAGGGCTTAGCCCCCCCAGGTCCCAGTTCATTGCATATTTTTTTAATCTGCTGAGCTATGCAAGACTGTATTTGGTTGAGGAAATAATTATATTCCAACTGAAGCTGAAAATATAATTAATGATAATATTATGACCTATTATATTTAACACTACTAACATTCCATTATGGAATTGGGTCTTTAGGAAACTTATTTCAGAATTACAAAAAAATTGTTTATAGTTGTTTATAAAAATGATACATGAAAAACTCATATTAACTTTGAATTCCTCCTGAATCCCCATATGATATCAATAAAAGATTTTTAAGGCATAATATCATAAAGAAAAAGGAAAGGAATTAACAACAACATTTTAGAAGCTAAACACAGAACAATGAGTGGTACCTGATTTAGCTTAATAGCCAAAGTGCAAGAATCTAGAAATCACCAAAAAGCCTAAGAAATTGTCAGCAGTAAGTCCTCTGGAAGTCAGAGTGAAGATGAGACTAAAAACAGAAGAATCCCAATCTGGAGCAGAACTGGAAGTTAAACAAGATATGAGGGCAGGTAATGGAAGTTGGCTATTGTCAATAGGGGATATTCTAAATAAAAGATAAATAAGACTGCCAGCCCAACTCTGTGCTGCTTCAGGACTGTTCTTTCTCTTTCTGGTGGAAGAGGGGAAACTGGGCAAGAGTATAGAAGGCACAGTTGGCAGTAGGTATATGTACACAAAAGAAAGGAATTTTGTGAATGTACATCAGATGGTGAGGCCAGCAGCCCTCTTCCCCCTCTCATATCCCCAATATCTTCAGCTAGGTGGGCAGCCTCCTGGCAGGATATTAGAAAGGTCCTCTTGAGGAATCTGATTAGCCCCAGAAAAAAGACGTAAGGAAACTGCTAGCAGATAGGCTTTAACAAAACTGTCCAGAGAGATGATCCCTTGGAGAAACTCCTATCATAGTCCATATTTATGGCACTTCAATGAGCTTTCTAGATAGAAACAAAACAACCAAGGATCAACAGCATATGGGGAAAACTTCTAACATGAAATTTGGAGGTTCAAAGAGGAAACCAAAAATTGGAGGAAACTTGAGTGCCTGAGTGGCTCAGTAGGTTGAGCGTCTGACTCTTGATTTCAGCTAGGGTCATGATCTCACACTTTGTGGAATTAAGCCTCACACTGGGCTCTGCAATGACAGTGCAGAGCCCACTTGGAATCCTCTCTCTCCTTTCTCTCTGCCCCTCCCACATATGCGTGCATGTTGTCTCTCTCTCTCTCAAATAAATATTTAAAAATTTATTCTAATATAAATGTAATATACATTTTATATAAATATACTCATAATACATCTCTATGTCTACATATATCTAGCATAAATATATAAAACTAAACATACAGAATGTTTTTATATAAGAAAAAAGGACTGACAAATGAAAAATCACCATGAAAAATGGGTGTAGGGCACTCAAACTCAGAGTTTAAGAGTATTATCTGCCTTTTGAATACCCATTCAATTCAACTGCCTCCTCCCCTTAATTATTGTTTGAGATTAAGAGGGTTAATTTCTTCCTCTGGGTCCCTCATTTATAGCATAAAGGTAATGGACTTTACTTCTTATCATTGTTCTATGGATTAAACCAGAAATGAATGTAAAGTTTGAGTATGACCTTTGTCACATATGAGATACTCAGCACTTATAGCTATTATTATTATATTATTATTACTATTAGTTTGTAGTGTACAACAAAAGCAAATTTAATCAACATATCATTACCAATATGAAAATCTATGCTGCCTATACATATGGGTAAATTTCTGACCACAAGTGAGAGAAATCACAGATTCTCCCGGAAGAATGGAGGCGCGTGCATTCTGAGACCAGGAGAGGTCCTACTCACTGCCATCTCTCCGTTGCTCAACGAGTGGTGTTGCACTGAATTCATAAACCTTCAGAGCAGGAAGGACTGGAAAACATAGAAAATATATGTACAAGTTCTAAAGGACAGATGGAGCATGTAGGAGAACTCCACGGCACCGCGGGGAGCTTCGGTCTGTCCTCGCTGACTCTGCTTTCACTCTCCACTCCTCTCGAGAGCATAGCGCAAGTGTGTGTTCAAGGATATTCAGCTCCTCACTGGAGTCTTCTATTCCTCCAGGTCCTCCTCAGGTGCTCAGCAGCACAGTTGCAGGTAAACCGAATGAGATGATATGGATGAAGCACAACAGATCCGATCAGTATTAAGGATAAAAACAAAACATACAAAAAAATAAAACTCAAAGGAAAGGTCCCAGTGCAGCAGAATCAGAAATTACTACCTAAAGCACAGCAATAGCTGCGGCCAAATCAATTCTCCTTGAGTTGAGGTGATGTTTTTTCCCCTGCTGGCATTGTTACTGGGTTTGGCTGACCCTGTGCTTAGCCCATGCTGCTTAGGTGCATTAGCCTGCTGCTACTGTCTCCTGCTCTCCAGAGGTGGCAGTCTTGGAGAAGTAAAACCACTTGACACAATTGATAAAAAAAAGCACACGGGTCCCTTTCAGGACCTGAAGCCAGGCACGTTTTAAACAGGTTGACCTGTTCTATTATGTGCTCTTTTTCCTAGTCTTTCTGTTTGCATTGTAAAAGATGGGTGTATACATTACACGTGACCATTTATGTAAGTATATTCATATCAATTATATATATATATATATATATATATATATATATATATATATCTATCTCCATTCAAGCACAGGAAAGCATGCCTGTTACAGAATACAGTTGAAATGGATGCAAATTTTGTTGCAAAGAAACAGAATTAACAGGTGGGTGTTTAACATTTCAAAGAAGATCCCCCCCTGCCCCCGATAGATGTGTCCATGCTAGGACTTGCTTTTTTAATAAATAATAAGCTTTTCACCACTAAAGGTAAAGACAGACAGTGGTATTATGGGGGAAAATGACGCATTAGAAGAGAGTTTAGACTCTCTCTCTCTCTCTCTCTATATATATATATTTCCATTCTAAGAGTTCCCTGTTGTGTCAGATACCAATTTGAGAAATAAAAGGTACATTGTAATTTCAAATGTGATTGATACTCAAGTAAGGACATTATCCACAGTACTTTATTATTTGTTTTCAAGGTGGATTATATTTTAAGCTTACACAGTTCCATCTTCCACTGCTTTGTGTAACAAACATAATGTTACATTTCCTGAATTCCAAAGAAGAAAAAAAACCTCTATTCCCTCTAGATTGCCAGCTTATTCTTTTCAAGGAACTGATTTAATTCTTTTACTTCCCAAAATAAAAGCAATAGTCCTGAACTCCTTGATCACAGGGACTTTTCACCATTCAGTTGTGTCTTCTTCTCCAGCCACACATGCCTACTACCCTTAATTCCCCCTTCACTGCCTTTTTCCTTATTTTGCTTCTATGTGTTTTAGCCACCGAGCTAGATATTTTATATAATCACAATACAAAATCTTCAAAATACAATTTTAATCTTAAATTTCACCTCAGATTTGTCCAATTTGTTTTGAGAGAGAGAGAGAGAGTATGTGCACTAGTGGAGGATGGGGGCAGAGAAAGAGAAAGAGAAAGAGAGACAGAGAGAGAGAGAGAGAGAGAGAGAGAGAGAGGAGAGAGAGAGAATCTTAAGCAGGCTCCACACTCAATGCAGAGCTCCATGCAGGGCTCAATCCCAAGACCCTGGCATCATGACCTAAGCTGAAATCAAGAGTCAGACGCTCAGTGAACTAAACCACCCAGACACTGCAGATTTGTCCAAATTTTTGTATGTACTATTGTGTGTCTCTCTTATACTTCATGATTTCTAAGATACCCTGGGAATTTTAGATTTTTCCACTTTGATGTTGTTAGCACATAGGGTGGGTATATGAAAAGTAAAGAAAGCATTATTTTAGAAAATCACAATTGTAGTTATTGGCAAGCATTTAATATAATAGATGCTCATTCAGAAATGAAGAAGAAAAGTCACAGAACATTTTAAAGGCTATTAGTAATCTGGCCCCAATGACATCACCTGCAGCCACATGGCAGCACCTAATGATAAAAACTTTTAAAAGCTCTCTGCTAGGCATTTCCATGCCACACAACATCCCAGAACTGAGACAGTCAAGGTTTTATATTAACAGACGAGTGCAATTCAGTGTTAAGATAAAGTTAGAACTGTTGAGGCTAATGGACTATTTTCAGGAATAAACCTGCAAAGGCCTTGGTCATACATCTTTGCATTGCTCCAGGGTCTACACGGGGAGAGAGAAAAACAACCAGGCTGCAGGCCCAGACGCATTTTACAGTTGTGCCCATTAACTCTTGGAGAGGATACAGACACACCACCTAATGATAGCAATTTCCAGTCAATCTAGCAAAAGACATGACCTGTTCTGGGTTTCCTGGAGGTTATAAGAACATTGACTAATTTATTGAGCCAATATAATAAGATAACCAGATGGAGAAGCTAATGGGCTGAGACACCGACAGTTAAGCATTATTTGCTAACACTGGTATAGAAGAGAGGAGAGTATATTATAGACCAGTACTTACCTTTTAATTAAAATAATACTGTTTTCAGCATTATTTTAACATAGCAGTCAGGCAGCATGGACTCAGACTACCAGACTTGTTTTTTTTTTCTTTTAGCCTCTTTTGGGATGACTGCTTGAGCAAAGTCAAGACAACCCGACTGATACAGGATATTTCATTGGTTCTTATTTGATTGCTCATTTGACCCTACCAAGCTAATCTTTAAAAGAATAAGAAACAATATAGCAATTGTCACAAAAACAAGAAAACTGAAAACTGAAAATAAATCTTTAAGGATTATTCAGGACAATCTCAACATCCCATCTTCTGATACCTTCTAACAGTTATTCTGTAAATCACTGAAATTGAAAATCTCCCCTTCAAGTTTCTGTTTTTAAGAACTTCTCACTTGTTGAAATAACAAGACTGCCTTAAGCAAATCCATTTCAGTGGCCCAATACTCTTCTACATCCAATTCTATGGTGACTATTACAAGCAATCTAGAAAAAAGCATTCTTATCATCTTACACCCAGAATACGACTGACCACATGTGTCTTAGGGATTTCTCTTGTACCTCAAAGCCTTAAAGGTATCTTTGTATCTCCCTCCCTTTATTGAGCTTTTCTTTCATCTTGATCTATGATCTTGCTGCAAATTTTTAATTTGGGCAAATGAAATACATGTTAGCCCAGTTTGCCAACTTATTCCGTCCACCATTGTTTTTCCTTTGTGGGCTCCGTTCACAGTTATTTTTAACTCGTTCTGTCTCTCTGCCCCTACTTTTACTGCTTTCCTCTTTCCTGTCCCTCAGTTATCCCTTCATTTCTTCCTTGTCCCATCTTTGTCTCTCTTTTTCATCTTTTTTTTTTTTTCTTTCACTCTTTCGAATTTACTGTTTGGTCACTCTCATTTCAGTACTTCTGCATATTTTGCATCATAGTGTTGATTTTAATTTTATTTTTCTGGCTTTAAACTTTGAAAGACATAAACACACTAGTAAAATCAGTGACAACAAATACACACACACATACACAAAATTTAAAACACAAAATTTAAAAAGCCTTCCTTCCTTCTTCTTTCCCTCCTTCTTCACAGAAGTAGACAGAAAGAAAGTGGCAATAGCCAGTCTGAGTTAACTAAAAGTTTGGCCCACTAAATGGTATCTGTAAGAATAAAATTATATTTGAGGAAAAGAGACTTTTAAAGACTTCTTTTAAATGGACTGTTTTCTTTCTTTACTCCTTCAGTGTGGGAGAAAATCTTCCACTACAGGTACTTTAAATAACAAAATCATATTACATTTTGTGTGTGGTCTATGCTGCCACTACTGTACTGATTTGCCCTCCACAAATTTTCTGTAAGGAATCTGTAAAATACACTCTTCCTGAAGTTCTGGATCATGAGGCATTAACTCTCCTTGAGGAAACTGTGATCTATCAGCCCCCAAGTCACTTTGCACCCTCTGAAGATTTTTTTTTTAATTTTTTTTTTAACGTTTATTTATTTTTGAGACAGAGAGAGACAGAGCATGAACGGGGGAGGGTCAGAGAGAGGGAGACACAGAATCTGAAACAGGCTCCAGGCTCTGAGCTGTCAGCACAGAGACCGACACGGGGCTTGAACTCTAGGACCGCGAGATCATGACCTGAGCCGAAGTCGGACACTCAACCGACTGAGCCACCCAGGCGCCCCAGCACTCTCTGAAGATTTTTAAGCCTGATATGAAGTCTTCATCTCCACACTCAGTTTTGCTGGCCATCTGTTAACTCTGTCATAGGAGAAGATGCTAATCCCTTGCACAACTCAGTTTCTCCATGTGAAAATGGAGAAAATAAGATGACTTACTTCAGAGGCTTATTGAATAAGACAATGGCAGAATAAGTAATTTGGACCAAAATTTCTGATGAGGGCCACTATAAAGGCTATACAAAATATTTTAAAAATCTGCATGAGGGCATCAAAAAACTAACAAGTAGGGGAATTTTTATTGAGCCAAGATGCAGGAGTGGTAGACAGAGACTTAGGGAATTGATCCCAGTAGGCCGGCTCTTCCCTTTGGAGACATTTGCTGATATCAGAGGAAATGGCTGAGAGTTGGTAGCTTATAAACACTTTAGAGATTGTCATGTGGCAAGGGAGACAGGAATTGGAATTTCAAGTTCACCTAGGTGGGGATGTGGTCTTGGAGAACACCCCTTCATTTAGGTTGAGGATCAGCAGGGGCTCACAACAGGCGTAAGAAAGAACTGAAAATTAACATTCCATGCAGGGTACTCCAGTTCAAAATAATCTCTCTCTGAACACATGAAATTGGATTAGGGTGATCACATCGTGATAATGCCTCCAGGTGTTTGGCAGAAGATGATCATATTAAAAAATATAGATAAATGTGTAGGTTTAAGTCACAGACATGATCTCAAAGAAGATCTTAAATGTGGGATTTTACGGGTAACAGCTGCCAGGATAATAACTAAATGGTGTCAAAAGGAGATTAAGTCATTTTCCCTCTTCTTTCCTTTTTATTATTTTTTTTAAAATGAGATTATAAAACAGTTGCAAAGGAGTTGCAGAGAGAGGCCAAACATGTGCTTTCTCTTTTCCCACGTCCCTGAGCTAGAGGGAAAAAGACGTTTTAGCTGGAGAAGTTAGTGAGATCATACCAACCAAATGCCACTGATAGAAAGTTCAGGAAAAATCTGAGGTGAAGGAAATGTCTGTCTTCTTATCATGGCCAATACTTGGTTAATTTTAGAATGTATCATCTTCCACAGACGAATAGGTTATCTTCTCTAGCCTAGGAGTTGGCTCAAAGTCAGATTTCAGTGAATGCTTTTTTACATAATGTTGATTTATAGATATTTCATTTGTGTAATGAAACACTTATTAGCACAGTAAAGGAGATAATATCTATAAACATACCAGCACAGTGCTCAATCCTTCAGATGACTTTGGTAATTTAGGCAAAATGTGAAGTTGAATGTCACTGAGCTTTCCATTTTTAAAAATTTTATTGAACCTTGATACAGTTTGTTTTCAAAATTGAAAATCAAGTTAATTTTATTAATATTTGACTTACCCACTTTATCATCATAGTCATGTTTTATAAGCAACTTATTAAAATATTTTCCAGATTTGTCTTGTCTATTAATTGGCATGGTATTTGAACTCAGGAAGTGTCAAGGTTAAGTACCTTACCTAGATATAGAAATAGAATGACAAAGTATGACAGCAGGAATTGTATATGATATGCCCTTCCACTCAATCATGTGTAGCATGTCACTTCTCGTCCAACTTATCATGAAAGCCATTGAATGTATCTGACAGGACATATATTTGACTGCTGGAATGATGGACGTCTCTGAATGTGTAGTCCTGGCTTGATGGGAGAAGATTATGAATGTGTGGCATCGAGGGCAGATTCCCAGCAGTGAAAACAGAATTTCTACCTGACGCTGCACGAGGGTTCTGGGATAGTTGCCCTGTATGATGGCTGACAGTTTGCATGTGTTTTAACTCTGGCAATCAGTCAACCTGTTCTTGATAGGTAATTGCCAGCAGGAACCTAATTTTTCCACATCAATTGTCACACATGTCTCTAATATTCTTATTCACTATTAACTAGATTGACGATGTTGTTTCAGACAAGAATAGGAAAAGGAAGGAAAGGTTTCACTTTCTTCCTAGAAAGACCCAACAGTTCAGCTAAATTATATAAGTAAAAAGCTAACAAATCTTTGGAGCATGTACTTAAGATGGAAATAAATGACAATGTCCAATGTCTCATTCATGCATTGATCAGTATGAAATTGCTAATAATACATTATGTTGATGTGCGTGAAGTCAAGTTATTTTAACTCCTGGAGCAGAGAGCCATGAATGCATTTTGAAAGTAGGAGCTTTTAGTAACTGCTTGACGTGGCTAGATTGTCTTTCTATTCTCTTTATTTTAAATATATTTTAAGCTAAAATAAATTACTTATTTTCTAATTATAAAAATAATACATATGTAAGACAGCCTGGAAACAAGACAATAATTGATATAATGAAGAAAATACAAATTACTAATAATCTATCATAAAATAACTTCTGATATATGTATTTATATATATATATATATATATATATATAAACATACGTTATTATACATTATTGGTCTAATGGATGTTTAATATTCATTTCACCAATTCTGTATTGCACTTTTGGACTTTTTGTAGTTTTAAATTTTTAAAAAATATTTATTTATTTTGAGAGAGAGAGGGAGGGAGGGAGGGAGGGAGGGGCAGAGAGAGAGAGGGAGACAGGAACCAAAGTGGGGGCTCTATCTCCCAGGAACCGTGAGATCATAACCTGAGCCAAAATCCAGAGTTAAACCCTTAACCAACTGAGGGACTAAATTTTTCTATATTACACATTAACATATAATCTTGAGATTATATATATGAAGATAAATTTATTATTTTTTATGAAAAATAACAAAAAGGAATTGCTGGAATAAAGGATATATAATTTTAGACTTTTTTATATCTAATTTCTCAGAATTTAAACTCCTAATAGTAGAATAAGAATTTCCACTTTCTCACACCAAAGGGTATTTTTTTTCTTTGACAAGTTAATAAGTTAAGAAACAAACAAGATTATCTTTGCTGTTTGTCTTAGGCTTGATTTGATTACTGATGGATAAAACATGTGTTTATTGGGCATTTTTATTTCTTGTGTTTGCATTTGTGTGTGAATGTGTGTGTAAAATGGCTGTTTAAAAAATCTTGACTGTCTTTCTTATATCTTGACCATCTTTCTTATATTTTTCTATGTAATTTACTTTTTAAAATTTTTATTTTGAGGTAATTATAGATTCATGAATCTATAATTCATGAATTATACTCTGTATAGAGTTCTTGTGTAAACTTCACTTTGTTTTCCCACTATTCACATCTTACATCATGATAACCAATATTAAAACCAGGAAATTGACATTGGTACAATGTGTGTTTATAGTTATACTATGTGTGTATATATATATATATATATATATATATATAGTGTATATATATATATATGTATACACACACATGCATATACATATATATTTGCACATACATTTATACACACTTACAGTATTCTGTTGGGTCTGTTTCTGGGATTTTCAAGTTTTAGTAACCTCTAATACTTCTATTTTTATTGAAGTGTTTGTCTTGCAAGATGTGCATAGACCAGTGTTCATGCAATGCTCATACATTTATCGTAAACTAAATTCCTAGGTATTTTATAAGCTGCATCCTCTCATTTCACCCTGATGGTCTCTTGGTAGGTAATATCACTGGAAGGACCTCTAATCACTTGCACCAAATCAAGGCTGAAGCAAAGGAGTGTTTCCCAGTTATCCCCAGTGGGAACAAAACAGCCTTCCCCAGGCAACAGGCATTAGAGGAGTTCAGCAGACTAGTCCTCTGCCTCCCTAGAGCTCCTGCCTCTCAAGGGGACTCTTACCAGGTACAGCTGGCAAAGACAATGGCCCAGTGGGGAGTCTGGCTCTTACTACACAGCACAGGGGTGCTGTCCCCTGTTTCTCTTGTCACTGCCCAGCAATTAGGTGGTGTTTCTCTAGAGAGCCCTCCATCCACACTCTTCACAGAAGCTATTTATAACCTCCACCTTTATTCTCAAACCTCCCATTCTGAACCGTCAGTCTCAGCAAAGAGAAACTCTTAACTCTTAACCCCCTTCTTACCATCTCACCTATCAAATGACCTGAATCTGCAATCATCTACTTTTTCTTTTCCTTATAATAAAAGAGTTGTCCTCCTCTTTATAGCTTATTTCTCAACCTATGCTCTTGTTTGCTTGGAGACCTTACCCTATTGATTCCCCTCGTTTCTTTCTTTCCTTTTTTTTTTTTTTTTTTTTTTTTTAATGATTATTTATTTATTTTGAGAGAGAGAGAGACTATGCACACATGCAAGTCAGGGAGGGGCAGAGGAGGGTAGAGAGAGAAAAAAAATCCCAGTCTCCACGCTATCACAGAGCCCGAAGCCATGGGGACTGGATCTCCAGAACCACGAGATCATGACCTGAGATGAAATCAAGAGTTAACACTCAGCTGAGCCCTCCAGGTGTCCCTCCACTCTTTCATTTCTTTAATTAAAGTTTCTATCTTTTGCTTCTTTTCCTCCAAGTTTTTCCAGCTTCTTCCATCTTAAAAAAAGAAAAATCCAGTTCTCACATGTCACATCAAGTCGAAGTTCTCTGTGGTTATGTAACATTTCTAATTATTCATTCATTTATTGGTGTTTTCTGACTAGCTCTGTCAGGACACTGTCCATTATATTGATCTTTTCAAATAACCAGTGCCAGAATCTTAAATTTTTATGTTTTCCAATGCATCCATTGTGTTTGTGTTACACTTTCTATTTTTAAAGCTTCCCCCCCCCCCCCATATTTTTAGTTATAGTCTTTTGGAATCTAAGTCTTGTTCTTTCTTATCATTTATTTAATTGGAGATGGGATTTTTAAGCTACTGCTTCTTGTTTCATAATGAAAGTATTTGTGGCTACTATTTTCATCTGATTTTACCTTGAGTTGCGTTTCATATGGTTTGATATATGGCCTTGTCATCTTCTTTCTTTCTTTAAAGCCTGCAATTGCAGTTTTTATTTCTCTTTGAATCAAAAGTTATTAAGAATAGTGCTTTTGGTTTCCAAGTAGTTTGCTTATTTCAGTTTATTTCGTTATTACTTTCTGGAATCATCTAGTGGAAGTCAGATAATGTGATCGCCATAAGATATTCTTTGTTACCTCACTATTTAAAGACATTCATAGTCATTTGAAAACAGTATATATTCTCTGTAGGATATAGCATTTAATGGAACTATTAAAGCAACATTGTCATTAAAGATAATATTCCATCCTTGGTTTTTCTAATTTACTTTTTCCATTTTGAATTTGTCAAGGCTAACAGAGCTAAGTTAGTTTTCCACTAAAATTGGTATCGCGGCAATAACTTCTTGCTTCTGAATGCTATATATCTAATTGTATAAATGCCTATGACAAAACATCTTCACACTGGAGTGAAATTTTAATCAAAATAATATAATCCTCTTTATCTAATTTCTTCACCTGGATTACTAACTTGCCCATTAATATTGATTTGGTAATATGGTTTGCCTGATATGGTTTTGCTAATCCATTTACAGTTACTTTTTGACAGATTGTCTCATAATTACCATATAGATTCATTTTGTGTTTTGACCCCTTTTTTGAGAATTATATTTTAATAAAAATTTACTTACCCACATATTTATTAAATAGCTATCCTTTTTGGAATATTGCAAAATTCAAAAGGTACACATTGATATAGGTGAAAAAATAAATCTGTATCCCTCCCCTGTCTCCCAGGTACCCATTTACTGTTCTCAGAAATGACATTTTTACCATATATCATATCTGAAATGAATGGTCCACCAACTTACATACACTTACACATGTATTTTTTTTTGTCAAACAAATTATAGCACATTTTTCAGGTTTCCCTGATATATTTTACTTAGCCCAACGACTATACATAATCTCTATCTATTCATATACAACTAAGCTATTTTTTTTTAGTGACCACAAAATATGTCATTGGTTTCCTGTATCATAATTTCTGCCAATCTTCTTTCTTTTACTTCACATGTCTAGATTCTAGTAAGATTCTTCTTTTTTTAGTGAATATGAATTTTGGTCTGATTAATAAATCTGGAAATAATAATTAACATTGGTTAAAACTAACACATGCACAGGAATAATCTAAATGCATTTTGAAATTTGTACTCTGTTGTACCGAGCTACATAATTGCATAATCAAATTACTCTTATATTATTATGTACATTGATGTACTGACTTATTGATGAATGGGCATGGAGATTTCTCACAGCAACACTTATTTCTTCAAGTTCTTTCATGACACAGGTGGGATCCTAGCCTTCATCAGGTCAAGATGCACAAGAGATAAAACATAACACCACTTGCATACAGACACATGCATCTCCATTCTCAGACACACTCACTATTTGTGTTACTGCCACAGAATTGTGCTCTATAGATAAAATAATTGCAATCAATTGTATTTAGTGAATTCCCATATAAAATAAATAAGCGTGTATCAATAATTACAGATAATGCATTTTCAAGTATATTCTGGCAGAATCAAACTTCTTTTTAAATTAGGCTCCATGAGACCCGAATTCTGGGCAATACAGTTTTACAAATCTGATTATTAGAAGAATTTGCACAGATTAGCATCTAGCTCCATATCCCCTATCCTCACATTTCTAAGGCCAAGTGCTATAAGATGTATTCACTTTGTGATTTGATTGCTGGCTCTATACCTTCATCTGTGAGTCAGCAGAAGGGTAGCAGGAGGATTCCTGGAAGCCATTCCTCCTCTGGGGCAAAAAGCTGTAATTTAATTATACACAGAGGTGACTGTTAAACACATAAATATATCCATCTAAACTCAAAGTATGTGTATTGACTAAAAATTTTCTTCTTTGCCCAAATACTCTTCATCTTTTTGGTACTATAGACCTCTTTGGCAATCTGAAGCCTATGGACTTTTCAGAATAAGAGCATCAAATAGTATGATAATATTATAAAATAAATCAGTTATATTGAAATATATAAACTAATAAAGTTGTAATATATTGACATATTGTGTATTATTGCATTAAATAAAAAGACCTACCACTGTGACTTAAAATAGTGATGAACAAATGATATACTGAGTTAGCTATTATAACTCTATAATCATATAAAATATATGTAATTTCAGTTAGGGAAAAATAATCACAGATACTATCCATTTACTGTGGTTTAATGCTTCAATTCATAGGTAAGGGAAATGCTAAGTCAGTGGACATAAAAATGTACTTTTTCATCCCGATTCTCTTGTACATTCTGAGTTCAGTTTATTTATCTGTATGTTAAGACCTCATGACAGATCCAAATTGTCCATGGCCACTCCAAAGCCACTAGGAGAGGAAGGATAATGGACAGGAAGTTGTAATGAAACAATACAGTGATTAAATAAATTGCATCTAATCACTGCATTTACAGAATTCAGTGGTCATGAGGACACATTGTTAGATGTCCTCTCTAGACAAGGCCCATGAAAATGTGGAAACGTGAAGCTTAAGGTCTGTTTTGTTTCTTGATAAATTTGTCTCCATTTGGCTTCAGGGTAAATCCATCTGTGCATTATATTTATATTTTATTTCCCTAAATCTTAGTTTTTAACACTGTACTTTTACATTTCACAGTGGGAAAGGGCTTTAATTCTTTAAATTCTTCTATTTATTTTAACTTAATGGCAATTTCTGTATGCTCATTCTCACTGAGGTATGTATAGACCTGTCTAATAGGAAGCTGAAGTAAACCAAAAGATTTGTTAGTTAAATTTTGTGCCATTTAGTCCTGAATAAGGAACATGAGAATGGTTCAGAATCTTTGCAATTTTATTTCACCAATGAAGAAATTAGCAGTGCATACAATCTTGATGGGAACTCCAAGTAGAAATTGTCAAGGAAAGGAGTGTACTTTTTCCATTAACTAAAAGCTTTCCCATCGTTGCTGGGTTAGCCAAAGAGAGATAGGGCTCAGCATCCTTTACTAACTCATACAACTGACAACATAAATGGCCCCTTGTGATAAACTGAATTACTGCTCATCCATAATTGGTGCCTCTCAATGCAATGCCCTTTCCAAGAGGAAGATTATATATACATCCTCACACTGATGAAATCAGGTCTTGCCATGTGACTTGCATCAGGCCAGTGGTTGTCAAATAGGAGCAATTTTGCCATGAATGGACATTTATCAGCAGCTGGAGACAATTTTGGTTGTCATAACTAGGGGAGGGATTATTATTGGTATTGTGTGGCTAAAGGCCAAGAATGCTATTAATACATTCTACAGTGCACAGGACAACTCTCCACAACAGAGAATTATCTAGCCCAAGATGTCAATAGTGCCCACTTCAGGAAAACCTGCTTTAGGCAATAAAATGTGAAAATAAATGATGTTTCTCCTTCCAGGCAGAAGGCTTGAGAGTAATTAGTTATTATGTTCTCTGATAATATTCCTGAGAGAAGTTGTTCCATCAACCCGGTTTCTACAGTAAAAACAACACAGGACCATAAACATTTGTGAAGCATCTGATATCTTACCCTACTTGCAAGCTAACAATTTCAGTCTCTCACTGTTTTAGAGTGGAAGACTCAAAACTCTTGAGTCAGAGGGAAAAAAAAAAATCATCATTCACACTCCAGGCAAGCAGCATGAACATCCTTTTTCATGTCAGTTCATCTTGTCTCCCAATTCCTATGGGAGTGACATGGAGGCGTTCAGGTCGAAGAGCACATGGATGGGAACCCTGAGTTAGGGAACTCAAAATTTTTATAATGGATGGAAACAAACCCATGACCTTTGCCCTGGAGGGAAAAGTTAACTATTAAACTGAACTCTAGACAAGAGCTTCCTTTGCTTCAGAGGGAGAAACTATCTCTATCTTTCTAGGCTGTTCACCATAGAAACTACTTTGAAAAGATAGTCCAGAGCAAATTCCAGCAGTGCCTCTTCTCATAAGACATTCATAAATGTGAGAGAACCACGAGATTATGTTCCAAAACGAGGAGAATACCAGCAAAGATACACTGAATCTACAGCATGAGTTAAAAATAAACTTGTGATATAAGCCACTGTGATTTGGGCCACTCACTCTCTTCTTTTCTTTTTTTATTGTTTATTTATTTTTAAGAAAGGGAGAGACAATGAGAGAGAAAGAGACAGAGAGAGAAAGAGAGAGAGAGAGAGAGAGAGAACAAGTAGGGGAGGGGCAGAGAGAGAGATGGAGACACAGAATCCATCTGAAGCAGGCTCCAGGATCTGAGCTGTCAGCACAGAGACCACGCAGGGCTCAAACTCACAAGCTGTGGGATCAGGGCCTGAGCCAAAGTTGGACGCTTAACCAACTCAGTCACACCCAGGTGCCCCGGGCCACTCACTCTCTTTACTGGAAATCGTAGGACTTCTTACTCTTGATCCATTTACCAAACTCTTGATCCATTTCCAGCTAACTAATTCTCACATGTTAATGATCCTTTTACAGCCCAAATTTATAATAATTGTGCTCAGTCTGCAACAGGAAAATGAAGGAAGAAGATCCAGAAAGAGGATTCCCTAATACTCTCTTCAGATGTATTTGTGTCAAGTCATAAAGCTTCATCTGTCGGGCTAACAACTAATTTGTAAATCACTTACCGATTACTTGAAGTAATGAATAGATTAATTAATATTAGTGCAACTGATACACTGTAAATATTTTACAAGGGATTTATTTGTTACCCATCATAATTTTGTGTATTCTGTTACTTGATAAATTATTTCAAAAGGTTAGTGTGCCTTGTGAATAGTTTATAAATATTTGCAAATAATTTATCTCATATAATAGTCCATAAATTGTGTTTTACACATTACCACATACTTATGAACTTTTGTTTACCATAAATATTTTAATTCCTGGAAATTCATTTAAAGCTACTGAGTTCCAAAGTGATCTATTGTAGTTTTCTGTGACTAGAAAGAATAACAATAAGGTTTTGTAGAATTTTCTTGGTTTTTATTTCAGTCATTCAACATATATTTATTCCTCTAAGTATTTAGATGATGTGATTATTAATGGTGAAATTGCTACATTTTTAACAATAATGAATAATTTATAAAATTAAGTGAACATGATTTTTCAAAATAATGTATTTGGAGACCCAAACAAATTATCAAGAAATATCAGTTTCAAATTTTTTTAACATTTATTTATTTTTGAGAGACAGAGAGAGGCAGAGCATGAGCAGGTGAGGGGGAGAGAGAGAGATACAGAATCCGAAGCAAGCTCCAGGCTCTGAGCTGTTTTGTTAGCACAGAGCCCGACGTGGGGCTTGAACTCACGAACTGCAAGACCATGACCTGAGCTGAAGTTGGAAGCTCAACTGACTGAGCCACCCAGATGCCCCAAAAAATGTCAGTTTCAAAATTCACTTCTGAAACCTTCTTTTGGAGTTGTCTTCTGAATTTAGCCTATGAACCTACAGAGTTCTTTTAAAATCAAAACCCCAAAATTTCTCTAGTTTTCTCCTCCATGTGCTATTTCCTTCACTTTCAACAACTTACTTTCTTA
The DNA here is from genome assembly GCF_028018385.1 of Neofelis nebulosa. NCBI lineage: Eukaryota > Metazoa > Chordata > Mammalia > Carnivora > Felidae > Neofelis > Neofelis nebulosa. Next base: position 48,044,665 of record NC_080790.1, on the reverse strand, counting down.
TTACATGTACTCTTGAACCCACTAAGATGTGTGTTCCTCATCACTCTTCCGTAAGAAACAGCTTTCTTAAATGATAGCAAGATTTCTCATGTGGTATGTAAGTGTGTGTATGTTTTCTGATTAGAAGAATAACAAATTCATTATAGAACTTTTGAGCAGTGCAGAAAAATAAAAGTAAATGTTGCCATCAGAACTACTTACCATTGTTCTTTGGATGATATCCCACATTCTTGTAGTCTTTCTGTTTTTTCTAAATATATATATATATTCTTACACAAATTTGCAGATGGCACCAAATGTTAATTTTACTTGCAGGCTATGAAGACCAGGTCTTTGAGGACAAATATTAAATTATAAACTGGGAATGCTAAGGAAACCAAGTCTCAAAAATTTTTACTCATTTTTAGCTGCGATCCATATTAAGAAATATGTTTTTCATTGTGATTAATTTTACACACAGTTTTTTTTTTAAGTCTCATAAAACAATTCCCATCATAATGGCATCCCGTTTAATATTTTCTACTCTTTTTTCTCTTCTATTTCATTTTTTAAAATGTGACAAGTGGTTTCATTAGTGGGTCATGGACAGTGAGCTGCAGTTTGGAAAACAATGATCTATGAGTGCCTCTATTGCCAGATCTGGTAGCAAACCCCTAAGCACTAATTCAGTTATCTCTGGGAACTCAAGGCTTCCTTTTGCTTATTTGCTATAGGAGTCTCCAGACCTCTATGGCCACCTGGAATGAATCACCACTGATTCAATCTGTGACCCAGAGCAGAGCTTCCCAGTATCAGCTTCAGTTTTAATTAGTTTATATACTGACTTCACTAATCCATAGGTGTTTGATCAAATCAAAGCACTATATATCAAAGTTTCTCAATACTGGCACCACTGACGTCTTGGGCTGAATAATTCTTTGTTATGAAGGGCTGTCTAGTTCATAGAATGTTTAACAGCATTGTTGACCTTTACCTACTGGATGCCAGTAACAACCCTCCACATACATCATTTATGGTATCAGAAATGTCCACAGACATTATCAAATGTCCCTTGGTGGAGTGGGGGGCAAAATCATCTCAAGTTGACAACCATGACTCTATAGGATCGTGTCTTTAATCAGGAAAAGCTTATAGGGAGACAAAATATGAAATTTCAAGTGAGTCCCATACTAGGTTATTCTGTCATCCCACCCCCGATAACCCCAGCCCCCTACCAATTTTTGTTCAGTTCACCAGTACCAGGAAACAATGTGTTCACCATGGGTCTGTACCATGTAATTCTGGTGTGGAACAGAATAATATTAGTAATACGCAGTTATTATAATAAGCATTTATTATGTAGTAGGCACTGCTTTAAGTGCTTTAGATAAGAACCCCACCGAGGGCTTTGAAAGGCAGTGGGCACTTAAATGTCTTGCCTCATAAAGCAATAAAGGTCCATTAAGGGATGGAGCCAAGATTTGAACCCAGGTAAAGTGGCTGCAGAGTTCACACATTTAGCCACTCTACCACCATTGATCTCAAAATCTCAGTACCTATCACTTGATTTATAACAGATTGGTTTCCAAGCATCCTATGTAGAAATCCTCTCAAAGCATTAATCTCTGCAGAAGAGAATTACTACAAAAGGGAGACACAATTCTTCCACTATCATCTTCTTAAACATCAGATTGTCCCTTTAGGACAATTCTTACCTAGAGCCATAGGAAATAATTAATTCAGTGCACTGTACCTATATTACTAAGACTTTGTCCTCAGTGGGTTTGTCCTCTAAAAGATATATGCAATATTAATTAAGTTTCTGGGATGGTGTAATATTCTGTGCTTGTCAGCCTTATTAATTAATGAGGAAACCAGTAAAAAATATGCCTTATTTAGTTGACCCTTGACCCCAGCATGTATAATCTCACAGTTCACACACAAATTGTTGTTGTCACCTTGAGAGAAATATCAGATGGATTCTTCACTAATAAGTGGACTTGTTGATCTTGGGGGTGGAAGATGGAATGGTGTAAAAGGGTTCAAATAATCTATGAGGCATCCCCTCCAGTGTCTCTGAACAAGGCATTTATTTTGAAAGAATTGGAGTCAATTGGAAAATTGTACATGTACAATTCAGACATCCATCCCTTTGCCCCAGTGTCTGTACTTTCTGGGCTTCCTTCTGAATTACACTAAGATCCGATGTCTTGAATCTAAGAAAATTTTTATAGCTTTAGAGAAAATCATAGTTTGTCTCGAAGGCAAGAAACATCTTTGAGCATCTATGCTGGGATCCATTTCCTTACTCTAGGCCATGTTCACCTTTACAAGTGTATGTTTTACCTACTGGGCTGAATCTTTTCTTCCTGAGTAGGAGGAGTATAGAACTGTATTTTAGAGTCTTCTGTTTTATGAGTCTTCCAAAAACAGGACAACTCTCAAGCATTAAGAATTTCATTTGTTTTAGAGTCACACATATTATTACAGTATATTTTTCAAAAACATAAATTGTGACTCTAAGATAAATATCAAATGAATACATGGAAACATTTTACTTAATCATTAACTAATGAGGAAGGCAGTAAATGATATGGCTGTTTCAAGGGCATTTAGGGAACAGGTTATTTACGGTCATTTTGACAAAGAAATGCCAAATTAACTTACAATAGTTCACTAAGTCTGTGCCCTTTAATCAATAATAAGTGATGAGATGCCTTGTCTTGAGTATGTTACTTGTCTCATCATTGTTTCCTCTATCTCAACCCTAGTCTCTGAAATACCATTTTTATTTAATATTTTGTCCAGACCAGAGACCCAAAAGATAATTGCATATGGCATTTGATGAACTTGGATCAGTTAACGCAGTGGACTATTTGGAGTCTTTGTGACTGTGTGTGTGTGGTGTATGTATTTGGATTACTTAATCACTAGAAGGAAGTATCAGGTAATGCTCAAATTGTCATATACAATACTCATCACATCCTTTTATTCTGGATCAGAGAGTTCTATGTCATATTAGAAGCTGATGCCAAATGGATCTGAGACTGCTAAGGGTTCAATGGATGGCCAAGTCTTGGCCATTTTATCTAGATTGACAGGGCTGGTATAAAAGCCACTAGTAACTAATTCTTCTAGTAGCATGCCTACAAATGTACATGCTGCAAAATTGAAAGTGTGGTTAAATGTAAATTTCACGGCCAAAAGCAGTAAATTTGTCATAACACTTCTTTTAGAGAGTCATGATGCCATGCTGATGAATCTGTGATAAACAAGACTTGGAAGCATAATACTACATTGAATTTCTGTGGACACTTATACATGTTGAACAGAAGGTTGCTTTGAGCTATACTCCAAGAGGAAAGGCAGGCACATTATTTTCTCTGATAGCCCTACCCACATGTAGAGTTGCTGCTTCGTTGTTATGACTCCTGATTTCCTTCCCTTCTAGAGGGTTACTAAAGTTTTTGGTTTTTAGCTCTGCAAGACAACCAGCAACACCAGAGATGGTGGCTGCTCCATCATTCTGGGTCTCTTAATAGCTGATGATTAGCAAACCCTTCTGCCAGCCCATGAGCATGCAGCATGAACAAGAAAGAAACCTGTGCTAAATTAAGCCACTGAGATTTGAGGATTGTTTGTTAATGCAACATAACCTACACTCTCCTAAGATAATACAAAATGGCTTTATCATTAGCATAATGGTGAGTGAATAAACAACTAGAAGGTAGCCAAAATAAGCAGAAAAATAGCCTAGAACAGTGATTCTCATACCTAAGAGTACATCAGAATCACCTTGAAGATGTGCCAAAACACAGGTTGCTAGGCTTCATTCCCAGAATTTCTAATTCAGCAGGTTTGGTAGGTAGGACCCAAGAATTTGCAATTCCAACACATTTCCAGGTGATGCTGCTGCTGCTGATATAGGTACTACACTTTGAGGAACTCTGGCCTGACATGCATTTCAGAAGAATATTAATGGTGAGAACGCACACATTTATCATACAATAAAGCTACAATGATTCAAGTAGCTGGCTTTTTGATACCAATGAATACATACTTTAATGAAATTGACTAGAAGGTCCAGGACTAGATATAACAATATATGTGTATGTTTTACTTTTGCAGTTTAGACATGAAATCATTTTATTTTCCCAAACTGCTAACTGAAAGCATTTTTCCTCTTGAGCAATCGATCCATTAAAATGTCTTTTAATGATATTTTGCCCCAGTTGCATAATTATCCCTATGGTAATTAAAAGAAAGTCCAGTCCATTAAAAAAATTCAATTACGCATATAAATAAAAGTACCCCCACCCCACTATTTTCTCATCCCAAACTTTAGGCTGAATATGTGGAGGGGAAGCCAGAGGAGCAAAAGTGTCATCTCCACATCAGGCATCACCAACCTGCTTCCTAGTGTCTGTTTCTCCTAAATTAGATGGGAGAGGAAACAGGGTACTTTTTTGTGACTGCCTCATGTGTCAGCTGAACCCTTCTCGTTTGTTTGTCATTGTTGTGATATGAGCAACCACACATCTCTGGTGGCAATGATCCTGATCAAGGTGGTTATCTGGAAGGTATTATGTTTTGAGTATTAGTGGAGTAACACTGAGAGGTCATTATTGATGGAGAATTTAATTCCATGTTGCTCAACTGGCATTTGTGGCCCTTTGCAGGACTTAGCCATCTTCTATATAGTTTCATTGTACACAGTCAAGTTAAAATCTAAGTATTTGGTGAAAGATAAATTTCTAATCATTTCTGGGGAGGAAAACAGAAAGATCTTAGTAAGCAAAAAATGGGATTTCAAGGCCTTCTCTGTTACTTAGAAGGTAATCAATAAAATTTGTTTCAATCTCAAATATAAAAATGTGCGAAGTTGTCCTTTCTAAATGCTAATCAGTCAGTCAATTACTATGAACTTTGTAGCAGAGAAAGCACAATTTTGTCAGGGGTACCGTGGAAAATTATCTTTCTCTCATTAAGACATTTATCATTTCACCAGCCAACTGACAGCTGATGGACCATTGTAGGTTACTAAATCCCCCTTTTATTAGACTCTGTAAAGCAAACAATGTAAGATGAGAAAGCTGCTTCCCACTGTGGCCAGATCCTCTTGGATTAATTCCTATTTCTTAGCCATTTTGGCCTACTTTTTCATTGACAAAAATTTTTATGACTCATTCAATGCTTAAATATTTAGATATTCTTCACATCATTAAAACAAGGGATAGTTTTAAATGCTGCCACCATTGCTTGCCTTGGTCCAACAAATTCTAAGATTTTAGCTAATATCTTTGGCATCACAACTTAGTCATGATCATTGTGTACATGGGCATGTGGGTATGCATATGCTGGGTTGTCCATACATTCTGGGTACAAGCATCTATAAGGTTTATAGAACTATGTAAAATGGGGGTTGGTTACTAGCTATATAGTTCATGAAACAATTTTTAGGGACATTCTGGTATGCAGCAGACTTTATATGGTATATAAATCCCGTTCTCTAAGGGTTTAAGCCTGGTAGAGAATCAAGAGCTATAAATAATTCTAAATAACAATACAGAATTAATAAAAATCTAAGACAATAATAAAAGAAGTCTATAAACTTGTATCTGATTAAGCACCAAATAAATAGTACAAATAAATAGCAGGAGTTTAGAGGAAGAAAAGAGCATTCAATGTGAATCTATTTTAGTACTCAGAATCTCAATTTAAATAAAGTATAACCTTGATCAACAGAAAGACTATCACTGATTTGTGATTCAATCTAAAAAGGTATAGGAGAAGTCATAGTTTTAAAAATTACTTCTATATTTGCAATACCCAAATGTATGTGCTTCAATAAACACCACAATTTATAAAGCATCCATAATTCTAGCTTTGGAAAGCAACTATTTAGAACCAAATTAAAGACAATTTAAATAGTTGCCACATATAACTAAACAGAGCATTATATTTTATTATTTGCTTATCCACACCTTGAAGAAACCACTTTACTGCCAGGGTTGATGTTTCCATTTTTTATGTGTTTGTACTGTTCTCTGCTAAAAACGGATTGAAACTGAAGGGTTATACAAGCCTGGCAACATATTTTCACAAAGAAAATGTACTTGAAAAGGAAAATTACTTCATCCATGTAGTAGCTAGTCAATAATTCCCAAATTTCTACAGAAAGAGTAAGATAAAACCACACTTAGCCAGTAAGAGTACTTCAAATCCTGAGGGATCCAACAACACTGATTGTAAAGAAGTTATGATTTCAAATAGCTAGTTCATTAGCATACATGCAGGCAATTTACCTTGCTCTTTGAAATAAGTAATAAGATCTTGAGAATAGACATATACAAATTAAAGACATACTCCAGGCAAAGTAATTTATCTTACTTTCAAGGATACATTATTAAACAACTTCTGTGATCGCTCTGGGGACAATTTCTAATGCCATGGCAAAGGTACCTGTGCCCTTCTTTTGATGTACTCATATTAAGAAGGTAGATTCCAAAAGGCAAGGTATTCTTTGAAAAAGGTAACATAGTAGATACATTTAAAAAGACAAAGAGCTTTAAAAAAAAAACTGGAAAGTTGAGAAAAATAAGTGTGACCACAGGATGGGTGAGAGAAATCAAGATAGTTTGAGGGTGGAAAAAAAAAAAAAGAATTGTTATAAAAAAGAACATTTAAAAACACTGTAGCACTACATGCAAATATTTAGTATTTGTCTCATTTGATGCTAAAGTAATTGGCTAAAGGCATTTCATTGGCTAGAGTAATAGAGAGCCCCTCATATTTACTTGATAAAGTAATTGTTGTTCATGGTCATTCAGGTTTTGGTATTGGCCATAGTAAGTTAAGTTTTGCAATGGTCATAGAATCTTTGAAATTTCAGTGGCTTTGGACAAGATTTGAATTACCAGCAGTGTTGGGTGTGTTTTGCTGACTCTACTTGAAACTTTTGCCTTAATATAACTCAGGAAGCCAGGATCTTTCCACCAACTACATGGGCAGGAAAGAAAGAGAATGGAGAATCCCCACCTTTTCTTAACCATCTCAGGCTCCAAATAGCAGATCACTTCCACACACTTTTATACTGGCAAGAACCCAATCATCTTATCAAATTTAACCATCTGGAGTACTGGCACTGTAGTTTTCCAGTGCCTCTACAAGAGAGGAAAATGATGTGGTGAACATATAGCATAATCTCCACCACAGTACTCTGGGGAACATATGAGAGGCAGCTCGGTTACCAAGGTCTTTAAAAAATATACCCTTGTGGGGCGCCTGGGTGGCGCAGTCGGTTAAGCGTCCGACTTCAGCCAGGTCACGATCTCGCGGTCCGTGAGTTCGAGCCCCGCGTCAGGCTCTGGGCTGATGGCTCGGAGCCTGGAGCCTGTTTCCGATTCTGTGTCTCCCTCTCTCTCTGCCCCTCCCCCGTTCATGCTCTGTCTCTCTCTGTCCCAAAAATAAATAAAAAACGTTGAAAAAAAAAATATACCCTTGAAAAGGAAAATTACTTCACCCATGAAGCAGTCAACATTTGATACATTTCTACATAGAAAGTAGAATCTTTTATTTGGTAAGTTGATAGAACATTGCAACTTTTCAAAGGTAGGCTTCTCTGGTCCATGTTTATGTCCATTAATTTGTTTACCTACCAGGAAAAAGATATAAACATATTAGTTCAGACATACAAATTTACCAGTGAGGAATAAAAGAGGGAGACAGAGGAGTATCATCCTTATGAAAGGAGAAAAATATTGATGATGTAATATGCTATGTAAAAAAGTATGACCATAACTAAGTGCTGTTGTTATAGGAATTTGTATTAAATATTTTAGATAATTTATGGGCCCTAAGATGGATCCAGAAGTCTTGATAACCTACAGACAATGCTCATTCTGTTTGGGTTTTTGCTTTGGCATGGATGTTGAAACTGATGGTACCTCACAGGCTCCAAGAGAGTCTGAGAAGCTTTATTACTCATATAAATGAACCAGCCCAAGGGCAGACCCAGGTTGGTTCAAAAATGGTCTTGAGAGCCGAGAAAGGAGACTAACTGGGGATTTATGGTAGTAACATGGTGGAGCTGGGATGTGAGTTTCTGTGTATGAGCTGGGGCTTTGAACTTCTCATTGGCCCCAAGGGAGGAAGCACTCAGGATTTCGTTCAGCTTGCCCATGTCTATGACTTAATAACTTAACCTCTCCATTCCTTACATCCTCCTCTGTAAAATGGATCTAACAACAGTAAGTATAGTTAGTTCAAAAGATTGTTGTGGGTTATTAAGTACAAAATTTTTGAAACAGCACATGGTACATAATAACCACTTTATAAATATTAAACTATCCTTTTAATTATTTCTGCTCTTAATTATCATTGGTATTTCCTTACATAAGCCTTACATTGTCTCTCAAGTGCTATATTGCAGTAGACTTCTAACCAGTCTCATATCAAAGCCAAAATGATCTGTTTACTACTCTTACTAGCATCCATCTGTGACCCTCTTGTTGCTGGTAGTAAAATTTTACGCTCTTTAAGTTAGAGCCCAAACTCCTTATGGTAGCTGCCTCCACATTGTGAGATCTGGCTTCTGATTACTTCTCCAACTCACTGTCTACTACCTCTTTCCTTGCTTACTGTAATCTGGTTTCTTGAAATGTTCATGTTCTTACTTCAGGTTGACTGTTTGAACCCCATGGAATGCTCTTTCCATCTTACCAAATTTCAATGTGGTATTTCCATTCTCGCCAATTATGTCATTCTAGTATGTGTTTCAATTATACCTAGTTCTTTCATATTGTAGCATTTTTGTCATGGAATATAATAGCTATTTTTCTTATCTGTAAAATACACTTGAAGATGCCATAATCTCTAATAGCATAAGATGAGTGGCTGGCATATAATAATGCTTATTAAATACTTATTGAATGAATGAACATATTTAAGTTAAAGCTGTCATCCTATACTATCCATCCTGATTTTTTAGCATCTGAAAAAAAGAGCAAGCACATTCCCACTTATGTTACAGTCATCTCAATTAGTGAAGACAGGAAAGTTTTTTCCTACCTGAATCTCTTTTTAATTCTAAAGTTCTCTGGTTTATTCCATAATTCTGTTATGCTTTCCAAGATCTCAATACTCTATAGACTCATCATACTCTAGGTTAATTTCAAAGGGTAAGTACACACAGTTATCTCAGTTTTGTTCAAACTTTGATAAAATATTGAGAACTAAGATACTCAGCTTATGTAGAAATTGGTGCTCTATGAATTGTTTTGCATAATAAACTCTGATCAAAAGCTCTAAACATTTACTTTTGATGAAAAATTAAATACTTCTTTCTTAGAGTGGGAGATATTCCAGAGAGTTACATTTGTAGGAGTTAGAAATCTATACAGAAATCTATACCCATACTTTTATTTCTCCACCCTAGGTGAGCTCTATGACATATAGCCCTTCATTAGACATATAATGTGTTTCTAAATGTTTTCTGTGGAAAACTAACTATAGATTCTCAATAGCTATTATTTCAATGGAGAATATTCCACAATCTGATAATATTGGGAAATACTGAATTCAAACAGCTTCTTTACTACAGGTTTTCTGAAAGCTTTTAATATATTAATGAGCACTGAGAATATCTGAGAATTTGGATAAAAAATGCAGCCTTCCCTTAGGGTTACTTGACCTTGGAACCCTTTTATGCAAAGCACATCATGGGACTAGTGTAAAACCAGTTTGGGAAATGTTTTCTTGTAAGTAATAGATCTCCTTTAAAGCACTAAAATCCTGTATAAAACTCAGTTAATTAACTTTCTCAATGACCTTATTAAGAGATATTTTAATACTCCATGTGACTCAAACAAAGTAAACCATATAGTTTCTCCTTATAAATATATTTAGAGTTCAGGCGCATTCAGAGTTTCAACTCCTGCCTTCCCCTCAAGCATTCTCCTGCTGGAACAAACTGGGTCTTTTCCATATATATACATACATATATATATGTACATATATATGTATATATATATATATATATATATATATTCATTTGAATCATTCTAGTAGGTATCCTGTAGCTGATTTTGTTTTTTTGTTTGTTTGGTTGATTGGTTTCCTGTCTTCTATGGACTGAATTTTGCTCCCCCAAATTGACATGCTGACCCCTTAACCCCTAATGCAACTGTATTTGGAGATAGATACCTATCTGGAAGGAGGTAATTAAGGCTAAATGAGGTCATAAAGGTGGGGCTCTGATCTGATAGGATTAGTATCTTTAGAAGAGGAGACACTAAAGCCCATTTTCTCTTCCTGCTGTGTGAGGATACAGCCATAAGGTGACCATACTCAAAACGGGAAGAGAGATCTCACCAGAAACCAAACTGTTGGAATCTTGATCTTGGACTTTCCAGCCTCCAGAACTGTGAGAAAGTAGGTTTCTGTTGTAGAAGCCACCCAGCCTGTGGTATTTTGTTTTGGTAGCCAGAGCAGAACTACTAAGTACCACCTCAATCACTGTCCATCAGATTCCCTCCATTATCAAAAATCAAGTGAAAGTCTCCCTGAAGCAGTAAATCAAGCTCAAGAATTTGAATAATATGAATATTTTTGATTGTAGGGAAGTCATCATATGATTTGTTCATTATTTCCATTAGGGTAGGTCTCTTAATGCATACAAAATCTGATCTCATGTCTGACCTCATTGTTATGCATTTTTCTTCTTATATAATTTTGAAAAACAAACAATAATGAGTATTAGAAGTCTAAAATACATTATATATATATATATATGTGTATATATATATATATATATATATATATATATATTTTTTTTTTAATTTAGAGAGAGAGAGAAAGAGAGCCAGAAGGGGAGAGGGAGAGAGAGAGAATCTTAAGCAGGCTCCACACTTATCACAAAGCCTGATGTGGGGCTTGCCTTCACAATCCTGGGATCATGACCTGAGCCTAAATCAAGGGTCAGTTTCTCAATGGACTGAGGCACCCAGGCATCCCTATTTTAACACATTTTAATCAACTGCCTGGCTCATGTAAGGAAATGACTTGGATAGGAGGAGCCAAAGTCCATGTTTGGTTCTCTCATCTCCCTTTCCCACCTGCATTATCACTCCTGAGAGAATACCCTGAGAGGGAATATTCACTCTGAGTGGAGCCTCTGGCCTAGAAAACACAGATATATAAATGACATCACCTGAGGCCAATGACTGATCAAGAACTTGTCAACTCAGATAACAAAGACTGCCCACAGTTCTGTGTTATCTTTGGTGATTTCCTATGATTTTACAATGTCATATACAGTAGAAACAATGGGCCTGATCTCCAACAAGGGAAGAGGAATGTCATAAATGAAGAGATTTATTTTCCATTCATGATGCCAAGTTCTTACCATTTTAATTACTCTCATTTAATTCAGATGATTTGACATTTCCTTTCTTGGAGACATTTAAATATATTAAGTTCTTGATTAAAAAAAAAAAAAGCCACTGTGCATCCCAGAAGTAAGAGTACATTATGTCATTTGTAAATATGGAAACAGTTATTTGCTCAGGCACATGCTTTGGTTGATGGACAAGGGAAGAACATTCTTTAAAGCAACATTCTCTAAATAAGTTCTAGAGAAACTTACTTATGCAGAAATTTGTTAATTAGAAAATTGAGTAAGGGTATTGAATACATTTAGAAAACCCAGAGTTAAACAAACTTGAATGGGTTTCTTGGCTACAATATTTCTGATATCCTTTAAATGTTAAAATGCCTTGTGAATTTCCAAAAGAATCTGTCATATGCAATGTTTTCTGAATTTAATGTGATAATAGAAACCTCTTTTGTTGTTGTGGTTGCCCAGAAAGCATCTTCTGTTAGTGTTAGACACCACATTTAGAAAATGCTCTTTACATAAAGGCACAGACCTCTCATATTGCACGCTTGTATAATGGCTCAACTTGTTTTTAGTCAATTCTTCATTCAGGGTCATCAACCTATGATGATGACCTCTGCTCTATGGCAATGGTTCTCAGAACGGGTCACATACCAGCAGCATTAGCATCATCTGGGGATTTATTAGAAGTAAACATTTTCAGGGGCGCCTGGGTGGTGCAGTCGGTTAAGCGTCTGACTTCAACCAGGTCACGATCTCGCGGTCCGTGAGTTCGAGCCCCGCGTCAGGCTCTGGGCTGATGGCTCGGAGCCTGGAGCCTGTTTCCGATTCTGTGTCTCCCTCTCTCTCTGCCCCTCCCCCGTTCATGCTCTGTCTCTCTCTGTCCCAAAAATAAAAAAAATAAAAAAAAAAAAAAAGAAGTAAACATTTTCAGACCTCACCCCAGACCTACTGCATTGGTGCCCACCAATCTGTTTTTAAAAGCCTTTCAGGTAATTATTTTACATGCTAGCATTTGAGAACCTGAGAACCACTGATCTTGCATGTTAGAATCAGAATAGAGACTCAGATCTCAATCAAGTAGAATGAGCACTTTTTTTGAAACTGGACTGTACCCCTGGAATAGTGCAAGCTCCACAACAGAGGATGGGAAGTTGAGTGCTTAGCAGAGTAACAAATCAAGAGGACAGAGACCCTACCAATAGGCACTACAAGTAGAAGCAAAGGCTGGCCTAGCATGTACATTAGGTATTTGCATGACAGAGGTCATTTAAGAGGTCTTCAAAGCAGACTTGGTAACAAATGACTGGGATTCAGAGGCAGAAATCAGGTGCCTGGTAATACAGGCAAGAGAAAGACATACCTAACCTCACAGGACCAGGATCCTAGAGGTGAATCAAGGCAGGAGGAACTCTGAATTCCAGGGAACAGAATAGGAGACAGTTACAGAATTTTGTTACATAACAATCCTGAGGCCATGTCATTACAGGTCTGCACTCAAGGTGAAATTAAAACTTAGATTCAATGAGGGGAATCCGGGCAGTTCAGTCAGTTGAGCATCCAGCTCTTGATTTGGGCTCAAATCATGATCTCATTTATGGTCACAAGATCAAGCCCTGTATCAGTCTCCACACTGAGCACAGAGCTTGCTTGGGATTCTCTCTCTCCCTCTCTCTCTCTGTCCCTTTCCTGTTCACTCATATGTGCACTCCTTAGATAAATAATTAATTAATTAACACATAAACATTAAAAAAATAAAAGATTCAAAGATAGACAACCAAATTTCTGAACTTGGGCTGGTTATGAACTTCTGAATTAAAAGCATTTAAAGGTTTTATAACATGGGGTATAGCAAATATGCCTGCCTGAGGGTCCACATGGCTTCAGGAATTAGAAAAGTACAGAGGTGGAGACAAGAACCTAGGCACATTATTGCCACAAGACCCTTGGATTTCTCAGCTAAAAAACTGATTACCAACCACACTGTGGCTGTCATTACGCCTGTAGAGCAGAGTGAATCTGCTGCTTCTTTGCTTCTCCTCACTGTTTGATAATCTGTAATGCTTTATTACCTTTACTAAATGAATAGTCCTGCTTTCAATTCTTCATTAAGCAAAGACATATGCTGTGGATTGCATAACTTTCCATATTCGGGCTGTTACGCTTGTAGATGTCCCCTTGAAGATGTGACATTGATACTAAATTCCAGGTGTGGTTTGATCAGTTAAGCTTAGATTAAAACAATAACATTCCTTGTTAGGGACATTTCTATGATTTTTCTTTGCTGTTCTCATTACATTGAGTAATGTTAAGCTATCAACCAAAATTCCCAAATTTAATTTGCATGTATTGATTGCTCATAAAATGTAAAGTTATACTACAATTGGGATACTCTTTCTCGGTTGAGAATCCTCTTTCTCGGTTTCATGATGTGGATCACTTTGGAGTGTAGATCTGCCATATCTACTGATAAAAGTGTAGCAGGAAGGCCAGTGAAAATTTAAGCTACAGATACTCTCATACATCTGTCCGTCAAGTTTCTGAATTCAGGTATTTCCCCGCTGCATCATACAATAATTGAAAACAAACTCAACATTACTAAAAATGTTTATGAGAAAAGTTAACCAAATTTTCAAATATTGATTCTTCTAATCTGCATGTGTCACTCCCAATTCTTTTCAGGCACAGTTTTAATGTCCTTGCTCTGCAAATACTCCATGGTACTCCTCAACCTGCAAATCTTTTGGAGGTTCAATAAAAATTATGGTACAAAATCAAGTTACTAATTAGGCTAGTCTTGAAATAAAACATAACTTTCTTTGACAGGTCTCTTTCAACATGAAAAATGAGTAGCGTCAAAATAATTCCTGACTTTTAGAAGACAGTGAAACATCTTAATAATAGCCAGATCCAGAGTGACCAAAATTTCAAAACACCTGTAAATGTGTGATATATTTCTTTTCCAGCACACAAGGAGTATACCATGTGGGCTATTTGACTCACTGGATGGCATCTTCTAATAAAGCCACAATTCAAACTCTTCAATGTTGAGGGAAAAAGGGGGCAGTTCACATAACACGGCACTTGAATAAACCAGAAATGGTGATGAAAGTGACATTCATAGACAGGTTAAGGGGTCCTGACAATAACCTAAATGGTGACTAACAAGCCTTGTATCCTCCTTGGTTACAACAGTTTTCAACACAGACATGACTGACTTTTGTGCTTTAAGGATTAATAATCTAATATTTGATCCTAAATCCTCTGTAGAAATATTGCTATCTTTTTTTCAATAAGTTGTTTCCTCTGAAAACTCACATGACCTGTCACATACTATCAAGCCTGAAATTATCAACTAGTGACTTTTCCAAGCTTCCTCAAGTAAAATTTTTGTTTTGTTTTGTTTTTGTTTAATCATCAAAAGATTTCCAATGCACAGTGTAAACTTTGTCTAGCATATACAAGTGAAAGTTTTCACATTCAGAGGGCATACCATCTTCATAATGCTACCTGTTTTGCTAGCAGTTCACTTCCTTAATTCATGTTAAACTTGAAGCAACTGTTGGCCAATATGACAATTTTAAACAACGTGAAGACCATAAGCGATTTAGGACACTTTTTGACTTGTAAGAAACTGCAGTGAACAGAAGACAGTTGACTTAGGCCTCCTTTGATAAAAATTTTTCAGGTCTGACCTCCAGTAAATCATCTAAGACAGGGGTGGGGTGGTAGATGGGCTACATGAGTGATGTTAGACAGAGGGTTAGAGAGTCCTTATAATTTGGGCAGACAATCCAAAATGTTCTGCTACAATCTATTCAATAATTCTTAAAAGAGAAACCACAATATCAAATAATGATCTTTAACTTTTAAACTCATAGTCAATTCATTCTACTTGAATAGCTAGGAAACATATACCCAGATATAATCCAGATTATAAATGTGAACTGGAAAGTTACCAGAATCTGACAGCAAGAGTCCTGTGTTCCATTGTGGAAAAACTTCCTTTGGTTGAATTTTCTTTAGTATGACAAATATTTTTCTCAATTAAGATAGAATTTAACTTCAAGTATAATTTAAAATGGTAGTAGAACAAAATTACTTTCAGAAGAAAAAAAAACATGCTCAATACTTTATGCTAGTTTACTTTGTTATGGAAATAGTCACAAGGCTCTTTAATTATTATTTCA
The DNA here is from genome assembly GCF_028018385.1 of Neofelis nebulosa. Lineage (NCBI taxonomy): Eukaryota > Metazoa > Chordata > Mammalia > Carnivora > Felidae > Neofelis > Neofelis nebulosa. The sequence goes on along the minus strand of NC_080790.1, from coordinate 48,029,101 downwards.
GTAGAATTTGTAATTAAATGAATGGCAGCTACCAACTTAGTTCTTCAGAAGTCCACCTGTTCAGAATGCAAAACATGACCTAATAAAGGAAAAATTTTATAATTTCATTTTGTTTTAAAAATAGAACTAAGCAAATCAGATGACCAGCTAGATCAGGATAATGTCCATAGAGAAGCAGAGAATTGCTGACATAAAGCGTCACAACACTAATGAAGTCAAGTGAAAATCATCTAACTTATGTGTGCAGAGTTATCACCTTTGTTTAAAAAATGAGCGGTCATTGTGCTTCTTTTAGGTTGTAACCAATTTCCACGCAGTTCTTTTTCTCCTAAAGGATCACATAACCTCTAACCCTTCCATGGATACTTACCTTTTTTTCCTCATACTGTTATACAGTTTTTGAGTTACATCATATGTTTCCAGAAAACAAACAAACCCTGTGAAATGAGTTAGTGCATATACACTCATACTTCGTTCCTACACCCTGTAGGGTCTCCCCACCTAATCATAGAACACACAGAAGGCGTTTGGTAGCCAACTGGCACAGGCTAGAAGGATTTCATAATACAGAGAGAAAGCACTCAACATTAAGTGAGCTGTGGTATACCAACCACAAAATCATATATTTATTTTTCCAACGTTTTCTTTTATTGATAAAAACTACACAAAAGCTAATTGATAATTAATTTAAAAAGCAATTTTATACATTATCTTGTGTTTAGAAATTTGTCAACTTGGCAGTTTTATTCATTGACCACATGGCCATTGTTCTTCATAGGAATGAGTCCATATGAGAAGATTTCTGCTGGTCTTTCCAACCAGAAGTCTGTACAGATCCCTTTCAGAATCCTTACACAGTGAAAAGTCACAGTGAGGACTGCCAATAAGAAAAAAAAGCAAATCAAAACTCCTCATACTGTGTACTTCGTGTGTTTTGAAGGATCATTCGCCCAGATTTTAGTGGATTTTCATTCCAGTAGTTTTGTCAAACTCTGTGGTCAACTTTATTTCTTTGTGGCCTGTCGTAAAGCAAATTTTCTTTTGGTACAACATAAGCTTTAATGCCCATGTTTAGGATTGGAAACAGATTCACTTGACCAGGAAAAAAAAAAAAAAAGAAAGAAAATAAATCAAACAGGAACAAACAGCATTTTAGAGGAAAAATGAAATAAAGCAATTGAAATCAAGTCTGTAAGAATTACACACACCTAACAAGGAAAAGTGTATTGTGACCCCAACTTCCCACCCAGCTCAGGTTTCCCCCCCACCCCACCCCCCGCCCCCCTGTGGTTCTCCAGCCCAGGAACCATGCAGTGTAGAAAAAGCAAATATACAAACAATCCTATATGTAGCTAGGGTGAAATCTATTTTTATAAGAACTCGACACTTGGACTATTTACATCCAGGAGAAGTTTTGTTTTGTTTCGACGCAAAGAAAGTTCTGTAGTGTTCTCCTGGTTTTGCTGCAGGTGCATCCCGCTGCCCTCTTTAAGCAGTTCTTTTTTCCTTTCCTGTGTGTCCTGGCTGAACAGAAAGGATGAGCCGGCTTGCTTGCTCGATTTTGAACACCCATTCTCCGTTAAGATGAAGCCTTCCCTCCCCGCCCCCAGCCCCGCCGAGGTCCCTCCCGAGGAGTTGGCCTTGGCGTTAGTTTGTTATTCTCTCAAGGTAAATGGCCGGCGCCGCCGACCGGGCGATGGTGGCGATGAAGCTGTGGTCGCGCCCGAGCTCCAGGCTGGGGGTTTCGTCCTGCTCCGGAGACACTGCTTCGTAGCCCTTGTTGACGCGGAGCGGCTGGTGAGCCTGGCAGTAGCCGATCACAGGCTGGTCGTAGCTGTAATAGGGCAAGGGCTTCACGTGGTGGGGGATCTGGGTGGGAGGAAGAGAAAGTCCGATTAAGAAAGTGCTCTGGAAAGATAAGAAGAGGGCATTCATGGCATTGTACTTTGTTCTCTTTCTTGCCCTTTTAAGGCATCAGCTGCTGATTCTGCTATTAATAAACGTTAAACAGAGTAAGGATTGTTAGTATTTAACTTGATATTGTTTTGTCCAGATACATAAGCCTTACATATGATTTTATGTACAGTGTGTGTATGTGTGTATATATAATTTGCATGTACACCTTTTATGTAGTTGTGTGTATATATACTTTATGTAAAAGTGTGTACTTTTTACGTATACTTTTATATAAAGTATGTATATATACACATACTTATGCATATACATATATATGTATATATATACACTATATATAAAATCATAAAGATGTTTTCATGTTCAGTCCTATTATCTTTCTATGTATTATCATACAGACAGTTAAAAACAACCTAAATTCCCATCAACAGGGAATTTTAAAATATGTTAGGTAAGTTCACACACTTGAGTACAGGTATACAAAGACTGGGGTGTCTGTCTATTGTAATATGGCAAGATATGGTATTAAGAGAAAACAATGTGAAAAGAATGTACAGTATGTTCCATTTTGTATAAATACAAATATAAACATACATAGAGTTTTTACTTTTAAAATATACTTATATACAATTAAAATCTTTATTGTGGGCATATATGTTTTATTTAAACTTTTTAAAAAATAATCACAATTTCCTATAGATTATTTCTAACAATTCTATAAATCCTGGACCAAGGAACTGAAGAATCATGAAAGTGGGCACATCCTTGTGTTCATAATATGTAATGTTATTGATTTCAAGCTAACAAGCCAAATATGTGTCTAATGTTGGAATAAAATGCCTGAATAACTGTCTATAGAAATCCTTTTTCATAGGAAAAGCTAAAAATATTGAAATTCTAGTAATTTCAAGTCTGTGCAGCTTTTTATTAAACCACAAATTTCTGGTAAAGAAAAATAGAGAAAGGAATATGAGGGTTGCTTAATTCTTGATATCACACTAAGCATTTCTCATGACCCACTAGATCCAGTCTGACACTCTTGGTTAACAAGTCCACAGGTGATAGCATTGCAAACACTCCACTGTCCTCTCAGGCAAGAGATGTGGCAGTTTCAAGTATCGTCTCCCAGCTCCAACTCACTTGCCGTAGTTGGCTTTATGATGCCAGGCTGGGTCTCTGCAAACTACACTGCTGCTTGGCCTGCTGCTCCCTGTTAGACTTTAACAGTGGGCCCGCTGGAGAGAGATGGCAAGACTAGAGGAGCTGGAGGAAACTGACCCCATGGTGGGCTTCCTCTCTGCTTCTTCCTGCTCCAGGGAGCTACCTCAATAACACTCCTTCATATTGGTTGTAGCAGCACCTTCCCACAATAGCAGGCCATTCCGGTTTGTAGTCTTCCCAGCATTTGATCCCATCATGTCCCCCTCAGGATCTCCAGCACCAAGGAAATCTGAGATGCATCTCTGCAAAGCTCCTCATCCAAGCTTGTAATTTTACAGTTCCAACATCTTCGTTTAGCCCCTTGGTCCCACAGGTGGTAGGGCTGGCAGTTACTTCTAAAGCCGCTGCCTCTGTTACACTATGGCACTTTTAACCTTTGCACGAGCTGAGTTAATAACTCTGTATTTAGTTAGCAATTCATGTAAATGCTTTGTCAAGATAACTGATATGTTGTCTGTCTCCTGATTAGGCTATAGACTAGGCTGCATCTGAGTCTTTCTGTAGGTTAAACTACAGAAATTAAGGTGTTATAATTTGGTAGAGAAGTTAACCCCCAAAGGCCTTATAGGTTAATTGTTCTGAAGGAAGTTAACCAGTGTTCTATCTAACTTGGCAGCCTTATTTTCACAATCCATTCTTCCTATTATTATATAAATCCCTCAAATGATCATGCAACTAGGTCTTGTGTTTTCTTCCTAGTATCCTCATTAATGTGTTAAGCAAAATTTTGACATAAATTATGTTTGTATGAGAATTCTGTTTTGAACACCTCTATGCTTATTAAGATGAAAGTCACTTTCTCACATTTTTAAAGATATAGATTAAAGTAATGTTTTCTATGGCAGATCGCAACTCATTACTAAGTTATAAAATCAAATTAATGAATCCAGATCAACATTTTAAAAATTGAATTAACTGGAACAGAAAATATTAGATTATATCATGAATAAGGGTAAATTGCTTCATAGAAGTTTTGTTTCAAATTTATGTGTTCATGAAAGTGTGTTTACTGAGTCACACTGTGATTATTTGTTAAACTGGGAATCACAATAAAAGATGCTTCTAAAAATACTCAAAACACATAGTCAGGTTATGTGATCACAATAGCTAGATAAATTCCCTTGCTTCTTTTGCTATTCTCTTTTTTCTAACTCACATAATTCAGTTTTTCTGAGCGAGTGAGAAAATTAAGCCAATATATATTTCTTTATTTTTGGATGAGACACGTTGACTTCTAAATGGAAGGTCAACACTGTTTTCATCAAGTCTTAAGAAATAGTAAAGGAAAGATAATTTCTCATCAAACAAGATGTTGATATAACCTGGAATATACAATGCTGTTCTCAAAAAAATCTGAACAAGAATACATACTAGGTCAAAATTTTTATTGACACAGAAATGTTTTAGACCTTAGACATTAATTTCTGGGCTGAGAGTGAGAACAAGGAACAAATTATAGGACAACATGGATGAATTACTAGATGAAAAATGTATTTATAATATAAAGTTAGGTTTGCCCTCAATCTATGGTGGGTTTTTTTTTTTCTTACTCATATAGACTTCTCCTTATAAATCAGTACAGGTCCAGACATGAAATGTTTGTCAGCAAGTTCTATTTTAGGTCACCTCATAGGATTTTGCTGTGTGTCAGATAGGTAGAGATATCTGCGATTAGTGTCATGGGTCACCAAAACTCTGAAAAAGCATAGAAATGAAACCACTTCATTGTGACATTTCAGCAAAGAGAATTTTATGAAGACCTTCTTCTTAAGAGTTACATAGTTTATTCTTACTTTTTCATCGTTAACAGGTGGAATAGTATAACTCTAAAACAAAAAATTCACCAAATGATTTCCAATGACAGCAACATTCACTGGTCATAGAATATGTGTTGCACACTTTCACTGAAATGCATGACTCATTGTCAACAAAATAGCCAAATTACTAAAAGGCATCAAAATAAACATTAAGCATGCGTTCTGGTTTTGTCCACTATCTCGTAGTACCATGGATAGTTCTCCTACAGTCACCCATGAGAAGATGCCTGAACTACAAACATAACTTGGATGAGCGGTAAATGCAAAGTGAGACAGAGTCCTACAGATCCTACTAAAATTGAGTTCATCTACAAATGAAAACTTATATGTGAACAGTGTTCCATTTTCATTGTAAAGTTCCAAAAGTTGAACTAAAATGGGAACAAACAACTTCATATCTAAGCCACAGTGGCATTTACCTTCAAATTAAGTTGATTCAAATGTCCAGGGACCTGCATTAACTGCAGAACATCAGGTTCATATATTCCATCATCTCTGAACTCAGAAAATTTGTTTTGCTATTACATTGGACCAGTTTACTTTTTACTTCAATGAACAAGGGCTCCTGCCATTTTCTCTATTGTATTTGGAGACAGGCTTAGAACTTCCAGCAGGACAAAAAACATTGTAAAGCTCCCTCCTGCACAACAGCCCAATAGCAAGAATTGAAAAGCCTAGTAAATTGGCAAGCTCTGAAAGGATATCTGAGATGTTTGCTCATTTACTCTTAAAATCTATTCTGCAGGGCACTATGTAATCAACTGATTTTGTGGTTTTCAAGGAGCTAAGAGACTGAGGTCTTGTATTTTATAGTAATAATGTACAGTACATTAACCACCTGGGTCCCTGTGTGTATCATTGTTTCCTTTCCAGCAGTCAAAACAAAGTATCCTTAAGTTCCCCTTAATGTGTCTTTGATATTTTTGTAAATGTGTTCTTAGAGCTTTTCCAAACGGTCCCTGTGTTCCATCAGCTCTCTGACGGACTTCATTCTGTGGCACAGCACAACAGCACTACTTAAAGATGGCCTCATTCGTATGCTTCACTGCTCATTGATTGCTTTGGAAACTGCACTTTATTTACAGATAATAGGTGTGGTGCATGGAACGAAGGAATCTCATCGGGGAAATATACTATCCTGAAATTCTGTCATTTGCTTCTCTCAAGAATGTGAACACTTTAACTCAAATTGGATTTAAACTTTTATAGAGGCACATAAACTTCTATAGAGGCATATTTCATAACTAAATCTGAGGTAGGTTACAAAGGGGAAAATCATTATAGTCACTAATTATAAGTCACTTTAATCCTGCCGAGTTTCCTGCAAATCCCCTGAAAATGGGGATAATAATGACATCTCATTCACCTCTATAAATTTCAGATAACTCTGAAAGTATTCACTGATTTTCAAGAAAGCAGGAATACACTGGCAAGACATATCTACCGTAGTTTAACTCAACACTGACAGTGTCTTTCCTGGAAATGTTCCCTGTCTTTTGTCTTACAGTTCCCATTCGAGAGATGCAAGGTCTTGAGGGGTCACAGAGTGGTTCATTAACAGAGGCTCTCAGCCCTACTTTGTGCACTCAGAAGCTTAGATACCTTAGTGGATGTCCTGGTTTTCTGAAAATATCATTTACCCTTTGCCTAGAATATGTGTTTTTTCTACCGTGCTGGAGAGAGTGGAAAAGGACACACCCCTCTCAATTATGGTGGCTCACAGAGCCAGTGATTCAAAGAGGAAAGTGAAGAAAAGAGAATGTGTTTAAACCTTGGGAGGAAGGGCAAAAGTATAGCGGGATATGCAGAGTTTCAAGAGTCTACAAATTGATTCAGATCCCATAATTTTACACCCATAATAATTATATTTAAAATGAGAAATGAATGTGTCTGTGTAGTTAATGTGAGAGTAATGTGAAATGGGCTCTTGATATATGTGATCATGAAAGGCTTTTGAAGTTCAGTTTTGTTATAAGCATGAAATTCCAATATCGTTACCCTCTTTTCTCAAAGGTATTAGCATTAGTTATAAGTAGTTTAATAGTCTGATCATTTTAAAATTACCGTGCACTATCATTAGTCTTATTTATTAACTTTTCATGAACATTGTTCACATTTCAGTATGAGTTCTTTCAATTGAAGTCATAAAAAGTTGATTTTCAATTTCCTAAATGACATTTGGTCTCTAATTTTTGGAATTAAAGGGTAGTGTCTGACTACTCAGACCATTTAAAAAGTACCATCCTACAAATCCAGATGAGGAATTCAATGTAGTTGAATTGCTTAATGGAGATGGACACTTGGTTTATTGGAAATAAAATAGATTAAAAATGAAGGAAAATAGCTAAATGAGCATATAATTTAGCCTTTATTCTACTCACTATGTTAGCCTGTGACAGGAATGGACAGGGCCTAAGAAAATGTAAACAAATTTGGCTAGAGGTTGTTTTTTGTTTTTGTTTTTCTTTTTCTTTTTCTTTTCAGGAATTTTGATCAAAGCTGACAGAACCTCAGCCCCTTTAAGTACATTGGGTAAAAGGGAGATTTAATGGACTCATAGACACAAGAAAGGATTTTACAGCTAAAAAGAGCAAGTACCACTAGGTCTCAAAAACAATTGACACTAGGAACTCGAATGTCACCAGGGTCTTCTCCGTCAATCAGGCCTGAGAATCTCTACAAGTTATCTTCACATCTTGATTGCCCAACAGCTTCCGTCATCTGACTGAGCACAGGGTGACAGCTTCAAAATTTTGCATGTTCCAGCCATAGTAGATCACATGAATGACCACAGTTCTTTCTAGCTCCCCTCATCAAAATGTAGAATAAATAGTGGCTGGTCTTGTGAGTTTCTTTGCCCAGTAGTACACAGCAGCAGAAGTGCTGCTTGGGTCCCAAGGTTCCTAGGATCCTGGCCAGGTTAGCCACCGCCACGTGAACAAGCCCAGTCTAGACCACTGGAGAGTGGAAGGCCCTCTGGAGCCATGGAGGGATCTTAGACCAGCCAGCGTCCCTTAGGGCCCACAGAAGTTCATCAGGCACATGAGTCCAGGAGCAACCCCCCCCCCCCCCCCTGCACTCCAGCTGGCCCCAGAGGAGCAGAATTGCTCAGCTACTGCCCTTCCTTCCAAAAAGCATATGAGACATTGGACTGAACTACGACACTGACAATTCCTACAAACCTGCTTTCATCCTTCACTTCTCAATTGAAAGAATTAAAATAACAATTGTCCTTTCAAAAATTTTGCCTCTTTAGGTTTCGAATATCTGAAGGCATTTGTAATATAAAAAAGGGACACAAGGTAAGAAATGAATCTAAATCAACTCATCAAATTAACATTATTTAATCCATTCGACAATGAAACATTCTTGTTCATTGTTTTTAAATGCAGGCTCGCTCTTAATTAGAAAACACAATTATCTAAGTATTAGTTTCTTTTCATCGAACAGTAAAACTTTCAATATCACTTGACATTATTTCTAAAACATTTGCTATACGGCTTATTTTAAAGCACAGTTTTGAAAAAGTACCTTGAACCCAAAGGTCAAGATGGAAATTTGAGTCCTGAGTATTATCTTTCCAAGTTAGCACTCAAATGAACAAAGATTTTATTTAATAGATGTTTGTTCATTTGTTTTTCCATCACCAAATCAAAAACTCTTAGAAGTTCCTGTAACATACAGTATAGAGGAGAATAAATTAAAAGAAAAATTTACTAGCATGTAATAAAATGCAACCAGAGGAAAAGCTGCTTGAGATTAGGGAAAGGCCATTTGCAGGACTGTAAAACAGTCAGCAGCTTTGAGTATCTAAGACCAGTGAGGTAGGAAGAAAAGGCAGGGTTGGGGCAATTCCCGGTCATGAGAAAAATCAGGATAACATCAAAGGTTGAGAAGAAGCAGAATAAGCCTTACTTTCAGGATTCATATTGTGTAACACTGAGTAAAGCCAGAGTATAACTATACCAGAAAACTCACCTCCTATTTAAGGAAATGGTGAGTTCTTCTTCTTCTTCTTCTTTTTAAATGTTTATTTATTCTTGAGAGAGACAGAGACAGAGTGTGAGCAGGGGAAGGGCACAGAGAGAGAGGGAGACCCAGAATATGAAGCAGGTTCCAAGCTCTGAGATGTCAGCACAGAGCCCCTCGCAGGGCTCAAACCCAGGAACTGTGAGATCATGACCTAAGCTGAAGTTGGAAGCTTAAGCGACTTAGCCACCCAGTGCCCCACAAAGCCTATCTCTTTAAAAAAGAGGCCCATGCAATCTCTGACATCCTAACACTGTATACACACACAAAGACTTTACTCCCTAAGCAGTAACAATAATAAAGAAGAATCTCGAGAAATAAGATTCAAGAATTTAAGAGAAGACAATAAATCACAGTGATTAGTGGAAAAAGTCAAGATTTACTAAAAATGAATGAAACTGGAAACAATTTAAAATGCATTTTATTTTATTAAAAAAATTTTAATGTTTATTTTTGAGAGAGATCGAGACAGAGACAGAGCATGAGCAGGGGAGGGGAAGAGGGAGAGGGAGACAGAATCCCAAGCAGGCTCCAGGCTCTGAGCTGTCAGCACAGAGCCCGATGCAGGACTCGAACTCATGCAAGATCATGACCTGAGCCAAAGTCAGACGCTCAACAGACTGAGCCACCCAGACGCCCCTAAAGTGCATTTTAGTTGAAACTCATCATCCTGACATTGCTTGGCTGCATACAGGTATTCACGTTATTTGTTGAAGGAAAGAACAACAGCAATCTTCTTTTTCCCACACTTTATTTTGAAGATTAAATCAGTAATAAATACGAAAAGACTCAAAATAATGTACTCATATTTGTCACAAACACTTATTAAATTTATTGATCTTTGGTTTTGAAAATCTCTAAAGAAAAACAAAAGACACTGGTGCAAATTGGTAACTTCTGTTTTGTTTATGGGCTGAAGTGTTTACCAAGTAGCTCTAGCATGCAAAATACACACTACTAAACACAGTACATGTTGGCTTTTCATCTTGATGGGACTATTCAGACCATTTTAATTATTTTTAAAGGTTTTTATTTTTATTTTTGAGAGAGAGCACGTGAGCGGGAGAAGTGCAGAGCGAGAGGGGTACGTACAGAGGATCCTAAGCAGGCTCTGTGCTGACAGCAGCAAGCCCAATGCAGGGCTTGAACTCACTAACCTTGAGATCCTGACCTGAGCCAAAGTCAGATGCTCAACTCACTGAACCACCCAGGTGCCCCTATTCAGAACATCTTAATGTTTATTTTATTTTTGAGAGACAGAGACAGAGCGTGAGTGGGGGAGGGGCAGAGAGAGAGAGAGGGAGACACAGAATCCAAAGCAGGCTTCAGGCTCTGAGCTGTCAGCATAGAGCCCAATGCGGGGCTCAAACTCACGAACCAGGAGATCATGACCTGAGCCGAAGTCTGACGCTTCACCAACTGAGCCACCCAGGTGCCCCAAGACCATTTTAAAGTTAAGTTCTTGGGTGCCCTGGTGGCTCAGTCAGTTGAGCATCTGACTTTTGCTCAGGTCATGATCTCACTGTCTGTGAGTTCGAGCCCTGTGTGGGGTTCTGTGCTGACAGCTCAGAGTCTGCAGCCTGCTTCAGAACCCTGTCCCTCCCCCCCACCCCGCTAGCACTCTGTCTCTGTGTTTCTAAAAAATGAATAAACATTATAAAAAAAATTTTTTTTAAAAGTTAAGTTCTGACAAAAGTTGCATGTTGGCATTTGCTTTACTTGTTCTGTTCTTATTTAAAGATGGGAACATGTTCTATTTGTGCACTCATGGTTGTCCAAATTTTAACTTTTAAGTCAGTCGTGGGATAACAGAACAGAACATCCACTTACATCTTTATTGCTCTCCTACCAGGCCACCTTGCGTGTGAGGTGTCCAGAGAGTTGATTAACTTAATGAATGAGGTACTAGCTGTACTTTGAAGTTAGCTTTGACTCCATTAACTGGAAAGCTTATTACATTAGCAGGACTCTCAGTGTTCAGTGAGGTTTTGGGCTAATGAGCTGGATTAATTAGCTAGTATTAACTTCTAAAGGCTTTCCCTCTGTTGCTCTGGCCTCCGAATTTGAAAGAGGAAGGACTCCCTAATAGTGCACTACAAGCAAACATTCTATCCAAGTGAAATCTACATAAATACTGCAATAAAAAATAGACACCATGAAATTTCAAAATCCACATCTTTCTCCTCTGAAAAAAGTTATGGAAGTTTTGATGATATACAGTGATGTACAGAAGACAAGTGTTGCTGAAATAGAAGGCAGCAATCACTACTGCTGGGAACTTAAAAACAAAACCGAACAAAAGAAAACAAAAACAAAACTTATTAGCACATGTAACAGATTCAGGGTAAGATTTACTTTGCAATCCCTTCTCAGAAATTTGGAAATGGTGGGAAGGTGCAAGCAGCAGGCATGAGAGACCTTTCTTCTTTCAGGGTCACTTTGAGTTTCTCCACAGTGTTCCGAGTAGCTTATTTCTAGTTTCCATAGGAGTTTCTGTAGTTCTGTGTAAAATCGTGTTAAATTCTTAATAGTGTCCTTAACTTGTTTTATGCAAGAGCCTGTATCTCGTCTAATCCAAATGTGACTGATTTGTTTGGCTTTTGAAGATATATTCCCTTTGTGATCCTCCCAAAGCATGCAATTCAATAGTGCAGTGGGTATTCAGTAAAAGCTAGAAATGTTTTTAAAATGTAGAAATAAAATGAAATGAAAATCATATATAAGGAAGGTGATTGGGTTTCTTGCATTCATCCCAGGGTAAAAGTTTAGAGCCAAATGACAATTACAGACGGAAGAAAACCCCAGAAGGACGTATACCTTGATAGGATGAGTAACCTGATTCTAATAGAATTTAAATAGAACTTCTTGGGGGACTGACTGATCCTAATGAAAAGAGGCATGGCAATGTATATTTAATTACAAATATAGGAGAGGTCCATTTAGAAAATGCAATTAAAGTTTTTATTCTGATTGAATATATTTTAGAACAGAATGGCAGAGTGAGGCATAAATAATATTGGTCTCATATTTTTTAAGAAAACGTGTTAAGCTCTAGGTTGCTGCCTGGATCTCTGCCACTGAGTATATACTATTAAGGGGTAATTATATAAAGTGAATTTGCCATAATAGTGCACTTATTTATGTATCCATTCATTCACATAGCAAATATTTATCACTGGAGTTAGCTAACTTTTTCTGGGAAGGGCCAATAGTAAATATTTTAGGCTTGCGACGCACGCAATCTCTGTCACAACCAGTAAACGACTACCATCGTAACATGATAGTAGGCTGAGACAAAATGTAAACAAGTAAGCGTGGCTCCATTTCAATAATAATTGATTTATGAACACTGAAATTTGAATTTCATGTAATTTTCAGGTGACAGAAACTATCTTCTTTGGATATTTTCAACCATTAAAAGCAATAAAAGCCATTTAGCTTGGGCCTCATTTACTAAGCTAGGCATTGTGGTAGGTGCTGGGTGTATGAAGAAGAAAATAAAGGTCCGTCCTCAAAGAGCCTCCTCAGAACTGATAGAGTAAGACGAATGTAATTCTAATTCCCTGTAGGTGAAGCTGCACAATCCAAATCAGTGAAGAGAGGGAGAAAAGCACTCCCAGCTGGTGGACACTGCAGGTTTTCTTGTGAAGATCCAGGTCTTCCACGCTGGAATAAAGCTCTCAGTAGATCCCAGACAAAGAGCTGGACCCACACAACCTTGGTACTTAGAAGTCAGACTTGAACCTCCAGGTGGGAGTTCTGAAGTCACCATTCAGGTCATGTAGATCAAACACAGTCTGGCAGAATAAACGCCCAATGACCTTTCAGTGAAGATCTTAAGCAACACTCAGGCCCGTGAACCTGCCCCTGGGTTTATGACAGCTTATATAACTGCAAGGCCCAAGGGAACTTTCCTGCTTTTGTAAAAGAGGTTAAGTTCACGGGTCATCTAACCATAAACAGGTTTTGTTTTGTGGAGAAGTTGAAAAGCCTTTCTCTTTCCCAGTCTCAACAAGCCTTTTCCCATATCTGGGCCTTTGTACTTGCCATTCCTTTTGTCTGGGATATTCTTATTCCAAATCTTTTCAGTAGGATGATGCTGATCCTTTTAGTCCTGGCTTAAATGTCACGTTTCTAGAGGGGCCTTCCCAAACTGCCCTGTCTAACTTGCCCATCACTACTCACACACGTAAGCCATTCCCTATTTCAGTTCCCTGGTTTTTTTCTTCGCAGCATTTATCAAAATGTTAAGTATCTGTGATCATGTGTATCTTTGCTCCTTTACTGTCTGTTTTCTCCCAGTATGAGCTCCATGCTGTCACAGAATGTTTCAGACTGATTTGGTATTGCCTTCCTAGAATATTTCAACAAATGTGTGCTAAAACAATGTATGAATTTATGAGAGGTATTTGTGAGGGAATTGGGTTTTATGTGGAAGACATTTGCCTCCAAAACTGTGAACTTCCTTTCCTTTGTCTTTTTCCATTGCCTCTCACCCAATTCTCTGATTTAAATTTAAACAGGGACCTAGGATGGGGCACAAACACTTTCTATATACAAATATCGGCATGCCCAGCACTGTACTGAGAGCTATAGGTAACAGAATGACTAAAGGCGTCCATGACCTTAAGGAACCTATAACCTAATATGGAAGACAAATGTGAGCAGGTTTTTACGATGTGACATCATTTATGGTACAATGTAATAGTAGAGGTATATGCCAAATGATAAGGAGGACAGAAGAGGAAGTGAGATGCTTATCAGGTGTTTTCTAATCCAAAGAATGGATGCTTATGAAGTCACCAATAGAAAGTCTCGTGCCACATGTGGCTTCTAAATATGGTCAACCCAATTCTGCTACTGTTGCCGCGGCACATGGCTTCCTTGTGCCATTGAGAGCCCACTGCCCAGGTTAGTCTTTTAAAAATATTAATAGTCTATCCAACTCACCTACAATTTGCCCTTGTAGGGAATGGATTCCACATCCTCAATCTCTTCCTCCATTATTTTCACCTCTCAGCTCAACACTGAGAGGAGACTGTTGCCTTAGTTTCTTACAGATGAAGCATCCCTAAATTGTGATAAGCAGGTAAGACTGACCATAGCTCTGGGGCAGGACATTGAGACAGCAGCTTTCTCAGTGGCTGCTGAGAAAACAATTGACCCTTGCCACCTTTAATAAAAGTGAAGAATGGGGCGCCTGGGTGGCGCAGTCGGTTAAGCGTCCGACTTCAACCAGGTCACGATCTCGCGGTCCGTGAGTTCGAGCCCCGCGTCAGGCTCTGGGCTGATGGCTCGGAGCCTGGAGCCTGTTTCCAATTCTGTGTCTCCCTCTCTCTCTGCCCCTCCCCCGTTCATGCTCTGTCTCTGTCTGTCCCAAAAATAAATAAAAAACATTAAAAAAAAATTTAAAAAAAAAAAAAAAAAAGTGAAGAAAATGGAGATCCTCACCTTCCTTTTCACTGCCCTTAAACCATGGTTGTCAGACCTGGATGCAACTTTGACACCCTTTGCAGTGATTTTAAAAATACTTAAGTCTGGTCCCTATCCCAGATCAATCAAATCAGAGTTTCTGGGGTATGGCCCAGGCCACTCTATTTTTTAAAAAGTACCCGCTCAAATGTGCAACCAAGGTTGAAAACACTACTTCTTGTTAAATTTAGATCGCTTTCCTTTAAAGATGTAGGCCCAGCAGGGAGTACACGTTGTGATTTACCTAATTCCCCACACCTGCCTGAAGACTCCCTGGCTCAAAACAAAGCAGATTACTTCCCAATCTGAAGTCACCAAACATGGTGCACATGTGTGTGCTTCTTACTCTCCAATTAAATTTTCCTTTTTCTTAAGTTCAATTCATTACTGCTAATTATTCTGTCTCACCAATTTGTGTTTCTTCACTTGGCCCTATTCCTATTCTTGTAGGTGATTGTTCTGCCCGGCTTTTAGTTATTATCGATTTGGTTATGTATATTTCTACTCTTTTGTCTAAAGTTAGGTGTAATTCAGTTGGGTAAGTTTAACAACTACATTATACACATGTTTTTTAAATAGCTACTTGTAGGTGAATTTACCTTGCCTTGATGGCAAAGTGCCCATAAATGTTCAGTCAGCTGGAGAACTCCTTTGGCTAAACATTTTCACAATCTATTTCTTTTATTTTTTTTTAAGTAATTTAATTTACTGGGATGGTAGTAATAGCCCGTTCCACTTTGCACTATGGGGAAGAAAGGATATTTTTATCTACTTAAAAGCTAATAAAGACTCCCACTGTTGAAAAATATTCAAACCTCCCAATTTTTTCCATCAAGCGATAAATTTAAAAGAAAAGAAAAAGAATTAAAACCCCAAAGTGTTAGCAAGTAAGCAATAATGACTAGGAGAAACTTAGGGAAAGATCATTAAATTCATCTTTGCTTTAGAGCAACCTGATACTCATATGCAGAGGGGACTATAAAAAGGGTGTTTTCTGCCACTGGAAGTAGTAAGAGTTGACATATAATTGATGAAATTCACCATCTTTGGTAATAAATCATAGAAGGTATGTGTGCAACCACAGAGCTGTTCTCCCACTCTCCACCCATCACCCCCAACTCCAGCTGCTGCTCACCCAAAGATCTTACTTGCCCCATAGTATCATGCTCCCCTGTCGACCACCATGGCCATATGCCTATAGTTCCCTAGCACTACAGAGTATTAATTTTGCAGACTACCTCTATGGGTCCCTTTTTAAGAACGAAGCTAAACTGAGTAGCTGAATTTTTTGATATACTCCAAAGGAGTTGGGTAAATCCATCATGTTGCACTTGATTATTATTATTTTTTTTGCTATCTATTCCCACTACACACCATTTCTATACTATTCTACTTTTCTTTCCTGACTCCAATGTATTTTCCCTTTTTCCTACCAAACCACCTCAATGAATGCATGTAGCTTTATTGTGATTCAGGTACCTTTGACATCTGACAATCCAAGCAGGCCACTTCTAACCTGTATACTGTGTTCTAGTTCTATGTGTTCCTCCTAGATCCTGACCTTTGGGTGATTGACCCCAGAGTATTTAGCCCAGATTCAGAATTTCCCACTGCTCTTAACAGTTTAGTTTGGAAGTTTTTAGTTCTGAACTGTATCTTAATGCAGATAGACCATAGTCTTTTATCAAGACAGCTCACGCTCATTGAATCTTACTAAGAAGCTCAAGGTATAACTAATTTTTAGAGTGCCACTGAATAGTGGTTTTCTGGCTTATTGTTAAATAATACCACACATTTATCATAAATAAATTTATTTATACCGTACTATTATAAGTTATTAAAAATAAGTTTATGATTTCATCATGAACTTAGACCCTCAGAGAAGTCCTGGAACTCAGTTTCTTGGAACTGAGTCAAGCATTGAGAGTTTGATAGAAAAAGAGCTCATAGTATTCTTGGATAGATTTAACTTTATGTGGATTCTATATGGCAACCCAAAGTACTATTTTCTAGGATGGTAGGTAATTTCTATTTAACTACGAGGAAACATGGAAAAGCAACATTATCATTTTAGTTAAACATGTAGTAAACCGCACTGATTCAGACTAACTGAGAGATGATCACTCAGTGAGAATAATAAATTATATAGCATTTTAAAAAGTTGTAGTTTGGTGCGCATGGGTGGCTCAGTCAGTTGAGTGGCCAACTCTTGATTTCGGCTCAGGTCATGATTTCATGGTCATGAGATCCAGCCCTATGATGGGCTCTGCACTGACAGCATGGACCCTGCTTGGGATTCTCTATCTCCCCCACTCTCTCTGCCTCTCCCCCACTCACGCGTGCACTTGCTCACTCTCTCTTTTTCTCTCTCTCTCAAAATAAATAAATGAACTTAGAAAAGATTTTTAAACAGTTGTAGTTTACTTCATTGGGATTAACCTAAAGTCAACAAGCTACCAGTGTGTGTAGACAATATACTTTCCCACCTATATCTCCTTGATGGGTAGGGTGTTTATGTCATGTGACTTGTGGTAGAGGGAGAATTTGTGCAGGTTGGTACCAGGAAGACTAGGGAGAATAAAAGATAATGAAACAACATTCCCTTCCTGTCCATTGCTTCTGATCAGCAGTTGATCAAAAGGTGCATGAAGGACTTTGTAATGCACTGAGTACTAAAGGTGACATATACTTGTAAAGAAGCCCTTCTTTTTTCTGTGGAAGAGCAGCACTCTTGCATCTCTGACCTCATCAATGGTCTTGCAGTGGGGCACTGTTACAGACCCAATGTATGTTTCCTCCATCAAATCCATACCTTGAAGCCCTAACCCCTGGTGTGGTTGTATTTGGAGATGGAGCTTCTAAGGCTGAAAGATTAAGATTAAGTGTGGTTATAAAGGTGAGGTCTTGATTCCACAGGATTAGTGTATTTTTTTAAAAATGTTTATTTATTTATTTTGAGAGAGAGACAGAGAGAGACTTGGGGAGGGATAGAGAGAGAGAGAGAGAGAGAGAGAGAGAGAATCCCAAGCAAGCTCTGCACTGTCAGCATGGAGCCCAATGTGGGGCTCAGTCTCACTACTGTGAGATCATGACCTGAGCCAAAATCAAGAGTCAGATGCTGAACCAAATGAGCCACCTGGGCTCCCCAGAATTAGTGTCTTTATAAGAAAATACCAGAGAGCTTGTTCTCTGTCATTCCATGTACATATAAAGGCTACGTAAACACGCCACGAGATCCCTATTAGCCAAGAAAGGGGATCTCAGAATGAAACCTACCTCTCCAACACCTTGATCTTAGAATTCTGAGTCTCTAGAGTGGCTGTTTAAGTCATCCAGCCTATGACATTTTTTTATGGCAGCCTGAGCTGACTAATATAGACACCACCACCCTGAAGTGGTGAGACTTTGTATAAAGATGGGTGAATGCTGTCACAGTGATGGAAGCACCATGGCTGAAGCTGATGAGTCACTTAGTGAGAAAGTACTTCTGCACACCTCCAGAAAGAATTTATTGAGAGAGATGAGTGGAATCCTGCTATTTAATAGCAGGATATATGGGCATTAGTGGTATTTATCTGATTTATCAATGCTAGACCACAAGGATCAGTATACAGGTTGTCACAAGATGCTAAGATTTCCCTCCTGACAAAATATCTCTTAGTTTAGGACAGATTTAACAGGAGCATGACAATTTACATTTTTCTTTCTTGAACATCTTCCCCATCCTCCATTATATAATGTTCATCTTTATACTATTTAAATTAGTCTGGATCTGGGAGGGGGTCATATATGAGGGGATTCTTTCCTTCCTTGTACCTTATTTTTACTTGCAATGCAAGATGGAGAGAGACTTTTATATTCATCTAGGCTGTCATTCTCCTAGTGTCCAGCTGGTGATCTGGACACCAACACATTTTCCTAAGATTCTGTAAGCTGTGGTGCTCCTTGTCTCCTTATGTCACCCCAAAGGCTCATGACTACTGAAAAAGGATCAAGGTAACTCTAACTTATTGCATATCTTTGGACTGCATTGTGCTCATTCTCCTTTCATCCACTTAAACACTTTCCCACCCTTCTATGCCTTGCCTTGTGCCTAAGGAGGCTCATTATATGACCCAAGATCTGTTGTTATCTGGCTTCAATTAGTTTCAGTAATGAGAGGTACCCAATGGTAATAGGAAACAGGAGGTCAGAGTATTTATTCCTTGCCATCCAGTCTGGCCTTGCTACTCTTCTGGAGTGACTGGTTTATTCTATAGTAGTGATTCACAATCTGGAGCAATTTTGCCTCCTGAGGAACGTTTGGCAAAATCTGAAGGTATTTCTATTGTCAAGACTAAGGTTGTCAAGACAAGAAGTTGTCAAGACTGAGGTATTCCTGGGCACCGAGTGGGGTAGAAGCCAGGGATGCTACTAAACATCCTACAATACACAAGATATCTTCCTGCCAACAACAACAACAACAACAACAACAGAATTATCTGATCTAGATGTCAGAGTGTCATTGTCAAGCTATGTTTGTACTATAGTCACAGATACTTTTAGATGGACCCTCAAGATGAGAGGTCTTCCTCAGCCACAGCTTCCACTTGGATATGATAACAAAGTATTTTCCCTTTGCCCCTTCTGACCAAGGAGTGGGGATGGGTAGCAGCTTCTTGCTGTTTCTATTAGAATTCTTCACCATCCTCTGTAGATCTCCACTCAACACTGCACTTCTATATAATATAAACTCTCTTTAAGTTTATTTATTAAACTCTCTTTATTTATTTACTTTTTTGGTAATCTCTAACCCAACATGGGTTTCAAACTCAGGACCCCATGATCAAGAGTTTCATACTCTTCTGAGTGAGCCAGCCAGGTGTCCCTAAACTCTCTTTGGTTAAAAATTTTGAGTGTATAGCATTTCTTTGTAGGACTACAATGGGCATGGAGTTATAGGCTTACATGAAGCAATTGATATGAGCATTTAACATCATGTTTATTTTTCTTAAATTAGAGGTGGAGTGGCAAAGTTTCACCAGTACTAATTGCAAACATTTATTGAGTGATGTCTCTGTGTATCCATCTTTATAAGTGCTTGATATCAATTAACTCATTTATTCTTCACAAAAGATCTACAATTTGGGTGCTGATAGGATTCATGGTAAAACTGGAGAATGTGGGTGAAATGACTTGCCCGGGCTCATGCACTGAAAATGGCTGTGAGCCAGATTGCTTAATACTACCTCAAGGAGGCATTTTGTCTTCAGAAATAAACCAATCTATAATATGTGCAACACAGAAAGCCATAGTTGGTTCCAGTGAATCACTCAAATGTGAATCACAAAGAAATTTTCGGAGTGGCATCCAAGGCAACCCTTGATGGCATTCTACACTCCCACTCTGTCTTTTTTTTCTTTCTTTTACTCCTTTGTCCTTACCTTCTTCTTGCCTCCTATATTTCTTCTCTTTTTCTTTTTGTTTCTCTTTTCCCTTTATTTTTGCATGTCTCTTCACTTCCATTCTTTCCTCTCTTTGCCTTGCCCCCCACTTCTTTTCCCAAAACTTAGGCTGTTTTTGGTACCTAAATGTTAAAATGAACTAGGTTCAACTTTTTAGTCATAATGGCATTCAAACCATAAGGAACAGAAAGAATGTATGAAATATTAAATAAGCCTATTCCTGGGATTTATGAAATGTTAAGCATAAAATCACTTAAATGTTAGTTTTCCAAGTGCCAGTGACTTGAAACAATATAGTCAATTTCATTAAAAAAAATTGTGATGTATACTCTAGTTGAATCTTAAAGCCTGTATTTGAGAAACACAGGAAAAACAGGTTATAATTTATATTCATATTATATAGAGATATGAAATTGTTTAAAAAGATAAAGTTTATTTATGTAAGGGCTTGAGTTTGAGAATATGAAATGGCAATATTTGAAAGTAATAGCTTCTCTGAAAATCCTATTCAAAAGTGGGCAAATTGATTTATTCTCTAAGGAATTATGACAGTAAGCATAAAAGTATAGTTGCTGCTTTGCGTGCAACAATACTAAGGATAGTAACCTATTCCATCCATTTTTCACTATAAATATATACAGCACTTAATATCAAAAGCTGAGTTATACTGACACTTTGATAAATGGATGCATTGGTAGATGAGTGAAATAAGATTTTGTCTTAGAGGAAATATTGGCTTTTCATTAGGCCAACTGAGAATTTATAGCATACAAAAGAACTAGGAATTTATAGTTTCTTTAAGGAGGTTTAAATACTCCTTCTAAAGATATACAAGTTATCTTCTCCTAAGGAAAAACTATTTCCAATTTCTAGGACTGATTGAGAGCAATGCACAACATATTTGTCTTAAACTTGTATGTGGAAAGAGTGAGAACTGAAAGTTAATGCTGGTCAATTCAAAATGTTCTTGTATTTTGTCTTCTTATGAGCAAAATAAATCTTCAAAAAAAAAACCCACAAACCTTTCTAATGACAATTTTCTCTGTAAATATCCCTCTCCCAGGGTAAGAACAAAGGCATTCTCTTGCCATTTCAGAAATTTTGCTGAAATCAGGATGTGATTCCTGCTGCCTAAGACATTCAGGATAGCTGAAAGATTGGGAAAGATTCTTGCCTTGTTCATTCTTTATAGGGAATAGAATGTGCTGGGGATGTACCATATTGAAATTCACATGGAACTGACACACAGAAATATCTTCTTTTGATGTGTTCATCACTCTAATTATTGTTATGAAGAAGTCTTTATAAAGATCTCAAATGAAGCATCTTGTGGCACTACCTAAGAAATGACTCATGTTTCTTTGAGGGCCTGCTCATAATCACTAACTAGTTTCAGGAACACTGGGCTGTAAAATATGTATTTCATTTCATGGCCATAAAAAGAAACAGGTGAAGGTCATTAACATCTCTATAGGTCTAGAAGGATCATTCTACTACCTTGGTTTCATGAACTGCTGCTGCCTCTTAAGGAACTGCTCTTTATTTAGATTAAATCTGCACCCCCCCCCCCAAAAAAAAAAACCACACACAAAAGAAGAGACCTCAAATGATTACACCATATTCTTATTTCCAATCAGTTGTGGGACCAGAAAAATGTCCTGATAAGTAAAATGAAGGGATTAATTTGAAAGATATTTAAGGTCCACTTTGCCTTATTCTGTGTTTTCTGTGAATGCAAAACAGTCTTTTCTATTGGGAGTAGTTGACAATGATAATGTAACTGAAGCCATAAAATTAATTAGATGAATTTGGGAGATGAGCTGTCCCTAAAAAGAAGTTCATCTGCAAGTGAAAAACACTAATATGGTTGTTAAGGTGCTGTGTCCAATGTCCTTTAGCGCCTGGCTCCTCCTAGTGTAATACACACCATCTAAGAGCCTGTTAGAAATGCAAAATCTGAGGTCTCACCTCAGACCCACTGAATCTGAATCAGCATTTTAACAAGGCCTCTGGATGATTCATATGCATACTAAAGTTTGTGATGCACTGCTCTACAACAGATCCATTGTTTCAGAGGTATCATTGACCAGAATGACAATGGTGCAGCTCTGTGTTTCCACCATGCCCAGATCAAAAAAAAGCATTAAAATAAAAAATGACAGGGGTGCCTGGGTGGCTCAGGTGGTTAAACATCCCTTCTGCTCAGGTCATGATCTCGTAGTTCATGTGTTCTAGCCCCTTGTTGGGCTCTGCACTGGCAGTATGGAGCCAGCTTGGGATTCTCTCTCTTACCCTCTCTGTCTGCCCCTCCACAACTTGTGCTTTCTGTCTCTAAATAAATAAATAAATAAATAAATATAAAAGAAAAGAAAGGTAAAAAATGAAGAAAAGAAAAAAATAATAGTAGTTTTAGAACCCAGGGAAGTGGTCTTCCAGACCAGTGGCAGCAGCATGACCTGGTATAACTTGCAGCATAACTTGAAAATGATCACACTCCACCAAAGACCTACTGAATCAAACCTTTCAGTTTGGGGCCCAGGCACTTATATTTGAACAGCCCTTCAGGTGATTCTGATGCCCAACCGGACTTTTAGAGTGGGGAATGAAGAGTCACCAGACATAGATAATCAGGGTGAAAGGCAGTTGACTAGAGTTACCAAGCCCAAAGGGGCTTACAAGAAAAACGGACATATTTCCATAAATGGTGCTGTGTTTTCAAGGGTTAGGAATATATGTGGAATGAACTATGCTTGTTATTTTTTCTCCAACTCCATAAATTGCCCTTCAAAATTGATATAATACCAGCTTCTTCAGGGAACCTTTTCCCTTCCCCATTATCTGTATTGACCATGTGGTGGTTGTCACTTTCCAATAATTGTATCAGGAGACCACCAAGGAACTGCTTTATGTATAAAGTTTCCAGAGGGTAGAGATTCTGTCTTGTATCTGTGTAGCCTGCAGGCATTTAACACTATATCTGGCATACAGTTGAGGCTGAATATGTTTTCTATTTGTTAATTCTTTTGTTTGGAGATGAAAAGGACTATTTATTTCCTGGTTTAAGAATCATTTTTTTTAAAGGATGAATAGCTACCTGTAAAATACGTTGAGATCCTCTGATTAAAAGTAAGCTATGTTAAGAACATCTCCTTTTATACATTAAGCATTAAAAAAAATCCACCAACAAAGTCATAGAAGGTCTTTACCCCCCAGTAGTACAATTGAAACATTTGACATAACATAAAATATGTCTCCATTTTCATGCATTTAAATTTCTAATTGTTTCTCGGTTCCTTTGGAGAGCTTTTCTAGGTCAACGAAGTACTCACACTGTGCTACACATTCCAAGAGTCCAAGTTAGTCTCATCTCTTATCCTCAAAAATAGAATGCTGGCAAATGCTTTTCGTTTATACAATAGTTAGAAGAGATCAAAAGAAAAATTTGACTGTGTCAAATGCAGGCTCCTGCAGCTTTTAGATTTCTGGTGAACAATGTTATTCCTAGCTCCTTAGTATCTCCCCTTCTTTCAGGTTAGTTTCCAACCAGTTTCAATCCCGAAAAACAAAACAAAACCACCACCACCACCAACAACAAAAAAACAGTGACAAAGAATTGTGGAAAATACAGTGATGTGATTATAGATTCCTAACCCTCATCTCATCTCATTTGACTCAAGAAATGAGCAAGGGACAAAAATGATGGTGTGTGTGTGTGTGTGTGTGTGTGTGTACATGACTGCATGGGGGTTGGAACTGCAGTATCAGCAATTTGGAAACAGTATAAAGTACCATCCATTTGCCATAACCTTAGAGGATCTGTGTGGGATTTAATGCAGCAGGAGCCAGACAGAGGAAAGAAAACAATGGCTGACTTAGAACTACTCCATCTGATTTACATGAAATTCAGGCAAAATCCCACTAAAGTGACATTGTTTGTAAGAATGACGAATGGAGGTGAGGTGGGGCCACAGCAATGGCTCCACTGTGGAATCCCTTTAACTGCTATGCTTTCACAGCATTCTTAAGTGACTTGTGGGAGATCTGAGGCCCAGCACTATTACTTCAAATGGCTTTGGCTAGAACCTGAAGCATCAGGAGGGTTGTGTGCTGTCCCTCAAATCATTGCCAGGTGAACTGAAAAACAGTTCAGTTTAAGGCTGACCTTGAATACACTTCAATACACTTCATGACCAACACAGAGGTGAGCCCAAACCAGCACAGAGAGGATTTTTCTCTTGACAGACTCCCAGGACTAATTTCTACCTTTGTCTCCAATGCTGTAAGCTTTTGAATTCTGGGTCTGTTTTCATTAACATTAACATTCTTATTAACATTACCTAATATTGGGAAGGACTCTAATGCTCTCCATATGAACAGTGAAGGATCTAAGGAAAACCCACCCAGGTGATTTTGAGGGAAGTTACAGTCCAGGATTTCCCTCATCTCCTCAAAGAAAGATAAGAAAGAAAAAAACATCGAAACTTAGAGGCCAAGTTTGAGACCAATGCAAAATTTTAGAGGAAATTACCTAAAAGGAAAGAAGTAGTTGTGGGCAAAGACAACTGGAAACTTGGAAATGTCTAAATAAATGTTGATAGTAAACACCAAAATAATGCTAGAGAATCATTGAAGGAGACAAATATGTGAAAGAAATAATAAACTAGCTATAAAACTGACCAAGACAGCCTTTGCATTGCCCTCTGTTGGATCAAACTTTAGACAAGTTTCTTTATGACCATAGGCCTCTGACTTCCCTTTACATAGAGCATTTACTTTAGAAAACTTGAAATTGTAAATTCTTCTCTGACCTGGGAGATGTACGTCTTCTCCCAGCCTTTTGCCAGTCTAAAACCCAAGAATAACCTTCTCAGAGGCCTTTGAAATGTAATCATTGAAACAGAGAAAGCCCCCCTCTGTCCCTCTCTGTAGGATGGTAGGAGCCTAATTTAAGTAGGTAGGAAATCAGCAAACCCATGTGGCCTAATCATATTGATGAAACTCACCTCCCCAGAGTCCTCCAGTAACTCTTCACTAGCTAACCTGAGGGTCTAAAAACTGCCCAGCCCTTTGTTTCAGTCAGTTCAGTTCAATCTCTCTCCCTTATTGCAATGGTCTCAGAGGAAATCTTTCTTGCCTATTTAACTGTGTTCTGTGGAACTTGTCTTTGACAAAATCCACATCATTTCAATAAAAGCTGGTTATATATAATATAAAATATATGTGGTCTAGGTAAAATGATAAATTTCTCATCATCATTTCATACACGTACGTAATTACATTCTGGAAGACAAATTGAAAGAAAAAAAATGTTAATTCCAGGCAAAATAGATCAAAGCAAAGGAACAACTAAAAACAAAAAACAAAAAAAAGAAAAGATAAAACTTGAAATTAAGTTAAATTAAAATTCCCAAAGATGTGATCTTTACACAGAATAATCCATTAAAGTAGTATATAAAACCAAAAATATTTTAGGGGAAGAAACCCTCAAAAATCCAAAGAGGAATTAAGCAATTTTCTTTCAGTTGTTGACAGACAATGTGGACGGAATAATAAATAAGGATATAGGGAGTTTAATCTTGGAATCAATATGTTTTATTTATTAGGCATAACGTATTTTCAGAATTCTTAAATTCCACCAATGCCAAATCTACCTTAAATTTGAGTTAATTATAACTGTTTGGAAGAAAAAAATAACAATATAATAAACACAACTACATTACATTGATTTTAAATTACTTACTGTTTTCAAAAACTTTACATTATTGCGGGAGAAACAGTTTAAACTGTGAGGAGAAAGTGTCTTAGAATTAAGGTTACAGCAAACATATAGCAACTGCTGAAGGCTTTAAAGATTATAGATTCCTTTAAAATACCTTTAAGGGGCGCCTGGGTGGCTCAGTCGGTTAAGCGTCCAACTTTGGCTCAGGTCATGATCTCACGGTCCGTGAGTTCGAGCCCCGCGTCCGGCTCTGTGCTGACCGCTCAGAGCCTGGAGCCTGCTTCAGATTCTGTGTCTCCCTCTCTCTCTGACCCAACCCCGTTCATGCTCTGTCTCTCTCTGTCTCAAAAATAAACATTAAAAAAATTTTTTTTAAATAAAATAAAAAATAAAATACCTTTAAGCCTTTATTCTTTCTCATTATATATATATGTATATACATATATATAATATATATATACACATATATACACATATATAATATATATATATACATATACATACATACATACATATACATATATACATACATATACATATATACATACATACATATACATATATACATACATACATATACATATATATACATATATACATATATGTATATGTGTGTGTATATATATACATATATACATATATGTATATGTGTGTATATATATATATATATATATATATATATAATGAGAAATGCATGCTTCGGCACAGAAAGTTATATGTATAAGCATGGTCTGAGAAACACTATTTACAAATGACCAGTGTTAATTACCATTAGGAACAATTCAAATCCCGGCAACATAGAAATAATAAATAAATTGCATTATTTTCATTTGGATAAAAATGTAAAGCCTTACTTTTTTTACTCTTAAAAAAAATGTAAGTAAGTGAATCAAACATTTGCTTCAAGAAACTAAAACAAATTTAAAAAGACAATGAAATAAACCTGCAAGGAGAAGGATGCCTCAAGAAGGGATTTAACAAATTATTGAACAAAATAAAAGGAAAAAAATTAGTCATATTTTAAAGTAAATCATTTAAACTTTTCTCTGAAAATAGCTATAAAATATGACAGATAGGATTTCTTCCTGTTAACCTATATATTCTGGTTTTTTTTCTTCAGGGACCACATATTATTTTACAAATATTTAATTGCACTTGACACTAATTCAGACCCTGGAGGAAAAATATACAGTAGACAAAATGGACAAGGTCCCTGTCTTTGGCAGATCATGGTCTGTTAGAGAAAAGAGACAAAAAGAAATTACACTAGGGAGTCATAGAGGTGTGTGGAAGGCAGTCAGAATGCTCCTTAAACTAGATCTGTGATGTTACATGCTTCCAGAATAAGGCTCAGTTTGGAAGATGACATTTCTGGCACAGCAAACACATGTTCAAAGATATGAGGAAAGAGAACACAATAGCATTTTTAAAAGAAATCCAAGGTGACTGTGCGTGTGTGTGCGTGTGTTTGTATTTTAACTGAAATGTTCAATTATGAGCATTTGAGAATGAGAGAGGATGTGTATGAGCTTACACTATGGAGGGCTCATAACAAAAGTGCTTAGTAATATCTAAATTATTCATTAGGGAAAATGCAGATCTAGAGCGCTAACAAAATGAATTTTAAACAGAACTGCTACTTGTATTTCCTTTATTTTAGTGTGAAAGAAAATGTAAATAATTACTTTTGAAATTAATTCCCAAATAAACTTCTATATTTGAGTTAAAATATCTCCAAAGTTCATGAGGTATTCATATTTATTTGATTTAACGTTCAGTCCTGGCTATAGATATATTGCAAAAAAAGAAAAAAAGATGCATTGGTACCACTAGATTAATGTTTTTGAAAAAGAATCCCAGTTAATTCACTTAAATACATTATTCAGATAAATAACATACTCCATTAATTGCTGCATTATAATCCTATGCAGATTTGAAAATTATTATAGAAAATATTTTTAATGTCATTTAAAAACTAACATTTTTAATGTCATTTAAAAACTTCTATATATGTGGTCAAATGAGAAATGTAGATCAGAAGTTATTGTGCCTCCACTAAAATAAATCTAACATGTGCATATGCATAGATATAGGAGTGTTGTGTTTTTCACTGGGTGATAAAATTAAGCTGATTTTTGTATTCTTTTGTAATAACATAATATGAATAAATGCCATAGTTCAAAATTAGGTATCCTATGTAATTTCATTCATTCAAGTTGTGTTTATTATTGGGCATCACTGATTGTGAAATGACGAATGCAATGTTCTCCTCATTTCATGCATGAATAGCTTTCTATGATCTTATTAATATCAT
The DNA here is from genome assembly GCF_028018385.1 of Neofelis nebulosa. Lineage (NCBI taxonomy): Eukaryota > Metazoa > Chordata > Mammalia > Carnivora > Felidae > Neofelis > Neofelis nebulosa. The sequence goes on along the minus strand of NC_080790.1, from coordinate 48,001,171 downwards.
TATTCCACATCTGAACGGCTTCTTAAAATACCAGGAGCTATGATGGCCAGTGATTTTGTCAAGACTGAATTTCTTTCTGTGTGATTTTTTTATTTACTTATTTTTACAAAAATGAAATACTAAAACAGTTAAGTAAATGCTCCTTAAAGACAACCGTTTGCTCAGCCCAGCATGTAGTGAAATGCTTTAATTGTGAAATCCATTATTTTGCACAAAACTAATTCAATTCAAATAGAGATGCACAATAACTGAGTGGCAGATTGCACTCTAGGATGCACTGCAGCAATTTGGGGCTTTTCATTTTTATTCTATACCATCCTGATTCCCTATAGGCAACGTTCCCCAGTTGTTGTTCCTATAATATGGTTGCATCAACATCCAATTTATTCTGCAGCAGGAAATAAACTATTTAGATGTCAGTCCTCCAAAGATACCCTGCTACACGCTTTCTCAAAGAAGGAAGTATAAACAACTAATTGAAAATTCTGATCTTGTGTTTACATTGGCATCTGCATTTTGAATAGTCTGCATAAAATTCAAAATGAGAACTTCTTTAATAATTGATTTGCAGTATTTGTAATGAGAGGAATCTTTTCTCAAATATGAGGCTACAATTTTCTGTCTGAAGTTAAGCATGTAGAACAAGTAGTCTGATAAAATTAATAATTAGAAGGATTAGGCAAAATAGAGCATCAATTTATAATGATGTACTTTATAATATCAATAGTATAATTATTGCAGTAGCTCCGGACAACTTTCAATAGAAAGTGAATGAGAGTGAATTTTGGTTGGGAAACCAATAGTTCATATCATATTTTGGAAGCAGATCGTCCCTAATCACCTTTGGTATGGTAATCCAGGTAGGATCTTTCGCTATTTAATTTAGAATTTGTTTCTAGTGTTTATATTTTCTACCAATAATTTGATTTGAACATATATTAGTAATAGCCTTCTTCATAAAAGACCATAAGCAGAATAAATGGTTCTGTGGTATATATTGAGATATTAAAGTAAAAAAATATTATTTTATCCTTCTCAAATCTATATAACTGAGTTGTTATGAATACCTTGTGGAAATAAAATTGATTTTGATGTACAAGAAGCTTAACAAACCCATCTTTAAACTGAGAGCATGGCTTGAATCCATCATGCTCTTGAATTAATTTATAATGATGGGTATTAAAAGACAAAGACCAGCCAGATAGAATCTACAGAGTTGCCTGAGGAGGAAAAAGTCTTGCCAGTGGGTCAACTAGAAACAAAATGAACCATGAGTAGAAATATCAGCAGCAAAAGTTAATCAGTGACCATGCACTTGACTGACTTCTGAACAATATGCACTTCAGCTGAATGAAACCTAGCTGCTCCTATCATTTTAATAGTTTGTGAGTCTGGAAAACATAAGCTATCTGAGCATCTTGGCAAGCTATATTCTTCAACCCTCACCTCAAATTCAACTTTGTCTGGGAAACCTGCCATAATTGATTGGAAAAAAAAGTACAAATTCTTTCCTGTTCATAAAACAATAAAGAAAGTTTCTAGCCTATCTTCCCAAATGTACCATGAACGATTAAAAATAAGCCACACTTAAAACAATCTTTTCCAAGTGATCGATTTTTCTTAGATTATGAGTTTGAAAATGGCAGAGATCTTACTGAATTAGTATATTGATAATATATGAAAAGAAGTCAAGAAAATACAAATGATAAATAAATAAATAAATAAATAGTCTAGTTTGCCAATATTTCTAACCCTTGCTTAGCAGTATTTGTATGATATTTTCAATTCTGTCATGGATTTCATTGTCGTAGCATTCTCAAAATAAAAGTAGTTGTTAAGTTTAATGAAAACTTTGAATATTTGTCACGCAGCTCTTTTAATCCTTGAGGGAGTTGTCTGATTCACTTTTCCATTACCTTTCTCCACTCTAACCTCCAGAGGAGCAAAATAACCAGAGAGCTAAGTGCTGAGAGGTAATTTGGATTTAAAAATATCTGGGGGAGGTGCAGATGTATTTAGGCAGTTTCTTTCTTTGATTCCTGCTAAGTGGCCCCCTTTTCAATTTCTTTATCTAGTGTCAACAGGCTATAAGATTCTTTGCAAAGGAATACATTTTCTCGGTTGACAAACTAAAAATAGTTTCCTTAAAAAATACAGGAGAAACAAGATTTTCACATCGTTTCCCTTGCTGTTTCCTTTATTCATGCTGGTAGCATCAAAGCCAAAGCCATTCCATTCAGCAAGTTTCTGACACCCTGATTGGCTGAACACAAAGAAAACTTGCTGGGGAGCAATTTAACTGTCACAATTTTTGTTTCCATCCATAAGCAGGTGACTGGTGGAACCCAAAGGCATATCTAAGGAAAGTACAAAGGGGTACCCTGGGGAAAACTCCCACCTTCTTAACCACAGCTGGAGAAAGACCGTATGTGATGTGGAAAGGGACATGGAAGACCAAGATTCATGCTATAAATGAAGCCAAGTTATCTGTCAGACAGCAAAAGGTATCTCTAATAGGAAAGAGGGAAGGGATGTGGAAAATAAAAATGACTTGGGAAACATGACGCTTGGTGGAGAAGATGACTCCGGAGATAGAGTCCACAATTGGCATAAGGAGATTCTAATCTGCACTGGAAATAGATAGCTTGCCATTATCAGCAACTTTCAGCCCATAGTGATTTCTTCTTTTCCTTTTTTCTGCCTGTTCTGCATAATCTCCCATATTATGTTCCATCATTTTATACATTTCTAGAGTTTGAGATTAACAGGTAGGAAGCCCATTATCTACTGAGGTCAATACAGAATATTTAATGGTTAGATATGAAATAAAATGGGGAGTAGTGTTTCCCTCTCTCTCTGCCCCTCTGCCACTCAAGCTCTCTCTCAGAAATAAATAAACATTTAAGAAAAATTTAAAGGGGCACCTGGATGGCTCAGTCAGTTAAGCGTCAGACTTCAGCTCAGGTCATGAACCCACATTTTGTGGGTTCAAACCTTGCATTGGGCTCTGTGCTGACAGCTCAGAGCCTGAAGCCAGCTTCAGATTCTGTCTCCCTCTTTCTCTGCCCCTCTCCTGCTTGCGCTCTATCTCTCTCTGTCAAAAATTAAAAAATAAATAAACATCAAAAAAATTTTTTTTAATGGGGAGTGGGAGGTAGAACAGGAAAAAGGTGTCTTCTACGGAATTAATGGTGAAGTTTAGTGCTTTGGTTAAATTTAGTGAATATTGCCTATTTTGTGAGGATTAAGAGTTATAGGGAAAATTCTGTGCTTTAGAAAACTGAAAAACTATTCATTTTTTAGAGTCTGTTTTTCCAGATTATCTGATTCTGATCTATGAGAGTTATTTTACAACGATGTCAAATATTTTTTATCTAAAGACAACAAATACATTTTGTCAGATGGAGGTTCGGTTGACGTCCCTTCCTGTCCATGGCCGGGGGAGGGGGGGACAGGAAAAAAGCAGTTTCTATTTGTAATTTCATTTCACCATTTCTTTATATGAATTTGTGCATCTTTAACTTCTTCTTTGAATGAGTTACATCTATCTGGTACCTTAATTATGAGTTAAGTAAAATCTTTAATATGTTCATTTATGTATGCATGGGGTTCATGATTTTACCATTAAACATATTCTTTCACAAAGTGTAAAAACAGCTAGAACTTGGAATCGGGAGAGATGAATAAATGTTGTAGTTGCTATTTTTGTTATGAGCCAGCATTCATGATTCTATGTGCTGGGACACGGTCATGATTAAAATGAAGAAGGTTAGAGTGTAGTGGGAGAATTAAGTAAATAAATAGTTCCAGTATAATGTGTGAAGAAATGTAATTCAGGTAAGTACAAGGTCCTATAGTAATGTGGATAAAACAGCAATTGACTCTGCCTCAGGGTCAAGAGAAAAATGGGGTGTGTGTATGGGGGGCAACATTTAAGAGTAAGATTAGGGAAGGAGTTAGCCAATCACATTATTGTCTCTAGCTACCGCTGATGAATAGCTATAATCAGACATTGTAATATTAAATACAGAACCAGGACAAAGGCAATGAGTGAATAAGCTCTCTTTTACTCAATCAGAACTAAAATGAGCTGAAGCACAAGGTCACATTTACTAATACTAGGAAGTCGGCAAAGATACAAAGTGTAATGTTCTCTATTTAACCTGTGTAGACTTAGCAGTGGCTGAGATTAATGATAGCCCAGGACAAATAAAAGATACAATTTCAAAATAAGTGCAAGAAAGCTCATAAAGCAAGGTTAAGTTTAAATAAAAATTTAATGTCGACCTTTTTTTTTAAAGTAATCACATAAGAGGGAAATCACATAAGAAGGAAAAGTAATAATACAAACTTGAAGCACTGTATCTCTGTTCAATGTCCTTTTATACCTATTCTGTCATTGTAACCTCTGGAAAAGTCCCTGTGAATTCAGCTGAAGAAGGGAATTCTAATACCGCTTTATACTTAAGGACTCTTAAACATAGAGAGGTTTTTATATTAAGATCTGTGATAATAATGATAAATGCTTTCATGTCTATAGAGTTTCTAGTTCAAAATAATTTCTACATACAGCATTTCCTTTAATTTCCTAACCACTAGCGAAAAGGAGGTTTTATTTTTCACGTTTTACAGATGAGAAAGTGGAGTCTTCGAGAAACAAAATTTCTTACGCCAAGTTAAACAGCTAATATGTGGCCCCTGCTTTTCTGGTCCTCATTCTGTGATTTTCTACTACAAGTTGCTTCTCAACAAAAATGTAACTTTATGATTTGGAGATACTAGGAGTCATGGAGTTTGAGATCGAGGACCCATTAGGGCTGGGAATAGAGTTTGAGATTAGAACTAGGTACTGGAGCTTTGTCTCTGATTCTGTTTCTTTAAATGCCAGAAGAATGGGCAGGAGGGAGGTGTCAGAGGAGCCAAATAGGCCATCCTTCCTTCCTGTCCTACCATCATACTATGATACGTGGAGGGAATTAAGATTTACGTACTATCTTAGTTTATCCCAGCACTGTTATTAGTGCCTTCTGAAAGAATGAAAGAAATGCATTTTAATTAAAAACAACAACAACAACAACAACACAGGATTTTTATTTAGTTACAGGAAACATGTAAAGATCAAGGAAAGTTCTAACAACCCCCCCCCCCCCACCAACCATATTAGTTTCAATAATGTTAAAGAAAACTGTGTGGTATAAACATAGATCTTTCTTGTTTGTCTTCATTTCATAGGACCCAGAATTCCAATTTGTTCTTGAATTCAGTTTGGGCCATGGTTAAATGCTGCACACCGGGGTATAGACTAATTTATCAATACCTTGCAGAACAACTACCTATGGTGTTTCAGGTTGTGCCCTTCAGAAGTTGCCCAGCCAAACAAATGAGGGCACTCAATTCCAACCCATTTTTCGCCCCACACTCCCTTCCTCAAGGGCAGGACCTGAGGTTGGGTTGAAGTCATCTGGAGGGGGTACACACTCTTTTTTTTAAATTCACACCAAGGCACTGTATGTGTTCTCAGAGGCAGTGAGGAAAGGGAATGCGAACAGTAGGAAGGACGCTGGAAAAAAGTGGTCAAGGATGTGAGGTTCCTTTAGAACCACCCCCCCCCCCTTCTGTTCTCTATATACTTTCTGTTGGCTCAGAAGCCTCTTATCCTCATCACTCACCTCGATCCCAGTGCCCTCTCCTTCTTACAAGAACTCTCATCTTCAAGGGGTAACTCAGCTAGCATGAGTGACATAATAAGGCTTCTTTGGGAGGGCTTCTACCTTGAAAAATATAATATGGGGGAAAAAAAGTTTCCTGGCTGGCAGTTAACTGGGACTCTTTCGCTTTAGAGTAAGCCTAAACTGGCTTCTTTTTATCTCTAGTTTTCCATCTATTTCACGTATAGATGGTTTGGTTCTTCTTTGCAGCTGCCAGAACCAAGGGCAGCTTCCTTGGATGAGTAGCCTGAGGTATGTGACTTCTGACAGCTTTTCTGAGAAGTGTTGGGTAAATCTTCTCTCTTGTTTGTTTGTTCTCCAGGACTGCCTGCATCTCATCACTCCTACATGAGATCTGTCTCGGCATCAGGGACTCTGCTTTACTCGTAGAAGTACCAGGGCAGTTATCCAGACTTACTGAAGGAAACACCACAAGGCTGAACCTAGTTCCCCAGAGTTCTGTGCTGTGGCTAGGAGTTAAAGTCCAAAATAATAGTGATTTTGTTGTTTCCTTCAGATACAGACCCAGAAGTGGAATGACTGGATCCTATGGTAGTTTTACTTTTAATTTTTTGAGGAATCTGCATACTGTTTTCCATAGTAGCTGAACCAATTTACATTTTCCCACCAACAGTGCATAAGGGTTCTCTTTTCTCCATAGCCTTCAAGAACTTATGACTTTTTTTTTTTTATGATAGCCATTCTAACAGATGTGAATGATATCTTATTATGGTTTTAATTTGATATTTCCCTAATTATCACTGATGTTGAACAGCTCTTCATGTACTCATTGCCCATTTGAATGTTTCTTCAGGTCCTTTGCCCATTTTTAAAAATTGGATTATTTGTTGTTTTACTATTGAGTTGTAGGAGTTATTTATATATTTTGGGTATTAACCCCTTATCATACATGTGTTTTGCAAATATTTTCTCCCATTCTGTAGTTTGCCTTTTCACTTTGTTTTCTGTGCAGAACCTTTATAGTTTGATATAGTGCAACTGTTTATTTATTACTCTTGCTTGTACTTTAGGTGTCATATCCAAAAAATCATTACTATCCTAAAGAGATAATCTGTACCGCTATATTCATTGCAGCATTATTTACAATAGACAGGCCATGAAAACAATCTCAGTGTCCACTGACAAATGTGTGGATGAAGAAAATATAGTATATATATTATACACCCACACTCCGCCCCACACACACCCACACACCCACTTCCCCCCAACCCCCCACTCACAATGGAATACTATTCAGCCATTTAAAAGAAGGAAATCCTGTCATTTGTGACAACCTGATGAACTTAAGAACATGCTGGACATTATGCTAACTGAAGTTAGCATACTGTATGCTAACAATACTGTATGATATCACTTATATACAAAATCTAAAAATAAACAAACTTACAGAAACAGATCAGATTGGTGGTTGCCAGAGGCAGGGAGGAATTGGATGAATGTAGTCAAATGGTACAACTTGCAGCTACAGGATAAAGATATTCTGGGGATCTAAAGTAGATCTTAAAAGGTCTCCTCACAAGGAAAAAAAATTGTAACTATGTGAGGTGGTACATGTTAACCAAACTTACTGTGGTGATCATTTCACAATGTACCAAATCATTAAGTTGTACACCTTAAACTTATACAGTGTTATATGCTGATTATATCTCAATAAAACTGGAAAAAATAGTCTGACCTAATAATAAGGCAGTTGTTGGCCCTGCAGTCATTGTGTGGTGTTTACATTCCTTCTCTGTAGGGATACAATGATGCAAGAACTTCTATGAGGCAAATTTTTGGCTCTGAACAAAGAAATAAACATATGAAAAGTTATCCCTTCAGTGGAGCAGATCCTGATTAGGAGATAATTCTCTGGACTCCTGTTGTTTGGGTTCAAATCTCTGCTTCACGCTAGCTGTATAATCTTGAGAGCCAAACTCCATATCGTCCTTTTTTAAAATGAGGAAAATGGGGTGCCTGGGTGGCTCAATTGGTTAAGCATCTGACTTTGGTTCAGGTCATGATCTCATGGTTTGTGAGTTTGAGCCCACATCGGGCTCCATGCTGGCAGTGTGCAGCCTGCTCGGGATACTCGCTCTTTCTTCTCTATCTGTCCCTCCCCTGCTCATGCTTTCTCTCTCTCTCTCTCAAAATAAATAAATAAACTTAAAAAAGTAAAAAAATAAAATGAGGAAAATGAGCACTATTTCATAGATACTATGGAATTTAAGTAAGAAAACACATGTAAGTCCTGACATAGTGCCTAACAAACAGTAGCACCCAATAAGCATCAGCTATTAAATAATTCCCATTACCACTTGTCATGAACAGAATTAGACCTTCTGAATTTGGGGAACAATACACTGAATTGTTGCTTAATTGGATAGACTCCCCCCTCCACAGGGAAATCTAATGGGCAAGATGTCAGCACCTTCTTGTTGATATAAATATACTCTGATACAATTGGATATAATCCTGTTTCTGCCATAGATGCAGTCTAATGTTAGACTTAATGTGCTACACTACTTGGAAACCTGTTTTGGGCAATCATGCTGTCTGACTGGACCCTGAGAGGGTTGTATTAATCAATAAACACTGAGCTGCTACAATGGCAGGTCATGTTTCTGTATTTTACTCTAAATATGGAATAACACACTCCACAAGTCTTTTCTCAGCTGCTTGATAAGCCAGTTTGATGTTACAATGACAAAGAGATAATTTGCTGAGGACATAACCTATTGGCTGTTACTCTGATGGCCTCCGAGGATCCCCAAATCGATATTTTCTTGCATCCTCCGAGTTCCCTGATGTGATACAGGGCTACTTCTTCTCAAGTCAAAATTGAAATTAGAGAATGATAGAAACACAGTCTATCAGAGCTGCAAATGATCTAGGGAATATCTTGCCAAAACCCTGACACAACTGACACTTGTGGAGAGGGCTTCACAGGGCTCCTGGTCACCTCTACTGTGATCATTTCGACAATTCTGGAATCAATGTTGGGAGGCATCATCTATTTGAAGAAACAAAGTTCCTTGTCCAAATGTACCTACTTACGTTCCTTAGTAGGTCTGAAACTCAACAGAAGCCATTTGACTGTAAGATTGGAATATAAATCTCACAGCTACTTATTAGATGATTTACCGGACCATGTAGAAAAAAAAAATAAATGGGAATATCATACGGACATCAAGATACCATAAGGAAGACAAAGGGCTCAGAAACTTAGGGTGTCTACTTCAGCAAGAACACTCATAAAACAATAAATCCTACCCTGCCAGATACACAGGAAAACACAACAGGACTAGAGAATAATGCAGTGGATGCTTCTGGATTGTACACAAAATTTCTTAAGCTGGGAGGACCTGGTAAAGACACTATTTCAGTGCTTATTATGTTCTCATGTGGATAAATGTCATAAGGCAAATTGGTGAAAGAATCAGCCATGGAGAGCTACATATTCTACAGATACACAGGAACAGATAGGCATTGCAGGCTTCAGAGCTATACATATTTATTTTGCCAACAATATTTGTCATAGGAAATCAAGTCAAAACACTGTAATAAGCTAGTTTCCAATATGAAATAGACTTTCAAACCCCAGAGAATTCTTGGGGAAAAGCAAAAAACAAAACTAAAGAAAAAATTCTTAACTAGCTTAGCCTATCACCCACTCATGTTTCTGTATCAGATCTGGGTCATAAATTTCATTACATTTCAATTTTCTCCATTATATTGTTCTATTTCAAAAAGAAAGTCAGCTTTTGTTTATCTAAGCCCACAAACCTGGAGGCAGGAAGAATACTTAAAATACAAATGCCCATATTTAGAGAAATGGAATTTTTCTAGTCATAAAAAAAAAGAGCTTGCAGAATAAGGATTAAGATCATATACATACATGGCTTTTGGTATAATACTTGATCTATAATATCACTATGTTCCAGCATTTAAAAAATGCATATTAAATCAACTTAGAAACAAATAATCATAATAACAACACCCTCTCATTGTCTGAGAAGGGAGTCAGAGTCACTTACACATTAAATTAAATACTACCCCCCCATGTCAAATCAGGAGTATTAGAAATTGGGAAAATGTTTGTAGAATGCTAATGTTCAACTCCAGGAAACATTTATTTGGCATATACTGTACAAAACACTCTGCTAAGATCCATGGATGATCCAAAGGTAGAAAGACATACATCCATTCCTTAAGAAGTTAGAGTATACTCGGAAAGATGTCTGTGATGTTCAGTCATATACCTATGACCGAGGGCAAGGTATGCTATGTCTCCTAGTAGCTATCAGAGAACACAGCATTTTAAGCAAGAGAAACTGCCTTATGAGTAGTAATGTTGCTGTTGCTAATGATTGCTTCTTTGTGAATTCTCGATGGGGACCCTCTGCAGATCTCCAGGATTCTCTCTTTGTGCAACTTTCCCTCTTCAGTACCTTTTCATTTAAATGCCAGTAGGTAAGGACTCTCAGCTCTGCTCCTCAGCTCACAGAGTCAGCTGAGGTCTGCCTGGGTTCCCCCTCTCCCACCCCACTCCCAGCCTGAAAACACATTCAAGGCAGTAAGTTGGAGGAAGCATAGGGTTCACTTTATTTGTTTCCTGTCTCTTAGGGATCACTGTCCTGCATTGCTTGATGTCCAGCATCTCAAAATACAATGTTTTATATATTTTGTCTGGGTTTTTGTTTGTTGTGTGTGGGAGAGTGAGACCTATCTCTGTTACTCCATCTTGATAGAAAGCAAGTCTTCGTTGATTAATTATGACTCTTTGAAGAAACTACCCATTTGCCTTTGAAGAAACTGAGGCTTTGGTGGTATTAAATAACTTCCTGAATTTCACATAGAACATGAAATTATGAGTTAGTATTCATACCCAAGTTTTTAGGCAAGTAGGGTCTAGCGACTCCTGGAAGAGGTGAATGGCTTATGCCATTTACTCTAGGTTTGGGGGATAGCACTATCCATTTGGTATGCTTCATATTTATTCATCTTACCTTGACACTTCTCACCATCAGAGTGCTTAGATAAAAACAGTACTTTTTAATCCTGACCACCTGTTTTCTTTATGGACTCTGGAGTTTTGGTATGCTTAGGCAGAAGGTACCTACATGACCAGCCTCCACTAAAAAGTCTAGGCATTGAATCTCCTTAGCTTTCTTCCTAGCCAACATCTCATACATGTCACAACTCATTGCTTGAGGAATGAAGTATGCTCTGTCTGACTCCACAGTGAGAAAACTCTTGGAAACTTGCACCTAGCTTCCTTGGACAATGCTTCCTGTGCCTTTTCCCTTTTCTGATTTTATTTTGTACCATTTTGTTGTAATAAATTATAGTTGGGAGTAAAACTTCATGCTGAGTCCTCCAGTGAATGTGGAGGTGGTCTTGAGCATTCCTGACACAGGGAGATAATACCTTTTGTTAATGATATTATGAAGAGCTTGGCACCCTATTGTGAGAATTTTAATTTGTTCATTATTTCTGGAGAATCATTCGGAAATATGTATCAAAATTTATTACCTATACTCTTTGATTTAGTGGTTGCATTACTTGAAATTTTACTTAAAAAACACAGGAGAACACACACACACACACACAGACACACATACACACATAACCTCACAGATTTACAATATTGTTCACAAATTTGAAACCCTGGAGACTATTTATGAACATAGGACTAGCTAATTCAGTTATGACATATCCATGTATTGACCATGATCTGTTCTAATTTGTAAGGAATCTATTCTGATTGGTCAATGCCCTTTTTGATGCCTTGTTAAAATATTTGATCATTTCCACTGGATATATTTAAACAAAACACTATGCATACTATATACACTATGCCATGATACTATGGGAAATGTTTAGATAAACACTTCCCAAGTTGCTCATAATTTGGTGAGTTAGAACAGATTTTTACACTGTCATCAGATAATCTAAGCAAACACAGAAAATCCCATCATCAAAGAGCAGAACTTTAATAATTTCCTAAATATTTGAGTGACTTGTTATTTAGGCTAACAAAGGTGAATATGTACCTATTGTCATAGAAAAGGCTTACCAGGGCCATTATTTGACCTGACAAAGGCCATCCTTCTCAAAACCTCTCTAAAGAACTAGGTAAAATTTTTAAAAAGATAAGGAATTAAAGCCCCAATCCCTTCCTTTGAGGTTCAACGTTCTACAACTTTATGGACAGAGATTATCCTAAGTTCTACTGGTGGGAAAGAGCCCTGAAAAAAAAAAAAGACAAATTAAAATGACCACACAATTAGACATAGCCCTTCCTGTTCCCACTGGTAGAGGGGAAGCTTAATGTATTTCCAGTAAGTGTGATTTACATAATCTGTGTCTTAAACTTGTGATTTTGATAAATCTTTTTGCCACTTAGCATATCTTCAGTATGTTTAAATACATATTATCTGAGCCTTTGCATATTTTAGAATATCTTCTGTCACCTTTATGTAAGAAACAGCTTTTTTGGGTAAGACACTTTTCTTATTTAAAAGCCAATGGTTTTGTTCCATTATCTTTTGTTCTCACTGGTTGTGGCAGAAAAATTAAAGCAACAACAATTTTGGTCTATCATAATTAAATTTGGCTTTACCCTATTCCTCTCCATCTGGATGTTTGCAAACATTTTTCATTGTATTTGCACTCAAAACCTGATTTCAGATCTATACAAAGGAAGGTTGTATCTATCAATTTTACATAAAGTATAAAAAGCTCTTTCAATATCAGCATGCAGGTCTTTTCTAGTTCAGGAATGTTTCCTATTACTGTATTTTAAATACTTGTCCTGTTTCTTGATTCTGGTTCTTACTTCGGTTATATTGATGATCCTTATGGATATTTCCAGTTCTCTATATCTATTATTGCTTTCATGTATTCATGGCTTACCATCTGTAACACTGAGTTGTATTTCTATAGTCTCAAAATTCAGACTACCTACTTCTGTGGTTACAGCATTCTTTCTTTCTGCTAGTTTCCAGAGTAAAAACCAAAACCAAAACCAAAACAACAGCAATAACAACAACAAAAACTTTGTCTAAACCAAAAGTGACTCTTTGACCTCTATGTATAATATCAATAGAAACTATTTAAAATATTGGAATAAATTCAATAAGAGCTATCACCCAAACCTATACGAGAAAAGAAAAGTACAATTTCAACCAAGTTCATAAAATAACACTTGCAAAAACTGGAAATTCCTGAATAGGAAAACATTTTAATGTTCTCATGATCCCTATTAATTAATAGACTAGTCCAAATAGTTAATACCACTTATTACTACCAACATTTTCTAGAAAAATATATGAATCAAAAAAATAAAAATATATGGCCATAGAAGATCATCAATAGTTATGGAATGAATAAAAGTGGTTATGAAAATTTGGCAAAACAAGCCCCAAGTGAGCCCTGGATTGTTGGAAAATAAATGATATCAAAATGCTTCACGGGTACCTCCACGGCTGTCAGTTAAGCATCCGACTCTTGATTTCCCCTCAAGTCATGATCTCAGGGTTCATGAGTTCAAGCCCCACATCAGGTTCTGGGCTGACAGTGAGGAGCCTACTTAGGATTCTCTCTCCCTCTCTCTCTGCCCCTTTGACACTCGTGTTCTCTCTCTCTCTCTCTCTCTCTCAAAATAAATAAATAAACTTAAATAAATTAATCAATACATAAAATTTAAAGATAAAAATAAAAATAAAAATGCTTCAGTGTTAGTTTCCTGTCACCACTGTAACAAATTACCAAAGATTTGGTTTAAAGCAACAGAAATGTATTCTTTCACAGTTGTGGAGGCTAGAAATTAAAAATCAGCATCACTGGGCCAATTCAAGGTATCCACAGGACCATGGTCTTCTGGACTCTCTAGGGTAGAATGTGTTCTTTGCTTCCTCCAGTTTTTGGTGGCTTCTGGCATCTCATGGTTTATTGCCACATAATTCCAGTTGTATAGGCCAGCATCTTCAAATCTCTGCTCTGACTTCACGTGACCTGCCCTTCTCTGTTAGTTGAATCTTACTCTGATTCTCTCATAGGGTCACTTGTGACTGCATATAGGTCCCATCCAGAAAATCGTGGATAATCTATTTTTCATGCCCTTAACTTCATCATATATGCAAAGGTTATTTTAACATATAAGATGACGTTTACAGGTTCCAAGGAGTGGGGCCTGGTATCTTTGTGAGTCATTTTTCAGCCTACTATGGAAAGAACAAACAAAGCTGAGATGCTAGTACAGAACAAGGGAGACTACTAGAAGCAGGATCTAAAGTATAGAAACAAGTTTAAACACATCTGAGAATCTAGCATTCAAAAAGGTTGATGCTTCGAGTGAGTGGGAAAAGTCATCATTCAACAACTGGTCAGGCATGTGGAGACAAAGAAAAATAGAAACTACCTTAAACTATAAAAGAAAAAACCTCACTTCAAATTTCTTAAACTAGATACTTATGTGAAAAATAAACCATCTTAAAAATAACTTAGTTACATATTCATACAAACTGAGCATAAGGAGTTTCCCAAAGTGACTGACAGAATTAGAAAGAAAATAGAATATGTGAATAAAATTTAATATCTAAATTTCTGGATGATGATAAAATACTATAGCAATTCAAAGAAAAGGAATTACTTGTCAACCTATAAATATACTTGTAGTAGTATGACATACAACATATTGTTATCTTTAATATATAATGGTCCCTAGGAAAGATAAACATTTCAATCAAAAAACAGGCAAAGAAAGTGATAATGCATGTCATAAATTGAGACTACAAATGGCTTATAGGGGCACCTGGGTGGCTCAGTCAGTTAAGAATCCAACTTCAGCTCAGGTCATGATCTCGTGGTTCGTGAGTTTGAGCCCCATGTTGGGTTTTGTGCTAACAGCTCAGAGCCTGAAGCTGGCTTCAGATTCTGTGTCTCCCTCTATTTCTGCTCCTCACCCACTCGTACACTGTCTCTCCCTCTCTCAAAAATAAATAAAGATTAAAAAAAATTTAAAGAATGCAAATGGCTTCTAAACATGGTAATGTACAAATTCACTAGTAAACACAAAAAAGGTAAATTTAAAAATAAAATGAGACTTCAAAAAACTATCAGGGCAGAAAAAAATTAAAATATGCTGATAAAATTCACCGTAAATGAAGTACGGACAAAAAGATGGCTTCCACACTGTGGGAATGTGTAAACTACAAACCTTCTTGCAATAAGAAACCAAAGACTCTTTCTATGTTGGTCATCTAGCAGCTCTACTTGAAGGAATTGACCTGAAGGAAATAATCAGTACTGCTTGACTATGGAAATGCTCACCAAAGTATTCTTTATTACAATGAACCACAAATTTTCAACTATAAGGACAAGTTAAATGAATTATTGTATGCCCACCTTGGCTAACACTGCAAATATTGAACATTTTAAAGAATAGATAATTATCGGTAAATACGTTCCCAGAATATGTGTTATGAACTTTCATGTAGGCATATATATATATATATATATATATATATATATGCAAAAACTATACAATAAAATCTTGATCGTCATGGATTTCTTCTGTGTGTCATAATCTTGGTTTTCCACTTATTTTTATTTTCATAATTTCTTACTTATTCTTGTATTTTCTTCTATCTTTACTTTTCTGAATTTTCTATGATGTTCATTCATTGCTTTTTCACAATAAAACATTTTATGACTACACAATAATATATGTACATTGATATTGAAAAATTACTTATAGGGGCGCCTGGGTGGCTCAGTCGGTTGAGCGTCCGACTTCAGCCCAGGTCACGATCTCGCGGTCCCTGAGTTCGAGCCCCACATCGGGCTCTGGGCTGATGGCTCGGAGCCTGGAGCCTGCTTCCGATTCTGTGTCTCCCTCTCTCTCTGCCCCTCCCCCGTTCATGCTCTGTCTCTCTCTGTCTCAAAAATAAATAAACATAAAAAAAAAATTAAAAAAAAGAAAAGTTACTTATATTGTTTGTAAGTACATAGAGTCACAGAGAAAAGGATCACCTAAAATCCAATCACCGTAAAACAAACACCATCACCATATTGGAGGTTGTCCTTTCCTTTATCTATTGATGCATACTTGTACTTTACGTATTTTTCAACTTGCAAAATTAGATGAGATTATTTTGGCACAGTTTTTCATTTTCCTGGAGAGTGAAAAACAGTATTCTGAAGGCCACTCTCAAGTCCCTAGAGTTGGCACAGAATGATTTGGGAATATGCCATTATATGCCCCAGTGGTATAGAATGTTACATGACCAGTGCACTTTCCTGCAACACAGTCAGAAAAATTAAAAACACCATGAATTGCTGAGAATATTTTGCTGGGACTTTTTTTTTTTTTTAGTTCAACTTAGAAAATAGATGGCAATCTTCTTATTTTAAAAGAATGTTTTCCTCCATTTCTTTCCCATTTTAGCAAAGACAGTAAAGAATTCAAATTATATAATATCTCTGTCCTCCATGCCAGCTGTGTTTTGTGTTTGTCAGATGCTTCAAGTGATTTTCAAGCAGCTGGGCTTTCTCAACCATATTTTACTCCAATTATCTTTCTCCATGATCTTCCAAGCTATTTCAAATGATACTCCCCCCACTCTGATTCAATACACATGTTTATAGTAAAAAAAAATTGGAAAATAGAGAATGAAATGATGAAGAAAATCAGAGTCCGCTCTAATCATGCTAACCAGTGATAAATAATGTTAACATTTTTTTATCACTAGTCATTTTTCTGTACACACCCATGTATAATCCTATTGTACTTACAGTTTGTACCATTTATACCTCACAGCTTTAATACTTTACAATTTTATTAATTATTCTTCTCAAGTATTAATATTAATGTTTGCAATGCATTGTTGATATCTCATCACCACCTGGCTCTCCGTATCCCCCTATCAACGATGCCAACGCCAACGCTCAGTTACGCAGATCTGAACCATGGATTCTTCCATGACACTTTGCTCTCATAACCCACATCCTGTCGTCAGCCAATTCTAGTAACTTTAACCAAAAACAACAACCACAACAACAACAACCACAATCTACAGGCTTCCCACCCTTTCATTGTTAACCCCTCACCCCGGCAATCATTATTTCTTTTCTACTCTACAACAGAAGCCTCCCTTCTCGCACTTTGCTACCCCTACAATTAATTAAATAAGTCAGACCATGTATTCTCCTGCTTAGAACTCGCCAATGCCCTCCCATCACGCCGAAAATAGAAACCTAAATATGTGCCGTGGCCTAGAAGAACTTGGACTCCAGGCGTCTATTTCTTTGCTCCTTCTCCTTCTCCTCTCTCACTTTGCTACAGCTACAGTTGCTTCTTTCATGATCCTTGAATATGCCAAGCTTGTTTCTGAGTGTCTTTGCATTTTTTTGTGTGTGCTCTGGTGTAAGACCTCTCCCTAGGCACTGTCGTGGCTCCCTCTCTTCATACAGTTCCTATTCAAATGTCACGACCTCAGACTCCTGCTCTTAACAACCTATAAAAAATATCACCTGTGACTTGCTGTTTTACATGTTTCCTTGTACGTCTTCATCAGTTATCCTCAGCTCATATTATGTTTATGTATTCATTTTACTTATTTTCTATCTCCCACACTAGAATGTAAGGTGAATAAAGATCAGGGCTAGTCAGTTTTTGTTAATCCCGACACCTTCAAAGTGAGTGACATACAGCATTCATTAATTAATTTAACCACTTCTCTCAAACTACACAGCTTTTATTTTCTCTTATAAGCAATACTTTTCATCTTTGATTATAACATAAGAGCATTCTAAAAGCAAATTATATAATTTAAGTGATGTGAGTATTGTGCAAAATGATTCTCAATAACAGATTTCCTTAATTTATGCTTCCACTAATATGGTATTAGAATACCTATTTTTATATACTCTTATGAACACTGAGTTTTACTCTTTAATTTTTCTCTTTAAATTTTTCATTCATTTATGAGGCGAGATGCTTCTTTTCACATTTTAGATGTTACTAATAAAACTGCTTTGAGATCATTTATGTAAACAGCCTGCTACATAGTGAGCTATCAATACAGGTTAGTGATTTTTTAAAAATTATAAATGTGTTGTTTTTCTAAGAAGTCTTAAAATCTATAGAAATTGTATTCCAACTGTAAAAGAGTGGTTTTCAGCCTGTTGTAACAACTTGATTACCAGGTTTCTCATTTTTTTCATTAAAATATTAAAGCCCCTGCTTCACTAGGATTATTGACCCCTTAATGAAAACAGTGCTTTGAGATCAATGGATATACCACATTATAGAAGCATGCTGATTAGCAGTGAATGTGTTTTCTCAAGGAACTAAAATCCAGGAGGTTAAGTTCTAGTTATTATTAATATTACAGACTCTCCCTTACCATTTATACAAACTTTAGGTTATTTTGAGAATTTAATATTTAAAGAATAGGGTGGTAACACTATAATCAATGGTCAAAACTATAGATCCACTGAAAACAAATCGGGACATATTTGAAGGTAGCTCATTAGAAATAAATACAGAAAGTCCTCTTTATTTGGACAAAGTCCTCCAATCACTCCATCCCCACCTTAGCCCCGTCTTTACCTAGATGTACCAGTCATAAACCTTATAAGTTCCCTGGTTAGAGGCATTTCTTTCTATTAAGGGTTTGATCCAAAAGGCTACTGTTAATATGCTAAACTGCAGAGTTCCTATCACCTCCCCATTTGGGAGGGGGATGTTCATGCTATAGTTACCAAAGAAAAATAAACACTAGCACCTCACATCCCCTTAGCCTGTGTATTTTATCTAACTTTGTAGTTGTTACAGAGCAGCTTACAGAAGCTTGAAAGCCTATTGATGGGGGAATAAACATTTTGAAGCATGAAAGACAGGCGAGGACAAAACAACAAGGTTGGGGGCCACTGGGCATCCAGAAAGCAGCAAATGGACACTGGCTGGTTGAAGGGCGGGAGGTCATCAGGCCACCTGAGAGCTGAGGGAGCAGCCACACCATCAACTTTCCCCTACATTGTGAGTTGGCCTCAGGCCTTCCATCTGAAGGGAAAACCTATTCTTTTTTGACTATAATTTTAGTGAGAGTTGTCTGCCTTTGTTTCTGCAATGTTTCTATTTAGTAGATGAATGTGTTTATGTTGAGCATTTATGCAAGAGGGAATGTAAGAAAACTGAATGCTGTCAGGGGTGACTTCATGTGTGTCTGGCCAGGGCACTCCAACTTCAGAAGGGCTCCATGCTTGCTTTTCTAAACAATCTCTGAACAAAGCCGTCACATTTTCAATTTAATAGTCCTCAACACCGAAAAGGCAGTCGATTAGAATCCAATTTCTCAATGGTTGAAAGTAAGCCTTTATTTGATTTGGGAGGTGGGAAGCTGCAGAGATACAGAATGCTAGGAACTTGGTCTCATTCGTTGTTTTTATTATAGAATAAGTTTACTCATTTACTTTTCTTATGTTAATCTCCCATTTCCTTACAAGCATTATACTAAATGTGTTTCATAAGAATTATATTTCAAACACCAAGCTTTTTTTTCCCCTGTAGCAATAAAACATTAAAATAACTTATACTCTTTTTGATAAATGGAGTTATTTGAACTTCATAAAGCACAGAGAAAAAATTTATAGTGTAACTGAATAATAAACACAGCTAGTGGAAGTCTTTGAGGTCTGGAAGGAGGAATGAAACAATGTATACTTCCTCCCATCTCATATATCTGATCCAATTTCCAGATCTCCGATCCATTCTAGTCACTTAAACACCACATAAACTTCTTTGACATTTAATTATATTATGTATATGCTTGGTACTATAGAAGGACCAACAGAATGAAAACTTCATTGAGTGTTTTTCTGGCTGCTAACCAATGAAATGCTCTGTGAGATGGGGCAGTGGTTAACAAATGCCTGGCCCGGCAGTAAATTCTCCAGTCTTAGGAGACTGTTGGACCTGCCTGAGAGTGGCAGCTTGCTAAACTGTGGTTTGAATTGACTGGGGATACTTGTTAGCATTGAAATGGGATTTAATAGGCTCAGCACGAGCTTGATAAGAGCCTGTATTACCAAGAGACACTTAATTCAGCCTAATTATTGGCTTTCGGTGATAAATGGGTCGCCTCAGCCCCAATGCTTTCTTGCGAAGGAGACTGTGTCAAAAAGCTGTTTTGCAGTAAGGCAGCCTTTTTGTGCCTAGGCTGAAGATGGGATAAATATTTAATCTGAACCGGCGCCTTCACTGAATTTCTGCGTTAAAATAGGCTTTTTCCAAGGTCAGATTTAGAGAGAGTTTGCATGTTTGTGCTAAAAAAAAAAAATCCTTAGAACCACTAAAGGAGGAATACATATACATATTTCATCCAGAAATGTGTGTGCAGGAAATATCCCCACTGGGGAATTGTTTATAGCACCTATTTTTCTTTACTTAAATCATCATGAGTGGTATAATCTTGCTTCTGTCAGACAAGGACCATCTCTCATCAGATGTTTCCTCAGATGTCTTTCATCAGCCATGGGCTTGCTTGACTTTGCCTTGTGTAAGAGAAATATGAAAGCCCTGGGTCTGCACAATCTCAAGACATGAAATCCCCAAGACACAGAGTATGAAATGTCTATTGCTACTTTGTTCTTTATAATTTCTCATATCTTTTCCATTTTTAAAACATATATAATTCATGTATTTTAGATGGAAGCTACTCATTGATGTGAACAAGTAAAAGAAATAATCCCAGGCAGTGAAAATTGATCAAGTAGCCCAGGTGAGCTTTTGGTACATTTCTTCCCTTCTGACTTTCAGATTAGGACTGGTTGACAGGCTTTCAGTTTTATTACCTCTGCAGCAGTCAAGGGAGATGTGGACAATAGAGGGGGTGCTATTTGTATTAACTTTTATTTATTTATTTATTTATTTTGGAGGGGCATGTGTGTGTCCCGGTTTGTTGAGCATCTGACTTTTGATTTTGACTCAGATCATGATCTCACCGTTCCTGAGATTGAGCCCTGCATCAGGTTCTGTGCTAGCAGCATGGAGCCTGCTTGGGATTCTCTCTCTCTACCTCTCTCTCTGCCTCTCTCCTGTGTGCACACGCACATGTGCACTCTCTCTCTCTCAAAAATGGGTAAACTTAAAAAGTAAAAATAAAAAAAAATTTAGAGTGGTTTCAGATTTATAAAAAAAAAATTAGAAGATAGTATAGTGTGTTCCCATATACTGCAAATTCAGCTTCCCCTCTTTTTAACATTTTACTAATTAGTAAAGCATTGGTATTACATTGTCACAATTAATGCAACAAATTGGCATGCTATTATTAACCAAAGTCCATTCAGATTTCTTAGTCCTTATCTAAAGTCCTGTTCGTGTTCCAAGAGCCTGCATTACATTTTTCCTCTTCTTAGCCTCCTCTGGGCTGAAACAATGTCTCAGATTTCCCTTATTTTTGATGACCTTGACAGTTTTGAAGAATACTGGTCAGGTATTTTGTAGCGTGCCCTAAAGTGGGATTTGACTGATATTTTTCTTGTGACTAGACTGGGATTAAGGGTTTTGAGGAGGAAGATCACAGAGGGAAAGTTCCATTCTCATAAAATTTTACACACTATCAACATAACTTCTTACTGATGATAGTGACCTTCATCACCTATTTGAGGTAATGGTTGTCAGATTTACCCATCACTGAGTTGCTTCCCACCCCCTTTCCATATCATACTCGTTAAAAGAAATCACTAGGCACAGCCAGAATTTAAAGGAATAGTTGTTATGATCCACCTTCTTTTTTATAAATTTTATTTAATGTTTATTTTATTTTTGAGAGAGAGAGAGAGAGCGTGCACACCAGAGGGGGAGGGGCAGAGAGAGAGAGGGAGACAGAGAATCTAAAGCAGGCTCTGCACTGTCAGCACAAAGCTGGATGGGGGGTGGGGGGTGGTGCTCAAACTCATGAACCATGAGATCATGACCTGAGCCGAAGTCAGACTCTCAACTGTCTGCACCATCCAGGCGCCCCAGATCCATCTTCTTGAGGTAGAAAATCTACATAACAAAGGAAGTAACCCCTCCACCCAGTAGCTAATTATTCCATGTATGTTTCTTCACAAATAATGACAATACTAACTGTGAGAGATTGCTCTCTCACCAAATACGAGAATACTAACAAATTCCAATACCTGTCTGCAGGTCCCAGGTGGGAAAAAACAGCATATTTACCACCATAATAAAAGAAGGCACAGATGAGGAGTAAGCAATCCCTGTAGTATACAGTGTCTCTGAATCAGATGTAGGAAACCTCTGGCCATGACATCTACATTGGTTTTTACGGTGTGAGTTAGTGGCAGAATTGTAAAGTGGGTCAAGTGTTTCTTTGAAAGCACCTTTTCCTTTTCTTCTATCCTGCTTCTTTTTTTCCCTCTCATTTCAGCAGTACTCTCTTCACCCCAGGGCACTCAGTGATTTCTGGCTGCCAATTTGACCCTACCTGTCACAGAGAAAAACATCTCATAAACCAAACAACAGAGCACACAGTAAATCACCTAATGCTTTGACATGTTACTTAACACAATTCCATTTGGCAGATATTTATGGAGTAGCAATTCTATGCTAAACACGGGTATCATGGAAACTAGAAGATAAGGCAATCCATATTAAATTATGATTCGGTGTGATTAGAGAAGTGTTGGAGGTATGCCTCTTTAGGGTTTCATTTTCATCAGTGGGATTATGGTTTTTTGTTTTTGTTTTCATTGAATGCTACAGAGAAGAAAATGGTTCTTTCAAATAAATCACCCATTTTAATGAATGTTCAGCATTAATAAGAGGGTGTGATGATATGGAATTTAAAACGGACTTTCCCTTCATCTCGCAAATGAAACCTGAAAAACTAACCATAGGTTTTGTTTCAGTTTCATGGGATTATTATTTTAAACACCTCTCACATCCTCACACATACATGATATTTGGCGTTGTATCTCTAGTACTCGGCATAGAACCCGATAATATATTATGTAGCAGGTGACTAATAATATTTGTTGTTCCTATGCCTTCTTTGGTTTTATTTGATTTCATTTTCACATTTAAAATAGTAAATTTTATTTCTTAGAACAATTTTAAATTCATAGAAAAACGGATGGGAAATTACAGAGATCTCCCATATATCCTCTGCCCCTACATATGCACAACCTCCCCAAGTATCAAAATTCATAGACATTTAGGACCAGTTATTTTGCTTTCAGAAATTAATCCCATAAAAATACCATCATACGTGTAAAGTAAAAAACGTACAGGGTTATTCACTGGAGCCCAACTCTCCATAAGAGGAGTTCTGCTAAATAAATTATGGTACATCCATAAAGTGTGTTAAGAGAAAGAAATTTTTAAAAATATTCAAGCTATAATGTTAAGTGTGGGGTGCCTGCGTGGCTCAGTCGATTAAGCTTCTGACTCTTGATTTCGGCTCAGATCATGATCTCAGGGTTCATGGGTTCAAGTCCCACATCGGGCTCTGTGCTGATAGTGTGAAGCCTGTTTGGTATTCTCTCTCTCTCTCTGGCCCTCCTCTGCACCTCTCTCTCAAAATAAATAAATAAGTAAATAAATAAACAAACAAACTTGACAATGTATATATAATGTTAAGTGAAAGAAATCAAAACAATGTGCAAAAGTCTAGGTTCACTAGGCTACCATTTGTATAAGAAAATTGGAAAAATAGGTATATATACATTTCAATAAGCAACTTATGACACTGGTTTCTCAGTCAGGGGGAAGGGCAGAGGGGTGAGGGCCAGGGGGAGAGGGATATAAGTGGAAAAGAACCTTACTATGTGCTTTTCTTTTTTTTTTTTTTTTTACTTTTTGAAACACATGACCATAGTATCTATTTAAAATAAATAAAGTGATGGCTAAAGTTAGTTTAACAATGTTTTGTATGAGTCAATGACTGTTCATACAGAAAGATTACAGCTGATATGCCTAACTGAAACTTAAAGTCAGACTAATTCTGTGAATTAGCTTGACACATCTAGCTTGCAAAACTAACTCAAAGATCTTAGGTAAAAACGTGACTGTGTTGCTCACTTGTAGAGAAGGGCCTGGCCCTAGGCCTGCAGAAGCCAGGGATTCGGGCTGAATTAGGATGCCCTGTTTCAGCTGTGCTGCCCTTTGCAAGCCACATGGCTGGAAATACGGCTGACGCCAGTTGAAACAGATGAATAAATTAATGAATATCTATCATTTTAATGATATAATATCTATAATGACTTAAAGCAGAATCTGACAAATAGCACTATGCAAAATTAGTATTAGTAATAAAAGGAGCAGTAGTGGTTCTAGTAATAAAAACAACAACAACAACTATTATTATTGATGGATTTGTATGAGGAAATTCATTTGAGGATTACAAAATGTTGGGAATCCAGGGTGGGATTGGGCAAAATTATGGACTGCTTGTTGAATGCAAACATTAGAAGTTGCAGGGAAAACTCATTTTGCAGATAGCCATAAAATAACTGTGTATCAGAGATGAATGGAAGAAAATAGAATGATGTGCAATGGAACAGAATAGAATATTAATGTAGAGGAATGAACTCCTATGTTTTGGATCTTTCAGCTGTCACTAACAACTGAAGAACTCTTTTGCAAATTATTATATTCCTACCACTATTTTTCTACTCTACTTTGTCTAATAATTTGTTTTTCCGTGTTATGTTTGTTTCTTGTTTATTATTATAGTCAGTATTTTTATGAATCTTGAGATGAGGCAGTTAGAATTCCTTAGACCTGTCTGTTTAATCCTACCACAATAACAGAAATAACATAAAGATACACAAATTGGCACTGTTTCCTCCCTGCTTTCTCTGTCTATACAGAGAAGGCAACTTTGCTGGTATAGACAGAATCTGATACAAAAGGATTGTTTAGTATGCAAAGAAGTTAATGAATGAGACTTGGTGAATGGAACTGGTATAGCATGGGTCATGAGCAGGACTTCTCCCACTGGGTTCAGGCTGCTTTCAGAACTATGGTCACCAAGTTTTTACTGGCTGCTTTGACTATGGATCCCAAAGGGATGAGCAGTGCAATGACTGACCCCTTCCCTGAACACAATGGTCTCAAGCTGGATGCTCACCAAAAGTATCCAGCTGGGGCGGCTGGCTGGCTCAGTCGGTGAGGCGTCAGACTGACTCAGGTCGTGATCTTGCAGTTCGTGGGTTCGAGCCCCACATCGGGCTCTGTGCTGACAGCTCAGAACCTGGAGCCCGCTTCACATTCTTTGTCTCCCTCTCTCTCTGCCCTTCCCCTGCTCCTGCTCTGTCTCTCTGTCTCTCTCAGAAATAAATAAACATTAAACAAAAAAAAGTAGGGTCGCCTGGGTGGCTCAGTCAGTTAAGCATCTGACTTAGGCTCAGGTCATGATCTTGCAGTTTGTGAGTTTGAGCCCCACGTCGGGCTCTGTGCTGACCACTCAGAGACTGGAGCCTGCTTCAGATTCTGTGTCTCCCTCTCCCTCTGCCCCTCCCCTGCTCATGCTCTGTCTCTTTCTGTCTCTCAATAATAAATAAACGTTAAAAAAAATTTTTTAAGTATACAACTATTGTCAAAGAAAGTGAATGCATAGATCTGTTATCATGAACTCTAATCTGCAAGAGCAGGAACCAGGAATCTGTATTTTCAAAAAGATTCCAATGTGATTTCAATCAGCCACAGTTGTACACTTTCCTAATAATTAGCTCCTGGCTAGCTTCATGTTTCATAACCTTGACCAACACTGTTGAGTCTTATAAATTTCACCTGGTGACGCTGGTCAGAAAGACTCCTGAATCCCCCTTCTTAACTTTCTTTTCCTCCTCCTTTCTTGTGACTTGCTTCAGATTTTCCAGTGGATTATGTGAGCACTGCTTGCTTTTACTTGAGGTACAGCTGGCTGATGCTCGAAGACATGAATGATTTTTCTTACAAAAGCCAAATAAGAAATATAAATGGCTTCGCATCTTTGTGGGGGAAGTACACCCACAGTGAACTGCAGTCCAAAGAAGCAAAGACACAGTTGGGTAATTTCCTTGTGTGTTCAGTTTAAACTAGATTATTCTCTTAAATGCTGAATTTGTGATATTAACAATAGGTGCATTTGTAAGGGTCACAGGAAATCTTAAGAATGAAGTGGGCCTTACTCTCTGATGAATGCAGAGACTCAAACTGACAGAGAGGACAAAGGAAGAGAATTCCAGAGGGAGGGAACAGCCTGAAAGCAGTATGGAGTGCCAGGAGAGGGCATAGTTGTTTCTATTATCAAGGAGCAAGTGATCTCAACAGCTTGATAGTTCATTCCACTGTAGAGTGGCCAATGATATTTCACAGGTAATATAGGAGCAGATTGGAAATTTGATTTAGGCTGTTGCTGAGGTGGTGGTTTCACTGGTATACCAGTTGACATGACTACTACAGAAGTAGAAGACATAAGGATTGAGGCTGTGCAGAGTGGAGTTGGGGTCAAGATGTAGAAGAAAGAGCTATGAACTAACGTTTATCAAATGATAATGCTGGGAACTGAATAAGCAGTGCCTTGTTTAATCTTCACAATGAAGCTAGTTAAATTTAAATGACAAATAATGGCCTTGGAAAGGTTAAATAATTTATCCAAGGTTATGCAGCTGGGTAAGTTGATGAGATCACATTTTGTTATTCTGTTCTTGGCACTAGAAGTTCTGGGGAGCAGTCACAATCGCAGCCAGAGGGTAAGGCTATGCCCATAACATGGCTACTCACATCCTGTGCGACTGCTTTGGAAAACCACCTTTCGTATTATTTTAAAATGAAAAGTACTTTAAAATATGCTTCGATGCTCTTTAAACAAGAGAGATTTTTAATGATCCTATCAAATTTGTATTAATGAATCTGGGCTGCAGAGTACCATCATCTCGCTTCAGATATGCCAGGTTTCTTCCTTTCACATGAAAGAATTGGTTTTCCTCTTCAGGGAAGAGAGTTGTGGTATTTAGCATAGAACTTATCATCATTCATAAAACATAATCATGTTGGACATAACACTAAGGGGTTTCATGCTCTCTTAAACTCTGAACAAAGGAAAACCCAGAGCAAGTTCTTTAAAAAGCTAATGAGACTACGGATAGCAACAGAAGTATGAGAGTTGTGGTTTGTAGCCTTTGGTGAAGGGTAGGAAAAAAAAAAAAAAACTACACTGCATTACTCTTTGTAATATCTATTTGAGCTGGCGATACATTCCTTTTCCCCTGAAGATAGTTTTTTTTTTATTTTAAAAATAACAAGACAAAGAGTAAATTATACATTTTTAACTTAAATATTTTCTTTAAATGTATTTTTAAAACGGTGTTTCATTGACTTGTGTTCCTTCAGTGGGTGAATAATATGGTAGAATTTACTTACTAGGACATAATCTCTTATAACGTCAAATTTCTATTTTAAAAAACTGAGGAAGGGGTGACTAGATGGCTCAGTCAGTTAAGCTGCTGACTTGGTTTCAGCTCAGGTCATGATCTCACAGTTGGTAAGGGTGAGCCCCACGTCAGGCTCTGCGCTGTCAGCATGGAGCCTGCTTGGGATTCTCTCTCTCTCTCTCTCTCTCTCTCTCTCTCCCTTTCTCTCTGCCCACCTCCCACTCATGAGCCGATGTGTGCATGCACTTTCAAATTCTCTTTCAAAAACAAATAAATAAACATTTTTAAAAAATGAAAAAAAAAACCTCAGGAAAAAATAATAAAATCTGTGCATACCTTCCTTTCCTCACAGCCATATCTCATCACATTACTGAATATGAAGTCTGAACTAATGTGGTATCTTAAACTGTTCAGCTACAGTGAGCAAATGCTAAGAGGAAAAAGTATTGTAAACTGAAAAGACTGTGGTAACTAGTCTTCCCTTTCTCAAACCCTCACAAATAAAACACTGATGCCTTCCAGATTCCCACTGTATGTATCCAATCCAGTTACTATTTAAGGTCACCAGGGAGACAGCTTCAAACATGAAAGCTCACCCATACATCACCACACTCACACATGCTGACACCCACAAACACAGACATAGGGTTGTCCACACATGTTCTCTGAGAATATTATTTTTTAAAAATGAGTTAATCCTAAAAGAAAAGAAAAGTAAAAACTCACATATGATACTTAAAATTAAAAGGTTGGAAGTCATGGTATATTAAATATCAATAAAACCAGTACAAACAGTGTTGTCCTAAATAATTGTTGACATGGTTATGAAACATAGCAAATGCCAGAACAATTCCTGAAATACAAATGAGCAATGTTCTGTATAAGATCCCATATTATTTTACAAAAAAATTGATAAAATAGAATAATAGACTAAAAAATAGCTAAATATGTCACTCTATAATTTGGTAAGGTAAAGGTAAACAATAATAATAACAGGCAGTATTTATTGCTATGTTATAACAAAAATACATTACATCATTTAATCTTCTTTCAAAAACTAAGACTACCAGAGGTAGATACTGATACCTTCTTTATTATGTAGATGAAGAAACTGAGCCACAAAAACTTACATCATTTGCTCAACATCAGAAAAAAGGCATGTATACTTCCCAAATCAAGAGATGTAAATAGCAGGGCGCCTGGGTGGCTCAGTCGGTTAAGCATCTGACTTTGGCTCAGGTCATGATCTCAAGGTTCGTGAGTTTGAGCCCTGCGTGGGGCTCTATGCTGACAGCTCAGAGCCTGGAGCCTGCTTTGGATTCTGTGTCTCCCTCTCTCTCTGCCTCTCCTCCACTTGTGCGCTCTCTCTCTCTCTCTCTCTCAAAAATAAAGAGATGTAAATAGCAAATCAAAATTTCATCGATGTAGAAAAACACGGCAATATAAACTAGGAAAAGACAAGGAAGCATTCTACATTTAAAAGAAAACTGACCAGTTTTGCCTGGAAAACAAACCAACAGTGTATGTGAACATTCTGTTGGTAGGTGAGCTACCTAAACTTGCTAGGCTTCAAATCAAAACATTAAAAAAAATTGTTTCAAGAACATAATGAATAAAAATGGAAATCAAAGACTTTGCCCCACCCAAAAGTGATACTTTCATGCTTTTTCCACTGTTAAGACTGTGACTCATCTTCCAGGTTGTTACTCTCAACCTAGCTCTGTGATTGAAACTTCAACTGAGTAAATAGATAATATCAGGTGGAATATGCTCAAATTCTATCCGTCATACCTAAAATTCAACTTTCATATACAATTATCTTTCGTCCCTCCTCCAATTTTCATACCTTTTCTGTGAAAGGCCAATCCATCTAGTCTTTGCATTTTCAGGAATTCAATCATTCAGTATACCCCCTCTGTGATCTGAATCTTCAGCCTCAGTATGTCCTTCATAGGCTGCCATGTCCTAATAGTGTCCATTGGAACAACAGTGGCAACTACAATAAGAGAACTTCTGGATCCCACATGACTTTCCAGATATCCACCTGACAGTTCTCTTACTCGTTAGTAAAATTTCTTAAGAAAAAAAAAAAGGAAACTAAACACATCCTATTTCTTCAGCTCTCACTCTATTGAACACCAGTTTTTGCTCATGGTATTAAATGTAAATGATGCTTTTTAGGTTCTCATCTTGCATGACCTCCCCCAGTCTCTGTTGGATTGTCTACATTCCTACCTGGCCTCTTCATACAAGCATTCCTCAAGTCTCCATATTGGGGCTTCTTTTCTTCTCATTTAGCATTCTGTCCCTGAGCTCTCTAACTTCCTGCTGCATCAGATTAAAAAGGACAGGACTGAGCGCCAGATTCAGGTCAGGGCTCCAGCAGTGTCAGTGGGATTAGAGAAGAATGAGAGTCTAAAAATTTCTCCAGGCCCCCATGGGAGTGGGAGTGAATGCAAAACAGGAATCTAGGAAAAATCATGGCTTTGGTCTAGCCTTAATCCCTGGGAGGTAGAATCACTGGAAGAAATCTGTCATAAAAATAATAGACTTTGTTTTAGAGAGGTTAATTGAAGAAATTAGGTAGATATCACTACCCAACTATATATGATTAGTTTTTAGTGATTTTTGCCTATACAGAATTACTAACAACACATTATCAATTATCATAAAAATGAATAGAGACCAAACTCTCTTTCTATTAAAAATAATAGAAAAGTAATCTTAAGCATCAGGATGGTAATACTGATAATGTGTATTTATAATTTAATACTATATAAAACTGTGAATGCTGTTATTGCACTAATAAAATTGAAAATCACTGAGGCAAAAAAAAAAAAAAGGAGCTGGAAGCAGTCGCAACATCTGAATTATCCATTATATCCTTTCTCTGTAGACTGTGAAAATTAGGGCAAACTGGTAGGACATCATCTGACCTGACATCCATTTTCTGAACTAAAAATAAGGTGATTAGATACATGTTTTGATGTAAAATCATGGGTTATGTCAGCATACCGAGCAGGGCACTATATTCCATGGGTACTATGAATATAAAGAATAAGTGGGAGATGTTGATGAATATAAAAAAATAAATGGGAGACTGATTTTGAGCAGTCTGTGACCAGGCTAAGAAAAAATGAGTTGCTCCTACACCACAGTGAGTCATATAATTGTATTACAAATCAAGGCCAAACTTTAATGACGCACACATTTAAGAGGGATGATTGTGCTTTGTTTAAAAGAACCCCAAAACTGAGGTTCAACAATGAGCACATCATAAAAAGTGTGCAAGCTAATTCAAATATCTGGCCTCCTCTGCTCCAGTAGATTTAATTAAAGTAGAAGAAAGATTGAGAGCATATATGCTCTCAATTTTTATGTACAATTGAAGATAGATGTCTATCTCCACTCTTCTCTGAGTTTTAATATAATTTTTTTTTTTTTATTTTTTATTTATTTATTTTTTTTTTTTTTAATTTTTTTTTCAACGTTTTTTATTTATTTTTGGGACAGAGAGAGACAGAGCATGAACGGGGGAGGGGCAGAGAGAGAGGGAGACACAGAATCGGAAACAGGCTCCAGGCTCCGAGCCATCAGCCCAGAGCCCGACGCGGGGCTCAAACTCACAGACCGCAAGATCGTGACCTGGCTGAAGTCGGACGCTTAACCGACTGCGCCACCCAGGCGCCCCAATATAATTTTTTTTAAAAGAAAGGCTTTCATAATTCCTGAAACATGTCAGAAAATTTAAAGGTATTCTCCCAGGTACAAAACTTACAGAACTAGGTTGAAAGAAGACCCAGAGGCCAAATCCACTTCAATGTAAATTGGGAATTAAGTGAAATAAAAGCAAATAACAATATTAACACCATTTAACATGGGTCATTGCCTTTGACTTCTTAGGCCCTGGGTATGAACTGCTTTGAAAAAAGATAAAGTAGGAGATAATATGGTGCTACATCTAACCAGTGCCCATCCAGCATAGACAGTGGAGACCTGGGCTCTTCCCCTGGAAAGGCAACATCCCCACCTTATTAATGTGGGCTACAAAGAAAATACAAAAGTTTTACCAAATGTGAGGGTAAAAGGATATGTACCAGTGTATTTGTTATTTGGTTTTCCTCATAGTATACTGTCCAGTGTGTACTGGGACAGAGTCTAATAACTTTTATTTTTTAGAGAATTCCAAGCAAATTAATCTATGCTTGTTGGAAAATAGTAGATTTGAATATAACCGGAATGAATAGAAATAGGAATCCAAATTTGGCTCATGAAATATTCAGTATTGAATGAATATGAAATGAAAATATTCAGTAAAATTTCAGTAGTAAGAAAATATGATATTCCAGAGTCAAATAAAGATAATATTTCCAGAAAAAAAAGTTTGCTGTAGAGAATATATTAATTTTTTAAACGGCATGTGCCTTGTGTGCCCAAAAACAATTGCAATAAAACATGGACTTTATGAGATCAGAGCTGAAAATGAGTCGCTAGGACCTGAAAACGATAGGGTGAATGAGTTTACTGAGATAATGGTGGAAATGATGAGAGCTGGACAGTATAATAAAGAATGTAAGTAAACTATAATGTTATAATAGAATTAAAAGTGACATTAGGGTAGTGAAAATAGAAATTAACATGAGACAGAAAACCTAGTGAAACATAATGAATAATTTATTAGTTACTAAAAAGAAAGGAGATTAAAAATAGACAAAATTATGTTTTCCGAAGAAGAAACTAGTAACATTATAATAAATCGTAATTAAAAAGATAGGAAAAAAATAAGCAATAAACTTTACTTAGATGACGAAAACTCTGAATCTTTAGAAGGAAAGAAAGAGTTCATTATATTCCAAGTGATTTAAAACCAACATGTAAAGAAACCACTGTCGCTCAATAGAAAAAAAAATAGCACTAAGCATAACTGACTTTGTAAATATAGCAAATCAATAAATTGTGTCAAAAAGCTACAGGTGAAATTAATAATAAAGGGAAGTAAAGAACATAGAAAAAATAAGTTCATTATTTTACATCAAACAGAATAAGAAGATCATATATCAATCACCATTCAATGTTTACAAAATGAAACAACCGGGTAGAAAAGTAAAAGCTACCATCATCAAATTAAAAATAGGATATATAATGTACAGATCACAAGAGGAAATTAGAGAAGCATATTTTGTCTTTATAGCAAAAGATTGAAGAAAAGCACATCCAGGTAGAAGAGAATAGAGAAACAAAGAAACAAGAAAGAATTAAGATGAAAAAGTAAGACGAAATGAAACATCTTTAATTAAATTTGCTAAAAGCTTCATTAGAATAAAAGACTCTCAAATTCAGTAAATGTGGTAGTTTTAAAATATAGCCACGGATTTTTCTGATAATTCTCTCTTAAAGAAGCAAAGCCTCATTCCTCCCCTCAAGAGTCCTCTGAACTTAACAACTCACTTCTAACAAATAGGATCAAGCAGGAATGATAGTGTGTGACTTCAAAGAACTGGGTTATAAAAGGTACCACCACTTCCTTCTAATTCACATCCTCTTGGATTGCTGGCTCAGGAGGAAGTTGACTGTCCTGATAAGAGAGCACTAAAGCAGTGCTGGAGGGGCTCACCAAGCAAAGAACTCAGGTGGGAATGAACCATCCTGGAAGTGGATCCTCCAGCTCTAGTTTCTGATTGCTGCCACAATCTGACTGTAACCCTTTAAGAAACCCTGAGCCAGAACCGCCCCGCTCAGCTGCTCCCAAGTTCCTGACCTGGAGAAACTATGAGATAAGGAATGTTTGTTGTGTTAAGGCGCCAAATATCGGAGTAATGTGCTATGCAGCAATATGTGACAAAAGCAGTAAAACATACCTACCTATGTTCTCAAACACCTAGATTCTAGTTTCAACAATCAACCCTAATACAAGGGAGCAGATTGAAATGTGATATAAGAACTTAAGCAAATGCAAGTGTACGTACATAACATCAATGAGTATGAGCTATATTTCAACTTATATTTTGCACAAAAATGGAAGACTACTTTCCTGTTATACAAAGAATAAAAGAAACAATAAAGGTTTACCTTCTATTCTTGTGTTATTTTAAGTAATTCTTAAAAGCAAATTTGTTTAGGAAATCAACAGCTAGGAACACATAATCAAATAGAAATCATGAAAAACGCAATGAGACAAAATTTCGCTGCTCATTATTCATACCCAACTCGCACAAACACACACATATAAATACAGGCATACACACTGAAATAGTGAGCTATTTCTGCAAGTATATAACCAATGTTGCATTTTTGCTAATGCAACAAAGATGAAGTAAGTAATATGGTGGAGAGTTTGTGGTTAACTATCAAGAAAATATATAATTAGACCAAGTGACATAGCATTATATGTAATAAAATAAAAAAGTTTAACAAAGTAAAATAAAGTATTTGTCAAATGTTCTTCTGTTCATTGGGAATGGGAGTTAAGGACCTCAAAAACATAAGAAAACATAAAATAAAAGCATAAGGAGATGCATTAATTGATTTAATTCCATAAGCATTAAAACTGCTAAACATCAAAAACAAACAAAATTAAAGGGCAAAGAGAATATTGGAGAACATTTGCAGTATATATTCAGAAACATGTTAAATCTGTTTAAAACAGTTTTCTTAGAAAAATAAAAGAAGGTATATGAACATGCATGTTTTGTTTCCTAAAATAATGTAACAAATGATACGTTTCTTGTTGCTTTAATAAATACGTTATAAACCATTCCCTTTCAGTACCTCTACAGAATGGCCTGAGTTGAATGACTTAGAGAAAAATGTGTGCTCCAATGGAAAACTATGCATTGTCTATAGGACATCCCTCTGGGTTATCTAATTCTCATCTTTTCTTGTCTTTGAGCTATTTTACACCTGTGAGTTGTTTTATCTGTGGACATGCAAATTCTGTCTTGTCTGGTAGAGATTCAGTTGACTTCTCAACCACCCCCTCCAATGAAAAACCAGGTTTTCCTCCATTTGCAGTATCTTTCAATATTCTTGACCTATAAATGTATCTGTTCTTTGCATTCTCTTTATAGTATACAATACTCTTTATATGCTATCCTATATAGCATCTCCCTTCTTCCTTCATAAATTAATTTGTAGGAAAAAAAGTTAGGGTATATTTATTTCATATCTGCATTATTGCCTTAATTTTATCTTTTTTGAAAAAAATTTTTTAACAACAATACGTTTGCTTTAGGAAAACAGTCTGTTTACCTTCAACTGATCATCATAGATTATAAATAAATACAATGTTTTCAGGTTCTCCTTGGGGTGTCTTCATGTTAAACCAATGAATTATAAGTCAAATAATTATACCAATAATTATAATTTGATAAATCCTTATTCTGAGTGGTAACCATACACTCATTTTATTAAATTACTCATGAGGCTGCTTTGAGCATTGCTTAAGCTTGTAACACTGATGCAAAAGAAGATAGACAAAAATAAAACATAATCTTTGCCCAAGGGGAAGTTAGAAACTAATGAGAGACCCAGCAATTAATTATTATCTGTACATATTAGATAACTCTTCAATATTTGCTTAATAAATGGCCAGTTAATAATGATTCAAAAAGTACATAAGGAGCGCTAGCATTGTTTCCTGGAATTTTAGAGGTAGATAAAGGTGACTGGTCACAGGAATTTTCTAATGGCAAGAAAGGCTTTTGAAATTGGCTTTTGAAATTCTTTGATCCAAGAATGGATAAGGTTTGAATAGATGGAGAGGATGATGGAGTGTTTTCCAAACAAGGAAACAATGTGAACAAAGAAATCAGGGTAGGGGCTCCTGGGTGGCTCAGTCAGTTGAGCATCAGACTTCAGCTCAGGTCATGATCTTGAGGCTAGTGGGTTTCAACCCCACTTCGGGCTCTGTTCTGACAGCTCAGAGACTAGAGCCTGCTTCTGATTCTGTGTCTCTGTCTCTCTTTCTGCCCCTCCCCTGCTTGTGCTCTGTCTCTCTCTCTCTCTTTCTCAAAAATAAATAAACACTACAAAAATTAAGAAATCAGGGCCGATTTCACAGAATATATCTAGGGAATATCAAATGACACTTAGAACACATCCAATGTTTTCATTTGGGGTACTGCTTATTCATTGATTTCTTTACTGCATATGCATATATTTGCTAAGCATTTACAATGTTCTAGGCAACTTTTCCAGGAAAGGAGGATATAATGATGTGAACCAGACATGCAGCTCCTGGCTCTCATTGTTTAAGTTCTAGTAGGGCAGACAAAGAGTAAATACTTAGATACTTTTAGGGTGGTATGTGCTACATACTAAAGAAAAATAGAATAATAGAAAATGACCAGAGGCAATGGCTATTTTAGATATCCAGGGAGTTTCAGACAGTTGAGAAAATTTCCTTAAAGTGGAAGAATTTTACCTAAGACCTGAATGAGAAGTAAGCAAGAGTGACTGGAAACTGAAAAGTGCAGAGACACAATGGGGAATGAGTGCAACCAGATATAAACAAAGGAGTGTAACTAGTAAATGTTGAGCAACACGAAGGGGTGTAAAATTGAGTGGAAGGGGAAGGTAGGGATTTGTGGGAGGCTGAACAACAGCCCCCAAAGATATCCATGTCATAATCACTGGAACCTGTGAATGCTACCCTATATATATGGCAAATATGATTAAACAAAGGATCATGAGGCATGGAGATTATCCTGGATTATATGCTTGGACATGATATAATCACAAATGTCTTATATGAGGCAGGTAAGAGTCAGATAGGATTCCATAGTTTAGAATATTTTTAAGCTTATTTATTTATTTTGAGAGAATATTTATTTTGAGAGAATATTTTAAGCTTATTTATTTATTTTAAGCTTATTTATTTATTTTGAATCCCAAGCAGGCTCCATGTTGTCAGAGCACCCAAACCTGGGGCTCGATCCTACGAACATGAGATCATGACCTGAGCCAAAATCAAGAGTTGGATGCTTAACCGACTGAGCCACCCAGGTGTCCCTAGAATCTTTTAGATATGAATAAAACATTTGTATTTAGCACTAAATGTGACAAAAGAGAGAATGGAAGGAAATGAGGGTTAAAGAGGGAAAAGGAATGATC
Source organism: Neofelis nebulosa (assembly GCF_028018385.1). NCBI lineage: Eukaryota > Metazoa > Chordata > Mammalia > Carnivora > Felidae > Neofelis > Neofelis nebulosa. The sequence goes on along the minus strand of NC_080790.1, from coordinate 47,964,917 downwards.
AGCTTTACATTCTAAATAGTCATTCCAGATACTAGGTGGAGAATAGGATTGAAGGGGCTAAGTGTTGAAGCAGAGAAAGTAGTTAAGAGGCTATTGCAACAGCCTAAGGTAGAAATAAGGGCTGGCTGAAACATTCTGATACTAGCAGAGATGTAGAGAAGTAAGCAGGTCATAGTGGAAATGGTCTGATTCTGGATAGATTCTGAATATAGAATGAATTGGTGTACTGATGGATGGGAAGTAATGGAGAGAGAAAGGTATCACTCACAACTTCTAGCTATTTGACTTGAGCAATTTGCAGATGTTGATGCCACTTAGTGAAATGGAAGTGACCAAGGGAGACACAGGAGGGAAGGTTTGGGGTTGATGGCTATGGAAGCAAGTTAAAAACTCCATTTTGTGTGTATTAAGCATAAGATTATGGATAGACCTCTGGCTATTGAATGCACTGTCTGGGATTCAGGGAGAAGGTAGAGTTAGAAATACACATGTGCACATATACATGGTGTATAAGTTCATGAGACAGAATGAGGTTCCCTAGGGATGGATTACAAAGGTTGAGGTGATGGCCTAGAACTGAGCCTGGAAAATTAAAACATTGAGAGGTTAAAATCAAAGGGAAGATGCCAGACAAGGAGAATGGGAAAGAGCATGCAGTAAAATAGGAGGAAAACGAAGAGCCTATGGAGTTATAGTATCTAAGAGCAGAAATTATTTTATAAAAGAGGTATTTATATTATATATGAAATATATTAAAACCAAATCTATTGTCAAATATATTAGAATTAAAAACATATAAAATACTAAATGTATTAAAACAAATCAAAGAAGTGGATAATGAATTTGCTAACTTAGAGTAATTAATGACCTTGATCAAAATAAGTTTCACTGGAGTTGAGCAGATGGAAGGAAGTCCACTTAGACCATTGAGGACACAATGAGAAAGAAGGAAGAGGTGGTTACATGTGAGCAAGTGTTATCCATGGGTTTTGCTGTGAAAAGGACCAAAGAAATGCCATGATATCTACACAGTAACATGTTTTTCTTAATATTGAAGATGCTAGGTCATTATCTAATTCAATGGTTAAGGACACAAAGAACATAGCAAAACTAATAGATAGAAAAAGATTACAAGAAAACCTCCAGTATTTTAATATAGTGGTGAAGAATTTAGGATTAGGAGGGAGAAAAGCTAGTTTTGAATCTAAGTATCATTGCACACCAGATGTGTAATCTTAAATAAGTCACATAAACCCCTTTAGCATAATCTAATCAGCCATAAAAGGGAAAATAAGGTTAACAATATCAAGGACTATACTGATGTAATTCCTAAGAATTTGGAAAGTAGGAAATGGATTGCCTTTAAAACATAAACTGTTACATAGAACTAAATAAATTTATTTATGTATTTATATATTTATGTAATTTATACATCATATAAATATGTACATAGTAGATTTTGAAATTCACCTGCAGGAGACAGAATAGCTACAAAGCTAGAAGGATTTAGCAGTACTTTAAATAAACTTCATTAAACTACTTAAGAAATCTTGTGTCATTCAGAAGAAAGATTTGGCCAGCCAGAAAAGCAGAAATAAAAGGAAGGTCACCAGAGAGGCTGTTCATCACACCAATTCAAGTATCTCACAGCAACAAGTGTGCATTAACTATCATCTCAAAACATCTCTGCTTCCTATGGAAAGTCCACCTGTGGAATAGAAATGACTGTAAAGTTCTGTAACCAAGGGGATGTGTATTTCCGTTCTTGAAGGAAAACTCATCACAATCATGAGAGAGGCTTCTAGCTTCCTCAGGCAGGCACATTAAGCTTTGAATCACTCAGTTGCCTTGTTTTGTTTCTATGCTCACTCAGACACATCCGTCTCATGAAGAGAAGGTGCTGATATGATAGACCTTGTATTTTTCTTTTCTGTACCAGTAGTCCTTGCAGTAAATCAATAAAGTGATTTCTGATTTTGATTTGGCTTCTCATAGCGTTGGGTGGCAGAGGAGAAAAATGTGCTCATCACACTGACTTTAGGTATTTCAAGACCCTGTGATGTTATTTTCCATTTTAAAATAATAAACCAGAAAACTGGTGTATGTTTCAACTCTATTTTAGGTAGCAAGGGTTAGTCTCTCCAGACCTAATCGCTCCTGAGTACTTGAAGAGAAAGTTTTGAGTCTTAAAAGAGAAGGATCATATTCCAGAGGTTTGCCCTTATGGTTTGCTTGCTCTAATGTTTACTGATGGTGAATGCCCATTAAACAAAAGCACATACTGCCATGCTGCTCAGATTTAAGCTCAGTATCACAGGGATGCTAGAAACTACACACTGTGATGACTATATTTTGATGGATTGATGGATTGGACAGCATTGAGAAACTTCTCATTTGATTCCAAAAACGTGTTATTTACATTGACCGACTTTCCGATTCTTGCACAAAATGTATATGAGCATAAAGAAATCAGCCAACATATTTTTTTCACAGATTGTGTATTTAAGATCAATAGATTGAGTATTGATAAGATTACAAATATATTGCTCTAGTTTGAGGCAATTACCGATACCTACCAAGGTACCAAGTGCTTATGGTTGTTTTTCTCTCCTCTCACATCTGGCATTAAAGCCATCTCTCCACAGGAATTAGATAGTTATAATAATATTACTGTATTCTTGCTTTTTCTCAGGAATCAGAATTTCCATTTTCCACAGTTACTGATTCTAAATATAACAGACTAGTGTGGGAACACAATAGAACAAATGGAATGTTATTTTCAGAATACACAGGAAACTGTCATTTGTTTTTACTCTTGGGAAATAGAGAATAAAGGATTTGTTGCCTATGTTAGAAAAGTCTTGCTTAAGTGTTAACACACTGACTTAGGATTTAATAAAAAGTAGAATCATTTCTTTCCTCATTTCCTTATTTCTACCAATGTTTGGCATAGAATAACCTGCTAGGAGTTTCTTTTGAACATTGGATGATGTGATGGCAAGTGACTGCCTGATTGCCTGAGCATGTCATTTAGGACACTACTGAGTTCTCTCTAAATAGTTGCCACTCCTCCCCAAACTGCAGTAAAGGAGGAAAGCTCTTAAAGCTTTGAGAGGCAGAGGCTGTCTTCATCTTAGCTCCTTCATAACTGTATCTTCTTTGGGCCTCAATGCTGGATGTGTAGTGTCTAAAAACGGAGCAGTAATGTGAAGTGAAAGTGATATCATTGTAATGCACATTTCAAAGAGACTTAGTGCTAGTTCTCTTGACTTCATACACTTTGAAGTGTTCCAAGTACGAGACGATGACACTTAGAAAGAATCTGAAAAATTCCTTCTCAAGTGTTAGTGTAATGCTGCCCTTGGAGAGAAGAGTGTGCAGCTCCATTAGAGAGTTAACAATTTCTTACTACAGCTATTAAGTTGACGGTGGCACAAATGGTAGGTATCAGCGAATTTCCCTTTGTGTTTTCAAAAACAGACCTTTGTTTCTTTACTTGCAAAAGACACTTTCATTTAAGCTCATATGAGCACAGTGCCTGTTGCCTCTTCATAGAAACTGAAAGCAAATTCATCTTCTAGCTCCCAGCTTCTTTACACTTTGGAGCTATAGCAGAATGGAACAAATTTAACATGCCCGGCACTAAACCAATCGATTACCCGAATCCACCTTTGCAGTCTTCCTTGACCATGCCAATCCTCAATCCTAACTCTTGCTTCCTAACCTCAAATTTGCTGTAAATTTCTGTTTAATTCCTCATCTTTAATATACAGTCAGTCAGTAGGATTTGGAATTCTTTTCTATAGTCTCTTACCAGAGAATATGCTTATCATATTCTGCCCTAGACCCTCTGCTTTGAAGAGCCTAACTCTGTCCTTTTTTCAGCTGTGACCCATTTGACTGGTATCCATGGAGCCAACAGAATGAGCCCATTCCCAAACATACAATTCAGTAGCTAATAAAAAGTTGTATCTTTTGATATCTGATTATTGCAACTTTGCTATGACTTGCAAAATGGTTACCTCAAATCCATGATCCAAATAGTAATACTGCTTTAACAAACCTATTCACACATCATGAAAACCTTGACATCTGAGAGAAGGAAGTTAGAATGCTGCATCTCACTTCAATCCCTCTCATGAGATCCCACCATTGTTGTCACTAACTCCTACCCCTTCCTTCCTGAGAATTAGCCCTTCAGGGCTCCCGAGTTGCATCTACCAAGCACCTGTGGACACTATTAACTAGGTGCAATTCAGATATCATTTTTAGTATCTTTCTATTCTTCTCTTCCTCTTCCTCTCCTTCTTTCATTCTTCTCCTTCTATTTCTTCTTCTCCTCCTCTTCCTCCTCCTCCTCCTTCTCTTCTTCCTCCTCATTCTTCTACTTCAAATTTATATGGTTGCTCACGTTTGTTGCAGTGCAGAAAGGAAAGGTAATCTATATCTGACAAGAGTATAGTATCTTTGTATTGAACATACAAACATAGCCTTTGAGTTCAATGGATGTTAAATAATTTTATAATTGGTACCTTAAAACATTCTATTTTGTAGAAATCCCCAAAGGATTAATTCTTCCAGTGCTTAAAATATTTTAGTGACTTGTAAGATGTTTGGGGATTTGGATACACTGAAAACCCAATATTTTCTCCTCCATTAAAATAATGTAACATATGCTCCCGCTTTCTGAAAATTTTCTCTAGAACATACTGGCAGACACAAATTAGGGTTTTACACTTAAAGATGTCTGCACTGTATTTTATTTGATTTTCTTTGGTTTAGCATGCCTGAATTTCCTGTCACCAATTTGACTGTAAACCAGGTGGAAGTTTGTCTTAGGCTTCTTTGCATCCTTATTGAATCTCAAATATATGGAATGTGAAGCAAGTATTTTACACACAGATTCAGGTTGATTAAAGCTTTACACACACACACACACACACGCACACACACACACACAGATTCCAAGACATGGATTGCATTTCTCCTGATTTCCTACAGTCCATCTTCTAATACATTGTTTTAGTGCATCCTTAAGTGATTTGTTTCTCTACCCTGCTTAATGGGGTAGAGAAGGCTAAGAATTTCTTAGGTCTTGAATAAAAATTTGTTGAAAGATGATTGAATACTTTCACCTTTTTTATTTAGGTTTGAATTTTCTCAACATATATCCAGTTTATGATAACAAAGGTGTGTTAGAGTGAGTGCTTTTCAGTATGTACAGACTGAATTTTAAACAACATTCTAGTTCCCAAGTTGCTATTTTAAATTAACTATAGCTCGTGGATGAGGCAGTGGCTTGATTAAAAGCCAATGATAACAGCTCTATGTACTTAAAGACATCCGTGACAAAGACAACTGCAGGCCTCTAACTAGGAACTGGTGAAGGAAGACTAGTTTAGAGTGCATGTGGCTGCAGTAGAAAGCTGCAGGGGATCAGTAAAAGAGAGTCAACAGAACAAGCTGATTGATCTAACTCGGTGGCTAAAGGGCCCAGAGGAATTCAGACACTACTAAGTTGTTAATGTTGAGAGAACTAGACACATTCTGATACTATTAGCAAAATTGGAAAATCAGAAAATAGAACATGTTTATTGGGTGGAGAGATAATATCGTGGGTTTCCGAGTTTGCAGTGATTGTTAGATATCTAAGTAGAACTGTGTATGAAATATGAATCTGGAATGTGGGTGAGTGATTACGGTTGGAAATAACAGATTTGGGAGTTGTTTGACACAGAAATAATGGTTGAAACAATAAAAGTAAATGAACTCTGCAAGGGAGTGATCATAAAGGGTGAGGAGTTTTATTTTAAAGCTCCTATTTTCCTTTAAAAGAATCCTCTGTGACTTACCCATCCACATCCATGCAGCAAACTCTGACTGTAAATATGCCATTTGTTCTTCAACTTTGTATGGATGTTCTAAGTGGGTCAGAGTAGTTGAATCCATAAATTTATCTATACCGAACATATTTTATCTCAGCGCCGGCGAAAGTAAATTAAAAAAAGACTTAAAAATACGTCAGCTGTCCTTACATACAACGCACCTTTCAAATATATGATATAGTCTGATCATTATAAAAACTAGTAAAGGAAGGCTGATGATTGATTTTCTCAGTTTATATTTTGGAATATTCACTTATAAATTCATATTAGTAAATATATATTATCAATAAATATGAAACTTTTCATCATAAAATATGATGCTATTAATAAATACATAATACATTTTAATTATGTGAGCATTTAAATTTACTTAACTTCATCATAATGATTTCTTAAAGTAAACTTGTGATTACAAAATGTTTAACATGCTCATCATAAAGCATTTTGAAAATAGAGACAATTTTAAATTATAAAATTTAAAATACTTCCTTCTTAGAGAAATTAGGCAAATAATGTTTTGATATGTCTGTGCCTTAAATATATATTGTTCCTTTTAATAATAAATAACAAAAACATTTTTGGCATTTCTGACTTTCCTTTTTCTCTTTCCTCTAGTGCAATCAAATATCCTCTATATAAGTAATTTGCAAAGGATGTGTCATACCTCATTGAATAGATACCCATGATTTAGTTGAACAAGCCCATACTTTTGAACTTAAAAGGCAATTTCCAAATATCCGTTATTCTAAATAATTCTTCAATGCGAATCTTAGCACATAAAATTTGGTCAGGTTTCTCTTCGCATATATTCCTAGAATTAGAATAATGAATCATGGCTTGCAAGTGTACTTGAGACTCCTGGTCCACATTCTTGCATTCATGCAAGATAATTCCAGGTTCTACGAATGTTTGTAAAGTTGATACAAGCGATTTATGTTTTTTGGCCTGTGGCCTGGAAGATCAGACTTCTTCGACAGTTGTCGAAAGTATTAAGATTAGAGTACAATTAAGAGCATCTTCACCCCATTTCCATTTTCTGCTTGCTTTTTTTTTGAACAATACAAATACATTATCCCATCATACTCATATTCATCCTGTCTTTTAGATAATATGTCACTGGAGATGAGAATGCTTTCTCCATGTTCAATGGTTCAAACTCCTGAAGATTGCTTTTTAACTCTGAGCTGGGATTTGTGGGAATATCAAAATACTTGTTTTGTTATCTTATACTCTATTTTTATAGATGATACATCCATAAAATATATAGATCTCTTTGGAAAGATGATTCACATATAAAATTCACTAAACAGGAAAAGAAGAAACTCTACACACAATGTTACACAGCAGTACTTGAATAAATGCCAAATGAGTTAATGTCATTGTGCTAGTAGACCAACAAAACCCTTTTTTGGAAGACAATAAAGGTCCAATCTTCCCTTCATATGCAGAAAAGTTAACACTGGGAAGAAGACACATCAGTTAAATGCATAAATACGATATTGTGATTTATTTGAAATATATATCTGGTCATCTAATGGCCAATACGTAGTCTTCATATATATTTGGTCATTGTCCATGGTTCCTGGCTCACAGCTCCCAAAACCCTTAGAATTTCCTAGCAATAAGAGCAATGGGAGCATTTTTTCATCATAATATTTCGACTCTTGTACTTAGTTCTTGAAATTGTTTCAGAACCATAAAGGTAAAAAGGGGATCTTGTTATTTATAATAAGCCTCTTTCCACTACAACTGGGTTTATGTTAACGAGGTGATTTTTGGAAAGCACCTAAGGAAGGGGGCTTGTTGCCAGGGGAGCCAACCCTGGATAGAAAGTTGGAGCATTCAGTCCCACCCTCTGATCTCCTGGAAGGGGAGGGGAATAGAGAATGATTTCAATGGCAAATGGCTATTGATTTGATCAATTGTGCTTTTGTAATGAAGCCTCCACAAAAATCCCAAAGGGTGGGGTTTGAGAGCTTCCAGGTTGGTGAGCAACATGAGGATGCCAGGAGAATAGATCACTCAGAGGGCACTCAAAGGCTCTGTGCCCTTTCCCCATATCTTGCCCCATGCATTTCTTCCATCTGGCTGTGCCTATATCTTTTTATAATTAACTAATAATCTAGTAATTAAAATGTTTCTCTGAGTTCTGCAAGCTGTTCTAGCAAAGTAATCAAACCCAGGGGGGAGGTCATTGGAACCTCCAATCTATAGCTTGTCAGTCAGAAATACAGGAGACAGCCCGGACTTGTGACTGGCATCTGAAGTGGGAAGGGGGGCAGTCTTGCGGGACTGAACCCTTTACTGTCTCCAGGTTACAGTGTCAGACTGAGCTGAATTGTAGGACACCCAGCTGATGTCATAATATTGCTTGTTGGTGTTGGGGGAAAGCCTTCCCTACCAGTTGGAACTGGGTACAATAATTTTTACCAAGCTATTTCAATGTTTAGTGAACTAAATGATTTGGAGGAGCTAATAACATCAGGATTCTTATAGCCTAACTCCACTCTCAAGTACATGTTCCATCAAAAGAAATAATCTCCATGGTAACATCATAACTAGGATGTAAGAGACCAATAATGCTGTAAGTTTACAGGAATCTTTCTTTGGTTTTTCATTTATCCTTTGCCCATGGCAATATATCCTCAAAATCCAGAACTTTATGTGTATTGGGCAAGTCACCTACGTGCTTAGACTAATTTTATTCTTTAAAAAATGAAAAAAACTGATCAAATCAAACATTTTAAAGATGTGCATGTCAATTATACCTCAATAAACTTGGAAAAAAATGGCCCTAAGAAGCGAACACTTCATGAAAACAAACATGGGTGGCTTAATATCTCCTAACATGTGCATGGATTTATGAGGTGAGAAACACTATATTTCTGTTTAAAAAAGAAAACTAAATCGGGGCGCCTGGGTGGCGCAGTCGGTTAAGTGTCCGACTACAGCCAGGTCACGATCTCGCGGTCCGTGAGTTCGAGCCCCGCGTCAGGCTCTGGGCTGATGGCTCGGAGCCTGGAGCCTGTTTCCGATTCTGTGTCTCCCTCTCTCTCTGCCCCTCCCCCTCTCTCTGTCCCAAAAATAAATAAAAAACGTTGAAAAAAAATTTAAAAAAAGAAAACTAAATACTACCTTGGATTTTCTTAAATTCTAAAGGAAATTGTAAATAGTCAGAATCCTACACAAAGAATATGACTCAAATTGTAAGGATTTCTAATTCCTCTTTGAACTCAGGAAGAGAACTTTCTGAATGAAAAGTGCCATATCTGGGTTTGGACTTACAATAATATTATTAAGCTTTAATCACTTGAGGCAATAAATGCTCTAAATATTTTAAATAAAGACACCAGGACTGTCCTCAAATTATGGGAGTATTTTCTGGAAATAAACACAATGAAAAAAGCAATAGCAAACTTGTCTAGTCAGTTGATAACTTTCACACTTATTTAGGTATGTATTTGCTTATCTATCTAAGCATCTATGATAAGATTTCCTGAATAAAGTTACTCCCAGGGAACTGGCATAAGCTAAGCCATGACTAGAAAAATAAGTTTCGGTGATAGCTATCAGGAACTAGATAATGATTACAGGTAAGAAAACAGTTGAAAATATTCTGGATGATTAATCATGTAATCTGAAATCAACAAGACCAAATTTAAGTGATAATTGTAGTTAGCAATGTTTTTGCCTTCCCAGAGTTATCAGAGAACATCTTAAATCCCAGAAGATATCCATTGTTCTCTCCCAGTCCTGAAGAGAAGGGTAGATGACATAAAGTTGGGGAGAAGCTGAGAGATACATCAAAAGGTCCTCTCCCCTGTCCAAGTATTATAAGAATTAGTTTTTCACGGGAAAAGAGGAAAATTATTAGAGGAATAAAATTGTTAGATGGTGTATTTGAGGGTAGTTTTTTTAGACTTGAGATATAATGAAGGATATGTGAAAAAATGAAAAGAAAACCATGAAAAATGAAGTGTAATATTTGAATATTAATTCCTCCTTATCAGTAGTATATTCAATATGTGACTTTGGCCCAACTGCATAACTTTTATGAGCCTCAGTTTTATTCTAAACTGAAAGACATTATAATACTTCTTAAAAGTATTTTTTAACATTTATTTATTTATTTTGAGAGAAAGAGAGAGCGAGCATTCGTGTTTGTGCATGAGTGGGGGAGGGGCAGAAAGAGAGAGCCAGTGAGACAGAATCCCAGGCAGGTTCCTCACTCAGCACGGAGCCCAACATGGGACTTGATCCCACAACCACGTATCATGACCTGAGTTGAAATGAGTCAGACGCTTAACCAACTGAGTCACCCAGGTGCCCCAAGACATTATAACACTTATGATGTAAGTTTGAAACGAGTTAGCAAGTATGTTTCAAAGGCTCTGGTATCTTGTAATTACTCAATAAATATTAGCTTCTTACTTTGTTGTTTTGCCAGTATCTTTGATCATGCCCATGCCTACTCCAGGACATTCTCCATGCCTTCCTGTGTTCTTTCTCATCTTTATTTTATTCCACACATCTTTGCAACAGCTCTCTTTTGTCTTTCACTTTTGTTTTCTCTTTAGTTGTAAAAGCACCAAAGATTATACTATTGATAATTAACAGTTAATGAACAATTAATATACACTAGAGACTATATTAAATGCCTTACATACATGTCACTTAATTCTGATAACAATCCATATGGCAAGATCTACTGTTATCCAAGCTTATACATAAGGGAATAAAGATTCAGAGATGTTAAACACATTCTCCAAAGTCACACAGCTACTAAGTAGCACAGGTGGGATTTAAATTTGCGAGTTGAAAATCCAAGATCTTGCCCAATTCAGTATTGATTGTGTTTCCCAAAGTCTAAGGAGGTAGATAAGAAGGTAACAGGGCTAAGGTTTATGTTTGGTCAGGAGTTATTAAGGTTAGTCTGGTAGAAATTGTTTTTTTTTTTTTTCCTTTCTGTACCAACAACTTTTTAATAATACAAGTTCTATTACTGCAGTAAATCAATTTTCAATATCATGAAATGAGAGGATTTCCCCCATATTGTATGCAAATAGATGAAATGTTAAGATGGGATCATTGTGTCACCTTCCAAGGTTAATCATCTATAAGAATTGAGGCAGAAACAAAATTTGGGAATGTCCAAGTTATTTTAGTACTATTTAAATTTAAAGTCTCAAAGTGTCATAAAAGTTACTAATTAATATACAGGAGATGTCTAATTATATTTACTATTCGATGTATGACACTGTAAGAAATGATTTTGGCTGAATTATCCAAAAGCTTATTTTCAACTTATTTATTCTGTAAAATATTTATAGTAGCTGTTTTCCTACTTCTAAGCCTGTAATTAGTTTATATAAGAAGGCTTTCTACAATGTTTAATGTATATCCCTAAATCAAGAAGGAAACTTACTGAGTTGGAACAAATAATGTAACAATTTCAAGTCCTGTCTTACTATTCTTCATGACAGCATAAAAAAAAAAAAAATCAGCTTGTAGAAACTAATTCTAATTTTGTTACCTGAAGTATCTTTGCAAATTAGTTTTGGAATACATTTCCCATCCCCCAACCAAACTCTCTTTCCTCCCTAGAGAAGCAAATTGCCACTCTACTTGAAGCTACTATGAACACTCATTGATTTCTGAGACGTTACAAGCAGTGTCTTCTCTGTATCACACCTGGAATAACACCTAGAAATATATGGAAGTGCATTTTTAAGTAATTGATGTTATTTGAATGAAATGATGTTCTTGAATTTGACAATCCATGGGAGGTGTTAATAAGAGCTCATTGATGGACTACAGGGCTAGATAAACCAAATGTCACTTTTGAAGTCGATCTGAAATTTAGGCAATTTATCCTGAATTCAGGATACCTACTTTTTGTTCAGAAAACAAACCCACCCATCCAATTTGTTTTAGTTTACATAATTATTTTGTATTTACTCACAACAATACCAGCAATGAAATGCATAACATTCATTCCTCAATAAAAAGGAAATTTGGGTATCATTCTGGGAACCAGATTACCTCAAGTCCTCTGTAATGTAAATATTCTGCACTGAAATATTTTTATAGAATTTTTCCCAAGGATATTTACCACAATATAGTGTTAATTATGAAACTGTTAAAAAGAGAAAAAGAAATTAAGAGACAGCGTGAGGAAAATAAGAAATGTTCTCAAATGATTGTTGACAACAGATGGAGAGTCAATGAGGTAGAGAGATACAGACATTTTATCCTCAAATGACAACAATTTCTGAAGGGAAAGTTCTCAAAGCACGAACACAAGATTGCATTAACTGTTCTAATCAGGTGTCAGAGAAGCCAAGATTCACAGAAGAGAGGAAAAAAATGCTCAATTAACTTTTTTTCTAACTGAAAACATTTTACTGACCCTAAATCCTCAAATAGTAATCTTAAATCAGTAAGTCAACAGTGAACTATTTTTACTATATGATCACTTGACAATTTACAAACAATAGATATTTTCCTTATAATTAAATAATTAATTGTATGTTCTAATCTGTTAAGCCTCAATTGCATATCAAGCTATCCTGGTAGATATTTTTTATCCTGTCATTTCCAATTAATAATGCCTATTTGCTAGAGTTGGTTATCCTGGAAAACCATGAAATATTACCCTAACGCAGTTTCCACTCAGTGGAATAGGTTATCTTATTTGGAAGCATTTGTTTGTATATATCATAGAACTGATAACTTTATCAAATAATAGTTCATTTATAAACACTTGTGAATAGTTTGGGTAATTTCTAAATATCACTTTATTATTTTAAATGCTGACTCTTGCAAACCTGCACAAAGGAAGTGTTTGTTCCTTGGATATGAGGAATATTCCAATATTAGTGACACATTAGGAAATTCTTGCTTTATCAAATGATTCTAGAATTCTGAATTCCTTTAATAGCTTTATTTAATAGAAATCAACTGTCTACTATATGCCAGGCACTGAGTCTGGCCCTAAGGAAACAATGATAAATAAAGGAGACCCAGTAGCTGTCCAAATATTGCTTGTCCTCTAGAAGGACTTCTTTGTTTATGTCTTTTGGGGGTTTTGGTGATGGTATTCTTTGGAATATCTTCAATAATGACAAAGCATTGTTTCCCCTTTGAAGATGAATTTGCCAATAATGGAGTATGGGGTAAAGACGAGGTGGGTTATTAGCCATTTGTTATTTTATTAAAGTTGGTGAAACACAGGGGCACCTAGGTGGCTCAATTGGTTAGCATCCAACTCTTGATCTCTGCTCAAGGTCATGATCTCTTGGTTCCTGGGTTTGAGACCCACTTCAGGCTCCATGTGCGGACAGTACAGAGGCTGCTTGGGATTCTCTTTCTCCCTCTCTTTGTGCCCACCCCCCTCACTCATACTGCTCTCTCTCTCTCTCTCTCTCTCTCTCTCTCTCTCAAAATAAACAAACTTAAAACAAAGTTAGTAAAACACATAATGATCAAATTGGCATTAACGTTTTGTTTTTTTTTTTCAAAATCATAGTTAGCTACAATGGTAGTACAAACAGGTTCTAAAGAAAATTGCAAAAGTAACTTCAAAATTGTTTAGGCAAAGGCATCCTCTCAGAAGTTGTCCTCCACAAATCCAGCCTTTTAACAGTAGTAACAGAGCTATTCCTTCCCTTTTCTTGTGTATCCCAGAACACAGTTTTCTGGACACCCAAAAAATCAGCTTAAGTGTATTTGATGGAATGTTCACTATCACCTGAGAAGGGTGTGCAGGGATATTAGTGAACGTCAAACTTCTATCTGCTGAACCTCACATATGGAAGACAAGCCCATAACCAAAACCCCAAACCCAAACCAAACTGAACTGAACCGAACCAAAAAAACCCCAAAACTGATTTTACTTTTACTGATGCCCTCCCTAGATATAGTTTTCTATTTCCCACTAAAACAAATAAAAAAAAAAAAAGAGAGAAGATGAAGTTAATATTGATATCTGGATTCTTGTTTCTGATCATAAATTTGCCATCTCTCTGACCGCACATCCAGGAAAATGTCACTTTCAATTTATTGTCTTTAAAAGGCCTTTGTAACACTGGGGTCGGATGGGAATTCATTAACTATGAAATACTTTAAAATCTTCAACTTTTAAATGCTATGCAGTTATTACTATTCAAGACACACAATGTCAGTAAAAAAAATTCAGGAGGTTCAGAGTCAGTCTGGCAACCTGGACAAAGGGAGATGAAAACTGTACTGTGGGCAGATGATAAAAACATTCAATATAAAAAGGCATATGCTCCAAAAAAAAGGTAAGAAGTATGTAAACATTCATAAAAGACATACTAAAAATAGGTAATAAAATATCAAATATTCGACCATAATATAAACCTTAAGACATATTATTTTCACATTTCACAGAAGCAAAACTTAAAACTGATAGTGAGACTGTGGGAAAATGGGGCTCATACATACGCTGTTCATAGGAGGCAAACTTTAGACATTTCTTATCAGCAATTAAGCATTATTTATCATTAAAACTTTATTTGGACTTTAGCTGCAATGTGGCAATTTATGCCAATACATTTAATACCTCTCCTTGCCATATTCCATTTGAAATGGTATATAAGTAAGGAAAATTTTGTAAGGGGAATTAACCTTCTATCTACCTTAGGGGAGACTAGCTAATTTTATAAATATATAGTTGGAATTGGCTTTTCCCTCTGTGGATTCAGATGCACAGAGAAATTTCTGTTGCTTAAAAATTGACCCATCGTCTCAAAGTGATGCTCTGAAATGAATAAGTTTACGCATCGCCACTGTTTTTGTTTTTCTTCATCAATAACGTCAACAACATAGTGTGGTCTTTTTTTTGGTATCCATTTCCAACTGACAGACAGGTGACAGCCATTTTCTTTTGGACACAAATAGATATATTTAAGTGAGGAAAAAGCAAAGTGAGAAAATGGGTCTGGGTGCAACCACAGTCCTGTGACTCTACATAAAGTAAAAACATAATCTAGAAGCCAGGGAAGGAATAAAAGAGGAAAAAAAGGTGGAATCAGAAGATTGTTGGAGTGTGATTTGTAGATTTTCCAGACTTGGGTTTTTATATTTGGCTTTGAAAACTTGTGGATGGCTTAGATTTAACATGTATTCCAAAAGCATCTAAAATTCCTTATAATATATATATATATATAATAATATATATATAATATATAATATATAATATATAATATATAATATATAATATAATATATAATATAATATATAATATATAATATAATATATAATATATATATATATATATATATATATATATATATATACCTTTCAGGTAAGGCTTTTAACTTCATTTTACAGAAATGGAGAGTAAGATCATACAGAAGTATCTGGAAAAGTGGAGCCTGAAGCCCAGTGCTTATTAATGAACAACTGGAAATTTCAATGACTGGATATTTGGTGATAATAGTACTTTATAAATTTTACATCTGACAATATTTTGATTATGTAAATAAAATGAGTTCTCATTTTGGAATTACACAGTAAAATATTAACAGATGAAATGACATGACTTCTGAGAGTTATTAAAGTTAATTTGGAGGAGGAAGTTTGGATGGGAGTGAGGCTGGGCCAGGAATGGCCAGGACTGATGGTAGCCGAGTTCAGATGGCAGATAAAGGGGAATTTATCACACAAAACTATTTTTGTACATGTTCAAAATTATCCATTATGAAAACTTAAAACAGCATCAATACTAAGTCTTTCTGTCTCCAAAACCCATGCTTTAAAACACCCACAATAATTTCTTTATTGATATTTACTGGAAAAAAAATCACTTTTTCTGTTTATTGGGAACTGCATAATCTCTCCTCATTTTTTTGTTCCCTTATCTATGTCAGCGAAAGTTAAACTATTTTCTTTAGTACTTTATAATTTAGTTTTATTTATTTATTTATTTATTTAGAGAATGAGTGGGGGGGGGGCAGAGAGAGAGGGAAGTTCAAACAGGCTCAGGGCTGACAGTGCAAAGCCACAAAGCCAGACGTGGGCCTCAATCTCACAATCAAGAGCCTGATGCTTAACAGACTGAGCCACCCAGGTGCCAATATATAATTTAGTTTCTTACTGAAGTTTAGTAAAGAAGCAAGCAAACAGACAATGTATCATTTCCAACAATGTGGGTTAGAGTCAGAGTTTCATGGTAAAAGTATGTTACCATCATTTGTTTTGAGAAGGAGGGTTAAATTGTTTTAGGAAAAAAAAAGACTATTTGATTATAACGTCTCTTTTTTTTTTTTTAAACAGTTTTTTTTTTAACGTTTATTTATTTTTGAGACAGAGAGAGAGCATGAACAGGGGAGGGGCAGAGAGAGAGGGAGACACAGAATCAGAAACAGGCTCCAGGCTCTGAGCTGTCAGCACAGAGCCCGACGCGGGGCTCGAACTCATGGACCGCGAGATCGTGACCTGAGCCGAAGTCGGTCGCTTAACCGACTGAGCCACCCAGGCGCCCCAGATTATAACATCTCCTAATCCCCAAGTCCAAAGTCATAGACTATCTTACTTAGTGATGGATCATTGTTGCATAGAGGTTTTAATGAAGAAAAACGGTATAATGCTACCAAACTGAGACACATTGTGCAGTTGATTTCAGCTTAGAGGTTACTGGGTCATTTTTTTTTTTTTTTTTTGAAACAGAGTATGTTCACTTCATTTTGAGAAACAATAATAAGATTCTTTTGTTTCCCATCAGGAGGCAGTAATCAGAAGGAAGGAAAAGCATGCTGACAGGGCTTGCTTTAGGAAGAGGTAGGTGTATGGTGGGGTTGCAAATGTGAATTCGTTTTGGTGGTGCAAGTGAGAATCCTGTGCCCCAAATCTATCGCTTTCTTTACCATATTTCAGTCTGTTTTGATGTCAGAGAATTAGTGCCCTGTGATTAAAAAAAAAAAAAAGTCTGAATGTAGGAAACTTGACTAGAAAAAACTAAGCTACAATCATAGTAATAAAACCAATGCGTACAACACAATTGAAAAACAACAGTAAGACAGTGAAAGTGTGTAGAACAAACGAGAAACAGAGCAGGGTCTGATGCAGTCTGGAGTGTGAGTGGCAGCTCCCCACGGACCTCTGAGGAAGAATCCTCCCAGGAGGCAGGCCTCAGCTGCAGGCCGTAGGTGCACAGTGGGATCAGGTCCTGTGAGCAAATGCACGAAGATGGAGGGAATATTGAAGACACGAAAAATACATTCCTTAGCATTCTGGTAGTTTTTGATAAGATGCAAGTACTACCTGGGGAGCTAACATCAAATTCTTTTAGTCTTTTTTATCTCAAAAATGAAATGGCTCTTTATAAAATTGTCTATGTGACAGTGTTCTCCCCATGAATGGTGTAGAAACAAGTGGAGATTCGAAATGGAAATAAGAGAGATTGAGGTTCAGGGTTCTAGTGAGAAAGGACTTCTCAGAAGCTAGTCATCATGGGAAAGCACTGGAAATCTGGAAGAAAGCTGATAAAGCAGGGAAATAATTCCAAAAGAGCTATTGCAGAGACTGGGGTGATGTGAGTGAGGCACCAGGGGACAAGATTTGAGGAGGCACTAACTCTCAGGGGCTGACCCCACACTTCTGCCAACCTGCTGAAGACTTCCTTAAAGTTTGGGCCCTAGCTCCCTTACTCCCTTCTATTTATCCTGGTCCAGGTATCATGGAAAACAAAAAAAACACCCTCAACTAGAGTAACTTCTTGCTCAAAACTAATAATATGTATTCTGGATAATTACAAATGGACAGATTTTATCAGGTTGATATTCCAAACTGATATTCCAAATAAATTCTATGCATTTCTAAGAATAATGATGGTAATAAAACTTCATAAAATAAATATATTGCTAATCATACTTCTATAGAAGGTGACTTTTAAAAAGGAATCATAGGTTAATGAAAAATAATCATGCTGATCAGTAATCCCTATCCAATTCTTCCTTAGCAAATAAGTTTAAAGAAAGTTTCTTACATTTTAGACCAAACCAAAATACCTTATTAACAAATGTTTGCGAGTAAGTTATAATCTCCTTGTATTTGGGACTGTATCTTAAAATTTTGGTTGTTTCACAGTATTTAAACTAATGTTCAGCAATGCCTTAGAAGTTCAAAATAATATACCAAAAAGAAAAAAAAAGAAATGCTAATGATATATTCTTGTCATACAAAGAACTGATTTATAAGTGTATTTTGCCTTCTTCTCCACATGATTGGTGGAGGGCAGTGACAGGAGTTGACTCCTGGAGCACAGCTATGGATGATGGTGGAGAGAACTGTGTCCTCATGCTCATGGGGACAATCACTTGGTAGTAATGGATGATCAATTATTATTCCTTGAATTTTGAACTCTCCACCATTTTAGATCCTTCTCAATCTAATTTCAAAATTTCAACTTTCTGTCTTAGGGGTCTTCAAGTTAAACACATTATTCTAGCCAAACAAGGTTTTTTTGTGCTACCCAAAGCCTTTTATCCCATTTGCACTCTCATACCATATCTTTAACTCCTTTACAGCCATTCACATCGTATCCACCTCTCCAAGACCTACTGACTGGTCCATATGCTCCATAAAGAGATACATTTAATAGAAACGTAGTGAAAATCAAGGAGTTGTACATTGGATAAGATCAGAAGATGACAGCAAGGATCAATCACAGATCAGGATCTAAAATAAGTAGATTCAAATATTGGTAGCATTACTAATTGAGTAATGTTGAGCAAACTCATGCATAACTCTAATCCTCAGTTTTGTCATTTTATAGTTGAAGATGACAATAACTAAGATTCACAATTACTACAAGGATTAAATGCTACATTTCTTTGTGGTTTGGTTATTATTTAGATCATAATTTTAGTTTTATCTAATTTTGCCTTATTTTAATTTTTAATTTTTAAATTTGCATGTACTCGACACATATGTTATATTAGTTTTTCGTGCACAACAGTGATTCAACATCTATGTACATTATGCTATGCTCACCTCACAGAGGAGGAAATGGAAGTTATATCTATTTCTCCATTATATACTAAATACACTGTACATAGCAGGCACTTAACAAGTGTCACTTTCCTCTCCTTCCCTCTGTTCATCTGAAGAGTAGGACCCATGTTACATGTTATCGGATGTGTGTGTGTGTGTGCGCACACATGTAAATGTGCACATGGAGTCATAGCACCAACTCCAATATTATATGCATAGCTTTCTCAATAGATTCTGTTAATGTTTAAGTGGTTCTAAAAATTAAATTTGTCCATCCCTAACAAGGATAGGGGTAATGGAAAAGCCAAAGAAATCTAGAAATGGATCAAATATCACAACTAAGATTTATGGCATAACAATTTAATTTTCCATTTCTTATTGGGGACTCTCTTGAGACATCTAAAAGATTGACATTATTTATAAATATATTTAATCCCCAAAGCTCCAATTGATTTTGACTAAGTAGAAGCAGCCAGTTTGGGTAAGTCTGGAGCCCCACTTGGGCTGAGGGCCCAGTTTTGCTAACAGTGCACATTCAAGGAACACTGTGAGCAATTCTATTTATCTAAGAGTTCAGCCTCGTGCTTGGGTTTGCAGGTGCAGCTGTAAATTTCAGGTGATTTACAGAGTGGGAAGCACACCAAATCTGAAATTATAATGGAGCTCAAGGCTCACAGCATCTTTTGTTAGATGCTCCGGTTTATGATTTTGGGTGGGTGCCACCACATTTTTCTTCCAAGTGCAATAAAAAAAATGATGCCATTCAAGCTGAAAAGCTTAACAACCACTTTACCTTTATTGAATCTGTAGCTAATGTACTGAAATAGCAGGGGTTTTGCTGCAAATGTAATTTGAGTTTTTGTCTGGGCATCTCTTCATGCCTTAAAAATGGGTTTGTACTGAGCACAAGTGGGTTACCTAAAAGATCTAAAGACAGAGATACAGGGCTTGATTTTACAGTTGCTGATAGTTTCCCATCTAGACCCTGTGGGAAGGAAGTACTGGTTTAGAGATCATGGAGATTGAGAAGCCATGTTCTAGAAGTCATCCTGCTAAACGAACTGCAGCTTTAGGTTGTTGCTTAATCTCCCCAGGGATCAGTTCTCTTACCAACAATTTGACAGAGTCAGAGTTGATGACCTTCAAGCTCCTTCAAATTCTAGATGTGTACTCTGCTAAGGAAACTTGCATGCTTATTTAGTTAATTTGTTTATTTGACACCTTGTGTTTTCCTAAGAGCATTTTCCTGAAGTGATGTTATCTCCCTGAGATGTGGTAAATTTGATCCTGAATTACACTATAATTTTGACCCTATTTGCTAATCATTTACAAAACAATCTCTAGGATTGCAACTGAAAGTGGAGTATGACTGTGGAGATATAACATAACTCACTTTTACTTAAAGTTGAATTATGTTGCCTGTGCATGAAAGTTCTAAGGAAGCTTCATTTCTTCTAAATCCTATTCGCAGTAAACTACTAATTTTGAACATTTACTATCTACTACCTGTTATGCTAGAGAATTTCACCTGCATTTTTTAATGCTATCATCACAACTTACTGAAGGTCATACATGAGTAAGCAGTTATTGGATTCCAACGCCAGTCTTCCAATTCCAAACTTAACAGCCTTCCGTAACACATTTTCTATCAGATCGTTTCTCTTACTACGACCCAGAATAAACTGGAAGCACCATTCAACCTAAGCTCCTGCTATAATTATTGGTTCATTCCATTCTCAGAGTCATCTCCACCTTTTGGCATTGTTTCTTGTCCTTTTGTCCTAGACTACACAAAATTGACTTTTATGTTAAGATCCAAGTGATGCCCCAGTCCTCATCAGGAACTTTTAATAATAATCACATCAGATTTCATTTACTTCCTTTTCTGAATATTTTTAGTGAGTTTAGTCTGCATCATTTAGGATGCAATTGTATACTCTCATGTTATTATTTATTAAATTAGTGTTTGCTTACAAGCTCTCTTTGGGGAAAAAAAGCTATTTTTTCTGGTGAAACAGGTAATTTGTAATAAATATTATTTAATCCATTCATCCAATAAGACTCAACTTTCTTTTCCCTGAAACATGCAAAAATGAAACAGTACCCTTAACCCTTTGGTCAGATAATTCAGAGTGAGATGGGAGATACTGATACCCAAACAAATAAATGTAAATAATATAATACAATTCATGACCAAACTTGCCTTAAATGTTATTACAAAAAGAGATGTGGAAAACAGCTCCGTGGAAGGGATGGTAGCCTTGAGAACATATGAATGAGGAAGCTGGAAATTAATTAAAAAGAGCTTTTTTTTTCAGACGGGAAGATCTTGATATTAGGAGAAACAATGTATGCAAAAATGAGCATGAGTATGGTTTATTCTCAGAAAAAGATGGGATTCTGTGTCTTAGAGCAAGCTGAATAGTAAGAGATGACGTAAGATTCATTCATAACTTGTACCTGTCTATTGAAAGCTTTATGCTATGCTGAAAAATCCAGGCTTTATCTTGGGAAACGCTAAAGATTTTTCAGTTTTGTTTTGTGTGTAGCAGAACTTGGGTGTAATAAAATTTGGTGTTAGAGAGATAAGGTTGGGCACAGTGTGGAGGATTCGTTGGGGAGGAGCTATTGTCACTAATATAGTTGTGGTGAAGAAGGAGAGGTAAAAAATTGATTCAAGAGATGTTCAAGAAATATAATCAACAGAACTGATTGAATTGAGATAGGCTCTCAGTCTCCTAGATTTTTTTTTTTTTATACAAGTCTGCCTTTATTTCAACATCCAAATTGTTGAGAGCACCTGTCACCATCTAAATAGAACTCAATTGCTTTCTCACTGATTTTTTTCTAGGACAAACCAAACACTGGTCCTTGCCCTTTGGATATTAAAGCGGTCTTTGAATGGGAACACTGTTCAGCTGTGGACAATTTGTCTATGAAATGCTACCCAGAACATGTACTTAAAAGTGACCTCTCTACAGTAATATTTAAAATAGGCTAAATGGCAAATACTTGGGCACAGAAAAAAAATGTGTTAATTCTAAAGACGAAAGATCTTGAAAGTAGTACTTTAAACCCTTTTAAAATTTAGGTATGTGATACCTCAAAAAAGTGTTAGGATAAATCAAAGATGAAGCCATTTTCCAGAGGGCAAAGAAAACAACAACCCTCCCCCCCCCCCACACACACACAACTATGTTGGTGTTGTTCAAGGACAAATACAATTGCAGTATTATAGATGATCCTACATGCTGCTAACCTACTATACATGGAATCTAAGGGAATGTGTTTTCTCAATGCCACAAAATCAAGTTGCCTTTCCCTCCCAGTTGTGAATATTGTTGAAAAGTTTTCTCCATCTGCCTCTCCTCAAAGTTTCAGATGCTCATTTGCCTTTCTCTTAAAGAGTTCAGTACTTAAGAAAATCCTTCATCATGGTCTGCCTATAGTAGTAACCACTCTGAGTTGGCAATCTTACAGGCTTCCTACTCCACTTCTTTCCTAGAGCTAATTCTTGATTATGTTCACGGATACAATTACAATCTCAGGAGATGAGTTATGATCACATGAAGGCAAGAGTGGTAGAATACTTCCCATTGCCAGACATTTACTTTCTCAATCTCCTGTGCAGGTAACAGATGATCCTGTGACAAATATGGGCCAATGAAAAGTTAGCACTAATCTTTTAGGAGCCTTCAGAGAGAGCTTTGGCTGTCTGATGAAAGAGCCAGTCATGCTGAGAGTTTGCTTCACTTTCCCTCAACAAACACATAAATCTTTAAAATGAGTCATGATACTGCCGAAGTGGCAGTCACCTTTCAGTCACAAAGTAACAAGCACAGTGACTAACATCCTAGTCAATGAGCATGGTAGAAACAAAAGAATGGATGACCTGGGTCCAGACGCGTGCTGATAACCCACTCTCTGAGGGGAAGAAAAGAAAGTTTTCATTTGTTTTGTTTGCCAATTTTAATGGTGTAAATATTCCCACCATAGCTGTATTGAAACTACCAATCACTAAATATCCAGCACGCCACTGCCTGGGTACCTGATAACAAACACTGAGCTACTGAGCCTGCTCTAGACTCCCTACTTTAAGATGTCTCTCTCTATTTTTTTAATATTTATTGAGCACCTACTATATGGCAGTTGCTAGTCAGGGCATTTGAGACACGCCAGTGTGCAAAACAGAAGAAAAGATCTCTGCCCTAATGGAAGTGAAATTCTAGAAGAAAGTGAAAGACCATCAAATAATCATAGTTTATTTACACAGCTTATTTTACATAGGAATTATGTAACATTTAAAAAAAATTTTTTTTTAACCTTTATTTATTTTTGAGACAGAGAGAGACAGAGCATGAACGGGGGAGGGGCAGAGAGAGAGGGAGACACAGAATCGGAAGCAGGCTCCAGGCTCTGAGCCATCAGCCCAGAGCCCGACGCGGGTCTCAAACTCACAGACCGCGAGATCATGACCTGAGCTCAAGTCAGACGCTTAACCGACTGAGCCACCCAGGCGCCCCGGAATTGTGTAACATTTTTAAAGTTGATAAGTATTATTTAAAAAAAGAGAAAGAAACACCAGACTAGAGTAAGGAAGATAGAGTCTGGTGGCCAGAGCAGGCAAACTTCAGTAATAAATAAAATGGCCCAGCTAGGATGCATTGAGATGGTGACATTTCACCAAGGTTTGAAAGAGAAGAAAGATCAGCCAAGTGGATATCTGGAAGTAGAGCATTCTGGGCAGAGGGAATTATTAGAACAAACGCCTTTTGGTCAGAAGCCTGAGAGGCTTGACTGAGGAGTCATCAGGAACAAAGTGAACAAAAAGAGAGGAGGAAAGAGGGAACAGGCACAGGATCAGGGAGCCCTTGTAGGTCATCAGTTGTTAAGGCAGTGAACATCATTGCTGAAATAACTGGAGACGGTTACTGACCCATGTCTAGGACAAAGATTGATATTTATGAATGCCCTGCCTTATGCTCATTGACAGCCCTTTAATGCTAACTCCTGCTCCATGAGATCAATTTCCCCTTAGGATTTAGACTATTCCACAACAAAACATTTTGTCCCCTTAAATGACAGAGCCAAAGCTTTTAAAATTTTATAGATTTTCTACTTCATTATAAAAGGCAATGTTTGCTCTAAAATTTTCTCTTATTTGACAAAAGGAGAATCACATCAAATACTTCATAAAGTTTTCTTTAAAATCAAAACAGAGTTACAAACACATTCTGGGAACAAGTTACTGCTGGAGAAGATGCACTTCACTTACACCAGCCTCTTTTTGCCCTCCACACTGAGTTTAACGAGCACACCAAAAGCACATTAAAAAGTCAGATAATTTTTAATCGACCTTAAAATAAAAACTAGCAAATGATGATATCACCATGCCGAACTGTTAAAAACATTTTCTGAAAACGGAATGCAGATGAGCCTAGAAAGTAGATCTGAGAACATTAATTTGGAAGATGAGAAATCATCCTTCTGTTGCACATTTGGTCAGTGTGGGTCCGTGTGGGTCTGCGGGAGATTCATAATAGGGCCCCGTGGGACATGGCGCCTCAAGATACAGGAAATTCGGCTGTTGGAGGGTAAGTGACAATAGGACAACTTATTCGGATAAAGTCTAATCAGGAATATCTGAAAGTGGGAAAGTGAAATGAACAATTCATAGAACTACAGATGATCACTCTGGTAATCACCCAATCACTCTGGTAATCAAAGAAATACATCCAGAAAAAAATGAGGTTTTAAAAAAGTAATTTATATGTTTTCAAGTAATATTATGTTAGATACAATATCCCTATTGGTTGAAATGCTGGCTAAGTCTCTTATCTATATTAAATGTAAATATCTAAATAGGCACATCTATTACTAAGAAATATTAGGGCACACATATCAAAAGCATTATCAATATGCCTAGACTTTACCTTGGAAATTTTATTTCTAGAAATTTCTATTTCAGGGTTAATTTTTGTCTTGTGAAATTTGTCTGCAGGTGTCCTATTAGAAAAAAACAAAACAGGAAACAACCTAAATGTTTAATATGTTAATCCTTAAAATAAATTATGGCTTATTTATCAATAAAATATTTATTATCATTAAAAACAACATATACCAAATTATTTGAAAATATTCTGTACTATTTTTTAAATATATTTTGTTTATTTATTTAATTATTTATTTTTAACTTTTTTTAAATGTTTATTTATTTTTGAGAGAGAGTCAGTCAGAATGTGAGTGGGGAGAGGCAGAGAGAGAGGGAGACACAGAATCCGAAGCAGGCTCCAGGCTCTGAGCTGTCGGCACAGAGCCCAACGCAGGGCTTGAACTCACCAGCCGTGAAATCATGACCTGAGTCAAAGACTGACGTTTAACCAACTGAGCCACCCAGGTGCCCCTGTTTATTTTTTCTAATCTTTATTTATTTTGAGAGAGAGAGACAGAGACAGAGACACAGAGAGACAGAGTGCAAGCAGGGTTGGGGCAGAGAGAGAGGGAGATAGAGAATCGAAGCAGGCTCCAGGCTCTGAGCTGTCAGCACAGAGCCCAGTGCGGGGCTGGAACTCATGAACTGTGAAATCATGACCTGAGCCAAAGTACTAGGCTTAACTCACTGAGCCCCCAGATGCCCCTCCCTGTAGTATCATTAAGCTAAATGTGCTATATATTTGCTTAGTGTTTTTATAAAATATAAACTAAAGATATAAAATAAAAATATTAGGTATATATACATGTGTGTGTATATATATATACACACACATACATATATATATTTACATACATATACATATATATGTATATATATATGGCTGAAATAAAATCTATGCACTAATAAAAGAGGTAAGAATTGGTCATTCAAAAATAAACATGCATTTCTTCTGTTATAAAAATATTATGACAAAAAATTCATAGCAAAAATATTTCATCTTGTTAACAAAGTAAATTTTATACTGTCCTAGTATAAAAAATTGTTTCTACCCCTTTTGTTTGAAATACATGTATTTACAAACGTTATCTGTATATTATCATATAAAATATATTATAGATTCATATGTCATATTAATATATTCATAAAAAATATTTGTATCCAGTGAGTAGCTTCTGCAAGTTTGAAAACTCCCAGCAGAAATTTATATGGGTGCTTGGGTGGCTCAGTCAGTTGGGCAACTGACTTTGGTTCAGGTCATGGTATTGCAATTCACGAGTAGGAGCTGGCAGTTCACGAGTGGAGTGCCTATCAGGCTCTGTGCAGACAGCTCAGAGCCTGGAGCCTGCTTCAGATTCTGTGTCTCCCTCTCTCTTTGCCCCTCCCCTACTCATGCTCTCTCTCTCTGTCTCTCTCTCTCTGTCTCTCTCTCAAAAATAAACATTAAATTTTTTTTTAAATTTAGAATTACCAGTTTGCAAAGGCAGAAAACATGGCATATATGATTGACCATATGCATTTCATGATACTTTTTATTGTCTATATATTTTGCACTTAATCATACACTACCATATATTAGGGAAATGCAAAGGATATAGCATATGGGCATATGAGTTGGAAGACAGTGAGTTCTAAATCCAACTTTGTCACTAGCCTGTCTCTTGGCTTTTTGCACATCGTTGGAACTTCTCTGTGTCTCATTTTTCCATCAAGGGGCAATACTTT
Source organism: Neofelis nebulosa (assembly GCF_028018385.1). Taxonomy (NCBI): domain Eukaryota; kingdom Metazoa; phylum Chordata; class Mammalia; order Carnivora; family Felidae; genus Neofelis; species Neofelis nebulosa. Next base: position 47,938,358 of record NC_080790.1, on the reverse strand, counting down.
AATATAAATAACAATTACCATTTATTGAGTGTCTAATATGTACTGAGGTGTATTCAATGTGTTTACAGGTATTGCTCAGAACAACCCTATGAGTAGGTGGTAATGTTTTTTCTCTTTTTTTATTTTTTATTTTTTTTTTATTTTTTTATTTTTTTAAATTTTTTTTTCAACGTTTTTTATTTATTTTTGGGACAGAGAGAGACAGAGCATGAACGGGGGAGGGGCAGAGAGAGAGGGAGACACAGAATTGGAAACAGGCTCCAGGCTCCGAGCCATCAGCCCAGAGCCTGACGCGGGGCTCGAACTCACCGACCGCGAGATCGTGACCTGGCTGAAGTCGGACGCTTAACCGACTGCGCCACCCAGGCGCCCCGTTTTTTCTCTTTTATAACTGGGGAACTGAGGGAGAAGAGTGTAAATAACTTAAAGAAACAGTTAACAAGTGACAAAGCTGGGATTCTGTCTCAGTCTTTTAAGTCCAACGTCTTACATTCAACCCATACCCTTCACTTCCTCACGAAGTTGAAGATAATACTTTTCAGCCCTTCCTGCTTTATGTTTTTTTATATGAACTACAATTAAGATGACAATATAAAAAATTGCTTTGAAAAATATGTACAGTTATGTTTTAAATATAAGTTCAACAGCAGTTAGTTTTATATGGGCTGGGTTTGAAGACAATACAGTCTTTTGCTAGAGAAGAGCTTCAAACTGGTTTCTAAGACAGCTGTATGAAGAAAACCAAAGTTTTGAAATTCTGAAAATGAACTATTAAGTATCCCAGGGATTTGGGGACTTAAATTATTGGCTCATGTGAATTAAATTATCAAGAAACCAAGGTTTCAGCAACTCAAGAAATAGATATAAAACTGAAATAATAAAAATAATCTTTAAGGTGACAGACATCCACGTCTTCTGACCAGCACAATTTCCCTGTTATTGGAAATTTCCAGCTGACAATCAGTGTTTAGTTTATGAAGCAAAATGTTGATACCTTACTCAATACTTGTCACTAGAGGAATTGTTTGCTGTAAGGACTAAACCATCTTACCTACTGAAGAGAAAAGGAGTCCTGACAGAATTGTATGGATATCAATTGCCATTTTCTTTTTTTATTCAGATAAGTCATTATTAATGGTCTTTCAGTAGTTATGTAAAAATTATACTTGATAAAAATTTAGGATATGCTCATAGTGCCAAGAATTATCTAAGGCAGCACTCTGATGCATTGCTGAAGGAATCTTCCCAATTGCTCATTGACATTTTGTCTTTTTGTAATTTTATCCTCAAATGTCACATGTTTCCTCATTGTGGGAACATTTTGCTAGTCTGTTCTCGTAATACCTAAAATATGTGCTTATTTATTTATTAGAGATCAATGTAATACAATTGAATTAAAGGAAATCAGTTAAAAGTTGTTTAAAAGGGCATACTTTCATAAAAGCCAAGGAAATAGGTAAAGAGCTAATGTAAAATTTTGTTAAAAACAGCAACAGTGCACGTTCATATAACTGCAATGTGGGACATATGAATATATGAAAGTCAGACCATCATAGACATGTATCCCACAGGAAACCCCCACAAGAGTAGGACTCAGCTATAGTTTTCTGTATTTCAATTCTATTTTATCCTTTCTTACTAATTTTTTGTATAAAAAGCAGAAGAGAACAAAGCCATATTGATAAAAGGGTGATTTAAATAGTGATTTAAAACTTCTTTCTATGAGCTCTAGAAATGTAAGTATATTTCCCCAGATTTAAAATATTGTGATCAGCTGTTTCTGGGTAGCTCAGTTGATGAAGCATCCAACTCTTGATTTTGGATCAGGTCATGATCTGATGGTTCATGGGATTGAGCCCCACATTGGACTCTATGCTGATGGTGTGGAGTCTGCTTGGAATTCTCTCTTTCCCTCCCTCTCTGCCCCTCCCCAGCTCACGCATGTGCCCACTCTTTCTCTTTCTCAAAATAAATAAAAAAACACCAAAATATAAAAACAAAACTTTGTGATTTTAAAAAGGAAGAATCAGGGACCAGAAGGAAAGAGATAACAACTTGGTAATGAATGTAGACTAAGTATAGACTTTATATAAGATGTAATAAGATTAAGAACAGATAAAAGGTCTGATTATAATATAGAAATACTAACAAGTAAAAAGGAAACAAATCAAGTCACTTTCTCTTTGAAAGTGAATGACCCAGTTTTTACAGAGGAAATGGTTTTTTTTGAGGGTCAAAATAGGAAGATCTGACTATTTAAGTGGTAGGTACTTTTTGACAAATCATTTTGCCTCTTTAGGTATTGATTTCCATTTGTCTAAATTCAGACATATTGTATTATTTGGGGAATAAGGTCATTTTCAATCCTACCATCATTAATAATTTAATGATTTCATTAAATACATATTCTGTATATTCTTATATTGTAAAATTCTGCAGGAAACTATAAAGTACAGGAACATTAGCCCAAGACTAACTTTTAAAAAGTATTTTAGAATCATCAAAAGTCTTCCTGCACATCACTAAATGATGTGATTTTTCTTCCCATATCTGTGCTACATGTCACTTACCTCCAGGAAGCATGAAGTTATATTCTACTTCTCCATTAAAATGGTCTTGTTTATTCAGTTTCAGTCTCTTCCTGATAGTCCATTTGTTGTAGTACGTTGCTTTCTCAGCTCAAGTGTCAATGCAGTCTTTTCAACAGCCACAATCTCTGCCTTTTCCTGAGAAATTTGTGTTGGCCTTTGCTGTTCCTTAAACTTGACATAGGCATTGAAATCTGCCAGGTTGATGGGGTAATCATTTGCTTATTTGAGAAAAGTACTTCCCTACTTTCACTTTTCCTTTTAAAAAGGAATTGTAATAAAACATAATAATCCAGGTTATCAATGGTAATAAAGGCATTTAACATTTATAATTTCAAACAAGAGCATGGATGAGGATTAAAGAATTATGCTGGTTTTGAATTTATGACTCAAAAGAAAATCTGCTCTATGCTTAAATATATAATGACATTTATCTGAAGTAACACAGACACATATGAAATAGATCAATAAATCCTATGGGCTTGCTCTGGTCAGTCTAGGACCCAAAGCAGCCAAAGCAATGTGCATCAAATGAGGCATTCTTTGGCTGGAATATTTCTTCTGAGGATTCTCAGGCTGTTTCTATGTTTACAAGTACAAGTATATTCATATTGATCCACATGTACAGACACTTGCCTAGTTGGGCATTTAGGGAAAAAAAGTAGGGGTTTTTATTTTCACATTGCTATAAATAATGACATGCCCTTGTCCATTATTTCAATGAAATTAAAATCAAGAAAAATGGGCCTGTCGCCTCCTAATTCCTGCATGTTTGGGCTATTTGGTGTCTCTTCTGCAGCTTGTCAGGCGTGGTGGCATTGGGTGTTTGTACTCCTGGAGCAGGGCCTTCTCAGGTGAGAGTTTGCCCTTGGGAGGTGAGGAAGCTTGGATTAAATGGCAATTCATAGTCGCACTCAGAAAATGCTTTCTTGGGGATCTAGCGATCACTTGTTATTTGTTGCTTCTAACTAAAATTGCTGTGAACTATGCGCTTTATTCAGGGAAGTGCATGGAAGCAGTGAGAAAGCCAGTTCTCAGGTGGGAAACAAATGCTGAGAAATGCTATTGTCCTGAAAAGGTCATCCTAAAGATCACTGCTCTGGACCAGACATGGTAACAATAGATAGTAGCAGCATAACCTTCCTGACTAAAGGAAAAAAAAAAAGCTGTATCTGAGGAGAAGAAGGGGAATATATTATATATATATATATATATATATATATATATATGTATATATATATGTATACATGTGTACATGTATATATGTATAAAGATGGATTTTATATAAATTATATGTAAATACTATATATGTAATATTTTATATATACATATTTTATATATATATATATATATATATATATATATATATATAATAAAGCAATGATAACCTGAGAGAATGTTCTGTAGATGCAATTTCTCTGTTAAACTGAAATCTGTTGACTCATGTTTGAACGGTCTAAGGACTGAAAACAAGGATCTTATTCACATATATTTGTTGACTTTGAAGGAGAATTGGAGGGGCGCCTGGGTGGCTCAGTCGGTTAAGCGTCCGACTTTGGCCTAGGTCATGATCTTGTCATTCCCGAGTTCAAACCCCATGTCAGGGTTTGTGCTGACAGCTCAGAGCCTGGAGCCTGTTTCACATTCTGTGTCTCCCTCACTCTCTCTGCCCTTCCCCCATGTGAACTCTATCTCTCAAAAATAAAAATAAACATTAAAAAACATTATTAAAGGAGAATTGGAGCTAAAAGAGAGAAATGAAACTTTAATAAATGAAGACACCTAGCTGGCAAAATGAATTCTTATGTTTGCAGAAAGCCTCTTTGTTAAGGATAGCACCATCTGTATATTCATTTGTGTAGTCCAAAACAGATCATACTTCCAGACTATTTTTCTGCCCTCCAATTACATACTTTTGCCACCAGAGTGGTGGCAAATCTGGTGACTTAAACACATCCCACTCTGGACACTTCTATGTCCCACCTACCTACCACATTCATTCAAATTCTTTAATTATTTGTGAACTTGTCCATTTCCTACAGGCTATTATAAACTTCTGGGAAGAGAGAAAATGCAGCTACTAAGAGCCAGGTACTTACATATAATAATTCAGTCCTCACAAGGTCATGGTAAGACAGATCTGATTGTGAGTGTGTATTTCCATACCAGAAAATCAGCATTCAGAGGTTAGAGGTAACCTCCAGGACAGAGGCTAGTGTAGTAAGATATGGTAAATGAATCTTGAACTTCCTAACACTAAATTTAACATTGTTTTCACTGTACTTTGCAAGTGAAAGAGTTTTATATTTATTTACCTTTGATTCTCTCTTTTCCTTGCCTAAATTCCACAGTTTTTCAAATAATAATGTTCAATAGATATTAGCTATATACAAGCAACTAAAACACCCCCTTCCCAGAAATTAATAGAAAAATAGAGATGAATAAAGAGTAATTTTCCCTATATATTTATTACCAATTCGATGTTTAGCAATTCTGATGATGTAGGAGGTAAAGTAATCATATATTACAGACCACTAGCATTCAGGAACCTGAAATACACTGGGTGACTGAATGAGATCCAAAAGTTTTCACCTACTTGGACTATCAGGTGAGATTTAATCAGATGAAATTTAATAAGAATACATGTTAAGTCCTGCACTCTGATTAAAAAAAATCTATAAGACTTAAGATTTAGGCACACCTACCCTAAACTAACTCACCACATTTTAGTATAAGAAACCAAACATATTATATCCCAGTTAGAAGATGATGATTAGAATTTCTAAGTAAATTGTGAATAAGAAATTTTGCTAAGAGGATAAGAATTTGGGGGAAATTATGATAGCCTTCTTATAGCACTTTAATATGGTCATATGGAACAAAAATTAAACTAATTCTATTTGTTTTCAGAGTGGTGGGATACAGATGAAAAGGCAGAATGTAGAGAAGTTGCTCTCACTTTGGCCAAATATGGAATGAAATACCCAGGAGGTAAACATTTTTTCACCCCTGGAATTATTTATGTAGAGATCTAAAAACCATTTATTGGGGATTTTTCAGAAGTGATTTCAGTATCAGATGATGCTTATAATCCCCCCTAGCTCTTGATTCTTACTTGTGTTCTTTATAGTCTTGTGGGAGAACATTTTACTGGGTTCTTGACACATTCTCCACCCTCATTCCAAGGTTGAGGTTACCCCACTACACTGTGCTGTAGCACAAGCAATACTCATGTAGTACTTGGCAAACTGGTTGTCTTAAGAAGTTATTTAGCAGTGTGTGTTAAAATCCTTTCTTTACCTTTAGATTATAAGTTCTATGAGGGCAGGGACCATGTCCATCTTGATACTCACCATCTACCCACCTTCATGGAGGAAGGAGTCAATAAATATTAATTGACTGACTAATTACATATTACGGTCCTCTTTGCAGAAGCCACTTTTGGATATTCACTGGTAGTAAAAAAAAAATGAGTCAAAGGCCCGTATTGTATTGATGCCAACAGCACCATAAGATGAAGGGGATGGGCATGGTCACCTAGCTCAGTGGTCATTTTGAATACAGTTCATAAAATTAAAAAAAGTCTTTTCCAATGTAACATTTTATATTCCGTACCCAGTTTTTGTCCATCTTCATCACTTTATCACAGAAGGTATTAACCTTTTATCAAACTTATTCCTAATTTGAAGACATTTGTTTTCCCAGTTTTTTTTGGCTAAACTTTTCATTGAGTATCTTGACTCTCATGATTTTGAGCTCCCTCCCATAACTGCTAAGAGTTAAGATCTAACTATTTGAGAATCAAGAAGATCCCTAAGATATTTTCCTATTTTAAAGGAATGTTAGGCAGAAATACACATGCTTAGGACATAGATATTGATTGAATATGAGACAAAGGCTATACCTTTAAACAAAAGGGAGTAAGCTGTTATTATCCAATGACTCTGTTTAACATATAAAAGATGCTTTAAGACTGCCGCGTTGCATATTCCTGGAGAGTAAGAAACTGAGAGTTCAGTATACCACTTCCCATTAGGACAAATGTTTTATATATCAAAATTCCTATATTGAAATCATTTAAATTATTTGGAAGAATACCAGAGTGATCAATAAAAACCCTGCACAAGAATTCACTTAGCTGGAGTGAAAGGAGCAGGTGGGAAAGGGTCTCAGGACCATTCGACATCCCATCCCTTAATGGAAACAAAACAGAAGCACTCGATATTATTCCTTCCAGAGCAGGATGATGCTCTTGCCAAAGAATCCCAATTACCTCCCTCCATCCCTACAAGACCTATCCTAAGTGTAGGCATTAAATCCCTTTGAGGGGCACCGAACACTTCAGAAGTTAATTTAAACTTATCTGTATGCATTTTCACTGAGGAACAATCTCAGTTCCCACCATCCTTTTTGAAGTCTTGAAGCGCTCACCAACACAGAATGATAATGATACAGTGATCTCATTTCGAACATTTTCCTCAGGGTTTTCATCAGCCCTGCTGGTTACCTTTCTTTCCTTAGAGCAATTTCAATTTCCTTATGACTCAGCAAGCAGCATTTGGATCGATACTGTATTTTTTTCCTCTTTCAGTTTTGGATTGGCCCTTCAGCTTTTTATTTATTTATTTTTTTCTAACACAAACACACATCTAAAAGATTTCCCTTCCACAGGCAAACTTTTAAAACTCTGAACTGTATCTTTTTTTTTTAAATGTTTTAAATTTAATTAATTTTTTAATTAGATATTTTAATTAAAAATATCTTTTTTTAATTCTTGACTGGTGTCATGTTGTGTCACATCACTTTCAGTAAGTCTTATCTCTTTGTGTCCTAGCAGTCCACAAGCAAGCTAGAATGACAGACTCCGCTGACCAGCGAGTGCCAGGATGCAGTGTGAGGTCTATAGGCCAGGTTTCCTTGAGGCTTTGCAACACATTCTTCCAATGAATGCAAATGTGAAGGCCTTCAGATTGTGTTTGCAAAACAACTTGGACATAAATAACTCCAGGTATAAAAGATTTAAAGGTAAAATACCTGAGATATGGCCCAAATCCCGGAAATACTTCCACTGTTGACTTCCTCTGGATGTAGTTGGTGTAAATGCTAGGTGTGTTTGTTTTAATCTTTTGTTTGTTTCCTCTTATGAATGTTAAAAGTTAGCTGCTATAATAAATCCTTCAGGGATTTTTCAGTTGAAGAAATGTTTGCCATCAGCTTAATGTACAACTGATGCTACAGTGGTCCTGAAACCACAAATAACACACTCCCATCACTGCTCAAAGATTTCCCCTATTTGGCAGTGCCCCTTTCATAGGTAAGCACTAGCCCCACCTTGTGAAATAGGTTGCTTCTGTTGATTTACAGTTTTTAGCATTACGAGGCATGTTGTCTGGAATAGAACATATTTTTCACCGGACATATCTCTTCCCTGCAATACACCATGTACACATATACATGCACAATCCTTCTCACTCCATTTAGGAATAGAAATTCCATTTAAGTCCCGGGATACATAGAGTTGAGGCTTTATTGATTTAATTGGCTTTGGAAGTTTCTAGAGAGATCAAGTCCATAAGAACTTATTGATTCTTACTGCCAACCTAACCAAAAATGCCCTACTGAATCTACTCAGTTGTCAGACATTTCCTGTTGACACAGTTGTTCTGTCCTACAGGGGATATTAGGATCCTGGATAATGTGAATATCATAGGCTAAGTCAGGAAAAGATTATAGTCATCAGATGGAATTAAAGATTTTTTTTTTCAACTGAACTCAGTTGAGTTCTATAACTCTATATCAATCTAGTAAGCTTTTAGAAGTAGGTTCTCATCCCTAAATCTCCAAACAAAGCTTGTTTTTTTCTGATATTATTATTTTTTGCTTGGTTAAATTAGAGGCTCATGGAGGTATCATATTTAACCCAGACTATACTCCTACACAAGTATGAATCACATTTATTAAAATTTCAATATCTTCTATCTATAGACATATGCCACGGTCAGTTTTCAACAAATTTTTTTTGAGTGTGAACAGAATAAGAAAAAATATCTCTCATTTATATAGCACCTTTCAATCAGAATGTTCTTTGTACACTGTACATGGTTAATTTTTTTCCTTCAAATACATGCATTAAACTCCCACGGATCTATCAGCAATTTTGCAGGGCTATTTTAGGATTATGTTAGAGAAAGGCTTTAGCGGAATAAAAAAGCCTGGCATAGCCTTCACTCAACTTAAGGAAGTTCAACCTATTTTTATATTGTCTAGTTCTATGTAGAAATATTGCTAAGAACATAAAAAAATATCCAGTAGATTTGCAATAGGTTATATGTAGGAGGGAGCCTGGCCACTTAAATAGAGGAAAGCATAAAAATTTAAACTGAGTCAGACCCATATGAAAGAGGATGAAGATCTCTGATCATTCTGAAGATTTTTCTGGGCCGTCTTTTTTTTTGTTGTTGTTGTTTTGTTTTTTTTACCCCATTAAATTACCTTTTGTCCCTTCCCTATTCTCAAGTACCTGTATTCTCATTATACCTTTCCTGGCCACCCTCTTAAAATTGCTTTCAGAAAAGGATGGGGAATTTACTTAACCCTACCACAATATGCAGTTGTTAACAGTTTTATTTGACCTCACTGGGGTCTTGTATTTTAAAAACTAATAAAACCGTAAGGTAAGGAAGACAATTTCAAGTAGCCGGTTAAGGAGACTGAGGGTTCTCTTTGTCTTTCAAATTGTATTAACAGGCTGGTCACCAGTTTCATATATTTCTTATATTAAGCTTGTCTTAAACTTACAAATACAGACAGGCAAAACTAAGAAATCTCACGGGATGCTGTTTGGCTTATCCGGAGGCTGATTTGAAAAATGAATGAAAAGTGGGAAAGGGTAGATGATTGATTTTTTTTAAAAAAGGTCAGACCTTTTGGGGGAACATTAAAAAATGTCTGCCAATTCCAGATACGTACTTAAAAACACGGCCATTATTATGTATGATATAAATAAACTTAGACTATTAAAATTGAGATACAGTATAACTAAAGATCCAATGAATTTATCTTAGGAAATAAGATTGAGAATTATACCATAAGATTATATGAAAATTTGAAAGAAGGCCATAAACTAAAATAATAACCAAGAATAAGAAAATACTCTAGGAGAAAATTATATATAAATTAACAATAGTACTGATCAAGATAATAGTATTACAAACTTGCACATTATTTGACATTTTACACAAATTTACATTTATTCTCTTATAACATGCCCTTCTAGGTGAGCAATAGTGTAATCCATTTAGGACAGAAAGTGAGACATTTTCAATATAAATGGAAAGGAAAAAGAGATTTAGGAAGGCAGAAAACAATTACCTAAATTGGAATATTGCCAGAACATATAGATTAACAGTCCCATCCTGGGAGAAGTATCCTGAGATCTTTAATGCTCACTAGTAGCCAGGATCCTTTTCTCACCAAAAGACATATGATCTTATATCCTACTGGAGTCCTCCAGTGTTTCCTGCTTGCTCAGCATTTTTGCATACCAATGCCTTTTACTGCCTTCTCCAGGAAGAATATATAGTTTGCACTTGGATCTGTGGACTTGCTGAGTAGTCTGACAAGGTCTTTTCAAAAGGATTATATGGCTATGTCTCACAATAAGAGATATTATAACCCTCTCTGGCATCTCTCACCACGTCCTGTGAATTGTTGAATGATCACCTGAGCGTAGGAGAACACTCCATGCTCAGAGTTTCCCAAAAGAAAAAACTGGAATCTTTTGGATGAAACATTTTCCTTTGGAAAAAAAAAAAGATGAAACTCTTGAGAAATGTTCTGTAGCAAGTGCAGGTATGCAGCGGGTGAATGAATACTTTCCAGCATCTCTGCTTCTACTGCTAAGTAGAGTAGCAGGTCTATTCCTTTTCTATCACTCAGAGCTTTTATTTTTCTCCATTTGTTCACATGTCAGACTTACGTTAAGTTAAACCTCTCCCCTTCCCAAGTGATTGTCTTCAGCAGGAAAAGTCAAGAAAATTTACTGGGAATAAAGCTGGTCAACATGTCTATAATGCCATGGAAATTGAATGTTTATGGCACAACTATGTTTATTATATAAATGTAATCACCATACACAAGTGTTCCACGAACACTGATAGTCCAATGGTAAGATGTCAGGGTACCACACATGGAAATGCCTATATACACAATTTATACAATAAAGCACATTTTAACTGTCCTGCTTTGTATTAAACTTCATTCTCTGGATGCATCCAGAGACATTACTGGTTATGCTTGCAGAATTCTACATCTTACAGACTATGCTCTTAGGTGGCAACATAATACAACAAACATAGATCTTAAAATCTTGAAAAAAATCAATGCTGCACCAGCATGTTCACCTGTATTTTAAAATGGTATATTGTGTGCTATAGATAGCAAACATTGTCCCAAGTTTCATATCAAGTAGGGTTGCTAAAGTAGAAAATGATCTTCCACTTAAAAGAAGTACTAAAAAACCCTTTTGCCAAACTCACCTTCAAGCTTCATATTAGTGTGTGATGTACAGCAATAAAATATTAACATTAACATGCTTTGTAGTCCAATCTCTGGATATTATAGATAATGGAACTGGCATAGGTGGAGTTGAGGATTTGACTAACATTGTATAGTAGTTAGCAGAGCATCTAGAGTTTAGACTATAGTCTACTTTTAACCAGAAACTAGCATAGCAATCTAGTCTTACACATCTTCTAGTCAAGAATACCTAAATTAATCACATGTATTGAATTAAGAATCTTGTGTTTATGCCATAATATGCATTTCACTTCAGCATATAAAATACATGAATGTGTGCGGTAGATAGACTCTGAGATAACTCCCCAAAGATCTCTGCTTCTCGGTACTCACGCCTTGTATAACCCCCTCCTACTAAATGGGCAGGAACTGTGACTTGCCTCTAACTAACAGAATACAGCAGTTAATGGGATATCATTCCTTTGATTATATTACATATAATTATAAATTTTGTTTTGCTAACAGACTATCTCCCTTCTTGGCTTTGATGAAGCTAGCTGTCATGCTATGAATTGCCCTATGGAGAGGCCCAGGAGACAGGGAACTGAAGGTTACTTCCAACAGCCAGCATGGAATTCAGTCCTCCAGTCACACAGCTCACAGGAAATTTAATGCTGTCAATACCTATGCAAGTAAGCCTGCAGGAGGATTCTTCCTCAGTCAGATCTTCAAATGAGACCTCAGCCAGGTCAGCACCTTGACTGAAGCCTGTGAGAAACACTGAAGAAGAGGACCCAACTAAGCAACACCCGATCTCCTGACCCACAGAGAGTGTGAGGCAATAAATACGTGTTGTTTTAAGTTGCTAGGTTTGAGATAATGTGTTATACAGCAACAGATAACTAATATAATTTTGCTTCTGTATAAAATAGCAATATGTACTTAAAGGAAATAAGTCTTGTCCACAATCAAAGTAACGTAACTGCTATGGGAAACTTACAATTTTTTTGATCCTCAGGATAGATTAAAATCAGATTCGTGTAACCTCTATTAAAATGATAATAAAAAGAATTAGGCAATTATGAAGAGCAATTATAAAAATGGAATTAATAATAGAAAAAAATTACAATTACTTTCTAAGATGTCTTTGATCACAACAAAGTGGTTTTCTAAATGTCACTCTCTACTTGTGTACATTTCCCCTTCTTGAATTACTCAAGTGACACCTTCTGGAGGCTATCTCTGACCTCCAGCACCCATATATAGTTCAGCCTCATTTGCCTTCCCTAAGAACTTACTGTTTGTATCACTTACACAGCACGTAAAATATATTAGCGATACTGCTGGTGGGTGCACAGATATAGCTTTTCTCCTTAATATGCCCTTCTAAGTGGGGAAAACTTCCTAAGGTCAGGAACAATGTCTCATATTCCTCCAATGCCAGCAAAATACATAGTAATTTATGACACAGAAGATTCCCCAAAATCTGTCTTTGTAGATGTTGGTGGTGATGTTAACAATAGAAATAATATGTGTTTTCGATTTAAGAAGAAAATTCAAATACCGTAAGTTTTCAAGACATGAGGAAATCTATTTGCAACACACTGGGAGAAAATTATGTAGTTTGGTTAGTACTTTCAGACCCAGAGCCCTTCTAGACACAGCTGCATTCCCCTTCATCTTGCCAGTTAGAGCTTAGTTGTAAAGCCACCTTTGGAAAAAAAAAAGCCAAGTTCTCTGAGCAATTATTGATTTTTCTTGTGGAATTCAAGTAGGTAATTAGACTAACACTTTGCCCCATCTTTAAATTCTGTGATAGTCTTGTGACCCTGGCATGTGTGAGACAAGCGTGTGCTGCTGGGTAACATTTTACCATATGACCTTATTGTTAATCATCAAGGTACGCTGCTTGAAGTCACAAATTTTAATAGGTGAGGCATGTGAAACAGGTTGATAGATTGATATCCTGATCTTGATGCTAATGTATTTAAACACAAGAGAATTCATGAACAATGTACAGAATAAATTTAAGTATTGATTAATTCTTCTGAAGGTCAGCCTCCTCTGATCATTTGAATTTCTTGAAAATTTATAAGGTTAATTTTTCCTAATTTAATGGCAAATCATATTTACTATAAATAAGATTTAATCAAAAACTTAAAATTTAGGGGAAATTATTTATATCAACCAAATCTCCTCCTTTCCAGAGAGAATGATTCTTAGTATGTTCGAGTACTTTACAGAAAATTCAAATTATACTGTATAGGAAATGTCTGTGTTTTTTTTTTTTCCTTTGGACATTGGCATATAATGTTTCCTCTGCCTAGAAAATTCATCCAAATATTCTCTCATTGCTCAGATCTTGCTCATTTTCTTGTCTTGTCTTAGACAACATTTGAGGAAGTCTTGACAAGTAAAGTTCACTTTGACTCAAGAAGTTTTGCTTTCCCCAATTTCTACTGTGTTCTTCTAGTATCTTGCTCTTCTCTATTAACACAGTATCACATTTAGATTGCTTGATTCTTCAATCTCATAGCTAAACTATAATTCTCATGAAGGCAAAGACAATGTCTTGCACACCACTGTACTCCCCAAATAGTCAAAGAACTGGCCACAGGTTAAAATAGAAATTCACTTTTGGTAAATGAATGGATGAATGAATGGCCTAATTTAATACATAAATTAAATTATGAATATATTTTATGATGATTAAATATTGACAATAAGGTTTTAAACAACTGTTGTAATATTCCACCACATGAATGAACAATCATTTATTTAGCAAGTTATTTTTTTCTTGGTCATTGATGGTACTTCTAATGCTTTGTTATTTTAGACAATTAGTGGTCAATCTTGTAATGGAATCCTGATCTCTATTTCTGATGATACTCTCAGAATAAATTCTTAGAAGCAGAACATTCTTAAGACTTTTGATGCTACTGCCAAATTACTTTTTTCAAACGATTAATGATTAATAATGTTAAGAGTGGATATAGTTTATTTCTTAAAGTTTGCTTTAGGTGACAGCATCAGCTCTCATGTTACAGTTATGTGATGAAGATAAAATATCCTCTTCATATATTTATCATATATCTATTATAATAATTCACATTTCTTAATCTGATACCATTTCTCAACCGCCTATTGTCTCCCAATATCCCTGGTTCATTTTTCTGTTGGAGTGGCATTTGAGGAATTATTTTTATGTACACAATTTCTGTTGCACAATGGCAGAAATGGGAAGCTTCTACATGAGCCAAGAAGCATACAGGTAAAAACAGACACATGTTCACTAAAGGATACAGTTGTTGTTCTTGTTGTTGTTTTAATCGTATACACGATGAACATGTATTTGCCTTAAAGAAGGTAGATCAGTATTCCTACAGTAAAGCCTAAGAGATAGTAAAAGATATGTCTGCCTCAGTCATTAGCCAATTCCTACCACATTCTGACTTCTTCAAGGCCCTTTAATGAGAAATAGTGCTCCCTCTTTAATACTTTTCAATATTTTCTCCTTCCTTAACACTTCTCCATAATTTACATAAACCTCTCATAGTCGTGTTTCATATTCCTTTCAGACTACATACTGGTTTATTTTTAGTCCTTAAATTGCCAGGAGGTCATATCTATCCCATATCTGACATATTTGGTTGCAATACATTGTTGGAATATATTGTGAATTATAAGTGAATGAGTGAATGAATGAATCAGTTAAGTAAGATGCATTTCCATTCATTTTGTCATTCTAGTTAGTGGGGCTACAGGGAATAAGAAAGATGAATTTTGATGACTAGCAAATCTTAGGGAAAAAAACTGATTCAAGCCTTTGCCTGTTTTTCCATATTTTCTAAAGCTATCCTTTATCCTAATTGACTACTGCTGTCAATCACTTATAATATGAAAATCTTTATAAAGGTTGAGATATGTTTCCTCCCATGACCTGCCAGATCTTGCTGGTCACTTTGTATCCTCAATGGAAATTATTCTTCCAAAGGTAAGAAAACATTTTGGGATTATAGGCAATTGCCACAGGCAACTCTTATTTCTGCTGAATTTTGTCATAGCATGTAGTTAAAAATGTGTGTTTCATTAGAGGGGTGCCTGCAAGGGAACACAGTCAGTGAGAGTATTTACAGACTTGGGATACCAGTTACATGAAAAAAAAAATCTTTCAATTTGTTGCCATCTTTACAAGAATTGAATTTAATGAGCTTTTCTCCAGCTGTCCCTAAGGAATCTACTCTCTAATCAAGTCTAATTGGTGTTTTCCCTTGAGGTGAGAATTACACGCGCACACACACACACACACACACACACACAGAGTAAAGAACACACCATGCCTAAAGATTTTAGAGAAAGGGAATTGTTTTTTTTTATTTGTTTCCAAGAAATGAGCAAGATTTAGATTGATATCTGTTAAATCATGATATAAGTTATTTTAAACTAACGTTCGTTTACACTACCTGTTCATTGAAAAGATACTGATAAAAGCTATCAAAGTACCAGATGTAATGCTGGGTTCCAGAAGCACAGGACTACCTAAAACCTTGCCTTCTTGCATTAAGATTAGAGAATTGATACATAATTTTTGCAAGCTAAAAGCCTGGCAAATATATTGGAATGAATACTGTTTTTGCTGAAGTATCTCTATTAGGCATTACATTATAAGACATTTAGTTTTCCTTCTCCATAGATAAAAGTATGAAAAAAAACTACAAAGGATAATGAATATCTCCCTTTCTGATACTCAAAATTAATATATGATGTCTACAATTTTTTATATTTGCCTCAGATGTTTTTAAGCAATACTTATGTGCAAAGTTGGACATCACCCCCCATGCTCTTCCTCTTTCTCCCTGCTTCCCATCCTACTTTGCTTCCTTCAAAACACAGTCAATTACATCATGGCACGGAGCCTGCTTAGGATTCTCTCTCTCCCTTTCCCTGCCTCTCTCTCTCTCTGTCAAAATAAATAAATAAGCTTAAAAAATAAAAAATAAAGGAGCTATAAGGTAATTTCATTTTATTTGGTATAGTTTCTGTGTGCTCTGCTTCTTTAAAAAGGGGTTTTGATGATTTCATTTATTTCCTTCAATTTTAAATGGGTACTCTAGGGTTGCCTGAGTGGTTCCATCGGTTAGGCGTCTGACTTCAGCTCAGGTCATGATCTCACTGTTTGTGGCTTCGAGGCCCAGGTTGGGCTCTGTGCTGACATCTCAGAGCATGGAGCCTACTTCAGATTCTGTGTCTCCCTCTCTCTCTGCCCCTCCCCTGCTCACTCTTCGTCTCTCTCTCTCCCTCAAAAAAATAAACATTAAGAAAAAAAGTTTAATTAATACTCTATACAAGTTGGTTGGAAACTGATGTTTTATTAGTTAACATATTCATAATTTTTGTGCAACTTTAAAAAGGAAGAGTTTATACATTTTTAAAGCAATTAGTCCACTTTTAAATTATTTTGTTGCTTAACTTTCTAAAAAATTTTTTTTCAGGAATTGGTGACTATTTTACCTTTATGAACAATAGCTAATCAACTAAAGACTCGACACTTCATAATTGCATGGTATTTATTGTACTTAGGGTGAAGTGTAAAATAATACCTAGGATTATTAGAATTTTAAATCAAAGTTAAAAGCTCAAACTAAAAATGTCTTACCTCTGTGCTTTACAATCTAATATTAAACCAGAATTTAATTATTTCTATGTTTAGTTCAGAAATATAAAAACTATTATTTTATTCCTTTTAGAAACTTTATTTTCTTCATGATAAAAACTTTATCAAAGTCACTTAGATGTAAAACGGCCATTGGAAGGTCGTTTTAGCAGCAACATTATATATTCATTTAAAAGGAAGGAATGGCAGTGCTAAATTGACAGACTAAGCTACAGTTTGAGAGCCAGATTCAAATGAACCCAATCAAAAAGTTAATTAACCTGACGCGATGTGCATGATTGGGGTAGGGGAACTGGGAGAAGAGGAGATCCCTACTAGCAAACAAAAAGTCAAAAGTTTCAAAACCGAATCATAACTACAAGAAGGTCTGCTTTAATACACAAGAATTACATTATGTATAATGCTGAATATTGCACATAGATTAAATTTCAATGACAGACAAATGTTTAAATAAACTATAATTATATCCAAAGGTTATTGAATGTCTATTAATAGATTTATATGTAGTGTATGATACTATGCAACAAATGCTTTTGTTAGGTCAAAGTAGTAGAATGTAAAGTTGTATATAAAGTATAATTACAATTATATATATATGTGTATACGTATATGTAATTATGTATATAACAACATATAAAATAAACCTTGGGCATGAGGGAGAAAAAGGAACAGGAACCAACATAGTTTTTCTCTTCTTTGGCAATATGTACTAAAAGCTTTTAAAATGTTGAGACTTTTGGGGCGCCTGGGTGGCGCAGTCGGTTAAGCGTCCGACTTCAGCCAGGTCACGATCTCGCGGTCCGTGAGTTCGAGCCCCGCGTCGGGCTCTGGGCTGATGGCTCGGAGCCTGGAGCCTGTTTCCGATTCTGTGTCTCCCTCTCTCTCTGCCCCTCCCCCGTTCATGCTCTGTCTCTCTCTGTCCCAAAAATAAATAAAAAACGTTGAAAAAAAAAAAAAAAAATTTAAAAAATAAAAAAAAAAAAAATAAAATGTTGAGACTTTTAACCCACTAATTCTACTTCTTGTAATCTGTTTTAAAGAAGTAATGTAAGAAGTGGATAAATGTTTGTGAATAAAGATGTCCGTGAAAGTGCAAATTGTAAACAACTTAAATACCCAAGTGGGCACCTTAAGAAAATTATTGTGCACATGCAGGATGTAATTTTATACAGTAATTATGCTTTCAAAATCTTTTTGATGGCAAAGAAAAATGCTTGTAATGTAAAAGTAAGCAGAATTGCAGTATATAAAATTCTATGTATATAGAATGTATGATCATAAAATGAGCACAGATAAAAGACTACAAAGACATATGCTAAAATGTTAATAGTAGTTTTCTCTGGATAGGAGGAGTATGATTGATTTCCCTCATTATAACTCTCCATATTCTACAACTTTTCCATAATTATCACAAAATATTACTTTTATTTCAAATAAAAATTCACTTCAACTTTCAGACTTTCTCTAATATGCATGAATGTTGACAAAGAAATAAACGCATTTAAAAATATATTGAATGGTGATTTGTAAAGTAAGGTCCTCCCCTAGTAAACCATAACCTGTAAAAGGCAGCAACAGCATCTTAACTTCTGTGTGTACTCATTGCCCACCACTGTCAGCTCAATTAATGCTAATGAAATCAACAACACAAGACAGGAAGGATTTGAGCTGACTGATAAGCAGGAGAGGAGTTTTGACTCCCTCTTCCCCTCCCTGCAAAAACAAAAACAAACAAAAAACCAAAAAAAAACAAAAAAAAAAACAAAAAAAAAAGGAAAATATCACAAGCCTGTGGGAATTTTGTGGAAATTACACAGGCAGTTTCAACTAATAACTAATAATTTTGTATATAAACTTTTCCAGATTACAAAGCAGAAGTCTCAGATTTCTCAGGTTAGCAACAACTCAGATAAATAAACTTAACAAAAATAGCACCCTCCAAAAAACTGAAAAATAGAGTACACTATGAATAAATATGACCCATTTCTAAATTATAAAAACGGTTCAACATAATTGACCACACCAAAGGTTAAAAGAAAAGACATTTGAGAAAAGTCAATATCCTGAAAAAAAAAAATCAGAGCAAAGCAGAGAAAGACAGAATAATTGAGAGAAAAAAAAGAATATTAGGAAATAAAAAATTATACTTTTTCCCTACTGTGATAAGGGATTACCTCAAATAAATGGCAATATTTATTTAATATTTAATGAGGAACAGTCTTAACCATTGGAGTCACAAACACTACTGAGACTTCACCACAAATGATAAATACTCCAAAACTTTAAGATACACACTTTTTAATTTAATATCTTGGGTTACATGGATTAGCTCAAATCTCTATTGAACTTGGGCTAAACACTTCAGTTTTACAGGTGTTCTTTTTACAGTCAAGTATAAGTATTGACTCCCATGATCAGCACTGTTATGAAACTTTGCCGTACCTCATGCAATGGAATGAAAAATGAGATATTATGACTGAGTATGGAGAAAAAAAGGAGACACATCTTTAACTCAGGAAAATATATTCTACTACCTGGAAAGCTCAAGGGAAAATTTTTAAAAAACCTATGCACTTAATAGAGTGTTTGTAAAGAAGGTCATTTCCAAAAATTAAAACACAAAATAACTTTCCTAGATACTTAAAATAGTCATTTAGAAAATGAAGATTTTGCAGAGAAAAATATTAAATACCTTATAAAAATGTTAACACTACTGTGTAGGATATTAACAAGAAAAACTGTCTTATTTCTGATAGATTTAAAATAATAAAATAAAATAAAAATCTCTTATTACTATAAGACACTATCTCTAAATGGAAGATTCAACACAAGAAGGGCACCAATTCCATCAAAACTGATCTGCCATCTTAAGGAAAAATTTTGAACTTAATACATCAATTTTTCCATTTGTCTATAAGTCCAAATGTATATTTCAGAATCTTTCAAATAATAGTAGCAAAAGAAGACGTCCATTGTATTATTATTGCATCACAATTATTTATTTTTAAAACTGTACTGCTAACACCAGAATGTAGAGAGAGATATATGAATTGAAATATAAATTAAAGAAAGATATACAGGGAAGCAAATACTTTCCCATATAGAAAATGTAAGTAATTAAAACTGGTTTTGAATTAACTTTTAACTCTGTAAATGGGAAAGGAAATAATTCTCTCGTATCTATTGTATGCCAAAATAAATTCAAGAGAGTAGAAGTGTAATGTGAAAGTAAATGCATCAAATAATCAAAATTTGTGATCCTTAATTGACTATTTTTAGTGTGCATACAGGGGAATTTTCTTTCAAGCCTCACAACAATGGGAATAATAAAAAGAAAAACAGGATAGATGTAAATATATGACAAACAGCACTATCAATCCAAAACAGTTACAAAGTGACAAACACTAAATACCCTTTGTTTATACACACATATACACACATCATAAAAGCATATACATTATATATATTTACATATTATGAGTTTGTATACATGATGTTTGTGTGTATACACACACATACAACATATATAACATATAAATGAAATACAATAGGAGATAAAATTAGAAAATGCACATGTTATTGAAAGTTAAGAAATTCAAATGGCTGAGGAAAACATGAAAAATAAAATAATTAAATTACTTAGTCAAAGGAATGTGACCTAAAATAATGATGTGCTACATTTTGCCTGTCAAATTGCCAAGACGAATAAAGAAAAAAGATACTGCCTAAATTATCAAGTGGAAGCCTTAATATTCTCCTATGTATGTGTACACATGCATGTGTGTGTATATATATACATATATACACACAAAGGCATGTCTCCTTTTTTCCTCCATGGTCACTGCATATATATAATATAATATATAAATATATAATACATAAAAATATATAATTTTTAAGAAGAAGTAATTTTGCTTCAAATGTATTCTTAGAATAATAATGAAGTAAAAGAAATAGTCTTGAAGTTCAATATCAGAGATTGCATTATTTCAATTGTATCATAATTTCTCTAATGTCATACTAATAGGTAATTAAATTATGTTATAGAAGTATATTATTGGCATAAAATTATACATATATGTGTATTTTAAAATTATATAATGTATAACATATAAAGGTAATATATATCTTGCTCCAACACATCATCATACACATATATCTGAAAGTTTGTATTCTAAAATTTAAGAATTATCCCCTACGGATGGCAAGACTTAGTGTCTCAATATGTATGCATATCTTTCCATATTAAAATATATTTAAGACTTAAAAATAGTTTAGCTTATTTCTAGCAAGGAAATTAAGAAAGGAATTCTCATTTGTTGAGATGATAGATGCTTTGTAATTATCTTCATCAATCAGAAGTATCACCTCCATTTCAAATTCTATTCAGTTTCAAAGTTCATTTTAATTATCCAATAGTTTTTTCTATATTTTAGTTGGGACCACTGCTTCCTTTCATTTTTTGTTTTTCTTTTGTCATATTGATTTTTTTTTCAGTACTTTTCTTTTGCTACTATGGAGAAATAATGTTCATTTTTTTACATCTAACACTTGGTTGCCATGTCCAAAGAATGATTTTTCTTTTTTACAATTTGTTGATTAAGTCAAGTTAGTGATTATAAAATATTTGATGCTTAGTTACTTTATTTAACACATTCTGCTTTCTCTTCTTTAAGGGAAAGAATGTGAAGCTAAATTCTCAATTAAGGTATGTCAGGAAGATAATATTTCAACAATGTATTTTTTTTCTTTAGGAAGCCTATGTACTTAACTATCCCTTAGTAACACCTCCATTTTAACTCTGAATTACAAAGACAATATCAAACAGGTAAAAACAAAACAAAACAAACAAACAAAAAAACAGAAAACACACACACACACAAACACAAAGAAACAAACAACAACAAAAACACTTTTATCAAAAATTGAATTTGTAATATGACATCTATCTAACTAGCTAGCTAGCTATCTACTACCTTTTCATGGAGGTGAGGTAGGAATATTTGACCTTTGCTTTGGTTAGATTAACTATGAAATTGATTTAAAATTAATAAGGTTATTTTAAACACCATTTTGCTCTTGTGTTTAAAACTAAGGTTTTGATTTTAGTCCTGAAAATGTTTCACCACAAACCTCTTAGCTAGAGGCAGCTTAGTTTGAGAAACCAGGTATTGATTTTGAGGAATAAAAAATTTTATATACAGTAAACATATTGCTTTTTGTGTG
Source organism: Neofelis nebulosa (assembly GCF_028018385.1). Taxonomy (NCBI): domain Eukaryota; kingdom Metazoa; phylum Chordata; class Mammalia; order Carnivora; family Felidae; genus Neofelis; species Neofelis nebulosa. The sequence goes on along the minus strand of NC_080790.1, from coordinate 47,916,353 downwards.
CACAGTCTTATAGAAAAAAAAGTGAGAAAGTCTTCTAGAAAAGAAATGAAGAGAGCTTCTGCTTGAAATATGTCTTTCATTTTCAATGGGATTAAAGTGAAAAATAAACTATCACTTTCAATAATTTCATGATTCTTAAAGATTATTAGTGTTTAGTATTTGATTTATGTGAATTGAAGAAATGAAGGTGATGAAGATAGACTGGAAACCTAGCAACAGATACATAAAAATAATTTGACTTCAAAGATCCAAGGATACTGACTGAAGCAAATGGAAGTTCAGGTTAATTGATGATCCAATTAGCAAGGTGGCAGGCCAGCAAAAGGATGATACTTTAATCTGAGCAGTGGTCCCCACCACATTCTTAGTGGATGTTTAAATAATACAGCAGAAAAATTATACTTGCTTCCACCTTCTTTGCGTTTCTTTCATATATGAGAGGAAAATAAACAGGTAAAAGGGAAAGAGGGGTGGGAGAGAGAAAAGAGAGAGATTAAGATAGAATGATTGCAGGGAGCATTCAAGAATGTGCAAGCCATGGCCAAAGTTATCGAACCACTGTTCACCTCAGGCATTCTGTTCTGTGACCTGCTCTTAGATGGATGACTACAGGGATATTCAGGGAGTTCTGTCATTCTGTCAAGAGATAAAAGATCTGAGGTCATTTGCTGGTGAATGTTCCATCTGGGATCAATGAAAAGGACTAATCGTAGCATACACACTACCAAAAGCAAGATAGACCCTTAGACTCTTGGAGTGGATTTCATCATCCCACCATAGCAGCCTAAATATTTTATGCTGAGAAGGCCAAGTTTCATGATATGAAGGCCACATAACTAGTTGTCTAGCCCTGAGTGGTTAGTAGAATCCAGGTCTCATGATTCTGGTTCCATTAATGTGTTTACTTCATAGATTATTACTCCCACAAATTAAAATTTCAAAGGGGGATGAGCCAAAACCTCACAAGTGAAGTGAGGGAAAAAAGATACTATGTACCGACCAGCTTACTATTCTAGTCTACAACTTCTAACATCATGGTTAAGCATGATTTATATAATTATCGAAAGTTGTTTCAGAGGCCAAAGGTGGACATACATCCTATCAATGTTAATTACATTTACTTTAGAATGTTTCAAGTCCTTATTTCCTCAGACACAGTTAATACTTTCCAATATGTTAACATATGGTGAGGATTTATACCTTGACAAAATAAACCCCTGAAGGAAATAGAGAAAAGTTTTTAAATTATGTATATATGAAAATAACTGTCAAAACAATAGTAGAGAATAGCCATGTTTCCATGCAGCAATGGCAGCCAACCAAACTTTCCAAAAACATGAATATTAACAAAAATAGGACCATAATCCATACCAAAATGTAGTTGGTAGGAAGATAATGCTACAAAGTCCAATTTATATAGAAATATGGCAATAAATAACTTAAGCAGAGCCAACTCTGACTTGCATTCCAGAAAAGAGGATTAGGCAGAGACTCAGAGAAGAGAGCCGCAAGGTCTAACAATGGAAGAACACAGGTGAAATCACTCCCAGAAAGAGAGCAATGCACCCTGGTGGGGAGGATCCAGAACAGATCTGAGATGGATGGGTCAGAGGAATGACTACTGAGAATACAAGAAGTCTTGCAATTTCAAGGGAACAAAAATGGCTGTCTTAAGGAACCACTTCAGGGAAAGAGAAAGAATGAAGTGAAAGGAGGCATGATTTGAAATGCCCTTTGAGATTTTTGGTGAAACAAAAAAGGAAATTAAAGATCCTACAGAAATAAAAAAAGGATCATAAAGTCAGAGAACATGCCAATCCCTTTCCAACAACTTCCTGCCAAGAAGTTTGCTGAATACAACAAAACAACTACTTAAATAACAGGAGAGGCTCTCCAAAAAATTGTAAATCAACACAACCACTCACTCCTGCCCAAAAAGAATCACCTATTATTGCTTGTCCAGAAAATGATAAGGGATTTTCAAAGTAAACAAAAGAATGGATGACATCCTTACAAAATTACATTAAGAAAAAAAGAAAAAAAGAATCCAAGAATTTCAGCTGTTGGAAAGGAGAAAAGCCTCACAGAATACTCTATGCAAACAATTTTCAGTTTCAGACAGTTTTACAAGGAAACTCAACCAAATTTTCAGAAACTATAATCACAATGCTATTTTAATTTGCCCAGAGCATAAAAATGTAGGGTAACATCTAGATTCTTCTTTTAAAATTTTTGTTTTAGTGTTTATTTATTTATTTTGAGAGAAAGCAAGAGAGCCAGTAGAGAAGGGGCTTAGAGAGAGGGAGAGAATCCCAAGCAGACTCCATGATGTCAGCACAGAGCCTGACATGGGGCTCGATCCCATGAATCCTGATATCATTACCTGAGCCGAAATCAAGAGTCAGAGACTTAACTGACTGAGCACCCCACATCTAGATTCTTTATATGAAGCAAAGCTAACATTAACACCCAAACCTATACATACACACATACTCACATACATAAAATTACCAATCTCACTTATGTATATTGATGCAAATTCCTACATAGAATATTAGCAAAACACACACACTTACACACAAAATAATGCATCATGGTCAAGTGGGATTTATCCTATGAATGTAAGAACAGTTTAACATTTGAAAATCCTTGAAATACTTTGCTACATTAACAGATCTAAACAGAAAAATCATGATTATCTCTGTAGATGCTGAAGAGATTTTTTTTTAATTTTATTTTTTTCTGACAGAGACAGAGCGAGCTCACATGCAAGTGAAGGAGGAGCAGAAAGAGGGAGAGGATCTGAAGCGGGCTCTGCACTGACAGCAGAGAGCGCAATGTGGGGCTCAAACTCCCTAACCGCAAGATCATGAGCTGAGCTGAAGTCGGATGCTCAACCAGCTGAGTCACCCAGGTGTCCCTGAAGAGATCTTTTATAAAATTCAATACCTATCTCTGATTAAAACACTTACCAAAATAGAAATTGATAAATACTTGCTTTACGCAGTAAAAACTTTATGCCTTAGTCCTAAAGCCAGCATTTTACTTTTTAGAGAACACTAGGGGCATTCCTACTGAGGAGATACAAAAGGCAAGGATGTCCAGTATCCCCACTAGTATTTAATACTACATTGGAGGTGTTAAAGAACACATTCAGACAAAAGACAAAACAAAATGAACAGATACCACAAAACAAAAACTATTAAGAGTTGTAGTAAGTGGGCAAAAAAGATAAAAACATTTGTTTATCCAGACAGCATAATACTATTATTGGCAATCTTATCCTGAGTAGGGGTCAGCAAATTATAGTCAATGGGCTGGCCATCATTTCTGTAAAATAAGTTTTTTTATATATTAAGTTTTATTCACACACAGCCATGTTTATTGATTCATGTATTTATTGTCTATGACTAATTTTGCACTTCAGCAATAGAATTAAATAGTTGTGACAGGAAACGCATTGTCAACAAGGCCTGAAATATTTATTATCTGGCTCCTTCAGAAGTTTGCTGACCCTTGCTCTAGAGAATCAGTGATAAGATTAACACAAAAAATAACATTCCATTAGGAGGCAGACTATGAAATGAACAAGCTTTATATATGAATAAGATCTAGTTAAAATATTGGAAGAGTAAATCAAATTTATTATAGCAATGCAAAAAATAAAATACTTGAAGAACATTTAAAATTGATTCAAGGAAAAATAAATCCATGTACAAATGGATATTTAGTGTATGATAAAGGCGGCATTTGAAATCACTGGAGAAAATATGGACTTTTTACACAGGAGGTATTTGGTAATCAGAAAACCATTGTGGAAAAATGTGAAATTGCATTATTACCTCACATAAGAATGAATAAGATATCTAAATATAACAAATAAAAGTTGCATAGTTAATAGAAGAAAACATAGATTAATTTATAAACTAGTAATAGGGAAAGTTTTGCATATGACTTAAAATCTGAACACAAAAATGGAATGTATTGATTAAATTGATAAAAAATTTCACAAAAAAAGTAAATGAAGGCAAAAAACCAAAATAATCAAGGAGAAAATATTTTCAGCATATATCACAGATGAAAAACTCATCTCCCTAAAAATATAATGAACTAAATATAAGAAGGAGAAATTTAAAAAATAAAAATTAATGCAGAGTAGTCTCTATTTGGTATACTATGTAGAAAATAAGTAATTTTTTAAAAAATGTTTTTATTTATTTTTGAAGGAGAGAGAGACCGAGCGTGAGCAGGGGAGGAGCAGAGAGAGAGGGAGACATAGAATTTGAAGCAGGCTCCAGGCTCCCAGCTGTCAGCCCAGAGCCCGACGCGGGTCTCGGGCTCACGAACTGGGAGATCATGACCTGAGCCGAAGTCAGACGCTTAGCCGACTGAGCCACCCAGGCGCCCCAGAAAATAAGTAATTTAATACGACTGTTGTATTACTGAAATTACCCTAAGACATTATTGTAAAAGCCAGAAAAATTTTTTAAAAAACTTAAATTCAATCTTGGTTGTATGAAGAATTCACGTAGTAATCTAGAATGGAAATGCTTTAAAACTTTTCTAGGAAAGTTACAACTGAAACCGCTCTCTGGTCAATTTCCAATAGTAAGAAGCTGTGTCCCATAGAATAGGAAAGTTTGCAAGATATTTGGCTATTTGGGAAAGAACTTACACATCTTTAAAGCCTTATAATACTGACAATAATATCAATAACAGTAACAATTGCTATTATTTTAGAAAGCCTAATATGTGCCTGCCACGGTTTTATATACCTTTCTGTGTGTTATTTTCTCTAAGGTAATAAGAACCCATGAAGTCATTGGCTCCATTTTGTACATAAAGAAACAGAAGCAGAGAAGTTGAGTAACTTCCTCAATTTGCACAGCTGGCTGTGGGAGTGTTGGGACTCATCATGGCTGCAGCATGGTGCTTGAAGTCTAGACCAACAGAAAAGCAGGTTTCTACCAGAATTTTTGCAGCTCCTCATGTAGCTCCCACTACCCTCACCAGAGAAAGAGCACAGGAACCGTGGAGTCATCAGACAATAAATTCAGTCTTCTAACAACTGACCTAAACCCATACTCTACTCTCTAGCTAACCTTTCAACATCCTGGGAAACTATTCAGTTGCTTACCTTTGTCAGCAGCATTTGCTCTTTCTGATACAAAATTATAAGCTGGCTTTACAGTTTGTTTGCCAAATACGTATTTGGATTACTTTGTCTTCCATCTTTAGACTTTGAACAATAGTCCCTAGTTTTCTAGTTTTGGCACGCCGAAAGCTCTAGCTGTTTCATTCTGCTACCAAAGTTGCTGCCAGGTCCATGATGTCAATGTTATAATGCTCATACCGTTTTTATGGCTTCTAGAGTAGATTTTAGGAAGTTAGGAAGAGTTAATAGGCCCATAAGGCATAGTTTCTCCCATTTTAGGCCATTTGAAAACTGATTTAAGTGTAAATTGCATTTTTTTTTGGCACACCTAAAAATAGTGATGTATATCAGGAATTCCCAAAACATGTTCCAAGGAACCACAGAACATCAATAGGCTTCATTTTAAGGGAGAAAAAAAAAAGTGGAAGAAGTGGGAGATTCAAAGTGAAATATGTTTAGGAAAACCTGAGTGATTTTGCATATTTTAAACTCAGAAAGTCACAGCATTTTAAATATTCATTATGGCCCTACTAGAGGAAAATGAAATATGCTACATTTATCAAATATGTTTTTTTCTCCAAGCCATCTTTCAAGGAGCCTCTTAAAGGACTTGTGTTCCTCAAAAATGTTTTTGGGAAATACTGACTTGGAAGGACATGTAAGAACTCCTGAAATGGCATTTCAGTGGCATTCTGGGGATTATTAAGAATCTTTCCTACTGATATATTAAAAGTTGTCCCAGAAGTGTGAAAAGATATTGGAAATCATAATAAGAGGCCTATTACTTAATTTGAACCTCAGAAAAACAGGTATAACTGTTATCAGCAGAAAACAAGCAAAAAAAATCAATAGACAAAAAATTATAAAGGAAAACTGACCACAGAGGTTGAATTTATAAATCAATCATCAAATGAGATTAAAGAAATAAATAATTCTATTACTTAGTTATGAAACATTGATTAGTTATGTTAATTAGTTATGTTTTGTATTAAACAAAAAAGTGTCACACTTAACCTTTAAAATAAATTCGTTCAAATGTATGTGCTGTTCACAAGACAGATAAGAAATTATATTTCTTGAAAGTCATATCCAAATAAAAAGGGGTAATTTTCCAAGAAAGGGGGCTTTTTAAAAAATGAATTACTAACCTGAGTAGAGATGGAAAATCTCTAATATCTTAATCTCTGATAACTTCTGATAATATTCATCTAAAAAATTTAAAGAAATAATCAAATGGCTATGAATACAGATAATTCTTGTTAATGTATTTCAAGTCTTCAAAGAGCAGAGAATTTCTAGGTTATTTGGCTTATTTTAAGGCAAGAAAAACAATATAAGCAATCTCAAACTATTGCTCCCAGAAAGATTCACAACATACAACCTAAGAAAAACAACACAGATAAATTCCAGGCCAACTTACGATATGGATTAATTGTCTATTTTTTGTTGGCATCAAAATGTCACTGATTAATATTGATTAATTAATGTATTGGTTAATACACGCAACACACAAAAAGAGAGGAATTTTGGTGGAACTCCGCAGGGATCTTGACTCATCCTCATCCTATTTTGACCTGTGTTTGTCTTCCTGTCTAGCATTTCAACTTTAGTCTGAACTGAGTCTTTGCTCCAGTTGAGGCAGGGATCCTCCAGGAGTCTTATTTGTTTGAAACACTTAGAAACTGCTGGAAGAGAACCCATCCTAAGGACATGGGTATATTTCCTGAAACCATGACCCAATAACTAAATCTCAGAGTCAAAGCTAAAGAAGATTCTAGTTGTGTCAATGCATTCTGTCCTTATTTCTTCCATTTATAAAATCACAGACTCAGTTTCTGGGTCCTAAGGATTAAAAGAGCTCTAAATAAGTTCTAAAAGAGCTATTTTGCTCAAAATTCCATGCATATTCAGGATGCACTGTATTTGTATTTGTCTCATCTGTTTAATACTGGACTAGGAGAAAGGCACTTTTCATTATTTAGTCATGAACCACTGTTCAGTCATTTCCCCCTCAAGTATGAGTAGATCTGCCATGTGAGGGGAACTTTGGCAGATTTTAAATGGCCCGAATTCAAATAAGTTTAGAACACAGTTGGTTCAATCAACTGCAAGTAACTCTCTCAATTAGATAAATTTAAACATGCATATTATACTAAATAAAATCAGTTAATTAATTGTATGTAGAATGGTCTTTACCTAAACGTCTGTGGTTAAAGATATACAAAGATGACCAGTGGATGGAATTTACAGAGATATATTTGGCTATTCAAAGCTTCTATTCTCTAAAATTAAATGGTGTTTACAATGAAGTAAGTTTCTCAGGAGGAATTTGTCCACGTGCTAAAAACCATGCTAGCAATAATAATTCACTAGTAAGAATTCAGGCACTGGTGGGTAATCGGTCTAGATGGCATGTTAGGTCCAAATGGACATGGGATTCTAGGATACTATGATTCTGGTTTGTACAAAACATTGAGTTCTGATTTTCTGTATCTAGATGGAGGTCTTGTCTACTTGTGGTTTCTAAACTGACCACTTTTGAGAAGAACATGTTTAATTCATATTATTAATTAACCTGTTCGTAATCAGTTGGAATGTTCTGACTGTCAGGTTGCTACAAGAGCTGAAAAGAGCAGATCAGCTGATTTTCAATATGGTGCTTGTAACCAAATGGCATTTTGCTGGCAACTTTTGTTAATGTTCCTATTTTCAAAATGGGCCAAGCATTAACTCTTTTGTAAGGCTCTGAATCTTATCTGGTGAAGGTATTATTAAAAAAATCACTATTATAAATCTTTTGCAAGAAGATTGAGTGACATTTTTTATCCTTTTAATAAACTGGCTGTTCAACTGAGCAGAGTTTTAACCACTTGATCATAAGCTTGCTTACCAGACATCTGTATGTAAATCTGTGTCTGTGTGTGAGACATATGCACATATATATGTATGTGTATATATGTTTGTATATAAGTGTGTACATATAGATTTATATATACATTATATGTATTATATACACATTTATATACACATTATGTGTGTGTTTGTATATAAGTGTGTACATATAGATTTATATACACATTATGTGTATATATATATATATATATATATACACACACACACATTGTTTATTCAGGTGTATGTGCACAGATATACATAGTTATACTACATAGTTAAAAATAATGCAATTCAATAACAACTTGATTTATGTATTATCAATATCATCTCTTAAAAATTCACTTACCAAATATTACAGAATGACAGTTTATTTTAAAGTGAGACAAGGAAAAATACTTTGCAACAGGGCAGTTAAAAGAAAAAAAAAAAGAGCCAGACTTAATAGAACAATCCCAGGTAGATATTTCCCCATTATAAAATTTTAGCACTTCATTTGCATTTCTATTTGTAACTTACCTGCTTTTACAACATTCTGTGTTAATTTCCAACTCTATATAAAACTTGTGGAAGATGGTAGACTGATTTGCTATGGATAAAAATACCTCATATTCAAATAAGCTTTATAAAACAGATTATCTATAAGTTTCTTATTAGTTAATCTATTCTCAAATGGCTGTGTCATTTATCCATCAAAGAGAAAGAATGGTCGTAATAAAAACGATGTCTTATGTAGTATTTGTATTTATAAATCAAGATGACAAATAATATTACCTCATTTTGATACAGATTCTCAGAACGAAGGCAGACTTTGGGGACATATGAAGCTAAAATTGTTCATTCTCTGAGCCAATGGGCATAGAATGGAAAATACTAGAATTGCTCTTCTCTCCAGTCATTGATTCTGACAAGGAGAAGCAAACAAACTGTTAGAGATTTAAGCATGTCTCTACTTTTATCTTGAAGCCTGGTTCTGTCCACTATGTGTCTATAAATCCAGTATGCTCTTCATTCAGGCTGTACAATTAAGACAACAATCTGTACCTTCAACACTCCATCAGAAAGAAATGTGAAGAGCCACAGGGGTAAACACACTGCAAAAAAATATATCGGTGGTATTGAGCCCAGTTTTGTTTTTGTATAAATAATTAAGAAAATGGCTAACTTCCATGCAGAATAGGGTGGGTGGCAACATAACCCCAATTACTTGCATTGACAACTGAATTAATCTTCTTCTTTTCTTTTTCTCTTTTTAATAACATATGGGCTCCACTCAGCTGTGGATTATGGTGGAACCTCACTGGGATCACATCTGTCAGGTTTACAGGGTGAATAAAAGCACTCAGCAGGTTTGTGTGCTACTGTGTGTGTGAAGGCAGGGGCGAATTAGTGCCAAGTCTATGCCCTTGTCTTGTCCCTAAGATGTTAAAGATCATTATCTATTACATAGATGAACCCCATACAGTATTCTTTATGAGAAATTTATAAAAAAGAAAAAAAATATAAGTATCTAAATGCCTTACACTAAGTTACAGTTTCTCTGTAGCACCCCCCCCCCCCCCCACACACACACACAGTTCAGACTCTTGGTTACATTTTCCCCATGGTGTGACATCAAAAAAATCACTTGAACAATAATTTAGATACTAAACGCCATAACCTATGCAAGTCAGGTTTTCAAAAATGAAATAGAGTACAAAATTCATTGTTTTGGATACACAAATGACAAGTTTTCATCAGATATGGACATGTTTTAAGTTCTGCCTGACCCTGGACAGGGTATTACAAATTCTATTCTGTTCTATGAAAAGAAAAAACAACTTTGGACAATCAATGTGGCTTATCTCAGGTGTAATTTTTCATGAGGTGGCCAATATCCAAAAAATTAAATATGCTATAATTGGCAAAAATTTATGATTCAAAATTTATAGGCCACATATCATTTGTTTAGCGAGTATGCCCAGAAGGGAATCACTTCAGTGAAAACTATGATACCTTTATATATTCACTTAGTTAATGAAAGTGTCATTTCATCATCAAATTTTTGTCAGCTGGAGTTTCAGATCTTTTTATGTCTAGTTAGCAAGTGTTTATTGGAAGCATTCTGATAGGGGCTCTGTTGGGGACTGTGATTACTGTATAAGATTTACAGGATATGTTTCTTGTACCAGGAGCACAGTATTTGGCAATAGTAGTTGTATATAAAAGAGCTAATTAATTAAATAAAACAATTACAATTGTACCAAAAAGTATACACTATACATTTGTGAAACAGGGAAATTAGAAGACAGGCTGAGTCTGTACTTGTAATTGTTCTGAATTTGAGGAAGAGAATATTCTGATGAGGGTGCCCAGTGTATTTCACAAAGATGGACATTTTCAGGTTATTTAAATTTCAGAAAGAATGTGGTTGTTTAGACAATTCTACTGTCATTGCTTCAATGAGTCAGAAAGAGTCCAAGTTCTCTGAGAACTTGAGATGAGGAGGTAAGCTTAAAGCTGAATTTTAGTTGTTTATTCAGTGCAGAGTAGGGAGTTGCCTGATAAAGAAATCATCTGCCATTCTGCATTCAGAGAAAATCTAGCTCTCTGCAATGTAAACTCCTGACCAGAGAGAGAAAAGAAATGTGGTCACACAGCACCTGTGACATTTCCAATTTCACTTCCATATCTAAAATAAAAGTAAGATGTTATAAGATAACTACTCCCTTATTTTTATTACTAAGTAGTCTGTTGGGCATAAAAAAAACTTAAATGAATCATTTTCAATTTTCTGAACTTTTTCATGGATTTTAAAAATTATGGTATTCTCTATAGAGTATATAACATTATGACAAAACTGTCTATTAATTTTTTTTAATTTTTTTAAAGTTTATTTATTTTTGAGAGACAGAGACAAAGCGTGAGTGGGGGAGGGGCAGGGAGAGAGGGAGACACAGAATCTGAAGCAGGCACCAGGCTCCTAGCTATCGGCACAGAGCCCGACATGGGGCTCAAACCCATAAACTGTGAAATCATGACCTGAACTGAAGTTGGACGCTTAACCACCTGAGTCAGCTAGGCGCCCCCAAAACTGCCTATTATTAATCTCTGGTAAATAGCATATAGTAGATGTGATGAATGAAAAGAGAAAAATAGTAAGGTAGAGTCTTGAATTCTTAGATCTTAGGCTGTTCGAGATAACCAGAATAGCTGTTTCTCTACCTACATCAATTTTTACCTTCAATCAATATAACTAGGAGATAATATGCTTAGGGCACAGACTATTTTGTAAGCACAAGTTGGGTTATGTGATTAGTCCAGGTAGCTAATGGCCCTCCAGATGCTATTTCCTTCAGCAACCTGGGCTGGACTCTATGTTAATTCCCATCACACAGCTTTAGGGTAATTATTTGCTCTGTGGACCCTTGTCCTTGAGCCCCACCTCTATTCCTACAGGGCCAACTAACAACAGCAATGCCATTCAATCACAAAACAAAGGAAGAACAAGATTGTTTTTTTATATTAGAATTAAGCAATCAAAAGGGAAGGGGATCTAAATAGAGAAGACCTTATAAAGAAAAAAAATACTTTATTCTCTTCATTTTTCCACATGTAAACTCCAACCACTAACAAGATGGTCCAAGCTTGCCCCTCTGTCCAGTCCTCTCAGAGTTTCTCTTTAGAAATGGAATGAAGACGGAGAGGTCACAAGTGAATGCTTAAACTCCCTATCTAGTGCCAGGAAACTTAGCCAAAAGAAATGTGACAGCTTCATACAGGTATCTTCTGTTATAAGTGAATTTTCCTGTGTATTCTAAAGAATGTATACTGAGACTTAATATACATCCTACTCTGCTCCTGGTGGTTTCTGCTTCTGAATTCTGTATAAATATAAAATACATACTCATTAGATAGTGACTATGCATTTGATTTTAAATACATAGGAATGCTTCAGTAAAATAATTTTCTTCTCTTAATAGCCTAATAGTTAGACATTTTAAAAGTAGGGTTTGTTGACTAACAACTTTTTTGGAAATCAGCAGATTATACAGATATATTTGAATAATATGACAAACAGTCACTGAAATAATTTCCCCTTGCATGTGGTAAGTCGAATTTTCACTACTATAGAAAAGGGTAATTTCAAAACATTAATAAGTATCAATACAGTAATAGGTGATGGTACAAAATAATTTCATTAATGTCCCCTATTGATATCTGTGTTAGTTGTTATTTTTCACAACCATGTAAAGTTATCTGGGCACATAGCTCTGGAGGTATGGAATTTTAAGGAAGATATCGACTAGATTAAAAAAAAACACATTACTATGTATTATGAGGTACAGAATATATATAATGTTACTTGTAATTTTTGCACATACTGTAAACCAATTATTAACTTCTACTTTTCATTTTAATCGTTCATTTAGCATTTGAAATGTTTTGAAAGATTAATTTTCCTAGAAACAGACCAAGTTTATAAAATAATGTACTCTGGCTAAGTTGCATTCATGAACCAGTAGAAAAAGGAAGGTTTCTGAGCAAATGGTGTTGAAAAATTGGTTAACTCCACATTTGAAAAAAATCTGAGACTCTTACCTAACTCCTTACACCAAAAGGAATAACTGATTAATTAAGAGATAAAACTAAACATTAAAATGAAATGCAGGTGAATGTCTACACACCTCAAGAGAGGAAAGAACTTTAATAATTTATTCAACAAATATATATATATATATATATATAGAGAGAGAGAGAGAGAGAGATGCTGGGGATACAGAGGTGAACAAAACTACAGAAATATCTGCACTCATGGAGCTTGCATTCTAGTGTAAGGGAGAGAGACAGGTAGACAACACATCTACATACACTTTATTTTTTAATGGTAGATGACCAGTACTATTGAGAACCACAGAGTTGTAAATAGATTGGCCACTGTAAGTCTTATGAAGGTGATATTTGAACAGAGACTAGAGGAAATGAGGTATCAGCCCTAAAGATTCCTGGAGAAAGGTTTTCCATATAAAGAAAACAGCCAATGCAAAGCACCTAAGATGAATTCAAGCCTGGTACATTGAAGAAAAAAAAAAGGAAGGTCGTGTAGGTGGGAGGGAGGGAAGGAGAGAGTAATAGGAAAATTATTAAAGCTTTAAATGGAGTTAGCAAAAATATTGATAGATTTAATTACATATGCATTTGAAACTTCTGTACGTTAAAGACAATCATGAATAAATTAAGAGGCAAAAGACAAACTGGGATGAAATGATAAGAACAAATTAACACAAGGTAATCTACTAGATAACAAGATCTATAGAAACTAGAACATTTCTTATTCACAGCAGAACCCCCAGAACTTAGAACAATGTCATTTATTGATGTCCACACTAAATATACTGTGAATGCTGTTTAAGAACTTAATATATGCTAATAGAAGTATAGAGTGTGGGATGCTCACATATATTTTTGTAGATGTCAAAAATGGACTTCTTTAAAGGATTAGGTAGAAATACATCAGAAATCTCAAAATTTCATACTATTAAACTCCATCATCATCTTTATTCCCCCATCTTATTTAATTATTTTTAAAACAATAGTCATTCCTAATATTATATTTTATTTTCACTTTATTATAATGTACCTACTAGGGCAATGGCTTTGTTTTGTTCTTTCTTATATGCCAAATCATAGAATAGGTCCTGGTACATCACAGCTTTCTAGAAATATTTCTTGAATAAATGAGTGAATAATTGCACTTCTAGCAAATAATCCAATTGAAATAAGGAATGCTGGTCAAAGATTTATGTATAACGATGTTCATTTCAGCATAATTTAAAAGAATAAGAAATTGGAATACCTTGCATTTACAAAATCAACGTAATGATTAAAAATTGTGGCATATCCATTTGATGGAATATCATACGGAAATTAATCTTCTTTACAAAACACATTTAATACCAGGAAAGTGCCCACAACATGTTAAATGAAAACAGTGCAATTCTAAATCCCATGACATTCAATTAACACTTTTGAATTGAATCATATATTAGCAGGTATTAATTAGAACTGAATTTTAGAATTGTGAGAGACCTAAAAATATACCTAATCCAGGCATTTTCTAACTTTCTTCCCTTCCCTTCCCTTCCCTTCCCTTCCCTTCCCTTCCTTTCCCTTCCTTTCCCTTCCCTTCCTTTCCCTTCATACATCAAGTCTCCTATTCAAGATAATCTTTTAATATATTTTTTTAATGTTTATTTATTTTTTGACAGAGGGAGAGACAGAGTGTGAGCAGGGGAGGGGCAGAGACAGAGGGAGACACAGAATCTGAAGCAGGTTCCAGGCTCTGAGCTGTAGGCACAGCCCCAAGGGGTGCTCAAACTCACAAACCATGAGATCATGACCTGAGCTGAAGTCAGACGCTTAACTGACTGAGTCACCCAGGTGCCCCTATTCAAGAGATTTTTTAATCAGAAGATTAAATAAGAAAAAAATATCATATTTTAAAATGAGGGAATGGGGGAATATGGTATGGTGAAGGCCTAGTGTCCTAATTCCAGAGTCCCTGTCTTCCTATCCGCATTTTGCTGCTCTTGGAAGGCCTGGAGACAACCTTTTAGGATTCGTAGGATACCTCTGAACAAAGTGGGGAAAAGTAATAAAAAAGATTATTCTAATTTAATTGAGATTCAGAAGATCTCAAGGCCCAGAATGTTAAGTCACTGTCTATGGATATGTATCTTTTTGACAAACATAATGTGGGGCCCCTGGGTGGCTCAATAGGCTAAGCATTCGACTCTTGGTTTTGGCTCAGGTCATGATCTCACAGTTTGTGAGTTTAATCCCAGTGTTGGACTCTGTGCTGACAGCATGGAGCCTGGTTGGAACTCTCTCTCTCTCTCTCTCTCTCTCTCTCTCTCTGCTCCTCCTGTGCTTACGCCATCTTTGTCTCTCTCAAAAATAAATAAACTTTAAAAAAAACACAAAAAACATGTGTTTTTTAATTGAATATATTGAACACATAACTGTTTATAAATTGAAGGTATACCAGGTGTTACTTCAATACATAATATATTTAATATGTGTTATTATATATTATCATTGTAATAATATTTATCACATTACATAATTATTGTTTTATTTTGAGAGAGAGAGAAAGAGAGAGAGAGAGAGAGAGAGAGAGAGAGAGAGAGAGGAAGGAGCAGAGAGAAAGAGAATCCCAAGCCAACTCTGCGTTGTCAGTGCAGAGTCCTATGTGGGGCCTGAACTCACCATGAGATCATGACCTGAGCCAAAATCAAGAGTTGGATGCTTAACCAACTGAGCCACCCAAGCTCCCCATATCACATTACATAATTGTAGCACAATATTATCTATGTTTATTATACTGCGCATTATATTTCTGTGGCTTATTTACTACACACCGCAAGTTTATATCTTAACATCAACCTTATTCTCCCACCCTTATCTCCTGGTAACCACCATTTGACTCTATTTGAGTACTATTTTACTATCCCTTCCTGGTTAACTGAAGCCTCAGTCACCAAAATTCACTCATCCCTTGGGCACATTTGTATGGCTTCTGGCAGTAATTTTGCTGACAGAAGTGGTACCATATATATAGAAAGAGTACCTTCTGAAAAAAAAATTTTTTTAAATAAAAAAAAAAAAAAGAAAGAGTACCTTCTGCAGAATTGAAGAGTTCTTTTTTATTGCTGTGGCAATAAATGACCACACATTTATTCGATGGTTTAAAACAACACATAACTATTCTTAAGTTTTGGAGTTCAAAAGTCTGACATTTTAGTCTTAGCTAAAATGTAGATGTAAGCAAGGCTGGGTTCCTTCTTGGGGGCTTTAGGGTAGACTCATTTCCTTGCCTTCTCTAGGTTCTAGAGGCTCTTTGTATTCCTAGCCCATGATTCCCTTCCTCAGTAACATTATATCTCTTCATTTTTCTTTTTTTTTTTTTTTTTTTTTTTAATTTATTTTTGGGACAGAGAGAGACTGAGCATGAACGGGGGAGGGGCAGAGAGAGAGGGAGACACAGAATCGGAAACAGGCTCCAGGCTCTGAGCCATCAGCCCAGAGCCTGACGCGGGGCTCGAACTCACGGACCGCGAGATCGTGACCTGGCTGAAGTCGGACGCTTAACCGACTGCGCCACCCAGGCGCCCCTCTCTTCATTTTTCAATAGTTACATCACCCTCGTACTTTATTCTCCTTCCTTCTTCTTCCATTTATAATGAGCCTTTTGGCTATCTTGGGTCCATCTGGATAATCCAGAACCATGTCTATTTTCAGGTCCAATGATTAGCAACCTGAATCCCGTACATAATCTTAATTCCCTCTGCATGTAGCCTAAATTTTCACAGGCTCCAGTAATTAGGGCATTGACTTCTTTTGGGGACCATTAGTATGCCTACCGAAAAGAACAATTAAAGAAAAATTCCTCAGAATGTCTGCCTTCCTTTTTTCATACCTAACACATACATATGTGCACGTGCACATGCTCGTGCATGCACGCACACGATACCTTCTGTAACGTGAGGAATTTTTAGATTTTCTGCTTGCCAAATCACATTGAAAAGTTGTAAAAATGTGAATTTTCTCTAAAAGAAAGTAACATTATGGAAACCAACTTAATTGTCCTCTATTTAACATACTCACAAAAATAATAGTCAATCTCTAATTCTTTTTTAAACATATGTGGTCCATCTTCTACAGCACCTGACCACTGTGGCTATACCCAATTCCTCCTATTTCTACCTGCCACATTATAAATAGGCCAGGAGTTATTTGGGTTTCTCCCTTTTTAATCAACCTTTCTTAAAATTAAATAACTACTTTTTAATTAATTAATGAGTCTCCATCCAGCCAGATTTGAGATATTGTAATGTATTTTCAGCAATTATCCACACTAATGCTTTAATAAGGATTTATGTATTAGACCACCTCTCATTAACCAGAGCTCTGGGAGAAAAGAACATGAGGCATGTGGATTTTGATGATGGAGGAGAGTATGGAACTGGGGGTAGGGATAGAAGATGATAGCCATGAAAGGGGCCTCATAAGAATAGGGGCTATATAGTAGGGCCCCTAGGGATGACAGTAGGAGAGTTCCAGGATGAGATTTGGGTCTGTTGGTAAACTTTTCCTATTTTAAGTTTTATCTGGGCTTGTACTCTGTATTAAGTTTCATTATGCACAACCATTTTATTTTTCATTGAATACTTATCTAGAATCAAATTGCCCTACTTTTAAAATATTCTATGAAGTTATACATCAGCTAGCCCCAAATTGGTAGATTTCCCTGGTGCATTTGGAAGGAGTTTCTGAAAATTTTATCATGTCCATTTGAGTTCTAACCATTTCTTGGTGTGTCTTAATGAACTCTATTTCCAGGGACTTCGAGTGACTTTTTCTGTAATAAACTAATAAATTCGGTGGGTCAAGGTTAATGTAATTTTAATATTCCAATCAAATTCCACAGCTTCTCAGCTCTTTAATATATGTTGAACTGTTTCATTTATTTTTCAACCAAATTTCATTAAAACTACAAAAGCTTATTTTGTCTAAGCCTGGTAATGTTTACTGATGACATGTTGTCTAGAGAAATTAGGATTCTGAATCAGAGTCAAAACATGGTATTCTTGAGGTAAATCAAAAGGTGAAAAATCCATAAAGTATTTTTATTATACATAAATGATAGATTTTGTATATAGATCCTGTTACTAATAAACTGATCATATGAAGATTGCATCCAGGAAAGTTGATAGCATGCTTTTCTTAATTATGTAATATTATTTTATTACCAGGAAGTCCTTAGTGAATAGAGTATTCTATTCTATCCATTCACTAATGATTCAGATGTTTTTAGATTTAAAGGAAATTCATCAAATGTTTCAGCATCAAGTGGCCATTCTTCAAATGTAGGAACCCAATGTAATGTAAATATGAAAGCCCAGGAGCTCTCACATTCAACATCTTACTTAATCTTTGCAGCAATACTGAGTGACAGGTCTTATTCCCACCTACTTAAAAGGAACTGAAATAGAAGTGAAATTACTTCCTGGGTTTGCATAGCATGGTAGAATTGGCATTCAGACATGGATCTCCAGCACTCCTCCAACCCTAATTAACGTAGGGCAGAGCAGCATGTAATCCAACTTCATAGGATGTCTCTTGTTGTCTTATTGGCGTATGCTTAGCAGATCTTCCTATCTTCTTATTTAGTTATATCATTAAATTGCTTAGTGGAATTTTACCTACTTATTGAGAACAAAAATAATCTTCTTAGAGAAACCATCTTGGGCAAAGATATAAGAGAGAGGAAGAAGGAGGTGATTATTTGGAAGATGGAATATATGTATTTTTTTTAAGTAATAATAAAAAAGAAAGTAACAAAGAAAGAAAAAAGTAGCAAAACTTGGGTTGATTTGGGATCCTCTAGTATGCTATCTTTATTAAAAGAGAGAAAAGGAAGAGAGGAAATTAGTTTTTACTTTATACCAACAAATGCCAAGCATTTTCACGTGTTTTATATCCTCATGATTACACTAGAAGGTTGTTTTTACAATCCTCATATCACATATGGAAACAACATAAGGCTCATAGTTTAAAATGCTAGGCTAAATTTGTTAGATAAGAACAAATAAAATTGAGATAAACACAGGTATATCTGTCTCTAAGATCATACACTTTCAACTGCTTAACATTTAGCATCTTGTCAAAGAACATTTCAGTATGGGTTATCAAATGAAATTACAACAAATTACTGTTCTTTCTGGAAATCACAGTAATGATGTTGCTGTAATGGAGCATTAAATAAATATGTTTACAACTTTTTAAGATTATAAGTAAAAACATATATACCTAAGGCTCAGAGTGTTAATAATAATAATAATGTGGCTATTGAGAACATTTGATGATGGAATTAATTCAAAATAACTTTACTCTAGATAGAAGATTAAGGCAACAGTGAGTTACCCTTAGCAGATCTGACTCCAATATAATAATAAATTTGGAGATTTAAAAGATACAAGATACACAAAAAAAGTGTCTTCAAAGTCTTAAAATCCTACTGTAGAAGGTATGTCTTAAGTTTCTAGGTTGAATCTATAAGGAGGTATTTTTTTCAGCTCAGTAGTAGGCAGGAATTGAGCTAATGAAATCAATGAGCTAATCATTGCTGGAAGTTTTAATGGTGGGATTAGGTAGGCATTTGTTTGGGATGTTGTACATAGGACTCAAGCAGGTAAAGAAGAATTGACTTGATGCTTCTAAGTCTCTTCCCACTTCCCACTGTTTATGGTTTTATTTACTACAGGGAATATCAGTGTGGAAATAATTATTTACTTAAAAATTATGCAATAAAGATCAGTGCCTCTTTTGTCCTATGTGTTCTATATTTTCACCCCTTTGTGTAGGCCAAGGTAGAAGGAATCACGAAGTTTCTATGATACAGTTATCTAATTTATAAGAATATTAACCTTATTCTCTGAATAGCTGAATGTTTTTTAAGAAGATAAAGCCTACGACCCTACTGATCACACCAGATTTGATTCAGAGGTTGTTGCTAAAGGAAGAAAATAGAAATAAAGTAGATATAGAACTCTCCCAATCCAGTGGGGCTTATGCATGTATTTGATGTTTGCTTTATGTTTTACACTTGCATGTATCATTACAATAATATTTTCATAATGGAAAATAATATGTGTTCCTGGTATGCCAGCTTGAGAAATAGGATTGGCTGAATATAACATCTCTCAGCAATGTTAACGTAAATCTTTGAGAGTATAGAAGATACAAACTTCCCATAAAGGACCCATTTTCATATATCTGAGCAAAAAGGACGCTACAACAATGTTGTGAAGGCTGCTGGTTCGGTGCAGAAAACATTGGCTTGGAAGTTAGAAAACTCATACTCAAATTCTGTCTGCTATTAACAAGTTTTGTGACCTGAAACAACATCAAATGTCACATATGTAAAAGAAAAATATGCATATAATGTATGAAACTACTCTCCATGAAGTGTTAGAGTAAAAATAATATGAGCCACACACTTGTCAAATGTGCTTTGAAGATGATTCATTCTTAAAGTCCTATTATTAAGCATAAATATTTTTCAGTTTCTCCTTATTCATGGATTGATGGAATCCCTTACAAAGCATATGTGTGCACTCAAGGATAAAGCTTGTGCCAGATTCTTTACCTATCACTGTAAATAATAACTCTGTGTTTCTGAAGAGGCATTTGCAATGAAATGGCCACAAAGATGATAGAAGGTCATTCAAAGCACAGAAACACTCTGTTATATGAAAACAACTGTGGTGTGAAATGTTAATTGATCTCATATCATTGTCTCTTTCCAGCTTATTTCATTTTTCCCCCAACATAGAAATATATCTCATTCTCCCCTAGACATTATCTGTCTTCTTTGACCATTCTCATGCATTTTGCACAATGATAGGATGTTGATGAGCTTGATGGTCCTGAGTCATAAATTTGTCTACAGAAATGCCCTTACTCAATGAAATAATCTAAAGTAGCTACTATTTGCAGAAAATATAAAATTTATACTTTTTAAGTTTATTTACCTATTTGGAGAGAGAGAGTCTGTGTGTGTATGTGCACTAGCACATGCACAAGCGGGGGAAGAACAGACAGAGAGGGAGAGAAAGACAGTCCCAAGCAGGCTCCACACTGTCAGCACAGAGCCCAACAAAGGGCTTGAACCCATTAACCGTGAGATCATGACCTGAGCCAAAACCAAGAGTCAGACGCTCGACCAGCTGAGCCATCCAGTCTCCCCCGAAATTCATATTTGATCCATAATATGTATGCATTTTACTCAGGGAATAAGATGAAGAAATGTCTAAAGAAGTGTCCTTTAGTTAATGATGATTCACTCATAAAGAAACATTTTTCCTGAAGGAAGAGAACAAGGGTCAATCAGGTATTGAATTTGTAAAGAAAACTTTCAATGAATAAGATAATAGATGGATATGCAGCAAAGCCAGTGTAGTAAAAGAAATAGTCATTTTGTCAAACCATTTGCTAATATGATAATAATTATTGGGAACCTCAGAATTATTTGTTTAAGCCTATTAAGGATTTCTTGAAAATAAAAATGAAAATGTTGTCCTTGACAGCCAAGAACAAATGCTGTGACAGAACACAGTCCTTGTCAAGAAATGATTACACACCCACCCAACCATGGTATAAATCTTTCCATTTGTTGTAATTCTATTGAGCATTTCAAAAATCTTAAATCTAGTACTTGAGAGTTTCAACTTTCTCCTATGGCACATGGTTAATGACTTATAGATTTTTCCTATGGTTAATAACAGTGGGAGACAAACCATGAGGTCATTGAATTGATCATTATGGAATTCTGATATGCTCACTCAAGAGGAGAAACTGAAAATGGAGAAAGAGAAAAGAAAGCAGCGGAGAAAGGAGGACTAATGGGGAAGACAGAGGGAGAGAAAGAAAGAGAAATATAGAAATGGCAATTGAAATAGAATAGGCTAATGACATGTAACATACACAGTCAAGAGGAACAGAAAAAAAATGAAAACATTGGTATGCAACATTGAATAAGTTTAAGGTACACAACAAATTTTGATACACTTCTGTATTGCAAAATGATGTGGGGAGGGGGGGAAAGAAATTAATGATAAATGACTTTGATGGAACTACATACAACAATTAAGTTACAATTTCCAATTTAAGAAAATGAAAACTTTATGATTTGTGTGTTTGTGTGTGTAGTTGTGTGTGCGTAGTTTAAAACTGTCCATAACCCACCACCATGAACTGGAAACAGTGAATTATGATGTGTGCCTTTTTAATTAAATGTTTTGTATATAATAAAAAGGAACACATTATACACAATGTTTTATTAACATTCTTCATTTATTGCATCACAACTATCATTTCACATCAATAAATATACTTCTATAAATATGGCATAATATTGCATTTTAGGGATACATCTTAGTTCAATACTTTTTTTCAATTAGATTGCTTCTGATATTTCAGCAGTTATAAATAATGTTATGATGAATCTCTTGTGAATATATTTTATCCATCCTTAATTATTCTCTTAGGATAAATTCTTAGAGGTAAACTATAGGAAATAGGTATACAAAATTCCAATACTGTTGTAAAACATTTAGAGATAATGCCATTCAGAAAGCTCATACTAACTTGGATTTACCAAATAAAAATCTTTGATGTCACAGGGCCCAATATTCTTTCCTGAGAAGACATTAGTTATCATCATATAGTTTTTAATCTTTCCCAATTAAAATATTTTCATTTATTTTGTAGCCCTATTGCTATTGGTATTGAACATGTCTTTTCTCTTTTCTTTTCAGCTTTTTTTTTTTTTTTTTTTTTTTTTTGAGAGAGAGACTGAGAGAGAGACTGAGAGAGAGAGAGAGAGAGAGAGAGAGAGAGAGTTCCAAGCGGGCTCTGCACTGTGAGCATAGAGACCAATGCAGGGCTCAATTCCACAACCCTAGGATCATGACCTGAGCAGGTATCAAGAGTCAGATGCTTAACCGACTGAGCCACCCAGGTGTCCCTGAACATGTCTTTATAATTATTTCTTTTGCTTCACTTACTTATGACCTTGACCCATTCTCCTTGGGAGTATTTTTATATTTACTGATTTGTAAGAGAGTTTTTATATATGTTGGAAACATTCAAATTTAACAATGTTTTTCCTGTATCTTGTATGTTTCATGTTAAGCTTATTACTAGATATATTTTATCTAATCTTAATGGTATATTTGTCTTATTATTGTCTTTCAGATTATTGTTGATAAAGGACAATTGATGTCTGTCCACTTATTGAACTAAGTAGATTACTGAGTTTCCTTGTTAATGTGGAATTTTTAAGTTGAAAGTGGGTTTTTTCAAGTAAACAATTTTAACACTGGCAAACAAGGAAAAATTTTGTCATCCACTTTCCAATATCCATGGTTCCCATTTCAATTATCATCTCTCTCCGTATTGATTAGCAGTATGAGAAAATATGGGGGCACCAGGGTGGCTCAGTAGGGTAAGTGTCTCTATTTTGCCTCAGGTCATGGGTGATCTCAAAGTTTTTGAGTTCTAGCATGTCCAGCTCTGCACTGGCAATGAGGATCCCACTTGGGATTTTCTCCCTCTCTCCCTCCCCACCCCCCCATTCCCTGCTTTCATGTATGTATGCATGCTCTCTCTCTCGCTCTCTCTCTCAAAGTAAATCAATAAACTTAAAAAAAAGAAGTACTAGAAAACATGTAAAATAATAATGGTGATGGGTAGAAGACTTGTTTTTAACATTAAATTTTAATGTTAAACATTAATGTTTAACATTAAATTTTTAACATTAAAAAAGTGTACTTCTATTTACAATTCTTTAAAGATTTTCATGAGAGGTTGATGTTGAAATAAATAAAATTAAATTATCGCACATATCAAGAAGATTGCATGGTTTTGTTTTTGATCTTATATTAAATTATTTATATTAATATACTGAATACTATTGAGTCACTCATTCATTAACAGAATAAAACACACTTACTCATGACATTTTAGTCTCTAACTACATAGTTGAAACTGTTACAATCATGTTTTTTTATTAGGTTTTTCAAAAATCTTTACTCCCAAATGAGGAATATTCTATAGTGAATCTGTAGTTTTAATTTTAGTATGCTATCTTCAGAATATTCTGGAATAAGGTGATGATAGAGTTTTGTGAAAAAATATGAAGCTTCTAGGTTTTACTTCTGGTCAGTAATACTTTACAGAGTTAAGTTGGAAAATATTCATCCAGAAAACTATCTTTCAGTGGTTGCATTCTTGGATACCAATAAATCTTTTTTTCAAAGTTTGTATTCTATTTGTGTTTTCTATTTTTTGTTATTTTAATTAATATTTTCCTAAAACACCATCCATTATATTAACATAAAATGGTATGTATAATATTTAATTACTTTAATTTCCTTCATATCTGTGGCTCTGTCATTTTTAAATTCATTTCATTTACATGATGTTTGATTTCTTTGTTTCTTTAATGTAATCTTTTTTCTTGATTTAAATTGTGAATAACAAATGTATACTCCATTCCCTCTACTTTTTCTTTATATATGGAGTTATTTCAGTGTTGCTTCATGATGTGGAATATAATTTTTTTTCTAAAGCTTCAATGATCATTTGAATGAGTAGTTATTTTCTGTTCCTACAGTAAAATTAACCTGAATTCCCATTAAATCATGATTATTAAATGTATTATTTAAGGTTTTATATCACACTTTTGTCCACCTGAAAAATGAGTAGTGTGTTTGAATAAAAGGTAGAGAACTAATTGCAGGTTTTAATACCATTCATTCTCTCGGCTCTCACCCGACAAAGTTCTATTTATTTTTAAAACAACCTTAAATTAAAATTTTAAATTAGTGTGTTTCATTTTATTTAATTCTATTTCTATCATTTTTAACATAAGCTTTTATTTGTTTAATATCAAAACTAAGATTAATGTCCAGGATAAACTAATTTTGTTGCTTACTATCATAACTCTTTATTAGATTCTGGCTATAGTTACATATGAATTAACAACAAAACTTTAAATCACAAACAAACTTCAGTTTACTAGAAGTAGAAAGAAAATTTCGAGTATCTTATGCATATGAAATAAAAATTAAACAATGCTCTTTTTCATTGGTGTTAAAAGCCTCTGTTCACCTGGGCTTAATACAGAAGCTGGAAAAATCCACTTTCCAAATACCCAATAAAATATATCAAGAAATAAGAACTGATGCTGTATCTGGGAAAGAGAAAAGGAAGGAAAAGACAATCAATTGGTGATTTACCACACACACACACACACACACACACACACACACACAAATATTTCCTTTGGGAACAAGGGGTGAACCCTGAGAGTAAGGTGGGTGAAGACATCCTCATTGGAACAGGAGTCACCAGAGGGAAGAACAAATGGACTGAGCATTAGAGTGTGAGGGAGATTATCTATTCTAAGAGTCTTCGTGGAAAGTCCACCAAGTAAATGAAATGATATCAAAATGGGATTCAGCCGCAACAATTACAACAGAGTTATGCCTTGAAGATTGTTCTGGTTAGAGTTGTGTTTCTGTTAACAGAGGACAACGTCCCACATAAATCTGCAAGTTTTATTTTTAATAGAGAGGTAAATATCATTTTCTCCATCTGTCTCAATTTGTACCACATTTCTTTTGCTCTGAAAGTTTAGACCTCTGACATCTTATTAGAGGTAAAGGTTAAAATGAAGGTACCTGGATACATTTACCTCCTTCACTCAAGTAAATTTAATTTATATATTTTTTGACTCTTGATATTCAAAACATAAAGGAGTCACCCAGGCAACTCATGTCATGCCTGACTGAAACCATTCCCACCCTCTCCACTTGATTAGGACATAGTAGATTAGAAGGATGTTCTTTTTGAGGGACTAAATAAAAGGGAAAAAAAAGGAAAAGGACTAAATATATATATATATATATATATATATATATATATATATATGAAAAAAGTTCAGGGGCGCCTGGGTGGCTCAGTCGGTTAAGCGTCTGACTTCAGCTCAGGTCATGATCTCACGGTCCGCGAGTTCGAGCCCCGCCTCCGGCTCTGGGCTGATGGCTCAGAGCCTGGAGCCTACTTCCGATTCTCTGTCTCCCTCTCTCTCTGCCCCTCCCCCATTCATGCTCTGTCTCTCTCTGTCTCAAGAATAAATAAACGTTAAAAAAAAAATTAAAAAAAAAAGTTCAAGTAAAGGATCTACTCTGGGAATCTGTCTTTTTATTTAAAAAGTTATTATAAAAACTGAAGAAAGCTGTAAAATATGTTTTTAATATTCTAATCAAAATATAATACCCTGTTTCTATTGAAGTAGAGCAGTTATTAAACAATGAAAAATAAACTTCACCAAGAAAATATTTATTGGAAACTAGAAAGGTAATCTTTGGAGTTTTAAATTTTTTTTTTCACCGTTTTTAATTTATTTTTGGGACAGAGAGAGACAGAGCATGAACGGGGGAGGGGCAGAGTGAGAGGGAGACACAGAATCGGAAACAGGCTCCAGGCTCCGAGCCATCAGCCCAGAGCCTGACGCGGGGCTCGAACTCACGGACCGCGAGATCGTGACCTGGCTGAAGTCGGACGCTTAACCGACTGCGCCACCCAGGCGCCCCTGGAGTTTTAAAGGTAATCTAGTAAGCCACAGGTTTGTAACTAGAGAAAACAAACCAGTGCATTTGAAGATAGAGAAATTTCCTCAGCAATCAGAAGTTAAGAATAAAGAGATGGAAGTGATAAAAAGAAAAAAGTGCCAGGTCAAACAGATGCTGCAAATAAAATATATGTAGAATATAAATTCCAGAGGAGAGAATAAAATCAATTATGATAATTTAACCAAAGAAATGGTAGAGTACTATGATCACAGTTTAAAAAAAATTCCTATGGTTCATCAAAATTAATGAAAAATTACTGATATCTGGTTGTATCCAAGCTTAAAAAAATATACATAATTTCTCAAGCTGAAATCCAGTACACTTGGAAGGTAGGTGTCAGGGGAAAAAAATCAAATAGTCAAATTAAAGTGTTAAAAGTCACTATGCCCCCAGTAATTTTAGGTCCACAGTATTTTGAGGTATAATATCCTGACCTGCAGTTCTAGGTCCACAAAACTCAGATGTGCAAAAATACAATCGTATTTCCAGAACTAACTTAAATACCTGACTTGGAACTCCAGCTTGCTTCTTAGCAGCCAGTTTCACCTACTTATTCCCAGGTAAATTAAATGCAGCTAATTTCAGCTACAATAATATTTATAAACCTTTCATTTATGTTCATTTATAAACATTTCACATAAAAGACTCATATTTTATTTCCCTTATTCTCTTCCTCACGTTGACTGTAAGTCTACAGCAAGATATTTATAGTATATGAAAGACTGTACCCATGATGTTTATTGGGATGTATAATGCACAGGTGCTCTTTGTTAATATATCCTTTTTGGTGTAGACCAGAGGTTGGACAACTTTTCCTATAAAAGGTCAGAAAGTAAATCTTTTAGACTCTGCGGGCCATTTAATCTTTGTTGCAACAACTCACCTCTGCCACAGTAACATAAAAGTAGGCACAGACAATATTTAAATGTATGAACATGACTATCTTCCATTAAATCTTTATTTACAAAACCAGGGGCAGGTTGGATTTTGCCCAAGGGCCATAGTCTGCTGACCCTTGCTACATTAAATTCCCAGAACCTTTTCCAAAATCCTTTTAATTTAAATATATTTTATACTGGGTTTCATAGCACTGTCATTCGTGAAAAACAGTGTCTGTGTTCCTAACCAGAGTTAAGTGCATTCTGTATTGCTGTTGGATGTGCTAACTCCTATTAAGTCCTGTGTTTCTCTCGGTATCACCCAAAACTGTTGGGTGATCTTCTTCCAGGCCAATTACCTACATGGAGAACTCAGGGAGATGTCTGGGGTCCCTTACTGTGCATATATCAACATGTGCCCATCTCTGCAAGGCTACTGAGTACCATAAATCAAGATGGTAAAATTGAGCCCCAAATTTACTCTCAGTTCAGGTCATTCCCAGTCAAGTCCCTAACAACCTCTCCCATTCTTGCCTTAGGATTAGCTTGCAGCAGGGTAGCAGGAAGTTACACAATGATTCTTATTTCCTCTTCTATTTTTACTTTTCTCTACCCTCTATTATCTTGACTAGCACCCCCTACTCCCCTCATTTTTGTAGTGGTAAAGTGGTACTCAAAGGGAAAAATGTGCTTCTAAATCTCTTCTACCTGGGACTTAGCCTGCAGTCTTGATGATAACAGGAAAAACATGGCATCTTTTTACTTTTGGAGGAGAGAAGAGGGCTGAACACACCATTTGATATTTCAAAGGTATCAGTGGTTTTCCAGGATTAATGGGTCATACTCCATCTTTTCACAAAACAATAACAATGCTATGTTAACAAAACATGAATAACTAAACACTAATAACACACCAGTGTATGAGAAATACACTTTCATGAAAAATGCCTATCCTCCTAACCCCCTTGTGAAAGTTTTACAAGTGCTGTATTAACCATTAAAACCACAAAAAAAGCAACAAACTTGTGGCTAATAAATGCTAAGTTTTGAAATTTCATTTAATATTAAAGAATTTTACTTGAGGTGCAATCAAATGATAATATTACAGGTTCTTTCTGTCAGTTCAGGTTTAGACAAAATCTCCTGTGTACAGCTGCGTACCAACTTGGGTTAGATTCCTTCACATAATGCAGAATTTCACCTTTATGCCACATTTGTCCACTACTTTAAACTTTGTTCTAGGAACATATTTGGCTTATCATATAAGCCATGCAAGTATAAGACATGAAGGCTTATCCTCATCCAAAACTGTAAAT
The DNA here is from genome assembly GCF_028018385.1 of Neofelis nebulosa. Lineage (NCBI taxonomy): Eukaryota > Metazoa > Chordata > Mammalia > Carnivora > Felidae > Neofelis > Neofelis nebulosa. Next base: position 47,887,870 of record NC_080790.1, on the reverse strand, counting down.
GGAATAAATGAGACTGGCCATCAAAAGAGAAGGGAAGGATGTAGGGGCGCCTGGGTGGCTCAGTCGGTTAAGCGTCTGACTTCGGCTGGGGTCATGACCTCATGGTTCGGTCCCGATCTCGTGGTTCATGGATTCAAGCCCCATGTCAGGCTCTGTGCTGACAGCTCGGAGCCTGGAGCCTGCTTTGGATTCTGTGTCTCCCTCTCTCTCTGTTCCTCCCCCACTCATGCTCTGTCTTTCTCCATCTCTCAGAAATGAATAAATGTTAAAATTTTTTTTTAAAAAAAAGAGAAGGGAGGGATGCAAAAGTATAGAGGAAACAGAAATCATCTGTGTCATCACTCTTGGTGGTCTGGTTCACAGTCATTTCCTCGCCCTATTTTCCTTAATAACAACCTACCTTACAGGACAGGGGCTAAAAGCACCACATTCTCAATTTAGCTTCTGTTGCTAGTATGAAAGGCCCTATGCCCTGGTTCTGACCCAACAAAAATTAAGAGTCTTCAGGGGGAATTCTGGAAGAGATTTCCCACTGTGGTAATAAGAGACATGAATGTCAGTGGTGCCCTCCTTGCCTCCCACTCCTGACATCAGCTTAGCTGGGGGGTCCCTAAGACCACTGTCAGGCTCAATCATTCACTGAAAGGACTCCCAGAACTCACAAAGGCTGTTATCCTAAGGGATATGGTTTATTCTAGCAAAAGGATGTAGATTAAAATCACCAAGAGAAGGTGCATAGGGTGAACTTCAGGAGAAACCAGGTACAAGCTTCCAGGTGTCCTCTCCTAGTGGAGTACACTGTTAAGCTTAAATCTTCTAGCAACAATGTATGGAGCACAGGCAAAGTGCTGTCAACCAGGACAGCTCACCGGAGACTTAATGTCAAGGTTTGGCTTTGGGCAGGGGGACAAGGGGGTGATCAGCTACAGATGCATGCAGCATCTCTGACCTCAGCTACTCAGACTCCAACCTCCCACAGCAGAAATAATCATTCACCACAAACCACATTGGTAGCATAAACTATTTGATCAAGCAGGTACCTCACAGCCCAAGGCCCAGGCATACCAAAAAAAACCACAGGATATATCTTTTTAAATCAGCCAGAATATTCCAAGGACTCAGAGTTCATTTCCCAAGAGCTGGCCAAGGGCCAGTCCTGAAGGCAAACCTTTCTTGGGAACGTGCAGGGTTTGAGCACCTGGGCCTCTTGAGTTAATCCTCTGCCGTGTATTTTGAACATGGCTGAGTGAAGGCATATGTTTGGAGCTATAGCCTCCATCTTGAAAGTGTAAAGGGACTGCTGAGAGAATTGTAGATGCTGATGAGGGTCTGACAGTTTTGAACTTCCCATTTACCACCTCCTAAACACCTTCCTGAATAATACCTTTCTATTTGAAATACATTATGAAACCATTTTAAAGTTATTTTATTTGGCTCTTCTCTTTGGTTCAGCTAAATAGATAAGTGATTCAGCATCCAATGCATACCATGGCATATAACTGAAGTTTGGAGGCTAATATATATATACATATATACATATGTATATACATATATACATACATGTATACATATATGTATACATATATGTATATATGTGTGTGTGTATATATATATATATATATTCTGATAAGACTTCAGTCTTAGAGTGAATATCAATATGACAGAAAGTCTGTTTTTTTATCCTGTCTTTTCCCAGCTCTCTGTCCAGTTCTAAGTAATGCAATAACTACAATACCTTCATTGCTACAATTCTAAAAAATCTCATGATCTTTTACATATTTATATTTTCTTGAAATGTTATTTATTTCCACTAACCTGCCCCAGTGTTTTACATAATGAACTCTCAATAAATACACAGAATGTTCAATTTGAATTCCAATTAGACATTTTTCCAATGAGATTTTGCCACATAGCTCTTTCAAAAGAACAATGCAGGGCCCCTTTCAGGCACCTACAGATAATAAAAATCACTTTGCAAGAGACATTTACAATATTGTAGTCTTGATGGAAATGGTTAATGTGTAGCCATACCACATTTTCCTCTCTTTCTCTTCATTTTCTGTAGAAATAAAATGTTTTTTCTCAAAAGGATAAACTTTGATGTAACCTTCTGTTAGTCTCAGATAAGGGGTTTTAAATCCTAGCTTTCCAGAAGTTCCTTCCACAACACTTTGAGTTCTTCAGCACAGTTTTAGACTATAGACACCCATTTTATAATCTCCAGGCATGAATGCTTGGGTTTGAAATAATGGTTTAGTTTCCTATAGAATTCTGAAGGTTTTGCACTTGTGTGAAAGAATGACATTGAGGTTTCAGTAATTTATTTCAGAACCTGAAGACTTCATTTTCATAGCTGTCACACTAGGTGATATGTAGGCCCTAATGACATTCAAAAGTTGTCAGTGTGATTTATTTGTAATTTGGGAGACTTGGCTGGTAACTATTTGGAGTTGGTCTGTTGTTTTAAGAGGGTTTTCTTGTGTGTCTAAATATAGAATAATGCAACAGCAACAAATAAAATATAGTATGTAAAATGAAGCATCTAGCACAGCCTCAAGTCCATGGCAGATTCTCAGCAAATCGTCTGCCCTCCACTTCAATTGCCAAAATACCATTATTCTAGTCCCTACCTCGACCACATTTTAATTAATTTATGTATTTGAAACATTTTTTCCTGGTCTTGCTGTAGTCGTATGTTTTTTGCTTTTTTGTTTTTGTTTGTTTGTTTTATTTTAGAATAGTAAATTTAGATTTACAGAAGAGTTCAAAGATAGAGTTCCCATACATTATTTACCCTGTTTTCCCCATTTTTACCATCTTACATTTATCAAAATTAAAAAGCCAACATTGATATATTATTATTATTATTATTATTATTAACTAAATTTTATACTGCATTCAGATGGCACTAATTTTCACTGAATATCCTTTTTGTGTTTCAGGATCCCACAATGGATATCCCATTGAATTTTGTCACCATGTCCCCTTAGCTTCTTTTTGGCTATGGCAGCTTCTCAGATCTTGCTTATTTTTGAGGATTTGGCAATTTTGAGAATCACTGGTCCAGTATTTTACAGAATGTTCCTCAGTTTGGATTGTCTGATGTTTTTCTTTTGGTTAGACTGGGGCCCTGGGTTTTGGTAAGAAGACAACAAAACTGAAGTGGCTTCTCATCACATCATATCAAGTGTGTATATGCTATTAAGATGATTTATCACAGATGACACTAATCGTGGTCACCTGGCAGAAGTAATGTTTGTCATATTTCTCTACTGTTGCTACGCCCCACCCCCATCCTTTTTCGTGCTCTATTCTGTAAAAGTGACATCAAGTATGGTCCACACTCAAGGGTTGGGGAATCAAGCTCCATCTCCTGGAGCAGTTAACATCTATACATGGTTTGGAATTCTTCTGTACAGGAAGTTTGTCTCTTTTCCCATTTATTTAAATGATCTTTGTTTATATCATGTGGACTCATGGCCCTGTATTTTACACTGTAGGCCATATTATTTATTTTGTTCCCCACATTGTGCCAATTTTGGCAACTGAGCCTCTTCCATGTTGACTCCTATGTCCCTTGGACAAGTCCCTTTGTTTGGCTTTTGAGTACTTTACTTTCTGGCACTCCAAGATGCTCTAAGCTCATCTGGTATATACCTGCCCCAGTCTGAGAATCAGCCATTTCTTCAAAGAGATTTGGGTATTTTTGTTGAGAATGACAACAGAAAGTAAGATCTGGGTGCTGGGTGTACTCCTTGCCACTGGACTCATTTTTATAACTGTCATGGAAGCATTAAAAACATATGCATAAGTAGAAAAATTACTGAATCTCTCAAAGCCTTTCACTCAATGATCAACACAGACAAATCTTCTTCATCTCCTCTATCTACCTCTCCGACTTGTTCCCCAGGCCCCACTGTCATTGCATCTACAGAGTCTCTAAAAGATAAATACCTTTTTTAACCTAACTATACTGCCATTACCAAACTTTAAAGAAAATTCATCTATAATGTAACATCATTCACATTCCAGTCAGCATTCAAATTTCATTATATTTTTAAAGTTAATTCATTCCCCTCCTAGGTTATTTAAAATTTTTTAAAATCCAGGAATTTTATAGTAGCCTTCATCATGAGTGGGCAGAGGCTTATACTACCAGTCCATTAATCTAGTCAACCACAAGTTTACCTCTCCAGTGACTGCCAAATTTGTAATTTCTAGATCAACACATCAGCAAAGATTACATGTATCTCTAATTTTAGTTGCAAATGGAGAGCAGGGAGGGCTTACAGTATAACTCCCTGACTAGAAATGTTGGATTCCTAGGATTATTTAGGAATCATGAGAAATGATAACCTGGCCACCAGATCGCTAATAAAATCTGCCTGAGGGGAGGGTAGGACCACAAAATATTTTGTCTAGACCTGATAGATGAGACCATCTATGCTGGTCCTGACTGTAGTGGGCACTGCATAAATATTTGTTGAATAAATCATAAATGCTTTTCACCAGAAATGTGCTTTGCCAAATACTACCAAAGATCATTATTATTTTTCCTGTTTGTATTTATCTACTGTGCATTTGTATTATTATTATTCAAAGGCATTTACTTTTAGATGTATTTCCTACAAATGACATTAAGTGATTTGTTTTGGAACAAGTTTGGGAGTCACTGATTTTCATTAAAAATTTTTAAACAAAATTCATCTTTATTTCAATAACTAATAAATATAAATTGTTTTCATGTTTACTCTTACAGTTCTTCACCACTGCATTTATTGTATTTTCCTACCTTTTTTTTCTAATTTACACAAAATATTTCTTCTCAATCCCACACATAACCCACATATGTTAGGAAAGCTTTTTCTGTTGTATTTATTAAGTAAAAGTGCAACACCTCCTTTCCAAACATGTATTTTAAAGCCAAGAGAAAATACACATAATGGAGATCATAATGGTAATTTTTAAATTAGAACTCAGGTATCCAAACTACACCATACTGCCTTTATAATATACTTTCCTGAAACTCTCCTTTTTTGTTCTCTGTGGGTTCTACATGATTATGTAGATAGATCGCATATTCATCCCACTTCTCTTTCTCTCTGGCTCTGTGGAACCATGAACACAACTCATCAAGGACTTGATGGATTGAAATAGAGCCCATTCATGAATCTATCTCAAATTCCAGAGTCTATTTCAATTCTATTCAATTTAAAAAGTATTACAAAACTTCCATTATATGCCAACATTATTTTAAGTATTGAAGGTGATAGAAAGATAAATATGTATAGTTCATTCTGCTATAATGCTTGTCTTAAAAATGCACATTAGTCCCAACAAAACTGATATATTAAGGAACAATTTGAGCATAATATGAATTTCGTGTTTGCTTATGCATAATTTCATCCATGAGAAACGCTAGTTGAATGCCAAAAAGTACACCCAGCTGAACAGAGCCACCATGCAGGAATGCACAAAACACACACATATGCACATCTCAAACATCTACCAGCTGCCTCAGTTCACTTGTGTGTTATGAGCCCCAGTGATCCAGATCCTGTGTTAAAACCTTCCATCCAATTCCAATTAGCCCTATTTCCACCACTTCATAGCAACTCACAAGCTGCAACTGCTGCAATGCCTCAGGTTCTTGTATTACCCCATGCTCTTGGGTAGGAGGCACTTATAACTTGTTTCTGGTCAATAAAACATGGCAGAGGTGATAGGTTATCTCTCCTATGATTATGACACATTATATAGTAAGGGTGAAGAAAGTAACAGACACAATTAAGTTCCCAAATGAACATAAGTAATCCCTAAGTTAACTTTCACTGATTTAGAGTACATTATTCTGGGTGTGCCTTATCAAATCATGTGAGCCCTTAAAAAGAGAATTTTCAGGTCAAAGATAAAAGAAGTTAGAGATGCTGTCCTGCTGGCTGTGAAGAAGGAAACAGCCACATTGAGAAGGGTGACTTATAGGAGCTGAGGCCCCCATCCTGTCACTCCAGCATCCGTTCTGCTATCAACCTGAATGAGCTTGGAAGAGAACCAGAGCTTCAACAGACATCGCAGCCTCCAGGCAGCCTCGATTTTACCTGTGAGACGCTGAGCAGAGGGCCCAGTTGAGCTATTCCTAGACTTCTGGCCTGTAGAATTACACGATGAAAAATGGGTGCTGTTTCAAGCCACTAAGTGTGTGGTGATTTGTTATGCAAGCAATAGAAAACTAATATAGTTTCAGATGGCTATATCCGCAAATAAATTTGTAGCCATTTTCAAAGTAAAGTGCCATTTGGGGGCAATATTCACACGTTTCTTAACCATTTACTATGTGTGAAACTACGCTGCTTTCTTTTATTGGGTCCTTATTTTTTCTTAAACGTGTCACCAACAAAGTTCTTTTTTTTTTTTTTTTAATTTTCTTACTTATTTTGACAGAGAGAGAGAGAGAGAGAGAGAGTGAGCATGTGAGACAGAGTGCAAGCGAGGGAAGGGGCAGAGAGCAGGAGATAGAATCCCAAGCAGGCTCTGCACTGCATGAAGCCTTGCACAGGGCTCAAACTCACGAACTGTGAGATCATGACTTGGGCCTGATCATGACCTGAGCTGAAACCAAGATTCGGATGCTTAACTGACTGAGCCACCCAGTCGTCCCATCACTAACAAAGTTCTTAAGTGTTGTGACCCAGTCCCATTTTCCCATAGGCCTTGTGACTTTCAATGTGCTGTCTTACACAGCACAGTGTCTTTTGAGAATACATATGTCATCTTGTATTAAAACTGGCTGTACTCAGAACATATTTGAAAAAAAAAAATCCTTTCTCACATAATTATGACACAAGAACCCAATAAAGACTAAAATCTTTTTCTAATAGTATTCAACGTACTTGTCATATTTACCCTTAAACTATCTTTTTAAAGTAATAAATATGTGAGGCCTAAGAAATAAAACCAAGTTATTACAAGGTTATCCTTTCTAACCTCTCTCTTTTAAACAAGAGGTGAGTCTGAGATTTCATTTAGGAATTATTACCATAAGTGAATTTTTTCTAAGTTCCACTTTTCATAAACTGAAGAATTTGATTGTTTCCTCCTTTGGGGTTATAAGGTTCTCCATTCAATGAGTGTTTAGAGGATTAGGAAAATATGGAATGTATTTAAGAGGACTTTTATGAAAATTTAACCCAGATCTTAAAAATATTCATTTTAAAAAATAAATAAAACTACACTTAATAGTCTTACAAAGAAAAACTCTTTAAAGGCTATGCAATTGCCAATCAACAATTCTACAGATTCACTCTATAGTAGAGTCCCCAGATTTTGTACATAACACATGCATTCTCTGATTCACCCCTTCTAATGAAGCCCATCACTGTCTATTATTGAAGAGTAAATTGATGAAGCAAAAGAGAACTGGGTTACAGATGACATTTTCATGAATTATAACTATAGTAGTAATGGTGCTTCATCAAGAAAAGAAATTATCTCTTAACTGCACCCCATATTGTCCCTTATCCTAAAATTCCCAAAAACTTACATCAGAAAAGCTCACATAAATGTGAAATCTCCTCCCAGTTTCACTAGAACCAAAGAGAAGGCATATGAAAATGTGTCAAGATGATGAATGGAGGCATAATATATTACATCTGCTTAATTTATTCTCCATTCAAATTGCAAATCAGCAACTATTTTACTTACTTATCACATTTATGTTTATGGTTATTAGCATTTGCAATATTTACATTTCATGTTTGTAGTGGATCTCTATAGAGGTTTTTGCCAGTGATTATCTTACACTTTGCCTGAAAGCCTTCTTTTGTTATATCTATATAACCACCTGAGGGACTACCATATTTATGTCCATAGTTGATTTTCCTTGGAATGTGAAGCTGTCCCAAAATGAGCCAATCAAATTGCTTCCCTGAGATTTTAGAACTTGAGAGGATTAAGAAATCTTTGAAAGCCTCTCCATTATAAAAATTGCAAGTTATAAAACTTTGTTCTTCTTGGGGTGCCTGGGTGGCTCAGTCAGTTGAGCCTTGAACTTTGGCTCAGGTCATGATCTTGGGATTCATGGGTTGGAGTTCTGCATCAGGTTCTGTGGTGGCAGCTCAAAGCCTACTTGGTTCTCCCTCTCTCTCTGCTCCTCCCCCATTTGCGCACTCTCTCTCTCTCTCTCTCCATCAAAAATAAAATAAATAAGCATTTAAAAAAATAACTTTGTTCTTCTTTATTCCTACAAATCAAGCATGAGTGATAATGAAGCCTATGCCATAGATAAACAAGACAAAAGACAAAATAGAAAAGACTTAATGGCAGCGCTGGATTCTCAAAGCTATTGCCTTTAGTTTGGTTTTCCAATAGTCATGTATTTCAAGAGTCAATATATTTCTCTGTTTCCACTAATTTACTTGGGTTTCCAGCCCTTGCAACCAATGAAATCCTAACTAATACACTGTTAGAGAGGCAGCAAATAAACATATGTCATTTAGCTTCCTGTTTGTGCCTTAGGCTTTCTCAGTTTACTAATTCAGTCTAATGTTTTGTCTCTCAAGAATTTTTCAGCTTCAAAGCACTGACATCTTTCTGTAGGGCTCTCAACAATTGGGGCAGGAGACAGTGGGGGTAAGTGAGTAAAAGAAGGTAACTCCTCTAATCTAAGGAGTTACCTTACATTAGATTAGTTACTCCTTTAATCTAATAAGTTCTTGTATGACTTATTACTTCAGATGTCTTGTTCTTGAAAAAAAAAGTTAACAATGAAATGATCCGAATAAATTGACTAATTTTATAAGACACATATCCTAATTACCTTTTTAAATTTCATGCTCTTAGAAGGCAGAGAACATGCCTTTCCAATTTTATATGGCTTTATATCAGACATATAATAGTCACATAATAAATGTTTGTTGAATCAAATAGAAGGACAGCAGCCATGTGGATGTGGAAGTTTGGGTTTTTGACTAAAGTCACACTTTAGAATCACACCTCATATCTGATGCTTAAAATCCTTTAAAATATTGATAAAATAAAAATTCAGTGTTAATTGGAATTCTCTATTTTGACTGTCAGTTCTCTCATTTAAAACATTAAAAGTGGTATCATGTATAATTTACTGAATAACAGCAAAAGCCATTCTGAAGTGTTATGAATATGTTTAAACAAGTGCACAAGTGGGGGATGAGATGTAGTCTTTCAATTGTGTGGTTTCAAGATCAAATTCTACAGTGTGTCTATGGGCCTGACCACTATTCACAGAGGAGCTTTGAGGATTTTTGATGATGTAGAACAATCAGTGATGAAAGATCAAAGACTGGAACATTGAGGGCAAATATGGGTTGATGCATTTTAAAGGCAGTCGTGCCTTAAATAATTTCAGGGCATAGGATAAAACTGTGGGTGTGATGAGATGGGTAGTTAGGAAGCCAACTTACCCTTCTCTTTAGGTGAATAGGAAAAGAAAACTATAGCCCAGAATACTGAATGATTCTCAATTTTTCCAAGCTAACTGAATGACCTTTAATCAGTTCGAGGAATAAAAATGCTTGTCAAGGTTGCTACTTAATTCAGGATAATTTCCCTTCACCTCTTGACTTATGCCATGAAAAAATTAAGCAAGGACTATCAAAAATTTAGAATGTGGTGTAGTCATATTTAAAATAAAGTCATATTAAATATATTTCCTGGGGATGGTTCTATGTTACTGTATTCAATTTTACATAAAATTCAAAGCTAAAGTTAAATAAAGCCTACAAACTCAACCTCTTAGGAGTAGTTTTGAATGCTTCAAGGATATAAAAACAAATTTGGCCTTACATTTAGGGTCAGAGATAACAATGAAAGGAAGGGGAAAGGGTGTGGTTTTGTTTGTTTGTTTTCTTTGTGCAGTGCTTTTATATGTTAATAGTCCCTCCCTCCCTTTTCTTGCAGTTTCTTCAGGAGAGAGAAATGGCCTGGAGCCCCCTCATGCCATCTATTGAAGACCTAGATGGTGAGCAAAAATAGGCCCCATGGGCCATATCCAGTTTGTTCCAAAACAAATCTGGCCATGACCATTTGTTTTCGAATTGTCTAGGAATGCTTTCATGCTGCAGAGGTAAAGTTGAAAAGTTGCAACAGAGGTCAAACAGTCCACAAAGCTGAATATGCATTTACTATCTGGACATTTACGAAAAATATTTGTGGATCCACCAGAGTTGGGTTCAGGAGGAAGAAACAGAATTTCAGCCCTGCTCTGCTCTAGCTCTTAGCTTTTTCTACTTTGGTTTTTCCTTTGGGATTTCCTTTGTCATTAAGGTGAAATAGTCTAAATGTCCTAGTATAGACTTAAGAAAAAATGAGAGAGTAGGCATGCTTCTAGTCTTGACCTTATGTTAAACAAGCTATTTAAGATCCTACCCTACACAGGAGTTCCAGCGTAATTCACCAGGGCACAAAACCCTTCTTTCATAATAACAGAGTCAACATTGGTCCGACATTTCCTCTTGTAAATCCATCATGGATCTAGTTCAGGACAGAACTCACAGACCACCGATATTCTAGCATCAGTGACCTTGACTGAAAAAACACACTGCTTCAAAGTGAAAATCAAAGGAACCTCACATATCCTATCCTTTCAGCTTGTTTTTAGCATGAAAAAAAAACAGGCAAATGTGTTTTGTAATAGAGCTCTAAAAATATGTTAATTGTAGTTAGAGTTGTTTTTAGTTTTATTTTTTTAATTTGACTTATAGCCTATTGTCTTAGAATGGAATCCTTTTTAAGTTGGAGTGTGGGGTTTGGGGGGTGGTTATTTTTTTTCTATTATCTCTCTGTAGAGACTGGAGATTAGTACTGTTTCGGCTTCAGGCTCTGTGTACTAATGGTGTAATTTCTAACAGCCAATCCGCAACAAACCCATAAAACTTGTCTTAATGGGATTTTGCCTTGAGCACCATCTGTAATTAGGTAGGGGGTTACCACTGCAACTCCATTACTGTGATTTCTAGGTGAGTCTCTTGGGGCCCCTTTGGCCTCTGGGCTTCCAAGCTTTATAGCATTCACTGAGCATTAGGTAAGCCTCTGCTAATGCTCAGGCGCGCGCGCGCGCGCACACACACACACACACACACACACACTCAACACCATACCACACCATACAGTGTGGTTAATGTCTATCAGCAATTTCTGTAATTAGTAAATGTGTCTGTGCTGAAAGTTTTGTTCTTATTTTATTATTATTTTCTTTCTTTTTGCACATATTGGCTCTTTTGATGTAAGTACAATCCAATCTAGAGGCACAGAAGTAACCACAGATGCCACACCAGAAGTGTGCTGATGACACCATCTGCTTTCTGCAATTCTCTCTTGGTCATTGATTTCTCTGGGAGATTTTCTTCAAAATAGTTGGACAATCTTATGGCATGTTGTGTGACATATGGAGTGCTTTTTCACTAGTGACTTCACCATGCTGTAGTGGAGAGAGCAAGGATTGTGGAATCAGAGGGCCAGATTTAGAAGTCTGTATTGGTTTCCTCACTGGACAAAGTCATGTGTTCTTCCTGTCCTTAGTGTCCTAGTCTGTAAAATAATGATTTATGTTATATAGCTGTCTAAGAGGTGTTATGGTGAAAAAATGAGAAAGCACTGAAAATGCTTGATAAATTATGCAGTGCTATTTAAAAATAAATCATAATTTTATTTTTCTCAAGATTTTCTTAATGGAAGTCAAATCATTTCTAACATCAAAAGAAATCTTTTCACTCCAGCCCTAGTAATTTTTATACCACTTTGGTCAGCATTTCTTGAAGCTCAGAGAGATGTTTGAGTTTTGAGGGATTAGACTTTTGTTTAAAGAATCTGCACAACTTTGTTTTATGGCAATGTCTTTTCGGTGTAAGCAAAAGGCTCTAGGATTATGGGGAAAAAAAGTAATGAGACAGAAAGAGAGAGAGGTGGGGAGAGGGAGTAGAGGAAAAGAGAGGTGAGAGAAAATAAATACTCTTTGGAAATAAAAATTAAGTGAAAAGTATATTCAACTTCTTTATCAAATTGGTGATATCCCCAGTAACCATCAAATAAATAAGGAAACTATTAAACAATAGTGACTATTTGCATTCTGGACACTTTTTGGGAGAAATGTAAGCATACATTGATAAATATGAGCAATAAGATCAACATTATGTTAAAATCATCTTCTGTAATAGAAGGAAGAAACACAGGGTAGGGGAAACCATTTCCTTACTCTTCTATAACTCTTTGTGTAGCTTTTTGTTGTATTTCTTGCTCTCCTTGATAGTCTCCTTGAGATTTCCCTTCACAATGCCTTTTTGATTCAAGAGTATGGGACAAGTTTCCTTGATATGTGCCCAGGGATCTCTCTCTCTCTCTCTCTCTCTCTCTCTCTCTCTCTCTCTCTGTCTCTCTTATTCTCTCACTCTCTGGCTCTATCCTGTAGCTACATCATCTAATGCCTCCCAGCTGTCCTATTGATCAGGACGATTACACTCTGCCCTCTGAGTTGGATGGACAAAACCCAATTGGCTGGCTATGTATACATGTTCTCTAAAGATCCAATTTTTCCTGCAGATGGATCATAAGGGCTTGATTTAAAGAAGGAAAGTATAAAAACTTCATTTGGACTTCAGGTTCAATGTATTTCCTTCAGTCTAAATTCACAAGCCATAAAACTGATATTTTGATACCTATGTCTTACTCTTACTTTAGTTTTCAAATGATTCAGAACTATTGAATGAGAGAGTTGTGATTAATTAGTGCCCTCAAAATTCCAACAAATAATTTCAATATCAGTGTAGTTTTTATTACGTTGAGAGAAAGAACAATAAACAGAACAAGGAAGCTAGTAACTGAAAGAATAAGGCCTTAAGTCTCAAAAAAAAAAAAAAAATGTCTTAGTAAGATAGTTGTCTTCAGTTTTTTTTTAACTAACCTGGGAATTGATCACAACAATCACAGCAACTTCTGTGTTGTCCCCATTTTCCCCTTGTTCAAAGTGAATATTATTGTGCTTATCCTATTCGTCTTTCATATTATATATTGACCAAGGCAGAAACAGTTATTAAAGCCATGACTCAACATGATGGGACATCGCATCTAAATGTGACCACATCCCAAATACTTGGACTTCAAGCTGAAAACATGAATTAACTGTAACCTTGAGGCTATTTCCCTTAAGGGCAGGCGCAATTACAGTCATGTATTAACAAAGGGTTCGGACCATTATTTGGGTAGTCAAAACACCAACTGGTGAGAGATAGGCATTGTCTTCCAATGATAATCCTAACCCCTTTTATCCCTTTAGTAATATAATCTCCAACCCGTATGTGGACACAGTGCCACCCGTAATAAAGATATTTCCATGTCTTCATCACAGCCATGTTTGACCACTGTACAAAACTGTGGCAAAGAAATGTAGGTGGAAGGAAAGGGTACACGGGGTATTCTTAAAGGGAAGAGAGGCACATTCTTCTTTTGTACTAGGTCTGTACTCTGGACCTCAGTTGTCTCATTTGTAAATAGAAAACTGTCTTCTAGATTATTATCAAAGTTCACCACCAGGTCTGAAACGACTATCACTTTCTGATAGCCCTCTAAAATCTACATCAGACAGGATAGCACCAGAACTTGCCTTGGCAAATTCTAAATTAGAGGACACTTGTTTTCAGTCCAACAACTTTATTTTTCTGGCTCTTTTCTTTCTGTAAAATATCAATTTTCCTATCAGAAAGAAAGGCTAAAAGTTATTTCTGAGAATGGTGGTGGTGAAAAGTTAAGTTAATTCATACTAATGTGTCAGTGACCTACTGAATTAATCCCCTGGAGTATTTGCCCTTTGAAGAAAAGAAATACACACACACACACATACATACACTTGCACACACATATATAGTATATGTGTGTGTGTGTACTTTCTATATATACAGATACATATATGTGTAGATACACACATACATAAGGATAGGAAGATGTTTACCTTAAAGAAATTAACTTCAAACAATAGAACATCACAAATGCAGTTGAAGTCTATATAGAAAAATGATTTGAGATGCCTACATGTTTTTCAATTCCTCAAATCATAAGCTTTAGCCAATAAGATGAATAATATTGAATGCAATAGTAAGTCACCTTATGACAAAAGACAATACATATATCTAAATAGCCCATTTTTAAAATCTATGAAATACCATCAATTCCTTTAATCTGAATCTCATAGCAAAGTATTCAGGGAATTATCAGAGAGAGAGAGATGCTTTCTCAAACAATAGAGCTGTATATTATTCCATTCTACTATATGATATAGTGCCAATTACTATGTATTAAATCTGTTTTCCTGTGTCTGAAAATAGGCATTCTTTTTATCCTTACACTATCACACAAATAGACACTTACCTAAAGAAGCTGATAATTTTTCTAGTGCTACAGTAAGAATCAAATTTTGCATATGAACTACTTGAGTAATTAAAAGAAGATAAATAGGATTGAGGTATATAAAAGAAGAGGAATGCTTATTAATTTTTTAGAATATATTACTAAAACTAGTGTCTGGTATTAATAATTGCATTCCTTCTAGAATATCATGCTTTGAAATAATGACATGCAAGATTTGATCCATTGAAGTACTAGCAGTATCCATTATATTGATTGAAAGGTGCCAGATAAATCTCTCTTCAGTTATAAGGTGTTGACTGGGTCAGAGACTGATGATTTAAATAAATAAAGAGGAAAGAATTTCTGAGCACAGCATTAGTGTCAGAATCAATGAATTATCCCTGCTGGGTATTTATTAGTGCACCTAGAAATACTAGTTTTGGAGGCAGCCATGACATTTCAGGAAAAGTTGATGAAAAATTTAACTCTTCATTCTAAATTTACATGCTTTCCTTCCCTACTGTACTCGAATATTAAAGGTAGAAATCTAAAATATATTGGCAGTAGTCTGTCCTACACAGGTACTCCTATGTTGAGAAATGACATCTTCAAGTCAGTGGCTGAGATGTCGATAACATTGACATTGATTTACCAGTGTTCATTTTGCATCAGGAATCCAGTTCTCAAAGCAAGATTCTACATTCAATGGAAACGGAGAACTCTACTTTGCAGAAAGATCTCATGATGATTTAAATAAATTTGGACGTCTGTCCTTGTCACTCGGAATTCTTTCAGAAGTGTCACTAGAATGTAATTATGTTAAATATAATAAGACAGTGTGTATGCATGTAGACACACATACACAACTTCACCACAGAGATAAACAATATTGCAATTAAGTTTTTTTAGTAATACAAAGTAGCAACTGTGGCGAAGAGTGAAAAAGTAACTACTTTTAGTCATTAGAGTCTACTTTTATTTCGAACTTCTTTTAGTAGTTACAGTCCGAAGACTTGCTTTTGGATCCAATTGTACACATGATGAGGGACAAACCAGCTAATATTTTTGAAACTTAGGTGTCTTATCTGTGAAATTTATATTAGCGTACCTTTCTCCTATAGTTATTACAAAATGGCTCATTTAGTTATTGCAAGTGGTATGTTTATGTTTAACAACCAGTAATGTTTAACAACCAGTTAAATGTTTAACAACCAGTTCTCCATGCAAAATAGACCTGATTTGTAGCAGTTTTCAATTTATGGAAATTATAGTAAATATTTCAACCATAGACAATTTCAAGGTATCAATCTGAGGTCACTGAGTATGTGATTGGAAAGAGATGTCCAGAATCCAGTCTTATAAACCGGTGCAAGCTGGTTTCAAGACATACTGCTCCCACTGGAAAATATGGGTGAGATATAGTGTGTCCCAGAAAAAGCATATGCTTGCAAACTCTGTTGAGTGAATGTCCACATGAAAGGGTCGTATAGTCATTTCCATATGGGGGGAAAAAGGATGCATTAAGCTGTTGATTAGCTTAATTTTACAATCTTATATAAAGCCATATTTATGATCAAAATAAAATTCTGGAAAGTACTTGGGATCTCTCATTCTCAATTCCATATTCTCGAGAGTTAAAAAAAATAATATGGCTCTAGATATAAATTTTACTTAAATATGTTGATTACCAAACTTTCTGAATTTAATACTATTTCACCAAAAGCAGAAAAGAATATGAAAGTAAGAATAATATAACCAGTGTGAATGGTCTCAGTGCACACTCCCGTAGCATTCAAGACCAGGAAAGACAAAAGGTAAAAAAGGCACTGAGTAGCTAGCAACCTGAAGCTAAGTATGATGATGAGGGAACAAAAGGCAAGCTGAGAGCAAAGCACAAGGTAACACCCTGTACCCCTCCTCCTCTCCAAACCCCCCACCCCGTCCCCTTCCAGGTGTGATGTGTGAGACATTCTTCAGGCATGCCTGGCTGCCCAAGAACAAAGGAAAGGGAAAAATAAATAGTTAACTGAAGATCACAGTCATGCAGGACAAAGTCTCCATCAATTTACAAACGTCTTAATAAAATTAGAAGAAAAAGACAATCTTATCAATAGCCTAAGTTCCAGAAACCCATAGACATGGTTTCCTGGAGCCCTAACATCAGCCTCCCCTCCACAGTGATGTGGGGAACAAAGGCAAGAAGAAATGTAGATAAAATAAAATTTCTTTATAGCCTGCAGCCCATTGACAAGTACTTGGGGAAAATACGGAGTATGACATTCCTCTAGGAACTCCCTACTGTGTCTTAATGTTAATGCTTTGCCAGAGAGGGAAATAACTTTAGCTCAACAATAGCAAGGCCTCCAGTATCTCCTGAGTCTTCTTTAGCATATTAAAGTCCTTTGGGGAACTTCCTCTTGCCTTTATCCCCTCCCAGCTCTCAGGTATATAATCAGTCACTCCTCACAACCCCAGTGCACCTCTTTCTGCCCACAGGTCCTGACCTCCTTGCTTTAATAAAATCACTTTTTTGCACCAAAGACATCTTAAGAAATCTTCCTTGGCCTGCAGCTCCAGACCTCCACCACATCCATGGGAAACTGTGCTCTGTGTATGACATAACTCTGGGGTCACAGCACATTTCTTACTGGTAAATTTCCCATTCAAAGATGCAATTAAGTACATATGAAGACACACCACCGTATCAGTAGATCCATCATGTCAATGACAAGATGAAGACACAGAACAACCTTAAGAAGCATAGTCTGGAGGCTGAACAGCAGTTTATAGAAACACAAGGCATTGCTCGGCTCCAAGGGGAAAATTCCACAGTGCACTACTCAGTATGAATGATGTTCCTTGCTTTTGGACCAAAAAGTTACTTAAAAGTCCTTAGCTAGAACTTTCACATACAAAACAAAAATGGTCATGGAAGTGACCAACTGATGCAGATTAAAATCTTTAACTAAAGGCCAGGGAGGGAAAATGGAGTTTCTAGGAAGTTCTACTGAAAGACACTGAGAGCAACACTTTGATAACTTCTTTCTTTTTGTTGATAGGATGGGAAAAGTGGTATCAGAATCAGTGTGGTAGTCATGCATTTCTGATCTTTGGATGGAACTTTCATGTTTTCAAATCTGATTTTGCTTATGCATCAAGTAATTCTCTATTTTAATTTAGGCATTATGCAAGATGAAAGGAGGGTCTTATTTTCATCAACTGACTACACATTTTTAAAAATACATCACTCTAATACCACTTGTATAGTAAATCACTGAGTTCAAGTATCACTTATAAACAATAAAAGAGTAGGGGAAACATTGATTTTGTTTAACATTTAGAATCTATTTTAATGGGCTTTAATTAATAGTCTTATTGGTATTTTCCCTCAGTAGTTTTAAAATATCTAATAATGAGCTTTCCCTCCAAATTTGTTTTATTTTATAAAATAATTCCTGGTAAAGAAAATTCCATTGACTTTGTGTCTGCGTGTCATCAGTCCATTTCAATAGCTTTGATTTTTTTTCTTTCTAACATTCCTCAGTTCTGAGCCTGTCTCATTGACAAATCCAGAGAGAGTACAAAGATTAGTCTTGATGTATTAGACGAATCACACATCCTTCATTTGGCAGTAACTGTCTGGCAAAGTTAAGCATCTGGCAAACAGTATCATACTGATTTAAAAAAAAATTGTGATAAAACTATTATGACATTTCTTAATTTCAAAGATAAAAGAATATAAATTATTTTAAAAATTCTGTCTCAAGTTAAGATTCTTTTAGAACAATTTACTGAGTATGGGTCATACAATTTCATTACAAAAAGCTCCTTATAACTGCTTTTTATTGTTTGTTGTTACATTTTGGGAGATGTGATTTGACACATACGTGAATTAATGAGCTAGATTATAATTAGCTTCATTGAACAAAATGAGATACTATCTTTTGAGTAACCTAGAATTTTCCTCTAACATTTTCCCTCATATTTACACAAATTGTTCGAGCAAGTTTAGATTTAAAAGCTGAGATTTTTTTTTTTTCAGTAAAAGATCTTAAAATGCTATTCTGTAATTGATCATAGTTATGCAAGCAGAAATGCTATCATGGAACCATTTTTGAAAGACATTAGTCTTATTTATAATATCAAATCTGAAAAAGTAAATGTAACAGAGAAAGCAAATAGAAAATGTTAAATTATCACATCTTATCAATTTGTATCATAAATGTTCTTATTTTCATCATGGTTTTTTTTTTTTTTATCTTTTTCAAGTCTATATATACATTGCTAAACTAGTCTTATAATATTAAGAATCCAGCCTGTATCACAGAGGATCCCAACAAGGAAATACCTGGAGAAGGAAAAGGAGCAACAATGTATTTAGCATTCAATAGTTTGTTATTCTACATGGTGAAGTTATTCTCTATAGATCTTTCTGTGTTTATGAAGTAGGCGTGGGGGTTCTATTTGCATCAACTGTTGTTTAAGCACACCTTTGGCATTTTTGATCTATAAAATGATTGGTCCTACAGCCACTATGATAACACATTTCTATCGTGCTAATAGTAGAAAGAACAGACTATCATCCAAGAAATTACATCCAAGAAAACTTGGAAATAACCTAAATGTCCTTTAATAAGGGAAGAGATAATTAATATTTCTGTTCTCCATTACCATTGCCATTTTTCTATCCTCAGTTCTGGTAGAATGGAGTCTTTAAGCAAAATAATGCCTTAAAATTACATCACATGAGGGGCGTCTGGGTTGCTCACTCTGTTAAGTGATTGACTTCTGCTCAGGTCATGATCTCACGGTTCATTAGTTCAAGCCCCACATTGGGCTCTCTGCTGTCAGCATAGAGCCAGCTTCAGATCCTGTCTCCCTCTCTCTCTGCCCTTCCCCCGCTATGCTCTCTCTCTCTCTCTCAAAAATAAACATTTAAAAAATTCTTTCAAAAAAAAACTAAGTCACATGAACCATGTTAGTATGATAAATATTTTGTTGTTGTTGTTGAGATATATGGTTAGCCTAAAGAATGTACTGTCATGATGAAATGGGACTTGCAATTTGGAGGGATCAAGGGTTTGAGCCAGAACTTGAGATCTGAGGAGAAACTCTATGAAATGGGAGGTTGACAGTGGAATGAAAGGATAAATGGAAGTGTAGTAGGTAAGACGTGCTGAACAAAGACAAGTGGGAGGGAATTTAAGCGCCCATATTAAGCTAACTTAGCTAAGAATAAAAAGCAACCACAGGGAAATAGTGAAGAAATCTTTGTATCACCTCTTTGACTCCAAGTATATTGTTAATGGTCTAGGAGTATCATAGGATTCCTTCTGATAAAGACTGTCATCTCGTCTATTAAGTATTTTGGTGACATCCATATAATAACTGCTTATATCAGTATAGAATTTACATGTACATTCTGAGGTGAAGGAATTTCCAAGCCTTTTCAAAGTGAGAAAAAAAGAAAAAGAAAGAAAGAAAAACTTACAAATTAAATTTGCTTGATTACAGTATTAATGAGGATGTTTTGCTTTATTTTTAATTTTTTTTCTTTTCACATTTATTTATTTTTGATAGAAAGAGACAGAACACAAGTGGGGGAGGGGCAGAGAGAGAGAAGGAGACACAGAATCTGAAGCAGGCTCCAGGCTCCAAGCTGTCAGCACAGAGCCCGATATGGGGCTCGAACTCACCAATCGCAAGATCATGACCTGAGCCGAAGTCAGATGCTTAACCGACTGAGCTACCCAGGCGCCCCTGTGTTGCTTTATTTTTACAAAAACAAATATGCCTAAAACTATACTTTCGATAAAGCTTTAAAGTGTTTGAATGATATGTAGCTGCAATAGATCATTCAATTTGCCATCCACTTGGCGTCTTTGAGCAGTTAGGTTATATTACATATCTATTTTGTATTGATGTGTGTTCAAAGGAACATTTGACAAGGAATGTGGAAATTTGGTGTCTTTTCATGTATTTATGACATTGTGAATACATCTAACTTCTTGTCTTCAGTTTATTTATCTACAAATTATGAGCTACACAATATGTAGTCGTTTCCAGATATGCCTTATTGGATTCCCTAGAGGTCCACTTATGAATTTATTTCATTTTGCCTTAACACCGACTTCAAACAGATCATTATTCAATCATAATTTACATTTTATATGTTTAGATTTATATAGGATGAACTATTAAAATAAACTTGTTTAAATTTTATGTATGCATGCAAGTATCTCTATGCAAATGTATTCATATGTTTATACATAGAAAATTAAGTACTTACACAGATAAGGTAATATTCCTGTGTATTTTTTGTTAAGATATTTGGCATCCTACTCATTTAGGCATGAACCCAGAGGAAATGTAAGGTGTGAAAAAGCCTTCTAAATAATAGAGTTTAATACACTCACGGCTTCATACATTTTAGGCATTGGACATAGAACACATCTGGCCTCAATTTGCACATATGGTTCACTGGAAATTATTTATTTGTAACCTTAAGTATAATGTCTAGTGCATAAAGAGAGCACAAAGGTATGCATAATATTATTGACTTATTATTGATCATTACTAATAATAATTACAATAATAATAACTATGCTATTATTTATCATTATCATCTAATAGTTGTCGACCTTCTATGAAGAGCTCAAGGCTCTTAAATCCTAGTTATTTCATCGCCTGATCTTCCTCTGCTCTACCACAGAAATATTGATAACATTGGATCATGATCAAGGACATTGATCATATTCCAATTCTAGATTCAGAGTCTTTAATTTTGAAATCTAATACAGATCTAGTATATTTAAACTCTTTGCATAAATGTAATTTTCTCTCACCTAGCTGGAGTATTTGATCTTCAAAGGGCCTGAGTCTGCCTGTTTCTGGGATATGCCTCTTTCTTAAGGCCAGTGACAGATAATTTAGGTCAACTCTGTATTAAACATTAAGGAAAGTATGCATTCTCCTCTCCTTATAGTTTTTTCTTGCCATCAAAATATTAAGATAGTTTTATAAGTAAAATGTAGAAGAAAAAAGAATCCACTAAATCTATTAGGTCTCAGGTCTAGCTTCTTAACACGAGAACGTTTTTGTATATCTATGGACTTCAGCTTAGTTCACTAGGGTTTGAAACTTAGGCCTGCGTGAAACCACGGAATAAAATGTTCCTTCCTTGCTGTGCTCTGTTCTGTGTCTACACTTCTATGGAGAAATTTGAACTGCAGTATTTGTATTAGGGTAGATTTTAAGAATAGTGGTTATGCTGATGACCACTTATCACCTTTTTCTGATAGGTTCTCTGATAACCTTTCCATCAGGCCCATGGATTATAGAACTTCATAGATAACTTGTATTCCTTTACCTACTTCAGCCTATTAATGTGGAGGCTATGTGGTAGCTGATCAAAGAGAGACCAGGGACAAACAAACAAAAACAAATACCAGACATTGTGACAACAGAGGAGTGGCATGCCACAAATAAAGAGCAGGAAAGTCAATTAGAATATCCTATTTGGTAGCTCAGCTGGTTGAGCATCCAAATCTTGATTTTAGCTCAGGTCATGATACCTCAGGTCATGGGATCAAGCCCCATGTTGGACTCTGTGCTGAGCTTGGAGCCTGCTTAAGATCCTCTCTGTCTCTCTCTCTCTCTCTCTCTCAAAATAAAAAACTAAAAAAAAAAAAAAAAAGAGTATGTCATTTGGTCTATGAAGAGTTACTTCTGATGCCTGCAGCAGAACATGAACATTCTAGAGAATCTAGAAATTCCCCATATATCCCACTTTCTAGGTAAAGATTCACTTTTTTACTTACTAGAACTGGAGATAATAACTTTTAACAATCAGAAAAAAATTTAGAGTTTGTATTTTAGGGTAATGTTTGAAGCTATAACAAAACTTGAATATTTGGTGACAACACAACAGAAATTTCTTACTCAGATAAATTTCAGTGCAGATTTTCCTGGAGACTTTCCACTGCAAGAAGATTCATGAGCCCAGATTGCTTTCACCTTGTAGCTCCAGTATTTCCTATGGTCTTGGAATCTACTACAATCAACATTAAGCAAGGGAAAGACAGTGAAGACATCACTGGACCTTAAGATTCAGAAATTTTCATATATCACTGCTTTTACATTTCACTGGTGAAACATAGTCACTTAGTCTTTCCAGAATGAGAGGGAAGCCAGGGAGTAGGTCCTGGCTAGATATCTAGTGGCCCTGTCTTGTCCTTCAAAGAATACAGTAATACTTCACCACTGTTCTGATAGATTCAGTGTTCCTCTCCTGACTATGTTAAGCAGCAAGTTTTCTTCTGACCCCAAAATTGTGGAATGAATTTTATCCAAAATTATTACAGGTATTTCAGACAGTTCTAAGATGGTCTGTTTTTTAAGCGATACCCTTTTAGTAAATCAGTATTCAGTGGCTTCTAAATGGCCAGAGATCATCCATAATTTTCTGCATTTCTCAACAGATTTAGGGAGAAAATATCTTGCAGAAGTTTCCCAGATATATTTGATTGATACCATTGCTATAGTCAAATGAACATGTTAGTGACAACAGCTCATTATTTCAAGGCCAACATGGGGCTGATTCCTCAAATCTTTTGTTTGTTTCTGTTTTTAGATGTGCAGATCCCAGATTACATCTGCTATCTAGAACTCAGGAAGAAAGTTCCTAAAGTGGGTATGCAGATTAGGTCTCCACCCACCCTCATTACACTGTGCTGAACTGGTCACCCTTCTTATTGCCAGAAGTAAACCTAATACTCTAGTTCTGTCCAAAGTCACCCTCTTAGAGCCCTTGTTTGCTCTCTTCTCCTGCAAGGCTAATAAGTCAAGTTTCATAAAGCATTTAGGTGCCTATTGACTTTTTACGACTTTTGTTTTCTTTAGGATTAAGGTTGATTCTCATAATTGCTTTTAGCAATTGAAATTGTTTGTATTTCCCTCATTCTTGTGGCTGGAATTTTGTCTTCCAATGTGATCTAAGAAAGGAATAAAAAGGTAGGACATAATTCATGCAAAGATAAAATGTATGGGAAATATACATCAGAAATAAAACCCAAAAATAAGAAAAAGATGAAAAAGGTTCTTTTGTGAGCAGCATTCAATAGCAGGACACATGTACACTATCTTTTACACATTGAATCATATTAATTTTCAGGCAAAACAAATGGGTATTTACATTAAACACATTCTGAATGCATTCAAGTAAGAGTCAAATGATAAGAGTATTAAGATAATTGATGTTTAGTCCCTGAGGGAATACAGATAAAAGAGTGTATTTCTGATGCTTCAACCTCTGTGCTAATTCTTCTTCACAATAAAAACATTCTCAGAAAGTTTCAGTCAGATGAAGAAGGAAATAAATGTACAAATTTGTATTGAAAAATGATATGCCCCATAGATTCAACCTCAACTTTTATGAACAATGGGTCTACCTGTTACTATTCTGATGATGAAACCTTGGGAAAGTAAGCAACCTCTAAGATCCAGAGATTTTTATTTCATCGGGACTGAGTAGTTATAGGTTTTTAATTTTTTTACTATATGACATAATTTACATAAAATTCTTAATAAGTGTGCCTAATACTAGGTACTAAATATATATGAATTTCTGTCTTATGGTTTCTAGTTCCAAGATGAATGTATCTATGAAATGATATTTTGTAAAAGCAGGTAATTAATATTGCCAATGATTAAGGTTGCATGTTGCAATAAATAGTTCTAAATCATATATTATTTTGTCAGAAAGCATGTTTGCTCAGCCTTTCACTTTCCTTGTGAAAGAAGCTAGCAATACAATTTCCAGAATTATAAATACACCATAACATGATAATCAGTAGATCAATTCTGCAATCAGTAGTTCTTATCCATCTTCACATTAAAATTCCTGGAAAGCTGTTATAACCTACCAATCCCTGGATTCTGAAATCCTCAAATGCCCAAACTCTGATTTAATTTTTCTTTGATGAGGGCAGAACACCAATATTTTTAAAAGCTCCCTTGATGATTAATATGCAGCCAGGTTTGAGCATCATGTAATCAAAAGATTCATTGGGAACATTAATTATGCCTAAATGAGGTGTTTACATTTATGGTCTATACACTTTCTTGTTACAATTTATTCCTCTATCCATAACAATTGGATTCTACTTTTTTATTCTTGTGAGCTCCAGACTTCTACATCCCTCTGCCTTCTGGACGGCTTCAATTGTATATTCTGCAGGAACTGAATCCTCAAAACACCACAAAACAAATTTATTACCTTTGTTTTAAATCTTCTCCTTCTCCTCTATTGTGTGTTTCAATGAATGGCACTGTAATCCATTCATTCTTTTAAGCCAAAAGCAAGAGCATCAGCCTTACTGCCTTGCTTGTCTTCTTCCTTCACATACAATCTCACACACCAAAAGGCTGATCACTCCTCTCTTTTATACATCTCCTGTATCTATCCATGTCTTTTCATACTCAGAGCCATTACCCCAGGGCCATAATACTATCTTCTCTGAACTATTCTCAAAGCTTCATCATTGGTCTCCTTGATTTCAGTCTTGTCCATCATCAATCCAAATTCTATTCTAAGTCATCAAAATAACATATGATCACATCACTGCCCAACCTAAAATGTTAGTGTGGCCTCTGATGTGCTTCATGATTGCCCCTGCTTGCCTCTTAGGTCTCATTTCTCTTCACACTGTACATTCCAGTCACACTAGCCTTCATTTCATTTTTTTGAATATTCTCACTTACCTCTTTGAATATGCTATCATTGCTCTTCAAGTCATAGTTTCCTAATTCCTCTCCCTTCCACTCCTGACTCATACTTTCATGACACTTCCTCCAGGCAGCCTTTTTTAACACTCAAATCTGGATGACATTTTTTCTTAGGGGTTCTTATGGCACAAGGCTTTCCTCTTTAAAATATTTACAACATTGCGTTGAATTCTCTATCTGCTTACTTATTTGTTTAAAAATATGAAAGCTCGCTGATGAAGTATAACTGCTTTGTTCCTAGCTATGTCTCCAGTGATTTTCCCAGTGCCTCAGAAGTAGTAATCACCCAGTAAATACTTGATGAATTAAGGGGCAGAAGCAAATACATTGATCGTAAGAATGAAAGAAGACGCCTCATCATGAAGCAGGTCTGAGTATTTTCACTTGCAGGTAGGGATTAGTGGGAGGCAAAAGAAGATAAAAGAAGCTCGATGCCACTGTCTCCAATTTTGTTCTAAAAGTATGGTTATATTTATCTACTGAAAATATGGTTATGATTATGGAGTAATCATTATGTTTACTCCAGTGTTATGGAAGAACACTGAAAAGTGTTCTTCCAGCTATTCCCAGAGTTTTAGAATGGGGAGGAAAGTTACCAAAGGCAAGGAAAAATATCTTCAAAGTGAATGAAAAGATAATCAAAATCATGGATTTGTAAAGGGGTAGGTCTGCATTATTTGGAGACATTTGTGAATGTTCTTGGACTCACGTATAAGAAAGGACACAACAAATTATGGGCTTTCTATGGAGCTTACTTGGAAGGTTGTGGTAGGAGTCCAGAACTTCCAAAAGGGCCACATGGTTTGTAGAATGTAGAAATCACCCTGCAGGTCTGGCCCCAGATTTGAAGATTTGAAAACTTAATTTGGGTTTAGGACAGGTGTGTGTTTTGTCCAAGGTTATGGGTGTAGTAAATAGTGGGACACTTATTTGTTGATTATTATAAGCAAAATACAGCAGTCCCCCCTTATCTGCAGGAGGTATGTTCCAAAAGCCCCAGCAGATGCCTGAAACTGTAGACAGCACCAAGCATTATATATACTGTGTTTTTCCCCCATACATACCTTTGATAAAGTTTAATCAATAAATGAGGCATAGTAGGAGATTGACAACAATAACTAATAAGAAAATAGAACACATAATATACAGTAATAAAAGTTATATGAACATGATTTCTCTTTTTCAAAATCTTATTGTACTGAACTCACTCTTGTGATAATGTGAGATGTTAAGATGCCTACAGGATCAGATGAAGTCAGGTGATGATGCAGGTATTGGGACATAATGTTAGGCAACCACTGACCTTCTGATAATATGTCAGAATGGGGGGAATCACCTGCTTCTGGACCATGGCTGACTGCCGGTGACTGAAACTGCGGAAAGCAAAACTACAGGTAAAGGGTGGACCGACATACAGTTAACTAAAGAGAATCCTTCCCAATGTCATAACGTCACAGTTTTCTTTTTAGCTTCATGAAAAGTAGAACACACACATAACTTTACCTCAAAGGAAATTGTTCATAAGATAAAGCAACTAGTCTACCTAAATGACACTTTTTATATTTTCCTGAGGAGACAAAGATTCACTTTAATGTATATTTATTGGTCTCAGAGTAACAACTTCTTCAGTGTAGAAACGTTTATTGTGAAAACGTCACCACCATAAAATGTATCATGTTTTATTTTAGCAGATTAGAAATGGCTCTATGAGTCATGGGGCAATATTGGTGAAGAGGGAGAAAACTGTGGCAGCAAATGTGTGGCGTGGTTGAAGGCACAAAGAGGATCCATGTTGTAATACAGAATATTAAAGAGAATTCCACAGAATAAGAAGCAGTATGTTGATTACAAAACATTTTAGCCTAAATATCTATCAGGCCCTGAAAAAAAAAACCCCTGCATATCTCTGATGCAATCTGTTTTTTAGTCTCATGATGAACCTTAACAATAAGAGCACAAGAAAACAAAAAAACATTGACCTAGTGTAAGTACAAAACAATTTGGGGTTAAAAATGAAACATGTCAAAAATCATATTTTGAGTGATAAAGAATGCTGTATATTTTTTTTTTCAAAAAAAAACATTACAGGACAGTGGATTTTTAAATTACAACATTAAAAATGCTTTTTGACATTGAATTCATTGAAGTATACAACCATAACTATATCCACAACTGAGAAATTGTGTTAAGAAATCCATAAACATCTCATGCATGATGTCCACCTAATTTCTTTTTATTATTATTATTAATATTATTATTACTTATTTAGAGAGAGAGATTCTGAAGCAGGCTCCACACTCAGTGCAGAGCCAGATGCAGGGCTCGATCCCAAAACTCTGGGATCATGACCGGGGCCAAAATCACGAGTTAGATGCTCAACTGTGAGCCACCCAGGCACTCCCATTTAATTTCTTTTTTAAAAATAAGGGTTTCTCTTCATTATTTTTTTTTAATTTTTAAAAATCTTTACTTATTTTTGAGAGAGAGAGAGAGAGACAGTGCAAGCAGCTGAGGAAGAGAGAGAGAGAGAGGGAGACACTGAATCCAAAGGAGGCTCCAGGCTCTGAGCTATCAGCATAGAGCCAGATGCTGGGCTTGAACTCATGAACTGCGAGGTCATGACCTGAGTCAAAGTTGGATGCTCGACCCACTGAACTACCCAGGCACCCCTTAAAAAATAAGGGATTCTCTTTAAAAACAATAATAGTGTACCTGTTTAAGCTTCTACTTGAAATCTCAATGCAGTGTCACTAAAGTACAGCCTTTTATCTAATTTCATAAATGTAGGCACACTGCATCTTGTCTCCACAGGTAGTGAATGCCTAAGAAGTCAATTTTTTTCCTAAGACTGAAATACTTTACTAAAAGATGGTAGAAAGCCATATGCAGGGTAAATATTCCAAGAAAATAATACTCCCAATTATCTTAAATGGGAATGCATAAGCATGTGTCCATAAATTAACACACTTAAGAAAAAAAGAACACTTTTGCATCATCTTTATTTCTTGTTACATACTGAATGTTTGTGTCCCTCTAAAATTCACAATTGAAACTTCACCGCCAGTGTGATGGCATTTGGACATAGGGCCTTTAGTAGATAATTAGACCATGAGGGTGGAGCCATCATGAATGTGATTAGCCCTTACAAAGAAGATCCCAGACAACTCCCTCCCCTTCTGCTATGTGAGGCAATAGTGAAAGAGGGCAGTTTAGGGGCACTGGAGTGGCTCAGTAGGTTAAGCATCCAACTCTTGATTTAGGCTCAGCTCATGGTCTCATACTTTGTGAGTTCAAGCCCTGCATCAGGCTCCAAGCACTGACAGTGCAGAGCCTGCTGGGATTCTCTCTCTCAATCTCTCTCTCTCTCTCTTCCCCTCCTGTGCACTCCTTCTCTCTGTCTCTGTCTCTAAATAAATAAATACATACACTTAAAAAAAAAAGAGGACAACCTTTAATCATGAAGTGGGTCTCATTAGATGACAAATCTACCAGCACATTTGTCTTAGACTCCCCAACATCCAGAACTGCGAGAAATACATTTATATTGTTTATAAGTCACCAATTTATGTTATTTTTTTTTTAGTCAAACAGACTAAGTCATAACTATACAGGAAAATTAAAATCACAACAAATAGATGAGAAATATGAAAACTATTCTTGCTTGCTTGTTAAGAAGACAAGCGAGTGTTTATCCATGTACTTGAAAATAAGGCTATAGACTAGATGTAAGGCAGGTGTAAGATTTGGTGTTTGGAAGAAATCCTAGTAGTTGGAAGTGATAAAAACATGCACTGAAAAATCATCCATACTGGGTAACCCTCACTTCCTAATATTAAAGAAAACAGCAAGTTATTATCTCTGAGCCTCAACTTTTTCATCTTTAAGATGGGGATAATAATCTCTGCATTCCTGGATTCACTGAAGGAATTAATACAACAGTATACATAAAGTCTGATGAGTTATAGCAACACAGCAGGTATGTAACAAATGTTAAATGATCTGCTAACTCACACCTAGAGTAAGAATTTTGTCTATAATCTGTAATATTATACAACATATAAAAGAGAAATTAACTTTTCTGTAAAATTTTATTGAACTTTAAAAATGCCATTTGAAGCATCATTCAATATACTTGAATTTACATATACTTCATTATTTTTTAAATGCCCTTTCTGACAAATGAGGTACATTTGTCATATAAAGATGAGGGAGAAAACAAAAGACCAAATTTTTTATTTGAAAAGATTACAGTATGGGGTACCTGGACAGCTCAGTTGGTTAAGCTTCCAACTATTGATTTCAGCTCAAGTCATGATGTCATGGTTCGTGAGTTTGAGCCCTGAGGCGGGCTCTGTGCTGACAGTGTGGAGCCTGCTTGGGATTCTCTCTCTCTCAAAATAAATAAATAAACATAAAAAAAAAGGTACAGTATGACCAAGAAGGCCTGAGAGGCGAGGATAATTATAGAATAGCATATCAAGAAATAAAAGATGGTTAGAGTGATAAAATTTAATTCATAAGTATGATGGAGTCACTAATATTGGATGAATGGAGGAGGGATTTTGAACTCTGAGTTCCTGATCTGGGAATTTCAAGGAGATGTTGAGATTTGAGATGGGAAAAAATAAAACACTTAAAATGCTAAATATGCTTTTCAACAAAAAATCAATCAAAAGAAATTACAGTGATATGTTGATAATAATAAGTAGCAGCAGAATTAGAACTAATATTTATTGACTGCATTCAATGATCCTGAAGCTACACTGGCATGAACTATGACTTCTCTCACTTAACCCTCATAATATCTAATGTTGCTAGTATCTCCCCATTATAGAGAGGAGGAAGTTTAGAACTACAATAGATAGGATGTATAACTTGCCTAGAATAACAAATCTAGTAAATTAACATGCCTAGATTTTAAGCCAGATTCTTCTAAGCAATAATCATTATAAACTAAACACAATAATGTGGAAGTAATGACATATTATATATATTAGCACCATATCAAAAATATTCAAGCCTTACTTAGTCTTTAATCCCATCTTATCTAATTAATGTTTGCATGTTAAAAAAATAAATTTACACATAAACTGAGAGATGAGACTTCTTTACACAGATACACAGGCAAATGGATAGACGTTTCTATGTACCCATGCATGCAAGCACACGCACAAAAAGCAGCATTCAGATTATGACAACTTACTTTAGAGAGTGTTGACTATTAGAAAGGAACAGCAGTGTAATTAATCCAACATATCCACTAATCACACTATCATTTATGCCTGACTTTGAAAATGTGTTTTTTATTCTCAGTTTGAAAGAATAGGCACAATTACAATAGATTCTTAGCAAAGACCAAACAAAAGAAAGGAATTTCAAGGTGATTCATCAAATAAAAAAAATTCTGAGCTGCCCCAATACCCTGATCTCCCTCCCTCATGTCTGGCACTAAAGCATCTTTTAAAATTATACACTGTGAATTGGCTTTTGCAATTTTCTCTTTTAGCAATTCCTCAATCTCTTTTATTCACAACAGGATTGAGAGGAAAGAAGTTTTGACTTAAGACAGAGCTCCCCAATACTGTGAGAGCTGCAGTTGCAGGACAGTTGCGTTGCAGGACAATGCAAGTAACTCATATCACCTAGTAGAAAATCCATTCAATGACAAGAGGTACAGGATTGTCTTTTCTCTCTTCCTGCCCTCATTACTTGCTGTTATTGTGAGCAGGAAACCCTACAAAAAGAGGTGATGACAAATACACGTTGGGGCTGTGGTCTTATTGTACCCATAAATACTTTCCACCATTTAATTAGACTAGAGATGTGTGTAACCTACATGGCTGAGCTCTCTTGGGTTTTGTCAGGTGAAGACAAATGTCTTTGTATTTTAATCTTTTCTCATTGAAGTCTATTGGACATATTTTCAAAGGAAATTTAATAATCTTACACTATTTAGAACTACTTTATTTTAGGATATCTCATCTTTTTTCATTTATCTGATTTCCATTTCCAGTAGAACTGGTCATAGTAATTTCATTTGGAATCAATTCCTCAGTCTGATTATGATTCTGTAGGTGTTATATAGTAACTTAATAATAGTTCTTAGGCAGTTAAGTCACTAGAGCTAATTTATAGTGGAAATGCATATGGAATACTATATTACTGCTCCACCGTATTTCAAAGGAATTCATTATGATTAATATTATTACAATAGCAATTGGAGGAAGTAATAATGATTTGCCACAAGTTATAAGGACTCATTGAATAGTTTTAATCTTACTATATTTAAACATTGAACTGCAAGTAAATTCAGCAAAACTCAGTAATGAGATTTGGGACTCATAATAATGCTATTAATCATAACTAGATTTTATACATTTTATGGTAAAGAATACATGATATTTGGTGGATTTGATTTAAAATATTTTACTGATTTTGAATTAAGCTATCTGTGTGAAATTTGAAACCTGTGGTGATTAAGTCTTTATGAGAACCATATTTGTCCTACATGATTGATGGATTTAATTATCTGTAGTGAATATTCCATATTTACACTCAAATCCAACCATTTCATACAATTAAGAGAAATAGAGGGGCGCCTGG
The DNA here is from genome assembly GCF_028018385.1 of Neofelis nebulosa. Classification (NCBI taxonomy): domain Eukaryota; kingdom Metazoa; phylum Chordata; class Mammalia; order Carnivora; family Felidae; genus Neofelis; species Neofelis nebulosa. The sequence goes on along the minus strand of NC_080790.1, from coordinate 47,856,112 downwards.
GTGGCTCACTCGGTTAAGCGTCTGACTTCGGCTCAGGTCATGATCTCGCGGTCCGTGAGTTCGAGCCCCGCGTCGGGCTCTGTGCTGACAGCTCGGAGCCTGGAGCCTGTTTCAGATTCTGTATCTCCCTCTCTCTGACCCTCCCCCATTCATGCTCTGTCTCTCTCTGTCTCAAAAATAAACAAAGGTTAAAAAAAAATTAAAAAAAAAAGAGAAATAGAGTGATTTGGAGAAAAATAAACAGTGCTTTAGCTAATAAAAATATACTAACAACCACTTCTCTATACCTTAGCCATCCTCAGCTATTGGAGGCAACATTGAATCTGGGGCAATTTTAAAAAATGAGTCCGGAGGGTGCCTGGGTGGCTCATCTGGTTGAGTGTCCAGCTCTTGATTTCAGCTCAGGTCATGATCTTGCAGCTTGTGAGATTGATCCCTACATCAGTCTCTGTGCTGATGGTGTGGAACCTGCTTGGGATTCTCTCTCCCCCTCTTTCTCTGCCCCTCCCCTGATCTTGCTTGCTCTCTTTCTCTCAAAATAAATAAATGAACATGAAAAATTTTTTTAAAAATGAACTCAAGTAAATGAACATGTAAGTTTCTGGCTCTGTGTTAAACACTTGGGATGCAATATAAAGAGGCCAGGCTGCTCACTCTAATGGATTCCCAATAAGGTAGATGCAAAGCCATATAAAACTAAATATAATACAATGGAAAACCTGCTCTATGAGGGGTTAGAACAAAGTAGCCCAAGGAAAGAACAATTATTTCTGCTTGAATAGTTCACAGAACACTTCATAGAAGATATAACATCTTCAGCCAGACTTGATGGATGAAAGGAATTTCAGCTATTGGGGGTGGCATGGAAAACGTGCCAAAAATATTAGCAGAGAAGTGGTGATGCTCAGTGACCACAGGATGAGAAAAGATCTCAGACTCTCCCCTTATATGCAGTCTTTGTGTTTCAGTTGACCTATCTGTAAAATGCGTTACTTCCCTGTTATTATGATAATTTATATCTAACAGAATTATCACCAATGAACACAGTGAAATAGTTGAAACCACCTTGTGATGTTGTAAACATGCCATTTATTTTGATATTAAATACTTAGGATGATAGTATTAGAAAAATGTAGAGAAATGAAATAACTTTTAACAGAAAAGAGGTAAGCAGCATTATCATTGACTGGTCAAGATCATAGATTAAATCCCATTATAGCGAAAATTAAGAGTCACAGGAAAAGTATGTAGGAAAAATAAGAGATAAGACAGGAAAAAATGTAAAATTACTAGACAGTAAGAAGTCAGCAGTAAGAGGCACAAGCTTGACAAGAATGAGTGAGGGTAGGGCTGTGGTACAAGCGAAGAGAAGTGGATCCTCAAATGATGAAAAGAGTAGTCACAATGGTGATCCATGCAGAAAGAGTTAAATAAGCCCTCCCAGATATCCGAACATGTCCATGAGAGCACAGTAATCCTTAAACAGCTTTGCCAAGAAAAAAGTAAGAGCAACCTACAGTTCCAAAGAATAGTCTAGAAGCATATCACGAAAGGTCACCTCAAAGGCCTCTATGGTATCATCACATTTCAGCTCATGTATACCTAAAAGCATATCCACCAAGGCACTTCAGGTATTGGGATGGAATCAGTGACAAATGCAATATAACCTCACACTTAAGCAGCTCAATTTAACCAAGCATATGGCAGAAAATCATCCCCGCTTACACTTCCAAACTCCATCCAATGCAAAGTAAAGGAGTTATTTTTAAAAATTCTATTAACCTTCAAAACTGAGAACATGAATATTGTACCTGAATTGAAAAGGTTAGGAAAAAAAGTGAATCCTTTGGTAGATTAAGGCAATATGGACTCATTTGCTTGATATAATATCACTTGGATCAAAACAGATTGCTGTCCAAACTTTCAGATAATAGGTTTTACAATAGTTAAACAAATGAACAACAACAACAACAACAACAACAACAAGAAACCCACTTCACTCTGTATATAGTTCAATTTGTGTCCCCAAAGAGCCTTTTTAATGTAAAAAAAAATGGGAAGTATTGAGCTCTGACCCAATTATTAAAAAATTTAAATTAATAGCAGTTGCTATTGAATGTGCTTTCAAGAAGGGGCTCTGCCATATTTACATTTTAACTACTTAAGTTCAGGAACTTTGTTTTGCTATTCTTTTGTTCACTCAATAAATGGTGCTGTTTGAATAAATAGAAAAGTAGACATAACATTATGAGAATAATTATACATGAAAAAGTAACCTTCAGAATACATATGTAACTATTTCAAAGAAATAAATTTCTGAATATTATTCTCTCCTTTCAAAAGTGCTAACAAAACTCTTTCTATTCCAGTATTCCCAAGTTTGACCATAAATGCTGCCTGGCAATCAGTTGTCCTAGTATTGAAGCAAATATAAGACAAGCTAATGATTTTAAATGTGCCAATGTTGCAGTCTCTTATAAAATATACCTTTGGTGATAAAATAACATGATTTTTCTACATCACTGAAAGCTATAGAACATTAATTTATTGCTTCCAGAGTTTATGTTTATGTTTGAATGAAAAATGACAAATATTCCCTAACTGGTGGAGTCATATATTTGTATCTTGACTAATATATTCAGAATGTACTTCAGCTCTGCTCTCTCTGAATAATTATAAAGCTTATCATAAGGACAAGCAATAAAAGTCTACTGCAAATATAAGATTTAGATTACTTAATAATAATGTCCTCTGCATTGTTAATGGTTTATTGATTGGGAATTAACAAATGCTACCTGGAAGTACATTAGTCTATTTGAATGGAAGCAATTCAGATGCAAGCAATTACTAGGGTTAGCATACTTAGTGGCATATTCTCTTGCCTTCCTGGAAAGAGCTTTGTTATCACCATTAATACATAGTGTAATTGAGTTATTCAGAGGCTGTTTTGCCCGATATCTAAATGTACATCATTAATGAAGCTGAAATGAAGTTGAGTTTCCCAGACTTGAACAATGAGGTTTTCCTGACAATGTCTCTCCAAATAGACCAGATAGATGTATTCACGTGCAGTCTTTTCTATTTGATTTCAACACTTTGGAGGAGGAATACATCAGTGTAACTTCAGAATAGATCTTCATATTAGCATTTTTCTATATTAGGGAAAAAATAAAATATAATAAGTGTGCCACATGTAATTTAATGATGATTTCATCACTAGAGGATTCACACAAGAGTTAACAGACACATCAGCTATTCTTTGAATAACAGCTAGAAGAAAACTTACTAAGTGAAAATGCACACAAATAATTCTTTTTTTACTTGTTCCAAATTTTAAAAGTAGTCTTACAAACATCATGAGATAAGAAAACTGGAGTGGAGTGACAGATGTTAATTAGACTTATTATGGTGATCGTTTCACCATATGTACAAATATCAAATCGTTATGTTGTAAACCTGAAACTAATATAATGTTATGTGTCAATTATACCTTGCTAATAAATAAATACATAAATAAAAAAATCAATCAATCAATCTGGAGTGATTAACCACTGTGATTCTGCTGATCAACATTATAAGTATAATGATTACGAGAGTGAAGTTGATTTGAGTCTTCTGCTAAGAGTGGCCTCTTTTCCATTTTTTTCTTAAAAAATAAGACCTCTGACTTTACCCACAAGCACAATTTCTTTTCAACACTACTTTCTATGATGAGAAGGTATTTCCTCAGTTAATTAAGGGAAACGGGCCATTAGACTACATCTTCTTTATATCCCAAATAATATTTTCTGGGCTTTTCTCTCACAGCAGGAGAGGCATAATTTAAAAATGTCAAGATAAGAAATATTGTTTACTTTATAAAATAACAAGAAAATATATTAGCTTTAATGGAGATTGTATTCAACTTTTATTTTTTTATTTTTTTTCACGTTTTATTTATTTTTGAGACAGGGAGAGACAGAGCATGAACAGGGGAGGGTCAGAGAGAGGGAGACACAGAATCTGAAACAGGGTCCAGGCTCTGAGCTGTCAGCACAGAGCCCAACGCGGGGCTCGAACTCACGGACCTCGAGATCATGACCTGAGCCGAAGTCGGCCACTTAACCGGCTGAGCCACCCAGGCGCCCCTATATTCAACTTTTAAATCTAACTTTAAAACTTTCAAAAAGATTCTTTTCAATTCCATAATGTACCCTTCAATCTAGGGCAAATTTGGATTACCATATTTGGCTTCCATTTCCTGAAAGTTTTAAACTGATTTAATAGTATTTCAGGGTCCACCACTGGAAAGTGAATTCATGGAGAAAATGACTATCAATTCAATCTGGTTCCTATTAACAGGATGTGAAGTCTTGACTATGAGAAGTAATAATCCACGTTTCTCATAATGGCACACAGTCATATCGTTTTCAAAACATAGATGCTTATGATATGAATTTCCTAATTCAGCCAGTTAGATCGGTTTTCCCTCAAGAAGATATATATTTGATTTTAATTGGGCTCATGTCTTCTGTTGTCACAGGTTCCAATTTTAGCTATTCTCAGCTGTAAGCCTTAAGCATGTCTGAGACAATAAGATCAGCTTTAACCCTTGATAAGACTCACAAAGTAGCAAAGTTTTTACTCTTATAAGTACAAAATTCCATGGGATGAAAGATTTCTCCACCCTTTCCCTTAATATGACATCAAATATTTACAGAGAAACTAACCATATGCACCCAGTGCTGAGGCAGAGGACCTGTGCCATAACCATAATGCCAAATTTCACGTGACAATCTCTTCCCAAGAATGCAGAATGCAAACCAGAAAAAAAAAAGAATTGTTACAGAATCTCTTGATTGGTATAAGTTTCAAGGCTGACTCTGTGCCTCTTTGGTATTGTGTGTTGATAGATTTTCCAACACAAAGGTGGACAACTGAGCCTTATAATCATCTGACAGGATAAACCTCATAATGGATCCGCCCCTACCCAGAGGAAGAAATGATATAATGAGAAACTGAATGTTTGAACTAGAACATTTTATCCTTCTACCTCGGCCAGTTTCGTAGTTGTTTAAATATTAAGTACCATGAGAAAGTACACTTAGCATCCATTTCCATGCAAGATTCAATGAGGCTCTGTAGGCTCCCCTTCACCACCATCCCAGCATCCAGAACGCATGAACTGCACCTATGTTCTTTGTTTTATTTGAACTAAGCAAACAGACTTGGATAGCTTTCATGTTTCACTGATTCTAAGATAAAACTCTGTAGTATGAACTGATACTACACCTAGAACAAAATTACCCTAGACCAGGGTTTGGTAAGATTTTTCTGTGAAGGGCCAGATAGTAAATATCTTAGGTTTTGCCGGCCAGATGGTCTCTCTTGAAACTACTTAACTCTGCTATTGTAGCATTGAAGCGGCCATCAGCAATAAGTAAATGAAAGGGCATGGCTATGTTCCAATAAAAAAATTATATACAAAAACAGACGGTGAGCTAGATTTGGCCTGCAGGACATAGTTTTCTGACTGAGACATAAACTGAAACCTCAAAGGCCTGATGTTATTTTCTTGATTGGTTAATGGGATCTGAGGAAATCTAACCACTCAACCAGCTGTTATACTCCTCTTTTGCTTTTCCTTTCTGGGATGCATAACTCAAAACTTGAGTCTGTGAGGGTTTCAGGATGTCTTTCTTACCAAATCTGTATAGTTGTCAGCTTTTAACTAAACCAAAGCTTTTGGATCAGAAAGTTAACATCCACAGAGCAGGGGGAGATAGCAGTGTGAAAAGATTCCACTCAAGTGGAGAACCTGAAGACATAGCTAAGAATTCAGTTAAAAAATAAGTACTATTTAGTAATTTTGGTCAGTGGTTCTGAAGCCTTAGCAAGCATAACAATTACCTGAGATGTGGCTAAAACTGTAGTCATCATACTTTCATTCTCCAGATATTGCAATTCAGTATTTAAAAAGCCTGAACTTTTACCTAGTCACCCAGGTATTTTGCATATAAATAACCCACAGGTTGTGCTTTGGGATTTATCATCTAGTCACCAAAACTGACCAAATAGGTAGAAACTCTGCAAGAATGTACGCCACATGCTTTGGAACCATGCAAAGATTCTAAGTTCTTAAGGATTATCCTGTCATGACAGAGAGATAAAGGTGGATATTTCCATTCATAAGGGCTAATTACAAATAAGCCATACCTTAGTGAGGGAGGTTTTACACTGCCTCAGATATCCTAGAAAATAAAGACTGGCAAGCGATTTGGAGAGTGTAACCTATACATTCACTTCCTTTATCCTCCCTTTTACTGAATCCTGGAGGGGAAGTATCAGTATGCTAGCTTCTGGTAAACATGACTAAAGCCTGAGGCAAAGAAAAGTACACAACCCATGCTTTCCAGTTGCTGAGCAGAATTGCTGAAGGTGTGTTCTAAGGAACAGTAGTCCTATAGGATATTAACAGGTGTTAAATGAAAGAAGAATTATATGGGTAGGTGGGAAGGTAGACTACGCAGATTTTTTAACTGTGAAATCTCATCTATCCACTGCCCCAGCAAGTATCTTGCTGGACTAGTTTTCAAGGCTGGTTGCTAGGAAAATGATCTTGTAGAGGGTGAAGAGCCCCAGGTGGACCGTCCTTGGTGCTCAAAGAAACTTGGAGATAGTGATCACACTGTTAGTGGTTCCCCAAGTACCTCTTCTCTAGAATATTGAACTGATGTTGATTACATTAGACACCATGAACATCACACATCTAAGTCTAGAGTGTCCCTTTCGTTAATTATGATTTGTTTCCTGGTGCTAAAATTTGAAATTTCAAATATTCCCCTAATTTTCACCCAATGTATTCTATTAAAGTACTCTTTAAGATACTCTTGGCAAGTTCTCAAATTTTAAAATTATGTGTTGGTCACAATATGAAATTAAAAATAAGTGCCATAGTGCAGATACATGCAATTTGAATACAGGGATCTATATTCATATGTATGAATATAGGAAATAAATATAGGAAATTCCCATAGATATGGGAAAAGAAAACTCCACATCAAGTGGGAAATAAGGCTGCTATTTAAGACCTAAAAACACAAATACCAAAACATTGCTGGTAAAAGGAGAAGATAGAAGATGCAAGAGATAATCATGCACTTCTTAAAAATAAGTTTAGTTCTTTAGAACTGCACATAAGCTAGGAAGAACTAAGCTGCATTCTTTAATTTGAATAGGTAAGAGATGGAGGAGATAGTAGCATATGAAACAGATAAAGCATATACCTACTGGAAAAAAGTAAACAATATGCATGAACGACATACACAATAAGCTGTCCTAAGTATGTGATGCTGTCTACACAGAATTTAAAGACAGTATCTGATACAGCTCTTCCTTTATCTTGGTAGCCTGTGGAGTATGACTATAATGGTAAGGTGCAGTGGTATAAAAAAAAGGTATTTATGTGGGGGGTCCACAACCAGGGAAGGAACACTATTTTATGACTTAAACTGTATTTTTTTAAAGTTTATTTATTTATTTTGAGAGACACAGCATGCACATGGAAGGGGCAGGGACAGAGGCAGAGAGAATCTCAAGCAGGCTCTGCACTGTCATTGTAGAGCCTGTCGTGGGTCTTGATCCCACAAACCATGACATCATGTCCTGAGTAGAAATCAAGAGTCTGATGCTTAACTGACTGAGCTGCCCAGGTGCCTGGTGACTGCAGTTGTTTTAAATGCTAGTGCATGGTGATTTAAAAAGGCAAACTTTTTTATTATTATTTTAAAAATCTCCACAGAGAATGCATCCCATTATTGCCTGCACTTGTCCGGGGGAAGACCACTTCCATTGTTATCACCTTCAGAGCCACTGGTTTACTGTTTATTAGAAATGAAAATATGGCCAAACAGAAAATGAGCTATTGGAAATTGCCTGATGCCACACTGACTTCCCTTCATGACAAGCAACAAGAACACAAAAATCAAGTTATCTCACTAGGACTGCCTACACCACAGCCTCTTTTCCATCCTCCTGATTCCCAGAGAGTAAGAAATGAATACAATTCTAACATATTCAAAGAAGGAATAATTTTATCATATTGAAAAAAATTATAGAAGATTTTTGTTTTTTTTAATGTTTTTATTTATTTTTGACAGAGAGAGAGAGACAGAGCATGAGTGTGGAAGGGGCAGAGAGAGAGGGAGACAGAATCTGAAGCAGGCTCCAGGCTCTGAGCTGTCAGCACAGAGCCCGATGCGGGCCTAGAACTCCTGAGCCATGAGATTATGACCTGAGCTGAAGTCTGATGCTTTACTGACAGAGCCACCCAGGTGCCCCTAGAAGATTTTCCATATTATGAATAAATGTTCCAAATATATTGGTTAGGCAAAACAATGTTGAAAATAGAGAATTCACAGTATGATCATCAATTTATTAAAAAATACAAATTGGTGACCATATTATAAAGTTCTTCATTATGTATAAAATGCTACATATAATATTTAATATACAGTATTATATATTATATATGCATGTTTGTATAGAAAACATGAATAGTGGGATTACATGAGATTTTTATTTTTCTATTTTACGATTTTTTATTTTTGAACTTTATAAGAATAAACATTATTATTATTGGAAATAGTTGAAATGTTAGAAGTGTAAATTGTTCCATCTAAAAGAACACTAAAGCAATATGGACTTGCACAATATCTTTATTTATGATTTTATCTCAAAAACTATACCATAAAAATATAGCCAGGATATATGTGGTATTTTCATCACAAATACCCACATTAGTATTATCTCTTTTCTCTCTCTTTCTGATACACACACACACACACACACACACACACACACACACGCAAACACAGGAATACCAGATATCACTTCCAGGATCACAGTTATTTAACAACAATTTCTTGAGGGTCAAGATACTGTAAAGGTTAAGAGAACTCTAGAACCACATGATATAAGTTTTAAACCTGACTGCATTTCCTGGATGTGTGACTCTCTACAAGATTTTTTTCTTTTAAAATAAAATCTCTGTAAGTTTATAATCAAATCTCTTAAACTGTCTGAACTTACATCATTCTTATGAGGTTTAAATTGAGAAATACATTTAAAGTGCTTAATAGAATGTTTGGCATATTGTAAACAATAAATACACACCATTTTTATTGAATAATGGCTATGCATAATATATGGTGCTAGGACTGTGGGGAAAATAATCGTAATACGACAAGATGATTTATTTTTCCAATGGGATTTTAGAATCAATATTTGTGAAAGATTAGAGAGAATGCAAAATCCTGTTTTCAATTTGCCTATCAGCATCCATGGTGCAAATACATTAAGTCATACATATTTTCATTTTTATATATTATAATGGTAGGATAAAAACATTTCCCCTTTTTGGATGGTATAATATATTGACTTTTCTGATCATCTAACATTATAGGCAGTGGTGTTTATTTTCAGGTGGCATGTGTGAATAAATATTTATTTGATATAATTGGAAATCTTTGGGCAGTAAGAGGAGATACTGCCCAAACGTAAAAGACTTGTCCACATCATCACTTTCGAATCTTGAAATTCCCAATGGCTACAATAAGACTTTGTTGCAATATTACAAGTGAATTTCACAAATATGTTAGCTTGCCAACATTTTTATATATCAAGAAAAGAGAAAAACCTGTAGTTGTAATTCTAGATTTGTTTCTATCAGTGTGAGAAATAAATCAAAGAATGGCTACCTTAAGTGATCTTTCAGAATCTAATTATGTATTTTCCTTTTGAGACAGCTGTGTAGTTGAGTGGTCATCAGGAAAGACGCCTTGACCATCTTTGTAGTTTGGGCACTAGGACAGTCTTGTTCTTTCCCAGAGTGGAAAAAGGGGAGGGTGGGGTTGGCTGAATTGATGAAACAATGCATTTCTATGTAATTTTGCTCTTCGTTGATGCATCTCTCCTATGTCTTAATGACAGTCACAAAACATTAACAACTATTTGAGGTAAGTAGATCAATATATGTTTTAGAAGACTGGAACATTTCAGGTAAAGATTAAAGAGTGGCGAGATAGATGATAGATGATTGATAGATAGATAGATAGATAGATAGATAGATATTCAGTGGCAGCTTGTCCTCTGGGAAGATTAAGATTACATAAATAAAGTTCTACTTTTGCCTCTGCTACATGAAATTCATGAGATCCTATAGATTTTCTTGATTTCTTCCTTTCTAAATACCATTTTAGTTTCCTACTATGGGTAATAGTTTGAACAGTCATCATTATCCTGAAATCTGCTCAAATATCAGAGTTTCAGAGACCAGTTTGAGCTGATTGCAATTAATTTTTAAAACTCTTGGCAATGTAATCATTCAAGACTTTCTAGTTCTCCACCACCTCTCAGTAAAGGGTTTTTTTTTTTTTTTTTTTCCATCTGGAAATCCTCAAGTGTGAATTAATAGCTCTGAATTACAGAGAAGTAAACAGACTATGCCAAAACATGTTTAAAACCAGAAATAAATATAGGAGTATGGATTAAAATGCTTCTTAATGTTTTGCAGTATAGACTTTTAATTAACAATAATAATGACCTGCATTCCACAACAGCTTGAAACAATGAACCATATTAGAAAACCTTGAGGGATATGAAATTGATATTATGTCCCCCTAGAAAGAATTACCTCCAAGTCTTATTGCATTATTATCAAAAGCAGCAATTTTTAGGTGCACCTAAATATTATTTAGTTGGTGAATTATCCCACTACTTAAGTTACATTCTACTGAAATTAAAGAATCAATGTTCCTATAAACACAGTATAATATATCCTATATACAGCACAGTATAATATATTCTTCATATTAATATAAATAACTCCTATTAGTTACCATTTTACTGTTACTTGTTTGTTACTTGAGGTGAGTTGAAAAATAATTAAAGATTTTTAGTTTGTTATTCCAGGAAATGCTGTCAGCTTTTTAAATCCAAAGTGCAATTACTACTATAAAATCTTGACATTTTTAAGTTTGGATACTTAAAGTACTTATTTTATGTGTGAAAGTGTTCTTACTAAATTGACCTTATATTTGTTGAAAAATAACCATGTGAACATTATAAATGTGCTGCCAATGCAGAAATAAACATTAAACATTTGAAGCTATTACCTCCAACAGAAATTCTTCGTTAAATGTAGGAAACGGAAGAAGGAGGAATCTAAAGAAAGGATTTGTTTAATGAGAAAAATGCAATAATTTTACACATTTTTCTCCAAGATTTACAATGATTAAGCTCTCATCCAGTTTGTGCAAAAATAATAAGGAATGTTAGTTTCTCAATTCAGGGACAAAACATCATAAACATGTCTTTGGTAACTAACAGAAATGGATTCTGTATCTGAGTAAAAGAGAAAACTTTTGCCTACGTCACTGGTTCCACCTTTGGGTAATTTTGTAAATTTGGGTGATTCACTGGCCCAGCAAGATTGAGTCAGCTGAATGGAAAATCACAGTTTCCAGTTGAAGCTAGTGAACTCTGTGCACAGGCCATCCCATTCTGGTGTGTGAGTCTTCCCTCTTCCCCAGCAGTGCCATTTTGCCAGAGAAAGGTCTCCTTGTCACTTCCAAACAGTCCTTCTCCTAAAATTACTAAAAATAGTTAAAGCAGAACCATGGGAGTGCAGGGTTAGGGAAGAATAGCCAGATCCCTTTCCTGAAGTTTATTATGTTCTAGGTCCAATACACTTTTCCACTGGATAATAGGAGGATAGGGGCCTTTGTACCCCACTGACCCTCTGTCTGTGAGTTTGCCACAATACAACCGATCTTAAGCCCAGTCCATTATTTGTCAGTGTATGTGTGCATGGAAGGTAAGGGGAGTGGTAGTGCCTACATTCCTTGCACATTAGTGTGACGACCAATACAGATATTAAAATCCTTAAGTTGCTATCATGTTAAGAAATAGTAAGACCTATATATCCCAATAAAGAAGATTATTTTAGAAGAATAAAAAATGATTTACGATAGATTTGTAGTGTTTTCGTCTCCAATTAACATTCACCTTTTAAAATGTGAAACGTTTTGGGTGCCTGGGTGGCTCAGTGGGTTAAGCATCCAACTTCAGCTCAGGTCATGATCTCATGGTTCTTGAGTCAGAGGCTCGCATCAGGCTCTCTGCTCTCAGCACAGAGCCTGTTTTGGATCCTCTGTCCCCCTCCCTTTCTGCCCCTCCCCAGCTTGGTTCTATCTCAAAATAAATAAATAAACTTAAAAAATGTTTAAAAATAAAATGTGAAACATTTTGCTACTGATTTTCCACAAGTTCTTAAAATGTCCCCGCACTATTTGGAACATGAATGGGTACCTAAGGGACATGGTTATTTGATCACCAGTGGCCAGGATTGGATGCCATCACTAAAAAACATCAATACAACATATTTTCTTCATTTCATCTTTAGCCAAAATAGGGAAAGAAGCATCCTGGGTAACCGAAACAGTTGAAAACAGGGACCTACATGAGATGGACTGTATATTGGACCAACACTCTAAGAAACAATTTTATATTAGTGGGATCACTTCAGATTGCTTCAGTTTCTTCATTTCTAAAATGAAGGTTTTTGACCACATAAGGACAAAAGTTTATTTGGGGTCTGAGACTCTGGGTGATACATGATACAAACACATGTGCACCTGATTTTCAACAAATTTTAGCTCAATAATATAATTTTAAACTTTGCTTAAGGCAGTTTAATCTTTGATAAATTCGCAGATATATAAGAATGTGACACACCCTTAGGATAATCATAATGAAATTTTATTTATTTATTTATTTATTTATTTGATGGAAATATGAGTATAGACATTGTGGGAAATGGACCAAATTTATGTAGTAACCGTAAATATTCTGGACCCCTTTCCATAGTACATTGTTCCTAGTAAATTTTATAGATCACATATCTACAAGACAGTTGCTTTTACCCTTGGTATATATATATTTTTTTTACCCTTGGTATTCTTTACCATAGTTTCTCTCTAAATTCTGTTTTCTCAATCATTTACTTTACTTCATCAATCCTCAAACCTTTGTTAACTCTTAAGGTTGCAAAGGAAAACAACCATAGTTCTTATCTGAACTTGGATTATCTTTGCAATTTACCCATTTCTTCAATGAAGTCCTTCCAACCTATGGATATAATTTTTTGGTTTTCTGAGATTTCTCTTCTTGATGTAGCTCATATACATTAGAGATAATCACACTATGCTAAATGCATGTATATATGTTGACCCTAAGCCCTATCATTGCCTTATGGAGCTTTACTATAACTTCATTTTACAGATGATTGAATTGAGGCTTAGAGTGGTAAATCATTTGCACAAGGAAGGGCCCACTTAAAAACTGAGAGGTTGAATGTGATGTGGACAATACCACAAATCACTAGTTAGTAATTTGAGAGAAAACAACTAAATGAAAGTATTTGAGAGGATAGTTTTGTAAAAGACAGTTTATACAAGAACAGATACGTACAGAGATTATAATACCTAGTAGTATATATTGTTGGATGAATGAATGGTGGCAGTTATAAATGCTGTACACACATGATCTTGGGTGATCATATTACCTCCCTTCCCCCCACCCCTTAATTTTTATTAGTTACTTAACAATATGCTGCCCAGATTAATAAATCAGAGAAAAAAAGAGATATAATAAAAATGTTTAGAATTATGACAATGACTAACAAAACAGTATTTTTCCTTCTAGAAAGAGAAACTGGGTATAAAGCGTTGAACTTGCAAGCTGAAATAACCTTTACTGTTCCCATTTTTTTAACTCATGAATGTATTAACTTTTATATCAAATTAAATGAAATAAGTGTGAACAAACTCATAGTATATTATAGTAATATACTGAAATTTTTGTTGAAATGAATTATTTTTAGTGTAATATTGAATAAAATATTATTACCAGAATAGGCAGAAAATCTAAAAAAACCCTCAAAAGACAATATGATGCAAGAAATGTCAGAATATATTATAAGTTAGCTCATTCAATATGTCAAGTCACAGGTAATTACAATGATACTTGAATATTATCAGAGCATGTAAAAATAATGCCAAACTTCCCAATACATTTTAAATGACATCATGACTCTGAAATCAAAAGTTGATTAAAAACCAGTGTATATGTACACACGCAAACATACACACACCCTCAAATCAGTCCCAATCACAGATGTACACGGAAAATCCAATTTAGAATTCTGACAAGGCATTAGCAGTATATTAAAATATAAGACACATAACCAGTTTCTCTCTTAAGAATGTCAAAACTTCAGTATACATATTATTTAATATATCAAAGAATGAAAAATTTAGTTATTACCTTATTCAATGTAAAAAGTTATTTAAAAATTCAATTATTATTCCTGAAAGAATAATTATTACTAAAAGTCGATTTTCAAAGTGTAATTGAAAGAACAATTATGTATGATACAAACCAGGGGTCAACATTAAATTAAATAGTAAAACCCCAGACACTTTATTCTTAAGTCAAGGATATTGTGACCTTTGGTTTTATTAATCACTGCTCTGGAAATCATGGCTAATGCAAATCACCACAATAAAGACAGAAGTGTATATTTTGGGAAGGAGAGGGAAGAAAAGAAAACATATACCTGAAGATCCACACCCACAACTGCACCTACCCTGAAAATGTAGAGAAAATCTGAAAAAAAAAATATTGATATCTTAATTAAAATGCATCCCTCATTGGAAAATGGGCAAATAACATGATCTGGCAACAAAGAAAATAAACACACATGGCCAAGAACACTTTGAAAAAACATTTTGATTCACAAATAATCCAAGAAATTCAAATGAACAATGAATTTCATTTTTTTCCTATGAAATTAGAAGGCGTGTTTTAAGTATTGACTAAGCCATAAAGTCAAAATCATATTTCTAAAATGAACTGTCATGTTTTGAGGAGGAGGAGGAGAAAGGTGAGGTGGAGAAATTTAGTTTTATATTTCTAAAGCCTTAGAATTTTACATGACTAGTTGACATAGCTTTTCCATATTTCAGACATAACACAAGGAGGTACTCACGAGTACTGGTAAAATCCAAAAGCATTTTGAATAAGGGAAAGAATTTTAGTCAATGGATATCAGATAAAATTTCATAGAAGTGGACAGAATTGATGTGGAATAAAAAAATAAACCCTATAAGCCAAACAACGTGAATGCCTACAGCTGTGACCAGAACAGTTCAACTTACTTGGAGGTAGACTGGGGGTAGGAACATTTTAAGCAATAAACAATCCAGCTAGGCATATATTTACATTTTATTAGTTGCTCTCTAGTGTGCTTCCTGACGATATATGAGATATTTGGAGGAAATAACTTTATGATAAATTCTAGATCTACCATAATATAATATGCTATAATACCCAAAGTCAGAACATTTGAAATTTCCCTCTGATATTTCTGTACCACCCTCCAACAAGTGTCAAAATTTAGCAATATTTTTTCCCTGTGCCTAAGTCAAACTCAATAATGTTCCAGGCATCTGTACTGCCCTCCTTATGTTTAAATTGTTTGATATGTTGAAAACTGAGGGCAACTGTTGGGATGAGCACTGGGTGTTGTATGTAAACCAATCTGACAATAAATTTCATATTAAAAA
Source organism: Neofelis nebulosa (assembly GCF_028018385.1). NCBI lineage: Eukaryota > Metazoa > Chordata > Mammalia > Carnivora > Felidae > Neofelis > Neofelis nebulosa. Next base: position 47,840,447 of record NC_080790.1, on the reverse strand, counting down.
GAAAACTGAAAGAAAAGTATGCATTTAGAATGGTCTGAGTAATGCAAATATTGAAAAAGAAGAAAGATATAAAATTGATAAACCATGTTTCTAACCTAGGACATTCAAGAAAGAAGAGCAACTTGAGCTTGAATTGAAAAGAAAGTGAGTAACAAAAATTAGAACAGAAATTCGTGGAATTGAATACAAGACAACAAGAGAGAAAGTCGATGAAACCAAAAGCTAGCTCTTTGAGAAGATCCATAAAATTGATATATCTTTAACCAGGCTAACCAAGAAGAAAAGGAGAGAAGACACAAATTACCAATGCTAAGAAATGGAAAAGGGGTCTTCACTTCTAATCCCAGGGGCTTTCAGAATATAATAAAGAGATATTATGAATGACTTTATACCCATGAATTAGATAATTTAGATTAAGTGAATCAATTCCTTGAGAGACACAAACAACTAAAACTCAAACAAGGAGAATAGGCCTATGTCTATAAAAGAAATTGATCTGATAATTAATAACCTTCCATTAGGCTCAGATGGTTTCATTTGATGAACTCTATAAACATAAGGAAAATATGATACCATGTCTCCACAATCTATTTCAGAAAACAGAAGCAGAGGACCTCTTCCTAATGCATTCTATGAGACCAATATTATCCTCACACCAAAACCAAATAAATATATTATTAAGAAGGAAAAGAAAATTACAGACCAATATATCTCATGAACAAAGAGGCAAAAATGCTCAATAAAATATCAGCAAATCAAATTTACCACTATATAAAAAGAACTATACACCATCACGAAGGGGAATAAATTTCAGCTGTGCAAGACTAGTTCAACACTCAAAAATCAATTAATGCAATCCAGCACATCAACAGGACACAGAAGAAAAAAAAATCATATGATCATATTAATTGATATATGATCTGAGAATAAGTATGTTTAATTTCTAAACATTTACCTTAGGGCTATGTAATGAAAACTGTTTTTGTGTTTTAGGACCTGAAGTAAATGCATATTTGCATACTTAACTCTTAGAATTACCGGAGTTTGCAAATCAAAAAATCATTCACAACTGACTTGGCCTTCTTGTATTTGAGTTTATACTGGCGTAATGCTTGACCTTACCATTTAAATATTGTGTTAAGCATTTCAAACAAATACTGTAATATGTCATAACTAAATGCATCACACCTGAAAACAAATTTGTGCAAGCAAAAATATTTGATAAAATATCATTATTACATGAATTATTCTTGCTCATTTAGGACAATAATAAATTATCTGTACAAATACAAAGGTACTAAGTAAAATAGAAACAGTATCTAAAATTGCTTTTGTATAGCCCACCATACTTTGTTCTTAGGTATGGCTGGAGTCAGACACCCACAGCCTAGCTTTAAAATCAAACTACCAGCGCCTGGGTGGCTCAGTTGGTTAAGTATCCAACTCTGGCTGAGGTCTTGATCTCTGCTCAGGTCTTGACCTCATGGTTCCTGGGAACCCGCATAGGGTTCTGCACTGACAACACAGACCCTGCTTGGGATTCTCTCCCTTTCGATCTGCCCCTCTCTCAAACACTCTCTCTCTCTCTCTCAAAATAAATAAATAAACTTAAAAAAAATGTAAGGTGGTTTCCCAGAAGCAACTCAAGAGGTAAGTGTAGGCCCTAGTTTTCATGACCATGCTCATGTGTTTTGAGATTCTGCCAGCATATTTGTGGCTCAATTGGTAATGCAAAGGAAAAATCACTGTATTCTTTTCAGGAGCTTCCAAACATGCATAAGCCTCATCCACATCTAAAAAACAAAGCAAACAGTTTCTTTGTTGCAAACACACAGCAACAAGAAAACCCCTCAACTCTGTACCTTCCTCCTGAAACTGTTTTTCTCTTTCTCCTTCCTTTGTAACTAATTTTCTTGGAAATGTTGCCATTTTCTCATCTTTCATTTTACTTCTCTATCTCACTACAATCTTTTCCCATCAAATTGGCTCTACAGAAAATAGCAATGTCATGCTTTCAATGACAATCTAATTACCATTTCCAATATAACACTAATTTTTTTTTCAATTCTCATACAACATTTTATAGTGTTTGACATTGTTGATTAATCTTCTTTGGGGATCCTTAATAATAGTCTCTGCTGGTTTTCCTCTCATTTCCTTGATGACTTTTCAGGTAGCCTTCACTGGCTTCTTTTTTATCTGGGTCCTTAAATATCCTCCCAATACACCTACTCAGCCTTCCCAATTTTTTTTCTAACATGCATTTTTTTACTGGCATAATAACATACATATTTTTGGCTTTTCCACATACCAACTTACCTATTTATCATATAAATAAATTTGTAAATGAATTAACTGTCTCTTAAGTTTCTATCAGACCTGACCCACATGTTTTACCGTCTTCTAGATGCCTTTATCTATTTTACCCTAGTATGTCTCTCTCCTGCCAGAATGTGTGCTGCTTCTTACATTTTTTTATTCATTCTCAGGAGAAGCACAACTATCTGCCTGTTCATCCAAATCAGTAATAAGGAACGGATTTCAGACATTTTCTTCCAAGTCATGCTCCAACTTCAATTAGTCAGAAAGTTTTCCAGATTTTATCCCTTCAATATCCCTGCTCGATTCCTTTCTACTTGCATAGTCTTTGTCGATTCAGCTTCTGATAACAGTGAATGTAATTCCACCAACCAATCCATTCTACATAACTTAATCGGTTTTACCCTTCAGTGTGGGAGTTTTGATTACAAGACCATTCAGGAGGGGCGCCTGGTGGCTCAGTTAACTGTCCCACTTTGGCTCAGGTCACAATCTCACTGTTCATGAGTTCGAACCTCTCATCGGGCTCTGTGCTGACAGCTCAGAGCCTGGAGCCTGCTTCCTGCTTCTGATTCTGCGTCCCACTCTCTCTGCCCCTTCGCCGCTCATGCATGCTGTCTCTCTCTGTCTCTCAAAAATGAATAAAAACGTTAAAAATTAAAAAAAAAAAAAAGACCATTCAGGAGCTCCTCAATCTCTATAGAACACAATTTGATCTTAATATTGTTGGGGTGTGGACATGGGCCCTTTTGACCTGCTGCACACTTCCTGTTTTAATCTTCTCAAATATCCCTTCTATCACTTAGGCTATGTTCCATACCTCCCCCCGCCCAAATAATAATAACTTGTAATTCCTCAAAATAGCCATGGTTACAAAAACTTGTGCCTTTGCCCATGACAATTTCTCTTCTTAGAACATTCTTCCTACATATACACTTTTGCAAAATTCCTACTAGTTTTTTAAGGCTTACACTTCCTTTGAGAAGCAGATTCTTAAATAACACATTGCAAATACTGATATTATAACACTCATTACATTCTCCCTCTGAATATTGGACTCTAAGTGAACAGTCACTAGGTCTTATTTGTATCTCTGTTCCTAGTACCTAGCTCAGTGCCTGATGCCTAAGAGTTATTTAACAAATGTGAAGACAAATGAATGTTGACTGAGGACTGGCATGCCGTTGTTATTTATTTATTTATTTGATTAAAAAGGCAATAAGGGATGATTAAAAGATTAAAGATGTAAGTAAGGAAAATGAAGAAAGTCAAATGTCAGTTACACCATCCACCTGTCGTTATATTTTGATGTATATGCGGGCATTCGTTTGCGCAAAACTTACATACAAAAGAGATGCAGCTCATAGGGCAAAAACTGTTTAATTCACTAATGACAATCAAGTAATTGAAAATTAAAATAGCACTGGGAACTCTTTTTAAAAGGAAAACCAAATCTGGCCATGAAAACCACTTTTTCTCTTTCATGTGCTCTCTCTCTGTTCCTCTATGCCTGTCTATCTATCTATCTATCATCATCATCATCTTCTCCCACTTGATATATATATATATATCTCCAGATTAAACTTTCAGATGTAATTACCTTTCCACAGCCAGCCTAGTCTTCCTTAATAGTTTTCTTTTAATCCTTAGCCCCTTTGCCATAGCTAATTCTTCTCTCTTGAGTTGGGCAAGAAGGAGAGGGATAATTTATAGAGTGGAGGGAAAAGAGGAACAGGCACAGAGTAAAATATAAATGATGTGCATGCTGTGCTTGGTAACTCCATACTACCATGTAAGGATTGTTACCTGTGAAACCACCCATATCTCAGTCTAGGTTCCTGACCAGTCTTTTGGAGTTCAAAGGCTTATGCTCAGCATAACACTTGAAGTATATCCCCTGCTCATGCATTTGTGGCATATATATATCTATATATATATATCTTACAATTTAATAATTTTGTTGTCAGTATATTAAATCAAAATCTAGCTCCACCTGTTGGTGTCTAGGGAGCCATCAGTTCCCATATAGCCATTAGCCTTTGCTAATTGCAAAATAAAGAGACAGCCACCCTTATTGCTCTCCCAAAGGGCTTCCTGCTCATCTATGTACATTACAAGGATTTGCTATTATCTATTTTACCTGTTCAAGTTGACAGAATCTGCTTTTGTAGAACTTAGATACATATTTAAGGAACAGCGTTTGGTCCTCTTTAAAGATATTTTTCTCTATATTACCAGTCCACTAAACAGCTAATTGGTCTCTTGTGAGGATGGGACAGGGGCCGAAGGAGGAGTACTATACACCTTGCTTCCCACCCAGTCATTCTGTAAACTAACCCTTCTTCAATCATGAAGTTCTGGTACTTTTTTTTTTCTCTTTCTCATTATTTTTTAAAACTTTTCTGCCCCCTCCATGTCCCCCAGTTTCCGGCTGGTGCCAGATATGGAGATGCAAAAATGTAAGAAAAGAGATGTTTTTAGTATTTGCCTCAATCCAGAAGCAGATGTCTTAGATTTCCTCCAAGAAACACAACTTTAGACAAGTTGCAAATGCAGCTCTAACTATAAAGAAATTTTAAGCCTTTCAGGTAGACATGCAGAGAGCTACAAACAGATGACATGTTGTGCTAAGCTTTGCCTTTTTCCATAGAGTAACAAAATTTTCTAACAGTCAGGAAATGGCATAACAATGAAATAATAAAAAATACTAACAGCAATAATGTAATAATGGTGATGACAATGATGATGACGCTGGTAATGGTGTTTGAGCACCTACTGAATTCTCTAACTATATTATAGACCGTGTCCTACTTATTTTGTAGCTATGTTGTCTTTGTTACACCTCACAACTACCATAAGAGTTGAAATGCTATCTTTATTTTATTATTTATTTATTTTTTGGATAAGAAATTGAGAATTAGAGGGGCGCCTGGGTGGCTCAGTCGGTTAAGCGTCCGACTTCAGCTCAGGTCACGATCTCTCGGTCCGTGAGTTTGAGCCCGCGTCGGGCTCTGGGCTGATGGCTCAGAGCCTGGAGCCTGCTTCCCATTCTGCGTCTCCCTCTCTCTCTGCCCCTGCCCCGTTCATGCTCTGTCTCTCTCTGTCTCAAAAATAAATAAACGTTAAAAAAAAATTAAAAAAAAAAAAAAAGAAATTGAGAATTAGAGAAAATTAGTAGTTGACCCAAACTCTCAAGTCTGTCTCTTCTGGTCTGTGTCTTCTTCAAAATATCTCTATTCTGCTAGGACTTTGGATAACTTTCATGTAACTTCAAATCAGAAACAATTTTAGAGATCACACGGTCCTACTCACTCATTTTAGGGGAGGAAACTGAAACTCACAGAGTTAAATGATGTGTACATGGTTACTTAAAAAGAGTTTCAAAGAAAGCTTCAACATTTAATCTCCTGATATAGAGTACAGTCTTCCTTCTATGACTTCTAAAATGGCTCCCCAAATTAGGACTCATACGCTCATAATGTGAATAAGTGTACTGGGTAAAATTGATAGAATATTTAAAATCTCTGAGAAGCCAATGTATACATTCAACAAATACATCATGCTGCCTACTTAGTTTCTTACAAAAGCGATGTATTTCACATTGTTCAATTCTGAAGTCTTTTCTTCTGGCACTCATAACAACTAACAGTATTATAAATAATGAAAAAAACACTAATTTTTATTCAATTGCAAATTCCCAAATCCCCCCTCGTTGGTTTCTTCCCTATTAAAATGATAAGCACATGGGTTTGGGTCTCTACAAGTGTGCTATTGATTCGTAAGTTACGTGAATTTAGCAATATTATGGCATATCATAAGAATGTTAAAAAATGTTATAGAATAACTATTATCCTTAGCTGAATAACTCCTAAAAATAATTGGTTTGCACTATGAAACCTGTAATTTCTCATAAAAGAAAAACACCCTAAAGCAATTTCACACCATCTTCACATATGTTCTGCCAAAAGTTATATAAAGCCGAACCTCACAGCCTAGAGCTGTAGCAATGTAATTAGATTTCTATTTTATAACTGAATATGCTGATTTCATCGGAAGGTGTTCGATAATATATTTTGCTTATTATGCCAAAATGTCATGGATAGAGGTTGAGAAGTTGAGTTACAATTAATTACACAGTTTCACTGAATGACTGAGACAAGAGCACCGTGGAGCTCCCATCAAGGCGTAAATGAGGCCCACTTAAGTCTCAAGATCATTGATTTAGTTGCTCTTTAGAACCAATGCCTCTACTCAAAGTATCTCCAGGGTTTACAGAACAGAAAAAGTACAAAGCAGCAAGGGAGGGTGGATAGATACTTTGGTGGTTCAAACATTCCAAGATTCCTGAGATAAAGACAAGAGCAATACTCTGAGGTGGGGGTTCATGCTAGAGGAGAGGACAACAGCAGCACACGGAGAGCAGTCTTCCCGGACACATAAAACAGACTCTCAACAGCAATGTTCTCAGTCTGTTGTGAGGATCATCTGTGCCTGCACAGCCTGTGTGTTTGATAAAACTGTACATTGTCAGCCCAACCTACCCAGATCAGATCGTCTCAGTTGGAGTCTCAGAATGTGCACCTCTGTTAAGCTCCCCAGGCAATTCTTACTGTAGGCTGAAGTTTGACAACCACTGATCCCTTGAGTTTGGTGACTGGCATTTAGTGAGAGGCAGACTGATGATTAACAGGTGCTACGTCCCATAAGGGGTATCACTTGAGTGTCACTAAGAACGCCAATCATGGCATCACAGAAACCAGAAGAGATTCAGACAGGTAATTGGCATTTGTGGTGTCGGTCAAACAGAATGGTAGCAGGCCTCCAGTCTCAGGTTTGGGTAAGAGTTTTGATCTCAGGGAAGAAATAGCTATCAGTGTGACCCCTCGTTTGAGAAATGTTAGTCCAAGCCTGGCTGGTAAAGAGAGAATAAGGAATGGGCTTGGAGTTGAGAGCATCAGAGCCAGAGTTTAACTGTATTAACTGTATATAAATGTATTTACAAATACATCCCACCATTCATTTGTGGGTTTTTTCAAAGTTCCATTAACAAACAAGAAAAGAACAGAAAATAACACCCTCCCCCTCCAGAAATACACGGATAAAACAGAGGTCAAAAATTCAATACGATTTCAATTGTGACGGAAACTTTTTAATGGTTATTTACTTTTCTATAAAATGAGGACTGATGATCATAGTGATAGTGTTATATTTCATCCCACAAATCATGCTGTTTCATTGACTTGCAGGGGAACAGAAGCCTTTATTGTGGGGGATACTATCATTCTTATTTTATGGCCTCCATTTATAATGCAGCACAGAATCTGGTTGTTATTTCAGCACTCTCCAAGAAAGTCAGCCACTCTGGTAAAAACTCAACAATTCTCAACTGCCGTTTTCCCAAAACAGTTTGTCTTCGTGAGAAAGAGGGACCTAACAGTACTTTCCTGAAAATCCTGGTCAAATCTGCTCATCCAATGAGATGCCAGAGGACTGAGGAGGATGAGGAGATGGGAGAAAGTAATGTGGTGAGTCAGTTGGCTGACACCCACTATAAGCCTTTCATCAGAGACAGTCTCTTCCTCCTGTCATACGCACACTCCTAATCAGTGACACTTTAAAGTCACCTGTCACTCTCTGCCTTATATATATTATAGGTAATTCATCCATTCACTGAATAATTTTTTAACCTCCTTCTGTGTGCCATATGGCAGTCTAGGCACATCCATAAATAAGACTGCCGGTGTCCCTAACCTCATAGCATTCGGAATCCCTGATGGCAAGCTTTGTGCCTGATATATGATGTCACCTCTCATGAAAAATATTTGCCATATAAAATCCTGGAATAAGTATAATGGAAAGGTTTGCTAGGGTTAACTCTGTTTCCTTTTCCTTCATTCTCTTTAAAAGGTAAGCTACCATATTGTGTGAGAATTTTTTTCCCACCAATATTTGACAGGTACATACCATTTTGACCAGAGCAAAATGGGAATGTTTTCTATGATACTAAAACAAGGAAATCTGGTTTTGACACCCTGAGATGGATGGGAAACATATCTGGTGAGATATAAGCTAATTTTAGTATATAAAAAGAGTTGAAAAGAAACTGCTAGCTGACAAAGAGAGGGATGTAAGATCAGTGACATTGATTAGGATATGATTTTTATAATCTTAGAATCATAGAGTAAATGTTTAAATGCCTTGAAAGTTCTAATAACAAAGTGTCCCATATCATGCTACAATTTTCTTCATTTTATGAGGTTTTTATAATAGGGAGTGCTAGTTTTTCCTGCTTCCGATCACAATAAATTCCTTAGTTTTAATTTTTAAAGTATTGTTTTTTAAAATTAAAAAAAATATTTGAGAGAGAGAGAGTGTGTGTGGAATCAGGAGAGAGGGACAGAGGGGGAGAGAGAGAGAGAGAGTGCAGTCAGGGGAGAGGGACAGAGGGAGAGAGAGACAGAGAGAGAGAGAGAGAGAGAGAGAGAGAGAGAGAGAGAGAGAGAGAGAGATTGAATCTTAAGCAGGCTCCACGCTCATTGTGGAATTGGATGTGGGTTTCACCCTACCACCCTGGGATCATGACCTAAGAAGAATTCAAGAGTCAGATGGTCAACCGACTGAGGCCCTCAGACACCCCAATTTTTAAAATATTCTTAAGTGGAAAGAAGTTTCTCAGAAGTTTTAGCTCCCTAGTGCATGATATAGAAAATACGGATATTTCATATGCATACTCTTCTGAAGGTAGACCTGCTATTTACTTTTTCCATTGTCTAAAATTTTCAGAAGGAAAGAACTCTTCATCTGTATTTGGAACACTCTCTGCCCAAGAAAATCCTACCTTTTGTGTGAGACATGGGGTATTGCAGACCATATCACTTCTGATGAGCTCTAATATATACTTTTGATGGTAATGCTCATTCCTATTCTATCAGTACTAATACAACCAAATAACCCATTTATGCAATTTTCCATCTTTCTACAAGATGGATGAGTAAGCTTAATGCATAAAGGATGACAAAATGAAATATAGAAATCTGGACAGAACGGAATAACAGGGTAGCACGTACAATTACTAGCATCTGTCAATCCCTTCCCATCATTTGTCATTCATTCTGTTGCTAATTCTCACAGTTGAAATTATGTGTCATGGGATAAATGTGATGGAAAGTTACTTTTCAGCTTTTCTTAACCAAAGGATCAATGAAACACATTCAGAAAAAAAATACAGCAGGTATTTTGCTTGTCATTTTCACATCTTCAAGACAGAGGAAAATGTACTTTCCATCTCTCTTTGGGGGGAAAAAGAAGGAACCCTGATAAGAACACAGCACATAAGGAGAATAATTTCCAGTTCCTTAGAAGAAGGTTTTGTCATCTGTTCAGATAAATGCACAGTTTTTAATGCTGACTCATGGTTATTAGTATATTTGCTCTAAATATGTACTTCTTATTCTGATATAACAAAGCATTAATAATGATTTAACAGATTTTTCAACATATTTTGAAATTGTGACACCTGAAAGTCCTTTTTTTAAAATGGGCTTTTGAGCTAATAACATGTATCTTGAGAACACTAGAAAGTTTGAAAATACCAAGTGATTGTATTAATATTATAGCATATGGTGTATTTTGCAATATTAACTAAACCCCCACTATGTCCATAAACTTGAAATAAATAAAACAAGGTGGGATTACTATTGTAATACACACAGGCACATGAAGAAACAACAAAAAAAGCCTCAAGAATGATCCAGGTATATATCTACACTCTAGTTTCTAATAAAAGTGGAATTTCAAATGAGTACAAAGGATAGATTTTTCAGCAAGTTTTACTGGAATTTGATAGGAAATGTGGTTATATTTTAGAGAATAAAAGTCAAATAAATATTCTGATATGCTAATACTAGAAATGTAATTTTCCACACATATTTCTGGGGAATATTCAATAATGTATTATGAAAGTTCTAAAATTTACATTCTTTTAATCTTTTTAAACTCTTATACCCTTTACATTTAATCTAGGTAAGTCAAGAGGGGCAAGCAGAAATAGTTATGCAGAGTAATCGTCTTGGCATGTGCTTTTAAAACATTTTTTCAATTTTATATTTCTGTATTTTCCACATTTCCTGGTATTCAGAAGTGAGACCGTAGGTCGCCCTTTAGAGTATGGCTAGTTATTTGCAAATATTAAGAGCCATGTGCAGTAGTGTGCTGATAATAGTTAGCCAATCAAATGATCCCAATTGGTACCACCGGAAGATTTCTGTGGTGTAAGTAATCCCACTATGGTGGGTTTCAAGCTATCAGCATGACATCATTGAAGGTGGACACGGCAGTGCCCCATCTGTGGGCTGGTTCCAGTACCCCACTGGACCCATTTGTGAAAACAATTAGCATATCACAAGCTAGGAGAACTCATCATTTGTTTATGCTAACCAAGTCTCTCTTCCTCATGGTGACTCCTAAGTAGGACCCCTCTTTGCCATGCACATGGTGAGAAACTGGCCACTTGGCTACTTCACACCTAGTTCAGGCAAGGAGTGTCCAGCCTTGCTTGCTTATGAGGAATTTGAGTACACAAGTGGATGTTTCTAATATAATCTGCTGTAATTTTTCAGACAAATCTGGGAGTAGAAGGAGGTTGTTTTCAGAAAGGACTCACAATAGTGTAGAAGATACCACCTCTCTGCCATACCCGTTTTACTCCCAATATTCCTTATGATTCTGGGCATTTTATTTAGCATCAGTGCATCTCAGTGTTCATTTCTCAAGATTAAAAGAAGATAAATACACCTCCACTAACAGTCAAAAGATGATCATGAAGCAAATGTTAGGGAGTTAATTGTGGAAACACTCTGCTAAGCAGAAAGCATTACACAGACATGAAGAAGATTTGTCATTGAACCATTTTTGGCGAAGTACTTTATAAAAGTCCCTGAAGTATTTTTATGATGCCACAATAACTAAGTTTATAGGAAGCAATGAGTCAAATCAGTATCTTTTTCGCTTATTTATTTTGTAGCTAATCAAATAATTGTTAAATGATTTAGAAACAAACATGAATTCTAGATATAAAATAAGTAAGTCATGAGAGAATTTTGAGAAGTAACTTCCTGCTTTTTTTTTTTCTCCTAATGAAATAGATTGCATTCTTGATCATTCATGCCATGTGTATGGATTTTCTTCCTTTCTTGCCTCTAATTCTTTGGGGAAATAATGTTTCTTTCCATTGAATTATGATTTCTCCTTATAATAAATATGGTCCTTCTATTGAAAATTGGCTTGTGTGCATTTATATTAAAGGGTTTCAAACTTTCATCCAAACTCCAATCCATATGCAGACATACTCTACTATCCATTTGACTTTAAATGCATAAAAGATGTTCTAGAAACTTTCCCTTTACTTGCTTATCACAGAATTAGTCATGCAAGGAACCCTTCAGTAATAGCGGAATATGTTTGTATCAAAACGTATTTTAAATAATAATAATATCAAGAGAGCAAATAAAATCAAATTATGTCCTAATTAGACCTAGCATCCATGGAAAGAAAAACACTGGGCTTGGTATAAAGAAACCCATGTTTAAATGATGACTCCTTTGGTTAATGGAACCATTTGATTAGGGGGAAATAACTCCAAAACATAAAAATAATAAGATTGGTTAAGTTACTCATACAATATGACACAATTACATTGCATATCAGTAGTTATTTACTTTCTTGGTTCCTATATGACTCACTAGTCTCTTTCTTGGTTCCTATAGAATTCACTAGTCTCTGCCTTCTCTACTAAATCTCTGCATGCTGGTGTGGCCCAGGCTCAAACAGAATTTTTGCTCTACCCACACACATCATTATCTGATCTCATTTAATTCTATGGTATTAAAAGGCATCTATATGCTGATTATGTTATGTGTGTTTATGTGTGTGTATATGTGTGAAAGCATGTGCATGTGTGGACAGTTCTCCCTCTCAGTGGAAACTTTCCCTTTGAGCTAGTGAGTTGATCCTTCCTCTTGGATGTTCAATAGTCTCCCTTCTATATTAATAAGTTCAAAATGGAACTCTTGATTCCATGTCCGCTGGCATTCATAAGGACAATGGCAAATACCGCCCCCCTTTTTTTTTTACATAACACCTAGATATTATACTGTTTTTCTGTACCCAGGCCCCAATTTTTGTTTTTACATATTTAAAATCTTTTGCTAAGGTCTTCTGTTGGGAATAATATGTGATCCTTAATTTTTGATCAAAGTAAGCACAAACACCCATAAACTTACCCTCCTGGTGGCAATCACAATTTCTTGCATAGATTACATGCAGCGTGAAGACATTTTATTACAAGCTAACTTTGAAAGATTGCAGGTATTGGCTTATTCTAAAGATGAAACTAAAATTTCAGAAGGCGGGCAGTATATTAAGCCACTGTAGTCATTCCCACTTGAACCAGCAGCCTGTTGATTTCCAAAATATGTAAGGCCGCTCCTCAAGGCCAAAGGCTGGAATGTAATAACCATCACAAACTGTTGTTGGATTCCTATGTCCTCACAGATAAAACTCACTGTAAATGTTTATTTCTTTTGGAATATTGATAATGTTGAAACCAGGAAAATGTGACATTTCATTCTTCTTTGTATAATAGTTGTCAATTGGTGATTCTTTATTATATTTCAGTCATGAAAGAGCAATCTAAAGCACAGGAAATGTATTTTCTCTTTCAAAAACCTATTAGAAGAAAACAAATAAGGATTAGGTTATAACTTTTTTTTCATCCAAATGTAGTGAAAACAGTGGGATGCCCTTTTATGCTAACTATGTCTAGGAAAGAATTGAAAGGCTTGCTGAGCCAGAAACATAAATGGCTTTGATAGCACTGGAGTTGAAAACCTTTATTTACATTCACTCAGTGTGAATGTGAGCTTCCATATGGTCAAACCCATGGCTTACGAGTCTATGGGGAAGGTTAATATGTTATCTGGCTCTTCTCACACAAATTATATTCTGATGGCAACCATTAGCCCTCTCATAGTTTTCTTTCTTTTATGAGCCTTCCCAAACTCTTCTCCCCTTTGGCCTACAAACAGATTCCCTCCTCCACTAGGCCAGTTCAGCATGGTTGACTCTGAAGGCAACGTCCTTTCTTTCTACTACAGAAAAGTAATGCTTTGCTAAGGCATTTCCTTCAGAATCATTTAGCTGTTTGAAATTTAGAAACGGGAAAAAAGAATCAAGGCACATGCTTTGCTTAAGTTAGAGGATTTTATTGCTCAGTTATGTTGGTGATGATGAATGGTAATGGTTGTAGTCATTTTTTCTTATATAACATGAATATATATATATATATTTTTTTTTCGATGTTCTGCTTTCACATTTATTTTCTGCAATCCAAATGCTCACTCACTCATACAGCTCTTGCTTAGGATTCTTGAATTCTAAGCAATGGATGAGATAGTCAGAGAATAAAAATAAAACCAGTGAGATACCACAGTGCACTCAATCATTTCTTCATTCACTCTGTCATTTATTCAATCAACACATATTTACAGGGGTTATACCTATAAGGTGTACTACCTTCAGCAGAAAATGAAACTGAAAAAAGAGAAGAAAATGAAACTTAAGCTCGTCTGGGAGTGTCTGGTGAACTGGTAAACAGATCTTCAAGTAATTGGTTTGCACAGATACTTATTTATTTTTGCAGAAGGTAAAAGGGGACGTTTTTAGATGCTGACACCTGGTGGCTGAGACTAGGATGGGTGGTGCGGAACAGTGCTGTGCCCTCCCTTGCCTTGCAGCATAAACTGGGTCTGAGGTCTGAGGATACAGAGATAAAGGCGAAGCTGCATAAGCAATTTTCATGTAGCCCATTATTTGACACCTAGAGGCAGCCTGAAATCCTTCTGTCTCCAGACAATTAAAAAAATGACACAGAGTGAAGGAGAAGGGTTTTGTCCTTTCTTTCACATAGAATATGGTATTAAGGTTGTTGTATCATGTGGACTTTCATGGTGATTCTCAGTGATCAGAAAGAGACACAGATACCAGGAGCTCAGTGGTCAGTGACGATGCCTGGGCCCCATCTCATACTCAGCAGTTGCTCACCCAAGTAATAGCAAATCCCGGTATTATCAGACGTCCCTTGGAGACTCCTAAAAATGCTAGAAATGACATTCAGGTCATTGAGATCCTACATGAGCATGTATAGGCAAGAATGAGTGGAGTTGTCTGTTACTACTATTAATTTAACCTCACCTCTACCTAGACATTGCTGAAGCCTAGGAAAGGTAAGTCTCACTTTCTAGGGGAAACTTAGACTTTAGGTACTGAGCATAGAAGGAAGGTGCCTGGATAACATGAGGCCAAGGTGCTTATATAATAGTGGGGGAGACAAATAAGGTAACAATAAGTACAACATAGTATGAGATGCTGCGATAGCTCAGAAAGAGGGATGTGGGAGTACAGAGGATGAGTATACAATCCATACTGGAAAGACAGAGTTTTGAAAGATGTAGAGAAAAAGAGGAAGCATAAAAGGCACTACAGCAAAGGGATTAGAAAGACACTCTAAGGTACACTGATAGATTTGTGAGAGCTTGGTTGTATTTGAAATGCAGATTTCAAAAAGGGAATGAGCAATAGATGATGATAGATAGGTAGATGATAGAGACACAGTGAGATAGAGACATAAATAGGCACATACATATGAGTTTAGAAGACAAGTAGGGCCCATGTCATGAAACACCATGTGTCCTTCCCTGGTGTCAGATCCTATAAGGCTAAGGACTACATTTCTCCTATTAATTGCTGTACCTTCAAGTGACTACAAGCAGCAGAAATGTAAGAAATTGTGTCTGATTGGATAGATAAATGCATAGCAATGTGGTCCAAGTTTATCCTATACCCAGTGGAAATCACTAGACACTAGCAGGTTGAGAAGTCTTGTGAGGGGAAGAAAATATATAGAATCATGTTAAAGGAAGACATAGTTTGGCTCTTATTGTTTTCCTTTTAAGATGATAGAAGAGAGCATATTTATATGCTGGAGAGAAAGAGCCAATAAGGAGAGAGAGGAAGAATATTCAAGAGAGGAGATAATTGTTGGAATAATTGCTTTAAGAGGATTGAAAAAACAGATCATAAATAATAGGTGGGAGGACTTGCATTGGACAGATGACAGGACAGCTTCTCCACTGGGAAGGAAAGGGAGAAGGGAAGGTAAACAGGGAGGATGATCACAGGACTGAAGAGAAAAGGCTGGGGAAAGAGAGGAGGCTGAGAAAGAACCCTCCTCATGTACTCTATTTTCTCTATGAAAAAGATGATAAAATTGACTTCTCAGGAGCACAGAAAGAGATTACATATATATACATATGTATATATATGTATATATATAGTCTGCATGTATCCAGAAGACCAACCCAATGAGCATCAGCTTGATGGATGGGGAGAAGGTGCGGAATGTTTTGGCTAACGCTGGAAATAAGATCAGTTCTGGAAAGTATCTGGATGTATTATTTCCATTCCATCAGTTTTATCCATAAAGGAGTACATGAAAATGACATAGGTCATTGTATAAGAAACATACATAAGAAGCAGAAGAAACGTTTTATTCAGAGATTATGTTATGTGTAGGTTTATATAAGACAGTAGAAGTTCTAATAATATGAAGAAATATCTCATGATATTGTACATGAGTGTGGATTTTACTTCCGCACATTGACTTTAAGCTCTTTGAAAGGAAGCACTGTAAATTTATTTAAATTGTAAGTATCGTTGCATCTAGTCTGCTACTTTACTACTCTGGCCCTATATCCATCTTAGTTTCTACTTTCTTAAGAAAGGAAAACCTGTGTTTAGTAAATGATGTTTGATATCTGTTTGTGGTTTGATAATATTCTCAAGGAGCTTTTCTCTTCTTCCTATTCCTCTTTTTTTAGTAGGGTGTGTAAAATTGATGATGATATTATGAGGCATTGAAACATGTCTTATAGTACCTACTACACCTTTGTACCAAAGGCTAAATCAAGGCGGCCATATTTTGTACCACATGATACTGTCTACAGCCAATTGGATGAGAATCAGGCACTGAAGCCAAGAGAACACTCAGCAATCCTTGACTTATTACTTGGCTCCAATTTATGAGTAAGACCATTCATATTCTAAACCTCATTTCTTACAAGCTGGGACTACTGATAAAAGGGGTAAGTTAGGTTTGGGAACTGATGCTTAAGAAAAGTTGTAAAGTATTACTGGTTTTGTGATGAGCCAAGCACAAATTGAACATATAAAAGAGAGAAGAAAAATGAGTAAGCAGAAAAATCCAAGCAGAAGATAAAATAGGATGAGATACTAGTGTGAACCAGAGAAAATGTGAGCAAGATTACATGTAGCCTAAGGGAAATATAAAGCAAGTCTCTAGAATATGTCCCTACTAGCATCTTATTTCCATTGCATTTATTAATGTCATAAGGGTCAAAGGTACAGCTATGGATACAAGCTTCTTGGATTTAAACCACAGCTACACTCTTCACTAAACTTGTAATCATTAGAAAGTTAAAACATTCTGGCCTCAATATCATCATCCATAAACTGGGAATAATCATAGTGTTAAAAATGAAATTAGTTAAAAGGGAATACTCTCGAGAAAGTCACTTGGTACCCAGCTCTTCCTACTATTATTTTAATACTCCTTACAATTAGATGTGTTTAAAATCAAAGCTTCCATTCCCCACCTCACCAATTGTTCTATTGAACCATGTCATACTTTAAGACACCAAAAAAAAAAAAAAAAAAAAAAATTAACTGTATTTGTATATTCAAAATGTCCTTGACATTTTTAGACATAGAAAAGAGTGAGCAGTTCTTGAAGATGTGACTCTTTGAAGATATTTAAGCTTATGACAATACAGGAAAATATTGGATTAACTGGAACGCATTCTAGATTCCTGTCTGACTGCTTGCCCATTATTTCATTTATGGCAATTGTCTCCCCTTTTCACTCTTTCTGCTGGGCATAACGCCTCTCATCCCACACTGTAGCTACGTGTTTATTTTCAAAGCCTAGACATAGATGATGGTTTATAGTTGGTAGAAGATGTGGTGGGAAGGACCCTGACTCAAGCTTACACAATCATTCCCTTTCCTGGGTTTTAGATGATAGTTAAATTCAACTATCTTAGGAAACCATAATACATAAACTCTGAAAGCATGAGTAACCACGTGTTGTCATGCAGACTGATGAGCTTAGAAAGCCAGTCTTCAGCAAGACAAAAGAATATCACAGACTCTCAGGGATAAGCAACAATGAGAATGGAGACAACATGCTGATGATGACTGAGCTACTGGGTAGAGCTGCTGCTGAAGTCTGGGCACGCTTATCCTCAGTTTCCAAAAGCATCTCTGGCCCCTTTAAGTGCTATGGTCTGAATGCTTGTGTCCCCCCAAAATTTACAAGTTGTAATTCTGATGCCCGTTGTGGTAGTATTAGGAGGTGGGGCCTTTAAAAGGTGATTAGGTCATGAAGGATGAACCCTCATGGATGGGGATTAGTATTCTTATAAAAGAGGTTCTACAGAACATTATAGCCCCTTCTGGCATGTGAGGATATAATAAGAAGTCCATAACCCCGAAGAAGGCCCTCACCTGACCATACTGGCACTCTGATCTATTTCCAGCCTCTGTAGCTGGGAGAAATAAATTTTCTTCCTTATAAGCTACTTAGTCTATGATATTTTGTTACAGCAGCGTGAATGGACTAAGACAACAAGTTACACATTTGTTCAAACCAGTTTGTGTTTAGTTTCATATATTTACCAAACAGGGAGAAATGGCTCTAATCAATAAATCTAGGATGTTTAAAATTTTTCAGAATTTTCAAAAATATGAATTTTTAAAAGAAAATGAAAGATGGTGGGAAAGACATAGGATATCTCTGAGACACTATGTGTCTTTTGCAGAAAGATTCAAGAAAAGAAAAGAAGTAACAATGGAAAGAAGCCACTCTCCTACAAGATACATTCTTGGCACCAGACTTTTTTTGTTTGTTTGTTTTGGTTTATATATTGATTTTGAGAGAGAGAGAGAGAGAGAGAGAGAGCAAGCGCAGGGTAGGCCGAGAGAGAGAGAGAGGGAGAGAAAAAATCCCAACCAGTCTCTGCTCAGTGTAGAACCTGACATAGGGCTTAAACTCATCACCCGTGAGCTAATGACCTGAGCTGAAATCAAGTCAGATGCTTAACCTAACTTGCTGAGCCACCCAGGCACCCTCTTGACACCAGATTTGTTTTTTAATTTTTTTAACGTTTATTCATTTTTCAAAGACAGAGAGAGACAGAACACAGGCAGGGGTGGGGTGGAGAGAGAGGGGGACACAGAATCTGAAGCAGGCTCCAGGCTGTCAGCACAGAGCCAGACGTGGGGCTCAAACTCACAAACCGCGAGATCATGACCTGAGCCAAAGTCAGATGCTCAACCAACTGAGCTACCCAGGCGCCACTCTTGGCATCAGATTTTTAAGAGGAATAAACTCTAGCCTCCTATGCTAGAGTTAATGCAAGTTAATGAAAAGCAGGAGGCACTTTTTAGGCTAATAACTAATTGGGATGTGGTGGAGACTTCTACCCAAGTGCTTTAAGTTTGAGAGCAATGCCTCCTGAAGTGAGCACAGCCAATTTTTGATGACCAGGAGAAAAGATTCCAAGTGCTTAAACTTATTTCAAGGGACACCAGAAAGAGTGATTAGGTAGAAAGTACAATTAAAGGATTAAGGGGGATGGAGGAACTATCACTTTGTATATTTGTATTACATTTTATTTCTTATGAATTTTTTAAGTATCCTATGTTTACACACTGATATTAAATATTATTATCATCCACATTGCTAACCCAGGAGGCTAGTTCCTCAACACTGGACTTCAATTTCTTTGGAGCAAAATTACAATGAGATGATTAATGTAGTTATCAGACACTGTTTTGCTCAATTACAAGTGCTTGCCACCATAGTAAATGCTATAAAAATATTCATAGTCAACAAATAAAAGTAATTATTATTTATCTTGTTACATGAAAAAAGTGATAGTGTTCATTCATTCCCTACTTAACATTTATTGACCTTGTTTCAGGCAATACATATTAGTTATGTGTGGGAAACAAAGAGATATGGCTGTGAGAATCAGTCTCAGCATTAGAAGAGAAACTCAGATGGTAGTAAAACACAGAAAGCAAATTATCTTTCCATTATCCCTAATTCAAAAATTCACAGCTGGAACAGTAACTAGGAACCATCAACAGAAATCTCCACTCACCTCAGGACATTTACTCCTGCTCCATACACTCTGCCAAGGCAGAGCCAACCGGGCTTTTGCAAATCCAAACCCGTCTTAAATATAGAAATATCAGCACTATTTGGGAATATATTCTAAGCATAATTTTAAAAATATGTATTAGGAAAGAGTCGAGGCTTCTGTGTACACTAATGAAATACATAATGTGAGTTTTGTCATAAACACTGAGCAGAGCATAAATTCAAACATTGGGTAGTTTAAAGAGTTTCAGTCCCCTTATAACTTGATCAATCTTTGGGACACTGAAATTAAATGACCTTGGAAGAGGTTTATTGCCCCTTTGATAGAAGAGCAGTTCTTAAAAAACAAAACAAAACAACACAAAACAAAACAAAACCCAAAAAACTTTGAAACATATTTGGTAATGAAAGGATTGTGTTCAGTGAGTTTCTATTTGCCTGTGCCATCAATCCTAGGGCATCCACACTATATGTTCATGAATATTGTTATGATCTGCCATTTGCCATATTTCCTCTATTTCTCTAGTTATTTGACCTTGGAAAGAAAGTCTGCTATCAGCCTCTGTTGATGCATTCAAAGTCTTCTTGCATTTGAATAAAAAGAAGTAAGAAACCCTACTGAGTAGCAAAATCATCAACATAATATGAGTTCCCAGAATATTTTTAACATTTATATAATTTCACTCTGAAAATCCCAGTGATGCAAAATGGAAACTACTTCTTAACCATGCGAAGATTTTATGTTCAAGCAATCAGGCTCTTTCTTTGGGTTTAAACTAAATGGAAAGGAGAAAAGAATTTGAACTCCATCGCCTTCATTTTAGGGCTGATAATAAAAAGGTAAGTTTGCATAATTCCTTATAGTTTTCCAAGCACCATGGTACCTATGGGTGATGTAGGGTGATGGAGGAGTTTGTGATCAGCGGGGGAAACCAGGCTGAGTGATGCGATGTGACCTATTCCAGAGGCTGCAGCATGTGGAAATCAAGAGCAGATCTGGAGAGACAGGAGGGACCTGGGTGAAATCCAGAATTGCAGGAAGAAAGTATAAAAGTCTGAGAGGAAAGAGAATCAGGTGTAAACCAAACACCAGGGTAAATTAAAAAGCAAAACAAAACAGTGTTTAACTAGATTTGCAAACATGGGATACACTTGAAAATTAAGTGGAATGAAGGTTAGAACATTACAAATTTTATTGATTTTTAAGTCTTATTCCTATAGCTGTGGTTCTTTTGCCACAAGTGAAAAAGCATGTCTTAAACAATTTTTCTTATGCCCAAAATGCCGATAAGTAAGTTGAGGCTCCGGCAGTTAAATGATTTATTCAAGGTCACACATAAAATTAAATAAAGACTCACATTTAAGTCCTCTGATTGTAAATATTGTACTCTTCAGACTATCATGCCATTACAGACAAAAGGATTTTAAGTAGTTCATTTAATTCCAGTATATAATATTAAAATGATAAAGACCACTCATTTCTGTCAGTACAATAGTTGCTGTGCAATTCAGGAGTGTTGTAATAGATCTACATATACAAGATAATGATATAGTGAGAATGGAGAGAAGCGTCCAAGTTCGCCCTAAGTTCCCAACCCTTTTTCTAGACTCTAAGTCATCTATTATTAAACACGCAGTATTTCTTAGTTTGACCCTTGTGCTTATATTATGTTCTTTAAAGTCTTACCTGAGATTGGAAAGGAAATTATCTGGGGATAGTTTCTAATCATATTCACATAATCCAACTCTACAAGTTATTTCATTAAGATGAGAAAAGATTAGGATGTAAAATATTTTAAAATTTGTCTGCCTTCATAATGACCTAGTTTCTAGACAACAATCCAATCAAAACAGTGACACTGGGACCACAAGGAAGTTGTACTCTCAGATAGTATTCACCTATTTCTTTGTATACTTTTTAAATGGGAATTATCAAAAACTAAACAAATATCATTTGAAAATGAACAGGGTGATTCCCAGTGTAACTACCTGACACCTGCTGTTTGTGATCATTATCTATATTAAGATTCACCATGTGCTTACCTTAATAATTATCAAGTATTTGCAGCATTAATGAAATTTACCATGTTACTATGTTAGTAATCCCATTTTAGAAAAAATGAACACATATAACAAAAGGATCATCTGACTCAGAATTAATATACTGTGATTCACAAAAGATCTGTTCTCTCAGCTCAAAGATGCATTATCAATTTAGTAAGAGCTGATTTTTAAGTATAAATATATATTTAGTATTAGTACACTGAAACTTATTTCTCAGATTCAGGAATGTTTCAATATAAAAAAGTGTAGGGACTCCTGGATGGCTCAGTTGGTTAAATGTCAGACTCTTGATTTCAGATCAGGTCATGATCTCATGGTTTGTGAGATTGTGCCCCCATCAGGATCTGCACTGACAGTGTGGAGCATGCTTGGTATTCTCTCTCTCCTTTTCTCTCTTCCCCTACCCACCGCCCCTGCACTTGTGTGCATGCGTGCACTCACTTCTAAAAAACAGTGTAGGGGTGCCTGGGTGGTTCAGTCGGTTAAGTGTCTGACTTCAGCTCAGGTCATGATCTCTCGGTTCTAGGTTCAAGCCCCACATCATGCTGTGCTGACAGCTCAGAGCCTGCAGCCTCCTTCCAATTCTGTGTCTCCCTCTCTCTCTGCCCTCCCTCACTTGTGTTCTGTCTCTCTCTCATAACTAAACATTTAAAAACTTAAAAAAAAAGTAAATGAAAAACAGTGTAGAATTTTTCCTCCTATAATTAATGAACAACAAAGTATCTTGTGGCTTTTACATGTATATCTAGAACAAAATAAGCAACAGAGACTTGTAGGAGACTCTGTTACATAGTTTTAACTGTTCTACACCTTCATCCCATTTTTTGGCAATGGCTTATATGTATGTTGTCCGTGTGATACCGTTCTGGCCTATGAGACATACGGGGAAATCTTCCTGCTGGGACGTACTCAGACAGAAGGCCTCTGCACCACCTTTTTCTTCCTGCCTTAAACTATAGCATGGTTCTGGAGTTGTAGATGTCTTCTTGCAACCTGAAGCCGAGGACTAACATATTAAAGTTGGTAGATGACAAAAGCAGCAGAAGCTTGAGACGCTGGGGATATCATGGAGGCACTGAATCAGCACTAAATTACTCTCAGAATTCTCTATACAGAAGGATAAACTCCTACTTGTTAAGCCTGTGTTATTTGGAATTGCTGCTATTTGCAGCCCAAAACATTCCTAACTATATTATTCACTCTCAAGTCAAGATGATTTAAAAAATGAGATGGGCATCACATATTAAGATATGCATAAATAGATAATGGAGTGAAGGTTTGACAAAATAAGAATTATTAAGTTTAAAAACAATACAAGGATTTTTTTTCCTGGATTTTGGAGGTAGTTGAGGATGAAAGTTTTGATATTATAACACTGTAGACATTCAAAGTAAAATATTAAAAAAAATTTTTTTTAACGTTTATTTATTTTTGAGACAGGGAGAGACAGAGCAGGAACAGGGGAGGGTCAGAGAGAGGGAGACACGGAATATGAAGCAGGCTCCAGGCTCTGAGCTGTCAGCACAGAGCCCGACGCGGGGCTAGAACTCACGGACCGCAAGATCATGACCTGAGCTGAAGTCGGCCGCCCAACCGACTGAGCCACCTAGGCGCCCCCAAAGTAAAATATTTTAAATTTAGAATGAATTTTATGTGATTGGATCTTTCAAACTGCCATAATCCAAGCATATGCTTTTTCTTCCAAAAGATAATTCTTTACTTTCTATCAAAATGTGGACACTCTCCTGGAAATCCTTTAAACTCTTATTTAAAATTACCTTGCACAAAATAAAAAGGATACATTCCCAGTTGGAAAATTTGGTGACAGGGTTTGTGTTAGAAACATGTAAAAGTTGCACATATTTAAACAAGTTCCCAGCTGTGAATTAATCAGGGGAATAATGTTTTCTTAAGAGTAAATTGAGAAATTGCCTCCTCTGTATTAGACTGATTCCCAGAGAGATTTGCTTTCAGCTTAGAGCCCCAGTGGGATAGCATTTCCTTTCTTTCTTCTACCAAGGCCATAGAAAAGGAACAAAGGACTGAGAAGGGATAGGATGCCCCTTCCGGGCACCTTGAGAGACAGTAAGGCAAACAAGGGTCATCACTTTAATTAGCTTTAATAACCCAAAGCAGGGTGAGAGATTCCCTCCTGAGACAAAAGTTGCTGCTAGCTGCCGAAAGGATGTTAGTGAAAATTCTGTTATGTCAAAAGTCTTGCCGCATGATTTGAAGTTTTTATTAAGGAGTACAGGAAGTTAGAGGCTTCTGTGCAACATGTGAGAGGAAATCAAAAAGGAGATGAAATCTAATGCCTTTTTTTTCCCCAGCTAAAATCTGGCTTCTTTTAAGGATATAGTCTTAGTATATTAGGATGGCTTTATTAACGCACCAGATACTCATTACTTTTAATGATAAAAGGGAATATTGAAAGGGAATATGAATCATTAATGAATGCTCAGGGAAGAATGAATCTGTCCCACCTCACCCCTCTCACACACTTGCTTAGAGGTTTCAAAGAGCTGAAAACAAGTAATTTACCTTCTGAACGTTAAGCTCTCAATTCAAAATCTTTGACACAGCTAGTTCTAGTAAGGGGTGGAGTCCTTGACCCTCCATTCACATTGTAACTTGGAATTTTATCATCTGGTCTAACATCCAGAAATATGACTGATTAACCTAGTTATATTTTAAATGATGCAAACTCTAGATTTTCATGAGACTCTGATCCTTTGCATTTTAGCAGTGCTACAAGTTCTAAGCTCTTGTTTCTACATATTGACCTGAATTTTCACTGTTTGATCTGAACTTTTAAGGAGTGCACATTTAAAAATCTATTTTTTTAAGCTAAGCATGATTATCCTCTTTTCTGGTATTAATTAATAAATAGACTGGGCTGCAGGATATTTAGTAGAAGTTCTCATAGTCTTCAGCCAAAGTGTAGTGGGATCGATTCCTTCTGGAGAGACGGAGGGTACAAGGACTGCAAAGCCTAGATCAGAGGTTCAGGGATCCTCCCCTTGTATGGCAGATTCTATTTCTAGGTTACTCATGTCTTTTCCTTTCAGAAGCCTCCCAACCCCTGTCCTTCTGTTAAGAAATCAATCATGTGTTTGTGCTTCTGGCTTACAGAATTAGGTACATAATCCAGTGTGGCCAATATGAATATTTTTGATAGGTAGTGACATGCAAGGTTTATCTTACCACTAATTCTCAGGAATAGAAAACAATGGAAACCCAGGATGGCCTGGCACAGCTATTCTGGCACATGGGGTAAGTTTGCTTGAGAATGAAATCAACAGACAGAAAAACTGAGTCAACAGATGGAGGAAAGGAGATAGATCTCCGACTACAGTTTACCCTCCTGGATTCATCTGTGTCTGGAGCAAGTTTTACTGCCTTTGGACTTTGTAGTTATATGGGCTAATACAGTTTTTCTTTTGCTTTGGCTAATTAAACATTGGTTTCTCTCATATGTAGCCATAATAAACATGAAAAATAGGCTGTCTCATCTCCTGTTTGTAAAGTGGTCACTAGAGAAAACTTCAAACAACTGGGTTGCATGAACTATTTTGAAAAAAAATTATTTTTGAGACAGAGAGAGAGAGGGAGAAGGGCAGAGAGAGAGGAAGACACAGAATCTGATGCAGGCTCCAGGCTCCGAGCTGTCAGCACAGAACCCAACATGGGGCTCCAACCCATGAACTCAGATTCTTAACCAACTGAGCCACCCAGGAGCCCCAGCATGAACTATTTTGATGCTATATTTATCTGAAAGTCAACAGCCAGTGGTGGGTAAAAAAAAAAAAAAAAAAACTGGCTCCAATAAATTATATCTTTGCTGATTCTGTACAATGTAATAGAAAAAGATCAAGTTTATATTTGAGAAGGGTAAATGGGATAGTAACAGTGAATCTGATTTTCTTTTTTCGTGGTCATCCTTTCATTGTAAGTTCTATGAAAGGATTGTCTCTAAATATAGCATTCATTATTGTTATATTTTCCTGCTATCAAAAAGTGATGTTGGGGCGCCTGGGTGGCGCAGTCGGTTAAGCGTCCGACTTCAGCCAGGTCACGATCTCGCGGTCCGTGAGTTCGAGCCCCGCGTCAGGCTCTGGGCTGATGGCTCGGAGCCTGGAGCCTGTTTCCAATTCTGTGTCTCCCTCTCTCTCTGCCCCTCCCCCGTTCATGCTCTGTCTCTCTCTGTCCCAAAAATAAATAAAAAAGTTGAAAAAAAAATTTAAAAAAAAAAAAAAAAAAAAAAAAGTGATGTTTCCTTTTATAGAAAAAGGATGCATAACATTTGACTGTAGTCAGAATGCCAGAGTTTATTACATGTGAGGCAGGTACCCACACTACACGTGATGACAAAGTACAAATCCTTTAGTGTTAGGTAATGTGACAATAGATTTATTTATTCTTTTTTATTTATTTATTTTTTTAACGTTTATTTATTTTTGAGACAGAGAGAGACAGAGTATGAACAGGGGAGGGGCAGAGAGAGAGGGAGACACAGAATCTGAAACAGGCTCCAGGCTCTGAGCTGTCAGCACAGAACCCGACGTGGGGCTCGATCTCACAGACCGTGAGATCGTGACCTGAGCCGAAGTCGGACGCTTAACCGACCGAGCCACCCAGGCGCCCCCATTTATTTATTCTTTAAAAAAGATCAAAACTGGGCCAAAGACCTTAAAAGACACCTCATCAAAGAAGATAGAAAGATGGCAAATAAGCCTGTGAACAGATGTTCCACATCATATGTCATTAGGGAAATGTAAACATGAATGAGATACCATTACACAAGTAATAAAATAGCCAAAATCCAGAACCCTGACACCACCAAATGCTGGAAAGGATGTGGAGCAACAGGAACTCTCATTCATTGCTGGTGGGAATGCAAAATACCACAACCACTTTGGAAGACAGTTTGCCAGTTTCTCACAAAACTAAATATACTCTCATTATATGATTCAGCAATCATGCTTTTTGGTATTTACTCAAAAGAGATGAAAATGTATGCTCACACAAAAACCTACACACAGATGTTTATAGCAGTTTGATTCGTAATTAACAAAACCTGGAAACCAAGATGCCCTTCAGTAGATGAATGGATAAATAAACTATGGTACATTGAAACTATGGAATATTATTTAGTACTAAAAACAAATGAGCTATCAAGCAGTGAAAAGACAACCTTAAACACATTATTACTAAGTTAAAGAAGCCAATCTTAACAGGCTATATACTGTATTTCTCCAACTGTAAGACATTGTGAAAAGGCAAAACTATGGAGACAATAACAAGATCAGTGGCCTCCAGGAGTTGAGGTGAGGAGGGATGATTAGATGAAGCATAGAGGACTTTTAGGACAATGAAAATACTCCATACACTATAATGGTGGACACATGCCATGATACATTTGTTCAAACTCATAGAATGTACAACACCAGTAGTGAATCCTTATGTAAACTTTCGATTCTTGGTGATTATGATGTGCCCATGCAGGTTCATCAGTTGTAACAAATGAACTACTCTGGTGGGTAATGTTCATAATGGGGGAGGCTATATATGCATAGAAACATGAGGTATATCAGAAATGTCCATACCCTCCTCTTAATTTTACTGTGAAGCTAAAACTGATCTTAAAGAAAAAGACCTAAAACAATAGACAATTCAGCTACTAGCCCTAAATTGGGAATACCTAAATTGATATACCCTATCATATTGTTTAGCAAACTAAATAACCTCTCACACATACCTAATTAGGAAATAGCCAGTATCAATTATGAAAACAAATGTGTCTTTTGTTCTTCACTCCTACTTTAAGCATCTTATCAGAATATTTTTTGCCCCAACAATTTCAGTGCTTCCCCAATAAATATTCTAGGGAATGAAATTTCCACATATTGTTATGTATTCTATCTATAGAAAATATAGAATATATTGATATGAACATATATGAACCTGACTTATGATGTTTTGACTTATGATTTTTCGACTTTATGATGATGCAAAAGCCTTACATATTCGTCAGAAACCATGCTTTGGGTTTTAAACTTGGATCTCTCCCTGGTCTAGTGACATGTAGTAGGATGTTCTCTGCTGATACTGGGCAGTAACGGCAAGCCGTAGCTCATAATTAGCCACATGATCACGAGGATAAACAGGGGATACACTTACAACCGCACTGCACCCATAAAACTATGCTGTTTTCCGCTTTCTGTACAGTTCAATAAGTTACATGAGATACTCAACACTTTATTATACAATAGGCTTTGTGTTAGATGATTTTGCCCAACTATAGGCTGATGTAAGTGTTCTGAGCATGTTTAAAGTAGGCTAGGCTGAGCTATGATGTTACATGTAGTAAACACATTTTTGACTTAGGTTATTTTCAATTTACAATGGGTTTGTCAAGACGTAATCCCATCCTAAGGTGAGGATGATATGTACTGTTGAGTTTTCATCCTGAATCTCTCTTTATTTCTGGAATGCTTTAGATATTCTCAGTATTGGTCATAGAACTCCTTTCCCCTGGAAAAAAGTGATTGAGTGGCAAAGTAAAAGACCAGTTTGAAATGTAATAACTTATTTAATATGCTTCCCACGTGGTCTGTCCAGCTTCCATTATTTTCCACATTGCTAATAGTTTGCCATAAAAGCAAGCACTGATAGTTTGTGATGGATCCTAGAAGAAATATATTTTTTTTTAAATTAATGATCTCAGGATTGGAAGAAAGTAGTTCATTTGTGCTCCAGTATGAAGAAATTAATTAAAAATTTGAATCTGCAACTGTTTGAAAATAGTATAAACAAAGGTTCCATGTGTTGGGTGTAGAAGAAAGGCTGCTTTTGTTAATGTGAAGCTATAATCATTTATTGACAAATAAGATAACAAATGGATTGAGAATATACATTCTAGAGCTATCCTTGTTCTTGTCCTTGCAATTATTCCTGACCTGGGCAACTTACTTAACCTCCCTAAATTCTCTTATCCTTATCCTGGGCTAGAAAATGGGAATAATGATCCTCAGTGCTTATTACCATGAGGACTTGATTTTAAAAATCTCTAGGGGCTCCTGGGTGGCTCAGTCAGTTAAGTGTCCTACTCTTGATTTTGGCTCAGGTTATGATCTGGTGGTCCTGAGACAGAGCCCCATGATGGGCTCTGTACTGACAGCAGGGAGCCTGATTGGGATTCTCTCTCTCCCTCTCTCTCTTCCCCTCCTCCACTTGTGCACGCTCTCTCTCTCTCTCTCAAAATAAACAAATAAACATTTAAAAAATAAAAATTTGTATCTAGCATATAGAAGATGATGTTGATTATGATGATAACTGTAGATGATTTATCATATTTTATAAAAATAATTACTAAGATGTCTCTAATCTTCCTTTGCTTTCTGTCTCTACTGGCCTTAGGCAAGTGACTTAAAATACCTAGGACTTGGTTTCCTCAACTCATCTCAAACATGGATTGATTAAAAGTACATAGGGGCAGATAACAAGATATAGAAATAAAGTAGATAAAACACCAAGCAAAACAGTTAATAACTACTGGCTAATCTTTCTTATTGTTAATAATAGTATTCTTTGTATATCTAATAAGGTTATATAATAGCTCTTCCTTACTTGGTTTGGGGAGAGGAAATCTTTTAGGAACCCTGAGCTTCCTTGCAAGTTCTTACTGGGTAAGCCAAGAATGCAACACTCTAATCATTTTTATCAGGGCCATTTCTCAGGGTTATGTTTGCAGGGCAACCTGGAAATATTAGGTAACTCCTCTCCATCCCTTTCTTACACCTTCCCTCCCCACTTTTCTCTGCTCATAGAAAAGAGCAGGTATATTTCTGTTTTCTGTCAAAATGGTGAATCCCTCAAACTCAGTCATCCTACCTTATAACACAACCAGTTTCATGTGCAATCACCTGTGTTAGGGCCTTTGCATTTACTCAGTGGAATTTTGAGGAGCACAGAGAACTGGTGAAAATCAATGTGAAGCTCTGGCTAACGTTGTTGCCATGAGTAATAAAATCCTTTGACTCTGACCCAGGGGACTCAACATTCTTCAAACTGTGGCAAGCTAACACATTAGTTTGTAAGTAGGCTAAAATTTCACATGCTGCACAGTTCTTCACATAAGGTTACCTCCAAAACATAATCTGAAACAGTAGTTTCCTAAGGAACATAAAAAAAAAATTACTTAAATAACTTATAATTGATACACTGAAAATATAATTCATTATTATATGAACATGGCACTTAGGGTAAAGGGAGATTGACTAAAACCACTACATAATAGTGTATTATATGTTTTTAGTTGATAAACATGTAAAATTGATTTCTCAATACTATCAAAAGCAATGCACAAAAAGTATAATAAGAAAAAGTTAGGAAATTCTAATATATGGCATTCCATCCAAGTTAAATAGTATCTAACTAGGAAAATGAAACTTTTTGTTCAAAGCCCCTCCTGACATTTTGATCTAAGTCAAGAGGAAAGTTTTACGTGTAGAGCTCAGAGTTGAATCTGATAATTGACAAGTCTTGCCTTATTATAACACGTGGGATTGTAAGGAGAAATATGTCCTGAGAAACTGAACTTTTAACTTTTAGATGTTTGTATATAGAAATTAAGTTCAGAAAATGCATGAAAGAGATAGAAAGGTAAGGAACAATTTTGAATTGAAAGAGCTACCTATATAATTCCTTGTTTTAATGTTTCTTGTGAGTTAAGTTTACATATATTTGAAAAGCAGCATATTCAAGAGCAATGTATTGATTTTCTTTTCTTTCTTTCCTTTCTTTCTTTCTTTTTTTTTTTTTTTTTTTGCCACAGAATGTATGTTCAATTGAAATGTGGAGGCAGAATGTTTATCCTTGTGAATTCTGGTCAAAATATTGCTGTGCTTTCGTCTGGAATCCTCTCCACCTTGATTCTAAACATATAAAAATAATAGTTAAAGTATTTTTACATCATATAGATACACCCATGAAACAAAAATGGAACCAAAATCTGTAACAATAAATGAAGCCTGAGCTCCAATTCTATGAAGTTCCTAGATCAAAAGCTGGTGGAAGCAGCTGGGGAATTGACTCTGTCAGAATAAGAAGTATCATACCATCCTATATGTGGCTGTGGGCAAGAGTCATGCTGAAATCTGAAAACACACAAAAATAAATGCGAAAAAGCTATAATTACTGCCTGGGGCTGCTCCAGGAAAGCTGGAGGGAACAGACATGTCCATCTCACCTGGGACCCGCGCTAAGCCATCTAGATTCAGGAGTTAGAAATACGTCATCCCTTATAGCATGAGACCCCTGAAATTCCAATATAAGAAGTGATTCTAAATGTAGGATCTCATTTTGCAGGCTGGAAACCACTACGATATATGGGTGACCATGAGAAGTAAAAAATAAATGTGTGCACACATTCAGACACTTATTCAAGATGAATTGACATTTTAAGGCCTACAGCACAAAGAAAAATGAACAAATTAAAAAAAAACCAACAGAAAATTCAACAAGTGAGAGAATTAACTTATGAGGGTATGCAGATAACATAGCAATCTTTGAAAAGGACTATAAAATGATCTTAATCTGTTTGTAGTGATAAAGGAAGGGATAACATTCATAAATTACCAACGGTAAATTGTGAAACAAGACATAGGTGGATATGATGAGGAATAAGTTGAAATATAAAAACATCATTAGAGATCCTGGAAGTTAAAAACATTATCAAAGAAAAAAATAAATGTGATAAATTTTGAATGGGCCACAAAAGTAGAGAAAATTATTGAACTGTATGTCATAATGAGAAAATGGCTAAAATGTAATATAGGGAAAAAAGTTAAGAGAAACAGAAGATAGTTTTAGATTCATCAACATATACATCAGAGAAGTTTCAAAGGAAAAAAAAGATAAAGAGTAGAGAGGTAATCTTCAAAGAAATAATGACAGAGTCATTTTCTGAATCAATGAAAGACATGAATCATCAGTTAGCAAGCCAAAGAGTATTGATCAGGATAAATAAAAATAAACACACACCTAAACACACTGTGAAATTACCAAACAACAAGGAGGAAAATAATCTTTAAAAGCTTCAGGGAGAAAAACCAGAGTATCTACACAAGAATCACAATTACTGACACAGTCCTTTCAGTAGTAACAAGAACTGCCTAAAGACCATGGAGTATTATTTTCAAAGGTCTGTGAGAAAATCAGAGTCAACCTTAAATTTTACACTCAACTAAACTACCATTTACAAGTGTGCTTTGCTTTTTTCTAATGTTTTATCTATTTTTGAGAGAAAGAGAGGGAGAGAGAGAGAAAGAGAGAGAGAGAGAGAGAGAGAATGCAAGTGGGGGAGGGGCAGAGAGTTGGGGGGAACAGAGGATCCAAAGCAGGCTCTGTGCTATAAGCAGAGAGCTTGATGTAGGGCTCGAACTCATGAAGTGTGAGATCATGACCTGAGCCAAAGTCAGATGCTCTACCGAGCAACCCACCAAGGTGCCCCTATAAGTGTGTTTTAAACAAAAACATTATATTTAAAATACTAAAATTATTTGCCACAAACAAATATTTTTAAATTTTACTAGTAAAAGATATGGTGAGGGATGCCTGGGTGGTTCAGTCGGTAGAGCATCCGACTCTTGATCTCAGGGTCATGAGGTCAAGCCTCACAATGGGTATGGAGACTACCTAAAAAAAATAAATAAATAAATAATAAAAACAATAAAATAAAAGATATAGTGAAATATGAACCTAGAAGGAGGACTGTGATATCAAAAGCAAAAGAGTTGTAAAATGTTGGAAAAATATATTTTTTAAAAGGGATGGATTCAAAATTCTAAATAACAATAACATAGAATGTGGATGGGAAAGCCCAGAAAGTGGGTGTGAAGAGGACATTGTCTAGTTCAGGGGGAAAATAAATATGGAAAGTAACCTTGGATTTTGACAAAAAGGTATAAAGTTAAACATGTGTGAAAAGACATCAAGTGGGATATATTCACTTACTCAGTACATATCTAGTTAGGGCTTAATATGTGCCAGGCAGAGTGTGCTGGAACTTCAGCCAATACTCTTAGCTGAGGAAAAACTGTGAGGTGCCAAATATTAAGACAGTCACCGGCTACAGACGGACAGCATCAGCCATTAAGGCTACCCCTGTGAGGGTTGCTGTGAACGAATTCTCAGTACAAAGGAAGAAAAAGGAGTTTTTGATGCATACTTACAAAACTTGGGTTGTATTAGAACCTGAAGACTGGTAACCAGTGAAGGAATTCCTACAGACATATTTAGAACACTAAAAGGACTTGAAGGAACCATGGTGCGGCATACCTCTGAAGAAGATGGGGCATTTCTTGCAGAACTTTTCCTTAGCTCCACAAAGAGAAAAAGGCCATGATACATCTTCTAAAACATAATCATGCTCATTTGTAAAATTATGGTTGCTTGATTTTCATTTCTATGAAGAGCTCTATTAATACAATATGGTATAGATTGCATGGTAGAAATGTATATTATGAACTGTTCTCACCAAAATTGAATTGACTGGTGAGTTGTGTAACTAGCAGGCTGCCAAATTCAGATCATATTTCACCATGAATAGTCTTAGGAAAGTGTGAGGTAGAAGAAAGGCCATCTACTTGGGCATAGGAATTTTACAATTAGGTTATGAAAGAGATGATACATGAATATTGCCACTTTATTCAAACTTGACTCAATGTCTTCTGGTCAAGTGCACATTATAAACCCTTCAATGCATTTCTCGTTGTTTCCAAAAGAATGGACCTCAAGGAGCTGAGCTTCTCCTCAATATAAGAATTCTATATTATCCTCCATACTATCAGACAACAACAACAAAAAAGATAACTGAGACCAATTTTGTTGGTTTAGATGAACATAGTTTAGAAACCTCACGGAGTTAAACCAAACCTTTTCTGAGCAATCACTAAAAAAATAGCACTATGAAAAGATGCTCAATGTCACTAATCATCATGAAAATACCACAATGATCAAAACCACAATGATATACCCCCTCACACGTGTTAGAACACCTATCATCAAAAAGACAAAGAGATAACAAGTGTTGGTGAGGATATGGAGAAAAGGCAACACTTGTGCACCGTTGATAGGGATATAAATTGGTGCAGCCACTGTGGAAAACAGTATGGAAGTTCCTCAAAAAATTACAAATGGAGCCACCACATGAGCCAGCAATTTCACTTCTGGATATATACTCAAATGAAATGAAAACAAGATATTGAAGAGATATCTGCATCCCATGTTCAGTGCAGCATTATTCACAGCAGCCAAGATATGGAAACAACCTAGGAGTCCACCAACAGACAAATGGATAAAGAAGATGAGGTACATATGTATATATATTATACAGAATATTATACAGAAATGAGAAAACGAAAATCTTGCCATTTGCAACAACATGGATGGACCTTGTGCCCGTTATGCTAACCGAAATAATCCAGACAGAGAAAAACAAATAATGCATGATCTCATTTATGTACGCAAACTGAAAAAATAAAAAGTCAAATACATAGAAATAGAGACTAGAAAAACGGTTGCAAGGGGTTGAATCAAGTCTGAGACTCTACTGTAAATCATGGTGACTGTAGTTGATAACAGTGTATTGTATAATTAAAATTTTCTGAAAGAATAGAACTTGAATATGCTCACCACCCCCCCTGCCAAAAGAGAGATAAATATGTGAGGGGATAGATGTGTTAATTAACTAGATGGAAGAAATCCTTTTATAGCGTATATGTATATCAAATCACCACGTTGTGCACTTTAAATACCTTACACTTTTGTCAGTTAAACCTCAACATAGCTGAAATTAAAAAAAATAATAAAACTAAAAAAAAAAATAACACTAATAATGAGATACCTGGTTTCCTACTAATGAGACCTGTGCCAAATTGTATAATTTTGTTAGTGTTGTGTAAATTGTTCTTTTTGCAGGTTGTCAAACAGGGGAAGAATATCTCAGAGGAAAAAAAAATATGATGTGGAGCTACTTCTCTGAGGAACTATGTGGAGAAGTCAACTCTTTCTTTTTAATGTTTATTTATTTTGAGAGAAAGAGAGAAAGAGCATGAGTGGGAGAGAGGCAGAGACAGAAAGTAGGATAAGGAGAGAATACCAGTCAGGCTCTGCACTGTCAGAGCAGAGCCCGATGTGGGCTCCATCCCAGGAATGGTGAGATCTTGACCTGAGCCAAAACCAAGAGTTGAACGTTCAACTGACTGAGCCACCCAGGGACGCCTGGAGAAGTCAACTTTTAATGACTGTGTAAGGTAAAATAAAATTTTATTTAATAACATGTATCACTAAGGATTAACAGGGGAAAAACAAGGATGATGGATAAAGCTCTACTAATTCCTATATGCAATCCCAATATAAAAGATCTCTTGCCTGAAAAATGTGGAAAAATCTCATGAGTACACGTGACTAGGGTGGAGGTTCAGGGAGATTAAACCTCCGGTAATATTCTTTAGGAGGAAATGTACAAGGATGCTAATGATTGATGAAAAGTTCCCTGACAATCTGCTGAGATAAAATGTAAAAATTCAATTAAGTATAGCTATAGAAAACAAAACATTTTTTTTTGTATAACTGAATCATGGGTCTAAATTTCATACATAATATAATCTTTTCTTAGAGACCTACTCCTTCAGGTGCTTTGCAGTAACTTGTCAATATTTTAATATATCTGGAAAGCAATCAAGAGCACATATTAAGCCTGGTAAATTGCATAGCCCAAGAGGGAAATGTTAGTTCTGGTCAAGGAATAAGGAGCCGGAGCCATAGGACAATGTATTGTCAGATTATTTTGAGTATTTATGCAGAACTAGACTGTTCTAATGGATTTCTCAGAATGTCTTATTCCAAAGTCAGTAAAATTTTAATTAACCTAATTTCCCTCATTCTGATTCCATGCTCCCCAAGCAACCATCAACTTATGAAGCTCAATCAAAAAGACTTAAAATATTTATGATCTTTCTGACAGTGATTTCTAGAAGTAAATTATTACTCTTGGACCTCCTTTCCCCCCCTTTTTTGTTCCCATGCAATTTGAACATAGTGACAAGGTTTGTTTATAAATAAGCTGGCATAGCTGTCAGTGTATATGTTTCATATTTCACTGTAAGGTTGGCAATTTAGCAATCCCTTGTTTACCTTAGTTTTTTGGATATTGTATTTAGCATGACTCAGTCTTCTGGCTCAGGCCTCAACACCCATGAACACTGACAAAATAAGTATTTGAGAACCTAAAATGCTACCAGAGTGAGGTACTGGCTCATAAGATCCTGCAGAGCTCAAACCAGTCTTCCCTGAGACCTCACTGTTTCTACTTCTACTTCCTGACTCACTCTACTGACTTATACAATTTATACAATCCCTGTTTTAAAAGGGAAAGGCACATGAAGTCACATTTAAGGATATACGGTTGGTAATAGAGCCAGAGGAAACAGAACTAACATTTTATGGAGTCTTTACTACATTCCATGCACTGTGCCCAATATCTTATGCAGATTGTTCTTTTTAAGCCTCACTATTTCCTACACAGGTTTAGAAGGTTATACCATTAGTTCCACCAGATAACAGAGGTACCTGCTCACACAAAGCTGGCTTAGTGTATTCCCAGGGCACCTATGAACAGGTTAATATTAATGTGTGGTCACTCAACTATCTATATCAGAATCAACCTGAGTGCTGATTAAACATATAGATTGATGATAGTCCCTTCCCTGCCCCCAAGTCATCAACAATAGCAATGACAAAACTATAGAGTCTGACTCTCCAAGCTGAGAATCTGGAATCTGCATGATTAACCAGCAGCCCCAGGTGATTTTTGCGCACTCTTAAGTCTGACATCCACTACTATAACCAGCTATCTGTTTGCAGAAAGAACCAATGCAAAAAAAAAAAAAAAAAAAGTCATTGCTACTATCCTCAGTTATATTTCCTTCACTTTTTCCCTCTTTTTCCTCCCCTCTTTTTTCCCTACCATGAGACATAAGCTAAAGTTTTTCCTTTAGTCAGTCCTGACTTATAGTCCCTTTGTGGTTATGACTCATCCCAAACACTTTCAAACTGAACTGCAGCAAAATCAATAAATCAATGTAATTAAATCACGATCATAAAGAATATTACTCAACAGTACCTACTGGCCCTAACATGTGTTTCTTTTCATTTCCTATCCTGGGAGTAGATACAATTCTCAAGTGAACACTTTCAGAAAATATCTTGATAGAATCTCAAGATGTACTTGAGCAACTGGTACACAGTAATGATGACTGTGACTTAAGACTCTCTAGGGGCCAATCATAGGGCCATAAAAAATGCTTAAATCCAGGAAAGAAAACACAAAAGGAAGCCAAAAAGGCTGGTGAGGAGTCTGCAAATAAAGGTGCATAAACATTTTCTCTCTATTTTACAAAATCAACATATATTTAGCCTACACAAGTCAAAACAGAACTAACTCGTTTTGAATTGTGAGAGCTACAGAAGGGGATTTGAAGTTTCCGTATCTTTTCTTGATTTTC
The DNA here is from genome assembly GCF_028018385.1 of Neofelis nebulosa. Classification (NCBI taxonomy): domain Eukaryota; kingdom Metazoa; phylum Chordata; class Mammalia; order Carnivora; family Felidae; genus Neofelis; species Neofelis nebulosa. The sequence goes on along the minus strand of NC_080790.1, from coordinate 47,803,196 downwards.
AGACTTTAAAACCCGAATTACTTAAGCTGCTAATACAGTGCAAACAATCAGAATATATCTGGTGCATTGAATTTTCTTCACCAGCTAATATGGAATTCAATTTTGTCTTCCACAGCACATCACTTAAAGTTTCCATAGTTGTATCCATTTTTCATTTGTCTCAGGGTCTCAAATAAGAAAGCACTTTGAACAATTATATAATATAGATTCCAAACTTTTATAAAGCTGCTTCAAAATGCCATTTTCAGATGGTTTCTATTGTACCTTAAAACTAAGTTGTTACAGTTTAAAAGTGTACAAGGGCAGTCTGACAGTTCTATATACTATGGAAAGAACTCAATGGACGATGATAATGGCTTCTTTCGGCCAGGAAACTGTACAATAGATCGTTCTTCTTTACACATTACTGAAGGTAGACTGAAAAATATAGCCTACGTGATTTTTTTTGGTTTCTGAGCCTCATTTAACTTGATGAATTGACAAAAGCCTCAGACAGTAGCTGAGATGGAGAAAGACTGGGAAAGTGTGTCCATAGGTGGAAAAGCATGACCCTGAATCAAACTGTGAACGAGACTGCGGGGGCAGCTGAGGCACAGGAGAATTCGGGAGCAATTTCCTCTTTAGGACTGAGCATACAGTCTATCTTCTCCTCAGTATTAAAGGATTTCTAGGAGAAATACCATGAAGGGAATTGTATGTTTTTTCCCATAACACAGATGCTAACATTTCAAATTTCAAGGGCTATCATAAATGATAGGTTGGGAGAGAATGTGACAAGTCTAGTACACAGATATGCTAATGGAGAGAGCATGGTTATGTTCTCAGTCTTGCTGCTTGTATCAATGGCATGTGAGAGGTGGGGGGATCAGTGGAAAAACCTGTAACTTCACATTGTCTTCGGGGTCAGAAGTCTGCAAAGGGGCAGCATTGCCTGTTTGTAAAATGAGAGAAATTGGAAGGCATCAATTTCCTGTCCCATCATTGTGTGTTTGGTGGGACATGGACCAAAGAGAGGTGCTTATCTTGGGTTGTCCTGGAAACCTGCCGATCTTAAAAGTTTTCATGGAATAATTAAGATTTATCTGGCCATTCCTTCATCTTCTCTTTGGTTTTGTCCATAGCCATTATTTGGGCTCCGCTCTCTGTCTCAGGAAGCTTCCAGTATTTCATTCCTGAAATTAACCTATGCCCCTCCATGGTTGCAGCGGAGGAACGTTTTACATGGAAATCCCCTTATTCTTCTTCCCTAGGAATCTCTTTGTCCTTGAGAAAGCACTACCCCCCTTTGATATGTTGTTCTAAGAGGAAATCACCTACGACTTCATGATTCAGAGGAAAATTATATATATATATATATATATATATATATATATATATATATACACACACACACACACATATATATATGCAGTGTATTCAAGCTAAGTAATAAATGTTATCTTGCCTTTCTCTCTGAGGCTGTAGGCTTAGCCCCATCAAAGCGCTGACTTATTGGGGTGTGGTAGGGATTGCTTTAGTGGCTGCTTCAGGGAAGCCTATACCCACCCTCCTTGAAATCTACATTCAAAGGAGTTAGGCAAGAGAGATAAGACACCTCTTCACCAGCCTGCCTTGGACTCATGTTGTGGATTCCTATTTTTCTGTTTTTGGATCACACTTTTTCCTTGAATAATTGGCAGAGAATCTGGAATGATTCACATATGCACCGGAGAGCCAGGCCCCTACTCCCCAGGAATGTGAGGTACCCTGTTGCTTAAATAAGACAACCTTATTAGAATGCAGTACAACATTCCTAAACCAAGTGTATATATGTGATAGGGGGTTTACTGGGTGGGGAGTATCACTGTGGGTCAAACATTCCCTTCCTATGTATGCGAGAATTTCTCATTATTACTTCTTTGGAGACAAGAGATGAAAATAGAATCAATGAATAACCAAAAAACATGTCATCATCCTTGAGCTTTCTCTTAGCCATCTCTTTCCATCTCCGCTAACTACAAAATCAACTCCTCCACACCCAACAGATGTCATGTAATGTGCTCTAAAAATTGAAACTCAGTGTGAGATAGATTGAAGAATTGAGGATTTTCTATAGTGCCTCATATGCCTTTGTCCTGGCAACTATTTCTCCTACTATCTCTTGTACATGACCTCAGCTCCTAATGGCTACTTCGCACTCTTGACAAAAACCATACTGCATAAACAAGAGTTATCTGCACAAATAATTCCTTCCTTTTTAAAAATTTAAAATTTTTTTATAAGAAAGGCAAACTGCCACATGCAGCACTCATTTGGATATGTCTGTAGTCTTGGAAGCTTGACTACCCTATATTCTCCTACAAAAATGTACCTTGAGAGTCTGTTTGGAGGTTCCAGCAGGGAAGCTCTGCTACTCATATCCCCTTGACAAAAGAATAATTCTCTATCAGGAAGGTCGTCCTCTTCCACAGAGCACACAGCTTCAGGAGGGATGCACATGAAGCGATGAGGGAGGGAGGGGACACCTGCTTAGTCAGCCACATCAGCCAAGTCAACCCTGGTGATCAATGGGGTGACAGATGTCACAGCCAGATCGTCCTCACATGTGATTCCATCCTTTTCAAGAATCACCCTTAACTAACTATTCCTGAAATCAGCCAAACTGCCACTCACCCTGCCTGCTTAACCCTCCTTAAATCATTCCACCCTCCTGCACAAGGTCAGAGTGTTCCTTTGGTGATTTCTCAGGCCTGGTGTCTTCAAATAAAAGGTTATGTTAAAGATACTTGATGGACTTTCTTGCATACAGCATATAAAATATGGTTTAATATTTTACTCCCTTAGAATCAAATCATTATGACTTTGTAGATTTTGAGTGCCCCACTCTGTGTTCTTCTGAGGTATTTATTGTGATTTGACTCATTTTCAAGTGTATATCTGGCCTCTTTTCAAATGTATATCTTAGTTTGCTTTTCAAATAACCCTTTAAAGTCTATTTGCTGGAACCCCAAAGCAACTCTGGGAAAGAGGGGAAGTTAGGGTTCGACCTGTGTATAAAACAAAGGCTGTGAAAATGGTGTGTTTCTAAGAGGTGTATGTAAGATGCCCAATATCTGGCGGAAGAGACTCATTTTATCCTGCATGCAGGTCCTTGGCAAATACCAAAAGCCATATTTCAAAATTCCTAGTATGTGAAACTTTTTCCCCATAATTACCACTGCTGACTTTGTCCCAGTTGAAACCAGCATTAATTTGAGCTACAACTATTGCCCACTAAGTGGTATCCCCGATTCCACACTAGCCCCCTACAATCTTTTTTTTTTTTTTTTTTTTTTTTTAATTTTTTTTTTCCAACGTTTTTTATTTTATTTTTGGGAGAGAGAGAGACAGAGCATGAACGGGGGAGGGGCAGAGAGAGAGGGAGACAGAGAATCGGAAACAGGCTCCAGGCTCTGAGCCATCAGCTGAGAGCCTGACGCGGGGCTCAAACCCACGGACTGAGAGATCGTGACCTGGCTGAAGTCGGACACTTAACCGACTGCGCCACCCAGGCGCCCCCCCTACAATCTTTTCATTGCATAGCAGTCAGATTTTTCTTCCTAAACTCATACAACAGAATGTGTCACTCCACTGCTTAAACCCCCAAGGCTTCATACCACAGTGCACTTTGTGTTTCCTGGGAACAACGAGCTCATTTTTTCTATCACCCTTAATGCATCCTTGGTGTCCTTGCTCTCTCACGATTGGCTTCTTCTCTTCATTCAGGTCTCTACTTAAAAGGCCTTGTGAGGGGTGTCCCCAGGAACATCAAATGTAAATTCTACCTCTACCATATTAATTCTCCTTATTTGTCTAGTTTATTTTCTGAAGTATGTATCAATATTTTATTTTATTCATTTTTACTTGTTTAATTCACTATCTCATTCACACTAAGAATTTATGCTAAATGGAGCCAAAAATTTGTCTTGTCTATAGTGGTAATCTCAGCGCCCAGACCAAACTTTGACATATGGTGGATACTCAGTTGAATTTTTGTTTATTTTTAGTTTTTTGCCTAATCTTTAATTTTGCAGTAAGAACATACCCAATTTCTCTTCTCTCTAAGTCCCTTAGGCTGCAACTTCAGCTTTCTATGTGCTATTTATATCATTTTTTTGGCCATTGATAGAATTTTCATGTGTGTGTGTATTTATAATTAAACTTTTAATTTCATGGTAATCGTAGATTCAGTTAATTTTATTTGCATATTATTATTATCATCGTCATTATCATTATTATTAACTGCTTATATAGAACTTATACTATGCTAGGAATTATTTTAAGAAATTTGTAAACATTAGATCACTTACTAAAATCCTTGTGTGATCAGAGAGATACTATTATCCTTATTTTACACACAGAGGGAGGCACAAAGAGGAAAAGTAATGCTCATGTTCACACAGGTAGTAAACAGAAGAGCCAAGATTTAAACCCAGTCCATGCAGTCTGTCTCCAGAGTCCAAGCTCCAAACTGAACAAATGGGTAAAACCCAAAGATGACATATACTTAAAATATTTCCACATATATTTATTTCTTTTCAATCATGCTTTTCTGAGAATTTCTAGCTCTAAAACAAAAGGCATCCATTCCTTCAGGGGAAGAAAAATATGGCCTGGAATAAAAGAGTTACTGATCATTTTTGAATCTCTGACTTAACATTTTGGGAATAGCGGTAATTACAATAATTTTAAATGTAGGCCCTGCTGAGAAAAGTTTTTTTTTTTTCCCCCTAAATTCCCAAAGCTCATTTTTACAAAGATATCAAAGAGATGTTCAGTGAGCAATAACAAAAAATGGTTGGGGACTATTACCTAAGAATATCTCCTTCCAAAATTTTGTAAAGCCTCTAGAAAATTTTATCTTGAGGGATGGGGGTAGAAGAAATAGATGAAAATCTTAACATTAGGGTCAAGGGCTGCTACCCTTAGCAAAGTCCCATATCTACATGTCATTCTGAGGTATAGAGAGGCAAGGGTTAGAGAAGTTGACTAGATTGCTGGGCTGGAGAACAGCCCCTCAGAGTCTGCAGGTACCAACATGATGCAGACAAATGAGCCGAGATATGCTGCACTTTTGAGTCCATGGAATACCTGAAGATAACCGGTAGATCAGAAAGTCTGGGATTATAATATAGGAGCTGTAAAGATGGACTCCTTCACTGGGGTCTCTGAAGTGTGGCAACAAGACACCCATAAGAAATAGGTAGCCAACCTTCAGTGGACACCAGACCCTGATAGGGATTGAAGAGGCCGCAGCAGACCTAGACTCTGAAGACTGTTACAAGTCCAGAGGACAGCAGTCGTACCAAATGCACCTCTAGTCAAACACATAAAAACTTTCTCTTAGGGACAGATTTCAGGAGGGTGAAGGGGAAGCTTGATAGGGAGAAAAATACTCCAATATGATTTTAAACATAGACTGTTTTTACCTTCCAGTGACTTTCTATTAGGAAGAGGCTGAGTTAATAGGAAAGAACCGATTTTAACCTGAGGGATCTGGGAGACCTTGGAAGCCAAATGGAAACTTAAGGCAATTAGAGCTTTTTCTTACAAGAAATAAAGAGAAACATCGCTCTTTGTGCATACAAGATGTGGAGTATGTACATTTGCAATTCTGTTACCTAAGAGAAGACTAAGAACTCACAGAGGAGATGCAAGCAAAAGAGGAGGTGAACATCAAGGCTCCCTTGTGTATTATAATAAAAGAAACATTGAGTGCCTTTAGACACAGTGCAAAGTATTACAGCAATTTAAAAAGATCAATATGAAGATAGCAGTCATGCATGTAAAATCTGCTGAGATATATTAGCTATGTGATCAAATTCCATTGCCGTGTGAAAGAATATATTTGGAAAGTAATGAAAGTCCATAAATAGAAATAGTCATTTCCACTATAGGAGGGCCAAGGAAAAATTGATACCAAGGTTTGAGAAAGTGTTGATCTGCCATAGTCCTTTCCCCATCTCATAAAATGGCAACATGAATAAATTGTACATTTGGCTGGCATATTAGTGAATATCTTTACAACTGAATCTCACCATTGAGGTCTTTCTTAAGGGGACAGAATAGAGCAAGGTATTTACAGTGTTTTTGCAATGGGTCAGTGGAAAAGAAAGGCTGCATATCTTTTATTCTGCTTCAGAGAGAGTTCTATGAATAGCAAATTGGCTCTTTTCCTAATTACTCTCCTGGAATCAGCTGCTGAGTGCAACTCCATAACCTACACCATCCTACAAAAGACACGGCAGAGGTTAAGCAATTTTGTCCTACATCCAAGACAGCTTTCATATAGCTTCATTGTTCCTTCAATGAATTGAGTCATTCACTGAAAATACATACTTTAACTGTGTCCCCAGATATATTACCTAAGGTATTAATCTCCACCGCACCAAATTGAAATTGGAAGGAAAATGTAAACTGCACCGATGTGAACGATTATAGAATCTGGTAATTTGGCCAACCACTTACTACGCGTGGCCAGAGGCATTGATGGAGAAGATAACAAAAAAACAAAACAAACAAACACCTCAAATGTACTGTGGTATTAATGTAAATTAATGTCATCTGGATGGCATTCTTTACACTAAGTCAAAATGATGAACAGAAAAGCCACTTGAATTAGTGGTGCACACATTCATGTTTATCTCAGCATCCTAAGTGAAAGCTGATATATAAAACCTGTAATCTTGTTTTATTTATTTTTTTAAACAATTTTAATCTTTATAGAGCACAAGCAGGGGAGGAACAGAAAGAGAGGGAGACACAGAATCGGAAGCAGGCTCCGGGCTCTGAGCTGTCAGCACAGAGCCTGACGCGGGGCTTGAACCCATGAACCATGAGATCATGACCTGAGCTGGAGTCAGATGCTTAACCAACTGAGCCACCCAGGCACCCCGTAATATTGTTTTATTTTATAATCCAATCGAATCTATATTATATTTTTCTTAAACTCAATCATTCCTAAGAGCAGAATCATGGAGATATCATAGAAGATAGAAGTTAGATTCTTCAACATAATGTAGCTTCACTCAGAAGCTAGTGTAACTGTGGGCATTTTGAACTCACTACTGAAATGATATTGGTTAAGCTTTTTGAATAAGGTTGCTGTTGTTGTCCCTATAAAACAATGTAAGGGCTGAAGGATTAAAATCACTGAATGTTGGCAATGCAGTGCCTAACAGCTGTGTATTTGAATAACATCTGGGTACCAGACTAAACTCTTGTTTTTCTTGTTGAGGTGTGCTTGCCATATAGCTCATGTTTATATCACTCGTCAAATCATGTACATTAACTCAGTCAATTTATTGCTTCTGCCTGGGACACAGTGATTTCCAAATGTACCATTTTTATAATTGTTTTCTAGGCCTGGAGGCATAGCAAGGCGTCGGCAATGCCTTTCTGGTAGCTTATTGCTTTCTCCTTGCAGGATTCACTGTTTCTGACTGGGTTAGCACTTTCTGTCTAACACTTTACTGTGTTGTACAGTATGCCAGGTCTCAAGCCACGTTGGAGCCAAGAAGGAAAAAAAAAAGAATGAAATGCAGCTAAACAGTTTTGCTGACATCTTCTTGTCTCATTTCATTCACAGAGTGTGAACCCCTGGAGTTTTACAACTATTTGAAATTCAAAGGCAAATGCTGAGAGCACACCATCATGAGAATTGGCACCAATGAAAAAGTTTGTCAAAACTGCTTTGGCACTGAACCACTGAATGTTTTCGGCACAAGTAGAAAGCTGACACCATTCATAGACAACTCATGGGCCAACCCGAAGGAAAGATGTCAGATCCACTGAAAATCTTTCCTTGCAATTACTGTATGATTTCAACATTGAAGTCTATGAGAAATACTATTTTTCTCTGAAGTGTGTTGTGTGGCATCCTTTTCTTTACCCGTCGAAGGTTTGTCCTCTCTCTTCCTTAGAACTTGAACATGCATTTTGGAAACCTGCTAGTGATTTTAAATTTCAAAACAGATAACAAACATGATTCATGTACTATGACTCATCCCTCGTAAATGTTCTAATTGTATAAACTACATCCTTCAAAGCATCCTACAGACACATTAAATGTTAATAAACACATTTAAAAGTGCCAAGAGGTATGATTCCTTCGTACTCACTGACAAAACTGTAACCAGTTCTCTACTTTGTGTCTACAATTCAAAATAAAGCTACGAAGCTGGTGGCCCTTGAATTTTTAACCTTAGGCTTGAACCCACCAGCTCTAAAATCACAGTAGCCATACCTGGAATATCAGTGGCAATCAACTTTACTTCCATATGCATGGTTTTCTATAATTTTTCCAGTTGTTTCTTCAAATAAATAATATTAAAACTATTTATTGTATTTTTGTACACTTTGTAAATCAATAAAGTTGTTCCTTTTAACACTGTGTAAGCTTCCATCTTGTAATAATTTGAGAAAGAAATTATCATTGTTCAAACCATCTAAAGGAAACCATGTCCAGTTACTATCTCCCATGTTATATCTTATTTTGCTCAAGATCCACTTTAAACACCCTAGTCATTCTTTTGGTTGGCTTACCATCTGTTTCCCCTCATAAACTCTAACTTCCATCAGGACAAGACCTTTTGTTACATGTTTAAATCTGTATCCTTCCCCCACCTAGGACCTAGAAGGGTAACTGATACTTAGGTGTTATTTAGAGAATATTTGTTGAATGAATGACTAAATGAACCTACTGTTTAGAGTGAGGTTGGTCAACTGAAGTCTTATCCACAGGTGATTTTCTAAGTTGAGATTGATTGTATTTTGAGGCCATGGAAGAGAAAGCTACTTCACCATTCTCTCCATGTAAAAGCAACACTGAAACAGAATTGATCAGCTGAACATCAAATATCATTTTGGGGATTTTTGTCTAATATTAATAATCCATATAGGAGCCTGGGATATTAAAATTAATGACTTAGTTTTCTATGAGAGCATCAGAAGTATATGCATAGAGTATTATGATCTAATAGAAATAGAATGAGACTCATGCATTAATTTATTTTATTTTATTTTTTTTTTCAACGTTTTTTATTTATTTTTGGGACAGAGAGAGACAGAGCATGAACGGGGGAGGGGCAGAGAGAGAGGGAGACACAGAATCGGAAACAGGCTCCAGGCTCCGAGCCATCAGCCCAGAGCCTGACGCGGGGCTCGAACTCACAGACCGCGAGATCGTGACCTGGCTGAAGTTGGACGCTTAACCGACTGCGCCACCCAGGCGCCCCTCATGCATTAATTTAAAATTAGTTGGCAGTCACATTAAAAAAAGTAAAAAAAAAAAAAAAGAAAAATGTTATGGACTTAATATGTCCCTCACCAAAATTCATATGTTGAAACCCTAATCTCCAATACATAGTATTGGGAGTTGGGGCATTGGGAGGTAACTATATTTAGAGGAGATAATAGGGTGGAATCTCCCTAGAGCTCTCTGTCTCTCCCCCATGTGAGTACACAACAAGATGTTGGCCCATCTGCAAACCAGGAAGAGGGCCCTCACTGGACAATGATTCTGCCAACACCTTGATCTTGAGCTTCCTAGCCTCCAGAAATGTGAGAAATAAATGCGTGTTATTTTGGCTAACCAGTCTGAAGTGTTTTGTTATAGCAGATGGAATTGACTAAAACAGAAATGATGGAATTAATAATATATTTTATCTAATGAGATATTTTCAAAATATGATTATAACATAACCATATAAAATATTACCAATGAGATTACTTACATTCTGTCTTTTTTTTTTTTTACATTAAGTCTTCAAACTCTAATGTGGATTTCATACTCCTCACATACCTCAATTCAGTCTAGTTACATTTATTTTATTATTTTAATGTTTATTTCTTTTTGAGAGAAAGAGAGAGCACAAGTAGGAGAGAAGGACAGAGGATCTGAAGTAGGCTCCATGCTGATATCAGAGAGCCCAGTGTGGGGCTCAAACTCACAAACCATGAGATTATGACCTGAGCCGAAGTTGGAGGCTTAACCAACTGATACACCTAGGTGCCCCAACTAGTCACATTTAAATGCTCTGTAGTCACATGTACTAATGGCTATCATATGGGACAGAATAGGGTTAGAATAAGAGATTTACTTTTGGGTTTAGACCCTACCTAATTGTGGGAACTGATGAAGGAGTCTATGTTAGATTTAACTTCCATGTTTAATGTTGAGTTTGATGTCCCCAGAGGTCAGCCTGATTGGCAACCAGAATGGAAGCTTGTTTCTTTTTTTGTTGTTGTTGTTTTGTTTTTATTTTTGTTTTATTTTTTTGTGGGCAAGAATGAAGTAAAAATGGGACACAAAGGACAAAGTATAACACATGTATGTTTCTCACCACCCCCAACCTAGATGGAGGACAGGCTGGTGACTTTAACCATGGATCCACCCACTCATGTGATCCAAAAATCAGAGTTGCTGAAGGAAGAGAAGTGGTGGGAGGTGGAGAAGCTACGTGTTCAGCCACTGCCCCATACCTACGAGGTGCAATAACAGGTCAGTGAAAACATGAGCCAACTGCCACATTATTTGAAACACTGCATCAAACCTTACAGCATACAAGATGGCACTGCTTTACCACTGCCTGTCAGATCTCATGCAAAATGTCTTTTGTGGGCAATGGAAACTCTGAACCATATATGGAATGAATTCTGGGAAGTGTAGATCCAGCTTAACTAAACTGATACAGTATGAATGCACCACAGGCAGGGAGGAAAGCTTACTCCAGTGTTTCCACGTCCTATCAAAATTAAAATTATTCTTTGGAAATATCATCTCAGTAGTAGTACAACACAGGGGTTTAAAACAGATGTTCTACAGAAACCTCCTATAGTGCAGAAAGTTTTACACTGAGAAATTAATGCCTACAGATTTTGTGTTGGTATGTTTCTCCTTTCCTCCTCTTCTTCCTCCTCCTCCTCCTCCTCCTCCTCCTCCTCCTCCTCCTCCTCCACCTCTTCTTCCTCTTCTCCTTCTCCTCCTAGACCTTCTCCCCCTCCTCCCCCCCTCCTCCTCCTTCTTCTCCTCCTCCTCCTCCTTCTTCTTCCTCTTTTTGTTTTTTAATCTGAAACTGTAGACACTGACACAAAATCATTTAACTGCAGAGATCCTAGGGAATATAAATAATCACCTACAGAGCCCAGGCAGGACTGATCAGTGCTAATTGCACTTAAAGTAAAAGTTCTAATATAATTTTTAAAGTAGAAGTATCATAGGCTTTTAGAACTAGAAATAGTTTTTCGAATTATCAGATTGAATTTCTAGATGAGGAACTGAGACCCAGAAACATAAATTGAGTAAACCTCAAATCATTTGATTAGAGAGTAATTCGGCAAAAAGTAGGACTCTGTTTTCCAGAGATCTAATATACTATAACTGAAATAAAATGGAAAAGCAAATAAGGCTATTCAATCAAATAAGGATTGCTTTCCTGGTTAAGTCTAACTAACTCATCAAATATACATAATACCTATCTATAATTACTACCCATGGTACTGTTAATGATTTACCTATATAACTGGTGCAGGACATTGTTAATAAGTGGTAAGCTCAAGATACATCTCATTAAGGAAAAAAAAGGTATACTCTTTTTTATATATTTTTTAATGTTTTTATTATTTATTTTTGAGAGAGAGAGAGAGAGGCAGAGAGAGAGGGAGACACAGAATCCAAAGCAGGCTCCAGGCTCTGAGCTGTCCGCACAGAACCCAATACCAGGCTTGAACTCACAAACCACAAGATCAGGATCTGAGCTGAAGTCTGACACTTAACCGACTGAGCCACTCGGGAGCCCCTCAGAAGGTATACTCTTAATTGTAATGGAATTAAATAGAATATAGCATATATGATTAAGGTTAGATAACCTTCTCCTCATTTTCCAGCATTCTCATTTTCTTTTCCTTTTACCTTCTTTTTTCTTTCAGCTTTCCCATTGAGAAAGAATATCACACAGGGGAAGAGGCGAAACTATTCAGAGCACATAAAATAGAAGCAGAGAGTGGGAGAAGGTGTGCGCCTTGATTCTAGTTTGTTCTTTCTGCTCCTATGAGTTGGCTGCAGAGAACAGACGTGGTCTTGTCATATGTGTTGGCAAAGGCAGCAAGTGAGGAAGGTGCCTTCCATTCTCCCTCAGCTCCCAGGCATTTCAGAGGGGGTCTCCCTGTTGAGCAACCTTGCCTGTGAGGTCAGTACTGTGAGGAAAAAGTTGACTTAAAGTGAACATTGCCGGACAAACTGGAAGTCAAGTAGAAGTTCCAGCCAGACCTGAGAGTATCTGAAGCACTATTAAAAACTGAAGTAAGAATATCAGTATCAGTGGAGGCATAGACTGGCTCTTTCAAAACAACTGCTGAGAGCCTGTGCTGGGACAACAGAATATGAGTTACAGGAGCCCTTGGCTTCTCATCAGTGGTAACAGTAGGTAGGGGCTGACGTCAATGCCACCTCAAAGCCACTAGTGTTAATAATCTTTACATACTCTCTTAGACAGAAGGGAAAGAAAAACTCTGGATGATGAAAGAAATAACTCAGACACAGAATTTGAACTTTGAAATAGTTCTACATTTACCCCCAATGAGATCATGTTAATGATAAAGAGGTTGTTTTAAACTGGGAGGGTCTGTTGCCTTCAAGTGAGTGAGTTACTTAACTTCTCAGTGGCTTGGTTTCCTCTGAGTAAAATGAGGATCATTGCACCCATTTTCCAGGGAGTTTGATGGTAAGATTGGGTTTAGAGATGGAAAATAAACCTATTTTTTTTAATTTCCCCCATGTGGGAATCAAAGTGAGTAAATTCTTAGCTTTGTGCTATGAGCATGATGAGGGAATATCATGAAAATGATAAAGCTTGATGGTGAGTGTGAATAGGAACAGTTTTTTTGTTGTTCCCCCTACAGGCTGTGGAATAATAAGGCGTGATGGAGAGAAATGATAGGAAGAGGTGTGTGAGGGTTAATAAGATTGAGAAGTCCAAATTAGGAAGAAGAAAAGAAAACTGGGGAAAAGCAGATGGTCAAAGGATAGCCCAAGCGTGAATGCAAGTATGTTTAGTAGAGTGAGCATGATATGGGTACACATTCTATTTATAAATTCAATATTAATTTATTAGAAAAAGAATAGCTTCCCACTGAAACACTTCAAAATTACAGGACACAAACAAGACCATCCCATTATATGCTATGAATCATTCTGTGCCTGTCTTCCACTAGAATTTTTACATAGTTAATAAACACTGCTTATATGATCCTTTTTTGATAACATCGCAGAAGAAGCATTTATGGCATCTTATAAAAAATTTTATAAACATTACTCTTAATGACTATAAAAAATGCTTATATAATGCTTGATAAGATAGTTTTATTATAATTGACTTTTATTTCTTTCAAAGACCTTCATTATTTGCAAACCGGCAGTCTTTTGATGTGTCAACTTGGCTAGGCTACCATCTCCAGTTACTCACTGCACACTAACCTAGAGTTGCTGTGAAGGTATTTTGTGGATGTAATTAAAGTCCATAATCAGTTGACAGGGAGAATATCCTGTATAATCAGGGTGGGCCTGACATAATCAGTTGATAGGTCTTAAAACAGAGCTGAAGCTTCCCCTATGGGACACACACTTTGCCTGTGCCCAGAGTTCCTGACAATCTGCCCTACAGATCTCAGACTTGCCCAGCCAGCCCCTGCAATCATATAAGCCAGCTCCTTGCAATATCTCTTAATAGCTACATCCTACTGGTTCTACTTTTCTAGCTGAAGCTTATAGGGAGGAAGTTCTATGTTTTAGAAACAATATTGCCAAAGAATGTACTCTAAGGTGGAAAATAAATGCTACCAAGAGAAGCTCATCAGCCTAGTGAATGAATGGAGTGCATAGAAAAACAGCAACAAAAGCCTGGAAATTTGAAATCTGTCAGAAATAACTGTAAGTACTATATCTGAAATGTCAAAGGAACAGAAGCGCCAAGGTGATTGCTAACCACGCTAACCTAGCCTTGTTTTGTGGGAGATGAGGGAAGAGTAAGAAACAAGGGGGAAAAGGAAACAAGTTATAACTGACGGATATAAACAAATTCTTCAAATTCAGAGTGTCTGTAACCAAGAGCTGCGATTTTCCTCCGGCACTATAAAGCCTAGCAGTGTAGCCATGCTGATGTGCAAATTCAGCTGGAAAGGTTCCACACCCATCTGCAACTAGATCACACAGATTCCCTCTCCTCTCATGCAAGGTTCCTATTTCTGATGAAAGACAGAACATTTTGCCCCTGAAAATGCAAATAAACTTGCCCCCACAGAGGCACCTGCTCACAAGTGATAAATGGAGGCCTTGAAGTGTTTCCTCTAGTGAATTACATATTAGAATTACACTTTCTATTTCTGGGAACTTCTCATTCTCACCTATTGCCTTGTTCAACATTTGCTGCCTCTGGCTGTAGAAACTGATTAGGAAGCAAGGCCAATTGGAGATTTGCAATGATACTGTATTGACTTTTTTCTTTTTTCTTTCCTTTTCTTTCTTTCTTTCTCTGTTTCTTTCTTTCTTTCTCTGTTTCTTTCTTTCTTTCTTTCTTTCTTTCTTTCTTTCTTTCTTTCTTTCTTTCTTTCTTTTTTTCTTTCTTTCTTTCTCTTTCTCTCTCTCTCTCTCTCTCTCTCTCTCTCTCTCTCTCTCTGTGTGTGTGTGTGTGTGTGTGTGTCTTAATAAGGGAGACATAGCCAGCAGAGAAATGTGTAGTAGCACTCTATTTGATCTCTCTCTCTCTCTCTCTCTCTCTCTCTCTCTCTCTCTCTCTGTGTGTGTGTGTGTGTGTGTGTGTGTGTCTTAATAAGGGAGACATAGCCAGCAGAGAAATGTGTAGTAGCACTCTATTTGATTGTAGTTAGGGTCATCTCTTGTTTTCTCTATTTCATAGTAGCAAACCATGAATACCCAACGCTTCTCAGTTACACTTAGCTAAAACACATTGGGTGTTATTCATTTTAAAAGCTTGAGGGATAGAAGCAACACTAGGCTGTAGGGACCTTGCCCTTTGTTTGATAGCCCTTACATGCCATCAGAAAGAATTCTCCAGGACAGGTGTCATTATAGATGAGTACACTGAGGCTATAGAAATTAATATCCGAGGCAGAAACAGGATTTTATCGGAGACCTGCTCTCTTTTTGTTCTGCTGTGCTGCCGCTGTAAGTAATACGTGTATCCTCTAAAAGTCACATTGAAATTAAATTCCATTTAGTAAATATACTTGTGGACTATCTACTGAAAATAATCATCTACTCTGGAAACTTCTTTTGTAGAACAAATATCATATGTATTGGCCTTACCCATCCTTTTTTCCATTTTTTTCTTTTTAATTTTGAGGAAGATATAAAAGAATCTTTTCTTCCTAACATGTATTCTCTATTAGCTGTACCTCCTAGGGTTTGATAAATACAGGTAAAGAGACCATTTGCTGATGCTAAGTGAACGTGGTGCCCACAATTTGCATGTGCTGCAGAGAAGCATCTACAGAGGAGTAATTTCCTACCAGTAAGGATAGTTTGGTTAGATCTATGATGCATAGCCTACTTATACCAAATACATTACCTATGTAAGTAACTCTTCTCCATCTGCTCCTCCTCCCACAATCCCAAGAAAAAAATTTTTTAAAAATCTAAAAAGAACAAATGATGAGTATAAAAGACAATTTTAGAAATAACCATATGAATAGTCTTCTAATCTCATTATTTGATTAATAGTCTTCAGAATATGAGAAATCCCATCTACTTATACTCACCAGGTTTGCATAAAGATCAAAAGAGTACATATCAGGAAAACTCTTTATTTTAAAAAGAAGTGCTAGCTCAATAGAGATAAGATGGGAACAGATAATCATAATGAAATGTTGATATGTAAATATATTTTGCATATAATTAATGCAAGCCTAAATATCCAGCATATCTCCATGCAAGTTAAACTCAATATATACTTGACTTTTACTTATAGATACGGTATACACATTGTTTAGTGTAACAAACAATTGAAAGACCTATTTTGCATTTTGATGTTTTTGAAGTCTAGTTTCTATTTCAAACATTTAATTTCTGTTATGTGATGAAAAATAGCCCCCCTACAGAAAAATACTTTTGTTTTCTTTGTTCAAAACTGTATTTCACTTAGCCATAGAGTTCTGAGCTCTCAGTTGCCTTTGTTTTTTGTTTTGACTTTTGTTCTGACTGTGAGCAGATGAAAAGAGACCAGGAGGAGTGTAAAGCCCTCTTTGATACCTGAAGGATTCCTAAGGGTTCTTTTATTTGTTGATAGCTGGGATTTTCTCATTTACATCATTTCAGAGAACAAACCATGTAGCTGCCATATCGTATCTGTGTCTGGGTAACCTTTTGCGCTAGACTGCTGTGTATGGATTAACTCATGATGGTTATTGACTCAGACTTCTTACAGCATTCCTCTGAGCAGAAGGCAAAAATCAGACTCTTCCATTCCTTATACAAACAGCAAGCATCCAAGCCAATTTCTAGAATCACTAGGTTTTGACTACGTTAAAAATATGTACATTTTCTTTCCTGAAGAAAACTTCTGAATTGCTAATAGTTCAGAAGAAGTTAGGCTGAAGGTATACTTTAACTCAGATAGCTTCCTCAGATATTTTCTAAGTAGGAAAATACAATTATTAGGAGAAGGTTTAAAGCCCTTGAAGTCTTCTGATACAGTGCAAAAATTATAATTTGCATATAAACAATTGGTACGGTAATTATAATTTTTTCCTTTCAAGAAAGCAAATTAATGACTCCTAAGCGAAGTTTTAATCCAATTCTAACATTGGTTTGTGCTTGAATGTGGCAAAGCATAATTTCTTTAAGTATTTTTAATTCTGATCTTTTTTATTTAACATATCATCCCCCACCCCCACCCTGCCCTGCTCCATCTAAGTCTCTAAATGAAAAAAGAGGAAAACCTTGTTACAGAAATGTAGTGAATTTGCACCTCCAATCTCAAATCTCACACCTTGGAAGGCCCCAATCTGTTGTTCATTTCACAGTGCTATGTGAAAAACTTCTTGAATGAAATATGGAAATTGAATTTTTAGACATGTTATAGGCAGAACATAGCTCTACTGACCAATGGATGGTATTGATTTTCATAAAGTAGGATTTATTCAAGAACATACTACTGGATACTAAGCTTGACCCTGTTTCACAAATAAAGATGACATAGGGTACTGACCCTGATTATTGTTATCCCTTGACATTTTTAAGCCCCCAAAGATCTTAATTAAATGTGCAACATTTTAGGCAACATCGTGTAGTGAAGAGCATCATCTCTGCTATTGGAATAATAAGGTTTGAATCCTAAATTTATTACTTTCTATTTGACCTTGAGAAGGTTACAAACCTTTCCTAAGCCTCAGTTACCATGCCTGTGAAATGATACTATGAATCTCATTGAAGGAACTATTCTGAAGATATAAAGAGGAAATGAATTTAAATCTTTAGCACAATGCCTGGCACATTGTAATTATTGAAAAAGGGTTAGCACGTATTCATCCTGCTAACCTAGTGATAAAAATTAAATCAGTTGCAGATAAAGTCAATTTCTTGTTTCTAACACATGCAAATCAGTTTGAAGAGAGACAAACTTAATTATAATTATAGATTATTACATGAATGGTACTCATTATGCAGCAATAGAAAACTGACCAGAAAATTTTATTCAGAAGTAGGTCTCTAACGTAATAGAAACTTAAAAAGATGTAAAATTGGCTTTGGCATTAGGTAGTGAGTGGGCAAAGGCTAGGCAAATGTCAAGGAGGCTGCTGGTGAAGTTTGGGACAATGGCACACAAAATGTTAGCAGAAGCTGGAAAATAAGTGAAAAAATTATGATCAGAGGCTGAAAAAAATGGCGATCTGTGTTTTTAGTAGTGAAACAATTGACAAAGCCATATCCTATGGTTACTTGGAAACCATAAAATGTGCTTAATGAACTTGTGAATCTAAGACCTCCAAGCTCAATATTGTAATTTTTTTGGCTGCATGTATTAAAATACAAGAAGAGAAATCTGCACTAAGTTAGAATTTTTCTGTTTATTTGTGGTATTAATAGTAAATACAGAGGGCACAGGATGCAATTGACTCAAAAAGAAAACTGCATTTCCTTCAGTCTCTCCCACCAATAAGATTCTCAAAACGGACTCACAGTAAGAATTAAGTCAAGTGTAGCTTTAAGATCCTTTGTTGATACTGTAGAAACACTATGGGGGTACCAACTAGACCTCTTTGGCTACACAAAATGGTTTCTAAGAATTTTAAAGGCTTTATCCTCTTAACACTCTACTCCAAACAGAGAGAGGTTTATTTCAGAAATTATTACAGATATGGCTTCTGAGGTATGGAATAAACAACAGTTACAACAAACATATGAAGTGCACAACATTTTTAAGGGAGTAGTATCAGATTGAATTAAAATGCGCAGAAAGTGTTAAAAATGAAAAGATGCCTATGCCTACAGTTTTCTATGACCATCAAGTAGCCTGAGAAGATACTCAGCTTCAAACACTGCTAATTTCTTTTGGAAAAAAAAATGTCCGTCTCACAGGAAAGAGCCAAGAGTCACCACACACACACACACACACACAGTTTGAGAATCACACTATTGTGGCCACAGGGATATCAACACGCATGACACAAGCAAAGTCATGATAAATGATTATATATCTGGGCTTGCCAGGTGTCACTATGTGAACAAAAAGATTACACTTTTTACACTGTGAGTAAAAAGACCACATGGAAAGAGATCCTCAATTATTCCAGCCATCCCAACTAAGCCAGTCTTTAACCAAACTTGCCACATGAATGCAGCTGCATAAGTAAAGCCATATGAGATCAGCAGAAGAAACTTTTCCCTAACCCATAAAATGAAAAAAAAAAAACCTTTTTTTTTTTTTGGTCTAATCCTCTGAAGGATAAGGGTGGTTATGCAGCAGAGATAACCAATGCACTCACTACTGCCATAAATTCTAACACTAGTGACCTATCACACAGATTCATGTCATTAGTCACTAGCTGCAAAGATTTTAGAATAAAAAGAACAAAACAATCCTCGTTCTTAAAAGAAAAAAAGAAAAAGGAAAAAGTTGAAGAGAGAGGAAAATGAAAGAAAAAGGGAAAAACTCATTTTTTTGTTACTCATGAGTATGATTGCTACAAATAACCCATGTAGCCTCTTCACTTTTTGTTTTAGATCATTTTTCTCAACTAAGGAGTGGTAAAACATGTTCTGCTCATTTTGCATTTTTCTCATTTGCAGATTAAATGAAATAATATATACGAGCCACTCTGAAAAATATAAAACCTCCAGATTTCAGATGTTTGTAAATGTAGATAGTAGGAATTTCATTATTGGGAACATATTTTAAGCCCTTAGTCTAGCACATTATTCCCTAAGGATGTTTGGGAAGCCAGTTAGAATATATCTTGTTTGAAATGTAATGAGTCTTTTTACTGATAATGCAAGCAGATAATGTTTTTTCTTTTGCATTTTTCCAATAGTAATCAATTTGGAAAATTATACCTTTATGTTTCAAATAGAATGAGAAAGACTCTTGATCCATATTTCTGAAATTCTAAGGCTTACAACTCAAGCGTGTATATTTTCACATTTGATTTGTGATAAGGAAATCTGTCCATCCATAATCAGTGGAAATTTATGTCACATTCTAAAAGTCACTAACAAAGAGATATGTAATGCTTTATTTCCCTGGCAAAACCCATGACCCCTTAATAGATCACAATTATTTTCTTAGAAAAATACTATGACTTCTTTCAAATGTTTGTTACCAGTAATACCTTTCAAATAATCTCTTGAAATAGACTGATAACTACAAGATCCAATTTCCCTCTGTTTCTGATACCGTTGTTTATCACAGTATCCCAATCCCCCAATCCCCCAATCCCCCTCCCAGAGTGGTGACCATTAATCTCTTCTTTCCAACAATACAATTCTTAGAAATGGCAAAGATTTTTCACCCTTCCCCTTCTTTTTCCCTCTCCCTCTGTTGATCCCTCTCCCTCCTCTTCCCATTTCTCCTCCTCTTCTTCCTCTTTCTTCTTTTTAGTATTCTGAATATGTGTTCCTTGTTTCCCCTTCACAATCAGAATGCAAATAAATTCCATCAATATTTCCACAGATCATATGTTTCAGAACTTGAGTGATACTGGGTGTCAAAAAGACTGGAATCTACTCACTCTTCTCCATTGTATAAGAACTTTATGAATGACTAAAGGCAAAGGGCTGAGGTGAACTAGATTATAATACAAAGTAGATAGGCTAGATAAAGCCACGGAAGAATGTTGGTTTAAGAATTACATAATATTATGAAGACTTAACCACGTTCACTGCATACCACTGCAGGTACATGGTGATGATCCTTTCTTCCTTTCTTCTTTATTTTAGGTGCCATTTCATCAACAACTATTTCTACATATATTTGGCAGAAGACCCTATTTAGATCAGCATTTCAAAGATTAAAGTCAATTACCATTTCTCACAAATATTGATTACTTTTCTTGCTACATAAGCAAGCTATGACCACACATGCCCCCTACTTAAGTCAAAATATAAGGTATACAATGGGGGAACAACAAATGCCCAGCTCTAAAACTTAACTCATGCATTATAAACATTGCCTAAAACAAAATTTTATTTTCTTTGCCATGGATAAGTAATTTTACTAGGGATTAAATGATATTGTGCATACTCTGTGGAATGCTCTTTAGTAATTAGCACTACAAAAGAAAGAATCTTTTTATTTATTCTGACAATAATAATAGCTAGCATTTATGTTCTAGGGGCCATCTGAAACACTTTACATGCACCATCCTTTCCAATCGCCCCTAGCACCCTAGGAAGTAGATATTACATTTTCCTCATTTTACAGAAAGTGAAATAAGGCTCAGAGAGATTGCAAACTTTGTGCAACTTGGAAATTGAAACTAATAATCTTGTACACTAGATTCTAAATGCTCGAATTTAACCATATCCATGATGATGAGAGTAGTTGCTGTCCAACATATACATTTGGAAAAAAATTTTTAATGTTTATTTATTTTTGAGAGAGATATAGAGCATAACAGGGGGAGGTGCAGAGAGAGTGGGAGAAACAGAATCAGAAGCAGGCTCCAGGCTCTGAGCTGTCAGCACAGAGCCTGATGTGTGGCTTGAACCCGTGAACTGTGAGATCATGACCTAGCTGAAGTCCAACACTTAACTGACTGAGCCACCCAGGAGCCTCTAACAGATGCATTTGAAAAAAATCTAAATTATTATAATGTTTTATAGCAAATGAGTTTTGCCACCTTTAAATTAAATTGTAAAATTACAACCAAACTAATTCTAAGTGCCTAACCTAATTTTAAAAACATTTAAATCAAAATCCATTTTAATTATTATGCCATATATGTAAATTATTCTACCAAACCTGAAAAGCAGTTTATTATCATATAAAAATTAAAATTTTGAATGGGTAAAGTTCTCTTTAAATTTTTGTTTGCATATTACACACACACACACACACACACACACACACACATTAACCCAAGTATTGTTTAAAAATTATTGTCTGAACTAAATTATATTTTTGGGGAAGTTCACAATACAATAATATTGGAATGTGGGGATATGTAAGTATTCAAAAGGAAATTTCCATATTTGTATACAATGAAAATAAATATTAAATACATCAATGAATATTTGATAAATTATTCCAGGAAATGTTAATTTGAAGGAAAATATATAGTATAACTCAATGAAAGGTAAGCAAAGGGGGAAAAATCACTCTCCTTTGTTAAAATTCTTACTTTGATCTTCTGATATGTGCCATATTACTAGAACTGGTGAAATGACAGTAATCCTTATAGTGCCCGTATGTCACATCTCCCCCATGCCTGTCCTTCCTTGTCTTTGACCCTGCATTATTTATAAACTGTTTACCCCACTAGATGTAAAGCTCCTTTTCTGACACAGACAATGTAAAGTCAATTCTTTTTATTCCCATGCTTCTTCACACTGAAGAAAACACTATGTAAGAGCAAGATTCAATTTTTAATGGGGGCATAGATGCTTTAATCTGAGGCTTTTTTAAAAGATTATAAAATTGGAGAAGATGAATTGAATATCAAAAGGAAATAATAAATCCTTTTAAAAATAGCTTATGTAATAGACTGAATAGTCACAGCATGCCAAAATTAATTTGCAATACATGCATGCATCTGTGATGAAAAGGTTTTAGAAGCACTGAAGTGCTCCTAATCTCAATAGCCAGGTGGCAGGAGTAGAATGGGTGGGTAGCCACTCAGGAAGCTCATGGTAAAAGCTATTTACCAACTAGGATAGAAGGAGTTTAATATTTTAACAAATGGCATGACTGTCTCAATCCTACCAGTGAATATCAGCTCTGAGTACATAATGTGCTTTCTGAATCTCTAAGAGCCTTCTAAATGATTATAGTTAAAAGTAAATTGTCTAAAGGATCATTCCATCTAGCTTAATCTTTTATTGACTGTTTGTCTTTCAAAATAATATGTAAAAGAAACATTACAAATATCAAAACATTTGAATTACAATGTGCATTGCATTAATTTTAGCATGTTTGCCAATTCGTACCATGCGGATTTCACGTATTCTGTTTGCAATATCCAAAGGATCGCTCACTGAAGTTCTGAGAAGCAGCAATACCACTCATAAGCAGAATAAAAATTGCCAATAGAATTAATGGCAAATTCATTTTTCAACCATTTCCCATATTTTTCCTCTTTTCAGTGTTACGCAATATTAAAGAACATATGTTTGCAATAATGTAAAAATATATAAAACAAACTCTTGTTCACTTCACACCCATATCAGTTTTGATAAGGATCTAGTCAAAATAAATAGCAATTGGGGCGCCTGGGTGGCGCAGTCGGTTAAGCGTCCGACTTCAGCCAGGTCACGATCTCGCGGTCCGTGAGTTCGAGCCCCGCGTCAGGCTCTGGGCTGATGGCTCGGAGCCTGGAGCCTGTTTCCGATTCTGTGTCTCCCTCTCTCTCTGCCCCTCCCCCGTTCATGCTCTGTCTCTCTCTGTCCAAAAATAAATAAAAAAAAACGTTGAAAAAAAAAAAAAAAAAAATTTAAAAAAAAAATAAATAAATAAATAGCAATTATTTATGGTGCTACCTCTATTAAGCTCTGCATGAATAATTGGGGTGTTAGCTCAAAAAGTTTAGCATTCAGCAAGAAAAAAGAAAGTCAAACACACTTAAATCTAAAGTCCAAAGCAAATTTGAAGGAAGAAGAGATATCAGAAGGTAACATATGACTCACTGAGAAATGAAAAGGACATAGATTAAGAAAGTTGGCGAGTGTTCAATGATACAGACATAGAACGTCAGAAGCCAAAAGTATGAATGGAAATCAAATGTCAGAAACCACTTAAAAACATTAATCAGAGGATTTCCAGGAAAAAAATGTTAAGTTGAGATCAACTGTCTAACCTTCCCCAACTCTATTAGAAGACTTCTGAAGAAGCTCAAGGGAATATAAGATAAAAAGGAACCATTCACATGACTAAATCTTCCAGAATTTTGCTTGGATACTAGATTCTGTGAGACATGATTGAGAGAAGATCCGAGAAGCCCCTCTCAAGTCATCCTCTCTGGAATTTCAGTGATAATGAGAACAACATAAATTATGAAGACAAGGAGAAAATACTAAAAATAGAAAACAATGACTATGATGTTAATCAAAAGAAAGCAGAGTGAAAAAGAAACACAATGACACTTGGATGGTGATATAGGGAAAGATTAAAACAGAAGAAGACCACAGAGAATTAAAATATTCATAAGCAATAAAATCAGAGCCATCCATGCTCTGAATATAGACAGTAGAATATATGATTTAGTGTACAAATGTGATGACCCCACCAGTCACAGATGAAACTTCTAAGAGAGATTATTTGATAAGGAAGACAGAAAAGAGAAATCTAATATATGGCAATTAGACTTCCTGAAGAAGAGGATAAATTATAAACAAGCAATAACCAAAAACATAACAAAATGAAACATTCCAGAATGGAGGGAAGATTTGTTGTATCACCTACCCTGAAACATTAGCAAAAGAGGCCCACAGTAATAAAGCAAAGTCCATAAGATACAACAGGTGTCAGTGGTGACCAGGAAACCTAGAGACTCGAGGGTGTGTGGATGGGTGGTGGGGGCACACCAAACAAAATGAGAAGATTAAAATGAACTCAAGAGTTGTAACATTATAGTATAAATATCTAATAATTAGTGCTGCAATACTTAGAATTTACATACATATTCTACATAATACACAGAATTTAATATGTGAAATTTGTTCACAAAACAATCCTAAATTCATATTTCATTTTCATTAAAAAATTTATTTCATTTCATTAAAAAAATGTAATGTGAAACAATGAACGTTCATACACAGAGTCAAATATCACAAATTTAACAACAAAGCAATAATAATGTAAATGCTGAAAGGAGGTGGTTTTTATTACAATGTTTAGAAGTTAACTTTAAACTTATAAAATCTTAGGGCACCTGGGTGGCTCAGTTGGTTAGGTGTCCGACTTCGGCTCAGGTCATGATCCCACAGTTCACAAGTTCAAGCCCTGCAATGTGTTCTGTGCTGACTACTTAGAGCCTGCAGCCTGCATCAGAATCTGTGTCTTCCTCTCTCTCTGCCCCTCCCCTGCTTGCCCTCTTTCTGTCTGTCACTCACTCTCAAAAGTAAACATTAAAAAGTAATAAATTTATAATATATTTTTTAAAAATTTTAACATTTATATATATATATATATATATTTTTTATTTTATTTATTTTTTTTTTTGAGAGAGAGAGAGACAGAGAAAGAGAACAAGTGGGGAAGGGGCAGAGAGAGAGAAACAGAGGCTCGGAAGAACACTTGGCACTATGAGCACAGAGCTCAATGTGGGGCCCCAACCCATGAACTGTGAGATCATGACCTGAACTAAAATCAAGCGTCAGCTGCTTAACTGACTGAGCCACTCAGGAGTCCCATTAAATTTATAAAATTTTAAAGATGTTAAATATAAGTATTTAAAATAGGATGTATACTTTTCAATTCATAGACGATAAAAAAAAGACATGAGTCCACTTATCAAAACATTTAAAAAAAAATTTTTTTTAAATGTTTATTTATTTTTGAGAGAGACAGAGACAGAATGTGAGTGGGTTGAGGCATAGAGAGAGGGAGGCACAGAATCTGAATCAGGCTCCAGGCTTGGAGCTGTCAGCACAGAGCCTGACGTGGGGCTCGAACTCACGAGCTATTCGATCATGACCTGAGCCCAAGTCGGATGCTCAACCCACTGAGCCACTCAGGCTCCCCCTACATATCAAAACATTTTTAAAAAAGGAAACAAACAACCAAAAATGAATCCTTGATAATGAACAATTTGATGTTATGAAAATAAAATCAGATGAGTCAAATGCCACTATTTAAAAAATGACATTATTCCCTTGCTGTAAAATCCCAAAATATGTTTTCTAGGCCCACGATTGTTGGCAATCTTTAAAATTTTTATCAGTAATACCCAAATATCTATCAGAAAACTTGTCCCAATATACATGCCTGTAAGCAATTTTATAAACTATTCTTGTCACTCTGTTAAAGCTCAGACACCATCCAGATTCTAATATTGCCACTTTCTTATGTGACACCTCTCTCAATTTGCAATGTTTTGATACCTATTGATGTAAATATTTTGAGAGATTTATTAGACCACGGTATTCATTTATTTCTTTATAAATAAACTACTAATGCTCTTTGGCCATATTTCTATTAGGATGCTTGTTTTTCCTCCAGATATGAGTGTAATTTATAATATATTATGTAGAATATATATGTACAAATATTATTCTTTTTCTTGTTTGTATTGTAAAGTATATTTTTCTAAGTTTGCCATTTACTTTGAATTTTATAGTATTCATTGATATGCCAAATTTTTTTTTTCATTTTTTTTTTTTTTTTTTTAAATTTTTTTTTTTTTTTTAGCGTTTATTTATTTTTGAGACAGAGAGAGACACAGCATGAACGGGGGAGGGTCAGAGAGAGGGAGACACAGAATCGGAAACAGGCTCCAGGCTCTGAGCCGTCAGCCCAGAGCCCGACGCGGGGCTCGAACTCACGGACCACGAGATCGTGACCTGGGCCGAAGTCGGCCGCTTAACCGACTGAGCCACCCAGGCGCCCCTTTTTTTCATTTTTTAATGTAGCTATCTACTATACCACTAATTTATTGTATCTTCCATTAAGGATAGACTTTCGAATGTTTTCACCACTTAGAGATCAAATAAATATTTTCTTATAGCTGTTCTATTTAATTATTCAGTCTACACAAAATTTATTTTGCCATAATATCTGAGGTAGGTATTGACTTCCTTTTCCAAGTAGATCGTGATTATCCTAGGGCCATTTGTTAGTTTATACCCTAATGTCTCCACATGGTTAGCACTAAATATTCTTATAGCAGAAGGCTTTGGGAAGATTATGGTTTACTATAGTTCATGGATTACACAGGGGGTGGACATATTGCACAGCCCCATGGTTTAGTCCTCAACTTCGCTTTAATACATGTTTATATCAGTGATCACATGTAGTCTTATGGTTTTAAATATCATGTCTGATGATCCCCAGATGAATGACTCCCAACAATACCAGACTCATTCCTAACTCTCTCCTTATGTGTGTGTGTGTAAATTAATGCATTATATTACATTTATTTATCAAAAATAAATATAGAGCTATTTTTATCTGCTTCCACGACATCTCTACTGGGACATCTATCTTTTTCCTTACTTGGCCATATCAATTGTATCTCTTTACTTCCAGTTGTTCATGCCCCAGACCTTAGCATGATTATCAACCGCTCATTCTTCTATACCCCACATCTTATACCTCAGCAAACCAAAATACTTTTTAAAGATCTCAAGAACCTGGGTCTCTTTGTACTTTCTCTACAGCAACTGGCCTAGTGGAAACCACCATTACTTTGGGCCTCGAATATTGCATTTGGCTCCTAGCCCAGAGCCTCTCTACTTCCACTATTGTACTTTCTCCCCAACTCTGCAGTACTTTTCCTCACAGAAGCCAGATTGATACTGTATCCTCTCTTCCAAAATTTCCAACAGTACACCACCTTAATGAGCGAAGTCCAACTTTCCTAGTATGCCCCAGCACATTGAGATCTGTCCCTCCCTAGCCTCATCAGTCATCATTCCATTGGTCTTCTCACTATCTATCCCTCTAATACTGCAGAGCCTTAGTTACCATTTCCTCTTTGAAGATTTTCCCTCAAGCCAAGTAGCTGTTCTTTCATTTACTTCAAATCTCTGCTCAGATTTCACCATATTAGAGAAGTCGGCCTAATCATCCCTTATTAAATAGTACGCCCTCCCCAACAATCCTGACTGATTTCTCCGTTAGTTTGCCTTTGTTTGTTTTTTCCATAGCACTTACCACCAGGCTATTATATATCCAGTTCATTGCTCATTTCCTTCTCCTTTCACTAGATTGCAAGGTCTGTGAACACACAGACTCAGTTTTGTTCACGTTGCCATATGCTACAGCAGAGACTGGAACAAAGTAGGAATTCAATATATTTGTTGAATGAATAAATAAATGAATAAATGAAGGACAAACTGACTCGCTAAGATCTGTTTGATCCTATTTTTGTTCCATTTCTTTTTTAACTGGTGTGCATATTGGGAGAAAGTTGATGATTCTTAAGTGTGTTTTATTGTCACATACTCAAGTGTTATTCCTTATTATGTGTTAAAGGGCTGCGTTATAACCTTCTTAAGTCTTACCTGTTTAACTATTTTAAAGTTTTCTGATTTAGAGGGTAGTGGGAGGGGACATTTTTTTTCCTGATTTATGAATAGTATTTGTTTAGAGTAATTATATTTCAATAATGATACGTTTGAAAATACTCATTCATTTTTCACCAATTTTGTCATATTGACTTTCTGGGAATTTATAATATACAAGGTTATTTTCTTGCTGGGCTCTAATTGCCTATTATACCATAGAACATGTTTCTACTAATTGTACTGGGACCACCTATTACACATTTTATGCTTAATAATATGTTCAAATTCCCAATAGAACAGCATACAAATGAAAAAGAAGAAATATCTTGAGACAATCACAATCTATGGTTACCTGGTGTTTTTAAGTTGAAAAGTAACTGAAAGCTGTAACAGAAATAATGTCTTTTAGAAAGAAGGGCTTTAAATTTCAGCTACAATGAAAGAACAATAATTCCAAGGAACCAATAGAAGTTGTAATCTATTCAGTATTTAAAACTCATATTTTCTAAATAAGATCATTGTCACATGCATTTATTATTTTAAATGGGCTCTCTCAAGAAAGCATTGAATTTATATTTATGAAGACATTTATTACACACTAAATGCCAAGTAAAGATTATAAAAAATATCTTTATTGAAGTCTAACAGCAATGAAAGACATTTTCCATTAGTAGTATAATTAGCTCATAATTATGTAGGCAATAAATGCATAATTAGTTTTTTTATTCTTAATATATTAATATTGTATACAATATTGGCCATGGAAATGTAAATAATATTGACAAATTAAATCACCATTTCCCTGTGTACTGAATATCAATTTAATTGAATGAACAGATCTTTTTAAAACATGGAGAAGTTTAAGAATTCTTCCACCACAAACCTACATAGAACTCTTGTTCCTTGTAGATCTGAAGATACATTATACTTTCCTATATTTGAGTAGGTGGGTGTGGAGGATAATATCTAGGCTATGCAAATCAACATTAGAGATAGGGCTTATAATCCTTTTCATTTGCTCCTCAGCTCATTTCAAATATTAACAGGGCTCTTTAGTTGTATACTATAAGCTGGCTTATTGTTTGTCTCCCAAAATGTAATAATGTCTCATTAAGTAAATAAATACCTCCCCCTAAAAATAACCAACTTATAAAGTATGAGATGGATTTCTTAAATGTTAAACAAAGACTTACACTACAAATATTCAGATCATCACAGTTTTATATTTTCCTTACTTTGGGGGCAGTGGCAAGGACCAGCATGCCTGAGGTTGAAACTGTAACACAATCAATATTTCAAGATTATTTTATTATTTTTCTTAATTTTTTAAATCTTTATTTATATTTGAGAAAGAGAGAGACAGAGTGCGAGCAGGGGAGGGGCAGAGAGAGAGGGAAACACAGAATCCGAAGCAGATTCCAGGCTCTGGCTGTCAGCACAGAGCCTGAAACAGGGCTCGAACCCACGAAACGAGTTCATGACTTAAGCCAAAGTTGGACGCACAACCGACTAAGCCACCCAGGCGCCCCTCGAGATTATTTTAAAATAGAAAGTATGCTTACTGTACTTTTGTTAGTGATAATTAAAAACTGGGAAGAATGAAAGTGTCCTATTATAGCAAATAGTTATATGTTATTATTATATATCCTATTATGGTATATTATAAAACTTTTAAAGTAAGGATTTCAAGGCATTTTTAAAATTTGGGAAAATGTTCACTATGAAATTTTTCCGAGTATATTAAAAAAATTAAACAAAGAGAGGCACCTAGGTGGGTTAGTCATTAAGCTTCTGACTCTCGATTTCAGCTCAGGTCATGATCTCACAGTTTGTGGGATCAAGTCCCCTATTGGACTCTGGACTAACAGCAAGGAACCTGAGTGGGATTCTCTCTCTCTTCTCTTTTTGCCCCTCACCTGACTGTTTACTCCCTCTCTCGCTCTCTTTTTCTCTCAAAATAAATAAATAAACTTAAAAAAATAAATAAAACACAGAAAATATATGTAGACCTTAATGAAATATTATGAAGTGACCATCCTTGTAATGGTAACCCAGGTCAAGAACTTTGCCAATCCCCAGAAGTCTTGTCCAAGACTTCACAATTCAGTCACAACTCCCTCCTTCCCTGAAAACTTGAGTGCTCTCCTGACATTCATAGCAATTGCTTTCTTTATGAGTTTTTCTAGTTCTAATATCAAAGAATACTTCCCTAGACACCAAAGTTTAATCTTGTTAAATTTTTAAAAATGTGATGTGTCTTTTAATTCACTGTTTAAATCTGAAGATCCTCACGTTATCTTGTACTTTTCTGGGGCATTTGGGTCTCCCACAATCTAGATCTTGCTGATTTCATAATTATGGGGCCGTTCAACATTCGTCTTCTGTTCTTCCTGAGAATGGGCAGCTGAATCCAGAGACTTGATTAAACTTAGTTTTTAATCACTGTCAAGGCTACAGATGATGCTTTCTTTCTTCAAGAAGTGTATTATGTCTGCTTGCTTGACGATGTTCAAACTGCTGATACTCAATGCCTGGAATCATTAATTTTTTGAGTGTTGCAAAATGGTGACATTCTAAATCTAACTTTCTTTATGAGTTGGAATAATTCTGTAAATAAAAGTTTTTATTCTTCTACTATTAGGGTACCAAGTGTTATAGTTCATATAGTAAAGGTAAGATAAAGATAGTTTTTCCCCCATTATTCATTATTTAAAAAAAATCAGTTCCTTTTCATCCTCCAAAGGTGACTAGGCTTTTTCTTCTTCTTTTTTTTCTTTTTAGTAAACTTTTTATCTTGAGGTACTTGTAGATTCATACGCAGTTTTAAGAAACAATACAGAGAAGCTCCAGGTATGCTTATGCAGTTTTTCCCAATGGTATCATCTTGCAAAACTACAATGCAATATTACAAGCAGTTTATTCATACCCATAGAGTCAAGGTACAAAACATGTCCATCACCCCAAGAGTCCTTCTTGTTTCACTTTTAAAGTCCCGGTCACTTCTCTTACACTTCCAGCCTCTCTATAAACTCAATGATCAATCTGTTCATCATTTCTATAATTTGTCATTTTAAGAATTTCATAAAAATGTAATCACACAATAAATAATCTTTTGGAATTGACCTTTTCCATAGCATAATTCTCTGGACATAGCAGTTGTTGTGTGCATCAATAGTCCATTTCCTTTTATTTCTGAATAATATTCCACATTATGGATGTACAATTTAACACTTTATGTGTTGAAGAACGTCTGAGTTGATTCCAGTTTTTAGGTATTACTAAGTTGTTACATAAAAAAATATTCGCCAACTACTAAATATGTATAAGCCAGTCTTATAAGATCAAAGTGCATCTTTTATTACTTTTATAGCATTTCAGAATTTTAATGAATATTAGGTATTAAATTTCATATCCTATTAGTGGAAAAAAACAATATACTATATTTTAAAAATTAAACTTATTTTGAGATAATTGTAGATTCACACGCAGTTGTAACAAATAATAACAGACATCTAGTGTACTATTTTTCCAGCTCCCTCCAGTGGTATATTTGAATAAGGACATGAAAAGAATGTGTACAGGTTTTATGTAACATACATCTTTATTTTTCTGGATAAAACCCTAAAAGTACAATTGGTGGGTTGTATGGTAGTTTCATATAGATTTTTAAGATGCCAAACTGTTTTCTGGCATGGTTGTATCATTTTACATTACTATCCATTGTGTGAGAGATTCAGTGTCTCCATATCCTCACCACCATTTTGTGTTGTCACTAATTGTAATTTAAGCATTCTTAAAAATATGAAGAAACATTTCATTGGGATTTTAGTTTGCATTTTACTAATAGCTGATCATATTGAACATATTTCATGTGCTTATTTGTAATCTGTGTGTCTTTTGTGGTGAAATGCCTCCTAATGTTTTGCGCATGATCTAATTGGATTGTTTGCTCTTTTACTGTTAGTTTTAAGAGTTCTTTATATATTCTAGATACTAGTCCTTTGTCAGATATATGGTATGAATATTTTCTCTCCTATTCTGTAGCTTGTTCTATCATACCCTTAATAAGGCACTTTACAGGCAAAGGTTTAATTATTATAAGGTCTAATTTGTTATTTTTTTTTCCTTTTATAGATCATGTTTTTGTGTCAAGTCAAAGAATTTTTTGTCTAGAGTTATTTTCAAAGGACTCTTTCATTGTTTTTTCATTTTTTTTTCTGTCTTCAACTTTATTGATTTCTGTTTCTATTTATTTTCTTTTATTTTTCCTTTTGGCACAAAAGGGCACAGTTTATTACACAGAAATTATTCTTCAATAAAGATAAAAAAAATTCAAAAGGAGTCACTCAACTTCTACCTCTTGGTCTTTGTCTATAAGGAAAGAGCAACACTGACTGTAGTTTCAAAATATATATGAGTTCTTGCAAGATAGGACTCCAACACTTCGCTGTTTTCTCTGTATACAACTAAATCTTTAGTAGGCCATTATATTGTTCCATCAGGAAAGTTGAGACCATGGGCATGAGTCCAATGATGCTCTTCTTTCGCCATGAAATGTAATCCTTTTTTATACACACACACACAAAATACAAAAACATTTGTTACAATTGGTGAATTTACACATAACATTGACAGTGATCATCCAAAGTCCATAGTTGTACATTCAATGAGTTTGAACAAATGTAAACAATACACCCATTGTTATAGTATTATACAGATTTTTTTCCTGTCCTAAAAATTCTCTCTGTTCTGATTATTTATCACTTTGCACAATTCCTTGCAGCGACCACTAACCTTTTTATTGTCTCCATAGTTTTGCCTTTTCCAGAATATTTTCCAGAATGTTGGAATCATACAGCATGTAGCTTTTTAAGATTAGCTTCTTTCACTTATTAATATTCATTTAAGATTTCTCCATGTCTTTTCATGGTTTAATAGCTTATGTATTCTTAGCACTAAATAGTATTTCACTGTCTAGATATACCACAGTTTATTTATCCATTCACCTACCAAAGGACATCTTTGTTGCTTCCAAGTGTTGTTGATTATTAGTCGAGCTAATCACTACCACAGTGTGGTGGTGGAAGTCCTAACTCTCCCCTGGTCTCTTCTGATACCATGCCAGCTGGGAGGGAGAAAGAAACATAATTACTGTTGGGTAAGAGGGTAAGTCCATGTTGCCTACATGATCTCCATTGCCACTGTGGTCTAGAGGGCCTGTTACCTGCTGACAGTTAAGTCCTGGCTCTGTACTTTACTTTCTTTGACACTACCCT
This sequence comes from Neofelis nebulosa, assembly GCF_028018385.1. Classification (NCBI taxonomy): domain Eukaryota; kingdom Metazoa; phylum Chordata; class Mammalia; order Carnivora; family Felidae; genus Neofelis; species Neofelis nebulosa. Next base: position 47,770,010 of record NC_080790.1, on the reverse strand, counting down.
GCTGGGGCTGTTGAGGTTTCGTTACAGGTGCAAGAAGACAGAAGTCTAACCTCCCCACTCACTGTTTCTGCAATGGGTGGGAGTAGGGCCATGTTTTTTTCTGTGGTTGGATGCCATAGAGCATTTATCTTCTAAAAGTTTTAGGTTTTCCTAAATTATCTCTTTCCTGGTCCCATGGCTAGAAAGAGCTGATTTTACTGGGGCTTTTATTTTTTTTCTGTGTATATAGCATTTCTGAGTTACCGGCTTCTTCACCTTCAAGTTTGGGATATAAGAGACAAAAAGAAACTCGAAACTCATCACTGTATTGTTCCTTGAATCCAAATTCCCTACTTGGTGTGCTTTCTTCCTTCCAGTTTCCAAAGTCTTCTTACATTTATTTCACAGATAATGTCCATTATTTTTAGTTGTAATTAATAGAAAGGATAGGGAGAATAGAACTATTCCATTTTCTTAGAAGTCTCTTTTTTAAAGGTATACTATGATTGATTTAACGATGTTTGATGGATTTCAATCAGTTGCATTTTTTATCTTTAATGAAGTTCAAATGGTTTCAATTTCAATTATTAGGAGACTTGTTAAGTGTATACTGACTTATTTTAACATGACTTTAAAAGTTTGCTAGATCTGTGCTATTTAGTATAATTATACTCTCTCTTTTAGTCTTAAATCTATTAATAACTGTATTTCATGTTCACCACAAGCTTTATGTCAATTTTTCTCAAATAATTTGATCATTTGATGCTTACTCTCTATTGGATTTTTCAAAAAAAGTTTTATTGGAACAATATTTTCCAGGTTCTTGCATGTTGATAACATTTAACAATGTTCTTTACCATTGAATGTCAAGATAGGTAAATACAAAACTCTTAGCTCACATCTTCTTCTATCACCTTAAGTATGTATAGCTTTTCTCATAGAATATAAGGTTGTTTTTGAAATTTTTTATGATAATCAATTTTTTCCTTAAGTTCATTTTCTTTTTCTGTCTGCATAGTGATTTTCTTCTTTTATCCTTTATTTTTTCTTCTCCTTTTATCCTTTAGAGTCTAGTGATTTTTTTTTAATTTTTTTTTTTAATGTTTATTTATTTTTGAGACAGAGAGAGACTGAGCATGAACGGGGGAGGGTCAGAGAGAGGGAGACACAGAATCTGAAACAGGCTCCAGGCTCTGAGCTGTCAGCACAGAGCCCGACGCGGGGCTCGAACTCATGGACCGCGAGATCATGACCTGAGCCGAAGTCGGCCTCTTAACCGACTGAGCCACCCAGGCACCCCTCTAGTGATTTTAATATAATTCTTTTGGTGTTTGTTGTTTTGAGTTATTAACCTTAGGCACATGATGTACTTTTTTATTTTGTGTGCTATTATTCATACATTGGATTTATCCTTTCCTCTCTTCGGTATTTGCCTCTTTATTTTAAATATCTTAATTTTTTTATCTTCTCTTGAAAATTTAAACATTTTAATTTCTTTTTATCTTGCATTTCTCTTAATGCATTATTTGTTGGATTTATTTGCTTTTGTGGCCCTCCTATATTTATGAAGTGATTTTTTTTTTGTTTTGAACTCTAATGCTTTTCTGAGTATTGTCTAATTTCTTTTGTTTTTTCTAACTCTGACTTATAGTGTTATTTCATGTTGTGTGTGTGTTTGTCAAGTTTATCTCTTTTACTTGTTTATTTTTGAGGAAAGTAGTCACATGATGTTACATTTGTTTCAGGTATATCCCATAGTAATAATGTATACTATTAACGTAACATAGTAATAACAACCGCACATTACTATGCTCACCATACTTGTAGCTACCATTTGTTACCATGCAATGCTATTACAATACCATTGACTATTTTCTCTATGCTGTCCTTTTTATTCCTGTGACTCATTCATTCTGTATGTAACTGGAAGTTGGAATCTCCCACTCTTGTATATTTTCATCTTAATGTTTGACTCATTTGGAACAGGAGGCTGTAGTATTATATGGTTTTGTGGGCTGATCTGTTACGTGGCAATTTGGGAAGATTCTTCAACTTTTAAGAGGGAAAAGTGGTCAGGATATTTTTTCCTAACTTACTACTATTCTCTCCTCTGTTACTTTTCAGTAGCATTCAAGAATATGGCAGTTCACTTTCTGAGCTTTCCTGGCTCTCCTCTAACCTCACTTTTATCTAAAACTCCCTTTTCTTCATTTCTATTTTCCTTGTCCTGCTCAATTATCCCTCTCTTACATAACCAATTTCACCAAGGGAAAAAAAGAGAAAATAAGATTAGCATAGGGATCATTCCAATCCTAACAGGTCTTTTCCTAAGAGAGGAATTATCTGTGAGATGAGGGCAAATGTGGGGTAGGGTTTCAGTGGGTGTGGAAGAGATGGTGATTTTTTTTTTTTTTACAAAATATGGAAAAACCCAGCATTATCAGAATTAGTATGTTACCTTATACATTTGTGGAAATAAAAATCTCACAATAAGAATATTTCACACAGTAATTTAAATATATTTTAACACATCAAAATTCAAAGCTGCAGGAATCAAAAAAATATACTGAAGTATGAACCAAGAAAGGAGAATGAGACTGTTTGGATTATCTTGCAGGCTAACTGTAGAAAAAGAATTTCAATTTCCTCAATATTTCACAATGGAGGTGAACAACACTGCATATATTATGCATGGTTCAGGGTTATAATAAATTGAAGGAAAGGGGTTTTTGTCAAAGAGCAAGACAGTAAAGGATTAGGAACTACTTCACAGTGCATGTGAGGTGAAATTAACAGAAAGCAGAGACTAGTCTAAAAAAATCAACTCCAATTTTGGTATGTTTTTTCCAGAATGGAAAATTGTTTGCAGTTTTGAAAGCGTGAAAGCACCAAACTAAAAAGGAATCCATAGCTTAATATATGAAGGGGTAGTAAATTGGCACCTAAACATTTCATGAGTTTTATATATGTTCAATAATTTTAAACGAATTTGCTCATTAAAAAAAAAAAAACTTCCTTTCCAGAAATTGTAAAGTAGGTTAAATATTAGAAAACTGTAGATAAAAAATAATTTTTAAATGATTAAAAGTATAAATACTGGAACCAAGCAGAATATCTAGCAAAAGTTTAAATTGCATTATAAAATTGAATATCTCTCGAATCGGTAAAAAGTGCAAAGATTGAACAAGTGGGTAGACATTTGGTTAAAATAAGATAAGTAAATATGAATAATTTACTCTTCTGATGAGATTACTAGATTGATAGACCCTACCAAAAATGCCAAGTACACCGTGTCTTGATTTTATCCAAGTATGACAACGTCTGATATGTAAATTTCCTGGAAATAGGTGTATACCTTGTGGAAATGGTAGTGCACAGCTGGTTCAAGAATTATATACAGCTGAGTTGATTAATAACTTTGCAGCACTTTAAAGGGAGGCATTGGGTGTCTCTTTATTAATGATTTCAAAGAAATTATAGAAGGAAAGTTTATCAGATTTTCAGTTGATAGAAGGTAAAATGATAGGACAGTTCACATAACTAACTCACATAAAAGCATACTAATGTGCTTTTCCATAAACAGGAAAATACAAATTAATAGTATAAACATTAAATTTCAAAACAGCATGAATAGAGAATAGGAGAGACCTAGCAGTCAGTAGAGGTTTTAGGTGAGCAAGAACTTGATAAGAATCAATATTATGATCCAGATTTTAAAACTGACTATCGATAGTGTCCAGTAATGAGAGAGAGGCGACACCATAGACTCTACTGGCTAGACACATTCTGGGATGTTATGTTTAGATTAGGGATATGTCAAAAGAGGGACTACAAAAGCTAATATGTACCAAAAGAAAATAACCAAAATAGTGAGATTCTGAATATGATGCAATAAAAGAAATGGTTGGCAGAATACCTTGGTGCTATTTAACACATCTGGATATAGCAGCTGGTATATACTATGGTCCAGAACAGAGGTTGGCAAACACACCCACGGGCTCAATCCAACTGTTTTGTAAAGTTTTCTTGAAATACAGTCATTCCTGTTTATGTGTTATCTGTAGCTGCTATTGCATTACAATGGTAGAGTTCAGTTACTACTAGGACCACATGACCACATAGCCTAAAACATTTACTTTCTGGGTTTTCACAGAAAATTATTTGCCAACTCTTTGGGTAGGGAAAAAAAAAGTATAATGGGATACATGATTGCTGTATTCAAATATGTATGTTTGAGGACTATCTTTATATGTAAAAATGTATTCATTTACTTCAAAAACCACACATGATGGATATACCTGCTAGGTATCAGAATGCTGATCAATACTGTGATTCCTCTGTGGTCTCTATGGGAGAGAGGATCTGTTTGCTATGAATACAAGATGAATGAGCCAGGTAGAAACTCTGCTTTCATAGAGTTAACATCCTGACAGGGGATACCTATTATTAAATAAATAATTACATAATCAAGCACAATTTTGGTAAGTTCTATTAAGGCAAAATAGAAAGTGCTAAAACAAGCATGCATTTCATTTATTCAAAGGTATCTTTTTCTGCTTACATTTTTAACATCTCTGAAATAGAAATATATATTTCAGACAATTCTGTCACCCTATAATATGGTATATAATTGGGGGAGTTGTAGATTGGTTGGGAAATGATAACTGGGAAGTTTATCTGTAAAAGTAGTATTTAAGCTGAACAAAGAAGATTTTCATTACCCAGGAGGCCAAAGCAGAATGACAGTGGATTTAGGCAGAGTTAGAATTAGCTGAGGAATTGTATCAAAACTATGATGATTAGTGGTTGTTGATTTATATTTTCCTCTTTGTCTTATCTTGACACACTCAGGGGAAAGATGCATGGCAGTGATGCCTAAGACTATTGACTTTACACTCTACAGGACCAAACTCTAGTAAAAATTATAATTACACATATAAAGGATGTTATCAATTGTCAGAGTTAAATTAATGTTAGCAATTAATTTTTAAGTAGATAGTTTTTATGTAGAAGATGGTTTATCTAAAAACACCCAAAGAACTTTTAAGCAAATGAAATACTAATGATATTTAACCCTTCTATAGCAGTTACTGTGTCAAGACCTGTTGCAAGTGTTGAAGAGATACGCTTTTTAGGTGGCTTGCTCATGACCACCTGAAGTGAGTGGTGGGTCTGAGGTGTAAACCTAAGTTGTCTGACAAGAAGTTACACTCTTCAGCGCTCTGTTGTACTGCCTCTCAAACAGGAACTATTCACAAATGAAATGAGCTAGTCCCAGATCCCATGGCTGTCAGTAATTAAGTAGAGTATGAACTTTATCTTCCAGAATTGCCTTAGACAAGATCTTTTCATTGAGTAGTTTGATTTTATGAACCATGGTGATCAACTCTAAGACATTATCATTCTATAAGGGGTAGTCCTTTTTCATTGTCACACATTGCAAACTGTAACTAGTAAACATATCCTCTTATTTTGTTACAGCTGCATTCTTTCTCTGATGTGCTTTAGTATACTTTTTTTTTTTTTGGTTTTGTGTTAAATCAACCTGTACTATTTTTAAAGCAAACAGATTCTACATAGTGCTTAGAAAACGACCGACTATCTCACATTTTCATGCTGTGTTCTATAAATTATCATGAAGATGGTTAGGATACTTTATGGTTCCATTAACTATCACTTTTACTTTTAATTGTTTTCCTGGCATTTAGTGGTTCTGCCAAATTTTAATATTATCTCAGAGTTCCTGGACAATTATATTTGAGAGTTTCAGAGTACCCAGGTGCTCTGATTTAGTGAAAAGATAACGTGAAATATGCCAAGCATATTAACAATTTACCTTCCCTAACAATGTGGTATTAAATACTACAGAACAAGAAACCAAGGATATATACATACCTCAGGAACTTCTACAAAGATTGCAACATACATATATACTTGTGTATATACACATACATATGTGTATAAATGTGTGTGTGTGTGTGTATGTGTGCATCTGCGTGTGTGATTGTGTCTCTTCCCATTGAGGAGGAGGGGAGAAAGTGGGACTGCTACTAACTTTATCAGTGCTATAAATTCTAAGGATATCAGTATTTTCCACATCCAACCATAAGTCCAAGGCATTTCTCAAAGTTAATTTTGGAGTTATCTTTAAAAAAATTTCATATGTCACTACTCCTTTTCATTATTATGGATGATTGAGAGTTGACTATATTAGAAAAGGGCCATGTGCTCTGAGTTCTTTCTTCTATTATGACTGAAGCAGTGCTTTCCTAGTAGTCTGAATAAGTCTGAAAGTAAATGATCACCAAGCGTTTTAATATTGAGTTTCTATATCATTATGCTCATATACATTTTCTAAGGCTGTTCATACCTTGCAATATTTGCTTACTATGCTATTGTTTTTAAAACCTGTCTATTTTAAATTTTTAAGCACAATTTTGACCCTTCTGTAACTTCCCAAAATTATATTTTGTTTTCCTACAGATACTTCACCTTTCCTTTATGTATAATGCTTTAAGAAAATACTGCCTTGTAAAATAAACATGATTTTTTCTTTTGTACCAGCAAAAAACCCCACAAAACCACAAAAACACATATTTACATGTGTAAATGTAAGTTAATCCCCATGTTATTTCCTGTCTCTTCCATAAGCCCCAGAATCATATGGAAATATTAAAAAAGAATGTTAAACTAGAATATTAAACTAATAAAATACACCACAAACCTTACTATCTCTTACTCAAAAAGTATTTGTATCTATTTTTTTATGGTTTATTTTATTATTTACTTTTAGAGAAAGACAGCACCAGAGCATTCACCCTCAGAAGGGGGACAGAGAGAGAGAGGGAGAGAGAGAATTCCAAGCAGGCCCACAGGGGGGCTTTATCCCAGGAAACGTGAGCCAAAATCAAGAGTTGGTCTCTCAACCAACTGAGTCATGCAGGCACCCCTCAAAAAGTATGAAAATTTTAAAGTGTCCCATAATACTCATGAAGGCAATACATAGATAGAACCTGGTTCATTAGGTTAGTAATGTGAGAAAATTATCTTCCATTTGTAATTAAAAACAGTAACAATATATACTAATAAAATTTACACCAGAATATGACCCAAATTACACAGAAAGAAATGAAGAAAGAAAGAAAGGAAGAAAGAAAGAAAGAAAGAAAGAAAGAAAGAAAGAAAGAAAGAAAGAAAGAAAGAAAAAAGAGAAGAAAAGAAAAGAAAAAGAAGGAAAGAAAGAAAGAAAAATAAAGGAAGAAAAATAGTGCCCACAAAAAAAGACATAGGACATAAAAATGGCATAGTCTCAAGATGAAATACAACGTACAAATTAGAAATCCCTTTGACAAAATGAACTACTAACCTAAGAAAATGTTCTTGATTTAATTTTAGGTAATAGAAATAGATAATTAGGCAGTATGTATGGTAGGAAACCTGAATATTTATGAAAAAATAAATATGAACATAGAGAAGAAATACTCAGATTACATATATAAATCATTAGGGGAATTTTCAAAGTTTTAAACTTATTCTTTGTGCCTTTGTGTCTTTCCACATTGTGTGTGTGTGAGTGTGTACACATATTCATATGTATATAAAACGAATGAATGAACATACATATATATTCTGTACAAGCCCTAATCACATTTTGGGAAAACATGAATAGTTTTACTAGTGTTTTATCCTGACAGCTTTTCTTTAAATGTAAATGTTAAAATTAACTATTTTTTAAATAGTTATTTTGAAAGAAAACCAACTATTTGAACAAAAGTAAATAATGTTAAAACAGCAGCTAATGAAGAGGTATGATTATAATATACAAGATGTTCTTGGAGGCTTTTCATAAAACATTAGGCTTATTTGTCATTTTGTCCATCATATGATTAGATGACAAACACTAATCAGGTTTATATCCATACCACATCAATCAATGGAGATTCATTCCCTCATGAAGAATACCCTTGAATGTATTTACCTTATATGTCAATTTCAGGCCAAAATCTGATCTGTTTCATTTACTATTTTATTTCCAAAATTTTGTCCTATGCATGGCACAAATGAGGCTTTCAATAAATGTACTTAATTAAATAAATTACTAAGAGGTTTCAAGTTAAGAGATTAAGCATATAATCAAGGCATAACTGATATGTTAATAAATTATATGGTCTTTCAAAACTAGATTGGATAAGAAATTATAGGTAAGAAAGAGAAAAACAGGATCGAATTCTGAGAACTCATTCCTCTCACAAAATTAGAGGTCAATAAAGAGGTGATGTGATAGTAAAGGAAACTGAGAATTGATTTCTAGAACACAAGAGGAAATTCTGGAGATTACGGAGTTCTGGATTCAACCAGGGAAGAACGTTTCAAGGAGAGATGTCAGCTCTGATGAAGGCTCTGAGAAGTAGAGTAAAATCAGGACAGAGGAATGTCAATTGTATTTAGCCACATGGAGATTACTGATGACCTTGGAAAGGGCAAATTCTGGGAGATGATTGGATTATTTTACATTTATTTTACTAGTGGTAAGTGTCATTTTCATCCTCCAACATGGTGGCTTCATATTTTTGGAAGCCAGATTTGGAATAGGTTAAAGAGTGATTAATAGATCGAAAATAGGTTTTTTGTTTTGTTGTGTTTTGTTTTTTAAGTGAAATAACTTGGAAGGCTATTTTTAAGTTTATACTTTTCAAATTACCTAAACACTTATCTAATCCTCTAAAGACCCTTTTCAATTGAATGTCCTGATAAATTTTTTTCTGATAAAAGGGATATCACACAATGTAGCACAAAAGAGACAAAATTCTAGCTTTTCTGATCCACAGCCCAGTGTTTTTTTCACAACAAAATATAATACAATATTCTCTGAAATACACCTATACAATGACATAAGTATTTAATACTTTACAAGAATCTGAATTGTTATCAGTTGAACAAATCTAATCAATACTGGGATCTTCTACCTGTTACCAGGGACTTTTTCAAAAGTTTTTTCCTTGGACTTTGATTAGATCAAGTTCTGTGGAACAGCCTAATGTTTTGAGATTCCATTCTTCAACTGTACCTCCTTAGGGTCTTAGAGTCTTATTCTCAAAGAATTAGTTTGGGTTTTTATTAATTAGGACAAATTGTCGGGGTGCCTGGGTGGCCCAGTTGCTTAGGCGACTGACTTTGGCTCAGGTCATGATCTCACAGTTCGTGAGTTTGAGCCCCACGTCAGGGTCTGTGCTGACAGCTCAGAGCCTGGAACCTACTTCAGATTCTGGGTCTCCCCCTCTCTCTACTCCTCCCCTGCTCACGCTCTGTGTCTCTCTGTCTCTTAAGGATAAATACACATTAATTTTTTTTTTAGTAAAAAAAAGACGTATTTTCCTCACAGCAATGTAGGCATTGCCACACAAAAGCTAAAGAACACAAACTGATAGTTGATTCATATGCAGGAGTAGAAATGGGTTACCAGCTTAAAGAATCAATGACAACCAGGGTACTTCGGTAGCTCAGTTGGTTAAGCATCTGACTTCAGCTCTGGTCATGATCTCATGATTCACAAATCTGAGCCCCACATCCAGCATTGTGCTGACAGCTCAGAGCCTGGCAGCTGCTTCAGATTCTGTGTCTACCTCTCTCTCTGCCCCTCCCTCACTCGTACTCTCTCTCTCAAAAATAAACATTAAAAATTTTTAAAAAACTTAATGATAACTATAACACAGAAACAGAGGAAAGCACTACATTGACATGAGAAACCAAAGTGAGAGAAAACATTAAAGAAAAAAATGCAGGCATGGGAGAAGACAGAAAAAATAAAATAGTTGAAAATGAAGTTCATTTGGTTGGAGGTAGCATTTCTGGTTTTGTGTACATTTCTATATACATATTTCATAATTTAAAGACTAAAGTGTTATTTTCCTAGTATAAATGCCTTTGTTTAGGCTGATCATCAACTGCTCGAACAGTATTTTTCTAGAAAACAAACATCTATCTTAAAAATCCTACTTTAAGGATCCTACTCAGATAGCTTATTCTCATCCCTAAATAGCCCAACTCATGTGGATCTCTACCCATGCTTAGGTTCCTGATATCCTTACCATACATTAACTTCGTGGCATTCTCTAAATGTTGTATTTATCTTTTCACACTAATTTATCTTATCTCTTAAAAACATGTATATGACTCTTGATTTCAACTCAGGTCATGATCTCAAGGTTCATAGGTTTGAGCCCTGCATCAGTCTGTGTAGCTGTCAGAGCAGAACCTCCTTGGGATTCCCTCTCTCCTTCTTCCTCTGCCCTTCCCTGCTGTGCTCTCTCTCTCTTATAATCAATCAACCAATAGCAAAAAACAAAACAAAAAAACCCCATCATGTATACCATGGAACACTTACATTATTTCTTTATAAATTCCTAAGCATTCAGTACAGACACTTTCAAAAACTGGGCTGGACCTGATAAGTCTGGCTTGTGACTAATAAGCATTGCATTGATTTTGCTGAATCTCTAGAAGAAAGAAGAGTTTTTTTCCAGTTGACCCAACAATAATGACTGGAGCAGAAAGATAATAAGAGATGTTTTGTCTAGGCCCCTCGCACCTCAACTAGGGATTTCTTAAATAAACCTTCAGTCAATCCATGGAAGACATACAACCTTTTTACTAAACTAAGATTGTGGAGGAATGATCTCAAAAGTTTCTAGACCTGGGGTGCCTGGGTGGCTCAATCAGTTAAGCTTCTGACTTCGGCTCAGGTCACGATCTCGCCATTTGTAAATTCGAGGCTGTGTCAGGCTCTGTGTTGAAATCTTGGGAGTCTGGAGCCTACTTTGGATTCTGTGTCTCCCTCTCTCTCTGGCCCTCCCCCATGCACACTCTGTCTCTCTCTCTCTCTCAAGAATAAATAAACGTAAAATAAATAAATAAATAAATAAATAAATAAATAAATAAAGTTTCTAGACTTGATTAAGCCCTACCTAATGCTGCAGAAACTGTTGGTTACTAGATGTTTAGACTGTCTTAGGTCCTAGGGAAACCCTTCTAACAATCACTTGGTAGATCACTAGTTTAATAACTCAATCAGTAATCACTAATTTAATATTGTTCCTTCTCCCCCCAAATCAGGTGATGGGGACAGTGGGATGGGGATTCTATTGCTGGGACAGGGACATAAATGAGTTTATATTTTCTTCCCTATGGAAAGAGACCCAACAAAGGTCTTAATCCAATTCAAAGAAGGTTAAAATATCTTGTACAAACTATGTTAGAGATAAAATTCATAAAGTCATCTACAGTGTAGTCTCCTGTTATATTTTATGAGTGTGTCTTGAATTTCTAAGGACCCCAGGAACTGAAATCTCTGGAGGCCATAATATTTCCCTCTATATCCATTGTTTAATCCTGCCTTGCAGGCAATTTCAAGCATTGCACAGCTCCCAAATGCTCTGTTTGTCTTTCAATGCTTGAAGCAATACTTGCAAATATGACCTCATCAATGACTTCTGTATGGCTGTTTTCTTTATTCCTAGACTAACCAAAGAAAAGCCCTACATTCATTTAATACATCGTGGCTCACACAAACTGGAAACACAGATCGCCATTAAAAAACAATGTGAAGGCTAAAATCATGAGAAGGAATACTTTGTGTTTTAAGCATTCAATTAGATATCTATATACTCCCTAGTAGATATATTTCATTTATTTGTTTGTTTCCAGTTCAGAGCATCTAACTAGAGTTGAGTTTTGCTCCAAAATTAAATCATTGTAGATTCCAAATTCTCTCTCAATTTTAATTTCACAATTTAAATTGGTTTCATCTTAATGTACTTAGTGGGGAGTACAAATTTATCTGGTCCACTATCTCAAGTACTTTTGGATGAAGTGTGCCTAGAGCAGGCCAGTGGCCAGTGAACTTATCAGAATCCACAGGCTCACATTCTTTACTGAAGTCCAACAGAGAATAGTGGTCTTCAAAGTATCTATATAATCACAGCAAGCATATTTTCTCTGAAGTATCCATCTGTTTCTTTGTTAGACCACTTATTTTTCTTCCTGAATATTTATTGATGAGTATACACCATATTTCCAAGGAAAATCTCTATAGACCTTTGAGTAGCAAAATTGCAAGTACTAATTCAATATTGTTACTATGGCGTTCAATTATTCCTTACAAATCCTTTAAAAAGAGGCAAATGAAGACCGTGGATTAATTATCATATTGCATTAAAATTCATCATTTGAAATTTGCCTAATAAATTATTATTTGCCATGCACAGTAAGGCACAGATTTGCTATTAGAATTCACTTGACCTCAGGCATGTTAATTGCAATCCTAAAATAGCATCTATTTTATTTTCTTTGGGTTTGGCTTGTTTTTTTTAATAAGTTATCACTTATAATCTGATGGCTAAAGTTTTGTTTAAAAATTACAAAGTAATTTTTAGACTCTATGAAGTCATGTTTCAGCATTACCTATGTCACATGCCAAATGCTGAAGTGGTGAAAAAATGCTGGGCTCCTTTAAATGTCATTTCTACCATCATCCCCGCCACATTTGTATGCTGTTTATAACATGTATGATGCTGGTAGAACTGAGCTGTTAGCAAAGCAACTCCACACTCATCCACTCCTGGTTTTGCTGTCTTTCCACCTTTTGCAAAACCAGCCTTAAAGAAATCATCCTGGTGGTACCTGGGTGGTTTAGTCGGTTAAGTGTCTGACTTCGGCTCAGGTCATGATCTTGTGGTTCATGAGTTCGAGCCCCACGTTGGGCTCTGTGCTGAAAGTTAGAGCCTGGAGCCTGCTTCAGATTCTGTGTCTCCCTCTCTCTCTCTGTCTCTCCCTGCTCATGCTCTGTCTCTCTCTCTCAAAAATAAATAAAAACATTAAAAAATTTTTTTAAAAAATCATCCTGAAAATACCATTAATTAAGGGTCTTCTTGATGACCCAAGTTATCATGCAACACAATGTTAATAGGGTAGCCCATTGGAGAGTTTCTCTCTCCTTTGCCCTACTTTTCATAGTACTAACCATTTCATATTGCATTTTATTTCTTTTCCCATCTGACTCTCATATCAGGCTAAAAAATAATTGATTTTAGGGACTGCATTACATGTAGTATTGCTCCTATTACATAGTGAGTGTTTTAAAAATCTGTAAAATAAGTAATACAGTATTTGCAATACTAGAGGTCTAATGGAGGTCAATAGATTTCTAAAATCCCATTTAGTTCATGAGAAATTTGAATTAGGCTATATATTTGCAAGATAACAATGAACACAATTAATGAAAAAAAATCAATCAAAATCTTTCTCTGCTCAAATAGAATAAGAGGAGTAATTAATTTATAAAAGAGTAAGGAAAACAAAGATATGAACTATTTAAGATTTAACAGATCCATCATCCTAGAACAAATGCACCACAAAACACCTTCTGAGGCTAAAGAGACTAATAGCAGCTAGGTGTTCTTTGTAATAGAGGCTTTAAGACCAAGCTTGGGGACGTCTGGTAAGATGAGTCAAAAATATTTTTCAACCAATTTTTAAAAATTATAATAATCATGACTTTTTTTTGAAGCAAAGCCTCAGGATAATATGAACTAAGGTCTGGGTGTACCTGTTTTACCTGAGCTTTGTGTTTTCATCATTTTTGTTAAACGTTTATTTATTATTGAGAGACAGAGAGAGACAAAGCATGAGCATGGGAGGAGCAGAGAGAGAGGAGACCCAGAATCTGAAGCAGGCTCCAGGTACCGAGCTGTCTGCACAGAGCCCTATGTGGGGCTCAAACCCACAAACCGGGGGACCATGACCTGAGCTGAAGTAGGACGCTTAACTGACTGAGCCATCCAGGCACCCCTGTGTTTTCATCATTAGTGTCAGTTCCTTCAGTAACCATAATATATATTTCTCCTCATATTCTGTCATCCACAAGTATTTCCTTCACTTTCAGAGAATGCACTTAGGGTTAGCAGTAAGGGCAATTTTGAAGTTAAATTATACTTGGATTTCTATAAAACAAAACACACAATGCTCCACACACAAATCTGTTCTCTCTCTCTCTCTCTTTTTTAAGGAAATCATACTATTTTAAAATAGTAAAAAGTCTGCTTTTTACATTGTATCAAATACTATTAATTTAATGCCATCTTGGGTTTACTTACATACACAGACTGGATTCTAGCATTAGAATATTCTCTCTTTTTCATGTTATTCATTTCCAAGAAACATTGTTTGATTGTTCTATATTTGCCTTAGTCTTTCTATAAGTCAAAGCTATTGCAAAACCCATTAGAACAACACTGAGTTCACAAAAATGAAGACTGTCTTTAACTTAACAGAATAATTTTATAGAAGAAATAAAATTCAACATGGTAATTTTCTCATTAGATAATATTAATGAATTATTTTTTAATAATTATTTTCTTAGCTATTAATTACTTGAAATTACAACAAACTCTTTTTTATAAGCAAGAGTAAATGGATTTTTGTTGTGTTTTATTGTCTAAGTCAAATTACTTTGATGTTTATCTTGATATTACTGGATGAGTAGGCAGAGCAGCAGAAAATATAAAAATAGAGTGATCTGGCTGATGTCACCATAGATTATATTGTGGTCCAAATCCATGAAACCTCACAAAGCTATGGAGATTTTTTTCCATGCTTTTTTATCATTTGTTATAATACTAATTAAAATATAATTTCTCTTCCCTTAAACAAGACATATCTTGAATCCTCCTTATGTTCTATATGTTTTATATAATCATTATGTATTCAGATTATTACTTCATTTATTAAATGCTTGCAAAGATTTTGACAAATGCTAAACATGTAATAGCTAAAAATAAACAAGTCCTGTTTAATCTACTGAAACTGTAAATGAAGCTTGAATGAGGTTGTATCATATGAAGCCGAAAGAGATTGTCATATTGATAAATTTCAGCTAAGTGCAGTAAATTCAGTAAAAAGTTAAAAAAAAAGTCATCAAGTTCATGATTTGGTAGCTCTACCTAGAAGCACTATTAAATGAGCTTCTCAGCAGATTTAAACAGTCTGGAATCTTGGCATATGGCAAATGCAGAGGTTAAACACTCAAATGCAAAATCATATGCATTCTTCAGGACTCCTGGGTGGCTCAGTCCGTTAAGTGTCAGACTTTGGCTCAGGTTATGATCTCACGATTCGTGAGTTGGAGCCCCACATGGGGCTCTGGTGCTTATAGCTCAGAGCCTAGAGCCTCCTTTGCGTTCTGTGTCTCCCTCTTTCTCTGCCCCTCCCCTGCTCATGCTCTGTCTCTTTCTCTTTCAAACATGAATAAATATTAAAAAAAATTAAAAAATATATGCATTCTTCAATGCAGGAGAGATACATGGTTTATTGGATAGAGAATGAGGTTAAGAAGCCAAAGAAATAGATATTTGGCTACCAAGCCAGTCATTTATTACTTTTGTAGTCCTAGAGAAGACAAACTGTGTGTTCACTTTCTTTGTCTCTGTAGTGATTATATCTGAGAAAATGTTAAAAAGACACCAAAGAGACATATCAAATGCATGCAGTGTATGACCCAGGATTTTTTCTTTTTTCTAAGGAGGAAATTATTAGAATCATTAAATTATTAGAATTATTAAATTCTGAATAAAGTCTGTGGCTTCGATAATAGAATTGTATCACTCTTCATTTCCTCATTTTCACAGTTGTACTCTGTATATATATAAGAGAATGTTTTTGCTTTGTAGGAAATACCCTGAGTATTTAGAGACAAATAGTCATTATGTCTGCTATTTACCCTCAAACAGTTTAGAAAAAATAGAAATAAAGAGGGAAAATGATAAAGCAACTATGACAAAAGGTTAATATTTGGGGATTAAGGGTGAAGGATGTGTGGAAATTCTTTGTTCAATGTACTTTTCTATTTTCTATAAATCTCAAATGATATCAAAAGTTAAAGTTAAGAAAAAATGTTATGAACAAGACTATCTCTCCCTTTAATGAAATTTAATTTGATGTATGAAACATAGTAGTTACTTAATATCTGTTATTATGAGTACTCAACCAAATCAGAATTATAGAAAGACTATAATTTATGTATAAGATAGTGTAAAATAAGTATGTGGGCTTTTATTATACAGGAAATATTTTTAAAAATACAATCTAATTTTATATAATCCCTATGATCACATGTAAATTATTTACTTGCACATCATATAATTTAACGTTATTCATGGAGCGTTTATAAACCTACATTCATCCAGGGCATTTCCCATGATGGAACCATAAAGACACTGGCAGCCAGAGGGGCATTAGACTTCTATGCCTCCGGCCCTCCCACTGTCCTCAAGCAAAGCCTTTGGAATAGACTGCAGTGGTGAATAGGGCTTTCTCTGTTCCAAGCAAAGGGATCAAAGCTTAATCCAGTGTTGTGGGCCAGGGGGACTTCTTTGGGCTGTGTCTCTTTTCTACCAAGGTGCTCCCGTTCTGTTGGGAGCTACTCAGGCTAGGAAGGCTTATGTATGGTTTTGTTAGGTCAGCTCTGCCCTTGGGCCTAGGAAATCAGCCTTTCTTTCCCATTCTCCGCTGCTACACTTCTTGTCCTCACCTCTCATTGATATTGGTGTGTAGATGGGTGTGTTTCTGGGAGGAAAACAGGCTACTTTGTATATTTTGGTTGTAGGTCAATGGCTGCCTCTAGTCTAGGCATTCAGATTTAGGGTTAATGTTCCAACTGACAATTGACCTTCTGCATATTTAAATTTTCTCAGTATCTGTCAGAAAAGTTGTCTATAAGAGGATGTAAAAGTGAGGATTTAGAACTTGTAGCTTCCCAACACATCTTATCTTCCAATGCTAATACAACATACAACATTGCAACAAGAAGCACAGCTGAGAAATTTCTAATTCTCTGAAGGGTCTTCCTGTAATGTTTGCACAAGGGTATTTAAGATGCCTAAATTAATGCTGCTATGTTGAATTTATGTGGTCTACTGAAATCAAATTCAAGCTGTAATCAACAGTGATGTTGTGGGAAAGAAGAGAGAAAGGGTTAAGCAAATGCTGTCTTATTCGAAAGGGATGATGTGGGAACATTTAATCATAACTGGAATATTATCATATAAATGTGCAGATTACAGCCAAACTTTATGAAGGATGATGAATCAGGACCAGTCTAATGATCCTATAATCTGGCAGAATTCCTCTTGCAAACATTCTTCATCTTAAAGTGATGAAGGATTTCCAATGGAATAATAACTAATGGATGTTAAGCTCTATATGTCAGGTAAAAAAAGAAATGTATTATAATTTATTTGCAATTAAAGTAGCAAAACAGTCAATTCTGCATCCTACAAACAGGCAAAAACAACTTCCGGCCCACATCCTGGGCAGGAGATTAGTGAATATCTCAACCAAGAAGATAACTACACACTTATTGCAGGATGCACAATGCTTTAATTGGGAGGATTTCCTCATTTCCTCCATTTTTATTTGCTTTCTTCTACATCTTCTTCCCAGATAATTTAAAAAAAATGATGACAGAAATCATAAATGCATGAAACCTTTTAGGGAAGTTCCTGTAGGTATTTGAATGACTTCAATAGGAATTAGAATGTCCTTGATCAGTCCCTGCAGTATGGGAATACATACATAAAGGACATACTGTCCTTTATGCTTGAGGACCTTTAACCCATCTGAATATAAAGTGCATGAAATTTGTAAAGGCAATATTATTTTAATGGAATTAAAAGACATTACTTAAATAAAATGGTTCAACTAAAGATTATCTGTAAAATATGGTGCTTAGAATGTTTATTTGAAACTCTGCCAATTACATCAAACAGTTCAAATATTACTTTGCATGGAAAGCTCAAAAAATGCTAGCCTTCATTCTGCTCTCTTTGAGAAGAGAAACATTTTATAAGGGAAAATTTATACAGATCTTAAGGTTGAGATTAAAAATGTTTCTTATGGTAATGTTTTTTCTAAACAAATTCAGAGTGTGTGTGTGTGTGTGAGAGAGAGAGAGACAGAGAGAGACAGAGAGACAGAGAGAGACAGGAAGGAGAGAGAGAAATTTGGGAGTGAAAACTGGTCTATTTGATGTCCTTTTCATGATTAATACTATTTTGGAATCTCTCAATCTCTCTCTCTCTCATGCACACACACACACACACACACACACACATACGAGAAAGTCTGGCACAGCTGACACATATACCTGTGAGAATGTTTTAGTAGTGAACATGTGTGAATATAGTAATAGGTTAGCAAGCACTAATATGTTATGTACCTACCTTCTGAACATGCTACATGTAAATAGCCTTTACGTGAAAGGTAACATGGCAGTTTTAAACAGAACTTGAGAAAATGGTTGGAAGAGTTCCTAGCACAAAGCTAGTAAATGTGGAGGAAAAGGTAAATTTTTATTAAAAACTTTTAATGTTTTATTTATTTTTGAGAGAGAGAGAGAGAGAGAGAGAGAGAGAGAGAGAGAGAGAGCTTGAGTAAGGAGGGACAGACAGAGAGGGAGACACAGAATGTGAAGCAAGCTCCAAGGTCTGAGCTGTCAGCACAGAACCGTGGGGCCCAAACTCAGGAACCATGAGATCATGACCTGAGCTGAAGTCAGATGCTTAACTGAGCCACCCTGGTGCCCTGGAAAAGGTAGATTTTTAACCCAGAAGTGTGGGAGTCTAAAGTTCGTATTCTTTCTTTTTTTAAGTTGGTATTCTTACTTTTTGTGTTAGTTCATAATTTTTGAAACCTCACAAAAAAGTAGAGAAAATTTCACAAGTGAACTCCAATGTGCCTGTTGCTCAGTTTCAACAAGTATCCAGATTTTTGCCTCATTTGTTCCATCTATCATTTTTTAAAATATTTATTTATTTATTTATTGTTGAAAGAGAGAGAGAGGGCATGAGCAGGGGAGGGGCAGAGAGAAAAGGAGACAGAGTCCAAAGCAGACTCCAGGCTCTGAGCTGTCAGCACAGAACCAGACATGGGGCTTGAACTCACAAACTGTGAGATCATGACCTGAGCTGAAGTCGGACACTTAACCAACTGAGCCGCCCAGGCACCTCATCTATTATTTGTTTTTATTTTTGTTTTTTCTTTTTGCTAAAATATGACAAAGTTGCTTCCAGGTCTCATGTCATTTCATGGGCAAATTGCACCCGTATTCGTCTTTTTCAAAAATATGGACATATTTTACATAAGTCCATTTTTACATCTAACACAAAATTGCAATTATTTTTGTATCATAAATTTTCCCTGATAAGTTAAGAAATAGTTTTTAGCTGGTTTGAATCCAGATCTATTCTATATGTTGCATTTGGTTGCTATGTCTCTTAAGTTTAGTTAATACAGAATGACCCCTCCCTTTTTCTCTCATGTCATTAACTTGTTTGAGAAACATACTTAGCTCTCCTCTAAAATGCCCGACATTCTGGACTTGCACATTTGGTTCCCTTTAGTGTCATTTAAGTTGTTCCTCTATTCTCTCAGATTAGCTATAAATCTAGCTAAGTCTGGAGTTTTGATTTGATGGTAGTTGTTCAACCATTTAGGCAAAAATACTTTGTAGGTGTTCCTTTGTGTTTTACATTGCATACAGCCAGCCCTACCAGACTAGAAAAAAAGAGTATCTGATTCCAAAATGATGGTCTTTTCAACACAACACATCACATTCCTTTACAGAAGTCTATGAACTGTATTCCTGGGGTTAATTGTTATCCTAAAAGGCCAACCAAAGTCTGAAACGTGCAATGGACAGATTTTTTTTCCTAGGAAAATTACTATAACGCTTGGTAAATGGCAGCTTAGAGCTAACCTACATATTCATTCATTCCACCCGACAGTATATTCAAAAATAATCTGATATTCAATTGCCACAGAGCCCTGGCAGACAGTCTCAATGATGAAGTCCCTGGAGGAGCCTTTGGCAGAACGACTAGAGTAGACACTGCTCAGTAGGGAGACAGGGATGTGTCTGACACATGCACCCTTGAGGTTACAATATAAAATTATCCATTTTATTCCCAGGAAGAATTTGCCTCATTCACACTGTGAAAAATGGTTGGAGTAAGATTTTTTTATAAAAATGGAGCATAGGGAATGAAGCAGAAGGAGATCGGCTCCCTAGCTAGACATACGCCACCCCCTCCCCACACAGAAAAACATACAGAATTTTTGTCATCTAGGAAAAGACAAGTTTGAACAGACTCGTATTTGCATTGGCGTTATCATCAAGCCAAATGAGGTGACTCCAGCCTGATGAATGAAAGGGAAACAGAGGCATATTTAGAAATGCATTCATAAGACTGAGAGATTTGTAGAAGGAGGGGCTAGAGGTTCATCCTTGGGTTTTTTATTTTGATCCCTAACTTATTCTGCAGAAAGGTGTCCTGCTCCTATCTCAGAACAACCATCCAAGAAACAAGACACATTTTGTCACCATTCGTGAATTAAAATGTACTTAGCAGTTCAGAAATGTGTTACACTTCAGCCTGGAGAAAACTTTCAGAAGAAATCCTTGTTCTCAGCATCCCCACCGCATCTTGGCTCACCTTTAGCAAAAATATTTGTTGTCTTTGGTCTCATACATAACATTGATTTCAATTAGGTGAGTATACTGCTAAATGGGCTAAGCGTTGATCAGTCATTTCAGGCACAGCTTATCATTGTTACAATGTATTTTTCAACAGCTGTTCCTGAGCAGAATCTTCACTTAAACTGAGTAGTAACAGAGAAGTTAAAAGCACAAGGTATTAGTTTGCTAGGGTTGCCTTAAGAAAGTACCCCAAACTGAGTGGCTGCAACCACAGATATTTATTGTGCCAGACCTATTGAGGCTAGAAGTCTGAGATCAAGGTGGCAGTAAGGCTGGTTCCTTCAGTGGGCTGTGAGGAAGAATCTGTTCCGTGATCATGCCCTAGCTTCTGGTGGTTTGCTGGCAATCCGTGGCATTCCTTGTGTTGTAGAAGCATCACACTGATCTCTGCCTTCATCTTCACATGGTGTTCTCCTGTGTGTGTGTGTGTGTGTGCGTCCAAATCTCTCCTTTTTTAAGGAAAGCAGTCACATTGGATTAGGGGCTCCCTCGACTCCAGCGTAGCTTCACCTTAACTAATATCTGCAATGACCCTATTTCCAAATAGAGTCACAGTCTGAGGCATTAGAGATTACGATTTCAACACACAAATTTTGGGGGACACATTTCAACCCCTAAAACCCAATAATATAAAATTTTAAAAAAGCACAACAGACCAGTCATACTTAGAAGACACACTATTTGGGTTTCTCAACCTCAGCACTACTGATATTTTGGACCAGCTGATTCTTTGTTAGATGGAGGTACAGGATGTCTGTGCATTATGGAATGTCTTGATGAGCATTCCTACATACTAGATAGATTACAGTGGCATCCCCACTCACATTTAGAATAATCAAAAATGTCTTCAGGGGCGCCTGGATGGCACAGTCAGTTTAGTGACTGACTTCGGCTCAGGTCATGATCTCACAGCTCACGAGTTCGAGCCCTGCATCAGGCTCTGTGCTGACAGCTCCAGAGCCTGGAGACTGCTTCAGATTTTGTGTCTCCTTCTCTCTCTTCCCCTTCCCTGCTCATTCTCTCTCTCTCCCTCTCTCTCTCTCTTTCTCTCTCTCCCAGAAATAAACATAAAAAACAAAAACAAAAACAAAAACAAAAAAACATGCCTTCAGACATTACCATGTGTCTCCAGGGGGTAAAATAGCCCTAGCTGAGAGCCACTGAACAATTAATCAAAATCAAATTAATTCTGTATATCCACAAAAACCTGAAAATTATCATAACAACAGCAACAAGTTAACCTGACCCTCAGCAATAGCAATGAAGTAGGAGTTAACTCTTTTTTCAAAGTGGTACATTTGTGTATTTTTTAAAAGAGGTGAATGGGGTGCCTTGGTGGCTCAGTCATCTAAGCATCTGACTCTTGATTTTGGCTCAGGTCATGATCTCATGGTTCGAGAGTTTGAGTCCTTCATTGGGTTCTGTGCTGACAGCGCAGAGCCTGCTTGGGATTCTGTCATGCGCACTCTCTCTCCTCTCTCCCTCTCTCTCTCTCAAAATAAATTTAAAAAGAAGAAGAAATTTAAGAGAGGTGATTATTTTTATATATAGATACAAAGATATTTTGATATAAAATCCATTTCTCTATTGTCTCATGTTGTATCTCTCTGTATTTTTATTTTGATCTTTTATAAAAATGAATCAACAGTGAAGTCAGGTGCAGGCAATGGAAGGTAATGAATTAACAGGGAAAAATAAAGCAGTATATGTTTTGTTATGCACAAAACAATTATGATTCAAAATAGAGAAATCAGTGTGTATGTGTATGTCGTGTGTGTGTGTGCTGTGTAATTTTCTTTTACATGTATACACTCTCTAGGGGCTTATTCAGATGAGCCTGCTAAAACATTGGCATGAAAATTTGTTTTTATTTTCAAGGGAGTCCACAGAGGTGGAACCATACATGTATTTGGATGTTGTAACCCTGTTTGGGCATGTCTTATTCTTTTTTTTTAAGCACATGGATAGCCATCATCATTCAATTTTTAGAAATAGGTGGGGCGCCTGGGTGGCTCAGTCGGTTAAGTGTCCAAGTTCAGCTCAGGTCATAATCTTGTGGTTTGTGAGTTCGAGCCCCACGTTGGCCTCTGCCCCTCCCCTGTTCATGCTCTGTCTCTTAATAATAAATAAACGTTAAAACATTTTAAAAAAACAAATAGGCAATAACATTAGTTTGTGTTAAGGCTTCTTAAAACTAGAAATTCAACTGGAGAATTTCTGTATGCATATAATTAAAACTATGCTCAAAAGACTGGTCTAAATAATTTCCACTGATTTGAAAGAAAAAACATCCCTTGTTCTTTGTACATTTGCTTTTGAAGCCGTTTTAAAGTAATAAATTTCTTGCTAAATTTTGATGATGTGAGTATAATATTCTTTGCTTGCCTTGAAAAGGTGCAAAGAAAGAAGAAATGTAGATATTGTATTACCAAATAGTCCCAGTATCTCTTATACCAATGACTTTCTGATGAGGAATATATAACAAAATTAGATTAGTTGGGCAAATATTAACTCTTCAGATGTCTTTTCTGTAAAATAAGCCTAACATCTTCTACGTTGGCAAAATTCTTCATAAAAATTTAACGATAACAGTTTTTCAAAAGTGTTTGGTAGATTTGTGTTTCTTCTAGAAATTATCAAAATAACAGTGAAATGACTGAAAGTTTTGGGTAGATATTAGAGCAATTTTCCTCCCTATCCCCAGTAATAAAGAATGGACCCTTTAGTATGCTCTAACTTTAAAGACATTTATTTGGAACAAAGGTCAAAAGCAATGCCCAAGGGACTGTACTTGTCCACAGCTGTGTTTTCTTGGAGCATTTTCCCTTTTGTTTTGATTTAAATTCATTGCAAGCAGTAAAATCAGAAAATTTCATTTAAAAATTGGAGGGTTCTGCTTTTCCTGAGGAATCAGCAGCTCTGGGATCCCTGACCTTCCATTCTTGCATGGCTACCATCAGATGGAGCTCAGAGGTGTAGCCCCATTTTTTTCTGGCTACATTCTTCAGTAGGTGACTGGCTTCACCACTGCCACTTTTCTCTACTACGGTCTAATGCGAGATACCATTTATGTTTGTATTTGTTTATTGTAACTTAGACCCAATCCCACCAATCGTACAGCCCTATAGATAGCATATGGGTTTACCATCCCCACTTAGTGAATCTATGGAAGGAAACCAACTAAGTTCAAAGAAACAGGTGTCAGAACACTTCTGAAGGGATAGGGCAAAAAAATAGAAGACATCATTATGAAGGCCAAGAACCTGAACCCGCAAGAACTTGTCACACATTCAACAAGCCCTTGTCACTAATTGCTTGGCACTGTTAGAAACAAACTAGGTCTCTGCCCTGTACTGATATCTTGAATATTGCAAAATGCATCTCTTACTTATGATCTTGGCATTATTTAACCCATCCAAACTTCATTTTCCACTTCCATAAAATGGAAAAATTGTATTTATGTCATAAGCGTAAGTGAGTAATTAGAAAGTTAATACATGTTAACTGCTTAAAATTATGTTTGCCAGGGCAACCCCTCATTAAATGTTATCTATTGTTATTTTCACCACAATTATTTTGATAACCCACTCACTCATTCTCTAAATAATCATCATGCCAATGTCTTATATTCTCAATTGACTCAAATGCATAATTTACTTGTGCATACCTAGGTCAATCAGACCATGAAAAATTAGACAAAATTAAATATCAGAGCAAATATTAGCATAATTAATATCATATTAAATATCTAATATTAACTAATAGACCAAAATTGGAAACATTAAATGTTAGAGCAATGGTTTTGAACCCTGGGTGATTTTGTTTCCCATGGAACATGTGGTGATGTCTGTAGATGTTTCTATTATCAAGACTGAGGTGTATGCTATTGTTATCTAGTGGATAGAAGATAAGGATGCTGCTGTTAAACATTCTTCAGTGCACAGGACAGTGCCCTGCAACAAAGAAATATCTGGTCTGAAATATTAGTATTGTGGGATTTGAGAAGCCCTGCACTACAGACATTTACTAACATAAACTAAATAATCACTATTATGAAAATAAGAAAAAGATAATCAGAAAAGGAGGGTATGTCAAGAGAAAGGACCAACAGTCACAGAATTGTTTCCACTTGTACCATATACTCGTCAAAGAAGGTTTCATTGTCAGATGAATTAAGTGCTTTTCTCTGAACTACAGAAGTTTGACTTTCAAAAGAAAGCCTTTAGGATCAGGATAAATCTATCATCTTAATGCCCAGGACTAAGATGTTGAAGCCAAAATAAATGAATTTCCCCAGTGGATCACTAGCCATGTGTGTGAGTCTGTTCCTAAAATTAATACATGTAACGTCATGGCTTGAAACTACTTTCCATACCTTTTCTCTGGGATAGATAATACACCAAACTTTTAAAGGTCCCTAGACATCTATAAAACCAGTTTTTGTGTAAGGCTGTCATCTGGTAGCATTAACAATTTACATAAAGACTAAATTGATTATCAAATTTGCAATCTGAGCACCTGGATAAAGACTTCACTTTTTTTCCCCCACTCTTTGTCTCACCTTGTCAAATAGGAAACTAAAAGCAGTGATGGTTTTCATGACAGTGGAAGCGTCTATGAAAACCAACCATCCATTTCCCTCCAGTATGCTACTGTTTTTAGAAGATGTAATAGTTTCTTGGGTCTTATGCTCTTATTTCCAATTTTTCCTCAAGGACCTGCAGTAATTTATATGAAGCTATTAAAAAGGTAGTTTATTTGTAGGTGGGAGATAGGTTATGTTTGGAGACATTCTTAACCCTTGACCACAAGAGAAATCAATGAGAGCGAACCAACAGCATTCACAGTGGGGGGTAGGGGGGTTGGGGGGGATACAGAGCAAAATAGGGTTACATCTCCTTTTTCACAAAAGAGAGAATCACAGTTTTTGTTTGTTTGTTTGTTTTAATGTTTATTTATTTTTGAGAGGGGGGAGGGGCAGAGAGAGAGGGAAATGGAGAATCTGAAGCAGGCTCCAGGCTCTGTGGTGTTGGCACAAAGCCAGGTGGGAGGCTCAAACCTGTAAACTGCAAGATCGTGACCTGAGCCAAAGTTGGACCGACTGAGCCACCCAGGCGCCCCAGAATCACGCCCTTATAAGTGATCACTTGTTGCCATATTACTTATCTGGTAAGTTACAAAGTTCTCCTGTCTTCTACTTCATAATTATTTTTCTGAACTGAAAGAAGAAGCCATATGATGCTATGTTTTAATGATAACTGTGCTCAGAATCTATACAATGGATTCTATTCTACCATTTTTATAAGCATTGCATTTACTTCTCTATAATTGGGAATTATGTGCAGGTGTGTGTTTGGGTGCATGTGTGTGTAAATATTCTTGTGAGAGATTCTATTAATTTTCTCTTTTAATTATTTTCTTACAATACCAAGGATGCTGACATAGGTATTTAAAATGAAAGTGAAAAATGTGCTTGATGTATAAAGCTTAGCCTCATTGATTTTCCTCAGGGCATATATAATAGAATAGCTTTCTATTTGAATTCACCAATCTAACAAAGTTTCAGGTCCCATTCAGTAATTTTTGAAAAGGAGCTAGGAATCCCAGTATAGAAGGTAAAAAAATATGAAGACAAAGGAGTATTTTACTAATATAGTTTAAGAGAAACAGAAAGCTTGTTTTGAGAGATGTGAAGAAGTGTCCTTGATGGTTATGTTTATAACCTCACTAGTTCAAAGAAACCATAACTAGAAGACAAAGTACAACTTTATTATTAAAATGGAATTCATATACTGCAGAAATGTGATATTACAGGAAATTTTACTTTCATTTGTATATTTCCATGACTGATCCCTGTAAATGCTTAAATCCAAATAAGATATTCATATTTAAAAATGAAAAATAAATGAACAAAACTTAATAGTTCAATAAGACAGCAAAACAGGGATAATGAACGAGAAAAACAAAGCAGACAGGAATTAAGCTTCAACAGGAAGCTTAGCAGGCCGAAATATTTACAAATCAATATATATCATCAGGAACCAATGATAATAGATCTGTGGAAATGGATAAGAGAAAGACAATCATAGGCATATAACTTTCAATATAAATAATACACTTAAAGTTTGCTTTGTGTTTTCTGTAGATTTATCCCAGGCCTAAAATGATTGCTTACAGCTGACAGCTTGCTAGTCTCCTAGTGATTTCAATAATTATCTCTATTGAGTTGGGGTATTGATCTGTAGCTGCTAGCCATTTCAAAATTCTCCTTTTATCCTGCTAGAGGTAATAGAATTAATGAGTCTCTTTGCCAAACATAGCAGGAACACTGGGTACACAATTAGGTCACAATATGAAACTGAAAAAACATAAAGGAAAATTAAATGGAAATTTTGAGCTAAAATAAATTTATATAAGGCCATTTTTTTTCTGTTTAATTTACTTGTTAAGTACAGATATGATAGGAAAACAATAGCCAAAGTAAACCAAACAAACTGACTAGTGTATCTTCAGACTATCCTGCGTTAATATCAGTGGGAGAATGTTTAGTTCAAAAATAAGGATTTTGAATTAGAAATTTACATACTGATATATTTTACTTCTTCCAACTTTGAGTCACCATGTCTGAAACGCAACTGGGCTTTGCCCACCTATTAACTATGAGACGTTCCCTACTTTCCTTGTGTGTGGAAAGAGAATTGGATAGCATGTATGTAAGGAGGTTCTTCTGAAGAGTCAGTAGGAGGGCAGCCATGGGGAAGGTCAACATTGGGAAAGAATGCCTACATAAATTCCACAAGTTCTCATCCAAATGAGAACATATGGTTAGAAGCCACAAGAAATGGTGCCAAGGGAACACTCAAAAACTTGGTTGTAAAAATACATTGCACATTGTTTAAAACTACAAGGGATTAGAATTTGAATATTCCAATCACAGATTTTGGAACATTTTTTTTTCAGAGGCATCCAATTCTACTTTGCAAATAATTAGGCAAACCAGGGGATATGGACTACCTGATATAATGATCAATGAGAGGGATGTTAGACAAATATTTTTCACATAAAAAATTTTTGTCTTTATTTGCTTCACTAGACAATTTTTTATAAGACTTTATCAAAGATATATAATAGTAAAAGAACAAAAACCTATACAGGATAAATGAAGTAAACATGGCTAAACAGTTAAAGTAGGTCCTATTCAGGGAAAAATTCACAAACTAAATAGTTCTTATTAATTTGGCATTCCTAATAAACACTGATATTGTTACATTCTTTGACTTAAGTGCACTCACTTACACTTAGAGAGAGCTATACACTCAGTTTGAAGAATCATTTGGAAGAGTAGAGGGGTTACCACTGGCTGACCACTGTTTTTAAAAGTAGAAACAATCAGACTGCTATTTCTTTAGTTTGAGTAATTGCTGTTTTTAAAAGTAAAGCAGGCATCAGTGACTAGAAAAATTGCAAAATCAGTGACTGGAAAAATTCATTTTTGACCAATTTATCATTTCAACAAGTTTGTTTTTGACTTATTAATTTGCAACCTTCCCCCCACCCTCCCAATTTGTCTGCAACTAGATCACTTGATTTCTATACAGTAGAAATAGAAGAGCTGCATTTTTTCTTGCTCCAATGGCAAGGCTGGGCCAAAAGCAGAGGCCCTAAGATGGCTTTGTTGGGGCAAAGGACCAGTGCTGGCAACAAAGGAGGACATTGAGCCCAGCAGCCTTGAACTTCTACAACAAACACAGACAGGAAAGGAAAGACTCAGCCCACAGGGGATCTCCCTGCCATGACTGCCTTCTGCCCTCCTTTCCCTGCACTACCTTCCCATGGCGTCTAGATAACTGAAGAAGTAAAATAAAACAACACAACATCTAAATTGTTCCTTTTCTCTGTGACCGGGCCTGGGATCCCCAAGGAAGAACATTCCCAACTGTTGTTGGAAATCAGCTGTGCTCTTTTTTTCTGGGCACGTATCTCGTTATTTGTAAAACCAAGCTGAGAAAGGAAGGAAAACCAGCCAAAGCATTTGAAAATATGTACTCCTGTGAAATTAAATTGCTTTAAGAAATGAGGTTTTTTGAAAAAAATCTTAAATTTATATTTTACACTAGATTCAAATTATAGCACCTATATACATCAAGAACTAGTAGCAATGAAATGATCATAATCCAATATCAAGGACAACTATAGGAATAATATTAAAAAATTTAAAATACAAACTAGGTGGGGCACCAGGATAGCTCAGTCGGTTAAGCCTCTGACTCTTGATTTCGGCTCAGGTCATGCATGATTTGTGGTTTCATGAGTTTGAGCCACCTGTTGGGGTCTGTGTGCTGACCTTGCGGAGCCTGCTTGGGATTCTCTGTCTCCCTCTCTCTCTGACCCTCCCCCACTCACACTCTCTCTGTCTCACTCAAAATAAAAAAATAAATTAAAATAAATAAATAAAAATTAAAAAAAAATACAAACTAGGCAGTAGAGAACAAATTAGCTAAAACAGAAAACAGAATGAATGACTTAAAAGCTCAAGGTCAATAGAAATGAATAAAAAGAGTGAAGAACAGATAAAAAATTTTTAAAAAAGACTGTCATTGAAAATTACATTGGCTAAGCTTTTGAATCTAAGAGAAAAAAAATCAGATTCTCCTCCCCCCAAAAATCATTGCCTATTTGGAAGGAAAAATTCCATTTGTTATTTAAGTTCCCTCCACAGTCTAATAAATAAAGACAAGGTCCAACGTATACAAATCTTGGAAGATAATTATTGTAGCACAATAGCTGTTTACACAGCATTACTATAGTTCTTATAGTATAGAGTTTGTCAAACTACAGCCCATGTCCATATTTGGCCCACTACCTGTTTTAATAAAGTCAACATAGTCACATCCATTGCAACATAGTCACATCCATTGACTTACATGTTGTATATGGCTGCTTTCAGACTACGATGGCAGAGGAACTGCAAGAGAGACTGCATGGTCTGCAAAGTCAAATATTTACCATCTGGCTTTTTACAGAAACTCTTTGCTGACCTTTGATACAAAATTTGCTAACCCCTGATCAAAAAAACAAACAAACACAAAACAAAACAAAAAACTATTCACAAAGATTACCACACATTTATGCTTCCCATAAAAGGTATTACATAAAACAAATTTTGGAAAAACTCTGTAAAATATGGGATAAGGTGCAGATAACTGTAATGTTATTACGAAACCTGTGTAAATGTAGATTTCTGAAGAACAGGGGTGGCTAACAGTGTAACATATACTTACTGTTGAAAGCAATTGAGATAATGTGTATAGAAATGCTTTGAAACCTGGAAGAAGCTAAACAAATTAATTGGGTTATCATTAGCCACAAGAAGACCATTAATTAGAGGAATAACTAGTTCACAGTGGAGTAACATATAATTTAGTTGTTAAATCATAGTGTGACAGTGGCTAATTTTACCTTTCCTTACTATTAAAACATAAATTTTAGTCTGGCTGTTTTGATTTCAAGGGACTTGGAGCCAACCAAGCTAGTCCAGTGGTCTCAACCTGATTGCACATTAGAGTCATCTGGGGAGCTTTCCAACAAAATACCAGTACCCTTCCCACACCCCAGACCTATTAAATCAGGACCTTCTGATAATTTTCAACCCCCCCCCCAGATGCTTTTAATGTGTAACCAGGTTCAAGCAGTAGCAGCATTTCAATAAATCAATCAATACAACCTATATTTAGAGCAGATATGGAGGGAGGTGAAT
Source organism: Neofelis nebulosa (assembly GCF_028018385.1). NCBI lineage: Eukaryota > Metazoa > Chordata > Mammalia > Carnivora > Felidae > Neofelis > Neofelis nebulosa. The sequence continues at coordinate 47,739,687 of NC_080790.1, read as the reverse complement.
TTCATGGGAAGCTAAGAATAAGATTCATACTAGTTCAAGGATTCATGGAAACTGGAAGTAAGAAAGTTTCCACATGAGTGTATATGCACATAAATGTGACTCAGTCCCATCTCCCGTGTCAGCTTTTCAAAGTCTGCTACCAAACGTCTTCTGCAGGTTTCTGTTCATCCATACATTTTTGGTCAATGGTTTCGATTTTTCACAGGCTTCTGGCATCAATTCCTCCTGATGATGACATTTCACAGTAACATTTTTTATTTTCCCATCCCTAATTCCTTCAGTTTTCTTACTAAAAATAACCAACGAAAAATCTCAAGGAAACATAGTCTACTTGAACCTCTTCATATTTCATGGCAAATGGTAGGTCATAAACCAGAGGTTGTTAGTTACTGGGCATTGTTTTTAATTGTCTGTCTTTGGTCATGTAATAAGTGTTTCTGGCTGATAGGGAATAAATCAAAAAGTGCTAGGGTCAGCCAACAGGTGCATGAAAAGTTACTCAACATTACTCAAGATCATAATCACCAGAAAATGTAAATCGAAACCACAATGAGATACCATCACCTCAATCCTGTTAGAATGGCTACTGTCAAAAAGACAAGAAACAACAGGTTTGTGCACATGCACATGCAAACACACACACATGCACACACACACAGGAATATTATTCAGCCATAAAAAGTGGAAATTGTGCCATTTGCAATAACATGAATGGACCTTGAGGGCATTATGCTCAGTGAAATAAGTCAGAAAGGGAAAGATAAATACAAATATGATCTCACTTACATGTAGATTCTAAAATAAAACAAAAACCAAACTCACAGATGCAGAGAACACATTAGTGGTTGCCAGAGGTAGGAGTGAGGGTGGTAGAAATGGGTGAAGGGACTCAAAATTATAAACTTCCAGTTAAAAAATAAACAAGTCCTGGAATTTAATTTACAACATAGTGACTACAGTTAATAATATTGTATTTTGTATTTTAAAGTCGCTAAGAGAGTAAATCTTGAAAGTTTTTAGCACAAGACAAAAATGTAATTAAGTATGGTGATGGGTATTAACTAATCTTAGTTAAAATGGTGATAATTTTGCCAAACATACAAATATTGAATTATTATGTTATACACCTGAAACTAATGTTATAACTCAGTTGTATCTCAAGAAAAAAAGAAGTGTAAGACTAGAGTGAAGTCAGTTAATGTTAGCTGTAGCTCATGCCTACCACCATGTCTATGGTGAGTAAGCCTTCCTTAGGGGAGGGAAGATGAGAGGCGGGGCCATTTCATCATCAGTAATGACTCTTTAGTATCCTAGGTAGTTTCAGTCCTTCTCTCCCCCTTTTTTCTCTCATCTGTCTTTTCTTACTTCTTTTCTGCTTCCTTCCTTCCTCATTCTGTATTTTCTTTCCCCTACTTTTATCCCTTCTTCCTCTTCCATTTATTCTTTTGCTCTCTCTAAACAAACAACATTCTGTAACTATCTTTATATTTCTTTTTTTAAATAATTTTTTAAGTGTTTATTTAGTTTTGAGAGAGAGAGGGAGAGTGAGAGAGAGTGAGAGAGAGAGAGAGAGAGAGAGAGAAGGGGAGATGCAGAATCTGAAGCAGGCTAATAGCACATAGCCCAACACAGGGCTGGAACTCACAAAGTGCGAGATCATGACCTGAGCTGGAGTTGGACGCTTAACCAACTGAGCCACCCAAGTGCCCCATCTTTATATTTCTAATACATTTCAAGTGGAATTAAAATATTTAGTTTTCTTGAGGAAAACACACATTAATATAAGAAGAAATTTTAAATACCTAAAAATACTAGACTTAATAAAAATTAGTTGTTGTTGTTGGTTCTACACATTAGGCATATGACCCAAACTTGTTTAGATAATTATTTTAGGTAGGATTTTTATATCCATTTAATATAGGCAATATTTCATATCTAGTTCCTTTGGACTTTAAGTCATGATTTTTACTACTTGATTTTTTTCCCACTGAATGCCTATAAATATTTAGGAATGAAATTTTCTGATTCAGTTGAAATAACCATTTTTCTAAACAACTTTTTAAAATGTATTCATTACTTAGGCCAGTCAAAAAGTTGTCCTTTTGAAAACAAAAATCCTTTTCTTCTCCCACTAAAGTTTGTCAATCCTTTTTTTTTAATCTGCTAAACTTGGCAATGGTTTTCCAGATCTGTAGCTAAATTTACTCTTCTATACATAATTATTTAGCATACTTGCATCACGGGAACTAGACTATCATCCTAAAACAATGTACTACAAAATAAATATATTGTGTTTGTCTCCATTTTTTATTTCCTGACAAATGTCTTGGGATTTGGAAGACCGTTTGTCTTGTAGTAATAAACCATTAGCTTGTCACGGTGGATAATTCCTTCTGTAGAGTTGTCTAAATATTCCCAAGTCTTTTTCTTTACTTCGCTTTTTTTTTCACTTGGGTAACTTTGGCACTTAGATATTAAAATGAAATAGCGAGAAACTAAACATAATGGCTCATGTTTTGGCCTAGAATCAACACAAGCCCTGCAAGTGAGGTGCCAGTTCCTTCTCAATCATTTGGAACACATTCCATATGCCTGACCGGAATAATTTCTTTAGAATCAAGTCACTGGCAAGAGACTCAATCATTTTGTATCCTTCTCAAACGAATTACATGGGATTTCTTAAACCTGAACAACATTCTTCTTATCTATGGGCATGGTGTATACTAAGTGATTAACCCATATAGGGTAGCAGTACAGCAAGGCAATCATAACAGGGCAATACATTTTTGCCCAGTGATCTGCACCTGTCCCATTTGGGAGAAGTAAAAGATAAAGCAAAAGATATTTTGCCCATACCTTAAAGTCACTTTTATATTAAATGTATCTTTTTCTGCCTCATACAGTTTTGTTATACTCCAGATCATATCTCCCATTCTTCCAAGATCCCCAGGCTTGATATCTCCAATTGATTGTCAAACAGACATCTCAAAGAATAACACAAAATAAACCTCTTTGTTTTGTTTGTTCATTTTTGAGAGGCAGGGTAAAGTAACAGTCAAGAGCAGAGGTTGGTAAACTCTGGCCCATAGACCCAATATGGCCCTCTGTGTAGGACACTTGAGCTAAGAGTGTTTTCTACAATAAATATTTGCAATCAATTTGATGATTGGGAATATTGGAATCAGTTTCTGTGAATTACATCTTGGTTTGATCATATGACCTAAAACCAGTCATGCAATCTCTTGGTGTCTGAAATTCCTCACAGCATGCATGCTTGTGGGAAAAAAAAGCCTATGAAGACATATGCCTAAATATTAATTATGGTTTCTTTTGGAAATCTAGTGATGACTTTTTCTTTTCTTCTATTATGATTTTTTGGGGGGAGGGGCATTGTCAAAATTATCTGTGGTAAAGATGCAATTATTTTATAACAGAAAGATGCTACTGAAATTATTAGGCAGTATATGAGTTCACAGATTAAATGTCTTTGAAGAACATGGATTAACATCTTGGGAAAAGTGATTTAGGTAAACACATCTTTGGAATTTTAAAAAATAATACTTGAAGGAAATGTACCTATGTATTTTCTTTATAGCAAAGATGATCCAAATCTTTTGGAAAAATCATGCTTGAAAACATGTGATTACAGCAGGTAACTTAATACTTATTTTAAAATCATGGCAAAACAAAGAAAGCCCAACGTTAAGGAAAGGGAATATGTATATATACACCATTATAAATGCTAAATAGTTCTAGATTTCGACTTCGTAATTCAAATCTGGCTTCTGCCATTTAACAGCTCTTATCTTGGATAACTGCAATTTATCTAAGTTTCAGTTTTCTTTCCCTCATCCCCCAAATCAGGGAAAATACAGTATTTTCTCAGTAGGGGTGTTTTGAAGCCTAAGTAAGATAATTCATGGAGAGATTTTAGCACAATACCTGGCACATTAATATTATCAATGTTTAATAAATTATATAAATTTATTGTATATACATAGAATTTGTCTCTGTTTTCCAATATAAGTGCAAAATAGTAGTAAATGATGAAATTACATCATTGAGGAGCAAACAATAATTTACTAGAAAATTATAAGGAGCATGTCACATAGAGTAAAAACTATCAACTCAAGTTCTAGTTTTGCACTTCCTTGATTTACAACTTTGGAGATACCATTAGATTTCTTTTATCTTAGTTTCTTTAAATCTATAAAATGAAGGCATGTTAGGTGTTCTTCCTTTTTTTTAAAATTTATTTTTTTTAGAGAGAGAGTGTGTGTGTTGGGGGGGAGGGCAGAGGGAGAGGGAGAGACAGAGAATCTTAAGCAGGCTCTATGCTCAGCATGAAACTTGATGCAGGGCTCTATCTCATGACTGGGAGATTATGACCTGAGCCAAAATCAAGAGTCTGGTGCTTAACGACTGAGCCACACAGGTGCCCCTAGTTCTTATATCACAATGTCATAGTGAGAAGCAAATTAGATAACGCAATATCCTTTAGATTATAAATAGTAGTAGCAACTTTAATTATCATGATTATACTTGGCAAATCTGAAAAGTCAGTTCATATTGCTAATGTCAGTAATCCAAATGTTAAATCCAGGGTTTTAAGGTTGCCCTCATCTGTTCTTTAATTTACTCTAGTCTACTAGAATCTAAAAAAAAAGTGGTCTTCAAAATTAAAATAATAAACCTGCTGAGATTATGAGAGCCAACACATTAATTGCTTTTTCACTTAATGTTATGCAGAAGCTTTCAGGGTGAGATCAATTCTGCTTTAGGCTGGTCTACTGCATCAGTCTGAGGGTTTATGGCAAACATTCTAATCCCTCTAGGAAGAGAGTTCAGCATGGGGACCAGATGGGCATGATTAACCCTGCTTTGTTTATAGCACTGCTAATTCTCAGATTAATATAAAATATTATGTTCTTTTATACATCAAACTAACTCCCAAGTATGATTTCCCATTATCTACCATTCTAATGATCTACCCCACAACTCCTATCCATTAAATTCTATGAAACCATGATTCATTAATGTGAACAATCATGAATTAATTGAACTAGCTTTTTTCTCTCTTTATACACATACAGACTAGTCACTCTGCGTTATCATCATTGCCTGACGGATAAATTGAACCCAAGTTGACTTTCAAAGTCATCTACACCGTACTTAATAGTTGATAGCTTTTAATGAGTCAATTAAACAAAATATTTTATGCAGGCTCCCTGAGAATGTGTAAAGCACAAGTGACCTTATAAAGCATGGTAAATGAAAATAGCTAATGTTCCAGGATATGCCTGTAAAACATGTGTGAGGGTAACAGGAAGGCAAGAGGGGGTCCAATACATTTGTGTCATTGGTCAATTTTGGCTTAAATTACCCTTGGAGAAGACCTACTCCTTTCTTTCCTGCATAACATTCTTCCTGTTTACATTGTTGACCATACCTCCAATCTGGTAAAATTCTGTTTGCACCAGGCAGTACTTCCAAGATTTAAACAAAGTGGAAACATTAGTATTTGAGTTTAGTGTATCTTCTAAACTAGATTAATCAAAAAGCACCTGGCAAGTAGAAAAGTAGATAAGAATCTCTTCATTTAAAATACTGGAAATCTACATAACAGTTGTTATTCTCTACACAGCAGTTGTTGTTCTCTGCAGAGAAATGATAAAACTCAAGATTTGAAGAAAGGAACTAATATTTGCAACTTAATGCAGTCATTTTAGACCTAACAATAATTTTAATCAGTATTTAAACAGATTGAGTAACCTGATCTGGCAATTATTATAAGTATTACAACTCAACAAAGCACTATCTGGAAAATGACCTGGTTCTTCTGCCTACTCAATGTGTATAGTGAATATGCTGATATTTTAAAAACCACGGGTAGAGACAGGACTCAGACTGTAACTCAGTTATTCTCTTTGCTCTCTCCTTTCTCTTTGTTTTTTCTTTATCTGTCTTTCCTTCTCTCCCTAGCACAGAATAGTCTTGGATTTTTCATGATGTCTTGTTGCCTCCAATAACGTGTAGCTGGGGCAGGAGGCTTATAGATCACCAAAGCTTAATCACCCTTCAGCACTCTATCATGTTGGCACAAGATACAGCGATCCCCGACACAGATGTAACAAGGTAGAGGTGGGCCTTAATTGTCTGTGTGAATTTTAGGGCTCTGACATTCTGATAATTTTTCTTCTGTGTTTAGTTCTTCTTTGTCCTTTTTATGGTAGCATAACCTGCTGGTCATCATTGTGTTCACAATTTAAATCACAGTAAGATCTCCGAGGATTTGTTTTGCATCTGTTAAGTTCATTCTATTTAGAAGAATGTAATGGTGCCTCTTAGCCTTGTGTGTTTGCTAACTGTGGGGCCATTATGTCATATGCTTCTACATTTCTACCAAATTATATGTACAATTACTGTTCTGGGAAGGAAAAATATAAAACAAGAAAATAGTGCCTGATTTTTTTGATACTTGTTTTGTCAACAGAAGATCTGTGTATATTCTCTTCTAAATTATACTTTCTTCTGCAAAAGTCTTTAGAGGATACAACTAAACATAAAGGGCAAATGTCATTTAAGTTCAAAATCAAAGCAACCTACTTTATATCATCCTGAAGTATAATGACATTAAAAATTGTCCATTATTTTTGGTCAAAATTAAATTGAGCAGAGTTTGGAAACACTCTATTTTGAATACTGCCCATAATGTCAAATGCTTTATTTATTTGCTTGTTTGTTTGTTTGTTTTTATTTTTTTAAGTAGGCTCCATGCCCAGTGTGGAGCCCAATGCAGGGCTTGAACTCATGACCCTGAGAATAAGACCTAAGCTGGTATCAAGAGTCAGACTCGTAACCAACTGACCACCCGGATGCCCAACAAATGCTTATTATAATAAACTAAAAATTCTGAATTTATAACATGTTTAATGCTTCCTCTTTGTGTTCTCCCAAATTCAATCAACTCTATTCTACAGTTACTGGAAATCTAGCATATGTCCCTAAAATAAAGATTATTGATAGCCTGGATTATTTTTCTGCAGGAGACTGAAGTTCTTTGGGGAAATAGATTCTAAAGTAAGAGTGACAGGGAACATTAAGCTGTGTGTGTGTGTGCGTGTGTGTACGTGTGTGTGTTCATGTATGCATACATGTACATACTTACAGCATGACTTTTAAGGAACATTATAAATTGTTCCTTACTTTCTTTAAACTACTCATGAAATGTGGAAATGTAATTCAAAAGACATACACTAGGAAATATTTTCATCTTAAAATTGATTCAGCTTTGGTTAAAAAAAACGTTTGGGGAATTCTAATTTTATCTAGTAAGTACTCCAACCCTAGAAAATACTGTATAAGCTAAGAAAGTAGTTAACTAATATAATGTGTTGCAACAGTATGATTATGTATTATTTAAAATAGGCCTTCAATGGACAACCTCATAATTGTCACATTTGCTGCAGTATATAAAGTAGAAATAAAGCATTCAGGACTACAGAGGAAACTAAGAAAGGGTATCCTTTTTTTAAAGTTTATTTATTTATTTTGAGAGAGGAAGGGAGAGTGCAAATGGGGGAGAGGCAGAGAGGGAGGGAGAGAGAGAAGCCCATACAGACTGTGCTGTCAGCACAGAGCCAGACTCAGGGCTCGATCCCATTAACCATGAGATCATGACCTGAGTTGAAATTAAGAGTCAGACGCTTAACCAACTGAGCCACCAGGCACCCCCAAGAAGGGGTATCTTAATAACTTAATTTAAAAGTAGATTTCAAAGTAGATTTCAACTCTCCTTCCCTGAGAATTTCAGATAAATCATGACAGAAGAGATAGATATAAATCCTTTGAAAGGCACCTGCCAAAAATAATTTCAGAGAGCAAAGTCAGCCACATTTTTCAGGCCACTGAACTATGTACAGACTTTAGAGAATGAACCATCTTATCTTCAAACAAGGTTATGCTTGGTCACTCAAGCCAGAAGTGTATTGTTCAGCACATTTCTCCCACAAGATGAATGGCATCTTAGATTTGCTTGATGCCTTTTCTTCATAATGCTCTAAGGAGTATATGCCCATAAGATTTCTAGCACTTGGAGGACAAAATTTGTCATAGATGGAGGGAACTTTTTGAATATTATATCTGGGCTGTGCTTTCTTGGTACCTCCCCCTGCTTTTTCAGATTGGCAGATTTAACCCACTCTTGGAGAACCTAAGATATCACCTACATTCTGAAGCCATTTAAACACAAATGGTCCCAAGATATTCTATGGTCTGATAAAACTTTATAATTAATGTTGATTAATGTTATAACACCCATTGCACTGTACTGTGGTTCATTCAACACACACTGATTTAACACCTGCAATAATAATTCATAATGTTCACATTTTATTGAAAAACTTTATGTCCAGTATTACTGTGGAAGATTTTAAGCATTATTTCTTTTAATTCTCATCAAAATCCTCTCAAGTATTATTATTCCCATCACCAGGAAACTTAACTACTATTTACTGAGTACTAATTAGTCAGCAGAACTGCTTTCTACACAAATGTGCTGGAATTAGAACCACAAATTTTTTCCCATCTTTTTATTAATTCCTAGTGATAGAACCAGAAGTTACAGAGATAAGACAAAGTCCTTGCCTCCAGAGAACTCACATGATAATAATGGAGATTAATTATGAAAACTATATTTAAAAGACAGCGTACAATTGTGTATCTTGCTATTTGTTGGCCTCTTTTTTTTTTAATTGGGTTTTACAATATTCAGCATCTCATCTTTCCCATAGAGGATGCTAAATACATGTTTGTTGAATGAGTGAATAAATACTACTATATGCTACTAAATCACATTTTGTAACAACATAGTCTGACAGAATAACATCTGAAATTGTATATAATACTGGGAAAAGCCTGGGGCTTTGATTCAGGGGAAGAATACTTGGTAGCAAGAAGGGGGCAGGGCGGGAACAGGAACAAAGCATTTGGCTAAAACTCAGTGAATTCCTGGTCCAAAGCCAAGAGCCTCTGTTAATCTTATCATTTGATTCTCTTCCCATTTGATAACAGAATGGAATTTATTCCCAACTCACCTGTCAACCATTTACATGGGTGACATAAACCCTGAGCCTCATTGTATGTTAGTAAAAAGAAAAATGATGCCAGCCTTATGTATCTCATATAAGTTAAATATAAGTATAAAATATTAACCATAACTCCAGGAACATAGTTTGTGCTTAAAAAATGTTTGTTTATGTGAAATGGGATCTAATAGATCCTTCCTATACAGTCTGACAATCTCTACAAAGTAAATCCTGGGTGGTATAAAAGAAGACACAGCTTTTCAAAGCCAAAGAAAAAGGGTGTAGTGTAGCTATCTCTCTTGGATTTCACACTGCAAATAGTAACAACATGCATTAGTGAAAGGCAGAACAGCACCCTGGTTAAGAGCTCAGATGCTGAATTAAATTGCTTTTTTCAAACCCTGACTCTATCAATTACTATTTTGTAACCTTCAATATGTTACTTAAATTTTTATATGTCTCAGTTCCTCCATCTATAAAAGCAGGTTAATAGTGTAGTACTGGACCTGCCAGGTCTATTGTATTAAATGAATAAACCAAGGCAAGGGCTTAGAATAGTACTGGCCTATAGTGAACACATTAAAAACAGAAGCCTAATGGGCATCATCTTCGTGGGGACAGCCACCTGTAGCCATAGATTCATGCTCTGAAGTTCAAGTTCTCTTACTTGATTCATTTTAAAGTTCAAGCTGCAACAAGAGTCACTAAGGTACAAAGGAAGTATATTAATGGATGGGAATCAGGAGCTTAATGTGAAAGCCTGGCAGTTACCCTTTACTGGCGCATTCACTGTGAATAAAGACTAACATGAAAAAAATTGGAAGACTCTCCTTGACATGTAGGAACATGATATGCAGACAAATACACAAGTAAGTATAAAAGGAATATATGAAATATTAAAATAATATGAGACTAATTAAGATTCACAATTTATTTTAAAAAAGAATTGAAAAAGATGTGATATTAGGTTGCATCTTGGGGAATTACTAAGGGCTTACTCAAACAAGGATGATTCATAACACTGTGCATGTATATGATGTCCATTGTAAATGCATTCACAGAGTGAATGGAGGCTGAAGTCCAACCCATGGTCTGATCTAATCACAAGCCTAAGGGCCTTCCCTGAGTTCTCCTGAGGAGAGTGCCAAATTCCAAATTTACTCAAAGGCAATGTATTGGGGTGGTAGTGGGTGGACTGCTGAAATTGCTGGGTCATCTGATAACTATGTTCACCTTTTTGAGGACCTGCCAAACCATTTCCCACAGTGGCTGTCCTACTATATATTCCCACCAGTAATGCAGGAGAGCTCCAATTTCTCTGCATCTCCACACAGGCAACAGCTAAAATTTTCCATTTTTTATAATAGGCATCATAGTGAGTGTGAAGTGGTGTTTCTTTGTGGTCTTAATTTTCATTTCTCTAATAATTAATGATGTGAAAACATGCTTTTTGGCCATGTGTGTGTCTTCTTTGGGTAAATGTCTATTTGAATCCTTTGCCCATTTTTCATTTGGATTGTTTGTCTTTTTTATTATTGGATTATAAAAGTTCTTGATACAATCTGGATAGTACATGTATCAAATATGTGATTCCATTTTAATTATAATTTGTATTAATAGGACTAGAAACATGTACCATTTTGGGTGCTTTTCATCGTGCATTGCATCACAAGGCTGGAAAATAAGCAAAGTGAATGTCTGTCAGGAGGTAATCTGAATTTAACACCATTGTTTCCTAATTCTTATTAATGAGATAGGAGGAAGAAAACAATAGAGAACATATAAATCTCTCAGAAAGATTAAGAAAAAAATCCTGAAAATGAGGGGAACTTCTAAAAAATAAAAAGGAGGTAAGAAAGGATGGAAGGTGGAAAGGGCTGAGGACCTCACCATTTACTGAGTAAAGAAAGGGACACTCAATTAGAAAAAAGTACCCCTTCATGCTAAAGCCTGGCAGTAAAATAAGCCAAAATAAGAGAACAACTTCTGATTAGGATCTTTGGCACCAACAAAAAAAGACTTCAACGTAGGTGATGGGGCAGTGAGGTGAGGGGTTATGTAGTGATACAACTACTGAAGTTTTAAAGTATCTCTTAAAGATCCAATGAAATACTGTAGAAAAAAAGGTCAATGGGTTAAATGACTGTTCACTGCTGATGTGTAGAAATACAACTGATTTTTGTATCGTGATCTTATATTCCACATGTTTGATGAATCCATTATTTATTTACTTATTCATTTATCTAAAGATAAAGAGGTGTGGGAGTGTGGGGGTGGGTGGGGTGGGTGTTTCTATGTATTCTTTAGGGTTTTCTATATATAAGATTATATTATCTGCAAATAGATGGTTTTACTTCTTCCGCTGCAACTGAATCCCGTTCATTTTCTTTTCTTTCCTTAATGTCTTAAGTAGAACCTCCAGTACAAATTAGAAGTGAGGAAAGCAGACATCCTTTTCTCCTGATCTTAAGGGGAAAGCTCCAGTATGGTATGAGTCGTGTGCTTTTTGTAAATGTGTTTTATCAGGTTGTTGAGTGTTTATGAATAAAACTTGAGTAAGACAGGATGGTGGACTTTGTCAAATGGTTTTTCTGCTTTTACTGTGATGATTATATGGTTTTTTGCCCTGTAGACAATTATGGTAGTATATTACATTGATTAAATTTTAATTTATTGAGCAAACCTTGTGATTCTGGGATAAATCACATTTGATCATACTGGATGATCTTTTTATTTTGTTTTATTTTTTTAAATTTTTTTAATGCTTATTTTTGAGAGAGACAGAGACAGAACGCGAGTGGGTTAGGGGCAGAGAGAGAGAGGGAGACACAGAATCCAAAGCAGGCTGCAGGCTCTGAGCTGTCAGCACAGAGCCCGATGTGGGGCTCAAACTCACGAGCTATGAGATCGCGACTTGAGCCGAAGTTGGACGCTCAACCGACTGAGCCACCCAGGCTCCCTGATGATCTTTTTCTTTTATTTTTTTATTTTTTTAACGTTTTTATTTTTGAGAGAGAGAGAGAGAGAGTGAGGGAAGGGCAGAGAGAGAGGGAGACACAGAATCTGAAACAGGCTCCAGGCTCTGAGCTGCGAGCACAGAGCCCGACGAGGGGCTCGAACCCACAAACCGTGAGTTCATGACCTGAGCCGAAGTCAGAAGCTTAACCAACTGAGCCACCCAGGCGCCCCATAATGACCTTTTAAAAATATTACTGGATTTGGTTTGCTAGTAAATTGCTGATGACTTTTGCATCTAATGTATATTGGTGAGTGGTTTTTTGTTTATGTGTTTGTTTATGTCTTTGTCAGGTTTTGGTAATACTGGTCTCACTGAATGAGTTAAAAAGTATTCCCTCTTTTATTTTTTGGAAGAGTTGAGAAGTATCGGTGTTAATTCTTTTTCATGTATTTGGTAGAATTCACTGGTGAAACCATCTGGCTCTGGGCTTTTTATTATGGAAAGTCTGATATCAAACTCAGTCTCTTCATTTGTTATAAATCTATTCAGATTTATTACTTCATGGGAGTGGTTTTTTGGCAGTTTGTATGTTTGTATCTTTTGGTAGTTTGTACATTTCACTAGGATGCCTTAATTGTTGATGTTTAGGTAGTCACAGTATTCCTTATAATCCTTTTTATTTCTCTAAGGTTGTAATTATATCCTCTCTTCCCTGACTGATTTTCAGAATTTGAGTCTTCTTTGTCTCTCTTTTTTCTTTTTTTCCTGGTTAATATAGCTAAAGATCTGTGAATTTGGTTGATCTTTTCATAGAACCAACTATTAGTTTTGTGGATTTCGCTATCATTTTCCTCTTATCATTTCTTTTTCTTCTTCTTCTTTTTTTTTTTTTCTCCAATGTGTATTAGGTCTTTCCTACTATTTACTTTGAGTTTTGCTTACTACCCTTTCTCTAATTGTTAAGGTGCAAACATAGGTTATTGATTTGAGATCTTTCTTCTTTTTTAATGTAGGGATTTACAGCTGTACATTTCCTTCTAACAATGCTTTTGCTACGTAACTTTTGTATGTTATTTTTTTCATTTTAGCTAATTTCAAAGTATTTTCTTTTTAAGTTTTTTTTAGTGTTTTATTTATTCTTGACAGAGAGAGCAGAGCATGATCAGGGGAGGAGCAGAGTGAGAGAGGGACACAAAATCTAAAGCAGGCTCCAGACTCTGAGCTGTCAGCACAGAGTCCTATGCAGGGCTCGAACTCACAAGCTGTGAGATCATGACCTGAGCTGAAGCCAGATGCTCAACTGACTGAGCCACCCAGGTGCCCCAATATCAAAGTATTTTCTAGATTTACTTGCAATTTCTTCTTTGGTTATTTGTTAATCAGTAGTTTGTGTTTAATTTTCAGATACTTGTGAGTTTTCCAAATTTCTTTATGTTATTCATTCCTAATTTCATTACGTTATGGTGCCAGAGCATACTTTGTATGGTTTCAATCTTTTAAAATTTATTGAGACTCGTACCATATTGTCTATCCTGAAATGTCCATGTCCGTTCAAGAAGAATATATATTTTGCTGTTATAGGATGAAGTATTCTATAAGTGTGTTTTAAGTCTAGTTGGTTTATAGTATTTGTCAAGTTTTCTATTTTCTTGTTGATCTTCTACCTAGATAGTCTCTTAATTGTTGACAGTGGTATAGTAAAGACTCCAACTATAATTAATTGTTTATTTCTCACATCAGTCTGTTTGCTTCAGACGTTTTGAGGGGTGGCTAGGTGAACATGTTTTTACAGCTGTTATATCTTTTTGCTCTAACAGGGTTTGTTGTTGTTGCTGCTTGTTGAAGTTGTTGCTTAGTGACTTTTCTGCACTAATTCTGCAAAATCTTTTTTTTTTTTTTTTTTTTTTTTGGTCAGAAGTGGCCATTATTGTTTCTGAGTCGGTTAGTTGTTGGGTAATAAATAGAGATTTTCTTCTTTTTAATTTTTTTTAACGATTTCAGGAATAGAATTTAGTGATCCATCACTTACATATAATACTCAGTGCTTGTCCCAGCAAGTGTCCTACTTAATGCCCGTTGCTCATTTAGCCCATCTTCCCACCCAACACCCACTCCCTGCCCCACCCAGCAACCCTTACTTTGTTCTCTGTATTTAAGAGTGAGAGAGATTTTCTTCAATACCTACAACCAATAAACTTCCCAGTCTTTGCCAGTCAATGGTCTCTATGTGCTTATTGGGGTTTCCATCTAATCATCACCTAGGGGCGCCTGGGTGGCTCAGTAGTTGAGCATGTGACTCTTGATTTCAGCTCATGTCATGATCTCATGGTTCCTGAGATCAAGCTCCGTGTTGTACTCTGCACTGACAACACGGAGCCTGGTTGGAATTCTCCTTCTCCCTCTCTCTCTGCCCCTCCCTGGTGCTCACTCTCTCTCTCTCAAAATAAATAAATAAACTTAATTAAAAAAAATTATCCAGCAAGTTCACAGCTCTGGTTCAGCTTTTACTTCCTGGTTGTCCAGACCCTCATACTTAGTGGGCAGTGAGAGCTTAGGGCCTTCTTAAGTCTTCCCTGAGCATGTTCATGGTCCTATACATATGGGTGATTTCTGGATTTCCAGGAATATGTAGTAGTTTTTCAAAGCTTTCTTTCTTATTCTCTGCTTTGTCCCAACTATACAGCAGGCAGTTGCAAAGTTTAAAACAATTGTAAATGTTTTTGGACACACCCCTTGGGAAATGCTTTTAGTCTTGGCAAGCTGGAATGAGGGCATATAACGACTATCTTTTTGAGTAGAGACTCCTAGATAACCACCAGACAGATCAGTCAACAACAATTCCTACGGAATGAGGCTTTGGAAGACCTCATGTTCTTTTCTGCTCCCTCCAGTTCCTGGAACACATGCTGTTTTATTTTTGTCATGACTACTGCTGAGCTTGAGAACAGGGAATGGGACCAGGGCATGAAAAAACACCACAAAACTCACTGTAATTACTAACAATCTGCCACTTTTTCTTGAATAAATGCTCCATGAGTTGTTGCAAACCTTTGTTTAATTTCAAGAGTCTTAAAAACATTGCTTTGAAAAAACAAAACAAAACAAAACGAAAACACTGCTTTGAATAATTTTTGCATTGAGTTTTTGAGTTGATTTTACAAAAGGACAAATTTTCAGAGGTCCTGATGCTGCCATTTTCACTGATGTCACTCTAAATAGAATATTTTAAGATAAAATGAAAATGACCAAACTATATATTAAAAGTATTCAACCTTTCTATTATAAAAAAAAAAAAGAAAATTAAAATAACACTTAATTTATCACAAAGATTTTGGTTTTTATTTACTTATTCTACTGTTTTTTTACTACTTAAAAATATATACAACTACATCTTTAAAAACATTAGTAAAAAATAAATTTTTTAAAGAACAATTTTAATATGCAATGTTTATATTCCTTCAGAATCTAGTGGCTTTAATCCTATCCAGACCCTAGGGATTACTTTCTGTGCATGACTAATATTTCATTCTCCCTTTTTACTCTAGAGGTCACATTTACCATAGGAATAGTGTACATAGGAAAATACAGGAGCATAAAGAATACTTCACAAAAAGTCTTGAGGAGATCTATACCTTCAGGACCAAATACAAACCATCAAAATCTTACCAAATGATATAAAAATGACATGAACAATCCCACTGTGAACTTTAGAATCTACATAATAATTGCATAACCTGAGCTTTGATTTTCTCGTGATCAGAATGCTCCAACAATAAAAAATCTCTCCAACCTAAAGATATCTTTGTATATTGCAATGGTTTTCTAGAAATGCTTATTAAATTTTTATCCATGTTATTTTACTATAATTCAATGAAACTTGAAAATTAATTATATACAAATTTCTAGTATATAAAATATTCATTTAAGTATTATTCCCAATCCTAAATAGTAAATGTAATGGAGTTTACTGTATTTCTCCTGAACTCCCCAGAAGACAAGGAATATGACAAATACGGAATCGGGTATTACTATGGCTCTTATAGTGGCAAGAAACAAGAAGCAGAGATTTATTCCTACAACATGAATTAAGCCTGAATAGGACTTTGTTCAAAATCTCAAGTTCCAACCATATAAAAATTATAGGCAGGTAAAATAAATCCAAAAGTAGTTGTTTATGATATTTATAACCCTTTACTGAAGATTTTTTTCCCATTCATGAGAGAACATGCTATAGACTTTCACAAATAGCAGAGTTCAAGAATACCATACAATGTTTGTTGCTGATAAAGAAAAACCTTCAAACAGGTTCTAATATCTAACTTTTCTAATAGAAAGTAGAAGAAGCTGGTGTCTATGCTTTGTGTAGGCATCTCTTATACTATATCCTAGGTAGCACTGGGCTGGTTGGTGGTTCAGAGTATGAGAACTGACAAGCATTTGGAATTTCAAACTGGTAGGACTTTGTCATTTTAGTTCATATCACTGAACTCTGCAATTGCTTTTTATACTCTCCCTAACCCCTCAAAAATAGTCACTTCCTTTGGCCTTCTCTGGAAAACTCAGAGTTGTAAAATGTTATTAAAGATCCAAATCTTTCTATTCCATGCCATCAATTAAAAAACATCAAATTAGGAACTAATGGCTCCTATCAACATCATAACAACAGAAAAATTAAATCAACTAATTACAATACAAACTATACTTAAAATTATAGGTTAGTCTTTTCCAAATGAGGGGTCTTTAGCTGAAAACCCAGATGACTCATGTTTCCATAGTTATACACAATTATTCAGCAAGTTTTCATCATAATTGTGTCATTATTTCCCTGAAAACAACGGATGGCCTAAACATATTTATATATTTGATTTCAAAATAGATGAATTCAAAGATTTGGGACATATTATTTTTAAGATTCAAAAATCCCATATGGCTTACCAAAGACTGCTTTACCAACCTTTTCCAAAATCTCTAAAGTTTATACGATTTTCTCAATTATCCAGTTACTAGTGTTTGTCAGGTCATAGAAGATTTCGGAATGTGATGGTTTGTTAGTACAGAATCAATCGCTATTGGTCTGCACTAAAGATTCTAGAGGAGGGCAAAAAAAAAAAAAAAAAAGGATCACAAATTTTCGGGTTTAAATTTCATTATGTATCCATTTTTTAATAATGAATAAATTCATCATAAATATAGAACTTAAATATAAATTTAATATGTATTTATTTCTGGATAGTTTATAATACAGAAAATCATAACGAAACAGGAATATTATCCTTAAGCAGAGCATACAGGTCCCTGCTTCCTGAAGTGTGGTGCTTAGAATAACAGCCTCAGTGTCTCCTGGGAAATTGTTGGACATGCGTATCAGTCTACATCCCGGACTAGCGAAATCACAATTTGTTTTTAAACAAGGTCCCCAGGTGATTCATGTGCACATTATGGTTTGCAAAACATTGACATAGAACCAACCACTAGTGAAATTTTGGCAGGTATCTCAATGGTTTTCCCAACAAATATATTACAGTATACATATTCATATAATTTTTGATACTATGTTGTAAATATGTTCTTGTGCCATGAATACTTTATTGATATTATT
The DNA here is from genome assembly GCF_028018385.1 of Neofelis nebulosa. Classification (NCBI taxonomy): domain Eukaryota; kingdom Metazoa; phylum Chordata; class Mammalia; order Carnivora; family Felidae; genus Neofelis; species Neofelis nebulosa. The sequence goes on along the minus strand of NC_080790.1, from coordinate 47,722,043 downwards.
TTCTAATTTTATTATTAAATATTACATAATTATTGTTAAAAATATTTAGCATAATAAGCCATAAGTTGAAAGCTACCCAACTCTTCTCACCTAGTGTAAAAGTTTGGTGCATAGTCTTCTAATCATATAAACATTAACACATTATTATATATTATACATAAAATATATAATTATATAGAATGTAAAGTCTTGTAACATATTCGTTTTGATGGCACTTTCCTTGAATTATGTACTTCATTTCTATGTTATATTATTCTATGTTCATTCCATGGACATGTTTCCAATATTATGATCTGCAGTCATTAGCATTTCTTAATATTCCTTAAGATTGAATCCTAGTGTATGAATATCAGTCTTTTCATACCAAAAAATGAACCATTATAAATTTTTAATTTTGATTTCCTTTCTCATTGATCCTCAAATGCATTGTAAAAGGAGGGTATGAAGGAATCAACGTGTATTATCGTGGAAAATACACTGATTCTAGATTCATGTTATCAAGGAGAACTCTGATTTTTTTATATACCACTTGTCTCTTTCTGCCTATATTTGTATATATTTTTTTCTTTTTACAATAATTAAAAAATAGCCATGGCTAAATATGTGACCTTCAGCAAAGATTTTTTTCTAGGAATCTGATGAACCATTTTTGTTTGTTTATTCTCGTTTTTTTTTTTTTTTTCAGCTGAGAGCATTTTATTCAATATAGATGACTTTATCTTTGACATTTATGAGAATTATATTCTTAACTAGCTCCACATTATTTTTCTTATGAATAACTTGCCATGTACATATTAGTACTTCTCTTCTTTATTCTGAAAGCCTTTACAAACCTTTGCCCTTCATACCAATCATTCAATATTGTGTCTATTTTATCTTTCATTATCTTAAGTGCAATTTTAAATGGTCTTTTTCTTTTGATTTTAAATGTTCTAATGCATATTTTAGTTTCCCCAAATTCTTATTAATCTCCTTTAATTTATCCTGTTGTCTTATCATGTCAACATTTATATCATATTCAAACATAGGTGATCCATTTGTAACAAACCTTCCTTTAACATTGTTGGTGTATGATTTGCTTTTGTTCATAAGATCTGTGTCCTTGGGCCTAGTTCAAATTTGCAGTTGGAAAGTGTATTTTTGTCCATAGTCCTTTGACTACTTCTTGCTGTTGAAATTGACTTTATCATGTGGGAATTAGCAGTAATGAAATGGCATGCTCTCTTTCCCTACTTCTTGGAATTATAGAAACTCAAGGCTAAATATTCTTCATTCCTGAATTTTTAATTTCTGCTTTTAAATGTAGAGTACTTTATTTCTGGTGATTGAATTTCCAAGATTGCACTTTTCTGAATTTGTCCTACTCAATTGATATCTATCTATGTATCTACTTACCTGCATATCCATCCATCCATCCATCTATCCATCCATTCATCCATATGGATGGATGCAGTTTATAGCTCTGGATTATATCATAAACTGGAAGTGGAAAGAGAAGTCCTGATTTGGAACAGAGGGAAGAAGGGCTATCTTAAAAATTAGCCCTAAACATTATAATGACAGCACATCAATTGGTATAGATATGGACTTTCTAAACTAAGAGGTAGAAAAGCTGAAAATAGATTTTCCTAGAATTCGTAGTTGGCATTACAAAGGTGAGCTGGCATTTGAATTAATCAAATAAGTTCCATCAAGTTAGGTTCAAAGTAAAACCAAATACACCAGCAGAAGTTTGACTGAAGTATGACTTTTTTCAGAACCTAATGAGATTTTGCTGTTTTCTACGTTTTAGTAAGTATTTCAGTGAAAGTGTGGGTAACAGCTTACCCAGACTGCTCACCAGTTGTCAGTTTAAAACAGAAATTATTGCTGGGTCATGGAAGCCAGATCAGCATTGTTGCATCAAAATTAAAGATTTATTTTATTATATAGTATTACTTTTAGTGATGCTTTTCTACAGAGTGGATTAAGTGAGTTGCCCCTGCCAATACATGGTAAATCTGAAGTTGAAACAGACTAACATAAAGTATAGATAGTATATCCTTCCAAAACTTTACTAAACTGAGATTTGAAAGAACAATGTTGGAAAGAAAAGTTAGGCTTAATCATAAATAAGCTAGATTCTCTGTCTGTTTATTAGTCTTGATAAGGAGATCAGCAATTAAATTGTTTTAAATTTCTTCAAAGTAAATACAGCCTTGGGCTTATATTTAGTTTTTGTTTCACAAAAATTGGTGACATGTTTCACAGTGAGTAGGAGGATAGGGCGAAGGTGGCAGTAACACCAAATACTACTTAAGATACTTTTATAAACTTGTCATAAAAATAAGTTGTTGTGTATTATTTTCTCACAATGCAAACAGGATTCAAATGTGATAATAAAAGTCACAATTTAAAACTAATTTTCAACTTTGTTTTAAATGGAGTGGGATGAGAAGTTAAGGCGGTTTCTCATAGGGTCATTCTAAAGTCTGATTCAGATTACTTTCTAAGAATGGTTCCCATGTATTTTAGAACTCTTTTTTCCTAGCACTATGTAGATGAGTGAGGCTTCTGACATTTACATAAAGCAAAAAGGCATTTTCATTCTCTCAGAGCCATTCCTCAAAGAGAAAGATGCTGCAGCTAGGGGAAACATTAATTAAAAGCACATCTAACATAAATGGCTTGTCACTGACATACAATACTTACCAGAACTCACACTGTCCTTGGAAGATAGAAAAATTCCTTCAGTGTTTGGGGTTTAATATGAGAAGTTAACTAGTCTAATTTGTAGTGATACGTATTATGCACAGGCTGCAATGTATTTGTATATTTTAAATACTTTAAAGGATATTTCACTAAATGAATCCCTAATGGAATGTAATTTAATTCACAAGTTGAAAAATGGGATAACAGTTTCAGCCCCCATCACTCTCCTAATGCTTGAAGTATAGTTGGAGAATAAAACAAGCAGTGCATAAAGAACAGATATTATAGTAACAACTGTCATGATAATAAGAAGGATACACTGTAGTGTTTCTTGCTTATTTATAACAAATGAGCATGAACATCTTTTTGTTTCTTGGGGGAATAGTATTAATTCTTTTTGCTACATTGAAATGAAGCATGGGTAATGCCATTGAATGTGTGTCTAAATGACCTTAAATGTTACATTAGTAGAAATGATAGGATGAAAGTCACACAAATGAACGCAATGTTTATATTGTCCATATTTGCCAGATTTAAGTTGTATGATTTTGAGATAACTCTCTCATTGTCTAAATTATCTATGAATAGCCACTTTATTTGTAAAAAGGAGGCTTCAAGAAGATAGACTGTTTTCTTATTGTGTGACAGATTCCACAGTGGCTTTAAACCATATGCTGTATGGACACACACACACACACACACACACACACATATAAAATAACTATAAATATAATAACTATATATATAATAACTATAATCAACCTGAACATATGAGATGAGGAAACTTGGCCAGTACTAGCTTATTTCCAGTTTGGGAACATGATGAGTGTTACTACATCCTAAAAGATATCACAGATGAGAAAGATCAGAGATGTATTTTAGTTCTTCCAAGAACCATGGAATCAGGTCAAAAACTTTGGAAAATTCTGGTATGAGATTAAACATAGATATTAGACATTTCTAATTCAAGAACCGTCTGTAGGCTAGAGTAGAAAACCTTCACTACATAAGATGCTTCTGACCTGGGTGTCCCAACACAGCCCATGATTTTGGAGCTTACTGAGATCACTCCAGTGAAGAAGTTCCAGAAGGACTCCCAGTAGCAAAAACATGGCTTTTGAGAGATTATGAAGACTGGGGGTGATGAGTGATCAGCTTAATAAAAATTCCAGCATATGTTTTGGGGGAATAAAAAGCAAGTTTCTCAGTCTGTATATGTGTAGATTGTACTCAGTAGCCTCTAAAAACTGTACATTGACAAAGATTGAAAGACCTTGAATTTTGATTAATGAGAAAGTTACACGGAGCACATTCATAGCACTTAATATATGTCAAATAATTAATCTTCATAGCCCTCTGTAACAAAGGAAGCTCTGAATTTTTAAGTGAAGACAGAGAGACACAAATAAATAAAATGATTTGCTTCCTTCCATTCTCATCAGGAGGCTTTCTAATCCATTTTTTTCCTACACTTTATAGTTCATGATCTCCAAATTTCTTTTTTGAAATAGTTGAGCTAATCTTTTGAGTCTCTAACAGCAAGATTTTCTTTGTAATTTTACATGTTTACCTTTTGTTATAAGGCTATGAGTAACACTGGGATTAACTTTTTTTGTTGTTGCCATATACCCAAGAACCATCTGAGATTTCTTTAAGAATTCTGTCACCTTATATCTCTAAAACTGCTACAAACTAATCCAACAGGAATTGGCAATGTTGAATTAGTTCTAAATGACAGCTTCTTTTGTTATTTTCTTTTCATATCCAAGGTTCTTTGAAAACAAGAATAAGGAAAAAAGACTTTTCTTATTAAAGAATATATATATGCTTTTTATAGTATATGTTTTATATATATTTATATATAGTATAGTATACTATAGCATATAGTATATGCTTTATATAGTATATGTTATATATAATATACTTTGTATATATTCTTATACATTTCGTGAAAATAAAGGAAACTTCATTTAAAATGGAGTCAGGAAGGCCTGAGCTCTCATATGCTACCACTAACAGTAAGAAGCATACCTCACATTCCCCAACAGGAAAAAGCTTTCTTTACATACCCCAGACAGAGGGGAGAATTTCTCCTTGCCTCATAACAGCCTAGCCAGCTGCCACTGCCCTAAAATCAGTATCAACAGCCCCTCTCAGCTTCCTCTTTCTCCTATAAAAGCAAGTCCCTCTCCTCTGTTCTCTAGTTTGCCAGTCAATTGCAACTCATTTGCTATTGCAGAAAAAGTTCATTTTGCCACTCAGATAGCTGGCTCTTTTCTTAAGGTCAGCAATATTCATATCGTCTATCTATCTATCTCTACATCATCGATACCTATATCTCCTTTTGCAATGCTCTGTGGTCCTGCAAATGTCAAATGACAGAGGAATTAGTAACAAAGCAGAATAATATAACAATGTTGCCTGAGCTGGCCTTGTTCGTCATTTATAATAAACTATATATTTTTCTAATCAATATTTTATTAACTTAGCAAGTCAGAAAGTCTTTTGTATGGATGAGCTGTCATGAAATACGGTAAAACAATAGCCATTAATTTAGAGAGCTACTTATCTTTAGAGACTTTGCAAAAAATCTGATTATCTGATACCCATATAGTACAGTGGCAAAGCTTGTACAACAAGCAAAAAGGCTAGGAAACCATGTACAGACTTCTGTTAAAGTTGCCTCCAAATCGAGACATTTTGAACTGTTTTATTCACGACTGACACACAAAAAGCTGTATTTATTTAATGTAGACAACTTGTGTTTGGAGATAAGTGTATACCTGTGAAATCAATATCACCATCAATACCATTAATGTATCCATTACCTCTAAAAATCCCACCCTGTTTCTTTTTCTTTTGTGATAAAAGTACTTAGTATAAGATTTACACTCTCAGTGTAATAAAAAATTACACTGCAATTTTTTAAACATATAATATACTATTGTTTATTATAGGCCTTATGTTATACAGAGTTCCAAAACATTTATTTTACCTGAGTAAAACTTCACACCTTTGACCAACACCTCCTCATTTCCCCCTCACCCAAACGCCTAACAAACACCTTTCTCTGTCTCTCTATGCTTGACTATTTTAGATTCCACATAGAAATGAGACCATGCAGTATTTGTCTTGCTGTGTCTGGCCTATTTCACTTAGCATAATGTCCTCCAGGTCCATCCATGTTATTGTAGATAGCAGAACTTGTTTTTAAAGTTGAATAATACTCCAGTGTATGGCTAAAATGCATTTCCCTTATCCATTCATCTGTTGATGGACAGTTAAATTCCTTTCCTATCTTGACTGTTGTAAATAATGCTGAGATTAAAATGGGGGGGGGGGAGGATAGATATCTCTTTGAGATTCAGATTTTGATTCCTTTGGATATATACCCAGAGAGGAGTTGCTGGTTCAAACGGTAATTCTCTCTTTAATTTTTTGAAGAAACTTTATGTTGTTTTTCATGGTGGCTGCTCTATTTTATATTCCAACCAACATCCTCACCAATACTTGTTGTTCAGGGAAATGCTTTAAAATATGTTATAAATATAGAGAAACACATTGACAAAAGGAAAACTGTCTTTTCTGTCAGTAATGGATTTGACCTTTACAAATATCAAACATTTCAACTTTTTTTATGGAGTTAAAGGTAGGGACTGCAATCTTAAATGCCATGACTGTCTTGCACAGGGACTGGCAAACTATGGCCGGCAGCCTCAATAGGGCTCAATGCCTGTTTTGGTAAATATAGTTTTATTGGAACACAACTTTGCTTATTGATTTACATATTGTCTGTGGCTGCTTTCGCCATACAACTGCAGAATTGAGTAGTTACGGCAGAGATTCTCTGACCTGCAAGTTTAAAATACATCAGATGGTCATTTTTACAGAAAAAGGAATTCTCACTCCTGGTCCTGCTGCCCCAGAAAGCTTGATAATTATCAACTCAAAGTTAGTAAAGTGCTATTTACAGCATACTAGAGTAATGATAGTGTTGATTTCCATTCTTTTACGTTCTTCTTTCTACCTTTCTGTATGTTTCAAATTTTTTGAAATATTTATATATAATTCCTACATAGGAAACACATTTAAGTTTAATTTTATCTTTAACATGCATTTTACATACAGATATATTTTCAAATGCACTTTAAAAATATTATATCTTTTTGCTCTGTCAGCAACTTTTCTCAAAAGGGTTAATTACTCACTTCTATTCTTTAATTTCCATTCTCTCTGAACTCATTCCCATTAGCATTTCACCCACACGATGACTCTAAAATTACTCTCATCAAGGTCCTCAATGACCCTACATTGCTACATTCAATATTCACCTCTCCCTTCTTATTTTACTTGACCTATTAGCAGCACTTGAAAGGGTTGATCAGTCTATTCTACTGGAAGGGAGATCTGCAGCTGACTTCCATAATTCAATCCTCTCTTTTTTCCCCAACGGAACTGGTTACTTGCTTTCAGTCTCTTTTGCCCACTCCCTCTTTTCCCCAACCTCCTCTTAGTGGTGTTTCCCTAGGGCTCAGTCCTGATCACTTTCTCAGCCTACACTCACACCCTTGCACATATTCCAGCTCTGGCTTTAAGTCCCTTGCATGTGATGAAGAATATAAAATGTATATCCTCAGGTCATTCTGGAACACCAGAAGCAAGTCTCCTGCTATCTTGACTGCTCTACTTGGAAATCTAACAGACATCGCAAGTTTGACCTTCGCAAAACTGAACTCTGACCACTGCTCTACTCTAAGTTGAATTAACCAGCATCCATTCCATCTCAGTTAATGGAAATTGTTTCCAGTGGTTGGAGCCCAAACTATCCTCGACTGCTCCCATTCTCTCACAGCCCATTTTATCTAATCATGTTAGCCCCACCTTCAATTTATGTCCAGATCTAAAGCCTCACACCTTTTACCACCAACACAGCTAACACCAGGGTCTGAGTCATCATCATTTCTTATCTGCAAGGTAATTACAATGCCTATAAGGCCTCTGTGATTAGTTCCCTGTTAACATTCCTCTACTATTACTTTATTCCTGTTTCATTCTATAAAATTGCCTCCTTAAAGTTCTACAACTAAATGGAGCATTCTCCAGCCTCAGGCCTTTTGTGTTTACCATTCTCTGCCCACAAATGGTCTCATTGTGTTAAGTACTCTTTTAACAGAAATTTCTCTCCCTGCTCATATAAAAGATCTTCTTTATCCTGCTCTATATTTTTTCTTTTATTCATTACATTTGTTATCTTCTGCCTCAGTCTATAATTTACTTTCTGATTATTTTTATTTTTTATTATCTGTCTTTCCTATAGATGAGAAGTCACCAGAAGACAGTAATCTTTGTTTTTCACCCTGATGCATTACCAGCACTTAATACAGCAATATGCCCAAATGTATAAGAAATTAACACACATATGTGTGCACATAGAGACAAACATATTTACCTGCCGTTCATATTAGAATTTAGATATTCATCATTTTCAATATTTCACTGTAAAGAAGTGACTTTCTTCCAATAAATGCCAGGTACATTCTGAAGTTTGAGATTCTATATATTTTTTTGAAATCTTACATTTCAGTAGCAACTTATCAGTTTGGAAATGCATTCTGGATAGGTTTTCAAAAATATTCTAGACCTAATTTTCTGATAATACTGCACTCTGAAAACCTTCAACTTTCTTGCCATGGGCAACTGCTGAGTCAACTAAGTATCCTCCTGGACTAATCAGATATACTCATCCCTGGAAGCAATACTTGAATAGTGACAGCTTCATAATCCATTAGAAAATTTACAAAGATACATTTAGTCAGCTTTTTGGGTTCTGTTTTCAAATAATCAAATAAATGAAAATTATTATCCAAATTCCATCCTAATGGGATTACTATTGTTTTACAATCCATAATACTCCCTGAAAGATTTAAGGTCCACAACCTTAAATCTTAGTTATACCTATGTTTTACCTTTCTTTTATATTTTTATTTTATTGTTAATTTACTCCTTCCTATCTTTCAGAAGAGAAGTAGATCCTAGAAGAATACCTCTTCTCTTATAGGCATTTTCTCATCAACTTTCCTGCCCTAAATTCCACTTACCTTCAAGCTTCCTATAAATTTTATTCCTGTAAAATTCCAGGAATATTGGTGTGCCCTTTTTGACTTTGGTGCCAAGGTGCATCTCATTCTTGTTTTTCCCAGTTACTTGTGTTAATTTGCTTGTTTTTTACTATAATTTTATTTATCAACCACTTATAATATGACTAATAGTAGACTACATGCTTAGAGGGATCCAGATCACAAAGTCAGAGACCTTACTATTAACCTTTATTTCCTTCTTTTTATGAGTTTTGTCATAGAAACAGTTATTAGTTTGAAATACATTTAAGAACTCAATGTTTATAGTGAAGTTTTACAGTTTCTACTGTTGAAGACAACTTGACAACTTTCCTTAAAGACAATTTTACTTTAGACATCTATCTATTCAAAAGGGCTTCTTTCATACATGGTATATAGGTTAGTGCAGAAAATTGCTATTCGTGTATTAAATTGAGGGCTGGTAAAGATAAACCAGTTGTGAACATATACACATGCACATATTTGTATTTCTTACCTTATATAAAAAAATCAATATAAAGTGGAAAAATATAAAATTACACTAGTTTTTGGTTCTGACATTAGTATCAGAGAAAAATATCTTTCTACTTTGAACATGTTTGCCCTTTTCGTACAAGAACTTCATTACTCCTGACAATATGTTGCACATTTGCCCTTTCACAAATACTATATATACAATACAAGCAGTATTTCATCATTTAAAATTTTTTTTTATATATTCTACTGTTTTAGAAGACCAGCTTATTATACATCTTACATTTGAGGTAATTTGAAGAAGGGAAAACTAACTCAGTGATGTGTTGATACTGTGAAGGTTATTATTTTATTAATTTATAACTTTTTATAAGTATGCCAAAACACCCATCTGACTGATATAAAAATGCTATATTTGTGCATATGTTTTTTAGCAAATATGTCATTTGTTCATTATTTTCTCTATGAGCAGATTGGAAAATTCCAAGACCTTTAATTTTCCACAAAATGAAAGTAAGCATGGTGGAAATTTCAGATTGCACAACATGTAGTAGGGATGTGATAACGGTTCGGCTCCCGCGATGCCCAGTTAGTCACCCTAGGGAGCCAAGGATTTCATCAAGCTGAGGGTGTGGAGCCGTCTACCTGTTAGAGTCTAGAGAAGTACTTGTGCTTTCTTGAGATGCCCACTTCTAAGTAGCTCTGAAGGGTTTGTCCACACAGGCCCCCAAATGACCGAAGATGTGCCACAGAACTGAGTCAAAAGTTGTAGCCAGTGGAAAACCTACCACACATTTCACCAACCATTTATTTCAATAGTGAAAGCCAGTAAAACAACCCCAAATAAGATGAAATCAGCCACACAGCATGGGAAGCTAGTTCTGGAAAACATTAGGTAGTCAAGCTCTGTAAATTCCTATTCTTTCCACCTCTTAATGAATACGTAGTACAGAACAGTGACTGTAATGCTTACTCTGGTGCTGAGTGTTGAATTCACTTCATTTTCTTTCATAGTAATAGTAATGTCCCAATTTTTATCTGGACATAGGGATTTTCTTTTCTTTTCTTTTCTTTTTTTTATGTTTATTTATTATTGAGAGACAGAGAGAGAGACAGAGCATGAGCAGGGGAGAGGCAGAGAGAAGAGGAGACACGGAATCCAAAGCAGGCTCCAGGCTACGAGCTGTCAGCACAGAGCCTGACGCGGGGCTCGAACTCACAAACTGAGAGACCATGACCTGAGCCAAAGTCGGAAGCTCAATCGACTGAGCCACCCAGGTGCCCCTCTTTTTTTTTTAATTTTTAAATTTTTCTTATTTTTTTGGTAAGTAAAGAGTGTGACTAATCCCTCATCAGTGATATATAAACAGAAGATTATGGAGAGGATTTCCAATGAACAACGTTGGAAACAATGAACAACATTACTGATAAAACAATTACTTTGTCTTTTGCCAATCTCCAACTAGTTTTACATTCTGATGCCTGTAATTTTGTAAGCAGCAAGAATTAGGGGTCCCCAGAAAGACAGACAAAACATAGTTTTCATGACACAAGAGAAGTCATTTTAGGCCCCCAGCTATTTTCTGTTATCTATGATCTACCTGCCCAAACACACTTCTTGCAGAAATTCCTAAGAGGTGTCAGAATTACAAAGAAATGCAAAACCCTCAGTAGTTAAAAATTTTAAGGGAACAAAGGGAATGCAAAAGCCAGCAGTCTTACCAAGCCAGGAAATAGCTTAACCATATCAGAGACAATAAATCAGTGGTTAAAATCTCCCAGTGCTGTTTCAAAAGTATGCCAGACCCTGCATTTCTTACCTGAGATAGGAGCCCAAGACCCCATCCAGTTTATACTGGCCATGGGAGCCTGTCCAAAGCCACTTACCCTACTCATTTACCTCTGCTTTATTAAAATGTTAAAGTCTCTGCCCTAGGAGGAACACAGGCTTTATTAACATAACGTAGGATGTATGTATAGCCATATTTTCTAAGTTCACCTGAGAAACTTTATGTCACCTTTACATGTGGTGATAAAGCTCCCCTTTCTGAATATTCATCCTAAACCCTAAATAAAAAGAACCCACTCACCCCTGCTTGCGGAATCATGGCTTTAGAAGTTATTCCCTGTGGGGCACCTGGGTGACTCAGTCACTTAAGGGTCCAACTCTTGGTTTCGGTTTCGGTTCAGGTTATGATCTCAAGGATTCATGAGTTCAAGCCCTGCATCAGGCTTGGTGTTGACAGCATGGAGCCTGCTTGGGATTCCTTCTCTCTCTCTCTCTCTCTCTCTCTCTCTCTCTCTCTCTCTCTCTCTTCCCCATTCTCTCTCTCTGCCTCTCCCCACTCATGCTGTCTCTGTATCTCTCAAAGATAAATAAATAAAGTTAAAAAAATAAAAGAGGTCATTCCCTGCGATCTCCTTATGTGCTACAAATAAAGTTTCTTTGGTGTGACAACTCCACCTGGTGTAGTTTCTATCTGCAACTAACTCATGTTAATTTGGTTATAAGATAGATCCTAATGGCTAGATGACTAGTAACCATCTTGAACCCTGAAGACACAGAGGACTGAAGGGTGGAGAGCTGAAATGACCGCAGGTCCTTAGGACTTTGTGAACAGAATTTCCATTGCAGCCTCCAGAATTTTATATGAGAAACAAGTGCCTCTCTTGTTTAACAATGTTTAGTTGGATTCTAATAGCAGACCTAATTCTAACTATCACATTTTCTATTTGCAAATTTACTGTAATATTATTTATGGGAGAATTACTCTGTTTATTTTATTTTATTTTTTTTTTAAGAGAGATTATCCAGGCAGGGCTAATCTAATCGTATGAGCCTTTTATTTATTTATTTATTTATTTTTAATTTTTTTTTCCAACGTTTTTTATTTATTTTTGGGACAGAGAGAGACAGAGCATGAACGGGGGAGGGGCAGAGAGAGAGGGAGACACAGAATCGGAAACAGGCTCCAGGCTCCGAGCCATCAGCCCAGAGCCTGACGCGGGGCTCGAACTCACGGACCGCGAGATCGTGACCTGGCTGAAGTCGGACGCTTAACCGACTGCGCCACCCAGGCGCCCCTACTCTGTTTATTTTTTAACTTCATGGGTGTTTCATCAATGAAGTGTCTACATCATCAATCTTGTATCCAGAAGTGGAGTTAAAAGTATAGGCTCTGGAGTTTGACTAACTTTGATTCGTCATTTACTAGATGTGTATTTAACTTCTCCAAGCCTCACAGATGGTTTAATCACAAATAGTTATGATGATAGTACCTACCTCATACTGTCATGAAAAATAATTTTGATACTAAATATAAAGGCTTATTTCAGTTGGGAATACATAATAAGTGTCCCAAATTTATACTACAGATACATATGTATACATAAAATTGAAGTTTTATATATTTTTTGGATTATGAGCTATAGGATAAGCACAGGACCATTAATGTAGGCTGGAGTTTAATGCTTAATAATGGTGGTGATAATCTTATACAAACACATTTGCACACATATACACAATAAATTTTAAATTCCAAAATATTGTAAAAGTCAATGCTGTTTTCTTTTCCATGAGGAAAATTTTACAATGCTTGTAATATAGCAATGGATGTCTATATATAACCAAAATTGAGCTGATTCTAGTAATATAATTTCAAAAGCAAACTTTTCTCTTTATTGAGGAAGAAATATTTTTTTTTTTTTTAATTTTTTTTTTTCAACGTTTTTTATTTATTTTTGGGACAGAGAGAGACAGAGCATGAACGGGGGAGGGGCAGAGAGAGAGGGAGACACAGAATCTGAAACAGGCTCCAGGCTCCGAGCCATCAGCCCAGAGCCTGACGCGGGGCTCGAACTCACGGACCGTGAGATCGTGACCTGGCTGAAGTCGGACGCTTAACCGACTGCGCCACCCAGGCGCCCCGAGGAAGAAATATTTTTATGTGTTAGATGAGCTAGATTTGAGAATTTTAGATATACCTAAGCTTAAGAAGAAATATTTCATGGGACTATTTTTAACATCACATTTTACTATTTTAATATATATTTATATAGCATTAATAAATCACAAAGTTTTTTAAGCAAACCATAAAAATACTTTCATAGCTTTTTATTTTTGGACATTTCTTTACCAACAAGTATGATACACTAACAATGGCTTAAGAACCATTGTTTGAAAAGTTGAAAGAAAAAGCATCCTCACCCTCAACATGTGTTTTCTTTTTTTTTTTTTTTTTTCTGTTTTAAGAATATTGGTTGGAAATTTTTGGAGGCTTTTGAGTCTGTCCTGATTCGGTAAAAGATAGATTAACTTAAACTAAAAACTATTAAAGAGTTATATAATTTCGTATTCTCTTTGAAACACCAAATTATATATTAAAGAATAGTAGTCTGTCTTTGTATTCTAGGGAAAAACTAATTGCCAATGTGCCATTTGTTCATTTTCAGCAAATACTATATGGAACACAATTTTCTGCCTGACACAATTCCTTTAATTTTTACCAAGAAAAATGTGTTCGGCTAAAGAGAACAATCAAATCATTTTCTATTTCAAATTGATATCATATTCTCTTTGTCTGTTTACAGCACTTTGTACATCATATAATGATTTTCTGCTTGTTTAAATATGGTTTCTTATCACAAACTGATTAGCCAATGTAAAATACATGAGGCTAAAGTGGTTTCTAAATGTTCTCAGTACCTAAATCTTTTAAATATTTCCAGTATGCATAAATATTCCTATCTTCCCAAAACTTATATGGATAACAAAAAGCCAAAATGAACAAACTCTTTTATGCTATTGTTATTGCACTATATGTGAACCAATTTTTGAAAAGGGAGGAAAGCACATGATTAAATTCAAGTTTAAAAAAACAATCCTGTGAAAGACTGTCTTGCTCTTACTGATTAAGTAATTCAGAATTGCATTGAAGATGGGCCGTAAATGGAATAATAATCATAGAAAGTATTTAGAGCGCATTTTAATGTGCCAGGCACTATTGTAGACACTTTTCATATGCTCATTCATTTAATCAGTGCAATCATCCAAAGAAGTGGACCCTGTTACCTGTGGTCCATTTTACAGATGAGAAGGATATCAAGGAGAATGGCAACTGGTCCAAAGTCTAACATTAGAAAAGAGCTGGAACCAGATGTCAAGCTCAGGCTGTAAACCAAAATTTATGATTTCACCAACACACTTTATTATCTCTTAAATACTGCATTTCTTCTCATTTTTAAAGCATTTTTTTCACATTTGGTTTTAAGAAGTTAAGATTAGAGGTCATACATAAAAATTTCAAAAAAAACACTTGGTGCAAGGCTATTAAATGCTAGCATAGTAAATTAACACCACGCTTCAATGTCAGAGGACAGACTTTTGCTTCTAGCAGCAATGTTATCTAAACAGAAGAAGCAAGTGACAAAGCACACCTGGACATTCTGAGTAAAAGATACAAATATAACTTTCTAAACATTGTAGCTGACTGAGCTCACAATAGAGTAATGTAAATTACCCCAGGCCCAAAAGAAGAGGGCTTTAGAAACGAGAATGGTAAATTAATCCTAAAATTGAAGCAACCAGTGTATAGTTGCTGATCTTGTTAAGCGAAAAAGGTTCTTTGCTGGCAGTTTGGGTTTTAATAATGGCTCTGTAGACAAGAAACAAGACCTTACTGCTAAACAGTATCAAGGAGGTGGGTGCACACACCTACACACACACACACACAAACACACACACACACACACACACACACACACACTCACACAGCTTAAGTAGATCTCCCTAAAGCCTACCTCCCAAGTGAATTGGTAGGCTAGAAACTTTGTTTCTGTTGGCAAAGGCAAAGCTACAAGATAATTTGCCTATTTTGGCCTAGGACCTGGTGGGAGAAAAACCTCTCCCATAAAAATTCACAATCATAGCCCACTCTCAGGAGTCAGGAATTTGACTTCTCAATTTCCACATGGTCCACTGGAAAAAAAAGCCAGTTAATAACTTCACTTAAAACTTTCCCCAGTTGATAGTAACCTAGGCCTGGCGGAATTTAGCCCAAATACTCTCCCGAGGTACAGACCCTGAACCAACCATCACAGAAGTTAGACTCACAGATTAAATAAACCTTGAGAAAGTTGAGCTCACTGTTTAAAATAACCAGATCCATGAAGACACAAGCCACAGTGAGTGAGAACCACCAAGGACATGAAGCATAGGGTAACGAAAATAGAAACAATTGATGGAGAATATACAATGAGTATGTTCAAAGATAGAACTGAGGACAATAGAAAGGCACATAGTATTATCAAAAGAGAGATTAGGCAGCTATAAAAACAAATTTACAAGACAAAAAATATAATCCCTTAATTAAAAAAAAAAAAAAACCAATAGATGTGCTAAATTAAACCAGGAAAGAGAATAAACTGATAGGCATATATGTGGCAAATAAATAATACAAGTTTGACAGCATGTAAATATATGTCTTTGCACAGGTCCTCCTTGTCCTTAGACAAAATATCATATGCTAACACCTGACTGGGGAGTACAGGCCCAGCGAAGTATAAGTGAATGGAAAAGGGAAGCTAAGCAGAGAAAACAAATGTGCTCAGCATGTTGCTGAGCTAGTCACAACTGCATGATGAATTGAAAGATAGGTCTTACCTAAACCAGGAGGAAAAAGAGATGAGCATTGGTCTGGACCACTGGATTTTTTTTAGGTATTTGCCAAGGTTTACTACCTAGCAGGTGAACCCCACACAGTTCACACAGGTATGAACATAAAGGAATCTTATAGTGTCTTATGCCTAAAAAGCTACTGAAAGCTCTGAGGTGAAGGCAAGAGGCATATGGCACCGGCATGAAGCCAGGGCTAATTGGTACTGTGGGCTGGATTATTTAGTGACAAAAAGGCCGAGGTGCAGTAGCTCCCAAAGATCTCTCCGCCGACAGTGATGGTGGCTCACAGTGACCTAGCTTTAAGACAGAGAAGCAGCACAAACCATCTATAGAACCCTTGAACCAGTCAGTGAGGCAAAGCACATACTGAATCCAGCTGCCTGCAAATAGTTTCTTGCCTGGCACTATGCATAAATATGCCATGTTAGAGGACAAGGGAAGTCTAACATTCATCTACTTGGTGTCTCTCGGGGATATAACATAGAGAATGGAGGAGAGGTAATAGTAAAGAAGATAAGGACTGAATATTTTTAGAATTGAGGAATGATGTCAAAGTAGAGAATCAGAAGATTTCTCAACAGCAATAATAGACTGGGGCGGTTATGGAACAATGCCTTCAAAATGTTGAACAAAAGATTCCCAGTTTAGAATTCAAATGTGTTCATCTATCATAGAGTTATAAGGGAAAAAATGGCATATTCAAGCAAAGAAAGTTTACCACTAAAATATTTTCATTAAAGGAGTTCTAAAAGGAATAAGACAAAAAAAATCATAAGAAAAGATTGAGATGTGAGAGAACAGTGAGCAAAGAAATTGATTAACACATGAGTAAGTATAAGCCAAAACGGAGTATATAAAATAATAAAAATGTCTATAATAAGAGTAAGGAGGAAAAGACAAAATGAATGCTATGTAAAATGGAATAGTGGTAAAAGCTAAAAGACTATCTATTTTCCGAATTGCCTTTAGAGTAGCGTAAATAGATATCAGTACTGTCAAATCAAGTATGAATGTTTGCATGTCACCATAAACACTAAAATAGATTTTTATAATTTCCATTATTGGGGAATATTGAATAAATTAATAATCAATCCTAGAGGAGGAAGAATTGTGCAATATAGAATTAAAATTTAGAAAAGCAGAGTAAACAGAAAGCCCATATTAGGTGACAGAAATAGTTACATCAGTTACCAGCTTAAGGTAATTAAACTAAACTCTGCAATTAAATATGGTGACTTTAAAGCTTCATTTAAAATATAAATGCTAATAAATAAAAAGCTAGTAGGGCTACAGTAATATCAAGAATGGAAAGGAAAGTAATGAATGGAAAAGAAAGTAATGAAAATAGAAAAATTAATGAAGTAGGAAAAAAAGACACAACTCAGAGGATTAATAAAGACAAGATATTGTTTTGAAAAGATCAAAAAATTATTAAACCTTCAAGCTCTGGATAGAGTATTCCTGATCCAAAAAAATAAATAAATAAATAAAAACAAACAAAAAACAAAAAAAGCAAATAAAAATGTTAAAGAGTAAAAAGTATCAAAGTTACAAACATAATAGAAATTTAAAAATTGGGAAATATAATAAACTACATTGTGACAATAAGAGTGAAGACTCACTTTTACATAAAAGTAAACCTCTATTACACAAAATAAAATACTTTCACATAAAAAAGAAAAATTATTTTTTTCCCTAAAAAAATACATGGAAATCCCAAATAGATCTACACTTGAGCCTAGATATAGAATTTGATTCTAAAATGTATGTGGAAGTAAGGACCACAATTAAGTTAAATTTCAAGAAAAACAACTTGGAAGAACTTACCCTACCAAATGGCAATGTGGTGATCATACATGTGGAATTGATAGAGGGATAGACAATCCAAAGGAAGTTTGAGAATTCAGGAAAAAAGGTACATATTTATAGGAACTTAATATGTAACATAGATGATAATGAAGGTCACTTGGGACAAAATGGACTATTCAAGTATAATGCCTAGGAAAGGGTATTCCCATGGGAAACAATAAAATTAGATATCTATCTCCTATTATACACAAACATTTATAGCTGTAGTTTAAAGACATAGATGTAAAAATTCAAGACTTAAAACGGGTAGAAGCAAATACAAGACTATATGAATAAGACCTCTTGGTAAGGAAACATTATTTAACAAGACAAAGAATATAAACCACAAAGTAAAGTATTGATAAAATTGGTCATTTTTAAGTTATAAACTTGTGTGATGCAAATGATTCTACTCTAAAGTGAAAATACAATTCGTTTACTACAAATACAGAATGTATCACACATATTACCCACAAAAAGTTAGTTTCTAGACGATGTCAAGACTATTTACAAATCAATAAAATAAAGGCAAATGCATGGGAAAAGAAGTGGCAATTCACAAAGAAGAAACTGGAAAAGCCAATAAAAAAAGGAAAACTTATTAAAGCCCACTAATAAAGAAGTTAATAGTAAGACCATGATGAGATACCATTCACACCCACCAGGCTTACAATAATGTAAAAATCTGGTAAATTGAAATGATGGTAAGTAGGGGTGGTGGTAATTTAAATTCAAAGCGTTTTAGAGAGCAATTTGGAATTATCTAGTAAATAATGTCAACTCCTGGGTATAATCTAGGGAAACTGTCGTATAAGAAGACATTGACAAGAATATTCATAGTAGCAGTGTTATTTCTCACAGCAGAATAATTATGCACAAAATACCATCCCTCTACAGGTAGGGAGAATGAAAAAATAAACTGTGATACTTTCATGACGGACTATTGCAAACATTAGACATATACATGTCAAAATGAGCGAATCTCACAAATATATTGTTACGCCAAAAATTTGCAGACTAATGCATATATTCTGATTTCATTTGTATGCATATTAAAACTTGTCAATCAATATTATACATGGTTTAAATACATATACACATCTTTAAATATCCATATATCTATACATCTACGTCTGTCTATTTATCTATCTAGCTATCTATCTAGTTACTAGGAAAGAGAATGGGATGCAATTGGGATAAAACCCAGGAGACTCCAATAGGTTTTATAACGTTTTATTTTATTAAGTGTATACTGGTCACATGAATGTCGTTTCTGTGCGTTTTGTGTGCTGTAAATAATTTATAATGCATGTTAGATAACAGAACAATCAGACGCACACATGCAAACGTCTGCTTCAGTCAAGAAGTTGGACAAACAGGACTTGGTATTGACTACCTAATTAACTGAAACCTGTGGAGACTTGGTACTAATATTCAAAGCACTTGAATATAATGAACTTTATTTAAATCTAACATTCATATGAACATAATTTTAACTAAATAAAATAATAAGATATTTTCACTGTCACTTATGTGTCTTTTATGAATGTTAGAATGCAAAAATGTACACACATAACTTCCTGGAGATTATAACATGGGTATTTTATAAATAACATAAATGTTTTATAAATAGATGAATAATCCTTTCTAACAAATTATTCTTTTCTTTCCTTAAGGTACTCATAGATTTTTTTTCTCATCCTTTGGTGTCCTCTTGGTCCTTTGACTAACATGCAATGAATTTTCTGTCATTTCTGCATCATTTACACATTAACTTCCTTGTCAGCCTCATCACACTCTTTTGACACATTTGCATTAATAATGTTGCCTGTGAGAGGAGAGGGAGTATCCATCACTTTTTCAAGAATTTATGCTAACTTGGGTTAAGAATTTATTTTATACCATTAAACAGTTCATCAGTCACAATACCTTGACATGCTCTTCTAAAAACTAAACTTCATGGTCCCAATTGGAATATATCCCAATTCCCAATCATTAACACTGTAAAATTTCACATGATGAGTAGGAATTGCACAGAACCAGCATGAAGTGTTCTTGTGGCACAAGGATTGCTGCTGAATCATACCTTTAGCTTTGAGACTAGTTTAATACAGGAAATAACAGGGATAGAAGACCAAGTTAAACCTCACCACAAGAAACAATCAGCCAAATCCAGAATGTGGGACATTCTACAGGACACATATCCTGGCTTCTCTAACAATAAATATAAAAAAATAAAAGGCAGAGTTTCTTAAAATTTTTGAGATGTAATATTCAAATGAAATGGGTACCTATGTTAAGTTTTGTTTTAAATGAATAATATGCTAAGGGTGCCTGGGTAGCTCAGTCAGTCAAGCATCGAACTCTTGATTTAGAGTCAGGTCATGATCTCACAGTTGGTGAGATCGAGCCCTGCTTTGGGTTCTGCACTGGCAACACTGAGCCTGCGTGGGATTCTTTCTCTCACTCTCTTTCTGTGTGCTTGTGTGTGCGTTCTCTCTCTCTCTCAAAATAAACAAATAAACTTAAAAAAATAAAATAAAATGTTGGGAAAAAAATCCTTGAAGCAATCAGGAAAAAGGAAATATGGAGTAAATATTAAATGATACAGAGATATTTTTATTTATTTTGTGAAATGAATAATGGCATAGTAGTTATTAAAAGTATTGATATCACCAGGAGGTAATACTAAAGTACATGCAAATGTGTGAATTGCTTTAAGCCCTTACTAAATTAGTTCTGATTCTTTCAGTTAATCCTATCATCCAGAAATTTTATTATTTCATTGCAAGTTTAAAATATTATTTTGGATTCCCTTAGGATACAGCATAGTGCTATATGCCTAGAAGACATTGAAAAATATTTGAATGAATAAGTATGGGAACCAATTCTGACTATTGGTAAATAAAAGATTTGTTTGTTAAACAAGAGACATGTATATAATAAATATTTAGTAATAATATATATATAATATATGCAAGATAGAATATATATTATATATAAGATATATAAGATATAATATATTGTAAAATCTTTTTATGACCTTTGCTAAAAATATACATACTCATATATATGCTAATATAAGTATGTATGTGTGTATTCATGTATATGAATATCTGCATATATAAAACTTTAAGATCCCAGGAATCATGAGATTCTCAGTACCAGAAATCCTCATTACATGAAACTTAATTTTATCTAAAGGCATATTTTGCACACAAAATGTAGCAGTTAGGCAAGTATCATCAAAACTGAGTAATGTTAGCCTAACTGTAAAGTTTTTAGATTTTTTTTATTTTTTTTATTTTTATTATTTTTTTTTTTAATTTTTTTTTCAACGTTTTTTATTTATTTTTGGGACAGAGAGAGACAGAGCATGAACGGGGGAGGGGCAGAGAGAGGGAGACACAGAATCGGAAACAGGCTCCAGGCTCCGAGCCATCAGCCCAGAGCCTGATGCGGGGCTCGAACTCATGGACTGCGAGATCATGACCTGGCTGAAGTCGGACGCTTAACCGACTGCGCCACCCAGGCGCCCCAAGTTTTTAGATTTTTAAATATATTCTGATAAGCAATATTTCTAAATATGACATATGTGCTATGCTCCACAGGCAAAAATCATAGCCTACTAAAACCTTAAGATAAAGATAGCTAAATATGGTTTGTGCTGGTAATTTACTATCGTTTGGAAGTCCGGAGCCCATCTTTATTTTAGAATCTACTTTTTCATGTGATTCTTCAAACTACATTTCTCACATCCCCTTAGTCTGCACTCTGCTAGAAAATGCTAATGGCAGGCATTAAGTGGAGACTGCAGCATAAGCAAAGAGACTTCCTTCCGGCTTTCCACCTACTTTGTTGTTCCAGCAGCAGACAACAAGAGGCTCAAGCCTGCAGTTTGTTTTTGCACTCACATTCCAGGTCTGCCGTGTCTTCTTAGCAAACTAGAGTACCAGGCACAATGTAGGCTCCCTGTCCACTGGTCATGCACTTCCTGTGGGTCCAAGTACCAGTCCCTGCTCTTTCCTCAGAAGCCTGAGCACCTGTTAAGCTTTGCTCCCTCTTACCCACCCCCACGCCCCAACATCAAAGCACAGTATTAATGGATCTCCATCTTGCTGCCTCTGGGTTTAGTTAATTCCATCCATTTTTTTTACCAGCCCTGGAGGAGATTGTGGCTTTCCGCAGTTGGAAATTTCTAGGTTACTTTGGACTTCTTTTTCTGCTCTTTAAAAATTCCAGTATCAGGGTAAACACATACACTTTATTTGAAACATTTAATATGTTTTCCTAACTGGACCCAAATGAAACCCATTCTAAGATGGGGGTCTTAGCACATATTTAAATTTTCCATTTATTCAGATTATTTTTCAAATGATCAAAGGAATGCAATAGTGACACAGGGTGAGTGACAAATCCTGTATGCTCCAAATCAAGGAAATTTTCTGTAAGATTTTGAGTGCCCAAAAAAGACTGAAGGAAGGGCTAAAAGCACTATGAACTTCTGGAGTTCTTGGGCTGACTCAGGAGACTCTGAATGCGAAGGAAATGCTTTCCAGTGTAATTCCTGTAATATCACATAACAGAGGTCAACAAACTGTGTGGCTGGTGTGACAAATGTATCTGCTGTCTGCCTTTGTAAATAAAGTTGCATTGAAACATAGTTGCACTTACTCATTTATGTATCCTCAGTAGCTACTTTTGCACTACAGAGGTTGAGGTGAATGACCTCTATGAATGACCTTATGGCATGAAAACCTAAAATATTTGCTCTTTAGCCCTTTACAGAAAAAGTTTGCAAATACGGCCAACTCCAGGTCCAAGGGTAAATATGGTATCATTTGTATTAAACAAAGTTTAACCCCAGCATTAATTCCAAATATTAGACCAGGTATAAGAATTCACACAGATAAGATGTTACATTGTTTCATTAACTATGGGCTTCATTTAAGGCCCAGGGGCAGCAGGCTGAACATCAAAGGTAGAAGCACTGCCAAAAGTACCTTCAAAGAGAAAAGTCATGATATTTGGAGAAGGAAGGTATCACTAAAGTAAATAAATAAATAAATAAATAAATAAATAAGTAAATAAATAAATAAATAAAAATAAATCATAAAACAGAAAATAAAAGAAACATTTTAGCCTCCAGAGATACCACAGATATGAGGGAGTGCACAGACAATTGAAGATTTAAATTGGCAAATTGAAACTAAACTTTTTCCATCTTGCCTGTCATAAAAGATTTAAACAACTCAATGCAACCTCCAAGAGAATTCCCAGTCATGTGAAAAGTAGCCATCCATCTGTAAGAATAAAAAAATATTAGTTCACTGGGCATACGAATAGACTTAGCAGTTGAAAAAAGGGGACCAGTCTTTGAACTCTATACTACTAATACTTTTAGAAATGGATCTACAATGTAAAAGGCTAAAACTATACGGTGTTCTCAACTGGCATTCTCAGTGTAATTCAGGAGGCCATTATATACAGTACAACAGAATACACAGTTATGGAAAGGCAATACTCAGTGAGGGAAAATAGATTTAGAGGGAAAGATTGTACTGCATAAAAATCTAGTGGAGGCAGTAAGAGCAGATCACAAATTTCAGGAAACACAATCAATCAACCAATCAATCAATCAATCAATCAATCAAAGGCATTCTCCTAGAATTTGGATAGAAAAAATTCAAAGACGAGAAAGAGGAAGGATAAATCAAAGAGGTCTCTGGCTTTAATTGAACCTAAAATTCCAGGCTCAAACATTCATCTGCTTGTTTGACCATATTCTACTTGAATATTTAATAGTCATCAAATTTAACAAGATCAAAACAAGACTCTTTATTTATATTGTTCTCACAACTTCTCCTCTTATAATCTTCCTCCTCTTAGTTCATATCACCATCCTAAAATTGCTCAAGGCCCAAATCTAGAAGGTATTGATTGCTGTCTTCCCTGCAATCCCACAAGGAATCCATCAGCCCATTCTGCCTAAATGTATCCGTAAATTATAACCACCTTCTGTGCAGTCCCTCCACCTCTGCCTTGCTTGTCCAGGTCAGCAGTGTCTCTCACATGAACTGATAGAAAAGTCTCTTTTCAGAGCTCCCTGTTTCCACTCTGGACAGCCACTAATCCATTCTCCATAGGGCAATTAGTGGTGTTTTAAAAGTGTAAATCAGATAATGACACTTTCCCCCCAGAATCCTCAAATTGCTTCTCTTTATAAGAGTAAACCAGGCACAGGGATGCCTGTGTGTCTCAGTTGGTTAAGTTTCCAACTTTGGCTCAAGTCATGATCTCTGTGTTCGTAGGTTTGAGCCCCACGTTGGGCTCTGTGCTGACAGCTCAGAGCCTGGAGCCTGCTTCAGATTCTGTGTCTCCCTCTCCCTCTGCCCCTCCCCTGTTCATGCTGTCTCTGTCTCTGTCCCTGTCTCTCTCTCTCTCTCTCTCTCTCACACTCAAAAATAAATAAACATTAAAAAAAAAAAGAATAAACCATAGGAATCTAAAGACAATGATGGAATAGGCTTTAATTTCCATAGGTACCCCCTTAAAAACAGATGGGACAACTAGGAGAGCAGAACTTCAAAACCACATATATATCTGCAACAAAACTAAATGATAACACATTCCCACAAACCTCAAAATATGATCAGGTGGTAAGAAACCACTAAGAGCCAGAGATGAGGGTTTATCAGCATTTGTGCAGAAGGGAGCATGGGATCAAGCAAACGTGACAAGAGAAGAACCTCCAAACAGTCAAGAACTTCTCACTGAAAAAGTTGGTGAGGCCAATTTGATGACAGTAGCTAAAATGGAGATGGGTTTCATCCACTCTAATCCAGAAGAGAGTGCCACAGCCCCAGTGTGAAGGTCTCCACTGGCCATTGTTCCCTTCGAAGAATCAGAATATCAAATAAAGAATATAAACCAATATGTATAAAATTGCTAAAGATAAGAAAGAAGACTCAAAATATGAGAGCACCAAAAAGGCCAGGGAATTTGAGAAATCAAATAATCAAATAATAGAACTTTATGAGTTGAAAAATACAAATTTTAAGTATTTTAAAAAACTAAAGGCAGAATTAGTAAATGACAAGACAGATGTGAAGAGATGACCCACAGTGCAGCACAAAATGGTAAAGATAAAAATTTATATATATTTAAAGATAAAAAAATATACATAAATATGTATATGTGTATATATATATATATATATATATATATATATATGGAAAAATAAATATATATCTAACAGCAATTTAAGAAATAAGGGACAGAGGATGTGAGGGAGAGATAAATGCAAAATGGCATGGCTTCACAGTTTTCATAACTGAAAAAAAAGATATAAATAATTAGATACAGACATCATGAGAAGACCTATATGGGATAAGGAAAGTGAGCTCCACATCTAATCATATGGGAGTCAATCTCCAGAACATGAAAACAATGACTTACATGGATCAGTGAGAAACAACTAAGTACCAATAAAGAAAAGACAACTGGATTGACTCTTTAAAATACTGAGAGAAAACAGCTTCAACTTAGAACTTCTATGCGGGGCACCTGGGTGGCTCGGTCATTTGGGCTTCAGGCTCTTGATTTCAGCTCAAGCCAAGATCTCACAGTTCCTGAGATTGGGCCCTACTTGGACTCTCCCTCTCTTTTTGCCCCTCCCCCAAATGCACATATCCATGTGCATGCACGCACCCATACATACCCTCTCTCCCAAAATAAGTGAATAAACTTAAAAACAAAAACCAATTCATACTCAGCTAAACTATCATGTAAAAACCAATAAACAACCAAATAAATAAAAATCCTCAGACAGTTCAAAATCAAAATCTAGTGACAAGAGTTTTGCTGAAGTATCTTCTATAACATATTATATACATGGATAATAAAATTGAATCCAGTAAGCATTGTTAATGAAAGTTTAAACTGATACAAACATAAATTGCTATTATACATTTTTAGAGATTGTTCATGATCTTTGTGCCAGGAATCCCTTACCTATAAGTTTTATCCTAATAATTTTGCTATGGATATTTGCAAAGATTTTCCCACAAGAACATTTCAAAATTTTTCATTATATTGAAATCAGAAACATTTTTCACCCTGAACAAAAAGAGACTTGTGAAATATATCATGAAATATTGAAATACTATGCTATCATTAATCATACTTTTATTTAAAAAAATCTGTCTAAAAGCATAATAGGTAACTTAGGTATATTACTTTTGAAAGCAGCCTATACTCTTGTACAGTTTGTTGACATATTACTAGAGACATACTCTCCAAAATATTTAAATTAGTTATCTCTGGTAATGGAATTTTGAGTCCTTTCAAATTGCTTTTCTTGGGTCTGACAATATTTTAAAATTATTTCTACACTAAACTTTTCCTTTTATACTCAGAAAAAATATTAATAAAAATAAATACTATCTATGGGTCTGAATGCATCTTCAGTGTTTGAAAGTTTGAAGACATAGAATTTGAACAAGGCATGGAGAAGCATGAAATATCTACTCCGACTAGCTTGTGAGTGGAAGGAAGGAGTTTTTCTACAGTAACTCACTACTTCTAGTCTCATGTGTTTAATGTAGAAAATGTCTGAGGCAGGAGAAGAAATAATGGAGGTAAAAAGTACTCATGGGAATACAAGGCTGGTTTCTAAGGCAACCAGGTACATTCTAACTAATCTCAAAATATGATCACTTTTCTAGGGGTGTGTAATGTAAGCATACAAAAACTGACTTTTAGTAAATGTGTTTGGTGATTGCTTCTGTTTATTTCTATTTGTTTAAGTTCTCCTGGCAAATAAAACATGTAACTGGCTGTTTTCTTGAATGACCAAGAAGGAAATTAAACTACCAGTTTCCACTGAGATTATAAACGGATTATAAAGTGGAAAAATACGTTGTATCATATTACCACATTTATTTTAAAGGACTCTACATATTAACACAACTCTAGGCATGGACATCATAGGGAAAAGTCATTCTTAAAAGAGCATTTTCCCTTTTACATGCCCCATATAGTTAATAAATCTGCAACAGTTTTTCAGTGTTATGTAAAACATTTTACCGATATTTAAGTGCAGTGTTCAAGAATCACTGATGAAGGGTTTAAACAGATGGAGATTCATTTATATACAAATGGTGCGTAACAAGCTTTTTTTGAGGTTAATGTCTACTGGGCTGAGAGGAAGAAGGGATGGATGTGGGGACTCTGAAATTATCCCATTAATCCTACTAAAACACATCATGAGAAAGCAAACCACAGATCCTAAGTAGATCATAGTGAGATTCAGCAACAATATGATTTATTAGGCAGAATGGAAGATGTCACTTAATTATTTTAAAATGTAATATAACGCAGTCAATCTACAACACTGACTTTATTCTCTACTATCTCTAACAACAGAAATGTGAGAATAAATTCAAATTCAATACTAAAGCAGTCCATGTAAAGAAACATAAAGAAAAAAGAAACTAAATGCTACTAAGTATGTGATTATTGCATATATATTATTTCTGCAGTTCAGGTAAGGACAATCACAAAAACTTGAAAGTTATTTTTAGTAAATGAATATTTCAAATTTAGCGTAATTATCTACTTACTTTCTAGCCATGAGGAAAATAGTCAACTATGCTTCATTTCCTTTTATCCATATGTAGCATAGCATATCATGCTAACTCTTTTTTAGAGTATCAGAAGAATTTCAATGACTGATAATATAGTCCTCCAAAGCCTGACAAAATTCAGCATTCTATTTGTCATATAGTAAAGACTCTCATTTTTTTTTATTTCATACAAAATATAAGGAGTGTCTTTCTGCCCCCATATACTAAGCCTCCCTTTCTGTTTTCAAAAGTAACCAAAGTTTTTATACATCACATCGTTCACCCATTTCAAGTAAAAAGTATAAAATTCAATGATGTTTTAGTAACTTCACCAAGTCATGTCACCATCACTATAAATCACTTTTAGAAGATTTCATCCCCAATGTAAACATCTACCGTCTATATACACCCGTGCACACCTGCCCCAGGCCACCACTTTCTCCATAGATTTCCCTTTCCTGGAGGCTGCATATGTAATCAATAATATATGGTCTGTTATTTATGGCTTTTTTCAGAGTATATTGTTTTCAAGGTTTATCCATGTTTAAAATTTTTTTTTAGATATTTACTTATTTATTTTTGAGAGAGAGAGCAGCCAGGGCAGGGGAAGAGAGAAAGAATCCCAAGCAGGATCCATTCTGTCAGCACACTTTCCTAAGGTGACATCCTCCCCCCTCCCCCACCCACCCCACTCCTTTTTTTTTAACCATAAATCTCTTGCTCCATATGGGGATGACAAACAGATGAGAAGTAACTTCTTCTTTATATTAGCAATGTCCAAATAAATAAATAACGTTGTAAATTAAAATGTCATTACACAGTTAAGTTGGGGCAAAAATAAAATCAGCTGATCCAATTTTAAAAAGTTTTAATCCTACCGGGAATTCACAGAGTATGCACACACATAGCATGCACACACACAGACACACACACACACACACACACACACACACACACAAATTCATATTTTTGTGCATATTTTTAAAAATCTAATAAGTGGTTTATTTTATTCAAACATGCTAAAGCTTAGGCCTATTCTAGGTGCTGGAACTTATTTCTGCACTAAGAATTCAAGAGTTCATTAGCTCCACATGTCTGTGTGCTCTTTAAAAAGATGTGATTGCAGCACCATAGAACTTATGCTCCATCTGCAAAACTTCACCATTGTACTCAGAGAATTTATTGTTGTCAAAACATAGCATTTATTTCACAACAAAATTACTTTTCCCATGTTCATTGTATTTAGAAATTCATATTATAACAAAAAATAATTGCGTTGTCTTCAGAAAATGTTCCTCCTTATCGCAGTAACCTCATTTATGTAAGACCAGAACTTTGATCAAATGCTATCACTGCCAGAAATTGGTAAATTTTGTGGCAATACCGCCACTGGGAGCAAATGCCATTTCATGTCACTTTGTTTAAAAAAAAAACTGATAGTCTTAAAAATAAAGTGATAGTCTTATTTCCAAATATTATTAAATTATAGGCTGGTTTAGGAACATTGAATGCTAATATTGATGTAATATCTGGAAAAAAATGACAATCTCAAACCCAGAGGAGTATCTACTTTCCTCATGAAGGAAAATTATTTACTCATTAGGAACATGAGTATGGCCGGTAAGTCACTGACTAACTCCATTTTTATTATTTTGCTGTGGTTTATGGGTTGGCAGAGACACATAATTTCTTTTAATCCTACTTGTTCATTATTAATGCTCAAAATCTATCAGTGATGGATACAGCATGCAGCAATGCTGGACATCATTACACATATTTATTTCTGAGACACTTTAGCTTTCAATAAAGTATAATTCTGGAATCTAGTAAAATTGAATCAGGTGAGGTGAATGTTCATCCCTGAAGGCAATGGCCATGTTCCTAGACAGCAGTGGTTGTGGTAAGGCTTAGTGGTTAAGAACATGCATTATGAAGCCATCCTACTTGACTTATTTATGTAAATAAATTTTTTTACTGTTTATTTATTTTTGAGAGAGAGACACACACAGAGTATGAGCAGGGGAGGAGTATAGAGAGAGACACCCACTGAATCCAAGTCAGGCTCCAGGCTCTGAGCTGTCAGCACATATCCTGATATGGGGCTTGAACTCACAAACTGTGAGATCATGACCTGAGCCAAAGTTGGACACTTAACCAGTTGAACCACCCAGGTGCCCCCTGACTTGTTATTTATTAAACATGTGAGAGCTAGTGACAAGTCACTCAAATTTTTAAACATCCATTTTCCCACCTCTCAAGTGTGGATAATAATGCCATAGAGATTCCTTGAAGACAAATCCCCAAAGACTACATGGATCATGTAAGTTTTGTTCTGATCAGAACTTTGAGGAGAGTTCCTTTTTTTTTTTTTTTAGAAAGAGAACCATTAACAATATGCTGGGATGACACACACACAAAAGATTTCCTGAACAAGTTGAGCATTTGATTATTTTATGTAATGTACACTTGGCACAGTGCTTGGTCCCTGGTAAGTGTTTAATCCAACAAGGAAATATTAGTGTTATTTTAACTTTTATCTATTCACCTGATATTGGAGGATCGAATCCTCTTTTAAGATATTTTGATTTAAAAGCAACTAAGATAAATATGCAGTCCAACCATTGTCCTAGGGACTTTACTCATAGGCATAGCTATCAAGTAACCACTTATGTAAGCCATGTTTACTTTGCCTACTCTACTCCAGATACTGTGGCAAATAATATAGTCAGACCAATGAAGAGACAGTTCCTGCCTCTTGGAGCCTACTTCCTAACAATACACTCAAGGGACAATAAATTTTTAAAAAGGGGCAACCAATGCTTTGTGGGAGAGTTTCAAAATGATAGAAGCTTCTCTTGCAAATAAATTTCCACAGAAAAACACCTGAAATGTTATTGTACAACCAGGGATTCATAAAGGTTACAAAGATTTCTTCTTTAATTTGAGAGCTTATTTTATTCCAGTTTCCCTGGATAAATATTAACCAACAACTTTTCTTGGCTTAGATCTCTAGAATTTTAAATGTCACTGTTCTGGGTAACTTAATCCTCTCTTCTGTGGGTTTTTTTTTCCTACTCCTCAGATCAAGACTGGAACTCAAGTCTGAGGATATTCTGGGATAGCTGGTCTAGGATCTACTAGGATTCACTTATATTAGTAAAGATAATCTACATTTATGCATAACTTCCCAAATTTTAATGCTTTAACAAATAAATGTCTACATTTTAATCATGGAAACTTTGCTATTGCCTGAGCATATCTCCCAAACAGCTTCCAAATGGTGACTCAGTAATGCAAGATATTTCTATCTTAAGAATATACCATCTCAAAAAAAAAAAAAAAAAGAATATACCATCTCTACACTGGCCTCTATAGTCATTTCGAAAAAGGAAGGGAGATACATGCTAGAAGGTTGAAAAATGGCTTTAGTCCAAATTGGTTTTGCATCATTTGTGTTCATATTCCATTGGCCGTGGGTAGTTACGAGAGGGCTGGAATATGTGTGTGTGCTGGGTGGGGGGCAGGAGGGGGGTGACGCATAGGGATATTCCACCAGCAGCAAATATATCATCCACATGATCCTACAAGTTTCTAAAATGACTTCAGATGAGAATTAAGAAATTACCATGTGGAGTGTAGGCTAACAGGAGACACACTAAATTCAGTTAAATTTAGTCTAGGATTTGAGCAGAAATTGAGGTGAAGGGTGATAGTGATAATTTCAAAAGATGTGCTTTATTAATGAGTGAAGAAATATTTCAGAAAGAAAGTTTTGAGAACTACTTAAAGCAGAGCTCTTCCCCAATATTAGTTCAATAACCTAAAACGGAATATTAAAATGGGTCATTTTTAAAAGATTCAGAAACTTGAGATACATAAGGTTTTCAAATACTTCACTAATTTTCTAGGTCAATAATGTAATTTCATGCTTGTGATGCTTCATTTTCAAAACCAGACTGAAGCATCTCTCTTTTTTCAAAAGCTCGCTTTCTTAGACTCAAGTAAATTGAGAAATGCCTTGACAGTGCTGGAAAAAAATGTATGTATTTGTATAAAGGACAATATTTATCTTGGTAGGAAAACGAAATCTGCACAAACAATGTCTTTGGCATCTCTGATAGCACCAAACATTGCCTTCACTTCACTGAGGCATGGTATTTGTGTCAATGGCGGAAAACATTTTTTCTATCAACCCTTCTTGTTCTTTGACAATCTGAGAACATATAATTTAATTTGGCTTTCTAACAGCAGTCTACAGCTCTTCAGTGCAGAAACTCAAGTGTTCAGAATGATTTTGAAACAAATCTCGGAAAAGAAACACAGGGGATTGTGTGTGTATGTGTGTGTGTGTGTGTGTGTGTGTGTGTGTGTGTGTGTGTGTGTATGTGTGTGTGTGTGTGTGTGTGTGTGTTGGGGTTATGTGTGTGTAGGTGTGCTGTTTGGAAGATAATGACAAGAGAGATCAACAGGACAAGAAACAGAGTTTTAGTGTCAAACTTCCATGTCTAGGTGAAAGAATTAGTTCTTTTTGGAAAGAAGAGAAAAAAGAATGTGAAAAGACAAATTAGGACCTCACCATTTAATTTCATGCTTCCAACAGATGAATCATGCTATATTTTGTTCTATATGAGAGTAAATATCTACATTTTAAAGACAAAACTATGTGTATTGATTGTATTATCAGCTCCTCATCTTAATATCAATATGAACATCTTTTTAAATGAAACCAAACTGCACTTAAACAAGAACACAGCGCAATAAATTACCTCTCCCAGACAGAGGTTAAGTGGTATTGTGCTTCCTCAATTTAAAGCAAGAGCAAAGTGTTAAGAAAATATATATTTATTTTTATGCTTCACATTGAAAAAAAAACATGTATCTAAAACTTTAAAACCAAGATGCTGCTTTGGAAAATTCTGCAAAGTTTGAATTACAAGGTGGACAAGAATTATTTTTAAATAAAGAACATTTTTATGCCACAGAAATAAAAAAAAATAATAAAGTAGTTCAGAAAATGACAGAAGGTTCTGGTACAAATAAATTTCCACAGAAAAATGCCAGAAATGTTATTATACAACCAGGATTCCTAAAGATTATAAAGATTTCTTCTATAATTTGAAAGTTTATTTTAGTCCAGTTTCCCTGGGTGAATATTAACCAATTACTTTTCTACCATTTGCTATAACTGAGATGATGTTTAAGGTTACTGTTTTTTTGCAAGGGTGATGAGAGGGTAGCAATGATTGAGGCTACCTGTGATGAGGTTCCACTACATTATAGAGTCCTCAGAGACAAGAAAACCATAAATCTAATTACCATCAGTATTTGGAATAATACAGAAGACTGATGAGTATCATGCACTTTTGAGAAAATACGCAAATTAATTATCAGTAATAACTTAATATGTTAACACTGATTATTTTTGCTTCAGAAGGTGTAGACACGTTAATGCATAAATGTATATCCATATAGTATATATTGTTTTATAAACAATTAAATATAAAATGCATTTGTTTTAACAAGTTTCATGTTAAAATTAGAGATCTTAAGGATCTCTATTTCACAAAAAGCACCTGCATAAACATCCCCTAAGTGAAATAATTGAGTTCAAGAAAAAGCTGTTCACATCTGGTCATATACATGGGCCAAATTAGGAACCTTAGTGCAAGGTCAAGTACGTTGAAAATATTTTTTTAGTATAAAAATAAGTGTAATAAGTGCTAATAGTACATTTTTGTCTGTAGTTTCCTTTTTAAGTATCTTACTTCCCAGAAAGCTTTCATGATGCAGGTTTCTCTCTCTCTCTCTCTCTCTCTCTCTCTCTCTCTCTCTCTCTCTCTCTCTTTTGGACAGGCATACATCATTCTTGCAATTTGCATATGCATAGCTCACAAAGTCTGACATTGGGCAACTGGATGTTAATATTCTATTCTAAAACTCTGCCATCCACCATCCATAAATGTACTTTTCCCCATGAGAGTCTGCTCACCGACTTAACTGAATAAATGTTAGAAAATCATCCAAGTAAAAAGTTTCTGTCAAGTAATAGGGGACGATAAGCTCAAGAAGAGGCAAAACTCAGAAAATCCAGCAATCTGTGATGAGTGAGAAATAATTAATTTTGAAAATATTATTTGTGTGATTTTACCACTCCAAGTGATTCAGAAGTTCCTCAGGTTTCCTAAAGGCTTTTATTTATTTAGGGCATGTCAAATTTTATATGTATCCACTCTATGAATCAGAAAACATTGAGACTCTGTAATAAAAATCACTGGCATGGCTCAACGTGTTAAAAGCAACAAATAAAATGGATTAGAATCCATTCAAATACATTAAAAATACGTTCTTTTTTCTAACAGTGAATATCCAAATTGATTTGCATGTTGGGAACCAGTCAGACATGGAAGCAAATGGATCAACTGAGGAGAAAAACAACATAAACAAACAACCACAAACTTTCCCCCTATATGCAACTTCAGTCCCATGTGGAGAAAGAAAGACACAGAGAGAGGAAGTGAAAGATGGTGGGGGGAATGTAATTCATAATTCAGTCTGTTTACTTGCTGTTTTGGCATATTTTTCATATTCCCACACTAAAGTATATTAATTTACCTGTTGAACTCCACTTAATTAAATAGTGTGTGTGTGTGTGTGTGTGTGTGTGTGTGTTTTCCCCCCTATTTTCTGGCTTACAGCTTTAAGTAAATAAAAGAGAGAAGGAAACCCTGATTGAACCATGTAGAAACATAAGTGTTACTGCTGCAATATTTCTCCCAGGTTCATTAGTTTCTATGCATTTTGTGTGGGACTGGACCTTTGCAAATAATAGAGATATGAAGAAACGGATGGGGGCAGAAAAATGTGCATAATGGCATAAGTTCATGAATCCAATATGAAATCTTTGACCTTAAAGATCATATTCAATACAGAGATACATGAAGAAAAAAAAACATTTTGGAGTGAAATTTGGATGAGAAAAAGTGTTTTTTTTTCTATTTTAGAAATTCCTAATTTTATCTCATTTTATTCCTTTGCCTTTTAACGAAACTGATGAAAACCATTCCCTACTGGCAGGTAAAGTAGTGATGCACTCAGTTCTCGAGATGTAATCTCAGGGAAGCCTGACATCAAGGAAGATGAAGCCACAGGAGGGAGAGCCCAGGCGCAGAACTTTAATCACAAGAGAAGTGGATAAGTTTGAATCATAGTCCTATATCTGGAGGAACTGAGGCCAAATATAAAGAGAACCCAAACATGAGGACAAGGAAGAAGACAGGGGCAAAGAGTGATGGATTGTGGAAGGGACCTGGGGCTTGTTCAGAGCAACAAGAGCAGGAACCAAGTTAAAGGCCTTCAGGAGAATCTCAAAGCAAAATCAGAAGGACATAATTATCTGCATACTATGACATTAAAGACAGAACAAGTAATATTTTAAGTCCTCTGACTTTAAGACAAATTAGTCATAAATTTTAGTATAAAACAGCACTAGTTTAGGGGCACCTGGGAGGCTCAGTCAGTTAAGCATCTGACTTCAGCTCAGGTCATGATCTCAAGGTCTGTGGGTTCTAGCCCTGCATTGGGCTCTGTGCTGACAGCTCAGAGCCTAGAGCCTGCTTCGGATTGTGTGTCTCTTTCTTTCTCTGACCCTACCCCACTTATGGTCTCTCTCTCTCTCTCTCTCTCTCTCTCTCTCTCTCTCAAAAATAAAAATTAAACAATAATAAAAAAGAAGAATAACACTAATTTAGAAGATTAAATGAAAAATTAAGTGGCAATGAGAAAAATTTTGTGCTTGAAGAAAGCTTTCAACAAGGTTAAGATGGAGATGTCTTTCCCATCTAAGTCACAGACCTCACCAGATGGTCCATGCTATCTGTTATTCCTTGTCAACCTTTGATAAACTTGGCAACAGTGGAGTCACTCCTTGTGTTTCCAGTTCCCTGAAGGGAATGTTAATATTTTTTATTCAGTTTTGTGCCCTTTTAGCCATCAGTACAGATTTGTGTGGCATGATTTCCAGATAATGGAACATGGCAGGAAGATATTCTGCTGACTATACTGTTTTTTGTGTGTTCGTTTCTTGCTGTGATGTGGTTCATGACATCCATCTTCCTCATGTCAACGCATAACCTGTGCTGACTTTTCAGAAACATTTCTATTGTCAGGCATGTCTTGCAGATATGTCTTCAGGGAACAGGAATTAGCAAGCAGAACCGTTACAGCATTTTGGGCCTGGGTGAGCAGGATGTTTTAAACAAACAGCAAGTGTGTCAGTTGGTCCTCTCCTCATTTTCCTAATCAAAGCTCTTTAAAATCCACAAGTGACTGTTCAAATTGAAACAGGAATCTGATTGAACAGGATCCAAAATGGCTGCCAAATCCATCATGGATAGACCTTAGTAGAATTTCCTTAAAAAATTTTCACTGTACATATATGAAATCTGCTATAGTTCTGACTGTTTTATTATAAGTTTCTGCCCTCACAATAGGAAGTCATATTTTGGATATCATATGTGAAACAGTTGTTCTTGGTCCTAAGATGACATTTAAAGATTCTCTAAAGATTTTTTCTATAATTTTATATGACATCTGGTATGCAGATGAATAAGATATTCTAGAACGGCTTTCATCAGAGATAGCGGAGAATGTGAACGCAGTCCCCACCAGAAAACAGCTCTTCTCCTTTTTCATAGGAGCATGTAAAAACCAGCACAAATTTGGTAGACCAGGCTTTGCTTTAAGTCTTCTATTCTCTTCCATCCTAAAAGCCCTACTGAAGTCAAACCTCCTTTATCGTTAAGTTTGAGATTATGGATACAATTGAGACAGCAGAAGCAAACTAGGACTATCTTGCACTAATGAGTTCATCCTATTTAGGATGGTTCTCTAAATGTTCTTTTTAAAAAATATTTAATGGTATTTATTGTCTACATGCCAGTAAAATGGAAGTATATGCATTCTTACATGTCTTTAATCTGTGTGTGTGTACATATGGGTATATGTGTAATTGAGAAAGTTATAAAGATATGGATATTTTAAATATCAACACTGAAAAACATAAGACATCATTATTTCTAGTTTACAGAATTTGAAAAATCATTGTGCCCAATGGAAATTTTACTTGAAGTTAGTAATTTCAGTGACTTAAATAATTAAAAGATTGTACACACACACACATGTTTATGTGTGTGTGTGTGTGTGTATAAAACTGTATGTATAGGTATGTATATGTGTGTATATACACACACCTACATATGTTCTGGATTATATACATATATGTATGTGTATATACTGGGTGAAAATAAAACTAATCATCTGCAATAGGGAACCAAAATAAGTAAGCTATAGTCGCAATAGATACAAGTAAATTATACTTGTGAAGTCCTCAGTTGTTTACCCCCGTTGAATTGCTTTTCTCCAAAACACTCCATACATCCATATTGTAAAGCTAAATTGGCTTTTTGTTGTTTACTTCACTTTCAACAATAGCCAAATTATGGAAAGAGCCTAAATGTCAATCAACTGATGAATGGATAAAGAAGATGTAGTTTATATATATAATAGAATACTACTTGGCAATGAGAAAGAATGAAATCTGGCCATTTGCAGAAACGTGGGTGGAACTGGCCATTTGCAGAAACGTGGGTGGAACATATGTTTTCACTCATATGTGGATCTTGAGAAACTTAACAGAAGACCATGGGGGAGGGGAAGGGAAAAAAAAAGTTACAGAAGGGGAGGGAGGCAAATCATAAGAGGCTCTTAGATACTGTGAACAAACTGAGGGTTGATGAGGGTGTGGGAGATGGGAAAGTGGGTGGTGGGCATTGAGGAGGGCACCTGTTGGGATGAGCACTGGGTGTTGTATGGAAACCAATATGTCAATAAACTATAGTTAAAAAAAACACAAAAAACAAAAACAAAATTACATAACCTTAAAAAAACATGTATTAATAAATAATTTTCCTAGAGATTAATTCAGAATAGAATAGACAAAAGATTATATTTAAGCATCATTAGCAATAACAAGTTAGTGAGAGAATAAATACAGGAATTTCTTTTTGAGGCCATAGGATATACAATGGAGAGAACCATAGAAATGGTTTGGATGGTGGAGGGGAATTTGGGAAGTTCTAAGTTTCTGTATCATTTATTGTGTCTTCTCTTTGCCTCTAGTGTGGTATATTTCTCCTTGTGCACTGAAAGGAAAAGATTTTGCATCCAGTATCCCAAAGGTAAGAAAATGGTGATTCCATTACAAGAGAGGCTATTTAAGTAAGAAAGATAGATTCCCTTCATGGAAAATCAATTCTCTCAACTCGCTTTATATGGATTTCTTGCATCCTACAAGTAAAATGTGGGATGTAGAGAGAAATGTGAAATGACATAGGGGTCTTGTCAGGTCATTCCTGGAAAGGTTTGGAGCTATTAATGGGATCCTCTGGGGGTTGACTTAGTAACACCTAAAAATGGAAGAACAAAGTTGATAAAGGTTATTAGGATGATAAAAGAATATGAAGGTATATAATCGTTGCAAGCTGTTTGCATCATTGTCTCCCCCTCCCCCCATCTTCCCGCCCCCCGCAGGAGAGGGCTGCATTCCTCTGAGTTCAAGGATATTTACCCACGATTTTTTTTTCTATTTTTAAGACAGTACTTGAGAACTATAACATGCAATGCCAAGGGTTAGTAAGAGGTCCCAGAATTTATTTTTGATTCTGCTATGGATATATGAAGGTTTTTATATTTCCTATATGTACAAGTCTATCTTTCTGCCTTTTGCACCCTTAATATTTTATTACCCTCTATATATGTTGAGACGCTGACATGATATGCCATTGTTTCTTATCTCCTCAACATTGTTATTTTGATCCTCTCCTCCTCAGCTTAAATATCCTTTACTCATATGTCAGTCTTCCTTGACCACCCCAGCATCATGCTCTGAAAGAATTCTGAGCCCAGCCCAGATCTAGCTTTTCTCATCTGCTTCTTAAAACTTCCTGTTATGTAACTGTCTTGTAAATTCCTTATGGCTCATCATACGCATTTAACAAATGTTCAATGTTTCAACTAATCAAAGTTACTCACTTAAATTTAATTGCATAAATCCCATGAATCAATAAACTAATAAATTTTATTGTAGCTAATCCCCAAGATGGCCAACAATGATCTGTGGCTTTTGATATTCACCTTGTGTGTACTTCCCTTGCATATTATACCAGAATTCGTCTACAGGACCAATAGGATATTATAAAAATGATGACATATCATGTTCGAGATTAGGTTGTAAGTGAAAGCAGCTTCCACTGATCATTCTCTTTCCCTTTCTCCCTCTGTTATCACTTGTTCTGGTGAAGTAATGCTAAAGGCAACCTTACAGGAAAGCCCATGTGGCAAGAACTGAAGTCTCTTGAAATAAAAAGCACATGAACAATCTTGAGCCAATCCTCTAACCCAGTTAAGTCCTCAGAGATGACAGTAGCCCTGATGGAGAGTAACTATAGTCTCAGCAAAGACCTGACCCAGAACCACACAATTAAGAGGCCCCCAGATTTCGAAACTTCAGAAACTATGTGAGACAATATAAAATGTGTTTTTCAAGCTACCAAGTTTTGGCCTAATACAAATAGGTTATGGGGGAAGTGAAACAGAAAATAAAAAAGTTCATGCATGTAATAGATGTCATTTTTAACCAATTAGTAAGGTTTGGAAGTTTCCTGCACTAGAAATTTGACATCTGGGTTTAGAGATATAAAACAACCAGAAAATAGACTAAAATATGAAATTCTGCAAGTTACAAAAACATGTTAAGCAGTTTGTCTTCAAATTTAAGACTAAATCTTTTCCCACTGATATACTTGGCCCCTATGTGTCTGTGACAGACTCAGACACAATCAGCAATAGTACCTTAGCAGATTAATCACCCCAAAAAGTCCCAATCCAGTAACACCACATAAAACCTATCCAACCCTATGCCTCTCTCTTAAAGTCAAAAGTAACATTCTGCTGTGCATTATGAGAAAGGAAAATTGTGCTGACATTTTCATACTTGAAAATTGTACTAAAATTTATGTCTTTCATATTTTTATTCACATGTTTGATTTTCTACTTTGTCCTTGCAAATAGGTGCTCCCAATCAAAGAAAACATGTTTATGTCTCTGAAACTCCTTTGTGTTCTTGTGCTTCTCATTCTCAGTGCATGTTTTCAGGTATCCAGCTCCATAGCCATGGCCTGAAAACATTGATATAATCTAGGGGATAAAGCAAGTAGTGAAAAAAAAGAGTAGTGAAAAAAAAATGAAAAACTTCCACATAGCGTGGGACTAACTGATCTCTTGATTCTCCAGTGGTCTCACATAATGAGCAAATAAAACTCTCACTGAATGCTGATACCAAGCACTCTTGTGGGTAAGTGTGAGTGCAGGGTAATGTTCCCCTTCCCTCTGTACCAACAAATGTTTGTAATGCAGAGGTGGGCATCTTCAATGAGGAGGAAGAAGAAACCACTTAATTAAACCTGGGATGGTGCACATT
This sequence comes from Neofelis nebulosa, assembly GCF_028018385.1. Lineage (NCBI taxonomy): Eukaryota > Metazoa > Chordata > Mammalia > Carnivora > Felidae > Neofelis > Neofelis nebulosa. The sequence continues at coordinate 47,682,077 of NC_080790.1, read as the reverse complement.
TAGAATTATGTGGAGCACAAACACAAAAGGCCCCTCTGAATGAGTGGACCCAAGCCCTTTGTTGCTTTACTTAACATGAATTTTCTTTGTTTTTCCAGCTGGTTCTCTCACACTTGTACTATGTTTGATAGAAGCTGACTGATCCAAAATGTGCTTGGCCTAACTTGGATTTCTGGCTTCAGCAACAAGCCTCAAGAAAGTGCTAAAGTTACTCGTCTGTGGTAATCAAGTCTTCCCAAACATGAACTTAAGTAAAGGGAAAGATAAAGTGTCCTCCACAGATAAGCTGGATCCTAGTTACACAAAGCTTCCAGGGAATCTCTGTATAAAGCTAGTTGGCAGTCACAGAGCCTTGTTCATAGCAAGTAAGTGATTGCCTACAAGGTGTGTCCACAGGCCTTGTACAGAATTGTCATTCTCTACTATTAACCGAATGCAGTGGTTTCTCCTGTGAGGTAAGGCATTGCTTAAGCAAAGCAACTAGTAGGCGCTTGTGATGAGTACTAGATGTTATATGTAGGTGATGAATCACTAAATTCTACACCTGAAACCAATTTTACCACATATGTTAACTAATCAGAATGTAAATAAAAACTTGAAATATAAATAAATAATAAATAAATAAATAAATAAATAAATAAATAAATAAATAGATTTATTAAAACCTCTGGTGATGGTTAACAAATGTTATTTAGTATGGATTTATAAGAATGAATCAAGAATGAATAAGAATGGGAAAAAGAAAAAAAAGGAAAGCAACTAGTAGCAACCCAGAGTGGTCATGGATGATTTTAAACTTCCCGAAATGTTCAGGTTGGAATTCAAAATTGCAATTGCATGAGTAGTCACAGAGATACACCTATCACATAGTCTTCCTCCAAAACTTTCTCACAGCACATTTTGAAGGCTCTTAATTATTAGGGTATGTCTTGCTTTATAATCTCACTGTAAGTTCTTTGAATCTACTAATCACTTTGCCTTCAGAAAAGGCAGTTACCAGAATCTCTATACTATGCCTCATCTATCCTCATCAGTGGTTTTAAGTGCCACATACTGTATATGTGAAAAAAATGCACAGTATTTTCTAGTTTAATTAAGATACTTGCCTTTAGTTAACAAATGAAGATGAGGAAAGTGAGCAACAAAGCTCCAGTGCTTTGATACAGAAGGCTTCCATTTGTGTTAGGGAAACAAGATGAAGAGATGTTCCACGCACCCTATGTTTCAAACCCACATGGTGTATTCACAATTAAATTCTCCTTAAAACACTCTGACTTCTCCATGTATGTGCACCACATTATTCCTCCATCTGACTCTCTACCATGAAAGGTATAACTTTAGGAGTATCATAAATAACTGGACTTCTAGAAAAGGTAAGAAAGAGGGACCTTTGGTTCTTCATACTCAGTAGTGTGTATGTATATGCATAAGAACGAGGGGGGAGAGGCCTAAAACTACACATAAAAGCAAATTTCTTTTTTTTTTTGTCTTTAGTACTTTAGTAAGTTAAATTCTGTTCCTGAAAATATTGCTTAATGCAGCTTTCAGTTTGTGATATACTAGAGTTGATCCATGTTTACTATCCAAAGACTATGGAAAGGAACACAGAGGTCTAAATGGAGGCTTAGGGCCAAGAACATGAGTTATTTGTCAGAGCTATTTTTAATGTGTGCTCTGTAATGGATTTATTACTAGGAAAATTAGTTAGAGGGAAAGACTTATTGAATTTCACAAAAACATGAGTATAATTGAATGTATTATTCACTTGGTGTAAATCCAACTTTATTAACAAGTGGGCATTATTCAAGTGTTCAGGTTTTTCAAAGGTCAATATACTTTCCTCAAGGCTGGTAAAAAGTTATTAGTCTACCATGTCATTATTCAGATTATTTAAGACTGTGACAGACTGAGAGCTTTGTTTTCTTTTTGATCATTATATATAAAATATGGAAAGTGTTGAAGAGATTCCTACAGTAAAAATAATGAAAATATTATTTTGAGTGTCCAGTATAAAATATAATTATTTATGTTTAATTTTTCTTTTGTTATTTTATTTCCCTATGTATCACACAAAGGAGGGAAGCCTGTTGGTGAATGTATGCTAAACAAAGCTGCAAGCAAATGTTTTATAAGTATTTGATCATCACAGCAAGCTATGAGGTAGTTATTAGTGTTATTCTCATTTTACTAACAAAGAAATTGAGATTCAGAGAGTTTGAACTAAACAGGATCACTTCCCTTGTTAGTGTCAAAGCTGGAAAGAAACATCAGCTCTTCTGAAATTCCAACTCTATTGGTACCAGTGTTTCCATCATTGACTAACTGGCCATGATAATCTGGTATGTTAAACATATAAAACTGAACTGACAGGGTTAGCTTATCTTTTGCTCAGTAATACAACTACCTGGTTTGGAATCTTAATGGAACCAAAGCTGTGGTTCATAATATATTGTATAGAAAAGTGGAAAAAGGCCAAATACAAATCTATTAGTTCATTTTGTCAAAGATTAGCCTAAGTGGGGCTGTATGTAACAGAGAGAATGTCGATGGTATGGACACCAGGGAGAAATTTAGAATAATTTCTCAAAGGTAGGATCTAATCCCTTATCCCCTTCAATAAATTTTCTGTGGATATACCCAACTTATAATTACTTAAGAGGAAACATCCCTTAAAGACACTGAAGCAGAATTTTAAGAAAAAGAAAGACACGGGGAAGAGAAAGGAAGAGAAGAAGGAGGAGGTGAAGAAAGAGGGGAAGAAAGTGGAGGAAGGGGGAGATAAAATGCATATAAGTATAGATATTAAGCCACTATTACCTGGCATTTATTTGCCTGGAGCAAATCTAGCAACTTCACAGAGAACCTACTTCAAGTTATTGAGCATAGCCAACGGCCATAATAAACATTTCGAGTATAAATTATGTCTTTGTTGGCTTTTATTTGTTTAGAAATGGAGCTAAGCTAGTGTTGGCAGCTTTGCAAATATCTAAGAGAGAGGCTGGCCAGCTCAGCAGTAACTGAGAGAAATATCAAGAACACTTACTGTGATATGACACAGCTTAAGCATCTCTTTCTTCATCATATTTTTCTCAGTTTACTCTATTTTCTTTCCTTCTTTTTTCCTGGAAAAATATTTAATGTCTTTGCTGCCTATGGTTAAATCTACCAGAAATATCCTCACATCTCAGCTTATACTTGCCAAAGCAATACAAGACTAAATTTTGTCCAGTTGAATTAAGAAAACATAAACGAGCTACTTTAAGGGTCAGTTCCATATCAAGGTGAGTTAACTTTTACTAAGGGATAATTGGGGAAGATGTCATTCAGATTTCATCAACTAATAGGCTAATGACCCAAGGATTTCTTGTTCTTAATGTCACAGACTTTAGTTCTGCCATATAGTGAAGGCATACTAATTTATAATTAGATATCAATGACATAAACTATATCTCTGCATGGATGTGCATGCAACCTGGTCCCGTTAGTGCCATGAAAAAAAATAGTGCAATGTTAACTGCCACCTCACTATATTACCACTTGCCATTAAATGTCACCCTGACTCCTGAGGCATGGGTTATCATAGTCATTTGGGATAAAAGCAAGTACCTGAACTTTGTTTCATTTGTTTCCATATGCATATTTGAGGAATTATAAGCCACTCATTGTGTGAAACAGTAAGAAGAGATTTAAAGAATGAGTTATATTTGCCAAGTCTAAAATCAATGTTGGTGTATTCTGTCTTGGTAACAAACACTGAAAACAGCAAAGATTTAGAAGCACTAGAAAAACAATCATATTCACTGTAAATATAAAGTATATCTCTATTAACTTATATATGTATATACATATTTATAAATATACATATAGCTTTTGAGTAAAGATTTATAAGCAGGAATAAGAGATAATAAAGATGGGAATTAACATATTTTTGTTTAAAATTTTTTTAATGTTTATTTATTTTTGAAAGACAGAGCATAAACAGGGGAAGGGCAGAAAGAGAAGGAGACACAGAATCTGAAGCAGGCTCCAGGCCCTGAACTGTCAGCACCAAGCGTGATGCAGGGTTCGAACTCATGAACCGTGAGATCATGACCTGAGCTGAAGTGGTACGTTTAACTGACTGAGCTACCCAGGCGACCCAATGAATTTTTGTTTTAAATTAAGGTGCTGGCACTTCAAAACTGACCAAATTAAATTTATGTGAAATTAAGATCTTATAATACCACGACTTGTTCATGATAAAGATATGTTAAGCAAGTGGCTTATAGACTGGGACACATTGCCCAGCTTGAGGTGATTGTTTTCAGTTTGATGACTCTGCCCAATATTTTCACACATATTTTTTTTCATTAGGAAATAATTTTCATTAGCTTTATGTTTAACACAAGAAGTTCAAGGTTCAGGAGACACTCTTATGTAAAAATGTGTTAAATATGTTTACATTACTTATGGACTTTTTCCTCCTACTAAGGGACACCAAAATTGGACTTGATGCTTCAAGTTTCATATGACTAAGGATATCAAGTTTCTTATAGTTCACAAGTATAGTGATTTTTTTCCTTTCATTTTTAATGTTTTTTCTTTTTACAGTTTTAGTTCTTATATCTCTATCAATTGTCTTTGTAGACTTGAAAATATTATTCTTAGAGGAAAAAAATCTACTGAAATCTTACTGTAGCAGAGTCTTGATAGCATGTCAAATGCTCTAGGCCTTTTAGGTGAAGAAACTCTTTTTTTCTTTTAATTTTTTAATGTTTATTCTTTTTTTAATGTTTATTTAGTTTTGACAAGGAGAGAGAGAGACAGAGCATGGGGGGGGGGGTGGGCAGAGAGAGAGGGAGACACAGAATCCAAACAGGCTCCAGGCTCTGAGCCATCAGCACAGAGCCCAACAAGGGGCTCGAACTCACCGACCACGAGACCATGACCTGAGCCAAAGTCAGACGCTCAACCGACTGAGCCACCCAGGCACCCCAATGTTTATTTATTCTTGAGAGAGAGACAGAGACAGAGCACAAACAGAGTTGGGGCAGAGCAAGAGAGAGACACAGAATCTGAAGCAGGCTCCAGGCTCTGAGCTGTCAGCACAGAGCCCGACATGGGGCTTGAACTCATAAGCTGTGAGATCATGACCTGAGCTGAAGTTGGATGCTTAACCGACTGGGCCATCCAGGAGTCTCCGGTGAAGAAAACTGTTGAGAATTTCTTTTTAATCATGTAAGTAATCAGTCACAAATTGAATTAAATGGACATAAGTTCTTTGCTACGTTTATGCTCAGGTTACAATGTAAAGGGGGTATATGTCCATTTGAAGACAAGACAGTAAATGACAAGTTCAGTTCTACAGACAAGAAATGATACCCTTCAAGGGCATTTGAAACTTTCAGAGGCACCAGTAATATTTATTTGAAAGGAACTACTAATAGAAATCCTGAAATCATTCTGACTGAAAATTATAGCTGAAACAACAATGACAATAATGAATAAAAATGGTCTGGTAATAACTTTCAATCCAAATTTTGAAGACTCTGGATAAGCAGTCCCCCAACTCTTACAGAATCCTGGCAGACATTGGCCAACATGTGGGGCTTATATTGCTGCTGCAGTCTTTTTTTTTAAGTTTATTTATTTATTTTGAAAGAGAAAGTGAGCTTGGAAGGGGCTGAGAAAGAGGGAGAGACAGAGAGGGAGGGAGGGAGGGAGAGAGAGAGAGAGAGAGAGAGAGAGAGAGAGAGAGAGAGAGAGAGAGAGAATCCCAAGCAGGCTCCACACTGTGCAGAGCCAGATGCAGGGCTTGATGTAACGAAATGTGAGGTCATGACCTGAGCCTAGGTTAAGAGTTGGATGCTCAACCGACTGAGTCACCCAGGCACCCCCACTGGCCACTGTCTTAATACTCGTAAAGGACTCCAGAGCTTTCTCTACAGATGTCCCTTTTCAGAGACATAGAGTATGCTGTTGCTTCTTTGAGGGACATTCATTATGTGCAATGGCACATGCATGCTCACTTCCATCCTCACCAGTCAGGGTACACAGTCATCTGTGAGGAGTTCTCCACCATACTGAGAACAAATCCTTTCTAGAGTTACTTAGGATCTTCTGGGATTACAAAACCCTTGCAGTGTATGGAATTGACATTCATATAGTTAGGGACAGAACCACATATAAACAATAAAAGGGGTTACAGGAGAACTTGAACTAGAAAATAAATAGTATATTTACTTATTGCAACAACACATTCTGATTTCTCTGCATCATTTCATTTTACAAAAATCTTATAAACCTGCCATGAAGGAGAAAGTTATTGATAGTTATTGAAAATTCTCAATAAACAATTTATTATGAGGAAGTCTACTGTGGTGAATATTCTGATTATTTTCAATGCACTACTTTTGAAAGCCATGTGTGTGTGTGTGTGTGTGTGTGTGTGTGTACATAATATGAGAACTATAGCAACTCAATGAAAAAAATTAAAATAGCACAATGAGTAAATAAAATTTTATTTTCTAAAGTAGTTTGCCAAACTTACTTGGCATTTGTTAGTGGCTCCTAATGTTGTTATTATTAAAAATTTTTTTGATTATTATATGCTTATCTAATGGTTTATATTATGACACAACAGCCCTAAGGATATAAGTATCTCCAATCAACAGTAGAGGAAACTTAGGGGAAATTACATTGCAAAGAGCTAACAGGGAGAGGATACAAGCCCAGGGCTTCAACTCCAAAGCCTCTTATCTTAATCATAATTCTGTTCTTTGCTTGTTACATTCATCTCTAGAATTCATTTTTACTCTCTGTGCTAGAGCCAAAGCTGAAACAAACTGAAAAATATGCAGTTAGCAAAACACTGAATTATACACAGAGCACAAGAAATAACTGTACCTGACACTAAAGATTGTAGGTTTTATAGTTTGGTCACTGGCTTGACAGTTCTAGAAAATGATTTCTAGAAGTCTTCCTCAATGATTTCAACATTTAAAATTAATACCTTTGAAAATGTTTGAGGACATTTACAATATCCAATTGTTTTGCAATTTGTTCACCACAAACTTTTGAGAAGATTTTTTAACAGGCTGGAAATCCTCTATTGTACCCTGTGACTGAGTTCTTGTCCTTGTTTCCATGGTTTCCTGGGATGTTTACTCCAAGGGCTAGACTAGATTGAAAACATCATGAGCCATTCTCCCTTTTGTTGCTGCTTGCCACCATCTACACACACACACACACACACACACACACACACACACTCACATATTCTGTCTCTCTCAAAGCACTAATTAAACAAAAGTTGGTAGCTTTATTAATGAGTATATAGGTGATATTTACTTTTAATTTATTATCCCAGGTGGATTAACAATGAATTCTTAAAGTCAAAGGTTACAATCATATTCTAGATGTTTGTCTAGATAAATAAGTCAGGCAAATCAGTTTTGGTATAGTAACAAGACCTTCCTTGATCCTTGAACCCGATGGTGAGAACCTGCTAAAATACAAACTTCAGGAAATGCTACTGATAAAAATGGATTGAAGAAGAGAATCATGGTGATAATGTCTTTCATGTTTATGCTAAAATGTTTTCAAGAGAGTTTTATATGTATCTTCTAGTCTGATTTTCACGGCACATAGTAATATATTACTTTTATTTTTATTTGCACTTACAAATAAGAAAACTGAGTGATAGTAGCATTAACACAATTTTACAAGGTCCTACTTTTTTTTGTGAAAAAATCATAGTATGGATCGAAATTTTCAGTTCATGGAATTATGTCACATCAACTAAGTAAATTTTCCTTGTATGTGAGTTTTCTGTACCCACACTCAAACAAGATTAATACCAGCACCAATGCTACCAACAATAAACATCCAGGATTAAAATCCAGGTTGGATGATTTTTAAATCTGTGCTCCTAATTCCAGCTATAACCTCAATGGGAAACATTTTGGCTGTTCTCTTATTTGAACAAAAAGTACTTTATAATCAAAGTGATTTTAAAGATAATATCTTAATTTGACTTTCAAATACCACGTGTGATATGTGTTCACTTTTGTTTTAATGAATTTCAGTGCTGTATTTCACTTTCCTTCCTTGTGGTGGTAAAAGAAATGTTAATTTTGATATCAAGAATATGCTAAGGACATTTGCCTTGAAATGGTGATCTGAGCTCATGCTTATAGATTTCCCTTCCCTTCAAAACATCAGTGAAAATAATCAATGATGTATAGAAACAGAAAAAGCGAACAATAAATGTGTGAGAATCTAGGACAACTGCTCTGTTCACATGCCAGAATCTTTTCAGAATTTCTGCAAGACATAAATAAGGAGAGGCTGGATTGAGGAACGGGCCAATCAATTCATTGTTTACAAAATGCAAAGAGACCAAGGAGGAAAAAAAAAGGGGGCGAAACCACTAAAGGATTTTCAATGCCAACTGCTAGCTTAAGGGCAAGGGGTGGAATTAAAAGGGGCACTTGGGGCTAGATCTAGACATTGCATGTGCCTTTTTTAAATTCACTAAGTTAATGAATTTATACATAACCAAAATACATCCACTATCCATATAACTTACTGTCACAGGGTGGATTCTCTTAGAAGCAGAGTCAGGGACAGAGCTTAATACTGAGGAAATATTTATTGTTTATTAGAAAATGCTTTGGAGAGAACACTTGTGGAAGGGAAGAGGATGACAACAGAGAATAGGGAGAAGCTGCATTGTGATAAAGGTTCAGTTACAAAGTTTGGCTGACCCCTTGGAAGCCCTGGAGTTAGAATGGTCCTGAGCGGTCCTGAGATGAGCCAAGATTGCCAGGGCTTTATGACCCCACATCAATCAGTCACCACTTGTGACTCTTCCTGGGGAGGGTTGTGGCCTTGGACAAAGTGGTTTCCTGTAATTAAGACAATTCCTAAAGAAGTGGATACCTGAAGGCTGATTGTGGACAAGATTCCCAAGTAGTCTATAGGTCCTTCATTGAAGAGACACTCAGGAGCACATCAAAGTGTTCACCACACTTACTCAGGAAATGAAGATTACTACTACATGGGAATGAAAACAACACCATTTCCTGATGACAATAGTCATACTGAGTAGAAAGGGAACATAGAGCCGGCTATGAGTTACATGAAAGAGAAACTGGTCCAGAGAGAAGGCTGTCTGCCACAGGCACCTCCACAGGTGCCCTACTTGACTCTGCTGATAGAAGCAACAGGATTTCTGTTCTAGAAAAATAAAACTTCAGAAGAGCTAAGTTTTTCCCTTCTCTTTTTATGTGACTATAAGATTGGAATAGAGAGTTATAAACATGATAGAATTCCCCTTAGCTCCTAAACTGTATGATAGTCCATTGACTCATATGGCAAAATGATCAAAGACAAAAGAATAGCACAAGTGATAGAAAAGAGATGTGCCAGTTCTAAAGAAGAGAAAGTATCTGAGGGACAAGACCAAATACATTGTGATGCGAGACAGTTGCTGGGAGAACCACCAGAAAATTGTTATTCTCAGGGAGATTTGAGAGGACTTTCAGTTTATGAACTGGGGAAAGACTGAGATTGGAAATGTATGCTCTAATATGAAAGCATGGTTAGAGAAATTAAAAAAAAATAATACAAATAATGTGCAGCAAATAGAACATGTAGGAAATGAATTTATAGACCTGAAAGACCAAACCTATTCGTTTTAGCAAGAAAGAACAGCAACACAAACAGGAAGAGATAATAATAGGCATAGAGTAAAAAACTAGGAAAGATACCATATTCATGGAGTAAAAATACTCAAAGAGCAGAGTAACCAACAAAGAAACATTAACTGAAAAAATAGTAAAATGAAACAAATCAAAACAAAAACTCCAAAATCATATTATCTTTTCCTTTTTTTTCTTATCTATATTTTGTAATTTGGTACAGTATACCTGTGTTGATTTCATGACAAAAGCAGTGAATGATATAAACAAGAGTACTTCAGAGAACTGAAACCTTAGTTGTCATCAGAGTTCTCATAAAATTTGTATATGTGCTTGGAAAGAGAAGGCAATAGCCTGAAAACATTGCTTTTACTGTCCTCGTATTGTGTTTCAAAGATTATCCTCCTGCCAAAAAAATTTAAGATCAAAGATTTTCAAATTCCATCACTGCTGCAGCCCATTCAGTATGTCACCTTTAATCTACAGTCGGCCATCTGCTTGGAGTTGTTTAAACAATATTAAAAATGTTGTCTTTAAAAATCTACAGTCAGACTTTCTCAGCTAATGGTATATATTTAACCTCTTCTTTCAGTGTATATTTCTTTTTCTCTTAAACCCTACTTCTAGAAATAACCTTCAAACACTATGTCCTTGGACACTTCTCCCCTAGAGGTATAAGATCTTGTTGTCCATATTAATCTGTGATGGTTAAGAATCTAAAGACAGGGAATAGCACTAAAATAGTGAAGGGTTTCATGTCTAATTTTGATGAGGATATTTATGAAAACTTCAGATACTTTGTATTTTCAACAGGCTTGATTTCTACTTAAAGCTTGAAAACATTTTCGGATCGAGATTACTCTGTTAGCCTTTGGTAATGTGCGAAGCATAGCAGAGATATTAGAGACACAGCACCAGATGCATTCATCCTCTTTAACTTTTAGAAATGAAAAGGCAAACCAAACCAAGATACTGAAGTAGAAGGAATCCTGTGAAATAGAGGGCCCTGTTCCAACTGAGGGTCTTTGAAAATTAGGACTGGAAGTTTCTGAAGCTTTAGGCTTGAACTAGAATTACGACTCTTTCTGTAGTTACTACATTTCCCATTTAGTTTCCTTAAAAGCCAGAGATTTCTATATGGTAGAACCCAGAGATTTCAGTAACTAAAACAAGTGTTTCACCAATATTTTGGTATTTTACCCTATGGAGACATTCTATTTTAGAGTGGTAGAACCAATTCAAATCTCCATGCAGTTCAATCAGCCTTAAGGAAGTTCTGGTGCCCAGTTAAGTAACTTTGATTACAACAGCATAACGAATTAAAACTCTTCTCTCTTTCCTTCATTCTGCTTTCTTGCCAACGACTTACTCAAGCAATACCTTACTCTACACAGAAAAAAGAATTTAGAGGGAGCCAGTTTCTCTGACAAACCAATTTAAATAAATAATGAAGGTAGTAATTAGCTGATAATATCTGCTTCGTTATCATTAATAAAAATTTTCCCCTTTTAAAAACTATAAAACTTTCCCAGAGAAAAATAACAATGCTGTATCAATGTAAGGAGAGGTGGACTTAAGCTATTTTTTCCCTACACATCTAATTCCTTTTCCATGAAATCTACAAGCATATAAAGTTCAAAGGAATGGTTTCGACGTTTTTGGTTCTTATATTTACACCTGCTGTTTGTTGCCAATATGATATGACACTCAAACACCTCTGCTCAGGGAAGACATTGATACAGATAAAGCCTCCAAGAGGGATTTCCCATCCCAGATGACAAGACTCACAAGTATATCAAATCTAATGGCACAGCTTAGACAATAAAACATATGTTCCAGGAGCACATTTAATTAGGACAGGAACTGTTAGTGTGCAAGAGAACAGAGCAGAATTAATGGCACACTGTTTCTCTATGGACTCTGAGGGGTTTGTTTTCATGTGATTAGAAAAGATCTGTCATGTACACTATGCCATTGCCTCTCTATCCTGTTACCCAGGCTCTATTAATTTGGGTTTGCGTTCTCACTCAGACAAGTTTTTCTCCCCTGGCTTCAGTACTTTCCCACCTACTCTTGGATTCTTTTTTATTTTATTTTTCTCCCAGATTCCATCTAGTTATTCCATTGTACTGCTGCAAATGTTAATTGCAGCAAAAGTGATTTGCAAGTATTGAAAGATTCAGTTAAAGCTCTCCCTTGGACTCAATCGAGAAATTTCAAAAATAGAAATATAAATTTTAAAAAGAGCACTGCTATGAATTGGGGTGATTTGTAAGGATTACTGGAAACAGTGCCAAATGTGCAAAAAAAAAAAAAAGGAAAGATTAATCTACTTATGAATAGAAAAGGTTTTTAACTTTTTCAATTTTTACTTTTTTAATATTGAGGATTTCTAAATATTTATTCAAATAGAGTTCATATCATGAAGCTTTTAGTGCTGTGAAAAACTGCTAAATTTATTATTATTTTTATTTTTAAAAATTTTTAATGTTTATTTTTGAGAGAGACACATAAAGTGTGAGCAGGAGAGGGGCAGAGAGAGAAGGAGACACAGAATCCGAAGCAGGCTCCAGGCTCCGAGCTGTCAGAATAGAGCGTGATGAGGGGTTCAAACTCATGAACAGTGAGATCATGGCCCGAGCCAAAGTGGGACAGTTAACTTGAGCCACCCAGGCATACTCAAATTTATTAATAATAGAAAAGAGTTGTAATTCTTCTTTTGATGGAAGATTTTTCCTTAATTTATGTAATCTGAGCATCCTTTGCACTCAATACAGATGATTTTTGTTAGCCATTTTTTACAACTTGGTGCTCAAGTCCATGGCTCCATGGTATGCGACCACTTAACTTTATAGAATCTACCTTTCTAACTGGTAGCTCACGAACACGTGTAATTAGCTATTCCTTTGATTGCTATTGATTTTAGCCTGGCAAAGACATTCTGAGAAGAGCTTGGATGTCTGGCAAAATAAATATTTTCTGGCATGTCTTCAAATAATGGTAGAAGATGAATTAAGAAATATATGAGAACTACTCTTGTAAATGGTTATTGTTTTGTATTTGAATAATGGAAATGAAGCAAAGCATCAACTAGCTGCACCTGCTGTAACACAGGAATCAGGCAGACACAGAAAGAACAACACAGGAGAGGAGGGAAGGATTGGTGTGGAATTAGAAAAAAGTGGACAACAAAACATCCACAATTAATGGTTTAGAAAACAGCAATGTTTGGGTAGATAGTTGTGGCAATACAGAAGCTGTGAGTGAACTCGTATCAAGGATTTTCTACAGTCTTAATTCAATGAGGGAACACAAAGTAGGAAGCAAAGGGTAACAGTCTAATAGCAGGAATCCTTAATACTGTCTGCCTTCAGTTTTTTATGGCTGTGTATACTTGGGAAGAATTTTACCATGCCTTCTTAAAGACATTTCTTCAATTTCTGACAGAAATATCTTTCAAAAAGAACAGTAGTTATTCAAACAGGAAATCTTAATTTGAGGTCCAAGGGCCATGTGAAATTTTAACAAAACTGATTTGTATATATCCACACAATGTTTCTCTGAACCTGGAATCGTGAGGCGTGTTGGTAAGTACTGCGGCCCCAGGGCACATATAGCTAGTGATGGCTTGAAACATGTACATTCTGAATTGAAATGTGCTGGAAGTGGAAAATATGCATACTAGAGTTCAAAAATGTAATAGGAAGTGCACCTGGGTGGCTCAGTTGGTTAAACATGTGACTCTTGATTTTGGCTCAGGTCATGATCTCACGGTTCACGGGATCCAGCCCCGTGTGGGCTCTGCCCCGATAGCACTGAGTGTGCTTGGGATTTTCTCTCCCACTCTCTCTCTCTGCCCCTCCCCCCTCACATGTGTGCACTCTGTCTCTCTCTCAAAGTAAATAAATAACCATTTAAAAAATGTAATATGAAAAAATGTAAAAGAACTCAATGATCCTTTTACTGATTGCATACTGAAATATAATATTTTAGATATATTGGGTTAAGCAAAATATATTTGTTATTTTTATCTTTTTCTAATGTGTTCAATGTGGCTATCAGTAAATTTTAAATTCTATATGCGGCTCACATGTATGCCTCCCATTATATATCTAGTGGACAGCATTAATCTAGATCCTTTACGAATTTCACAGATGGCTTGTTCTCTTAAAGACCCAAAAACTCACAGGGTCCCTTTACGTGAAGAATGTGTCAGATGCCGAATAAATACTTGCTACATGCATCTAATCTGTAAAACATGTGGAAATCACTTTTTCAGGGAGCATTAAAAATCTGTTTGAGTTTTCACTAAGGAGACTGGTTTCTGACATATCAGGCTATTCTTTAAACTACCGAGGGAAAATGCTCTGTGCGAAGGGAGAATCGTTTGAGAACCTCTGAATGTGACTGGGTGCAGACTCACATTCATTAGGGGCTGCATGGCTCATTGGTGAGCACTGAGTGCCTACCTGCCATCATGTCACACCTCACCAAACGTGGACTCCCAGGCGGCCACCTCAATCATTTGCTGCCTCTCTCCCCCTCCTGCCTTGACAGAGCTCTCCTTGAGCTTGCCCAAGCGTCTATGTAGCCTCACTTACATACATTATTGACATGATGAAGACAGTGTGGTCCTTGGAGGCTATTATTTTCTCTAAGCAAGACTGAAAATTTGTATTTATTCCTGGTTAATTTGTACAGTAATGCTTTTCCTAGCTGCTTCTTGGATCTAATCTACTTAGTAGAGAAAAAAAGAGCAACTACTTTGTCACAGAATTTGAACCTTAAATAATGGAGCTGAGCTCCGTTGTTAGGTAAGGCTCTGAAAAACTGGAAAGAAAAATTCTCCTGATAGTTTATTAGGCTAGGTAATAGGGATAATAGGATACCTGAATTCTCTTTTCTTTTTGCATTCTTCTCTATGCTTCAAAATAGAGTACAAAAGGCCCTGGCTACCACAGTGTTACCAGGCAAACTTGGATACAGCTCCACTGTTTTATTCTTTCTCTCTTTTCTTTTTCCTTTTCTCCTCCCCTTTTTTAAAATAAGAACTGTTTCCTAACGAAACAAAGGTTTCAACCTCCTCCTAATAAAATGCTTCATTAGCAGTCCTATAAGCCTGCTACATAGCAGGAGCTCAGTCATGAAGAGACAGATTGATTGACTGACTATATTATAAGAATGAACCAGAAGCCTCTACTTGTTTTATTTATTTTTGAAGTTTAGTTATTTATTTTGAGAGAGAGAGAACATGGGCAGGGGAGGGGCAGAGAGAGAGGGAGAGAGGGAAAATCCCAAGTAGGCTCCATGAGGTCAGCATATACGGCCCCACATGTGGGCTCGAACCCACAAAACTGTGACATCATGACCTGAGTTGAAATCAAGTCGGACACTTAACCAAATGAGCCACCCAGATACCCCAGGCTGCACTCACTTTACATTCTCCTTTTTAGTGAATTATGCTTGTTTTCTAGTGGCATTTATATAATCACACACACATAGACATATTATATCCTATTATGCTGTATATTGCATATAGATATATACATATATATGTATGGATGCATAGATTTACACATGTCTTTATATATATATATATATTTAATTGAATTGTATTATTAATTGTGTTATATTTTGTATTTATTTGTACAATAAATTGTATTTATTAATTGTATTTGCATTTTAAATAAGTTTAATTTATTAATTGTATTAAAAAATATATATTTTAATATATAAATTATATAAAGATATAAAAATCCTTTTAGAGGTAATCTTTTTCCTATATAATTGAAGAAGAATACACAAGAGACTATATTCTAATTGTCCGTTAAAAGAACAGCCTGATTGAGTCAGGAATAGAAGTGACTGAATATCATTTTCGCCTGTTAAGTTTCACATCATGTGCTGGTATTATTAAAAACAAATAATCCTATATCTTCTTCCATTGCCCTAA
This sequence comes from Neofelis nebulosa, assembly GCF_028018385.1. Lineage (NCBI taxonomy): Eukaryota > Metazoa > Chordata > Mammalia > Carnivora > Felidae > Neofelis > Neofelis nebulosa. The sequence goes on along the minus strand of NC_080790.1, from coordinate 47,666,441 downwards.
GCCTCCTTTATTGGAGTCTTTTTCCATTATTGTCTTAAAATTCATTTTCTCCTTGTCTCACTTTCTATTTATTCAACAATTTAAATACATCTTTACCCTTCTAAAAACTTCATATAAAGGAAAGCAGGTTGGAATTCACTCAGGTAATGTGTGTAAGTTTAGTAACAGAAAGTTTTTACTTTCTTTTTTGACTATAACACAGATCAAATAATTTTTTATAAAAGCTCTCTATCCCACTCACTACTTTCTTATATTGAGGTGCGTTAGTTTTCATTTTTTTTAAATAGGAAAATGTTTATTGCAGTAATGCTTTTCATGAAATTTTACCCAATTGGGGAACTTAAAGGGATAAACATGTAGACAAGATGGATGGGAAATTTATCCATTTGGAACATGCAAAGAAGAAAATCAGAAATTAGGTGTCACGGGTTTTTATGCTTAAATTATTTAATTGACGTCCTGGCTTCATGCCACCTGATTCACCTAGCAATTTTTGGGGAATTCACCAAGGGTGTCTAATTTGAGCCTATAAAGTAACCTAACTGGTGTTTTTGTGGACATGATGTGGGACTGTCATTTGATCCCAGCAGAGACCAAGCAGCATTAACACTAGGAGTGCTTGCTCTGGAACCTCATGGCCAAGTGTCACCACACACTTGATGTGGAACCTTGGACATATGTCATCACTTTTTATGTCTTAGTTTATTCATTCGCAGAATAGAGATGGCAATTATACTTCAAGGATTTGCTGCGTAAACTACAAGAGCTAAAACATGAGACGCACAAATAATAATGAGTGAGTAATCTAGGTGACAATTATTCATCTTCTTTTTCCTATTCAACCTCCATCTTTTTGCTTTGTTGTTTACTGTAAGATTTCCTGTCTTTGGATTCACACCGAGGTGACTTGTTACTACCGTTAATGCTCACAGAGGACCTTCTCTCCATTAGAAGCAATTTTGAGCCTCCTGGAGAAAGAGGTGCACAGGATTCTCAGATTAGCAGGGTGCTCTTCACAGTCTTCAATGCGCTGTGATGGTGTTGTCTGAAGATGTGGAGAGAATGCCTCCCTGCTCCCCTTTTCTGTAATAGTTTGTCACATACTTGAAAAAAGGGCTGCCTTGCCTTCTAAGTGCAGAGTCTTCAGTGAAGTTAACTCTCTGACAATTTTGCATAGCTCCCAAGTTTAAAAATCTAAGAAAGACTAACTCCTGTAAACTTAATGCAAAGAACAGTGACTCACTTTGTCCCTCTATATAAGTCAAGGTAAATAGTTTTTACCATGAAAAGGGATGCTGATTTCATTTATGTTATTATGTCTAAAATTAAATTTTTTTTTTAATGTTTATTTTTGAGACAGAGAGAGACAGAGCATGAATGGGGGAGGGTCAGAGAGAGAGGGAGACACAGAATCCGAAGCAGGCTCCAGGTTCTGAGCTGTCAGCACAGAGCCCGATGCGGGGCTCGAACTCACGGACCGTGAGATCATGACCTGAGCCGAAGTCGGGCGCTTAACCAACTGAGCCACCCAGGCGCCCCAATTATTATGTCTAAAATTAAACAGACACATATCTCATTTGAAAAGCTAAATTTTCATTTCATGATGAAAAATATTTTTGTATTAGTTTTCCAGGTGGAATATTCCTTTGAGCCAAAGGGCATTTTTAGGGTTAATGGGATCTGTTCTCATTAATACTAAAACTTATGAATGCTTTTAGATTTCACCTAAGGGAAAACACAGCAAATGCAAACTGTCAACTCATATAGATGCATCCTAAAATCTCAATCAAGCACAGTGAAGTCTTGTCAGGAAAAATAATTATCCTCTTGATTTAAAGAGTGCATTTTTCTCTCCCTAGTGACAAAGGAAGCATTTAATTATTAAAAGCTTATAGTGGTCCACAGTTGACAACTAATTTATTTCATCATGCCAAATATGTCGTAAGACACTAAGTTTAAGATATATCTTAGAACTTTCAGAATTGTTTCACAGGAGGTTAGGATAAATTACTATTGTTCTCAATATTTTTCAGTTATAAAGTTTTCAATTACAAAAGTGTGGTCAACATCAATCAACACCAAATGCAAAGATGTTGTGGGACAGTGGGAAGTGTACTGAATTGGCTTTGTGATCATTTGGGTTTCATTCCTGGCACTTCGATGGAAGTTGTGACATTAAAGCTATTAGCTTCTTCCATTTTTTCAGTTTGCGTGTCTAAAAACTATAGACTTTGCCTAAACATGCTTTATTGTCCATCCTAAAGGCAAACTATTTACAGTGTTGTGGTCAACCTTCCGTGCCCTTGATCCATCAACAAAAAGTTTACAAATTGCAACTGAACAATTGAAGTAATGGTCAATAATGAAAAAAAACCTTTTAATAAAAAGTGCATTTCATAATTTCTGGGTTTTGACAATGTAATTGGTGATTGGCAAAGAAAAACAGTCTGCTCATAACTCATATTGGCATGAACATAGGAAAACAGGCACTTTCTTAAACTGAAGTAAGTGTGCATATTAGTAAAAGTTTTATGGATGGTAATATGCCAAAATGCATTAAAAGCAGTAAAAATAGCCATTTAATCCAACTCTTCCACTTGTAAGAATTTATACTGAGACAAAGAGCATATTTACAAAGGTGGTTTACATTTATACTTTGGAATAGTTAACATATAATTATATACAATAGAAAAAAGAAACCATGAAAATGAAAACTTAAATATTAAAGAATTGGGGATTAGTTACATGAATGTTGGTAAGACTCTGCACAGAGTAATATCAGGCATATGGGCTTTGGAATCAGAGAGTCTGTTTCACTTCAGGACTCTGAAATTTTCTAGTAGTATTTTCTTGTGAAAGTTCCTCACCACTGTAAAATTCAGTCTCTCCCCTTTAGCATGGGAGTAATCATTGTGTCTTCATCAGAGGGGTGTTGTGAAAACTAAATTAGATATGATTTGTTTTGGGTTTATACTATTATACTCTCAATATTAGTATAAATCTATATGATGGGCACTCCTAGCTATCCATTAGCAATGTGGATGAAAAGCTATGTCAATTGATGTGGGACATAATTTTTAATTATGTGTTAACTTCAAAAAAGTAAGAAGTTACATGGCCGCAGAATAGTATTAAGTTGAAATCCTATTTTTAGTATAAATAAGGAAAGAGAATGAAAAAGCCAACATAAATTCTTTTTTTCATTTATATACGCTGGCTTTTTAAAATAATATTCAAACATTATTGTTTAATTTTTGTGGAAAAGAGTATTTTTGCTAAGTTGTAGGTAGGTCAAAGGTGGAGTACAACATTGTCACTGAGATTTAAAGAAAAATACAACTTTTAATCATACTTAATCAAATGAAAAACTAAAAGGTAAAGTATGTATTTGCTAATCTGAATTCCATTTATACAACTTGAAAAATCAGCAGAATGGAATCAAACAAATAATAAAATATTAAAAAAAATTTCAGACAATATGGGTATTGTAATAAATTACAATTATTCCAAATTTGCCTATAAAATCCATAAAAAATGTATATACTATTAATATATCTTTTAACAAATAGCTGACCTGTAGAGGGGTGGGAGGCAGAAATAAAGAAACACCTCAAAGGAGGCACAAAAGTGGGATCTGAAACCAAGATGTTGTATTTGCATATAGGCCCAATTCGCTATATTGATGAGTTCCACATGGAAAGGATTTCCCTGTTTGCCAGATGGTGGAGCTGGAAAGGAGCCTCTTGTGTAAAGCACAAATTTTTGAAGGGTTGATGCATTGTTGAAAGAAAGGACTAGAAAAAAAATTCTATTAGCCACTGAAAGCTTAGCTTCTAAAGATACAAAACACCAGACTCCCTCTGTAGTGGATAAAGGACTCCAACAAGTGTGTGTGTGTGTGTGTGTGTGTGTGTGTGTGTGTATGTGTGTATGCACATGCATGTGCGTGTGTATGGGCACACACACATGAAAGAGTGGAGGGCTGTATTAAAGATGAGCACTCAGGTAAAAAGAATTATAATTTATAAACAATAGAAACTAAAGTTCTATGAGAGAACAGGTTTAGCAAATAGGAAACACAACTAGGACATCGTAAAATCCTATTTTATTTATTTATCTAACCTTAAAATAATTTAGGAAACACAGATAGGTATAACAAGCTATAAAGAAAGGGCACTAAAGAGAAAAAGAAGAAGGAGGAGGCAGATTTAAAAGAGATAATTCCTATAAATAAAACAAAAAAATAGTCTTTGAAATTATTGTCCATTCATAGGAGAATGACTTAATAAACTATAGTGTATTCAATGAAAATTTGGAAAGAAGTAAAAATAAATCAGTTCAAGCTTTATACATTAAAAGGGAAATTGGGTCAAAAAATGATACAGAGCATGTATATCCAGTATGGTACTATTAATATAAAATTTAAAACATCCAACACAATACCATAATTATTAGAAATATATGTTTAGTATCAAGGCCAATAAATGCATGTAAACATGCAATTCAGGCTGACATGGGGGTATGGAAACTGGAAAGGGACACAATGAGGCCTTCAACTATTTACTATATTTTTTTCTCTTGAGGTTATTAGTGGGCATATTACTCTGTACTTTTTGTATTTCTGAAATATTTCATAATAATCTTTGTTAAGTTATTATAGAGTTCAAAAAAATCAAAGACTATAAAACAATAATTCAGGAACTAAAAGATGTATCCAAGAGGGGGTTGCTTAACATTAGAAAATATATATATTGTATTGTTCACTTCTTTATAATAAAGTCTAAGCTACAGTATGGTCTTTACACACATTATATAAAGACAGAAAAAAAAGAAGGTCATGATGTGGGGCAAGAATGGGTTTATTAATAATATGTTTATATATCTGATTAATATATAACATTAACTATAATTTATATTTATAATTAATATATTTAGCTATATTTAATTTATATATAATTTAATTATAGTTAATATTATATATTAATCAGATATATATACAATATATTAAATATATTATAATATATAATAACTGTTTGAAGGGTCACATTAGTTAATATAACCTTTAGAGTATATGTGTATTACCAAAAGGCCAAGAAGATAAAATTTTGAAACTAAAAACACAAACACAGGTAAATTTGATACTATAAAAATTAGGATAATGAGTTTGTTTGTCTTGTTCTTGACTTTAAATTTAATATTTCTATTTGGTCATTGCATGGGATACTTGATGCATTTAAAAAGATAATCTTTTCCAAAATGTAAAAGTACAGTTATATTTTTGATACTGATATTTAGTCTGATATATTTGTGATCAGGGTAGAGCAGCATTCTATATCTAGAGAGAAGCCTGTGATGTGAAATTCCTGTCATCTTGCAGAATTTTTATCTGCCTCCTCTATTATTAAGAGATTGATGTCTGGATCTCACATTAGGGTAGTGGATTTTTCAATTTCTCCTTACAGATATATCAAATTTTGCATTATGTATTTTTAAATGATGTTATTAGGTATATAGCAGTTTGAAGGATTCCAGAAAGCCACAGCTACAAATGAGTGATTCACAGGTGTTCATGCAGTAGACACAATGAAACTTGAGAGTCTTACATAGGTCCACTGCTACCAACCTCAGCTAGACATTTTCAAAAACTTTATGTCTTTTTAGGTATCTGCCGGCAATTGTTACTAGAATATAATGCTTTCCCTTCTCTTACACTTTTGAAATTTTACATGGATACTCTTCACTGATAAACTCCCAACTAGACCCATAAATATAAGGGAGTCCTGGAAAATGTCATTCTAGGCTTCCATAAAAGATTGCATGTTGGGGTAACATTGGTGCAATGTTTACAACAGATAATTCAGTACCATGTACTCCTTTGTCTATTCAGCATCCATAGATACCATTCTACCTTAAATTTCTAAACTATAATAGACAAACAATAACATTCTTTCATGTAACTTGATGGAACTACCCATCACGTAATCACACAACAAAAATTTGCTTGCCATCTCTCAAAAAAACATAGACAAAAATTCTCAGATGTTATCTCTGTGTGATATTTATTCTTATTCTAGGTCAGTCATGATCTCCCTATGATATATCAGTAAGGACAGGTAGGGTTATGGTTCAGAAAAAATAAACCCCAAATATCAGTAACTTAAAAAATGATTTATTTCTAAGTCATGGTACATTTCCATGCATATCAATAGGGCTTTCTGCTCCTTGTCTTCCTCACTTCGGGAGTCACGCTAACAGAAGTTAACTCACGTAGGATATTGATAGTCAAATCATCCAGGGGAAAAGAATTTGGAGAACTGTGCACCAATTATAAATGATCAATTCAACAAGTTACTTCTGTCCATATTTTATTGGTCAGATCAAGTCCCATGGCCATGCCCAAGGTTAAGGGAGGGAGGAGTCTGGTCTTTCTATATTCCCAAGTATAAATGGTAATAATGTTAAACACAGTAATCTGTGGCAGAAAATAGAATTTTTTAAGTGATAATAATCAGAGAGGTAGAAGAGAAAATATCTTAGATACCTCCCTCCAAAACATTTTATTGCCATATGTTGTTTCATAATTCTTAGCATCATAAAATTTTTATTTTCAACTATTATTTATCTTCTCTAGTCAAAATTAGACATTTTGTTATGAGAGAATGTTAAAACACGGTTAGCTTCTTCAACTCCACTTTTGCTTACTCAATGTTTGATTTCTTTTTTTAATTTCTGTCTATTCAACATTATTGAGTAGAGCTAGAGATATTACCACTCCAACTATGGCATCAAGATATTGTGAAGGTAAAGTTATGTCTTAAGATATTTTCCATTAACAGATAAAATACCCAAGAAGTAAAACCAATTGAACATTTATTCAATTTCATATTGGCCTCTTATAAGACTTTACCTGAGATCAGTGATTTAACAAATGTCCCATTTTATGAAAGAATTTGGTAAGAACATTGTAAAACTCTGAGGATACACTTGAACATTTAAATAAAGTTATTAATTTAAGCCAAAAATGGAATAAAATAATTAAAAAGTAGTAAAACAATGTGTTTAAAACAACAAAAGTTGTTGCCTGGAGGTAAGAACTGGTATAGGTATATTCAACACGTATTCCACAAATTTTTATTGTGCAGCATATAGGGATTTGAGGAGCCATGAGAATATTCTTGAAGAAAAATAATGCTATCATAGTGTTTGTTTTTAAGCAAGATAACAATGTTCTTCAGAAAATGGAAGTGTATTCTAAAGCCCTGCCTTCATTCACAGTTCATGTTTTCCATTAACTATTTCAATTTCTTTGACCTTCCCACTTTACTTTCCTCCTTTTTTATTATACAACATATATCTCCAACTATTTAAGAAAAGGAAGAAAAACATCTTTCACATATTTAAACAAGAACCATAAATGGGGGGCATTTGGGAGGCTCAGTCTGTTAAGAGTCTAACTCTTGATTTCAGCTCAGATCATGATCTCAAGGTAGTGAGATTGAGCCCTACATCGGGCTTAGCTCTGAGCATGGAGTCTGTTTAAGATTCTCTCTCTCCCTCCACCCCTTTCTTTCTCTACTCTTCTCCCCTACTCAGGCTTTCTCTCTCTCTCTCTCTCTCTCTCTCTCTCTCTCTCTCTCTCTCTCTCAAAAACAAAACAAAACAAAACAAAAACAAAACAAAACAACAAAACAAAACAAAACAAAACAAAAAACAAACCTTAAATGGAATTTGTCTATGAATGTATCATATATCTTGCTTACCAACAGAACTATAAAAACAGACATTATAGACTTAAAGGGAAAGAGGAACCAAAATACACAATAATCTTATCTTTTTTGACTTTGCATTTCTTAAAGTGTAAACTTCTCATTCAATATGCTTTTTAGTGAAAGGAGTATAAAAAAATATCATAGGTAGATACAACAGTGGGATCAAATAGAACCCTTTTTACTCTATGCGAAAATAGTTTAGCATACTGAAGGCAGAGTGAAATATTCTATAGGCAGAGATACTTCAGATGCAAGAAAATTAGTGTAAATTTTGGTCAAGTTTTTTTTAGGTACTTGGTTAGGGGTGAAAAGAAGAAATGCCAGCCTGAAAAAGGGAAATCATTTTCTCTTCTAAAATGGAAGGACGTGCTAAGAAGATAAAGAGGTAAGTATGTTGAAATAAAAAGAGCAAGAAATATGGGAATTCTTGTTATATCCTAAAAGTCTCTGTAAAGCGATACATGATATGATCTTTGGAATGTTGGACAACTTGTTCAACAAAGGACAGTACTTTATTGTCCTTTACAGAAAGGACAGAAAAAGGAAGTACAGTACAGAAAAGGAAGGACAGTACAGAAAAAGAAAGATATGATACTAATTAGGTAGAGAGAAGAGTTCACCATGGAAATAAATATAAATAAACCCAGGGATCAAGAGGCAACAGCATAGTCTCAATTGAGCCTATAGGATCTAAAACTGAATTTGGTGACAATTTCATTTCCTTTTGTCTGATCATAAAAGAATTAAAATTAATATTTTTCAATGAATTAAAAATAAGTAAAGTGTCATCCCAATAAAGAGTCAGTTTAAATGTGAAGGAAGAAAATGCTTCCATTTTACTCTTTTTTTTCCTGGTCTCTTCACAGAATTATAGAATGTCAGAGTTAGGGAGGATCTTGGGATCTAAGTATCAATTCTGATATCATCTATACAACTCCCCTGACATATATTTAATCTGTGCTTAGGAATTTCACCTTCATTATAGGAAGATTTCCAGCTGAGCTCTGAAGCTTAAGGGTAGTACGTGGTAGGCATATTGGGGGTTCTGCATGATCTTCATTATCTTAAGCCAAAAATCTAGCCCACTGTCCTTTCACTGAGTTCTCTGCTGTAGTGACAGATTGGTTTCCTCCTCTTTGACATGAAATTTCTTCAGATGTTTAAAGTCAGACATCAGCTTAATGTTTCTAGACTTGTGAGACTACCTTCCAGTTTGTCAAAGCCTCTTCACATTTGTCACCCATCACTCTAGATATAATTCTCTGTGTGGAAGGTATTATACAGAACATACCGTAAGGATGATCAAAAATCCCATTTTGCCTGAGACTAAGGGGGCTCCCACAATTCCTGACTTTGCCTGAGACTAAGGGGGCTAAATCTAGTTGGGGTCTATGCAAATTGGAATGATTTGATCACCCCTCAAGGTACACATTGCTTTCATCATCCATAAGAAAACAAATACCTCTATGTCTGGTTTCAATGTCAATGTCTTTCTCTTTTCCTGATAATTCCTATGGAAAAGATGCTGATGACCAAATCAACAGTCAGGCAGGAGGAGGATGATGACATGGGGAATAAACAATTTAAATCACTTACAGTTGGATTGTCAGGATGAAGGTGCTACAGAATAATAGACTCCTTTATATACTGTGCTATGAACCGAGGTGATTAGGAGACTCATTTCATATATTGGTTTTATGATATGTCAGGCTTTCTACTGTTCCAGCCGTCCCTAAGCCATAACCATCTGTATTACATTCATGATGCATGTTACACTGACAGTAACAGATTATTTAATTCATGTCTCTTGGAATAATCTCTTAGAATACTTAAAAAGCAAAAATATTCTCTTTATCCAAAATTAAATACTTTACAACTGCTTTCTTATCTTCCCATTATGTCCTAAAGTGCCTTCTACCTTCAAGCACTTCAAAGTTTTGTCCAATCTCTTAAAATGTCTTAGGGTACAGAAATCTATCCTTTTTAACAAAAGCATTCTTATTCTCATGTCTGCCCATTCCCATAAAGTACGGATTCTTAAAGATAAACTGCCAAGTCAAATGTTTTCTCCTGGCTTCCACTGTCTAAAGAATTTCCATGATTGAGGCCCACATTTTCAAATAAGCAGAAGCAGTCCAGGCCACAGGTGACACTGGAACTAGATTATTTATTAAGAACTTGATTCTTGCCAGCGAAAACTTTAGCTGCAATCTGCATGAAATCGCCCTCCACCATACAGGAAGTCAACTAAGTCAACGGACACTCCTGACCTGTCTCAGTCTGGCAGTTTCATTTCATTCCCATCCAGTCACATGTCTCCAAAACTCATGAGAAGATTTAGAGTCAGTTATAAGTAAAAAATTCCTTTTAGGAAGTTTTTACTACTGTGAGAAACTCAAAAGAGAAAGATTCTTATATATGCTTAGCAATATCAACAGCTCAATTCATACTAAATGAGTTAATACATGTAAAGCACTTAGAAGAGAGCCCGGTACACAGCAAGTACTCAAAAAGTGTTAGCTTTTTTTTTTTTTTTAGGTTTTTTTATTTATTTTGAGAGAGACAAAGACAGCACAAGTGGGGGAGAGGAGACGGAGAATCCCAAGCAGGCTCTCTGCTGCCAGCACAGCACCTGATGTGGGATTTGAATTCATGAAACCGCGAGATCACGACCTGAGCCAAAACCAAGAGTGCATCGCTTAAGTGACTGAGCCACCCAGGCACCCCAAAAATGTCAGCTATTATTAACTGCTATATCTTAATAATATTATAATGAATGAGTATTATTAATATATAAATGGTTGAAGCATATTAAAGATGTGGAAACTGCATGTAGGACAATTCAGAAATTATCTAGAATTGCTCTGCTCAGTGATAATATTTATATATTTGAAATCATACTGTGTATAAATTGTAAAGCTTTTTTTGCTATTTCACAATTCTGTATATTTATTTAATGATTGCATAGTTTTCTATCATGTAGTAGTAAAACTGTATAATTAATAAATTCCTTAATATTTAACATCAAGTTTTCCTACAGTTTTATTATTCTGAACAAATTTGAGTACTGATATCTTTTCACCTAAAACTTTCAGCAAATTATTAATTATTTCCTCAAGATCACACTCTAGAGAAGAATCTTTGGGCCAGAGTACAATTTTAACACATGTGATTTGTATTATAAAACTGATCTCAAAGGAAGTGTGGCTAATTTTTATTTACATTAGTAGTGCCAAATTTCCCACCTCCCCTCAAATTCTTATAAAATGAATGCATGCATGTATATGTATGCAAATATATGTATACCTATACACACATATATGCACACATACACATGTAGATTTATATATGTTTATTCGAGCTTTTAAAATCAGTATTTTTAAAATTATTTTTAAGAACATTTTGTATACTTCAAAATATCTTTATAATACTGTAATGAAGATAAGACATGAATAATTAAGTCACAAAGTGCTATGGCAATGTTATGGATAAATGACTCAGTCAGTAAGTGGTAAAGAAGCAAAACCTAGGCCTTTGTTGCCAAGTCTATAATTCTTTCCATTTTAGCAAGCAGAATTAACATGTCAGTAAGCAAATTTCTTGAAATATGGTGGTAGCCACTAGGATCATTCACTTTGTTTTAGGAAATCTAATTTGGCATTGTACCTAAAGTAAGTCAAAGAAGTCAATGAACAAAGCAGAATAAATGTACTTACAGATGTCCTGAGTCAGTGGTCTTTGAAATATTTAACTTTCCCCCTGTGGGATGCTTGGGGTTTTGCTGAATAATATGGTGTGAGACTTAGTAATTGTTTGTTCAGTTGATTGACAAGCATTACATCGAGTAAGTAATTACTTGTCATTCATCAGTATTTCAAGAAGACTGTGTGGTTAAATCGAGAGTAAGTCACTTACGGTTTAGGGGTTTAAGGTTCGATTTTCCATTGATTTATGTCAGGTTTTACTCTATTAAAAAAATTAGACCATAAAACTGTCCTAATAAGGATGATTCGGGCTTCAGCTGGAGGAAAAAAAAATGAGAGTAAGAGCCAACTCATTTTATTACTAAGACAAGACTGATTTCTTATCAGCATAATCACCTTATGCCCAGGATGTAGGTCTCAATGTAGTCAAAATTGAAAAGTGTCTTGGCTGTAGACATAGAAAACCAATTCTCTTAAATCACTAACTTCTCTGGTATTTTGGAAAACAAAAGGAAAAAATAATCAGCAAACAGAATTGTGGATCAGAAATATCTAAATGTGTTATATAAAGTTAACAGAATTTTTTTTTAAAGAACTGAAGGCTTATAATCTATAGCTTAATTGAAATTATCATGAGAATGTATGAGAAATTATTATAAGAAATTATTATGAGGTAGTAAAAAACATGACAATTTATTAGATTGCTTATAAAATTAAGTCTAGTCTTGGATATCAAAGTATAAGAAGTTAGCATCTGAAAATTCATCACAAGTAATATAAGGATACAGAAGAGTTTGCTGATACAACAGAAATTACCACTTTAACAGCACCAGGCAGAAATGACAGTACCTTAATTTTGATTCTGCCTCAGTATGTTACTCTGGTAAGATAGGCTATCTCTCAAAAAATGAAGGAAACTAGTTCATGGCAAAATGAGACCCTAAATTATGCTTACTGGCTGCCTAATCTCTCTTCTCTCCCTCTCTCTCTCTCTCTCTCTCTCTCTCTCTCTCTCTCTCTCTCTCTCTGTCTCCTAGTTATATTTTGCATACACAGAAGCAATTATCACATTATTAATATGTTAAAGAATATAGCTATGGAATCTAATGGTGTAGATTTAAATCGTGGCTCTTCCACTAATTAGTTGTGTGACCTGTATTAGTGGTTAAAACTCTCTTTGCTTTAATTTCCTCCTACATAAAACAGAGATTTAGTTCTATCTCACACACTTGTAGAAAAATTCATGTAAAATACTCATTCCAATAAAATACAACTTTCATTATTTTTTCCTCCTGAAATTTTGTGAAAAATCATGAAAATTATTTTTTAATGTCATGATGTTGAGCACATGCCAATTACATTTCCAGAAGAAAATTCTGATTGTCTCATTTATGCTACTGTACTATAAATTGATGATATCCATTTGTCATAAAAGCTATGTCAAAAGGATATCAGAAAAGCCAGTCAGAAAAAAACAAAACAAAACAGTGAATCCACAAGGTTATGGAACACTCTGTTCCAATCTCATCAGACAGACATATTGTACATATTCTCAGAATCGGGCATGAATAATAAATACTGAATTATGTGAAGTTTCAGTACACTTACATTTACAATATAAAGTCTACTCTCTATAGCTTTGTGTTTGACTCTGAGAAAGGTCTTTAATCTTTTCTTTTTAAAAGGTTTGTAAGAATAAACAGATATGAGGAATGGAGACTATGGTTTGAGCCCATGGATTAATCTGTTCATTATAATCCCAAATGATTTTACCAAAGAAATATAAAATTGAGAAGAAATTGATTCTAGCACAGGATGGCATAAGTTAGATAAATGTTTTGAGAAATGTCTATAAACTACCCTGCAGGTTAAACTGAGTTGAGGGCAGGACCTGTTATTTTACTGTTTGAAGGAAAATCCCACGTGGGTATAATGGGGAGTGTGTCAAAAAAAAAAAAACCCATTGACAAACCTAGCTTGAACCAGCAATACGACGTCTGATGCTGGAACAGATGAGACAAGAGGAATGGAAGAGAGGTGGACAAATTACTAATGATTTAGAGAAGTGGCCCAGATACCGGAAGCAGCACAGGACATTCTGATCCCAGGGCCAAGGATTTGCCTTTGACTGAATGGCTGGTAAAAAAAATGACAATGGCTAAAAGTGGATTCAAGAGAAAGGTACCAGACAGGAAAGAATTAACTATCATTTCGCTGACACACACACACCCAAAGGAAAGCAAACTTTTAGGTACAAAAGTAAAGCTTCCTATAAAAATAGCAAACAGCAACAACAAAAAAAGACAAATTACTCAGGTACATATTTAACAACAGCAACAAAAAATGAGCCAGAGTATGAATGTTCATTTAAATACTACCAAATAACACAGAATAAGATGGACAGTCAGCTAAAAATGTTAGATGTTAATTCTACTTATATTAACTAATAAATGTAATGTGCCAAAAAAAAAAAAAAACAGGATTTTTTGGATGGGGAGTAACGACTTATTAACATTATTTCAATGTGCACATAGAAAAAGTAATTAAAGGATATCTAGCAAAATTCAGAAAAATAACAATATGAGGCACCAGCCTTACTCCACGATACAATGAAAAATCTCAACAATTAGAGTGCAGTGCCAGTACAGAAATAGACAAAACTACCATCAATAAATATTAGCAAATAATGAAAATCACAAAGTTCCTAAGAAAAAAATTATGAGTCTGATATCGAATTATAAAAAATGTGTTATAAAAAAGATTATGGGGGCATCTGGGTGGCTTAAAAGTTAAGCGTCCATCTCTTGGTTTCAGCTCAGGTCATGATCTCATGGATCATGGGTTCAAGCCCCACATGGGGCTCCTTGATGACAGTGCAAAGCCTGCTTGAGATTCTCTCTCTCTCCCCTCTTCTCTACCCTTCCTGTGTGCTGTCTCTTTCTCTCTCAAAATAAATAAATAAACTTAAAAAAAGATTACGAACAATAAAACCAGTCATACCCATATTTAAAATCTAAATAATTACTGGTGACATGGCTATAAAGTATAATCAGTGAAAACACATTGAACTAAGATATCTTTTGTACAATGTATAAAACAACATTATCATCTAAGGACATCTGGGTGGCTCAGTCGGTTAAGCGCCTGCCTTCAGCTCAGGTCAAGATCTTACCTTTCGTGAGTGAGTTCGAGCCTCTAGTCAGTCTCTGTGCTGACAGCTCAGAGCCTGGAGTCTGCTTCAAATTGTTTCCCTCTCTTTCTGACCCTCTCCTGCTCTGTCTCTGTCTCTGTCTCCCCCTCAAAAATGAATAAACATTAAAAGAAAATAACATTATCATCTAGAGCTAAAATCCATGGTGTCTCACCAAATTAACTGTGTGATATTTAATTGGGGGAGAAGTATCATGGGCAAGGAAGTAAAAATATGCTAAAGGTTTCTGCATAGGAAGAACAAATGATTCAGTGTTACCTATGATTTCAGTAGAAATTGATTCAGTGTTACCTATGATTTCAGTTTGGCATTTTGTTTTTTACTGAAACATAACAAGTATTCTAATGATTTTAGGATATACGGCTTCCAAATCCCTAGAAGAAACAAAAAAGGGAGAATAAAAATCTTTGTTTAACTCCAAAATTCTGATAGTGATCCAGTGTTAGGAAATGTGAAAATAAAAATTCATCACATTATGAGGTTTAAAGTGAAAACACATATAATCTGGAACAATGCCTCCCAAAAGAATTTGATACATTGTAACATGTGTAGATTGCTTTTAACAACACACAACACTTTTACTGAATAGAAACTGAAGAAGTTAATAACGTGATAGAGAATGATTATCTATCACAAAGAATGGCTAAAATCCTATATAATAGAGGCTTTCTCATTAAAATTAAGAAAAGACAAAGACAGCTGACTTTTCCATTTTTATGAAAGGACCAGTCAAGGTAATTGAATAAAAAAAAGTTTCTAAAAAGGAGTAAAAAAAAATGGAATAAAAAGTTAAAGTAATAATGATAGCTTCCTTGAAATCACAGAAGGAGCAATTGTAAAAAGATCTGAATTATTCTTAGTATGAGTTACCAAAAATATACATAGCTACACAAATGAAGATTGAAAAATTAATGTTATTTTCTTTTTTTCCACTTTGTGCATCTACTTCTTAATTTTTCTCCTTAAAAATATTTTCTTAAAATTTTTAATGAAAGTTATTATGAAAATATATTAAAATAAACTATATATCTAAATAAGAAATTGGGGTCACTGCCATAACATGGACTAATGAAGCACTAAAATTAGATTAATGCCCACAGCCTTCAATATTTTCCTTGAATGTTTACAAGTACTATTAATATATTGTACTGCATTCCACATAACTTACTTATATGGAAATAGTAGCCTGCTTTTCCTTGGAGCTAGAAAATCATGATCTGGAATTCTTCAATGTGAGGGAGCTGATTAGAAATGAAGCCTTATTCAAATTTATGTTATTCATATCTTTCCTCTCTTTCTTTTCTCCTTCCTTCACATACACACATAAACACACACATGTGAATTTTATATGCATTACTACACTTAATATCACAGTTTTTCCAAAATATGATTTATCATCTTCTTTATTTTATTTTATTTTTTATTTTTTTAAAGTTACATCCAAATTAGTTAGCATATAGTGCAACAATGATTTCCGGAGTAGATTCCTTAGTTGCCCCTTACCATTTAGCCCACCTCCCCTCCCACAACCCCCCCAGTAACCCTCAGTTTGTTCTCCATATTTTATGAGTCTCTTCTGTTCTGTCCCCCTCCCTGTTTTTATATTATTTTTGTTTCCCTTCCCTTATGTTCATCTGTTTTATCTCTTAAAGTCCTCATATGAGTGAAGTCATATGATTTTTATCTTTCTCTGACTAATTTCACTTAGCATAATACCCTCCAGTCCCATCCACGTAGTTACAAATGGCAAGATTTCATTCTTTTTGATTGCTGAGTAATACTCCATTGTGAGTGTGTGTGTTTGTGTGTGTGTGTGTGTATGTGTGTGTGTGTGTGTGTATCACATCTTCTTTATCCATTCATCCATCTTCTTTTTTAAAATGGGAAAACACAGCCACAAAGAGGATAATCCTGACCTGCCATAAGATTCATAGGGAAAGAGCTGGCATCACTAAGACTCATGCCCATTACTTACTTCTCATAAAGTCTCCACAAAGAGAAAGAATTGAAAATGAAATGTGTTATTTCTTATAAAAATTATATTCTGGTAAGACTATATTTGAGGAATCGACTTATATATTAAAGAAAAAAACACAATGCAAAAAGTTGAATTATTGTTCCCTCATCCCCCCCCCCCCATCCCAGATGTTACTGCTAAACTTAGGAAAAAGCAACAATAATGTTCAGACCGTTAGAATTATATATAAAACTTTTCCCAAAGAATTTTAAAAGCTTGCCCTAGGAGTGTTCCAGGTTCCCATTCACTCTAGTTCCCCTTCATTCTAGTTCCCTCTTATCCTAACCATAAATAATATAAGTGGAATTGGAGATGCCGATTTCCACATAACATGTTAAATTTTTACCACCTTATGTACAAGTGGAAATTATTTTCATTGGAGGAATATTCTAATATTTGCTTCCTTACTAATGAAATTAAAAATCAGAAAGATATTATGCAAGTTTTATATCCTATAGGTCAATGTATTTGGGGAATAAGACAGCACTTATTTGGGGGTAATTTACTCCCTATCATCCTTTTTTCACATGAAGGAATTGCTGGTGACTGAGCCTCACACCAGATTATGAAACTCTTTGTTGGTCAGTTCTACACAGTACAGCCAGGGATGGAAACCACTGACTCTAAACTAAACTTCTTGCCTTTATCTCCCTACCTCCCCACTTGTCACTCATTCTCTCCCATGGGAACACAAAGGAATTACAGATTCAGTAATCTCTGGAAAAGGAACTGAGCATGCTTGACTCAGCTGCAGCATCCTTAGAAGCCAACCTGTCCTCAT
This sequence comes from Neofelis nebulosa, assembly GCF_028018385.1. Lineage (NCBI taxonomy): Eukaryota > Metazoa > Chordata > Mammalia > Carnivora > Felidae > Neofelis > Neofelis nebulosa. The sequence goes on along the minus strand of NC_080790.1, from coordinate 47,648,959 downwards.
ATCTACATGTTCTGGTCTGCTCCCTGTCTTGTGGTAAGGGGGCCACTGTTGGTGGGGAAAATCTATAGCTGTCCAGTGCTTATGGGATGAATTATTAGCATTCCCACTTGTCCACAGATCTAAAGTAATTTTCTAAACAGCTGTATCAGTAATAAAGGTCATATTTTGATCTATTAGTTTCATGTCTTTATTACACTATGGATTTATAAATGGATGAGTAGAAGGGCTATTATTTATATACCACCTGCCTCCCACAAAACTTCAAGAGTAGGTTTCCATTTTACTTTACCTTTACATAAGAGCTAAGAAAGCAAAGTGAGAGCTAAGAAAGCAAAGTGAACACATACACAGCAAATGTGGTATGTGTGCATGTGTGGGGTGATCACGGTGTCATGGTTGGTGGTAGGGGTGGAGAAATCAAACCAAAATACAAACAAGAAGCAAACTTTAAATTATACACCGAGATTGTTTCTCATTCAAGATTAGGTATGTATCCACAAGCCATTAGTATCTTTTTTTTTTTTAATCTTTTTTTTTTTTTAACATTTATTTATTTTTGAGACAGAGAGAGACAGAGCATGAGCAGGGGAGGGGCAGAGAGAGAGGGAGACACAGAATCTGAAACAGGCTCCAGGCTCTGAGCAGTCAGCACAGAGCCCGACGCGGGGCTCAAACTCACATACCGTGAGATCGTGACCTGAGCCGAAGTCGGACGCTTAACCGACTGAGCCACCCAGGCGCCCCCATTAGTATCTTTTAAAACTCTGAGAGTGAGACAGGATAGGTGGTTGGAGTGTAATGTCATAGATAGGACCATGGAAACTGATGTCAGACAGGCCTAGTTTTAAATCCCATTCAGCCATATACAAGTGCTGTGACTTTAGGCAAATTACTAAACCTTTCCAAGCTTTAGTTGGCTAAAATGAAAGTCCACTATGAGCTTTGCATGAGGATTATATGAGATAATGTGTAATACCTTTAACACAGTGTTTGGCGCATAGTAACCAATGGATATTAGCTATTATTTTCATTACTTTGTAAATGAAGTCCTGACACCCAGAGAAAGATAGGTAATGTGTTTAATATCGCCAAGTTACAAAATTACAGAATGAAGCTAGCATCTACATTTTTTAACATTCTTCAACATCATACCCAACTTCATTCCCATAAACTTCATTCCCATGAACTAGTTCCCAGGAACTTAAATTGAGATTTAGTGCCTTGTTTCCTTAACATGTTCTTTTCTGTACTTGAGATGTATACATCCATTCTTTCCGTTCTGCAGTGCTATTTATCAGTTCTAATGTAATGTCACCCCTTCCATGAAGCTTTCCAGATCATCAGGGGGCACTTGCTCTTTTATTAAAAAATGTAGCCTGGGGGCACCTGGGTGGCTCAGTTAGTTGAGCGTCCGGCTTCTGCTCAGGTCATGATCTCACAGTTCACGGGTTTGAGCCCTGTGTCGGGCCCTGTGCTGACAGCTCAGAGCCTGGAGCCTGCTTCGGATTCTATGTCTCCCTCTCTCTCTGACCCTCCCCTGTTCATGCTCTGTCTGTCTCTGTCTCAAAAATAAATAAACATGAAGAAAAAAAATGTAGCCTGTGCCACTCATGTGGTATTAATCCAAAATTTCCTTGGGTTGAAATTAATTATAAATGTCTCTCAGTTATCTTGCTAGATTTTGTGTTCTTGGGTAGCAGGATTTGCCTTATTCCCTTGTGTGGTTTATTACCTTATATAGAATAAGCACTTAATATGCTTAATAAGCATTTGCCAAATAAAAGATAAATGAGAGAACCTGCCAATATTCACTTAGTACTGAATTTCTAAAAAAAATGAAATAACGAGATTGTGGAAACAGTGACAATGTTAAATACAATTAAAATGCCATAGGTTTCATATAAGAAAGAAATAATTCTCTAGGATGAAAATTAATTGCCATGAAATAACTTCACACCCAAGTGGTGCTTCTATTATATTTGAGTATCAATTATATGATCCTTCCAACTGTTTTATAGAGAAATTTACATTGGACAATTAATACTTGATATCTAACTATGAGTCAAAGGAAGCTTGGTTTTCCCATATTATTGCTAACTCTCACAACAAAAACCCAAGGGCCACTAATAAGTTTTGGAGGAATCAGAGGAGCTACTTTTAAAAGGTAATACATTGTGATAAAGACAGAACACAAAATAATCTACAGATCTACTGGCAGCAGGGTTGATAGATTTGCCTTTAAAAATATTACAGGGCCTCCTGGGTGGCTTAGTCATCTAAGCATCCAACTCTTGATTTCAGCTCAGGTCATGATCCCATGGTGGTGGGATCAAGCCCTGGGTCAGGCTCCACACTGAGCATGGAGCCTGCTTAAGAATCTTTCTTAAGGGGCGCCTGGGTGGCGCAGTCGGTTAAGCGTCCGACTTCAGCCAGGTCACGATGTCGCGGTCCGTGAGTTCGAGCCCCGCGTCAGGCTCTGGGCTGATGGCTCGGAGCCTGGAGCCTGTTTCCGATTCTGTGTCTCCCTCTCTCTCTGCCCCTCCCCCGTTCATGCTCTCTCTCTGTCCCAAAAATAAATTAAAAAAAAAAAAAGCGTTGAAAAAAAAAATTAAAAAAAAAAAAAAAGAATCTTTCTTAAGAGATTCTCTCCCTCTGCCCCTTTCCCCTGCTCATGCTCTCTCTCTCTCTCTCTCTCTCTCTCTCTCTCTCTCTCTCCCTCTCTCTCTCCCTCTCTCTAAATAATAATAATGAATAAAAAGCTATTACATTCCTTACTCCCTATACTACTTCTTAATTAATATTGCATCAGTACTGACACTGGTTTAATGTAACTTTTAGTCTAAGTCTTTTTTTGATCCAAACTTATGGTTAGATTCATGGTACATAAATTTAATTCACATTGAGAAGGACATCACTATAAATAGTAAGATACTGAATTCATTAAATGAATAAATGACTGAATGAAACACTGCTATAGTTAGCCTTGCATCATGTTTTAGAATGTTTAGAGAAGATATTCGATTCACACTTCTCTGCAAGAATGCCTTCATCTCAGGGTTTACACAATATTTTCATCTTTTTAAACATTTTCTAGACTAAGATCTAAATTTGACGCTCTCATTCTGCATGAAGGACAGCTAATTATTAACAATCATTTTCACAGAGGCTATTCTATTCTCCTGAGATAAGACTAATGTAAGATGAGTGAGGCACTCAGGTCTAATACACATTTTCAGGAGTGACAAAATACACAGTAATCAAGATAAATACTAAGTTAATGTAATATTTAAAAAAATCAAATCAGCGAACTATAACCCATAAATTGTCTGTTTCATTAGTGAAATTTTATTGGAAGTAGTAACACTAGGTAAATGTGTGTTCCATGTCCCTGGGATTTAGGCAAAAAATCCTTGTTGGTATTGATTAAATCACACCCTAATAGAAGTCAACATTTAATTCAGTCTTTTAATCTGCTCAAGTGGTATCTGAGGAATACAGAATGAATCAAAGTTTTTAAAATTGTAGAAAAACAATATTATTACAGAGATCATAGTCTTTTAACACCTTTCTCTTCCTCCAACAAACAAAATATGTCAGTCATTACACTCTTACTTGGACAAACTTCCAATTTTATTTAGACTATTTTGACTGCTTTTAGTTATATGGGCCTCTATAGACCTATGCTCAATGATTCAAGAAGACAAGAGATGTAAACCCTTCAAATTTGATGAAACACTAGAAATGGTCTTAGCAACATACATATATTCAAAGCATACTAATAGTTTTAAAAGGTGAGTTTTTTTTTTTCCTGAACCACAGGGACAAAAGGTATATAAAAATACAAAATATATATTATTTATTTTCATATCATTATTTACGGATGATGACTATACCAAGAACATTATTAGATAAAGACACATAATATGATTTAGGAATGATCATTCATACTTTATAGATTAAAACAGAGACCTGATGTAAGCTAATTACTGGTAGACAACTATTTCAACAGATTTCTCAAAAGTCCATGGCCTTTCTACTAAAACACATTGCTGAAAATAACCTTAGAAGTTATTTAACCCAACTTCCTTTATCACTCTGAAGAAAATTATTTTTGTGCTGATTGAAAACAGAATTGGTCTATGTATCAATTCTTCTGACTCTCGAGGACAGGGATTTTTCCATTACCCATGATAGAAGCTCAGCTGCCTCACCAGACGCATTTACTTGGAGATGCACCCACCCACTATGGTGAAAATGCTCAGAGCTGTACCTTTTTCTACATCAGCAGCCATCATACTCAGACATGCTGAGGGAGGGAATTGAAGCCTATTGCCAATGACTGATGTGGGGTGCTAAGTACCCAGCCCCTTACTTCGAAGTGAGACAGCTGAGGTGCCATTGATGCTCCACATTCTCTGTGAAATCATTTTGAACCGTAACTTAATACAAACCATACCTTTCCTTGGCTTCTTCTCGTCTACCCTCTACCTCACTGGATCACAGGTTTTGCTCTTGAGATCACTCCTGCAAATCACATCTATAACAATCATCTTCTCAGAGCCTGTCTATATAAAAGTCACACTAAAATATCTGTGTTGACTCTTTTAGATATTTCTTTATTTTTATTTTATTTTCTAAATACCCTACCCTTTAACAAGCAAACTCTGTGACTCTTTTTAGCCTTATCACTGAACTGGGAAAAAACAAAAATGAAAAATATGACCTCCAGATAAACATGCAACTTTAAAGCTTTTGAAGAAAAAATCAACAGGGGGAAAAATACACTTGTCTAAAACTTTCTCTTCAGATTAAATAGTAGTCCTACCTCTCATGAAAGTATATGACTACAAAAAATTATTTTAAAAGTGCAAATCTTATCTTTTCTTAAATACTATGCATTTTCTTTGTGTTTTTATACCTTTTATTTGATTTAAATTGTACCACATATCAAATATTATATTCAGCTCTTACTTCTTAAAAATGTTACCCTGATGACTGTGACTGAATTGACAGTTTACTCCCTGAAACGTGAAAAATGCTGTGTTAGCCCTTTCCATGTTTCCTTTCTGCGACAAAGGAGGAGGGGTACCCTCTCCTATCAAAGGCAATGAAAGTCTCAACATGGGCTCTGATCTTCATTCTTTCTTATATTTATAGAGGCTACATATGTCTATTTTTTTTTCTGCTGCATCTTCAGGCTGTAATGAGTATTTCCACGGTATTTCCCATATATTAAAAAAAAAAATAATAAGATTCCAAAAACACTCTCTGGTCCTAAGCTTCCCCTAGTTACTTTTCTCTCTCTACTCACCTCATTTGATCCAATCAGCTCCAGTTTCAAAAACTTGCTTTCTGCTCTTGGTCTCGTAGACATAACATGTTCTAGACTTTTCCACCAAATATTTGGTCACTTTTTAAAAGAATCATTTTGGTTCTTCTTTCTGTTTCCACCTAAATATATATTTCTAGCACAACATGCTTTCTAGGCAGTAGATTCAAATATTCAGTCCCTTATTGGCATCTCCCTCTAGATTTTTCACCCTCATTTCAAATATGATCTATCTACGCTGAAATCTCTGCCTTCATCTGCGCCTCAGGAACATATGCTAGACACTGTTCTAAGTGCTATGAATATGTATGGTATCATACATGTGCACACAACACATAATCAACATACAAAACTTACAGATACATACATATAAATAAGGTCTTTGGCCTCATTGAGATTCTAACTTACTATGGAAAAATAAAACTACATATAGTTACCATTCAGTCTAGAAGAGTGTTTTGTAGAGGAATTAGGAGGAATTAGAAAGTAGTATGGTAGTGTGTAGCAGGCATACCCAAACTAGTCTGGGGTCAAGTACTATTTATGGAATGTTTTCCAGAGGAAGTTCTATGTAAGCATATTTGTACTTGAATTTAATTAATAAGATTAACTTAATAGAGGTGTATCAAACTTTGCACCTAGGAAATGGAAACGATAGCATGTATAGTATTAAGGATTTTTAAACCTGATTATTTAAGAGAATAAAATCTCAGTAAGCTTCCACATAGGACATACTTTTTCCACATAGGACACATAGGACATATTTTTTAACACCTTGAACTAAATAAAATAGAAATGAGTAATACAAGTTTAAACCCATGACAAAAAAAAATCAAGCTCCTGGGGCACCTGGGTGGTTCAGTCGGTTAGGCGTCTGACTTCGGCTCAGGTCAAGATCTCATTGTTTGTGGGTTTGAGGCCCATGTTGGGCTCTGTGCTGACAGCTCAGAGCCTGGAGCCTGCTTCAGATTCTGTGTCTCCCTCTGTCTCTGCCCCGTCCCTGCTCACACTCTGTCTTTCTCTCTCAAAAATAAATAAACATTAAAAAAACTAAAAAAAAAATCAAACTACTCAGATCATTTTATTTCAAAAAATATTTCTAGATAACTCCTTAATCAATGAGGAAATAAATCTAAAATAAAGCCAATAATAAGAACAAGAACATGACATAGAAATTTACAAAATATTATCAGTGTTCTATCCTGATATTTATATGTCAATAATTTTATTACATGAAGAAAAAATTAGTCTGAATATTCATTTTATAAACATTAAAAAAACAATCTATATAAAGTAGAAGGCAAAATAAAGATATCTGCAATTCATTAAATGCTAGAAAAACAAAAATACGATTAAAGAATATAGTCAGTGAACCAATAAAATATATAATTTTTTTCACAAATTTCACTTGGAAAAGAACCACTAACACCAAAGGAAATTTAAAATTAATACTCTAATGATAAGCATTAAGGAGATATAAATTATAAAAACACTATATATGTGCTAGAAATTTGAAAAATATTTATAAAATGGACAACTTTTCTTGGTAAAATGCAATTTGACTTAACTAACTCAAGAAGTAGAGAACTTGGATAAATAAATTACCATGTGGACCATCTGTTGAAAAAATTTGAGAAAGGTTAATTTATCTTTTTTTACAGTAGTTAAAAGAATTTTTCCTACATTTCTACCACCTGCATCTATAATCATAATTTTGGGAATATTAGGGACAGGCTCACCTATATTTTTTACAGGACAGGGACAATAAACATAAAACAAGCCTACCTACTAACCATATGTTTAAATATTTAAAAGGTAAAAATAAGATACCCAGCTGGAAATTAAGATATGGTATACCTCCTATTCACAACAGATAAAATTTCCAAGTATACGTACATGAAACTAAAATTTCATATAACTGCAAATAGGCAAAATAGTAAAAACAATTTAGTTGTTTAATTTAATTGTTTAACTGATATTATACATGTTGGTAGCTGATGAGTGGGATATTTATAAGAAAAATAAAATAAAGGCATTTTTTTAAATCTGTAAGTGTTTATTCTATACATTTATGATTCTTTCTTTCATTTCAGCAAAGTCACTAGTTAGGTTAAGTCAAGATTTTGACACAACTATATTGAAGTTCTCCATTATTTTTTAAATTTCATCATAAATTTTTATTATATTATTCAAATTTTTACTTTCTCATAAATTGCATCTATGGTACTTAATTTCTCTTTTTTTCAAAATTTTCTATGTGGCATATTACCAAAAAAAGAAAAATTACAAACAATAGCAGCATATTTTTCAGGTGCCTAAAATCAATCTTCTTTTGAAATTTAGAAGAATCATTTTTTAAAGATTTTAAGATAATTTAAATCTTTTCCAAAGTAAAATAACCAGATTTAAATCTGATTTTTTTTTGGTAAACCATGCCAAATCACTGTCGATAGCACAAGTTGAAAATTAATTTGATTTTCTGCTAAAGATCCACAATTTGCTTTTAGTGTATGTCATGTCTTATGTTTATTAAATAAAATTGTTTTTACAGGATTTAGATGACATTATCATTGTGTTTTAAGGAGTTTTAAGGTCAAATTTTATGTGTGCTTCACATATTTCATCTTTGGTCAGACTCAGAAAGCATCATATATAATAGTTTAATTTTTCAAAGAATATCATTGCTATCAACTTAGGCATACAAAGTATAGACTATATGCGGAAAAAAGAAAGCTTTTGATTTTCAGTCAAAATTCTAGCCTGTGCATTTCCCTCTTGTTCTTGACAATATGTACATTATTCAAATGAAGCTAAAGTTTTAATTTCTGAAACTAAATTAAATGTTAAATATTTTTATAAAATAAAAAAAATCATAATTCTTATATTTAAGAACCCATACTGTTGCCAGTATAAAATGACAGCATGCCTTACTCATGTTACTTGTAGAACTACTTATATATAAATCTGAGAGGGATATGTGTTTTTAATACCACAGAATATTTTTCAGGACAGCGTGCAACTGTTGCACACCGTCAGGACATGCCTGTATGAGGAACAGATAGAGAAGCAAGGAAATGGAAACTCATCCCTTTGGGGAAGTGAGTATGCCAGAATCCATGAGATTCATGCTAAGAAAAAGGACTTAGCAACTTGATTTATCTTCTTTCACATAAGCACTTCTGTTGCTTAAATTTTACTGTTCTGAAATAGTGGCACAACTCACACAACTTGCAGGCATGTGGCTATGGTTCCCTCCTGTTCTGAGGCTTAGGGTGAGAGATGCAGAGAAATGTTCCTCTCATGTAGTGATGGGTGCTCGCAAGAGATCTTCTGCCCAGGTCTTGCAATGCTAATGAGAGGAGGAGCCCATCAAAGCAACATGCCAATTATCCTGAGGGTAGCATTGAAGGAAATGGAGAGAACCGGGTCTCCAACAATGTCATTGAGCCCCTGAAATAATCACCCCGAGAACACGCCTACCTCTAGAATTCTTATGGGAGAAAATAAAAGTTCATTAATTGAGGCCACTTTTAGTTGGCATTATCAGCCAGGATTTGAAGAGCAAAGCAGAATCTTCTGGTATGTAGAATTTAAGAAAACACTTGAGTATGTGGGATAATGGAAGACCAGAAAGCCATCACTGAACATCAACCTGAAAAGCTAAAATGCGAGGTTCTCAGCATTCACATGTAATGCTAAAGAATCTGTAGAACTTTCCACCAAGTACCCAGATAACACCAACAAATTAGGATGTTCTCAAGAGGTTATCGGTAAATTGCTATAAATTTCCGGCTACAATAGCCATCAGAGAAGAGCCTTCCAAATCTTGCATAGTGGCCTCTCAGAAGAATCTGATCCTTAACCTATGGGCAAAGGGACCCTAGGTAACATGTACTAAACCCTGTTCTTTGGCACCCATGGAAAGCAGCATGGATACGACCTATTAAGATGCCAAGTTTATTACAGACAATTCAACATGTTTGGATTTGCTTTCATTTACAGTAAAAAAAATACCCACATCAGAGCACCATAAGCATTCAAATTAAGTTAAAAAAAAAAAAGAGAGAGACTGTGTTTTAAAACTATCGTAAGTTAAAAAATTTAAATTTAAATTTTACAGTGTTTTCTTTATACACTATATGTAGAAACAATCAAAATGTTTGACAATCCATGATTAATATAATCCCCTGATATATCATTAATTAATTTCAGTAATATTCCATTTTGTTCTTATATATTTACTATGTATTCATCTGTATTTTTAAAATCATTTAAAAGAGGCATGTGCTGGGGCACCTGGATGGCTCAGTCAGTTAAGCACCCAACTCTTGAGTTCAGCTCAGGTCATGATCTCACGATTCACAAGATCTAGTCCCATGAGCCCCACGACGGGCTCCTCACTGAAAGCACAGAGTGTTTCTCTCTCTCACTCTCTCCCTCTTCCTCTCTTTCTCTCTCTCAAAATAAATACTAAAAAAATAGGCATGTGCTATATTTTAAGAAGTTTAATGGGTGGGATGAAGTAATTGTTTTTGAGAGAGAGAGAGTGTGTGCACACACGAGAGCAGGGAGGGGCAGAGGGAGAGGGTGAGAGAATTTTAAGCAGGCTCTGCACCCAGCACCAAGCCCAACTCAGGGCTCAATCTTAAGACCATGAGATCATGACCTGGGACGAAATGAAGAGTTGGATGCTTAATCGACTGAGCTACCCAGGTGCCCCGAGGAATTAATTTTTTATCCTACCTGCCTTTGCTATAATGACATGCTTCTGAAACTATATTAGGATTAATTTACAACTTGAAAATGCTTAATAAATTATTAACATTATTAATATTTATAAATATTTCCCTTGGCAGTGTTCTATAAAATATATAACAGGTTAATACTGAAGAGATAAGTTATTTGAAAATTTTAAAAAGCTAGGCTCTTATACCTTAAATAAACAATTATAAACATATTTAATAACCTTTAATAACAACAAAAAGAAAAACTTAGCATTTACTGTAAAGAACTATATCTAAAACTAAGATCATTCTTTTTTTTCAAAATTTATCAAATAGATGTTTTCAATGCACTGTATGCAAGTTGTGAATACAGATAATGTCAAATTTCTGTCTTTAAACTAATATGATAAAGATTATACATAATGAGTACTTACAATACATTATATATATTATATGTTTATAATGAAACTGTGGCAAACCAAACTCCAAAGTTAATAAATTCCAAAATATAATCATTAATATGATAAATTAATAATGATTCATTTCAATTCTAGTTTTCTAATCTCTAGGATAGGTGGGCAACCATGCAATTTGCCATACAAACAGGACATGAAAACTCTATTAAGAGAGCATGGTTGCTGTTAATTATGGTGAGTCCTCAGGTTCAAACAAGAATATATGGCCATTGTATGGACAGGAAAAAGCTTCATCGAAGAGGTGCAATCTAAAATGGATCTTGAAGAATGAATCTCATAGAAAAATTTCATATATGTGTAGAAAAGTTATTAACCTTGCAGGGCAGAAAAATCAGTTCTTCTTCTTATGGCTCTTGAATATTCATATTAAAACCTAATATATTACCTCAGAGAATGAAAATATTTAACATTTATTAATACATAAGTAATAATGGGGTATTCATTTAGCTATTGTCATTTTCAAAATGTTAGTGGCACTGAAGAGAGATTTTATTTTTAATAAAGGATAATATTGGCTGGAATTAATCAGTGTTCATAATTAAGCGGCAACATGAGAAGTCTGTAACACACAGATCATCAAAACAGGACAGGGGAGGAGATAAAACACAAATTTCTATTTAACAACTTTAACTTAAATTTTAATTTAAGTTGAACCTAAGATTTATGAGTTTGAGTTTAAAAGAAAATATATATGAATACTTAATACAAAAATATGTGAGAAATAAGTCATTTTATTTTATTTTATTTATTTATTTTTTTTTTCAACGTTTTTTTTTTTTTATTTATTTTGGGGACAGAGAGAGACAGAGCATGAACGGGGGAGGGGCAGAGACAGAGGGAGACACAGAATCGGAAACAGGCTCCAGGCTCCGAGCCATCAGCCCAGAGCCCGACGCGGGGCTCGAACTCACGGACCGCGAGATCGTGACCTGGCTGAAGTCGGACGCTTAACCGACTGCGCCACCCAGGCGCCCCGAGAAATAAGTCATTTTAAAGAGAATTGGTTGAAAATTTAGAATAATTTAAGAAATAAGTCAAGGACAATACAGTCCTTTATTCCAGTTTTGAGTGTATACCAATTTTTTTTTTCATTCTATAATTTCCTTGGTCTCCTCCCTTTGGATTTATGAGATCCAGCTACTAAATCTGTTGGTCAGTTTGGCAATATTTTTCTCTCTTGATATCAATATGCCTACTTTTTAAAAAATTAAGGCATCCTAAATTTGTATCTCTAGTACAGTGTTGAATAGGAATGGAAAAAAATGGTCATTCTTGCCTTCCTCATAATCTTATCAAGAATTTCTTTATAGTTTTACCATTTAAGTAGTGGGAATAAATGAAGACATCCCTAAATAAGTGTGTTCCAAAGAAATTCCTTTTAAGAATATTGAATATTATATAAGAAATTAGGTAAATAAACCTGATGCCATTGTTTACTCTATATAATCAATACATACCATAAAGTATAACAAAATAGTAAAACCGTCATTAGTTTTTCCTTGTATCTACATTAGGTGAAATGAGAAACATTATCAGTTACTCTTATTGCAGGTTGCTGATACTGGAAATTATTAGACTTAATAACATAAGGACAACTGAAATAGGATAAATTTCTAGTCAAACACATTAATATAACTAATACAATCTTATTATTTGTAATAATTGAGGTCAATCTGTTATACCTCCAAAATACTGTTCTGTTCACCTTTATGCAATAAATCTCGTATTGGAACAATAAGTGAGTTGGGAAATAGCACACTGGAATGGGGTCTCAGTGAAGCCTCCTTTTTTTTTTTTTAATTTTCCATCTATTTTTTTATGAGGCCCTGGGAAATTAACTCATTTTAGCTGAATTTCAATTATTCTGTCTGTACACTGTCTCTTGTGCCATGATCAATTCTTCCCATCCATTTACCTAATATATCAACATATCAGGTTAATTATTTTATTTTCATTTATTGAAAACCTGCTATTTCCAAAGGCATAGAAAGTTCTAGTTCTATTCCTTTTCATGCCCTATATCAGCGAAGGGAAATACTGCATTCAATCCTATTTTCACTTAATTTTTCATTTTCTTCTTAAGAGAAAAAGAAATGCACACACAAATAAACATGGTTTTATGTTGATAGATACAAATTTCAGATGGACTAGACTAGATCATGTAGAACAGTGAGACAATCAAACCTCAATAGTTTACACAACAACCTTTTATCTGTTACTAATGTAAATTACACATTAACGGTTGCTTTGTTCATTGCACATTCTCTAGGACCAAGGGCAACCTAGACTTTATTTTGGCAGCCTCCAATTCACTGCCTCAGTGGGATAGTACTTACTGAGTGCTAAATCAATAAATATTATTAAATATTCCCTATAGGGACACTTTATAAATTGTCTCCTGAAGACACTTGGCTAGAAATTAAAGACTTGAATCTTAATAATAATAGCAAGTACTTATCCATCACTTGCCATGTACCAGATAATAAAGCTACACATATTTTAGCTCACTTGGGCCCAAACAACTACCCTTTGAGGCGGGTATTATTAGTATGCTCATTTTCCACATGAGGCAATTAAAAACACAACAGGTGAGCAGCTGGCCCAAGATCAAATGGCTCATAAGGGCTAAAGCCAGGATTTGACCTTACATGATCTGGCTCCAGAGCCTGGGATGTCTCACTCTGCTACAATGCCCCCCTTAATGGAGGATTCCACCTTCACTAAAGTTTCTAACTTTGAAGTTTATTTATTTAATTTGAGAGAGAGAGAAAGAGAGAAGAGTGGGAGTGGGGGAAGGGCAGAGAGAGAGGGAAATAGAGAATCCCAAGCAGGCTCCTTGCTATCAGCACAGAGCCTGACGTGGAACTCCATTTCAGAAACTGTGAGGTCATGACCTGAGCTGAAATCAAGAGTCAGACACTTAACCGGCTGAGCCACCCAGGCGCCCCTAAAGTTTCCACCTTTGGAGCAGTCATTTTCCTTGTTTTGTTTTCCTTTGTTTTCCCTTCTATAAAGAAAGGAAAAAAAAAAAAAGATTGAGACCAAATGATACCCAGATCACTTTCCATTTCATGAATCTACGAGTAAGATAAGGAAAATGTTTTGAAATGGCAAAACTCTAGATACAAGAATCTTCACAGTTTCTAAACAGATATAACTGACACAAGTGACATAAATCTCACTTGTAACATCCGATCCTGTCATGTTGTTGTACTTCAAAGACAAGGAACAATTATATCTGTTCAATAAAGGACGTTTATTCATTATAATTAATTAATAGCAAACATAAATCAGTTTCAAGAATGCCATGCCTAAGGTAAGTAGAAGCATCATGTTATAACCCAGAGAAATTTAGAATCAAAGGCATTTGAAACCACTGATTTAAAGATATCACAAACTTCTCTAAAAAGTTCAAAACTTCTAACTTTTTTTAGCACTTCAATATCTCCAAAAAGCAGTTATAGAATCTTAACTTCATAGTCAAACATATGTGAGAAATGCTAGATTAAGCGAAATTAAGCAAATTTCTTAGAACCTTTACTATGATGATAGAATCACATACTTAGAAAGAACAGCCTTTCCCAATTTACTTAGCTGTGAAACTCCTATTTCTCTCATGAAGCATGTTGTGTGAATAATGGTCCCTGAAATATTCTTTATGAAATACTGATTTCAGAGTTCAGAGAACAAGAAATAGAAAATAATGAGTTTATTTTAAATCCCCAGGAACATGAAAGAAAAAAAATAAAATTTTAGCTCTTTTAATAATGTAACTTTCTGATCAAAAGTTCAATTTCTCTGTGGCTTGATATACTGATATATATATATATATATATATACACACACACACACACATATATATATACACAAACACACACAAATTATCAAATCTGTATGTTGTCTACACATATATTATTTATCTCTATATATGTATGTGTATAATTATTATGTATATATATTATCATATATGCATAACATGTGTAAATATTTTCATATACACATAATATACATATTCAAATATAAACCCTTGTTAGTCGAGTTCTGGACAAAGTAATCAACTTTCTAAAACGGTTATTAACAACATGAATATCCATACTAGAAGACTCTATTATATGTATCCATCTTCTCAGAAGAACATTTTATAGGGTGGGAGTTGATAAGAATCACTTTAGCTAGGGTAAAAATGTCCAGTGAAATATAATCTTCCCTCATTTTTTTTCCCAAGCTACAACTCAGCTGCTACAAAGGTCAGCAGTTACAGTCCTCAGTGGATTCTTAGAATGTAGAATGAGGGAGTTTGAAATGATTTGTTCTGTCACCTGTTCCCAGAAAAACTGACATAATTTAATATGATGACTGTCTTCCTTTACCTCATTAAACTGGTAGGGGAGAGCTGGATAGAATCCTAAGTAATTTATGACTTACTACTTATAAAATATGAGTTTGGGATTTTCCCTCTACTTGGCCACAACTGCTTTCCTGTTCCCACCCACTAGCCAAAACATCTGTATGCATATATTAGCAAACCTGGAGTAAAACCCCTTCAAGTCAGTGAAGGCAGTGTAAACAAGCACATCATCACATAGATATACAACACCACCTATGGCTTTTAACAAGACAGTAATTGGAGAAGGGCTATCCTTTATACTACCATGGCTTAGAATCAGCGGGTTACAAAAAGAGAAAAGAGGAAACATTCAAAGTATGAACAACAAATAAGGAAAAAGAGAGAAATTAAAAAACCTTCAGATAGTACTCTAGTATAGTGGCTGATAGGCTGGTGAGAGGTTAACTACACAGGTATTAAGAAGGGTCTGCAAAGTATGTTTTCAAAAATAGAGTTTCTGAAACCAAAATGAGAGTCATCTATCACAGGAGTGCCCAAGAACAAACTGCTATCTTTCGTTGCTATTGCCTAGAATTAGTCTAAACCCATGTGCTAACTTTTGCTTTACAATGCTGATCTCTGGACATGGGAAGTTATATATATGTGTTTAATTGAATTTTTGGAAAAATAAATAATTATCACTTAAATATAATAATTTGGTTGACCAAACTTTTTCAGAAGCTCTGGCAAACAAAGAGGTTAGCATACATCATTAGCATATACAGGGTAGTATAATTCAACTCCAGAAACAGAATGCTGAGAAAGAAGTAGCAATTTTTCAAGCAGATAGACTATATTCAAAACGAAACAAAAGGTTAGTGTCCTTCCAAGCTCCTTAGTGAAATAAATGAAATGAGCATAAAAGCAAAAGTCTAATACATGCCAAAAAGGAGCAACATTCCATAGCATTTCTAATAAACCTCCTTGTAATATTAAAAAATCACAGCTTGCTAGGACTTTTATTATAAATAAATGAAATAGATTATAAATAGTTGGCCATAAACCTAACCTTCTTCGATTTGTAGAGTACTTACCAAATTTCTAAATATGATTTTTCATTATGCTTCTTTTCAGAGGTACTACTAGGGAAGAATGTCATGAATGCTATTTCAGATCTGTCATATATAATCTTCTAATCTGCCAACTTTTTGCAACTAAAGATGAGTTCATGTACAAGCTGACAAGAGGTGGGGATGAGTCTAGGCTTTCTTGAAGGTTGTTAAAAGTTTAAGTCTCCCCCCCCATTGTGAAGATACTCTCTGAATTGGCTTGGTAATTTTTATAATGACAGCTGCTGTCAGGTGAGAGGGTAAATTATTCAGTTCAACTGGGAATGTTGTCAGGAACGCTAAAAAGGTGCTAGAAATAGAAGTGGTCGCAGATAGTGGAGAGAGTGACTTGTGTAAACTTATCAAATCTCTCTGGGAATCCTGGATGTTTCATTTCCCCCCAGGTATGTTTTAAAGTCATTGCTTCTGCTGAGGATTACCCTTTCTTTCCATAGAAAGTGAAGTGGAAAACTTAATCAGATTAGCTGAAATAGGAAAAAACTCAAACATGTCAAAAAATCTGGAGATTTTGGCCCTGACATCCCCAAGTCTGAGAACTCCTTACAAATGGTATTACTACCAATTACTATTATTAGCAGTGGTAGCAACAACAGTACTACCAGGGTACTACATAGTTTAACGTATATGTCCATAAATGTCTGTACCTTTCAATTTGCTCTCTAGAAGTGGTCAACCAAAACAGGTTACCGTTTCATATTGCAATCTGGATAATTATTTTCTCTAGACAAGACAGATTCGAAGACATACTAAGCTGCGTTCCTAAAGATCTTACAGGACTGTGGTACCCTAAACGAACAGGACTGGAATTATGTCATCCTTTGGTGTAAACTGAGCTATCAGGGCAATTTCAGAGAGTTGGTATAGCTGTTGTTCTGCTCTATTTCATTTTATTTTTTGGCTTCTCGGTATTTTTTAAATTTCTGACTTAGTTTCCAATTTTACAAAATTAGAGATTTCACATAAATATATAAATTTGTATCTTCTAAGGAAAAGCGGAATATATGGAACAATAAGGATCATGTTCAAATCTAGTAAGAGTGAGCACTAACGGAATAGCTGCAGTTCCCTGGAAATGCCCAGAGGTCACCAGAGTGCCCACCTGGCTGGCTTCTCACATTTACATTGCCTATCTGGTCTCTATAAACGTCTGAGACAGAAGTTTTCAGTAAACCATAGAAAAATCTAAGTAGCAATAGGTTCTTACAAGTGACTAGAAAAATCAAAACAAAAACAAAAAACAATAGGCCATCTCAAACTGGTATAGCAAACTATTTGAACATTACTTAAGATGGAAGGTCTGGCAATAGGAATCCAGACCTTCCAGTAATGATTTTTACCCAGTTGCCTTTGAGGTCTCTGGATAGTGGCTGACAAGACCAAATGAGGTCTCCCACTATCAGGAGAGAAAGGAATAGGTTACTCAACAGCAACAATGACAAAGGCCCAGGCAAATGCTATGTTATACAACGTGAAGGTCCTGGAAATGGTCAAGGAATGGTAAACCATAAACGGAAATGATTCCAAGAACTAGATCACACTGTTATTGTTGGAAGAGCAGCACATATAACTACAAAGTGAGATCCAGTAGACATGGCTTATTTACGATCTATTGCTTTTAGGTCAAGATCGGTGTTAGAATCTGGCAACAGCCCCAGTGGGTGCAACACCCCATTACTGCTATGAGGATGAAAACGGTGCAAAGCCTCAAGTCTGAGTTATAATAGTTGTGTGTTTCTAGAACGGAGATCTAGTGTATTGGCTTAGCAAACACAAGCGATGACTTCATCTTGATGACAAGGTTTTTCAAGCTGTGGGGATACAGAAGGAATCATATATAGAAATTTCATTTAGAGGTAGTGGATATTATTCACAGGAGATGCATACTTCTGGCGTAGCCATTGTATGGTAACTCCCCTCTTATGCTCAAAATGTTACGTTATCAGGTTAAATTAAAGAAATATGTTGTTCCATCAAGATACCTTGAAGAAACTTAAAATTCAAGGCAGCACTGGTCTTTTGCTTAGTAACCTGAGGTAGAGGATACCTGCCTTCTCTTTAGGCTACAGAATAAGTCACTATGGCAACTCTGGACCTGAACTGAAGCTATATGGTAAGTGTCTGGTACCATTATCTGAAATGCCCTGAAATTCACAAAATCAGTGTCAAATATAAAGACCTGGGGATTACACAATGTCCTTTTTTTACACTGACATGTAACTCCTGTTATCACCCAAAACATATCCTTCTTGCAAACTAAGTCCATTGCAGACATCACAGGGTATAGTAGAAAACGGAACGACATGGTACTGACCAGCTGGATGAGCTGGGGTCAAACACTGGGAACTTTACTTCTTCATGTGTAAAATAAATATAATATTAGTACCATGCCAGGGTTGTTATAAAGATTACTTAAATAAAACATATAAGGTGTTTAGAACTATTCCCTGAATAAAGATTGATGATGATGATTTTGAAATGGAAACAAGGTAGGCTACATTTAAAAGAAAACCACAGGGGCGCCTGGGTGGCGCAGTCGGTTAAGCGTCCGACTTCAGCCAGGTCACGATCTCGCGGTCCGTGAGTTCGAGCCCCGCGTCAGGCTCTGGGCTGATGGCTCGGAGCCTGGAGCCTGTTTCCGATTCTGTGTCTCCCTCTCTCTCTGCCCCTCCCCCGTTCATGCTCTGTCTCTCTCTGTCCCAAAAATAAATAAAAAATGTTGAAAAAAAAAAATAAAAGAAAACCACATTTAATACTTCCTGAAATAGAATGAAGCATTTTGAGGAATGGATTCTAGCAATTATTGTATTTGGTGGATGAAGCCAGGAGGTATTTCTATTAGTTCTATTCACTAACTCCTATTTATTCTTTTAGTCTCAGGTTTGATGCCACTTCTTCTGGGAAACTTTCTTAGACAGGCTAACTTGAGTCAAGTGCTTCAGCTTTGTGTGTTCATAACATTCTGTCATTCTCTGATCATAACGCTTTTTGTGATTCATTGTGAGGAACTGTTTAATTAGCCATGAACTCCATGGGGTCATTCATTCCAATTTATGCTGTATATCAAGCACAGTACTAGGCAGATAGGAGGTATTCAATAAATAGTTGCTAAATGAACGGATACATTAATCTATCAATTGCCATAGTGCACCTACCCACTCATCCCCCAACTTGGGTAAGAATGCTATAAGTAAAGCCATCAGATATAAAACCAGCAGCACCCAGAACTGGTGTGATAATTCCCAACTTAGGTCTAATGTGAAATTATTATGACACTAAAGCATAAGACTGTTGGTATTACATAAGTCCAGAACTAATTGCAATATTTAATAATTCCCCATGCTTAGAAATCAAAAGGGTGATTACTTATCCATTAGAAGGTTATGAACATTTTCCAGTCCTGGAATAAAGAAGTGTTTAAATGTTGTACATTACAGCAGTCAATTATTCATTCACACAGCAACTATTTGAGTAGCTCTTATCCTAGATTTGAGGGATGCAAAAGTGAACATGATAAATATGGTCTTTTGTTTTCATGAAGATTATATTCAAGAGAGAACTAGAGAAAACAAAGAAACAAGAAACCGGGCAAATGAGATAATATCCAATATTGAAAGGTGTCATGGAGGAGAGTAATATTGGATAATGGGAATCAGATGATTGAGAGGAAATGAATAGGGCTATTTTGGATTAGACAGTCATGACTTTTTATTTCAGAGATGAACAATGAGAAGTTACTAGTACTGAAAAGATCTGGGGGATACCATTCCAAACAAAAGAAACAGCACAGAAAAAGGCTCTCAGGGTGTATATGACACAAGTAAAGGACCAGGAGAGCATAAAGGAAGATGGAGCATAAAGAGGAAGTGGGAGAATGAAGTGAAATAAGATAAAAGGGTTATGGGATGGGGTAAGATCCTTTAGGCTTTGTGCATCATGGCAATTTGGATGTTAGTTGATTGCCATGGATACCCATGGGATTTTGCTTTTCAGCATGATTTAAGTTATTAAAAACCACCATGGCTGTTATAAGGAAAATGTACACATTCTGTTATGAATGCTGAATGAACACAATCTATATAAACTTCAGACATCATCTTAATAATGATGTTGCTATAGTTTTTGCTTCTTTTTCAATGCTGCATAATGATTTCAAAATCCTTCTGGCTGAACACCGCAGTCCAACTGTTCTCTATTTTCCAACATCCCCCAAATGATTTTGTTGACAGATCAATAAAAACAGCCTTAATTAAGGTAGTGCAGGTCACATTTCACATCAAAGATAGCTAATATTAACTGGAACCCAAGATTACTGACCTACAGAAAAGTCTCCAACCGACTGTGTGGCACCACCACACAAGTTATCCTACACAGGTGGCAAGGCTAGTCATCATTTCCATGATGTCTCTTCAGAGTCTGAACCATTCCACACAAAACGGGACTTGCCATTTTCTCTTTTGTTTGCAACCAATTGAAATTCAGATTGAAGAAACTTAGAAAATTTTGGTGTTTTTTTTTCCTGATTTCATTTAGTTTTCTCACCAGAAAACATTTGGGACACACTTGGATGTTACCTTCTGTTCTCCTTGCAGCGTGTGTCATCAGGGTGAGGTTATAATTGATGCTGACTCTCAAGCTGGCTGTGACTTACTGTCCACAGCAGAGCTGAGCTCACAGCACTTGGCTATTTGTTATAAATCCGTACAAAGTTTCACAAGTAGGTCTCCTTGATTACCTTTAAATGCCTATAACAGTCACTGACAATTCTGAGCGGTGTGTAGATTTTAGCAGGCCTGTAGGTTCTTCTTACTATTTTTGGCTCATAAATAACTATGTATTGTATGTTCCATCAGTTATTTCAAAACAAATCATGTTCTATTTTTTTTTTTCTCTCTCTCTAGATGGGAGTGTTCCTGCATACTCTGTTCCATGCTAGGTACTGGTTAGGGAAAGCTGAAGAAGACATGATTGCTCTTTTTAATGGGTATAGATATGGTTGTTTAACCAACAATTATATGTTATATCTGAGAACTAGGTGCTATAAGCATCTTTAGCTTCCTCCATCCTGCCCTCTTCCATGCACCAGTAGAACCTAAATCATTGGAAGCCTCCTCTCCTGAGGTGAAGTTTCAATAAAACTTTGAGAGACAAATGGAATTAATTCTGTGAAGAAGATAACTGTTTGGATACCTAAGGGGCAGGCAGGACTGGGGATCCAGAGCAAATGTGAAGACTGTAGGAGGAAGGCAGCTTCCTCTCACTGAGTCAAAGGGAAGAGGTAGAGATTTCGGTAGAGATACTGGTCAACTATTAGAGAAGGAGTTGGGATGGCCATAGTTACCTCAGAAAGTATGAGGTTGGGTTATCTATGGAGGGAGAGGGAATGGAACTGTGGGTTTTACAGAGAAGCCAGATTGCTTGTGATTGCCAGTGTGGAAAATGGAAGATGGAGGTTAAGTGGAAAATGCAGCCAGGTGCAATTCAGTAGTCTTTAAGAAATGCCAAGGTCAAGAGCCCAGGAAGTTTTGATAGAAAACTAGTTGTACTTACATCATATATTAAAATAATATTTGGGGGATGAATCAACACAGTTCGCTGTTTGTACTACACAAATAAAAGAGTGTACACAAATAAAATATTTGTACTATGCCAATAAAATAGAATTATTTAAAAACTGGCGTGTTGTTTCAGGGATGCAGCAATTCTGTGATTCAAACCTACAATTTGCAATTTCACTTCCAAACATCAGATTTCTCCTCATGAGACCTCACTCCTTATCTCATCTCCACTCTGATATCTCCCTCAACTCAGCCTTCCCCACCCTACCTGTGTCTAAGACACCCAACCTGCCAGATCACCAGCTCTTTGTCTTCACATGGCTCCCTCCATTTCAATTTCTTGCAAAACTAAGATGTTGCTCATCAAGTTATTAAGGTTATAAATTCATTATAGAAGAAAAATCTTTACTTTTTCTCCCCTTCATTGTTCCCTCTACAGGAGGAACTCGCTGCGCATTAAACCACGCTGCACATTAAAACATACTGTTGCTGGGTGCCTGGGTGGCTCAGTCGGTGAAGCATCCAACTTCGGCTCAGGTCATGATCTCACAGTTCATGAGTTCCTTCCAGCCCCGCATCAGACTCCCTGCTGACAGCTCAGAGCCTGGAGCCTGCTTTGGATTCTGTGTCTCCCTCTCTCTCTGCCCCTCCCCTGCTCACGCTCTTTCTCTCTCTCTCAAAAATAAAATAAACTTTAAAAAAAATTTAAAACACACTGTTGTTTCATCTTCATACCTAAACACGAAATCAGAATTCTCTGGAAGTAGGGACTGGACATGGGTGTTTGGAGAAATTTCTCCAGGTGATTTTAATGTGCAGCTTTATCAACCATAGTGTTAGCACCTAGTTGGCAACTCAGAGGAAAGTAATGTTTGAGAAGCTTTTGTACATAAGAAGAAAACTAGCCAGTTGAATACCAGTCAAACTGCAAAAGCACAAACATCACAACCATTACTCTTCTTGTATTGGCAGGGTCACTGTCCTTTGAATCACAGATGATATTTCAGAGCTAGGTATTATCAACAACAGTGCAATTTAAATAAAGTTCACTTGTTGCAATACTCAAACATGTTGTCAATCTGACCATTTACTTACAACTAATTTATTTAGGAAAAAAAGGCAAGGGTTCTACTGAACTGTAATCTTCTTATGCCATTTTCTAAGAGGAATGAAAGGCAACAAAAAACAATTACATTGAAACAATGCTCTGACCTCAATAATCACACATTGAAAATACTTTTATCTGGAAAAAGCCATTAGGAGAAACTAGGAACAAGGTGAAAATAGCTTTTGTGTGTTTTGGATAATAGTAACTCAGCAGGACCACAAAAGTAAAGCCTTATTAAATCTACTTCCCATTCTACAATTCTCGCTTCTTCCCAGAGTAACTCTTTGACTCCTGGTTTCAAAAGTTTCTTTTCTCAACCCAGAATACAGTAATATAGCCATCTACCTGGTTTTTATGAGTATTACACTTTTCACTAGGATGTGTCAGACACGATATGCAAAGATTAAAAATATATATATTAAGACGCATTTTATTTACAGAAATAATAACTAATTTTGTTGCTGATTATTTGTAACATGCCAAGGGACTGACTAAGCATTTGAAGGAGAGGCCAAGAACAAAGTTACTTTAGCCTGCCCCTTATCACTTCTGAGCCACACGGTGATCCCCCCACCTCTACTGCCCCATTACTAATAGCATCTCTGCTTATCTCATGATAATACAAAACTCATCCAGTCCTGCCTTGTCTGGAAAACTGTGGTTCTGGAAGTCTCCCTTTTCCTGTATTCCCTTTCCCCTCCCCCTTAGAAAGCTTCCCTTTAGCTGGCTAATATCTGGAAAGAATAGAATCCTTTAAAATGAAGTAAAATTCTTAGAAACAGTTACAAAACAACATTAAAAATAATTCAAGAAATGAAGAGACAATTTATATATAAATTTACTACTCTGATAAAGGATGGATTATCATTTTGTTTTGTCTTTGTGTCATATTCATGAATAATTTTACATATCCTTTCAAATGAGTCTCCTCTCCCAGCAATCTTTCTTTATCTGTCTCTCTTCCCATAACTGTAGGTCACACAGCTGGTTAACGGTGAAAATAAAACTCTAATCAAGTTCAATTTGACTCCTAATCTGCCATTTGCTCCCTGCATTTGCAATATCTTGTTATGTGTTTGAAGTTACAACAGAAATTGAGAACTTGTTTGGAGGTTCGACCTGATGACATTCAGCAAATAATTTCCCTATATTGAAGAATTATGTCTCCTATCAGGCAAGTTCATCCTATTCCTCAAATCTGTAGCTGCAAGAAGGGGACACATATGGAGCATGGAGAGAAGTCAATGGCACTGCCTCTACTGTCTGGTAAGTACAGGCAACTGCTGAGCAAGGGAGTAAAAGATGCAGTAGCACACCCATTACCTGGGAAGTGCAATGGATGCAAAAGTGTAGTCACTCTCCACTAACGACTCTATCAGAAAAAAGGCCCTCTGAATCGCTGTAAGTGCTCAAGGTCCATCCAGGGAAACAGAGCCCAGGTAATTTCATAAAATAAAATGAGCAAATAGATAGATATGTATTTAAAAAGATGAACACTGAGGAAGTAGGACAGTTCAAAAAGTAACAAGTATAGAAAGTACCCTTAGTTTATGGGGCGCCTGGGTGGCTCAGTCGGTTGAGTGTCCGACTTTGGTTCAGGTCATGATCTCAGGGTTTGTGAGTTCAAGACCCGCGTCCAGCTGTGCGCTGACAGCTCGGAGTCTGGAGCCTGCTTTGGATTCTGTGTATCCCTCTCTCTCTGCCCCTCCTCTGCTCCTGCTCTGTCACTGTCTCTCAAAAATAAATAAACATTAAAAAAAATTAAAAAAAAAAAGAAAGCACCCTTAGTTTTAAAGCTAGAAATACAAAGAAAGGATATAGCTACCAGAAACCAAGCACAGGGACCAGAAAGATAGCAAAGGGAATACCCAGGGAATACACAGGCAGACTCATGAAAGAGAAAACAGAGACTGCTCAAATCAGCATCAAAGCAGGGGAAAGAATGAGAAGTACTCAGGTTTCTCCTATTTTCTTAATCTCAATCTCTTGCCAATGCCTACATTAGTAGAAAGTAATAGGAAACTGTTGGGTGAGGGAACAGAAAGGGAAAAGGATTTAAGAAGAAATGGGCAAGTGATTGACCCAATCGCTAATCCACTTCCTACTTGATTCTAAAGACACTGTAGTTAAAGAAAATCAAATACTTTTTATCTGTATTCAGTGATAACCAAATGTATATATTTCTTGCTGATTTCAATAATTATCATCATGATCATTCTGATCCTACCACTAGACTTTTCAGCAAAGTACAGCAGGTAAATGAATTCTCTCTGACTAATCATGCTTGCTTTAATAATACTGGTGGGGTGTAAGTGAACAGGAAAAAAAGACACTATTAAGCATTACTGGAATAACTAAATGATTTTATTAGGTTAGAAATGTTCAGAGAAGGAGTGGCATAACTCTATTCACATATCAACATGTCTGTTGATACTTTAAAATCTACTGAAGAAGACATACATGTTAAATCTCCCATAGGTGTTCCTTAGGTAACTCAAATCTTTCACCAATCTTTATCTTATCCTAAATGTAATATGAATAAAATTTGACCCTTTAATTAATATATACAGATGTATTCCACAATTTCCCCATGCAACACATAAAATATTATTGGGTGCTATCATGAACATTTTTATGAAAATTTTCTTCCCAATTTAGTAATAAGCTCTTTGTGGATAGAAACAATCAGTTAATATGTCTGTTACTACTGACAGCACCTGACCAGTGTTATGCATAGAATGATAAATATCAGGGTTAATGAAATATACCTCCCTTTTTTCCTTTTCTCACAAATAAATAAAAATGCATAGGGTGTATGGGAGATGACCTCAGTGTATAGGAAACAAGCTACTATGAAGCATTACTGGAATAACTAAATGATATTATTAGGTAAAGATGTTTAGAGTATAAGTGACATAACCAAATGGTGACTGGTTGTTCTTGACATTGTCCCCCTCACAAGAACAACTAACAACTATTTAAGAATAAGACATCACTGAAAGAATCCTAGAGTGTGGGTTTGAAGTACTACCACCCCCTTGCACTACACAGACCAAGACAGAATGCATTAGAAGAAAAGAGAAGCAGCTATACATTGACTGCACTGTCCCTCCCCGAGGCCAGCACAGCATCAGAGAGGTCTCCTTGAGCCTCCAGTTCCTCCAGTCAGAAAAAGGAGCCCATAGGGGACAACCAGCACTAGCCCCAGCGTTGTGAGCACTTTGTGAGAGCCTCTAGTCTCATCTCACACCATGAGGATTTCTGGGGAGAGTACACAGCTCAACCACAGGGAATCTGTGATGGAGAAGTGGGAAGGGTCTTTCAACAACTAGCACATGTATCTTGGCAGACAGAGTTCATACCTGCTCTGCCTCAGCAGTAACCCCAATCAGAGGTTTTGCTCATCTGCAGAACCAAGTCAGGCATCCATTCTGACCAGGGAACTCAGCAGGTACACATTTACCTGATTCAGATACTGAAGTTTGCTGGCATACAGCCCAGTTTACCCACCTCCAGGAAAGGAGTTGAATCACAGAACCATCCACTGTGGAGAGTACATTCCAGCCCCATCTGACCAGAAGGGCTAAAGACAATTCCTAGAAGCAATGAAGCCCAAAGCTGATTGTCCCCAGAACTGAGCTAGTATCAAATGTGGATGTTCCTATGCTATGCACAGGCAGGGGTATTAATACATAGCCAATGCTGAGGGTGGCTCCCAGCCCCTTCCAACCAAAGAACCTATTCGGTAAATTCAAAATAGCCTGGAGTGGCCCATTCCTCCCATTCCCAGGCAAGGGAGGTGAGACATTGCCCTACCTACTGTAGAATGTGTCTTTCTGCTCCACCTAACCAGAAGGGCCAGAGACAACACCTGGACACTGTAGAGGTCAGTAGCACTCAAGCCAAGAGACAGAAAGGCAAAACAAACAGCTTGCCAAACAAAGCCAATGGTCTTATTTAGTCATGGAACTTGGTATGTGGGTAGGCTGGGGTTAAGACAACACAGAGCTTTATTGGCTTTAGAGCTGCATCTCCCACTGCCCCCAGGCAGGGAATCTAACTTGTAGTCCCATTCATTCATTTCTGAATACAGCCTTCAACTTATTTGGCCAGGGAACCTAACCAAAGCACATTGGAAGCAACATAGCCTGTTTAAAATCCCTATCCACAGTAGCACTTGAACAGAACACAGATGATGACTTTCCCCACCTTCAGAGTCAAACTGGTAGCTTCACCTGACAAGGGAATTCAGTGCACACTCTGGCCTGATTCAGGTCCCCAAACCACAAGCTGTACAGGTCTGGGTTCTGTCCTGCTGTCCTGCCAAGTCAGGGAAGCTAATTCACAGCTCTGTCTGGTACTGAATATGGTACCAAGTCCCGACCATCTAGTAAGCCAGAAAATCCAGACATATATCCTACAACCTCACTTGGATAGGGGAAAAAATTCAACAGTCTTATCCAACTATTTTCTGGAAATGTTACAACCCCCATCCCCAGCCTCAGAGCTGGAACAGCTGCCTCACCCAAAAATAGGCCATAATAGCAGGACCCACCTTCCTAAGGACATTACCAGCATCTATACCCAGAAACTTAAACTGAGCATGAGGTGAAGAAATGTCTCTTCTAAAGCAAACCTGTGGAAGAGGAGCCCCTTCACTCAAATGCACAAATACCAATATACTGAATCAAGAATCATGAAAAATGAAGTAAATATGACACCATCAAAGGAAATAAATGAAGCACTAAAAACTGACCCTGAAGAAATGGAATCTGTGAACTGTCAAAAGATTCAGAATAATCTTCTTATGAAAGTTTATTGAACTACAAAACACCGACAACTAAACAAAATTAAAAAGCAATGAATGAACAAAATGAGAAGTGTGGCAAGGAAATAGCAAACATCAAACAAACAAACAAAAAATACAGAAATTTGGGGTGCCTGGGTGGCTCAGTCGGTTAAGCATCTGCCTTCGTCTCAGGTCATGATATCCCCAGTTAATGGGTTCGAGCCCTGGTCGGACTCTGTGCTGACACCTCAGAGCCTGGAGCCTGCTTCAGATTCTGTGTCTCCCTCTCTCTCTATCTCTCCGCCACTCATGCTCTGTCTCTCTTTCTCTCTCAGAAATAAACAAACATTAATAAAAAAAATACAAACAGAAATTCTTGAGTTTAAAATACAATCATTGAACTGAAGAATCTAATAGGATTTAAAAAGTAAACTTGACCATGCAGAAGAAGGAATCAGCAACCTGGAGGACCAGGACATTGGGAATTATCCAGTCACAGGAGCAAAAAGAAAAAAAGAACAAAAAAGAATGAAAAGAGCCAACCTATGGGAATTACAGAACACAATAAAAAGAAAACTCTTGGAGCAAAAGTAAAAGAATGCTAATTAACATTATGAAAACAAAAAGATAGTATAAATATTTGGTCATAGATTTTGCAATAGGGTAATAGTGCTGCATAATCATAATTACAATTCTACTTTAAAAGTTAGAAAAAGAACATAGTAAAAATAACCATAACAATAATCTATTATTACCCAGTAAAACAAACAAACATGTAAAATAACAGCAATGACCTGAAATGTGAGGCGAGGAAAAGTAAAAGTATAACATTTACAAACTTTACTGAAGTTATCAATTTAAAATCAGGTGTTAAAGTTTAAGATATTTTACATAAGCTTTATGGTTACCACGGGGAAAAACCTGTCATAATTATATACAAAACACAATAAAGAAATCAAAGCATACTGAAACCAAAAGTCATCAAAACAAACAAACAAAAAAAGATAGTAGGATAAGAAACAAGGAACAATGGATCTAATAAACAACCAGAAAGCAATGAACGAAATGAGAACAGTAAGTCCTTACCTATCAATAATTACTTTAAATGTAAATGGATTAAATTCTCCAATTAAAAGACATATAATATCTAAATGGATTTTTAAAAATCCAACAATATGCTCCCTATGAGAAACTCACTTTAGCCTTAAAGACACACACAGACTGAGAATGAAGGTATGCAAAAAGAAATTTCAAACAAATGATAAGCAAAACAAAAAACAAAAATAACAAATAACAAATGAACAAAAAAACCCAGGAGTAAGTATATTTATAAAAGACAAAATCAATTTTAAACTGAAATGGAAAAAATAGACAAAGAAATCATTATATAATGACAAAGGGATGAGAGCACCAAGAAGATAAAACAATTATAAAAATGTACGCACCCAACATTAGGGCACTTAAATATATAAAGCAAAAACATAGCTAAAAGGAGAAATAAACAGTAATACAATAATAGTTGGGGAATTTAATGTCCCACTATTAACAATGAATAGATTATCCATGCAGAGCACCAATAAGGAAAAAATGGATTCTGTATCCATTATAGACTAAATGTCAGGCTACAAAAGAAGTCTTAGCAAATTTAAGAAGACTCAAATCATACCAAGTAACTTCTCTAACCACAATGGCATGAAATTAGAAATCAATAACAAGAGGAAAACTGGAAAATTTATGAATGCATATAAATTAAACAACACTCTCCTAAACAACAAATTGGTCAAAAGAGAAATTAAAGAGGGAATAAAAAAGTTTCTTAAGACAAACAAAAATGAAAATACAACATACCAGAACTTATAGGGTGCAGAAAAGCAGTTCATAGTAATAAACACCTACATTAAGAAGCAGGAAAGATTCTAAATAAAAACCTAAATTTAGGCCTTAAAGAACTAGCAAAAGAATAACAAACTGAGCACAAAGAAGGCAGAATAAAATAAATAATAAAGATTATAAATAAAATAGAGAACAGAAAAACAATAGAAGAGATTAACCAAACTAATAGTTGATTCTTTTTAAAGGAAAACTAAATTAACAAACCCTTAGTTAGATATAATGACCAAGGAAAAAAGAAAAAGGACTCAAATCAACAAAATTATGAATCATAAAAGAGACATTACAACTGATACTATAGAAATGAAAAGGATCATAAGATCATAAAAGGCTTCCATGAACAACTATATGCTAACACACTGGACAACCTAGAAGAAATGGAAAAATTCTTAGAATTTTTAGCAATTTAGCAAGACTGAATCACAAAGAAATTTTAAAAAATCTACATATATCAATTACTAGTAAGGAGATTGAATCAATAATCAAAAATCTTCCACCGAAGAGAAGAAAAGCCCCACACCAAATGGCTTCATGGGTGAATTTAACCAAACACTTAAAAAAGACTTAACATCAATCTTTGTAAAACTCTTTCAAAAAATCAAAGAGGAGGAAACATTCCCAATCTCACTTTACAAGGTCAGCATTATTCTGCAACCAAAATCAGAAAATGATGCTATTAGAAAAGAAAACTACAGATCAATATCTCTGATGAATACATATGCCAGAATTCTGTATTGAATACTAGCAAACAGAATACAACAGCACATAAAAAGATTATAAACCATGATCAAGTGGTATTTATGCTTGGGATGCAAGGATGGCTTAACATATGCAAATAGATCAATGTGATATATCACTCTAATAGAATGAAAGAATAAAAAAAGAATCATGATCATCTCAATAGATGCAGAAAAAGTATTTGACAAAATTTAACATCCATTCATAATAAAATCTCTTAGCAATTTAGGCATAGAAGAACATATATAAACATTCTAAAGGCCATTTATGACAAGCCAACATCTAACATCATATTCAATGGTAAAAGTTTGAAAGCTTTTCCTCTAAGATCAAGAACAAGACAAAGGTGCTCACTCTCACCACTCTTACCCAATAAAGTACTAGAAGTCCTAGCTAGAGCAATAAGGCAAGAAAAAGAAAGAAAAGGTATTAGAACTGGTAAGGAAGAAGTAAAACTGTCTACAGATGACATGATTTAATATACATAAAATCCTAAAGATTCAATCAAAAAACGGCTAAATTTAATCAATGAGTTCAGTAAAGTTGCAGGATATAAAATTAACATACAAAATCCATGGTTTTTATACTCTTAACAATGAATTTTCTGAAAAAGAAATAAAATAGACTTTTAGAAAACAACATTATTCTGGGTTGATTATTTAACAAAATAAAAATAGTTAATGTAATGATAATAACATACAGAAGAGTATCTGTGAAAATGTAAATCCGGGGCGCCTGGGTGGCGCAGTCGGTTAAGCGTCCGGCTTCAGCCAGGTCACGATCTCGCGGTCCGTGAGTTCGAGCCCCGCGTCGGGCTCTGGGCCGATGGCTCGGAGCCTGGAGCCTGTTTCCGATTCTGTGTCTCCCTCTCTCTCTGCCCCTCCCCCGTTCATGCTCTGTCTCTCTCTGTCCCAAAAATAAATAAAAAATGTTGAAAAAAAAAATTTTTAAAAAAAAGAAAATGTAAATCCATTTTAGAATTTATGGAACTATTACTAAATTAATACTAAGAGGTTTATATTACCTTTATGTAATCCTGATAATTAACTTACATAATAAGTATGTGTATTCCTGTTTTACACGTGAGAAAAAGCCAACCTCCTTACATCAAATACCTGATAAATTATAGCACTGCAGATGGTCCCTAAGTTATGATGTTTAACTTACAGTTGTTAAGATTTATGATGATGTGAAAGCAGTATGCATTCAGTGGAAACAGTACTTAGAATTTTTATCTTTTCCTGGATTACCAATAAGGGATATGATACTCTCTTATGCCAGGAAGTGCAAGCAAGCCATAGTTCCCAGTCATCCTTACAGTCATGAAGGTAAACAACTGATACACCTATAGCCATTCTGTACCCATATGACCACTCTGTTTTTCACTTCCAGTACAATATTCAATAAATCACATGAGATATTCAATACTTTATTATAAAATACATTTTGTGTTACATGATTTGCCCTCCTGTATGCTCCCATCCAAGTACTAACCAGGCCCGACCCTGCTTAGCTTCCGAGATCAGACGAGATTGGGCGCGTTCAGGGTAGTATGGCTATAGACTGCCCTCCTGTATGCTAATGTAACTGTTCTTAGTATGTTTAAGACAGGTTATACTAAATGATGATGTTTGGTAGGTTAAAAGTTCTAAATGTATTTTAAACTTATAATATTTTCAACTTAGCATGTATGTATCAGGATGCAACTCCAACCATAAGTCAAAGAAGATCTTTACTCTGAGAACCCCAATCTGTTACTTTATTTGAGAGTATCTGCTCCTCACTATACCACGCTGTGCCTGATAGAAAAACTCTAAAGTGGTTGGTGTATACGTCAGGTATAATTTACTTCTAGTACAACTGTTTATAGTCTTTTTCTTGGTTAAAAAAAAAAAAGTCTTGTATTTCTTTTGTGTACATAGTCTTTGAGAATAAGGAGAAATAAAACATTTTGGGAATGAGCTACAGTTTCCACACAAGTAACTTACTTCTTTGTACCCACTGATCACATAATGAACTTCACTGTGCTTCATTAAAAATACAGAATATATACTATTTGAAGATTTTTTATCTGTCAAAATTTAACTTCAAGGTTGCAAACTGATCTACTAATCAAAGTTAATTGTTCTGAATTAGCATCATAGCAACTCTCATCAACACCAGTTAAGACCTGCAAATGATACCAGGAAATAAAAGACACTAGTAGATGATTCTGTCAAGTATGACATTCTTAAATATCATTTTCATTTTGTTTTAAATACTGTAAACATCAACTTTATTTGCTAATTAGGGACATACTCTCTTCTCAGATTGCCAATCTGAAGAACATTGCCAATCTGACACCTAGGAGCTGGGGTTGTTATTAAGAATGGATGGATTTATATATATATATATGGCACATGGAGGAGTGTCTGGTACATGGTACACTTTCAATAATGTTAGCTACTATTATCATAGTGTACCCGAATTTTCAAGCAGGCCCTAGATTATTTTCCAGAAAAAGGAAAGAAAGACTTCTTCATGAGCTGTTCTTTTTCAGTAGGTCCCTAACACCCAACCTCAGGATTCTTAGAACCCATGTGGGACTAAAGGGATAGGTTGAGAGTATCCTATTCTGACAGCTAGCTTCAGTTCAGATATGCTAGAGAGACTCGAGGGTTATTGGAAAAATGTAATAGATCCTTTGTTTTATGGAACTCCACCAGAGAGAGAAATGCTTTACTTCATCTATCCTAGTAATAGGGCAGACAGAAAGAGGTATGAAATGAATATGGAGCTAAAATGTCAATCAGCCATTAAGCTCCTGCAATAAAAAGCTATGTACTGAGTGTTAGAGAAAACTGAAATGTAGGAACTCAGCACATCATTCCTACAGTTAACACCCTTGTATTGTGCAGTTAAAAGTTGTTAAAGAGGGTAGAAATCATGTTAAGTGGTCTTACTACAGACACCTGAATCCCCCTGTGGGATGACCGAGGTTTCCCACTGAGCTTATACACTGAGTCAAAGTGAAAGTCTGATTTTCCAGCAAACAAACAAACAAAAAACCAAAAATCAAAACAAAACAAACAAAATATTAAGTTTTGCCTTCACTTAAGAATTAATGATCTAGGGGCACTTGGATGGCTCAGTCGGTTGAACGTCCAGCTTCTTATTTTGGCTCAGGTCATGATCTCATGGTTCTGGGATTGAGCCCTGCATTCAGCTCTGTGCACAGCCTGCTTGGGATTCTCTCTCTCCCTCTTCCTTCCCCCACTCATGGGGGTGTGCAAGTTCTCTCTCAAAAATAAACAAATTAAAAAAAAAAAAGAGTTAATGATCTTAAAAAAAAACAGTTAATGATCTGATGTGGAGGCCATATCACAATATAGTTTTAATGTGTGGGTAACATAATGAAAAGAGGGACCCATAAAAAATGCATGGGACGAAAGTGATAGCTTGGGAAGTAAAGAGACCCATGTTGGTGTCCTAACTATGCCTTATTATTTTGGTTGACATTCAGATTCTCTTTATTTTTACAGTAGGTATGATAATATTTCTTTGCCTAAGTGTGACTATTACTACATGATATGCTGTATGTATTGTCCAGTTCCATGCCAGATGCACAGCAGGTTCATAAATGAGGTTATTGTTTCTTTATTAGCTTACATCTTCAGCACAATGATAATTATTCTGTACAACAACAGAACTTACACTTCTCTAAAATTGGCTTCAAAATGGCAAATTACTTTACCATTTTCAATAGAAAATTATCTATGAGATGGTTTAACTCACTGCATTCCTTGTTTTTCATGCCACATGCAATGCCTGTGTTACTAAATCCTCCCTAAGTACAATATGAAAAAGAGGTAAGTGGCAAAATTAATATTTTATAGAAGTATTTTTTAACTGTTGCTAACTCACTGATATGGACAATCATCTCCAGCCATCTGTTACTCTATTCTCTGCAAAAAGTATTTATTTATAATTCTAACAGAATATATTCCTTTCTTGAAATAAACAGGTATTGTGATGTTTGGCATCCTAAAGAAGTCTCTCATATTTACTCGAGGGTGACAGTACTCTGTGAGGTATCCACAAAATCTTTTACTAAATAATCTAGAGTCTGCTTTCTTTGTAATAAATAAAATCAAAGTTCCTATATAATTTAATCGGCTTATGTTATACCTAGTAACTTTCCAAAAGTCTCCTTTTAGTAGGCTGATATGGACTATCCACAAATTCCAGATGTGGATTAAAGTAATCAATTTTGCATGGCCACTACTTTATCAATTAACATAAGCAAATCTTATGTTTTAACAATATGATTCCTTCATTTAACAACATGAGCTTTAGAACTTCAAGCACTATTAGTTATGTACTAAAAGGTATATTTTAAGTAGGAAAATGCAAGGAAAGAAGAAAGAAAAAATGATTGCAGAAGAAGGTTTTGAAGGAAATTAGTTCAGGGGAAAAGCAGTCACCCTTA
Source organism: Neofelis nebulosa (assembly GCF_028018385.1). Classification (NCBI taxonomy): domain Eukaryota; kingdom Metazoa; phylum Chordata; class Mammalia; order Carnivora; family Felidae; genus Neofelis; species Neofelis nebulosa. The sequence goes on along the minus strand of NC_080790.1, from coordinate 47,614,425 downwards.
AAACCTGTGGCCTTCACGGAGTAGAAAGGTGTTTTAGATGCTTCATTAACGAGAAGAATAGTTTGCCCAAAATACACTTCAAAGTTATGTGGTACAATTGGACACTTCTATGACCAGATGCCTCACTTGCCTTTAAGAAAATGTCATGGGCTAATTAGGTAGTCTAACACCATATTTTTACAGGATAGAATTATGACCTACTTTTTTTTCTTTAACTATTCTTGGCATCTCCTCATTAAACACAAATTGGCTTATTCTATCACACTTAGAGCACAAGTGAATTGAAGCCTTACTTTTGGGGTAAAACTGATGCTCAGTGCCTATCATTTTCATGTGAAGCACTTATGAGGCATTTTTTCATTCATCATAGATGAAAACTGGTTTCAGAACTGGCTAAACATCCAGACTTCCTTTCTTTGAAAATTTAATTGAACTTTGGCCTGTCAAGTGTCTTTGGAATGACTAATTTTAATTGCCACTGCTGAACAATGTCAATTATAGTAAAACCTCATAGATTTTAACTGCTCATGCCGTCTTAATTAATGAAAAGTTTGAAATAATGGATATATCTTTATAACTGCCATTTTCCCTTAGAATTATTAATACTAATGGCAACATCAGCAAATCATTGGTCAACTCTAACATTCCCTTCCCCATGCATTGTTTGATCCCTATTCCTAGTCCTTGCTATGTTTCATGTGGACCACTGGAGCTAGTATGTAAATAAAGAGGGGAAGATTCTACTCCTTGCAGAAAAGCTGAGGACTATGATGCTTTGAAAAGCCTTCTCACAGAAATACGACTAGGACTTGGATAAGCAAGAACGACGATTTGTAAAGAATTTCTGGGATTTCAAAGAGGTAATGGAAATTGTCCTAGACTAACAGTGAGGTGAAATATGCTTAATACCATTGTCAGAATATGACAGGGAAGACTATGGTGGACCTAGTTTGCAAAAGGAATCCCAGATATTTGAAAATAAGTGAGAGTTTATATTTTTTTGTGCATAGAGTAAATCAAAGGCAAGGCAAATAAACAATTAGAAGAAATAACAATGGGCTTATTCTAGGATACATATGATATATTTGTAAATTGCAGTATTTACTTAAAATTTCTCCCTTGAAGATAGCTTGTTCACCTAGCAGGTAAAACTGAGTCTTCTAAATTTGTGTTTTCTATCGGAAAAGCTAACATGTGACTTAAGGCAGGCATGTTTCAGAGGTTTTCAAACTTACATGTGCATCAGGATCACATGAAGAGTCTTTTTGAAAAACTGGGAGGAGCACCCCAGGCCAATGAGTCAGGATTTCCAGGGATAGTTTTGGACTGGTATCCAGACATGATTGCTTTCTTCTTAAAAATTCTTCAAGTGACTTTGATGTACAACTATTGCTACCAACCATTTTATTTTTCTGTTGAGAGTTTTGTTTCCTTAATCTGCTTATTCTAAGTACCAGAATTTTGAAGATAACCTATTAGATATGTTAATATTTAATAACATCTATATGATTTATGTATCATTTATATTGAGAATAACTTGAGGTACATCACAGAACGAACTACATGTATTTATTAAGCCATTAATTTGAAGATAATTTGCAGATAATATAAATTGTGTTTCTTGAATTGAGTTCAAATTATTCCTAATTTAAACCAGAGCTAGAAGTGTCAAGGCAAACATGACTGTGCGTTTTTTGGGTCATGTTCGTTCTGCTTCATTTATTGCTCTGTTATAGTGTTCCTTGTCCCAACACACCTATTTTGAGATTGCTTCTTTCCTTTCTGAGTACTTTTATGTCATTTACAGATAAATTATAAGGCTTTTTATCTTCATCAACCAAAAATTAATAATTTAGCATAATCTTTTTCATATAGTAATCTGTTTTACTCTTTATTTTTAATGATGGCATGGAACATACATATCTTATATACCTTAATTCCCAAATAAATACAGTGAAAGTATCACTACATTAGGGACCATGCCTCCCTTGTTGGCTACTATACTCATGCATAGCACCCAACATAGGAGAGAAGCTCAATAATGTTAAACAAAATTGACTCTATTTTTCCTAAAAAAAAAAAAACAACATTGCTCAGAGTTAGGCTAGTTTGGATATGTATTCAGATCTTTTATTTCAATATGAGCTTTCTACAAGGTAAGGACAAAAAGAGTAGGGGAAAACTTTCTTACCCCAGAAATTACACCTCCCTTAATTCTCTGTATCTCTACTCTGTGTTTTGCTTTATTTATTTATTTTTATTGGCTCTGTAATATTGGAAGTGGTTTTAAGTCCTGTTCAATATTTAATGAAGGACAAATGATATCCAAGGTAAAAAAAAAAAAAGACTTGGAGATATTTCAGCTATGTCTCCCATATATCTGAAACCATTAGTTTATTGCATTACCAAACATTTCTCCTAGCTGTAGCCACATAAGCAGTTAATGCTGTATATCCAGCTTCATGTGAACAACAATTTCAGTAAGCTTGGATAAGGTGGCTTTTGAAATGCTATTTTGTAAAATATGTGATGCCTTCATTGACTAAGGAGCACCAGATACTGGACAAACCATTATTAATATTGAGATTAAAAAGAAAAGACTTGACCCCTGCCCTCAAGGGACACAAAACAAAGTGGGGAAGATGAGAAGGTAAAGAAATAAAATATAATGCCTCATAAGTGCTGGGCATTGCCAGAGTACCACAGAATTGTGGTGTGTTGAAATTCCTATGAATAATGTTAAAGTCAGATTTTTACCCAAGAATTCTTCTTTGTTTAATTTTTTTAATGTTTATTTATTTTTGAGAGAGAGAGAGAGTGTGAGTTAGGGAGGGAAGAAAGAGGAAGACACAGAATCCAGGGCAGGCTCCAGGCTCTGATCTGCCAGCATGGAGTCCGACACAGGGCTCGAACTCACAAACCGTGAGATCGTAACATAAGCTGAAGTTGGATGCTTAACTGGCTGAGCCACCCAGAAGCCCCAAGAATTCTTTCTTGATAAATAATTATGCATGGTGAAAATTCATTCCTCTTAGATGAAATATCATAAAAGAGGCAAGAGGAGTCATATAATTTTTAGCCAGAGACTTCATTGAATTCTTTGGATAAAGATGAGCATCAGCTATATTTCTCTCAATGTATATGGATTTGGGAGACTTGATTTTGTGATAAGAGCAACTGAAGAACCATAGAAAGATAGGGCTTACATTGTCAGGTCCCCTTTGTATTTATTTTGCATACATAATGGTTTGGTACTAGTCACCATTTGGAATTATTGGTCAAAGAGCATAATCTGCCAAGTCTACTAGAATGAAAGATACCTGGAGCCCTCAAGTCCCTTCCCCTGGATATCTGAATTCATACAGCACTCTCTCCCAGTCAGGAAATCCATTGGAAAAAAGAAGACCATGATTTAACACGTGGGTACATGTGGTAAGCAAACATACATTACCCTTGTTTACAGTACTGATAACTTTTGATTATTTCTCATGTCTACAACAGGTCTAAGAAGAGCATGGGAAGATCCTTAATACTATGTAAATACTTCCCTAAGATTTAATCATCTCAGGTTTGGGCATGATGGAAAGTGAAGTTTGCCAGAAAATAATATGAGGATGTGAGTCACATCTTTGCCACTTGGCAGCTGTGTGACTTCAGGGAACTCACTTTAATGACAATAACAACAGCTAATATTCCTAAATTGTCTATGGTGTGTCTGTCGCTCCTCTAAGTGTGTACACATATTTTCCCTTCTTTTTGTCCCTCAATGAATATTTATTGAGTACTTGCTAGGTAAACAGTAGGGAGCTTACTGTCTGTGGGGCAGTGTTAGTCTCACAATTCTCCATAAATGTATAGAGTTAATTAATAATGGTTATACACATTTTAATTATACACTGTCTGTAAATAAGTAATTACTATTTGCCTAGACCTATACATGCTACAGTGAAAACAGATGAAATACATAATATGGCCATGACCTTGAAGCTTACATTTATCTAGGGAGAAAAAAAAATGTACCTGAAACTGACTTCAGTTGTCTAAATCATTTTGTCTTTGCTTTTGGTACAAATAAGCATATTAAAACATAATATTTTACAGAGAAAACAGAGGTATATATTATTTACGTACAGAAATGACATCAAACAGCTCTGTGAAAATCAATAGTAAGTAACTATTACATTTGATAAGCAATTCATTCTCACTACATGGTAGTAAAAAAAAGAATGTGAAAAACGTATACTTGTTTTATTTAATATTTTTTAAATGTTAAAGTTATATATTTTATAATTATTTATTGTTTATATTTTCAAATACTTTTATCTTCTAAAGAGATCCATATTTGTTTACTCCAGATAATTTAGAAGATTCTTGAAATCATAAAGAACAAAATTCAAAGACCCATCGCAATTCTTATATCATATATATCATTTAAAATGATTTGAACAAGGCAATACTTTTAATCTTTAACCATCAGTGGATTTTTTTTCCTTCCACTCTTCTTCTCTGGGTAAAATCAGGATTAAAGATCACAAAGCAAAAATTAAAATTAGGAATGATCAGACGTAACTTCTACCCATTTTTAATATTTATATTAATAGTTCAATATCTTTGCCTCTAGAGCATAGAAATATATAACGGTCCATCTATGCTCCACATTCCCAATTAAAATGAATAAGCACACAGTTTTATCATTAGTGTTTGTTTTCTATCATCTAATATTTCTGCTGAAGTTTATTATAGATAGGACAATATATGTCTTACACAAGCCTAAAACAATTCCTTGGACTTAATAGTATTTAAGAAAAGTTTGAGAAGTGGTATAAAATTTTCTCACAAATCAAATAAATAAAATTCATTTGCTGAGCTTAATAAGCAAAACACTTGTTCTCAGAGACAGTTTCTTCTCAAGGCACACATATATTTCATAAACCTGTCTTTTGACATACTTTGAATCCCTAAATATGAACACAACTGGGTAGAATATTATGCTAAAAATAGAATTGGTTGCAGAGGCACAGGGAGAATGTACTAATAACTTGAGTAATTTTAGGAGGATGATGGACTTTAGAGTGTGTACACTATGCTTCTAAGATCCTAACCAAATCCTCTTCTTCAACATCAATAATTCTTATCCTGTGCTCCAGCTTATATTTTCAATGTGTTGCCTTATACTTTACTGGATGGAAAGTTAAGGAATTATATTCTCCATTGACAGTTATTCCCAGTGATAACCAGGGCCAGGCGGACTGGGTTAATGGCATTGCCACCTGGTTTTCTGGTTCTCATTGCTAGCTGTTACCTGACTTCCTAGAGTAATGCCAGCATCACTTTTCTTGCCCCCAACCCCAGTTTTATAAGTGTTAGCAGCAATCTGCTTTACAAACTTAATGTACAGCCTCCAAGAAACAAAAGGAAAGAAAATTGCACTTTTATGAATTTCCAAATTGCCATAGCTCACACTCAATGTTTATTTTATTTTAATATTATTGCCAAGGGGTTTTTGCTGAGTGGAATAAATTTAGCACTAATGAGCATATTTTGAAAGTTTAAAAACATAATTTAATACATGATTCAATGTAATTTCTACAAAAAAGGACTCTAAGAGGCCAAGGAGTCATTGAACAGGAGGGAAACCATGAGGAAACAATGGAACAAAAAATAAATAGGTGAAAGCAATTGTGATTTTTACATTAGCAATTAATCAAGTAGTCTTGTTTCTTTTTTACATCACAAGGACAGTGTTGTACAACGATAAAGGTAAGTCAATTTAATTATAAAACCACTCCAGAGTAGTTTCTTAGTAAAATCAATCTAATGGGGCCTGGCACATAGTAGGGCTTTCTAATCTTTATTTCCCACTTGTTTTACAACTTTAAGAGTATTTAGTGTGACATGGCAACTACTGGTTGTACTGGGCCGCTTGGGTGGCTGAGTCGGTTAAGCATCTGACTTCAGGTTTGGTCATGATCTCATGGCTCGTGAGTTCGAGCCCCACATTGGGCTCTGTGCTGACAGCTCAGAGCCTGGAGCCTGCTTCAGATTCTGTGTCTCCCTCTCTCTCTCTGCCCCTCCCCCACTCATGCTCTGTCTCTCTCCTTCAAAAATCAATAAACATTAAAAAAAAAAGATATATGGTTGTACTTTATTGTTTGTGTCTTATCCATATGCCTACATTTTTTTTTTTTTACACATGGAGATATCACAGGACTACTTTGTTTCTTTTTAATGTTACTATTTAAATAGTAATTAATTTATAAGCATCATATGGGACTTATCAGGCAAAATAAAATATAAAGGTCATAAAGATACTGTTATTATTATTAAATTTAATATTAACTTGGTTTTAAAACAGTACATGCTTATAGATTCTTATAGCACAACGCATTACTGGTCAGAGAAAATCGGAGAAAATTAAGAAAAAAAAAAGATTCAACTTTTTGTTCATGTTCCATAATAGGTCTAAGATTTTAACAAAGGTGGACGCTGTCCAAATCCATGATCCTTCCATCAAATTTCAATTTTTCCACATAATAATTTTATATTTACATTAAGTACTATCTATACTTTTTAACTGCACTTTTTGTCCTCCCTTTCTCTCTTGAACCCATTCCAATCTGTTTTTGTCCCATCTTGAGAGAGAAGAGTTAACCTATCCCAGAATGATCTCCTACAGACTGATCACTCAGGAAAAAAAAAAGAAAGAAAGAAAAAAAAAAGGATAGTCTTTCTGTAAAACTGCATGGAAATTGGACAGAGCTCAGTGAGTAAGGTATTCAATCCTGGACAGCCACAAAACTGAGATTCAGCTAACCTGATCATGCCAGAGAAGGATCTGATGATTTTCTACCTGCACATCCTAATGTGGGGAATCTTGCTGCCAACTTTTTACATCACAGCTACAAGCTCAGCACTTGGCACACAGTAGGGCTTTCTCACTGTTCACCCAAGGGAAAGAGCTGGTGTTATACCCAGCAATTAAAGCTGAGTTATAGCAGGAATGGCATGCAGCCAATTTCTGCCCAAATGTATTCTTTTTGTGTCCTGCTCCTGTTCATATCAGAAGAACTAATGATTCCTTAAAGAAGCAGAAAATTCCCAAAGCCATGAGGCAGGTTTCCTCACTTGTAATCTGATGTCCATTCCTGCTGGCCTCCTGGGAGTCACTTTAGAATGAATGTGCATCAAAAAATCCATCTATCTGCTACTTCTCTTGTCTCCATAAGGTTTCTACCCGTGAACCAAGAGGACTAGTGATGGTGCTCTTTGATTACTTAACTCTTTCCTCCTTTTAATGAAAATTCCCAATTATCCAGCAAAACTCCTTACTCATCACCATGTTTCCACCACTCCTCTATCCTTATATTACTCATCCTAGGAGCAGGATTGGACTGATCATGTCCTCTCCCTCTTTTGAAACCCTTTCTTAACTAGTTTCTGGAATACCACATTCTTGGTTCTCTTCCTACCTTACTCGTGACTCCTCCTTATTTTCCTTTGTTGGATTATACTTGAATTCATAAACTGTAAAGTTATAGTGTCCTAATATTTGATCCTTCTATATACTTCCCTATACTCATTCTTCAGATAATTTCAGACTGTTTCATGACTTTGAATTCCACTTGTAATCAATGAATAATGCCTTTATATTTCCAGCCTCAACCTCTTCTGCAAACTGCATACTTCTTTATCCAACTGACTTCTCAACTTTGTAAGAGAATCATAAGCAAATGAGTTCTAACCATCTTTTTTCTATAAGGAATATTTACCCAGATTACTAATCAGTACTTCACATTTAAAAAGTCCAAATCTGCCTCCCCAAACTTGTTTCTTCCCCAGTCTTTCCATCATGGAACAGTAACCACATTTTTCTAGATAATAAGACCAATTCACTTAGCATCTTTTTTGATCCTTCTCTTCCTCTAATACTCCACATCCAAACCATCAGTGAATTCTGTTGACAATTTTTCTGAAATATATCCAGAATCCAACCTCTGTTCCTTACTTCCACTGCTGCCTTCACAGTCCAAGACACCATCATCTCCTCCTGGACTAAATGACAGCTTCCTAGCTATTCTCTGTGCTTTCACTCTTGCTCTTCTGTGGAATATTCTCCAAACAGCAGCAGCAGAGCAAGAGTTTTGAGTAGTGGATTCATGTCACCTTGTTGCATGAATGTCATTAGTCTCGTGGTTCTCTATAGAATACCCCAAGTACACATCCGCTCAAGGATTTTGCACTAGATTTTCTTTCTGCCTGAAATGCTATTTTTTTAAATAGCTGAATGGCTACTTTATTTTCTTCAAATCTCTGCTCACATATCACCTTATCAGCATTGCCTTTTAAACATTTTCTTGTGTAAACTATCACATCCCCTACAATAACTTTTTATCCACTCATTTTGGTTTATATTTCTTCATTGCACTTACTGAAACTCTGAATATTATATCTGTCTGTCTTCCCAAGAAAAATATCCACTACAGAAAAGTAGGGCTATTTTATTCTTGTCATCCCTCTAATTTTTCAGTGCCAAAGTCCTTGTTTGGTGAGTCACAAAAGTCACTCTTTTGGTGTTTTCAGTATCTTGCTGTAAATTTAGTTTCAAAACAAAACTGTAATAGAAAAAAAAACCCACACTTCTTGCATTCATTCAACAAATACACTAGGCAATCACATCATTAATTATTAACCTGTCATCATTAATTATTCAACACTAATAAATTATTCACCAAATATACTTTTAAACTCACATAAATATAAAAGAGTGTGCTAAATACTGTTGGGAATACTCACATAAATAAGATACCATTGTTCTTTTTAAAAACTATATAAATTGGTAAGCATCCTCACAGAAAAATAAAAAAAAGATACAAAGAGAATAGTCTTGAAATGTTCCAAAGAGAGAAATAATCCCTAAATGGGCAAAGAATAGTAATATACAGCTTTGTTTCATAGCTAGCAACTGGACTGAGTTTCAATATAATATAAACGTAAAAAATCTGAGAAGAAATAGCGATTTCATCATTTGCTAATCATATGATCTTTGACACTTTGTTCTTAAATTTTCATTGATGTTTTGTTCTTAACTCCATGATATTTAGTATTCTCATCTATATGATGGAATATTTTGCAGGTATTAAGTGAGGAAAATGTTAGTAAACCATATAAGCTAATACCTGGCACTTAATAGTCCTCAATTCTTATTATAATAGTAAAGATAATATAGCTTAAATGTATATCATGAATGATGCAGCCACAGAATGACAGGATTTGTTTTCAATATTTAATATTTGTTTTTTTTTTAAAATCCTTATTACTTAATAATGAAAAGCTATTATTAAAAAGTATATAAAATCTTTCCATTACATATATGACCACCACATTTAATAGTTTTTTCGAAAGATCTCCAATGGTTGCAGATAGAGTTGCCAGAATTAGCAAATAAAAAACACAAAGTTCTCAACTAAAGTTAAATTTAACATGAACAAAAAATTATTTTCTATGTAAGAATGTCCCAAATATTACGAGACACGCTTATACTTAAATTTTGTGTTTGTTACCTGAACTTCAAATTTAACTTGAATACTTAAATTTGATGACAATTTTAAATATAATCTCTGGTTTTATTTTTTTAACTTAAACAGTGGTATGCTGATAAACAAGCTTATCACACACACACACACACACACACACACACACACAAACACACACACACGTATACATAAACAAACAGAGAGACTTTATATGCTGTTTGCCAAGTTCGTCTACTGAGCTGACAGTGGCCAGCTCTGATATACCACTGAAAGGGAACTCAGGAAACTAGAAGGAGTTTTAGAAATCAAATTTAAGATCCATTTATTTATTTTTTTCATTTTTTTTTTTTTTAAATGTTCATTTATTATTTTGGGATGGGGGAGAGAGAGAATCCCAAGCAGGCTCCACATTAGCGGTGAGGAGCCCAACTAGGGGCTGGATCTCATGAACTGTGAGATCATGACCTGAGCCAAAACCAAGAGTCAGACGTTTAAGCGACTGAGCCACCCAGGCACCCCCAGAGCCATTTAATATAGAGATTAGGAATTTGCAAACAATGGTCTGAAGGCTAAATTTGGCCATGTCCTTTTTTGTAACTACCCTCAGGTTAAGAATTTTTTTTTATATTTTATATTTTAACTTACAAAGAATGATATACAAAGAGAACTTCTATAGCCCACAAAGCTTAAAATATTTATTATATGGCCCTTTATAGAAAAGTTTGTCAATTCATGAATAGAGGAAGAAATTCATCGTGATTCATTCATTCAGTGAATAATTTTTTTTTTTTTAATTTTTTTTTTTTTCAACGTTTTTTATTTATTTTTGGACAGAGAGAGACAGCATGAGCGGGGGAGGGTCAGAGAGAGAGGGAGACACAGAATCAGAAACAGGCTCCGAGCCATCAGCCCAGAGCCCGACGCGGGGCTCGAACTCACAGACCGCAAGATCGTGACCTGGCTGAAGTCGGACGCTTAACCGACTGCGCCACCCAGGCGCCCCCATTCAGTGAATAATTATTGAGAGCCTGCTATGTTGCAGAAGTCCTGCCAGGTGCCTTTATCAAGCTGATAGTGTAATATGAAAAGTGAGAAAGATATTCAATTGAATAAGGGTTGAAATAAACCTATAAGCACTAAAATAAATCTATATGGAAATATAGAGCATTATGCAACCAAGTTATGATTCTAAAGTTAGGTATTTTGACTTTTTCATGATGCAAGCTAGTAAGTCAGCCCTGCCAACTATGGAAACCTATTTTCTGATATATATATATATATATATATATATATATATATATATATATATGGAATATATATATATATGAGGAATATATATATAAATAATTATATATTATTATATTATATATATTATATCTATATATTATATAGATATAATATTATATATATATATATTTATGGTTAGTAAACTGCCATTTTAAATGCTTAATTCAAAAATTTACTTTTCATATACCTTTTGCATTTCTTCAGATTATTCCTTTGTTTACAGTTTTCAAAGAAATTTTAGCAAGGCAATGTTATTATATATGTATTAACCACAGAATAATCCTCGTGATCTTCCAGGTCAACTTCTTTTATCTAACATGCATGTCCCAGCAGGACACATACTGAGTGGCAAAACACTAACGGGAAAACAAACCAAAACACTCAGGCAGCCAGACCCATCAAATATACTCTGCTTACAAATGTGATGTTAGATATTATTGCCCAATGCACTTCATATCTGACCTCTGTCTTTACTCAAACTTAACACATTTTCCCAAGTCATATACTTTATTTTTTTAATATTTGATATTAAAGGGGAAGAATTTATTACATATATAACATTAGTGTTTCTGCCTCTGTACAGAATTTGAGTCCTAAATTCTACTTAATACATATTGTTCCATGTCTGTCATGAAAGGTATGGTCTCACAGAGTAACTCTAGAGACTTCACAGATTGATTCCAAATATTGTCCTGTTTATCTGGAGTGGCCTTTTGAGCCTCATGGTCTTTCGTTTGCATCTTTAGAACAAAGAAGACTGAGTCCTCCTTCCCCAGGCACCTAAGCCTATAATTGTGTAGCCATAGCCATAAGATTTTATCTATCTGTTTTCATCTGACCTGTTACTCTATGTGCATGGATTGACCATAAGAGAGGAAATTTCTGAATTCTATTATTTTACCAGTGGCATATATGGCATAATCTTAAAGTTTTATAAAAGGCAACATAAGGTGCACCTGGGTGGCTCAGTTGGTTAAGCATTCAACTTCAAGTCATGATCTTGTGGTTTGTGGGTTCGAGCCCTGTGTGAGGCTCTGTGCTGACAGCTCAGAGCCTGGAGCTTCCTTCAGATTCTGTGTCTCCCTCTCTATGCCCCTCCCCTGCTGGTGCTCGTTCTTTCTCTCTCTCTTTCAAAAATAAATAAACATTAAAAAAAAGACAACATAAATATACTGTTACAAACATTCAATAATTACATGTCAGGGTCTTTTCCACTGCTAAATTGGAAATTTAATAGAAAAAATTAAGATGTACTTAATGTAAATGTTTCTTCAAGGCATGAAATCCACTTACATTTTAAAATTGGATTACTTCTCATGTTTGCAGGTGAATGAAAATTTTTCTTTAAGTTCTGAAGTGACTGTCAGATGAATATGATGAACTCAATTATTTGATTTCAGAAAGTATGGTGAAACTATAAAACATTTCTTAGAAAATTAAATATGTATAAGATAGATAAAGAAATTGCATTTCTTGAGAGTGTGAGTTTTCTAGGGTGAATCATAGGTGGGAAGTTTACCTTTTGGGGGTCAAAAATCTTATGACAAATTAGTATCTTAAACTTTCTCCTTTTGTAGCAATAAAATAGTGTTTAGGAAGTATTTGGAAGCTTGGCCCTTGCTAAAAATTGTTTCAAAAGTATAAAACCTAACAATTTGCTCTCCTTTCTGCCTAATATTTAATCTTCCTTGGCATAGTCCTAAGTGATAGACTGGTTTTTAGCTACTTTTTGAAGCAACTTATAACTGGGCTTCAGGGGGCCTTCCCATTCCCAGCTGAGTTATAACAGAAAAACTTGAAGTTACCTCTATAAAATTCAGAGTTGACATTTCTTAATTCTTCTCTTTATAATACAAATCCTGCAGTATTTTGGAATCACTCTTGTACCTATTCTTACTTATTATTTTGGTATTTCTCTATATATTTTAATGTAATATTTTTGTCTTTTAATAGTATATATTACAAATTCTATCAAGCTTTCAATATCTCGAATTTTCTAAACTTTGCAAAATTTCAATGTTTTTGTTCACTAATAAATTTGATTGCTTAATGATCAAGAATATTTTATTAAAAGTGTTCTTTTGTAAGTCAAAACCCCAGAGAAGAGCTCTTGAAACTTGCCTGATAACTATTTGACTTCTTCAATTAAGACTATATTCTGAGTAGCAAGTATGTGTCAACTATAAAGTACAAGACATATCTGACAATCTAATAGCCACATCTATTGAACTGGGTCATGAAAAACCAGATCATATAAGGAACATATGGGCGCCTGGGTGGCTTAGCTGGTTAAGTGTCTGACTCCTGATTTCAGCTCAGGTCCTGATCTCTCACAGTTTGTGAGTTTGAGTCCTGTGTAGCCCTCAGCGCTGACAGCACAGAGCCTGCTTGGGATCCTCTCTCCCCTTCTCTCTCTCTCTTCTCCTCCCCCACTCTTACTCTGTCTGTCTCTCTCTCTCAAAAATCAATAAATAAACTTAAGAAAAAGAACATACATGTCCTTGTTTCCATATTTCTAACATTCTATGCAGACTATTCAGAGGAACCTCAGGTGATGGCTTACCCAACCATGATATTAGAGGACTCCAATGGGGGTAATTTAATTCCTTGGAAAAGACACTTCTCTTCTGAGCTCACAAAACCAAATCACTATAATGACTTCACTTAATCTGTGACTATAGTTTGGATGTGGCCTCAGGTAGAATATGTTCCTACAAATGTACAAAAGATGTGATCTAAATTTGTGGTTATAACAGATTTAAGAAAATCATGGTTCATGGGCTGAAATTTGTCACTTTACACACTTAAAGTACCATTAGACTGATTAGAACAGCGATCATAACCTTACCTGTAAATCAGAATCTACTAGGTGGATTTTAATAAATACCCATGGCTGAAGGTTTGATGAGACCAATTAATCAAGAATCTCTGGAGGCTAGGACTTGGGGCATCAGTATTGTTTAAAAGTGTCCTCTAGTGATTCTTATCAGTACTCAGGATCAAAAACCACAGCGTTAGAGGCCATGCATGGTGTTCAGTTTCTGAGGTTCTCAACTGTAGTTGTATATTTTATATACCTGGGAAGCTTTTGTTCTTGTTGTTTAGTGCTAATTCAGGAGTTCTGCTTCTACCAAAGATACATAAATTTCTTGAAAACCTAACTCCCAATATAACAGCAACAACAACAACAACAAATCAGACTACAAAAAATAAAACTTTCGTAAACCTAGATTGCTGAAGTCACAAGGCCACAACCCAAGAAATACAGAAATCCAAGAATCTCCTCACCACAACCCAATGGAAATGCTTTGTAAACACTGGCTAACTCATTGAAGAGGAAGAGGCACAGAATGCTGTATTATCAGGTAAGAAAAATTCAGCTCCCAATTTTAATATACTTTTGAAGACTGACCATGAGCCACAACAAGAGTATAGAGTAACTGGGAATAGTAGACACAGAGGAGTTCATACCCACTCTGGGGCTCTTCTCTATGCACCTCCTCACAGCATTCATGAATGAGACTGAGAACATAATAGGAGACTGGAGACAGCCATATTTAGTGAGGTAAAAATGGAGGAGGAGACCACTGCTATGACAGGAAAGGCACAGACTTGACTGAGACCCTTCTCCTCTCCTCTACAAAAGCTCTAAGCTGCCTGGGCAAGAGGGGAGAATCCCGCTGCCCCAGACCACAGGTAAGTACCATTGTGACCCAGTGCAGACCAAAAGAAAAAATAACCCTACTACTGGGGCTAGGACATTTTTGGGTCCAGAAATTGTACCAAAACCATCAGCAGTCTCCTAACTTTGGAGGAAAGCAAGACATTCTCCTCCCTCAAAAGTACCAAAGAGGGGCACCTGGGTGACTCAGTTAAGTGTCCAATTCTTGATTTTGGCTAAGGTCATAATCTCATGGTTTGTGAGTTCAAACCCTGCATCAGGCTTGGCACTGACATCACGGAGCCTGCTTGAGATTCTATCTCCCTCTCTCTCTGCTCCTCCTCTGCTCACTTTCTATCTCTCAAAATAAACTTAAAAAAATATGAAAGAAACAAGACAGAGTTTATCTGCTACTGGGGGGACACGTAGCCAAAAAGCACCACTTCAAAGCCACAGGCAGAGAGTATCTGCCTAACACTGAATCTCGATCATGAAAATAAAGATCTCTCCTCCCCCCAAAGCCATAGCAAGTACCAAGTACCAAGCAATAGCAATCTACTGCTGGAAGAGGGTAAACAGTATGCAGAGAGATCCAAGCAGAATAAATACAAAAAATAAAATACTGCTGGACACATTATATTCAAACCACTTAAAATCAAAGATAAACAGTTAATCTTGTAGGCAGTCATTTAAAAAAGGAAGAAAGGAAGGAAAGAAGGAAGTAAGAAAGAAAGATAGATCATATACTGATTAAAAATCAAAGGCAAGAATTAGAGTCAGAAAGTATGCAAACCAGAAGACAAAAACTGACATCATTAAAGTAATTCCACAAGCAAGCAAAAAGTCAAACTAGGATATTATACCCAGGAAAAATAAATTTTTACATTAAGTATTTTTTAGACAAACCAGTGCTAAGAAAATTCATTACCAGCATATCTGCACTTAGACAGAAGGAACATAATATCAGAGAGAAATCTGAAATACAGAGTTCCAGAAATGGTCTCAAAAAAGAAAGAGAAGATATATTTGTTCTTATTTTAAATTTTTCTAAATATATTTGACTGCCCAAGCAAAATTAATAGCACTGCATTGTAGGTTTATTGCCTATGTAAAAATAAAATATATGACAACAATAATATAAAAGAGAAGAGGGAGGAAATATAAGTATAGTGTTATATACACTTATGTATACTGTATGAAGTTGACATTAATATTATTTGAGTTTAGATTGATAAAGAAATAAGCCAATATTATAGTTAAAATGTAAGAATAAAACATATACCAAATAATTTTTTCATTTAAAAAATTTTAAGTTTATTTATTTATTTTGAGAGAGACAGAGACAATGTGAATGGGGGAGGGGCAGAGAGACAGGGAGAGAGAGAGAATCTCAAGCAAGGTCTGTGCTGACAGCATAGAGCCCGATGTGGGCTTGAATTCATGAAACCATTAGATCATGACCTGCACCAAAACCAAGAGTCAATGCTTAACTAACTGAGCCACCCAGATGCCCCTTTTCTTCAAGTTTTAATATAAATTCTAATTAGTTAACATATACGCTAACTGGATTCAGGTGTAGAATTTAGTGGTTCATCACTTACATGTAATACTCAGTGCTCATCAAAACATGTGCCCTCCTTAATACCCATCATCCATGTAGACTATCTCCCAACAACTTCCTACCATCAACTTCAGTTTGTTCTCTATAGTAAAGTCTCTTGTGGTTGGCTTCCCTCTCTCTTTTTCCTCCCTTCCCCTATAGTCATATATTTTGTTTTTTAAATTCCTTGTATGAGTGAAATCATACGGTATTTTTCTTTTTCTGAGTTATTATGCTTAGCATAATACTCTCTAGCTCAAACTACATCCTTGTAAATGGCAAGATTTCATTCTTTTTGAGAGCTGAATAATATTCAAAAAAACTAACAATACAGTTAAAAATGGGCAGAAGACATAAATAGACATTTTTCCAAAGAAGACACAGAGATGGCAAACAGACATAGGAAAATATGCTCGACATCACTTATCGTCAGGGCAATACAAATCAAAACTACAATGAGATATTATCCTACACATGTCAGATTAACAACATAGGAAA
Source organism: Neofelis nebulosa (assembly GCF_028018385.1). Classification (NCBI taxonomy): domain Eukaryota; kingdom Metazoa; phylum Chordata; class Mammalia; order Carnivora; family Felidae; genus Neofelis; species Neofelis nebulosa. The sequence goes on along the minus strand of NC_080790.1, from coordinate 47,597,846 downwards.
CAACAGGTTGTTGACAAGGAAGTGAAGAAAGGGGAACCCTCTTACACTGTTGGTAGGAATGTAAATTTGTGCAGTCACTCTGGAAAAGAGTATGAAGTTTACTCAAAAAGTTAAAAACAGAACTACCGTATAATTCAACAATTGCACTACTAGGTATTTGCCTAAAGATACAAAAATACTTGTTCAAGGGGATACATGCACCCCAAAGTTTATAGCAGCACCATCAACAATAGCCAGTTATGGAAAGAGCCCAAATGTCCATTGACTGATGAATGGATAAAAAAGATGTGGAGATGTGGTGTGTACACACCCACCATATATATGTGTGTGTATCTGTGTGTGTGTGTGTGTATATACACGATGAAATAGTACTAAGCCAAAATTATTTTTAAAATTACTTTTTCACCATTTTAATCAATGCAATTTTTACTTCATTTTCCAAATAAAGTTATCCTTCTAATAGGAGATTTTTAAAAATGACATTAATTTGCGTGCACATAACATTTTGATTAACAGAAGTGCAGAAGCACATCATGCATTGTTTTTAATAATGTAATTACTTGATAATTCATTTCAAATTAATAGTTTTAAATTGATTAATTATTAATGGTATATGAAATTAAAATAAAATATAACTTAACAAGGAGCGGGAAACATGCAATGTACACAATTGAGTAGCTACAACTTTTATTCACTAAAACTTGATGTAGGTGAGTTGAAAGATCACAAAATCACACCAGTATATGACTTGTTAAAGCACTTCCTTTTTCTTTTTGTTTAGAGACCTGAAAAACCCTTCTGTTTTCTAGGTGCTAGCAATGGTATCTTTAGAACAGGTATTTTAAGAATAATAGGTCTATTTATTCTTCATATATAACACTCAGAATAGAATTACTTTGCAGAATTCATGGGTGTTTTGAAGATACTGTTCCTGAAAGTTATGGACCACCTATAAATCTAAGTGGCTTCTGATTTTTCATAACTTACATGCTCATATCATCTCCCAGTGCTCTTGTTACCCTGCCAACATTTTGTGATGGTGAAGAGGTTAGAGAGAAAATTTTGAGCAACACAAAAATGTCAGAATGAGGCGTTCTTCCAAAAATATGTGCATGGGCAATTTTAAAGAAAAACTATTAGGTTTACATCTGCAATTAAGAATGCTGCCCACAAAAATTGAAATTAATTAATATTTTGAAATTGTGCTTTTAAATTTAGCACTTAAAGGCAGGTGGTCATTTTAATATGATATTTTTATATTATTACAAATTAACATACTTTGTAATTTATATCAATAATTGAATTTATATGAAGACACAATGTGCATTATATTAATATGAATTAACATATTAGTATAAATTAATAAAACATTATGATATATAATATTAATTGTATTAACTATATCAATATGTTATTGGTAAATTATTTTAACTTTGGAGACTATTTTCTGTTGAAATTTGGCTATTCTAGGGCATCAGAAACAATTATCATTAGATATGCAAATATATTTTTGAAAATTGCTGAAATATTCTATAAATACATTATGTAAATATACAAATTAATATATAAATGTATATATACGTATCTTTCTTTGTATATATTTTTTTTTTTTTTTAATTTTTTTTTTTCAACGTTTTTTATTTATTTTTGGGACAGAGAGAGACAGAGCATGAACGGGGGAGGGGCAGAGAGAGGGAGACACAGAATCGGAAACAGGCTCCAGGCTCCGAGCCGTCAGCCCAGAGCCTGACGCGGGGCTCGAACTCACGGACCGCGAGATCGTGACCTGGCTGAAGTCGGACGCTTAACCGACTGCGCCACCCAGGCGCCCCTCTTTGTATATATTTTATTTCTTTATTTATGTATTTGTTTATTATTTATATTCCTTAAAAATATGTGTATGTGTATATATATATATATATGTTAAAAAAATGTTTTTATTTGAGTATAGTTGACACACAATGTTATAGTGGTAATAGGTCTACAACACAGTGAATCAACTTCAGTATAATTATGATCTGCTCACCATAAGTGTATCTACCATTTGTCACCATACAATGCTATTATAATGTCATTGTCCATATTCCCTATGGTATGCCCTTTATTCCCATGACTTATTCATTCCTAATTATTTTTATGAATATATAAAATATACATGTATGTAATCATTTGCAAAATAAAATCATGAACAAAAAAAAAGTGTGCATATGTATATATATGTATTTATATGGATTAACTACAAGTGAGAATATGGATAGAAAATCAGATTTATATACTTGTAAAGCATAGATAGAAAATATTGATACCTAATAAAGATAATTATTATAGAGTCTTATCTACTGGAATAAAAATGATCAATTTCTATGTCACCAAACCATATTTCCGAGAAAATCAATTCTAAGTACCATTTCAGCCTGAAATCCATGAAGTAAGCCAGAATGTCAAACTTTATATAACTATAGTAATATAAGCGCTATTAAGAGAAAATGACAAGTAATATGAAATTATAGACACATTTAATAGTGAATGAGTAAATCCAAAGTAAAAAGCTTGATGTATGCTTTGTTTTTAGTTTTCTATAAGTAGATTATATGCTTTGTCTATTTCCATAAGGTAGCAGACAAAGGAATATGCCCCCTCTCTATTCTGTATTACTATAATCTTATTAATATTATCTCATTGTACACATAGTAAAAACAATTTATCCATAATTTTGAAGAAATTATAAATTCTATAGGATTCTAGCTAGCAGAAATTAGATTTTAAAAAACCTGAAATTTTCTCACAAAGAAAAAGGCTTAGGCACATAGATTTAAATTCTAGTTCTCTCCAACATTCCAATAAATGATCAAAGGCTTAGCTCATACCTGGCAGGATAATATGGAGTTACCTTTCTCCCTCTGTTTCCAGAAAGTACTGTAATTTTTGTTTTTTGTTTTTTGCCACAGATTAGGATGAGCAGAAAAAAAGCTAAAAATGCTTCTTCTCTTTTTGTGCAATTTTAAGCTTAGCAAAGAGGATTCCTAGGATTTTGAGGGAAATGATGGGAAAGGGAGAATGAAGAAGCAACTAAACATACATGGGCAGAACTGAGATTGAGAAGGGGGCTGAGTAATCTATGTCCTTTGGGAAACCACAGCACTTGAAATAGAAGGCAAGGACTCAGGGGAACACAATCTCCAACACAAGTCTAGAGCTTGCTGTGTGTGAGGGACTGTTTGGAGAACTTCGCCCCTATTTATGTATTTAATCCTCATAAAAATCTTCTGAGGTCACATCTTAGAATTTACATTTTACAGATGAAAAACAGAGACATGGAGAAGTTAGATAATATACAATACCACACAACTAATAGGAGAGATAATATTTTACTCAGAACTATTTGGCTCCATTGTCTGCACTCATCCACTGTACTCTTTCACTGCTAATGGCTGTATGGGTACATGGTATCTTGTTGGCAAATTCCTCAACATCATAGCACTAAATAAAACCTGGGAAGAGTTTGTCTCTCTTAGGTCATATTTGGGTGCTTGGTAGTTGTCAGAGTATGAGAATTTCTGAGATTAAATTTTCCACCAGCCTTGTAGAATGGGGGTTTGGAGGCATAATTAAGTTAATTTAAAACAAGTCCGGCATCAGAGATGAGAGATTGCTGGGACACATGGGAGGTATAAATCTTGATTCAACTATGACCTTGGGAAAGGTCACAGATACCTGAGATGACAGAGAGTGGGAAACCTGTGCTGGCATCTACGGTTCCTTGCTTATACTTAGGGCAGCTGGACTTCCTAGGCAAAAGGTTTGGTTTCTTGTTTGTTTTTCTTTTTTCTTTTTTTTTTTAAATGAGGTTTCTTTTTTTTTTTTTTTTGAAATTTTTTTTTTTTCAACGTTTTTTATTTATTTTTGGGACAGAGAGAGACAGAGCATGAGCGGGGGAGGGGCAGAGAGAGAGGGAGACACAGAATCGGAAACAGGCTCCAGGCTCCGAGCCATCAGCCCAGAGCCCGACGCGGGGCTCGAACTCACAGACCGCAAGATCGTGACCTGGCTGAAGTCGGACGCTTAACCGACTGCGCCACCCAGGCGCCCCTCTTGTTTGTTTTTCTAATAAGTAAGGTTAAACGAGCCTCTGAGAGAACAGGAGCAATGCTGTAATCAACCAAGCGTTCCATGCTTGCTGCTATGACTCCATGGTTATCTAGCTATCTCCTTAAGTCTTCAGATTTGAGGGCCTCTGAACTGGAAAAGAATATTAGAGTGAATATAAACATTCTGCCTCCTACTCCTTTTGGGTGTACCTGATTGAAACCAAAACAAACCCACTCTCTGAAATGACCCTTCTGCAATTTCTTTATTAGTATTATTATTAACATTTATTTATTATTGAAAGACAGAGAGAGTAAGAGCGTGAGCAGGGGAGGGGCAGAGGGAGAGGGAGACACAGAATCTGAAGCAGGCTCCAGGCTCTGAGCTGTCAGCACAGAGCCTGACGCAGGGCTCAAACTCACAAACTGCGAGATCATGACCTGAGCTGAAGTCGGATGCTTAACTGACTGAGCCACCCAGGTGCCCCAACCCTTCTGCAATTTCAATGAAGCATAGGCACAGTGAGTTAACAAGGAATAAAAATGTCACTGAAGCTGAAAGTAAATGGGCAACTCTAAGGAGGAGAAATAATTGAGAACAAGAGAAAAACAAAAAATCATTACCGCATCTTAGATGGGAACACCCCCATTACCTTATTTTGGAGGGGATGTGGGGCTAAGAAGTGGCTTAAACAGAAATTTGTTTTCTCACAATTCTGGATAACTAGAAGTCAAGATCAGGTGTTGGCAAAGTTGTCTCTCTTCGGGCCTTTCTCTTTGACTTGCACATGATCATCTTCTCCCTATTTGCATTTGGTCTTCCTTTGTATTGTTCCATCTCTGGATTTTAAGTCTTTGAAAGATTGCCTGGAATTTCTTCTGTGCCTGATTGTACTTTCCTCCTCACCAATTCCATAGTTCTTGGGAGTCCAAGAGTTTCAAAAGTATCTATGCCAATGCTAAGGAGACAATGTTCTCCTTGTTTTTTCTGTTACGTTATTTACTTATTTACTGGTCTAAACACATTGGCCCAGACATAAAACACGATACTTAGTGCTTTCATTTTCAAACAAACAAAAAAATTAATCAAAATGATTAACCAAACTTCCATATGCGGAAAGTATGCTGGAGCCCTACCCAAAGGTCATCGTGAGTGCCTCAGATCTATCCAGAATCTCCTTGATTCGTTCCACCTCTCCTCTAGCAAATTACAACTCAGCAATCATCTTTGTTTCCTGAGCATTCCCTTAGCTTCTCACACACAGGCAAAATCTTTTTCAATAGAGTTTTCTCTCTAAGAGGAATTCTTATGCCAGCTGTTCACAGAAACAAATGCTTTACTTTGGATGAAAAACATGATAACTGATGTAAAAACTGTAATGGAGGAATGTACACAATATTGGATATTGTAGAAACCCCCATGAGTAAATTAGATGTCAATGTTAAGAAATCTTTCACAAAATACTTAAGCAAAAGAAAAAAAGAACATAAATAATGAGAGTGAGGAAGGAACATGGAAAGTACGCTAAAATACAATTTGCAGTCTAGAGTGCAGTCAAGAACAAGATGAAAATCAATGATCAAGAAGTAATAAAATGAATTTTTCTGGGGTGAAGAAACACTTGAAACTGGAGATCAAGATGACTTAAAATCTATCATGTAACATAAATAAAGAGAGCACCTCAACTTTGTGATTATCCCCGTAGAAGTCGTAAATGTCAAGGGTAAAGAAAACAAACAAAATTTCTGAGTATTTTTAGAGAGAGAAACACAGACACACACAGACACACACAGACACACACACACACACACACACACACACACACACACACACACACATTTATCCTTATGTAATATGTAAGCTGTGGCACCAAAAGTACATTGTCAGAAATATGAGAATTTATAAATATTTTTGCTTATGTATTTATTCTGAAAGAAACAGAGACAGCATGAGTAGGGGAGGGGCAGAGAGAGAAGGAAAGACAGAATCCGTGCTGTCAGTGCAGAGAACGATGTGGGGCTCGGACTCAAAAAACCGTGGTATCATGACCTGAGCTGAAACCAAGAGTTTAGCGAACCAGACGCTTAACTGACTGAGCCAACCCAAGGTCTTAGAGATGTAATCTAGACAGCTTAGAAATTAATCACTTAAAACACTGGTAGCAAAATTAAAACAAATAAGCAAAGAATTCTCTTTCCTAAAAAATGAAGAAGTAATCCTCTACTCTTTCGGCTAATTATAGTGGTAAAACACTGTAGAGAAAAGGGCAGACTGGCAAGGGACTTTGGCATCCAGGAAATAACACAATACCAAGCCTGTGGGTTTTCTTTTTTCTTTATAAATTGCAGATTTGGTGTTATAAAAGCCAGTAACTTGTAAACACCAATGGGCACAGACAATAAAAGCCCTAACAAAAGCCTCCTCCTGTTTAGTTAAAGGACAAGAGGCAGTCTAACAAGATTTAAAAAAAAAAAAAAAACAACTTTAGAAAAGTTTAGCAAACAGCTACTTTACTCTATCCAAACATCACAGAAAAACTTTTGTCTCCACCTCCATGCACACCAGCAAATGCCTAGGGTGTAACCTAGACTTCCACTCTCCACTGGTTGTAAAAATTGGCCCTTCCTCTCTCCAGGCCTCCTTATGAGTGACATCATCTTTAAACCTTGTGAGGCAATTCCTGATAAGCTGCAATGGGGTCCAGGGAAGATGGGTGACCTGGAAGTCCAACTACTTCCTTACAATCATCTAACTTTTGGATGAATATCCAAAATGCTTCACTGTGGGAGCAGGAAATGTGGGTTCCAAGCAGATGCAGGAGATACCCATGTCCCTCTGTAGGAAGGCTGTGGTGCTGATGGGCAAGAATACTGATACACAGGCTATCTGAAGGCATCTGGAGAACAACCCTGCTCTGGAAAAACTATCGCCTCACCTTTGAGGGAATGTGGCTTTTGTGTTCTCCAAAGAAGACCTCACTGAGATCAGGGACATGATGCTGGCTTATAAGGTACCAGCTATGGCTGTGCTGGTGCCATAATCTTATGTGAAGTCACTGTGCCAGTCCAGAACACTGTTCTGGGGCCCAAGAAGACCTCCTTCTTCCAGGCTTTAGGCATCACCACTAAAATCTCCAGGGGCACCACTGAAATCCTGAGTGATGTGCAGCTATTTAAGATGGAGACAAAGTGGGAGCCAGCGAAGCCATACTGCTCAACATGCTGAACATCTCCTCCTTCTCTTTTTAGATAGTCATCCAGCACATGTTTGACAATGACAGGCTCTATAACCCTGAAATGCTTGACATCACAGAAGAAACTCTGCATTCTTGCTTCCTGGAAGGTGTCCACAGTGTTGCCAGTATATGTCTCCGGATAGGGTATCTGACTGTTGCATCAGTGCCCCATTCTACCATCAATGGATACAAGTGGATCCTGGCTTTGTCTGTGGAGACTGATTACACCTTCCCAATTGCTGAAAAGGTCAAGGCCTTCTTGGCTGATTCATCTGTATTTGTGGCTGCCACCCCATGGCCACTAACACCACTGCTGCACCTGCTGCTGCCACAGCCCAGCCAAGGTTGAAGAAATCAGACAAGGATATGGAATTTGGTCTCTTTCACTAATCATCATAAAGCAACCAATTTAGCCAAACTTATTTGTGAAACAAGAAAATAAAAGCTTACTTCTCATTAAAAAAAATGAGTGGGTGGCACAGTTGATTAAGCATTTGGCTTCGGCTCAGGTCATGATCTCGCAGTTCATGAGTTCAAGCTCTACAACAGGCTTTGTGCTGACAGCTCAGAACCTGGACCCTGCTTCAGATTCTATGTCTTCCTCTCTCTCTGCCCCTCCCTCACTCGAGCTTTGACTCTCTCTTTCCCAAAAATAAAATAAACATCAAAAAACATGTTTTTTTTACCCAACCCTTCTGTCACTTAGGATGGCTCAAAGAAGTCTGAGTGGTGAGCTAGGACTCTTATCCTTGCAGAATGAGTGATAACTGGTGTGTCTTTTTCTACTTTGGCATCAGTGGAGACCATGTGGGAATCCTGCACTTCTATCCTTGACTGAGGGTAACAGGGTACCCCTCCTTACTCTTGACTGAGGTGGTATCAGAGTGGGCCTACTAGATAGTCACTTTATCACTACTCAGTAGTAAAGAGAAGTTACTTTCTCTAGAGCCAGAAAAGTGGGGAATCTGGACTTTCACTGTAACCTGGCAGAAATGAGCAGCACTTTACCTTCCCCTGCCACATTAGTAGCAAAGAAGGCTAGCTAAAACAAGATTTTAATGAGGTCAAAAGTCTCATACATAGTTCCCAAAATATCTAGGACTTAATTAAAATATCTCTTGAATTAACAAAGAGCCAGGAAGATCTCAATTTGAATAAGAAAAGGCAATCAACAGATGCCAACACTTAGGTGATACAACTGTTAGAATATCTAACAAGGATTTTAAATCAGTCGTCATAAAACTACTTCCATGATTATGAACACATTTGGTATATTTTTTAAAAGAAATCCTAAGCAAAGAAATGGAAAATGTAAAGAAGAATCCTGAAGGGAGAACAACAAAAATTACACATTTTGAACAGAAAGAATATAATCTGGAAGAATAATGCAAAAGGAGGGACCCGGAGATCTGTGAGACGATTACAAGAGATCTAACATGAATGTTATCAGAGTTCCAGGAAAAGGAGAAAAAAGAAGAGTTGGAAAACATATTCAAAGAAATAAAGGTTGAAAACTTCCCCAAATTAGCAAAAGACATACATTTAGGAATTTAAAAACGGAGCTAATCCCAAACATGGTAGTCCCAAAGAAATTCATGCCCAGACATGTAGTAAACTTCTGAAAATGAAAAGAAAAGAAAAATTTTGAAAGCAGACAGAGAGAAACAACACATTACCTATATGGGCAAAGTTTTCTAATGCAAGTGAATTCCTGATAAGAATTTGTGGAGGCCAAAAGGAGATAGCATGATTTTAAAGTGCTGAAATAAGGGAACTTCATTCCAGAATATACATCCAAGAGTAATATCCTTCAGAAATAAAAAGGAAATCAAGACAGTCTCAGATGACTGAAAATAAAGCAAAATAAACAAAAGAGAAACAAAAAGCAAATAAGAATTGTTGCCAGATGATTTGCCCTAAAAGAATGCTTAAAGAAGTAATCTAAACAGAAAAGAAATGACAGAAGAACAAATTCTGAAACAACAAAAAGAAAGAAAAAAACAACAGAGAGTAAAATTATAGGTAAATACAACAGACTTCTCTTTTCCTATTAAGTTTTCTAAATTATATCTGACGATTAAAGCAAAAATTATAAAATTGTCTATTTTAGCTCTCAACAGGAATTATTTAAGATAATTATGTTATAAATTGAGTTAAGGTAGAATAATGTAAGGAGAGAAAAGTTTTTGTACACTCCTCAAACTGGTCAAAAGATGACAAAAGATGGCAAAAGACTGGTAGACTTATAAGTTATGTGGATACAATATAAAACCTAAAGCAAATAATTAAAAATTCTATACAAAGGAATACACGTATAGACATCACAGATAAATTAAAATGGAATTCTAAACAATGTTTAAGTAACCTACAGCAAGAGAAGAAAAAGAAAACACAGAAATGAAAAACAAAACAAAGAACAAAAAATAAAATGACAGTCATAAGCCTAAATATATCAATAACTACATTATATGTAAATAGTCTAATTAGAATAATTAAAAGATAAAGATTGAAAGTAGATTTAAAAATATGATACAACTGTATGCTATCTATAAGAACCTCACTTAAAATACAGGTTTCCCTCAACTATCTGTAAGCAGAGCGTTCTTAGGAAACCTTTCATATGGTATGAAATGGTATCAAGTAAAGAAGCAGTTATCATTAATATATATGGAAAAAATTTCCAGCATTCCCAGATGTCAAAATAACCTCTCTTAGGCTTTTCTGATACCTTAGGACATATCTTGCTGATGGATGCACAAAACAAATCCAGATAAAGCACAGATGCTCACAGATACAATTCAAAGCTAGGGAGGCTTGATTCCGAGATGCTGAGCATAGTTCCTGCGGAAGGAGCTAGGTGGTGACACTCTGGCCGCGACTGGTTGGTGCTGCCTCTCTAATGACTCACTGCAAAAGAAAGACTAAGTGCTCTTTTTGCCTTTTTTCATAAAAGTAAAAATTCTCTCCGGATTATTTTAGATTAATGGAAAGAGGTACTAATGTAGATCTTTCATAAATGTGAAGTGGCATAATGCAAACTTTTAAAAAAGTGGGGAATATCTGTATAATCATAAATAGAGTTTGAAAGTTAAAGTATTTAGAAAGAATATGCAAATAGCCAAAGGAAAACAGGAGTGGCTGTATTGATATATCAGACTAAGTAGACTTCCCAGCGAAGAAAATTACAAGGAACGGAGTGGGTCACTGCAGAGTGATAAAAGGGCCAATCCACGATACTAAATGTGCATGCATTAAACAACCGAGCTGCAAAATATGTGAAGTGAAACTGCTAGACTGAAGAAGAAATAGATCAACACACAATTATAGTTAAGTTTCCCACCCCCATCTCTCAAGTGTATAGACAACTAGACATAAATTAGCCAAATATAAAAGAACTGAACATTGTCTTTAACCAACAGGATCTGATAGACATTTATAGGCTATACCATATAATAAGCATAGATTACATATTATGTCCACAGAACATTTATCAAAATAGGCCATACCTTAATCATGAAAAACAAATGAAACAAACTCAAAATATTAAAAAGAATTTAAATTTAAATTTAAGAATTTAAATTTAAAAAGTTTGTTTTGAAAACAAACTCAAAATATTAAAAAGAATTTAAATCACATGCAGTGTATTCTCTGACCACAATAGCATCAGAGTAGAAAGTCAGTAATAGAGCAATAACAGGACAACCTACAAATACTTGGAAACTAAACACTATATTTCTAAGTGATCTAGAAGTCAAAAAGAAAATATTAAAGGAAATGGAAAAGGATACATTCAACAGAATGAAAATAAAATTAACCTATCAATATATGTGGGATGCAGCTAAAGTAGTGGTGAAGGGACATGCATATCACGAAAGGCCTATATTAGCAAAAATTAAAAATCTCAAATCAATAATCTAAGCTTTCATATCAAGAAACTAGAAAAAGAGGAACAAAAATAAGCTCAAAGTATGCAGAAGGAAGAAAATAATAAACAAACAAAACTAGCAGAAATTAATTATGTGAGAAAACCGAGAAACAATGAAGAAAATCAATATAACGAAATTTGGTTCTTGGAAAAGATCAGTAAAAATGATGAATCTCTGGTGTAACAGATTAGAAAAAAGGAGAGAAGATACCAATGTCATGAATGAAATAAGAGATATCTCTAGAGTCGTTACTGGCATCAAAGGGGATAATTAGGGAACAAATAAAAAATAACTCTACACAAATTAATCTGACAACATAGATGAAATGGACCAATTATTGAAAGCACAAATTAGCACTATCCAGCCAATATGAAATAGATAATAGTTATGGAGCTGCTTATATTAAGAAATTAAAGGGGCACCTGAGTGGCTCAGTTGGTTAAGCGTCCAACTTCGGTTCAGGTCATGATCTCACAGTTTGTGGGTTTGAGCCCCCACGTCAGGCTCTGTGCTGATAGCTCAGAGCCTGGAGCCTGCTACAGATTCTCCCTCTCTCTCTGCCTCTCCCCCTCTTGTTCTCTCTCTCTCTCTCTCTCTCTCTCTCTCTCTCTCTCAAACAATAAACATTTAAAAAAATTTAAAAAAGAAATTAAATTCTTCTGAAAAAGAAATCTCAAGCTCAAATAGTTTCATTGGAAAAGCCTACTACATGTTTTAAGAACTAACAAAAATAACAAGAACTAATTTTAAACAAGCTCATGTAAAAAATAGAAGAGGGAAGACTTTTTCAACTCATTTGATGCAGTTAATATTACCCTCATACAAAATCCAGATGGTAAGATGGTAAAAAGAAAGAGAGAAAAGGAAGGAAGGAAGGGAGGAAGGAAGGAAAGAAAGAAGAAAAGAAGGAGTACAGGAGTGAGTGAGTGAGTGAGTGAGTGAGTGAGGGAAGAAACAGATCAATATTCCTTATATATAGAGACAAGAAATTTCTTTAAAAATTTTTTTTAAAGTTTATTTATTTATTTATTTAGAGAGAGAGAGACCATATGAGCAGGGGAGGAGCAGAATACAGGGAGAGAGATAATCCTAAGCAGGCTCCATACTGTGAGTGCAGAGCCTGTTGTAGGGCTTTAACCAATGAACCCTGAGATCATGACTTAAGCCAAAACCAAGAGTCAGTCTCTTCACTGACTGAGCTACCCAGTCACCCCACAGACATTAAAAAATAATCTTAACAAAACATTAGCAAATAGAATTCAGAAAAAAACATAAGAAACTAGTAAACCATAACTAACTGGATTTATTCTAGGGATGCAAGGCTAAAACAATATTCCAAATCTAAGAAATATAACCTGCTGTAGTAAGAGGTTAAGAAAGAAAAATTACATGATCTTATCAATGGATGCAGAAAGAGTATTTGGCAAATCTCAACATCCATTCATGATAACAATTCTTAGAAATCTAGGAATAGAAAGACTTCTTGAACTTGATTAAAAAAACTACAAATAAACTATAGCTAGTAGTAAAACACTTAATGCTTTTTCTCCATGTTTAGGAATAAAACAAGATTATCCAGTCTCATTACTGCTATTCAACAAAGAATTGGAACTTGTAGCCAACAGGATACAGTTGAATAAAGGAAATAAAGACATATGATTAGAAAAGAAGAAATAATTTCTAATTGAAGATGACTTGATTGTTTATATAGACAAAGCCAAAAATCTATTAAAAAGTTCATTAATTTAGGTGTGAGCTCAGAAATGTCACATAGTGCAATATAAACATTAAAAAATCAATTGCATTTTTATATGCTAGCAATGAACACATGAAGATCAAAATTAAAAATACAACACCAGTTCAAACCCCTCAAAAAAAAGGTAATACCTAGGTATACATCTAATAAAATAAATACAGCACTGCTAGGTCATAAATTATAAAGTGCTAGTGAAATCAAAGAAGATCTAAATACATGGAAAGACATAACATGACATGAATTAGAAGACAACACAGAAAAGACATCAATTTTCTGTAAACTGTCGTACACACACAACATAATTCCTATCAAACCCTAGCAAGATAGTCTGTAGATATACACGAGATTATTCTAAAGTTTATATGGAAAGTCAAAGGAAGTAAAATATCTATAACATTTCTGAAAAATAGAATAAAGTGGTAGGAATTATCAGTCTACCTGATTTTAAGACTTATTATAAGCTACAGTATCAGGACTGTGGAATTAGCAAAAGCATAGACACATAGATGAAAAGAATCCAGAAACAGATACACAGATACTGTTTGTTTGTTTGTTTTTAAGAAAGGAAAAAAGCAATTCAGTGGAGGAAGAACAGCCTTTTCAATAAACTGATGGAGCAATATGATACTCATGGGCAGAAAAATGAATCTCAACCTAAGCCTCACAGCTTCCACAGAACTTAATTCAAAATAGACAGTAGATTTAAATAAAAACATAAAATTATAACACTTCTTAAAAACATAGGAGAAAATCCTTGGGATCTCAGCCTAGGTGAAGAGTTTTTAAACATGACACCAAAAGATGTCCACAAAAGAAAAAAAAAAGATAAACTGTACTTCATGAAAATTGAACACTTTTGTTTGTGAAGACCCATTAAAACAGAATGGAAAGGTAAGTTACAGACTGGGAGAAAATATTTGCAAAGCAAATATCTGATAAATGACTTGGATTGAGAATTTATAACAAACTCACAAAATACCACAGGAAAAAAAACTAATTAGAAAATGGGCAAAAGAATTTTCCCTGAAGAGGATGCCATCCACGGAATGGCATATAAGCATGGAAGAAGGTGTTCAATATCAATAGTCATTAGGGAAATGCTAATTAAGACCACAATGAGACATCACTGCACATCTATTAGAACAGCTAAAATTAAAAACAGTGACAACACCAAATGCTGGTGAGAATATGAAGAAAGTCAATCCTTCACACGCTGCTGGTAGAAATCTAAAGTGGCAGAGTTGCTATGAAAAATAGCAAGGCAGTTTCTTTAAAAAAATAAACCATACATTACCATACAACAGATCAATTGCACTTCTGGGCATTTATCCCAGAAAAATAAAAACTTATATCCACAAAAAAAACTGTGATATTTTTTATAGCAACTCTCTTTGTAATAGCCCCAAATTGAAAGCAACAAAAATGTTACTTAACACATCAATGGATAAACAAAATGTAGTATCTACGTATCATGTGATACTATTAATAAAAAGGAACAAACTGTCAATATATGCAGCAACTTCTATGGCTCTCAAGGGCACTGTCTTCAGTGGGGGGAAAAAAGGCAATCTCCAAGGGTCACATACTTTATAAATCCATTTACATAACATTCTCAAAACAAAGTTATAGACAGAACTGACTAATGGTTGTCAGGGTTTGATGAACAAAGCAGTGACTGTGAGGGATTTGGATGTGGCCATAAAGGGGTAGCAATCAGAACCTTTATGGTGCTACAGTAGTTCTGTATGTTGTGTATTGAAGTGGTGATTTCATGAATACACACATATGATAAAATGTCATACAAGTATACTCATACTTACATTTTATTGTATTATCAGTTTCCTGGTTTTGCTACTGTACTACACAGCTATGTAAGATGTAATGTATGGGCAGAACTGGGTGAATGGTATCTGAAAACTCTCTGTGTGTTCTTTGCAACTTCCTGTGAATCCATAATTATTTCAAAATGAGAAGTTTGCAACAAAAAGGATACCACAAATAATTAAATAAGATAAACACAGGGCATTCAGACAATAAACCATAAACTTTTGGTATTACCATTAGATTAATATTTACATTGTATTAAGGAATGTTATCAAAAACATAAGTATAAGGCAAGTAGATGGTTGCATGTACCACTATATTCGCTTTTTATTTTGAGTTTTATTTGAATAAAACTCAATGGGATTTTCATTGCTCAGTGGGATTTTCATTGAAATGACATCAAATCCTGACAGGTTCTACATAGAAAATTAGTATGGGCAGCATTTGCAAAAAGATATGGGGCAGAAATTTAAAAAAAGACAATAAAGATGTGGAACATCAGGAAGTTGAAGAAGGAGCCCTGGAAAAGCAGAAAAGATGGATTTTACTAGAAAACATCAAAATACATAGTAACATTATTGTAACTAAATTTGTACATGATTGAATAGAAATTAGGACAGAGATATGTGGCACTAATTAGAAAGTCTAAAAACAAAACAAAAAAAAACCTTAAAAAATAATTTAGTATCCTCTAACGTCATAATAGCAGTGACAGGATATGTCAAAGGTCAAGAACATGGTTTGGGCATCAAATAAGCTTAGATGTGAATCCTGGCTCTTACATTAACTGTCTATGTGATACCCAATGGCAATTTCTGGAAGAATACTTACGTCTCAAGGAATATGTACCACATTGATGAAACCATAATAGTCATAATAGCATATTCCATCTTATAAGGGAAACCTAAGAATGATATAGGCAAATGGACAAGTAGTTATGCAGTGATACACTCCGCCACAGGAAGTATGGGGAACATGGAGGTCAACAGATAAGAGACAGGATAAGAATTAAAAACCGAGAGCACCCTTTCTGATGAAAGCGATCCTGGAAGTTATATATGAAGGATGAGTAAGAGTGGTCTAGGTGAAGACCCAGAAATGGAGAGAAATGGGTTAAGATTATAAACATGACTCAGTGTCACTGCAACATCATTTGCAAGACTGAGAGGAAATAATTTATTCAACGTTGATATAATCAGGTTACTTTTCACCTTTTCCCTATGTAACACCTACACGTTTGATGAACAAAGAGGTTCAATAGAACAACCCACGTTAAGAGCATTATAGGTCAAAATAAACTCCTAACTCTACAGTTAATTGTGAGTATAAAGAGAAACACAGAAAGGAAAGGAGAGGGAATTCTATTTGGTGCAGCAAGCAAACCTCAGTGTTAGGAGGTTTAAGATGTGAATTTAAAAATCAGCCTAATAGATAATTGGGTTCCCCTTAGTACTAGAAGAAAAGTCTATATTAAAAGATTATAGAAAGTCTGCTACATTTTTAATAGAGAGGTAATATTTCTAGAATTCACACAATATTCAGCTTTACAAATTTATGGGTCACAGCACAGTTTACACAGGTAAAGAATATGCTCATCTGAAATTTCCTAAAAGAGACTGATGTGATTGAAAACCTGTAGAACGCATAAGTGTATATGAAAGTCTCCTCCACATTTCCTAAGTTAGATTTTCCTTACTGTTTGACCTATAACTGAAGAGATTAAAACTTGGGCGCTTGGCTGGATTAGTCAGTAGAGCATGCATTCTTGATCTTGGGGTCGTGAGTTTGAGACCCACGATAGGTGTAGAGATAACTTAAGTAAATAATAATAATAATAATAATAATAATAATAATAATAAAAAAGAGATTAGAACTTCAAAGAAGTCACATATGTATATGTTGGTGTCTGTGCTTGCTTAGTTGAATGGTTGCTTTCTGTATCGAGAGAAGTATAATCTGTATATCAGAGACCAGAATATATCATACAAAAATGAGTTTTAATGATTAGTTGTGATTTTAACACATTACACAAATGTGTAGCAGTATTTAGATAGCAAACCCCTTCTTGTCAAAATTCGCCAATATGTTTTTCTAATAGCCATTAACTACCACATCAAGAAAGAGATTCTAATTTGTCATCATTTAGTTTTTGATGTTATTAAGAAAGGTAAATATAAACTGAGCTTGTACCAAGAAGCACAAGCTAGTTCAACTATACACATAGGCACAGATGCACTAAGTGCATGTCAAAACATAGCATTTTCATAGGCGATTGGGCATTTACATTTCTGAGTGGGCTTTTAGAATTGTAATTATCCAATTTAGAAGGCAAGAGGGCAATTTCCTTATGAAAATAAAGCCTCACCAAGCCTGATCAAAATGCAGTTGGGGACCTTATCCTAATTGATGACACTGGAATTGGAGACAATCTTCAAGTAATGATTTTAGGAGATGAACCATAGAATAACTTGTACTTTTCCCCATCACTAGGCAATAACTTTAAAATAATAATTTCCCATATTCACACGTACACTCATTTCATGTGTCTTATTATTATTTCCAATGATAAGCCTTAGGCGGGCACAAATTGGAGGAAGCCTGAATATCGTGTGTAGTCCATAGGAGAGGATGGAAAATTCAAATCTGTATTGGGTTTCACAGTTCCTCTAGAGAAGGGCTTGAGAGTATTTTGAGTATCAAAGACTAAGCAAGGTTTATAAAAAACAGTGTTCTAAATACCTTGGAAGTAGTAAAGAATAGATAAAAGTAAGCCAAGGAATAGTAAAAAATGAGGAAATCGATGGTAAATTTACTACACACCGAATATTCCATTTCTTTCCCTACATTCTCCATTATTCTTTCAGTTGGCATTGTCATATGACAAATTCTGGTGGGGGCTATGAGGAAAAGTAACACATTTCATTTCTAGACTAAGGCAGTGAAATTCTTATATGAAATTATCCAGGCTGGGGCACCTGGGTGGCTCAGTTGGTTAAGCATCTGACTCTTGGTTCTGGTTCTGGTCATGATTCTCACAGTTTTTGGGTTTGAGCCCAGTATCTGGCTCTAAGCTCACAGTGGAGAGCCTGCTTGGGATTCTCTCTCTCTCCCTCTCTCTCTGCCCTTCCTGTTCACACACGTTCTCTCTTTCTCTCTCAAAATAAATAAACTTAAAAAAGTTAAAAAAAAATATTGAGGATATCTTTTCTTATTCTGGCGAACCTGGAAATATTAATTAAGTTGATGTTATTATATGAGGCTCCCATTAGCCTTGGTCCCTGAGTGTCCCAAGATCCCTTGGTGTCCCAAACTGGAAATGAAATGTGAGAGAGAAAATAAAACTGGATTACTTGAAGTCACTTAAAAAATATCTAAGCCTAGCCTCTCCTGACTAATACATATGGTACCTGGGGACAGAAATCTAGGATGTGACATGGATAAGAGTATGTGCAGCATTCCTAACAGCATTAGAACTACTGATCTTTGGAGAAAGTGGGCTCTCTATCCTGGTCTATGGGTCTTGCTGACTTTGGATAAACACAAATAAAAATATAGCATCCCTTACATATACAATTTAAAAATAAACATTATTTCCAAGTACTTTCAGATTTACTGAAAGGTTGTAGTATTGTACAGAGTTCCCATATGCACCTTACCCAGTTTCCCCTATTCTAGTATTAACATCTTACATTTTTAGGGTATATTTGCCTTAACTAACGATCACTGATACATTATTATTCATTAAAGTTCATACTTTATTTTCATTTCTTTAGTTTTTACCTAATGACCTTTTACCTATTGCAACATCCCATCTAGAATACATATTATTTATTTTATTTGTCTCCTTAGACTCTACTGATGACTGTTATGGTTTTGAGGAGTATGGGTCATTTATTTTTTAGGATAGATTTAAATTTGTGTTTGATAGTTTTCTCATAGTTAGACTATAATAGTGGATTTTAAGCAGAAATATCACATACCAAGGACTATCATACCAAGAGTACATACTGTTGAGATGACTTACCACTGAGGATGTTATCCTTAATGACTTAGCTGAGGTAATGTTTGTTAGATTTCTGCCATTGGAAAGTTACTCTTCACCCCCAACTTTTCACACTGTACCTTACAGAAGAAAGTCACTTTCATACATATTTTTATATCTAGATAAGTCTACCTGGAATCCCATTCTCCACTTGTAAAATGTTCCAATATTTCTTGGTACTTTGTCCTAATGGTATCTATCAATGAAGACTTTCAGATAATGAAAGCTCAAACTTGTAGAAAGATATGTTAAACTCATGCTTCTTTAATAATTTTCCTTAGAGTTGTATCTGACACTTACATACCTACTTTCACAGTAACTCAGTATATTAGCATTTCAGAACTGTATGTAAGAAAGTGCATTCGTCAGCTCAAGGTGCCATAAAAATGCCACCGACTGGGTGACTTATACAACAGAAATTCATTTTCTCACTCTTCTGGAGGCTGGAAGTCTGAGATCAGGATACCAGTACAGTTGTTTTTTGGTGAAGACTCTTCCTGGCTTGAAGTTCACAGCATTCTCTATTGTACAATGCCTCTGGCCTTACTTGGGTTCATTGATGTGGAGAAGGAGAGCAAGTGAACTTGCTGGTGGCTCTTCTTAAGGACATGAATCATATCAGGACCCCACCCGTATGACTTCATTTAACCTTCATTAGTTTTTTAGAGGCCCATCTCCAAATAGAACCACACTGAGTGTTACAGTTTCAATATAATGAATTTTTAGGAGACACAAACATTCACTCCATTGCTGAAGGTAAAGAAATAAAAGAAAAGCCAAGTAATTAACAGAAGACAATATGTGAAGTCTAATTTCTCTTCCACCCGATTCAAATAAAAGAAAAGCAAATTACTGGGAAAAATGTTTTTATTTTCTTGTTTTATTTACTATTTGTCTTTGAAAAAGCAGTACTATTTACCTCTCAAATGTGTGTTAGGTGTCAAGACACAATTAGATATAAATCTACTCAAACCAACCCTAAAATGAGGCCCCTTATATAAACACACAGCACAATTAGAATGAAACGGTCATCTCAATACTGCTCTACTAATGAGAATTGCCTCTATGAAATGACTATATTCATTTAATTAAAAAGCCCATTATGGATCTCATTCAAAATGCTGTTCACTGAGCTCTTCAGAATAAATCTAATTTGTTTTAGTGGAGTGTTTAGAAGTGTCATTTTTATTTGTTTTCAAAGATGGTAAAACAACAGGGTCTTGGAAAATATAATGAGCCATTCACCAAAAGAAGTCACAGTGAATGGCTTTTATAAGTTGAGAAAGCCTTAAAATTAAAGGGAGTCATGTCATCATAATATGCTAAGAAAAGGACAAAGGAAAGGTTCTGCTTAATACAAGAGAGAAAAAAAATGGAACAACAATATAAAATGCAAAGCTTTCTTCTACTTTCTACTTGTTCAGCATGTTTATTAAGTTGTATTTTAACTACTCTAATTATTATACTTGAGAAGGAAACAGTACAGTAATGCCTGTTGTATTAAGAGCATGTTCAAAATAACATGCTACATAGTTTTACATATAATTTCATTTCATTTAATACATACAAAGCCTTGTGAAAATCTTTTCAAACCCAAGGAAATATATAAAGTCTTTCATCTATAAAAAAGCTAGAATCATTAATTGATGAGAAAGTAATGGATAATTAAATATATTGCAGTAGGACAACTGATTATTTTAGCAGAAAAAAAAAATGAAGATTTTTAGCAAATTATATTGTAAAATAAATTTCAAGTAGAGTAAGTTTCAAATGTAAAAATGTAAGTAGACACCAGGACCAAAATAACATTTCCAATTATTCTGGAAAACAAAGAAGACAAAGGAGTTGTAAATGATTTAGTAGAGTGGAGGAATTTACATTCCAAGGGTCTACAGAGGAGATTCAGCTAAGAAAAGGGCCTTTTTTTCCTACTGATCTCTTGAGAAGGTCCACGAGGAATGATAGTGGACAGTGACAGACCGGTGCTAAAATTGTTTGAAAGGCAGAGTCAGTGCCTTCTGACTTCAGAAAGCAGGGGGATGATTCTGGAGATGGACAGAGCTGTGAAGGCTCTGGATGTGGAAGAAGTGAGTCCCAGTGGAATGCAGAAATGAGGCAACAGACTGAAGGCTGGAGGGGGGGGTGAGGGTGGGGGGTGAGAGTCAGCTGACATGCCAAACTCAGAGACCTCTCTCTTCTTTCTCAGTCTGCCCCTTAAAAACAGACCAGACATTGGAAGATGGCAGAATAAATTGTATTATCAAGAGGAAACAAACAAAAATACTGAAATACTGACATTTGGTAAGGGAAGGGGTGCCCCCACAAAGAGTCATAAATTGTAAAGTTGCTTTCCTCTCGATCTCTGCCCAGGAAAGCCATAGGAAACAAAAAGTCCCTATATAAACCTAATAACCCGAATTTTTAGTGCTTCAATTATCACTGAAGAAATCCCCCAGAAAGTACAAGATGAAGCAATTGAAAATAAGAGAAAATGTAGTAGGAAACTTAAAACATATAGATCTAGAAGATCCAATATATGGCTATTGTAAAGAGACCATATATTCCAATTTTCCCTGGTAGGTCACATTTAGAACTGGTTTTCCAGCAGATTTCTTTTAAATGCCACTTTCAAGTTAAAAAAAAATCTTATTGTGGACTACGAATTATAAGAGCATGCTATTAGACAATAAGATTTTCCGAAAAGAGAATTTAAAAGATTAGAAACAGTTTCTATAGATGATAATAAAACATCAGATCACTGATGTTTTATAAACATCTTTAGAAATGGGAAAATAATGTTAAGTAAAAATCCATATGAAAATGATTAGGCATCTAAACGGCACTGTGTTTTTTCCCCTCCTACATATCTATTCTTCTCAGTTTCCTTTATCAGCTCATATGGTTTTGCTGTCTAGTTTTGTTTCCTTAAACTAGTTCTAGGCCTTTTTGTAATCTCATTCTATACTTAAATCTTTGATGATTTGATCTATACACAAAACTCCAAATTCCATTAATAGGTCAATGACTTTCAAATTTTTATTCTTGACACATACTTCTCATCTCAGCTCCAGGGCCAAATATATCCAAATGAGCATTTGACATTTCCACTAAAAAACAAAACAAAACAAAACAACAACCAAAAACAAAAAACAAAACAAAACCCTCAATATCTTAAATCCACATTATATTTCCCTTTTCTTTTCATCACCTCCATTTCCAATCTGTCCTTTTAAGGGTCTTGTTCCCTGGAATGTACCACACACTATCTAGAGTCATTCTTCTCCCTCTCCAATACTCTTACATTGAATTTATTACCAAGTCATACTGACTTTTCCCTACTGATTATCCTTCATATCTCTCTAAATCTTTGCACTGCCACTCCTATCACCCTGCCACTGCTCTCCTCTTTACTCCTGGAATAATCTCCTAAAGGCTCTTCTGGCATGCATTCTTCTTACTTCCCTTCAATTCATTCTGCATACCATATCCCAGGGATTTTTTAAGACAGATGTGATCATATCAGTTCCTGGCTTAAAATCCACTAAGGTCAGTCCAATTGCTCTCAAAACTATGGCAAAAAAAATCCTATAAGGGCTGAATTCATCTGTCTTCTCTCTACATTTCTGTCTTCTCAATCATTTGTTCCATAGTTAGCCAGGGACTTGTCATAGTGATCTTTCTATAATTCTCTAATCCAGTAGTTTTCAAAGTATGTTCCCAGAGCTGCAACACCTGTGTCACCCGAAAACTTGTTAGAGGTGCAATATGTGCAAATTCTTGGACCCTGACCCAGGCCTGCTGAAACATAATTTTTAGGACAGGGCTCAGAAGTGTGTGTGTGTGTGTGTGTGTGTGTGTGTGTGTGTGTGTGTGTAAATTTTATTTATTTTGAGAGAGGGACAGAGAAAGAGAATCCTAAGCAGGCTCTACGCTGTCAGCACAGAGCCTGACCCGGGGCTTGATTCACCAACCCTGAGATCATGACCTGAATCATATCAAGACACTTAACCGACTGAGCTACTCATGCACCTCACAGAAATGTCTGTTTTGACAAGCCCTCCAGATAATAGTGATGCACTCTGAAGCTTGAGAACCATTGAACTTTTGCATACACTGATTCCTTCACTTGTAACTGTTTCTCTCTTCCCTTTTCTTACTTTCTACTTGTTTTCCATGTTTTATCTCAAATTTTATTTCTTCTGGGGCATCATGCTTGATGCTTCATCTTTCCCTTTATTTAAAATTTTTTTTAAATGTTTATTATTTTTGAGAGAGAGAGACAGAGAGACAAAGCATGTGCTGGGGAGGGGCAGAGAGAAAAAGAGACACAGAATCCCAAGCAGGCTCCAGTCTCTGAGCTGTCAGCACAGAGCCCCATGCGGGGTTTGAACTCATGAACTGTGAGATCATGACCTAAGCCGAAGTCAGCTGCTTAACCCACTGAGCCACACAGGTGCACCTCCTTTGGCCTAGTTTGGGTTTTCTTGTTATAAATTCTCACAGCTTCCAGCATTTTACACTCAAACCAACTGTTACAAGGTATGATTGTATATTTGTATAAGTTGGTTAAATGTCCATCTCCCCAACTAGACTTTGCAAAACAGGACACCATGAATCTGGTTAGACAGATCCATAATTTATTAAGCATGGTAGCACACAAAAGAGGTTCAATAAATATGACTAGGTTAATGGCAATATGTTAAACATAGAGATAAAATATTGGTGAAAAGACAAGGTAAAGGAAGGCAATTAACACACTCCATTGTTAATGACAGGCGTTCACTGATTTAAGGAAGACAATAGATTATATGTCATTACACAAAACTTACTGAATCAAAGTGTCTGCCAGATATTCTAAGCTAGGACCATTTATAAGTATAAGTGAAATTCAAATATACCAATTGCTGATAATCACTAATGACTTTAATGAAAGAAAAAAAATACTAAAGTTTTACAGTGCATGATTATACAGAGCTCACTTGTAAACAAGGTCTTTTGCCAAGTTCTTTCTTTCTTAATTTCTTTTTCTTTCGGAGCACAGGAAGTTTGTTAGAAATGTCTTTGTCTTGCATTTGTCTTATTTAAAATATTTACAATATTCAACAAAAATCAAATAAAAGAGACTAACTAGTTAAATGTTTTATCTTTGGGAACAGCAATTTATTAGAAATAGATTAAACTAAACTCCTGGAGCCTTGGTCCCTTAAATTCTGAATTATGTTTCCTGGTTACTAAGCAACATGGGTGCTTCATGGAGGACCCACCAATTCAGCTGTGTCTTTCCTACTCGTGATTGCTGGGAGACACAGAACTTAAGGTCATCTGGCCACAGCTATGCACTAACGTAGAAAGATGATGACTTAAGATCTGAACTGTGGCAAATGTCTGGATTGACTTGATAAGGCAGCTCTTGTTCATCTGCATCCCTCTGCAGAGGCTTGAGCAAAAGGAAAAACCTCTACCTCAATAAGTTATGTATTTGGGTCACTGGTTTTAAGAAAGAAAGGGACAGCTTAGAAAAGTGACCTAGAAAATTGAAAAGTTAGGGCTTAATTGGAAGAAAAAAATAAAAATGGTAATAGGTCTTGTTCCCGGTTTGCCAAGGAAGGTTGAGAAATTGCAACCTTTTGCCCTTCCTTTATGTCCACTAAAAGGAGATTATTTAGACGCAGGTCTCTCCATGATGACTGGTGTGAAAATAAGGTCATCCTTGCTTGGTTCTCCTCCAAATGCCCTTTTCTGTGAAAAAAAGATAATTCTAATTTCGTGTAGTAATAAACGTATAATAGAAGACTGTGTGGAATTAAAATTTATTTGAGTATTTTCTGAAATTCTGTTCTTTTTCATGAGCTGATCCTCAGGATCCTCATTTTATAACCCATGTTATTCTTCTACGTTGTTATCTGGCCACTTTCATTTCTGATACCATCCCCTTTTCTTAGTTCATGCCTCATTAGCTACCTAGAGTCTAGACCATGAAATAGCCTCCTAAAAGATCTTCCTGACTTCTGCTGACCCTCCTCTAATTCATGTGCAAGGCTACCACTCAGGTCGAAGTTTCTGCAGTATCATTTTGATTATGCTGTTTGTCCATCCTTCCCGGATTTGCTACCACTCATTATCCCCTGATGGCCAAATGTCTTAGTATAGGATCAAAACCGTTCTATGACCCAGTAACAGATTACTTTTACATTCTTACCAAAACATGCTTCTACCATCAAGTGCTACGCATATATTCTCTACAAGCATAGGTAATTCAAACATAAGATATTATTTGAATTTCTTTGAGTACATCATGTTGTTTAACATCTCCAAGCCATTGTACTTGCTGTACTCACTGCTCAGAATATCCACTTCTTTCTCTAGAGTTTTCTGCCTGGTTAATTCTTCATCTTCCGTCAAGTAGGCTCATGTTCTAACTCCTCTTTGAAACCTATCCTAGCTATCCCTCCCCTCTTCTCAATAAGCATATTTATCATTCCCTCTGTAACACTTATCTTCTCTGTGCATTTATCAATACGTGATATATCATATATATTCTATGGGGTTTTAAAATCAAATTTTTTCCCACTGATATCTCCTTAAAGACAGTAATGTTGGACAACTTTGCAGCCAGTGCCCTGTATAGGGAAAGCCCTCACTAAGCATATTATAAATGAATAATTGAAAATGTATTATTACCATATGATAATTTACATTTATAGTTCATTATTACATTAGACTGAACTGGGACTCTGTCATATTTATCTTCACGTTTCCAGTGCCTATACAAAGCCAATCAGATTGTAAGTGCTCAATAAAATAGTTTGAATAGATAAATCAGTGGATTAAGAAAAAAGACATTAAATTACATTGCTGAACCAGACATACACAATATCATAGAGAAGGATAATTTGTCTTTGGTTCCAACTCACCTTCCCTTTCGCCCTGTTAAGCCACCTCTTCCCTGCCCTATATTGTGCCCATTCACATATTGTGCCTTATATTTGCTTCTCCTTCCCCACCATAGCTGGATGATTCTTGCCACCTGTGACTTTTATTGAGCGATTAGTTGCTTACTCAGGCATATTGGCACTTTAATAGGAGTGTCTTGAAAAACAGGAGAAGAGTTTCACGTCCAAAATAAATGAATCCTTAAAAAGGAATTTCAAGTAATCTGATGAACAAAATAACAGATATTTGTGAAGGTGTGGGATACAAAGAGAGGAGAAAGTGGGAAAGAAAAAGGGCAGCAATTGACCATGTCAGAAGGCACAGAATTTCCATGGAATGAAGTCATTAACAAGTGAATTTGATCACCATTTCCAATTCCTCAGCCATCAAAACAAAGTGAATCTTGTAGCTATCAAGGTTTTGTTTTTGTTTTTGTTTTTTGTTTTGCAAGACACAGGTTTATCCGGAATTAAAGAAAGCCATATTTTTACTTAAGCTTCTATGATTTGACAGATTTTAAAGTCATGTATTTTAGACTACAAAGATCTTTCACTGGCACTATTTTTTAGTGAATTCCATCTTAATATTTTCATTCTATGTGGCATAACAAATTATAATGGGACCACTTTTAATCAACTTGTTTTTTCATCCTGTTAATTTTCATGTCTATTTGGGACATCCATTAAAGTCAATATCCTTAATTTAATGGAAGATTTCCTTTTGAAGTTGCTACATTTTTTTTGTGCCTAAATTAACACTGAGGATATGTAATGGATGTGTTAAATAGATAATGCTATTAATGGGAAAACTGCATAAATTAAATACAAGCCTGATAATTTTCAGAGCATCTGCTTTATTTTCAACAGTTCAGATTCTCTTATGCAGTGAATAAGCACTCTGAAGAAAACAGACTGTATTATCTATTACCTAAATTTATAATCACTATAGCAAAATTTTAGTCACTAGACCTTATTTTCGTTTTGATATGAATTTAGCAGAAGGCAGAAATAAGCTAATACTTAATCTCATCAGGACAACACCTTCACATACACACAAAAATAACCCAAGGGTTTGAGTAAACTTTGGGTGGGAATCATTCTTTATAAAACTTTGTAAGATGAATAGTGAGCTTAGAGATTTCAGGGTATTAGATTTAAGGTTTTTAAAATGTTTAAGCAGGATAAAAAGCACAATGCTCTGTTCTAATTTTATACTTCTTCTTTAGAAACACAATAATAAGATTGATACATAAAAGAAGCAACAGAAATCTTTTAACATTTTTTTTGTGGTTTTCTGTTTTGCTTTTGACATCCAAAGACATTTAGAAATAGATCCACCAGTGAGATTCTTAAACTGCTAATTACATATTCATTATGTACTGATTTGATATAATATATATACGGTTATATACCTTAATATTCTGTAAACAGCATCTTCTTTTTCCTTACTGGTAAATACAAGATGTCTATTTCTTTCTTATCTCAGTAATAAGAGAATCTTTAGGAAATGACCCTCAGAAAATATGTTTCTTCAGTCTCTCTTAAAACTAGAGGCTAATGTTGCTCTAGTGAATCAAATTCACTAATCTGATTACTTGGCAGCATTTATTTACATTCACTTTGGGAAAATAATACTAAATTTTATATTTCCCAAGCCCTCATACCGTTATTTTCTTTTGCTTTCTCTCTTACATATGTGAATACACACACACACACACACACACACACACACACACACACACACACACTGTTAAGCTTTCTGGTAATAAAGCAGGAGATTTTTCTGTTGCCCATATTATATATTAAGAGACCAAACAATCTTACAGAAAGGTTAATGAACATCTAGATGAGATGGAACCCAAGGGTTTTAGTTCATTCAGTTATTTTAAAAGTGGCTTTGGCTTTCTGCTGTATCTGTACCTATGGAAAATATCTGAAACTACCGAGGAGCATGGTAAAATCACAGGTGCAATAAAGGTCATGGTGTTTGGATGATAAATGTGCTCACCTAACCATATATTTTATGGTTAGGTATTTTAAAAAGAATTTACAAAAATGCTTCCAATTTGGTATTGGGGAATACTTTATACCTCTGTGGCTTCTTTTTCCCCTAGTGTATTCAAAGACTAAAATTTAGGTACTCAATCAGTAATTTCCAAGTGACATTAATAAACCTAAATTACAATGTGTCAAAAGGTTTTGACAAAAAAATCCCTATTATTGCTATTACTTTAAATGCATGATCTTAGGAATTTTTTTGGCTATATTACTATCATTAAAATGGCTTTTGGATTTTTAATATTATGACCCATTCACAACATCTATATAGTCCTGGGTATCTAACTGTTAAAATGGATATAAAGGGATCCACAGACTAGTTAACTAAAAATAACTATCATTACATCCATCCTTCTTCTAAAACTCTAAAACCAAGTAGCTTGACAGAGTGTATGGCAGAAAGCAAATGAAGGAAGAGTAATGAGGGTTTGGTGGTCTTTCACTGTGCATGGGTTCCATTCACTTAACCATAAGTACCATTACATATATAGGCTCTATGAGGGCCTCCAAGGACACAAAAAGGGGCATTAATGTGCAAGAATTCTAGAAAACTAACAATGATGAAAATCAAATACTATACAAAAATCAAAATGTACGTCTTTTTAAAAAAAATTTTTTTAATGTTTACTTATTTTTTTTGGAGACCGAGAGAGACAGAGCATGAACAGGGGAGGGTCAGAGAGAGAGGGAGACACAGAATCTGAAGCAGGCTCCAGACTCTGAGCTGTCAGTACAGAGCCCGACGTGGGGCTCGAACTCACGGACTGTGAGATCATGACCTGAGCCGAAGTCGGACGCTTAACCGACTGAGCCACCCAGGTGCCCCAAAATGTAAGTCTTAAAATGAAAGAGAAGGGAAGGGGAGGGGAGGGGAGGGGATGAAAGGGAAGGGAAGGGAAGGGAAGGGAAGAGAACAGAAGAGAAAGTAAAGAAAATGGTTGTTAGGGACCATTTAAAGCCATCCTGACATATGCATAAGCCACTTTGTCTACCTATAAATAATCTCTTCCCTTAAAACTTCCATAGCACTTCTCTGTGCCACACATTAGTGTCCACCTGCACTGATTTGCATTGTTATTTGTTCCTGCAGGGATTTCTCTATAATTTTCAATCTGGATTATAAAATCCTATAATATAAAATGGAGGTGGTACTCTATAATGTTTTGATTCTCCTTTGTCTCCAAGGCATTGATCAAGCTCTTTCATAATTGGTGCTAAACTAATTGTTGTTGTTGTTTTTTATAGAACCAAATATAGCCTGATATAATTAATAGAAGCTCACTAAATGTTCTTGAATAAAATTTAAACATATAACTGATAATCAGACAAAATTAGTCTATAGGCTGTTATTCTGCAAAATGCCCCAGAAAATAAAATTGGGAGCATGCAAATCAATTCAAAGGCTTACTACTATAAAATAGCATTAAACTATTTTATCACTTGCATAGTTGCCAGATGATCTATAGGAGGAGATGGGCCTCTAAGCATCTACAAGTGCATTCCTCCCTATGCTGGCTCTCCTCTGTGCTCACCTCTATTCAACCTGAGTGACACTCAAGGTTAATGTGACACCAAATCAAATTGAATCAAGGTGAGAGATTTTCTTAGAGGTTGTGCCTGGGAAAAAGAAAAACAAATTATTTATGTGTGTTCAGCTTGCAGGATGAGTTTCACTGGATCTCCCACACTAAAGATGACAATCCTTTTCGTGTTAACGTTTCAAAAAAGAACTGATTTTCAAAAACTGGGAGTTAAATGGAAAACACAAAAGTCATTGAGTTGAGAAAAGTTAACTAACTTAAATATAAGGGTATAGGCAAAACAACTAAAGCACAAAAAACAAGTATTAAATATGTCTTCAGCTACTGCTCTTAGAGTTAAGTCTATTTAGTTAAAGAGCTCCATATTGTCCTCTACACTTACCATGAAATTATAATTGTGTCCATTAAAATAGGCTGTTGTTTTTATTTTTATTTTTTTGGATTTGCCAAAAAGCTCCCAAACTGACTATTTCAGAGTCTCAAGCAAACATTACATATTAAAATACATAATATGCTAAAATCTATAAAGAAAGACAGAAAGAAACAACAGGGGCAGGGAAGGAGAAGGAAGGAATCTTGCCATAGGGAGTGTATGTAGATATGCAATGTAACTACCATAAAATTTAAATACACATATATATTTTTTCCCTTAGGATATGTTTATCTCTCACTCTACCTGCTGGAGTAATATGGAAGGAAAAGGCTTAGAATCAAGAAAGAACATGGGGGACTGAAACAACCCTTGTCTTCCAGCAGTGAGGAGATAGGAGAGCTCTCTCTGATAAAGCATGGGGTGGGAGGACTCAACAATACCAAAGACAAGCAAGGAGAAGAGGCCAAATTTAGAGTCCAGGGAAAGACAGCGGGTGTGGGTAAGCATGTTAGTTGCCTTATTTCACTTCGTCCTGATATAATAGCTTTATCTCCTCTATCAGTATTCTGTGCTCTTACATGTTCACCTTTAAAACAGAATAGGCAAAAGCCCAGTGACTTACAACTGCAGAACACATGTCAGAACAGAAGGGATGATCCAAAATGTGCATTTTGAGATCGTTTCTATAATGTGACACATACCTCATTGTTCTACACTTTCACTTTTTGGAAACAGTTACATTCAAAACCAATTACACATACCAACAGTGGCACACAGGGCCTATTTTCTGAGAAAATAAATTTTACTATTTTCAGCTTTTAGTACCTCTGTATAGCATGAAGAATACTTTGTTGTAGTTCAGAATAAGTTTAACCTTTTTCTGTCTGATCCAGTCAATCATATCACAAAGAAAAATCATTGCTTGGCTAATTGCATATTATCTCACAGAAAATTAGAATTTGTACATTATGAAAATTTATAGTATAGAGACATAAAATAGTAAAGCTAAGGCAAAGATATATCC